>NC_088386.1:63876250-65135000 GCF_037993035.2 Macaca fascicularis
TATAAAGTTGGTTTTGGTCCTCAAACAAGGAGGGAGCAGTTTTGGGAAGGGCTATTATCATCCTTGCTTTAAGGTTAAACTAAAGACAAAATCCCTCCCCAAGTTAGCTTGATCTACGCCCCGGAATGAATAAGAACAGCTTGGAGGTTAGAAGCAAGATGGAGTTGGCTATGTCAGATTTCTCTGTCACAATATTGCGAAGGCGGTGACAATATGAGGAGGGTATTTAAGCCTCAATAATCTGGCCCTTCTCTGAGTCTCATATTTGCAAGGCTTCTGTGTCCATGTACATCCACAAATTCGTATTTAAAATTATGCTACACTTTTTTTTCTTTGATACATGACAGGAAGCTGTTTTCACTAAATGAAACTCCAAACTACTCAGTCCAGGGTTTTTTTCCTGTTAATCTGCCTGTTTTGAGTTCATTTTCAGCAAACCTTCAGAAGGCAGAGGAGACGCTTTCCCTTGACCCCTACATCTGCAATAAACACCCATGGACCCTCCTTTGTACAACTGCAAACTTGGCTTTGAATCAGACAGCTCCCCAGGCAGAATACTCTCCATCAATAGCAGAAAGAACTTCAAGAGAATATTGGGGTGGGTGGGGAGGGTGAAAGAAGAGCCTTAAAGTGATATAATTATGAAAATAGTTATATTAAAAAGATCAACAGAAACTAGTAAGTGGTCTGAATATTCTAGTGTACACTTGACACCTTTTTCTAGAAGCTAGAAATTAGTTTTCAGGGACATAAACCAAAGTAGTTTTCAGGGACATAAACCAAAGTAGTTTCCTAGAAGGTTCCACATGATTATTGGTGGTTGTGTTCACAGTCTGAAAACACTGGGAGATTATCCTCCTCAAGAGAGTCTTGGCCAGAAGATTTGAAACATTTTCTTAGACTAAAAAGTTCCCTGCCCCCCACCCCCTGCACTTAGTTGTGAATTTCATTTAGTGAACAGCTTCCTTTCATACATCAAAGAAAAACATTGTAGCATAATTTTAAATATGATTGCCTTTTCATTTAGCATACATAGCTAAAAATAGCCAACTTTAAAAAACAAACATGCTTTTCCTATCACTGTTTGCAGCCTTCAAATTTGCAGCAACACTATAAACTCATCCCAAATGCAGAGATCTCAAAGAATTATGCCTTTTTAAAGGAATAATAATACTCACTTTCAATACTGAACATATTGGAAATTATATATAATGATTGATGGAGGAAAATTTGTGCTTGTAGCCCAAAGGGTAAAATTTTCCAGAGTCTTCCCAATTCTACTGTTTCCATTTCAAAGAAACTCACTGCAAACGTATATTCATTATTCTCTATTGAGTACACTTAGCCACCAATTACATGAAAATGTATTATAAAAAATAATTGCTTTTCATCCTCATTAACCAACTATTAGGAAAAAAAAGGATGGAAAATCATTCAACATTTCATTAATTCTAAACAGTATTTCTAATGAATCATCTTATTGGGTTATGTGTAGAAAAGCATTTCCCTCCCTGTTTGCCAGTGAATTAGGCAGCATTTGAACATAAAGATAGATATTCCCATTACGAACACATTACAGCATTCCCTATGGGATACGGAGACTCTTCAGCATCTGGGGGAAAAATGAAATCTCACTTTCCCACTGTTTCTTCTCACAGGCTTTGTAGCAAGTCTAACTGAACCTAGCCGATCCTCCTACACGAAATCTACTACTTACTCCTTTTTGAGTCATCGCAAGGAAGCTGCCCCATCGTTTTAGATTATGTGTCATAAAGCTTGAAAGGAAAGGGAGGTGCTCCCAGACATCTCCATAAACCCATAGGGAATGCGCCAAAGAACAAAAGGCTCGCACCTGTGTTTTTGTTCTCTCCCTTTCTCTCTGGTGGATGCAGGCACCATCCTACTCCTCATCTGTTGCTACAGCTGAGCCTCACTCATTTCCTGAAATGAACATTCATCTGGGTGCTACCTAATTGACTTTCACACCATTTCACACTATCCACCTTTGGTTCGGGGCTGGTAAATCACGGTTGCATTTCTGTCGGAAGTGTCTTGTTATCCTTATCGATAACTTGGGAGTATATTAAAAATATGGAGCTTCAGCAGGTCTGAAGGGACCAGGGCTATAGTTTGAGTTCCTCAGCTGCCTTTTAAATCCAGTAGAGGTAAATCAAATCTACTTAGATCAATAAAGTTTAGTCGTTACCAGTTATGTGCAAGACAGAGGAGTTAGTGCAGGATAAATGGCCAAATGGCTCATAGAAAAGGAACCATCCGGCTGGGCGCAGTAGCTCATGTCTGTAATACCAGCACTTCGGGAGGCTAAGGTGGGAGAATTGCTTGAACTCAGGAGTTTGAGACTAACATAGTATCAGCCTGTCTCTACAAAAATTAAAAAAAAAAAAATAGATGGGTGTGGTGGTACATGCCTGTACTCCCAGCTAGTTGGGAGGCTGAGGTTAGAGGATTGCTAAAGCCCAGGAAGCTGAGGCTACAGTGAGTGTGTCACTGCACCCCAGCCTGGCTGATAGAGTGAGACCTTGTCTCAAAAAAAACGGTAGGGGGACGCATCTGTGTCCAAAGCTGGGAAAAGGATTTCTAACAGGAAATTGTGCAGTGGCTGTATGAGTAAGGTAGCAAATGACTTGGGGCTTGCAGGCCACACAGGATCTGAATGGGCAGAAAGGGAGAGCAATCCCGGGCAGGTGGAGATAATATGAGAATAAATTCAGCTGGCAGTAGAAGTGTTTGGGGATGACTATAACAAGTAGTTTGGCTACCAGAATCACCTGAAGTCTGAAGTCTTATTACAAACAACCGGCTGCTCCCTCGCTGCCCCACCCTCAAGGTTTCTAATTAAATAGGTCTGCTTTTTTTTTTTTGAGACAGAGCCTGGCTCTGTGGCCCAGGCTGGAGTGCAATGGTGTGATCTTGGCTCACTGCAACCTCTGCCTCCCAGGTTCAAGTGATTCTCCTGCCTCAGCCTCCTGAGTAGCTGGGATTACAGGCGCCCACCACCATGCCCAGCTAATTTTTCGTATTTTTAGTAGGACAGGGTTTCGCCATGTTGGCTGGGCTGGTCTCAAACTCCTGACCTCGTGGTCTTCCTGCCTCAACCTCCCAAAGTGCTGGGATTAGAGGCATGAGTCACCGTGCCTGGCTGGGTCTGCATTTCTAACAGACCATACTTTGAGAACCCTAGGCAAGAATGTAGCATTTCTAGGAAGATGAGACTGAGAAGATGAATGGAGCCTCATGGTGAATAGCTCTGAAAGTCATGCTAAAGAGTTTTGGTTTTATTGTTTAGGCTGTGAAAACTGCCGAATGGATTTTAAAGAAGGTGGAGTAGATTTGAAAAATGAGAGAGGTGTTTTAGGGAGGGTACTCTTTATCAAAGGAGATTTTGTAGTGGGCAAAACCCAAGATTTTAGATCCTTAACATGGATGTGGAAAAAGGACTAGCCAAAAAAAAAAAAAAAAAAGGTACGAAACCCTACTCATTTTATTCTAAAATAAATTTAAACATATATCTACATATGATTTGATAAAACAATTAACTAGCAAAGCCTCTAAACTAGTGGCTATCAGTATTTAGGGCAAGAAGCTTACTAGAGAAGCTTGTTAAAAATGTGCAATGCCTTCTAGGTTTATACCCAAAATAAATGAAAAGGATGCTAACAGATATTTGTACACCCATGTTCGCAGCAGCATTATTCACAATAGCCAACATGTGGAGATAACCTGAATGTCCACTGATGGATGAACGGATAAACACAACGTGGTATATGCATATAATGGAATATTATTCAGCCTTGCAAAGGAAGAAAAATTTGACACATGCTACAATTTGGATGAGCCTTAAAAACATTATGTTAAGTGAAATAAACTAGACATAAAAGAACAAATAGTGTATGAGTGGCATGGTGGCTCACGTCTGCAATCCCAGAACTTTGGGAGGCTGAGGTGGGAGGATCACTTGAGCTTAGGACTTTGAGACCAGCCTGGGCAATATAGTGAGACCTCATCTCTACAAAAAAAAATTAAAAATTAGCTGAGGGTGGTGGTGCACACCCGTAGTCCAGTGACAGGTGACAACATGCTAGCAGCCCTCGCTCTTGGTGCTTCCTTGGCCTCAGCGTCCACTCTGGCGGTGCTTGAGGAGCCCTTCAGCCCACCACAGCACTGTGGGAGCCCCTCTCTGGGCTGGCCTAGGCAGGAGCCAGCTCCCTCTGCTTGCTGGAGGGAGAGGCGCGGGCAGGAACCGGGACTGCGTCCTGCGCTCACGGGCCAGAGCCAGTTCCGGGTTGGCGCAGGCTTGACAAATGGTTCACTTGAAGCGGGTGGCCTGTGCTGCCAGCCTCAGGCAGTGAGGGGCTTAGCACCAGGGCCAGCAGCTGCGGGGAGGGTGCACCAGGTCCTCCAGCACTGCCGGCCCACCCAGGCCTTGCTCGAATTCTCATGGGGCAGCCTCCCCTCAGGGCAGGGCTTGGGACCTGCAGCCTGCCATGCCCGAGCCCCCCCACCCCTGCCACTGCCCCCTAGTGGCTATCAGTATTTAGGGCCCCCGCCCCCCCACTCCGTGGGCTCCAGTGCAGCCCGGGCCTCCCAGATGGGCACCACCCCCTGCTCCATGGCACAGGGTGCCATCAACTACCCAAGGACTGAGAAGGGCCTGTGCACGGCATGAGACTGATGGGGTGCAGTCCCGGGCAGCTCCCCCTGCACGGGGTGCGGCATCCACTAGGGAAGCCAGCTGGTCTCCTGAGTTGGGTGGGGACTAGGAGAACTTTTATGTCTAGCTGGAGGATTGTAAATGCACCAATCAGCACCTTGTGTCTAGCTCAAGGATTGTAAATGCACCAATCACCACCCTGTGTCTAGCTCAAGGTTTGTAAAGGCACCAAGCAGGGTTCTGTGTCTAGCTAATCTAGTGGGGACTTGGAGAACTTTTGTGTCTAGCTAAACGATTGTAAATGCACCAATCAGCACTCTGTGTCTAGCTCAGGGATTGTAAACTCACCTATCAGCACTCTGTCAAAACGGACCAATCAGCAGGGTGTGGGTAGAAAAGCAGGCTGCTGGAGCCAGCAGTGGCAACCCACTGGGGTTCCCCTCCACGCTGTGGAAGCTTTGTTCGTTTGCTCTTTACAATAAATCTTGCTGCTGCTCACTGTTTGGGTCCATGCTGCCTTTATGAGCTGTAACACTCACCGCAAAGGTCTGCAGCTTCACTCCTGAAGCCAGCGAGACCACAAACCTACCAGGAAGAATGAACAGCTCCAGACGCACCACCTTTAAGAGCTGTAACACTCACCGGGAAGGTCTGCAGCTTCAGTCCTGAAGTCAGCGAGACCACGAACCCACCAGAAGGAAGAAACTGCGGACACATCTGAACTTCTGAAGGAACAAACTCCGGACACACCATCTTTAAGAACTGTAACACTCACCGCGAGGGTCTGCGGCTTCATTCTTGAAGTCAGAGACACCAAGAACCCACCAATTCTGGAAACACCAGCTACAAGGGAGGCTGAGGTGGGAGGATCCCTTGAGCCTAGTGGATGGAGATAGCAGTGAGATGAGATCACGCCACTGCCACTCTAGCCTGGGTGACAGAGTGAGACTCCATCTCAAGAAAAAAAAAATGGTAAATTTTATGTTATGTATACTTTACCACAATAAAAAGAAAAGCAAATTCTTGAAGCAGCCCTCCAGCTAGAGAATGCAATTCAGTTGGTCTAGGTGGGGACCAGGGATCTGCACTTTAATATCTAGCCCAGGGCATTCCAAAGATGTTAGAGGACAAACAACTCTATCTCAGCTCTAGGGAAAAATAGCCCTCTGAAGTAGAGTCTTTTGTGAGAGAGGAAATAAGATTTTGCTTAATAGGAGAGTTTTCCAGGTACCACTTAGATCAGTACCTACCTAAGACCATATGTTCATGACATTGCTGTAACTGCAAGAAGGCCTAACAGAAGCCTTCATCTAGGGCTCTGTATACCATTTAAAGAAAGCTACATGAGAGAGTCTACTCTCCTGCAATTCTTGCATTGGATGTTTTCTGTAATAATTACTAGAAGCAGAAGAAGAAAGAGCAACTTAAACACAGAAAATGAACTTTGCGTTCTTGAAGCAGAATGCCTGAATTTTATGGCTTGAACTTTGTGCAGTTATTGACTAACTAAGAGCTCTCTACAGTAAGTATTAATTAATGTGAAGCAGGAAATAGTCCTGCAGAAAACAAAAGGGAATAGAGATGAGGATAATGGGGGTTGAAGAGGTGGAAACAGGATAACAAATGTGAACAAGGGTCTGCATTAGGACCCTAACTGGAGATATCATGTCAACTGCTCTCTGATGGTTTAACCTTGGAGACCACAGAGGTTATTCCTCCAGAGCCTAAACTTGTGTATTACATAATTCTAGTATATTTATTTCTGTGAACTCTTTTGGAACTGAGAATTATAGGATCAAGTATATGTGACTCTCTAGTCCCTCCAAGTAGGAATTTAGGGAGAATGCTGCAACCTCTAATGAAACCAGAAAGGTAGGAATAAAAACAAAAAGGCACTTAGTATGCAAATTATTAATACATGGCAATAAAATAAAATGAGTTTTAAGGTATTTTTAAAACTAGGAATGTGATATAGAGGTAGTGGGATAGTAAATTTTACGTGTCAACAGGGCTGGACCATGGGGAACCCAGATATTTGGTCAAACATTCTTCTGAGTATTTCTGTGAGGGTTTTTGGATGAAATTAACATTTAAATTGGTGGACTTTGATTATAATAGGTTGTGGGTGGACTTTATCCAGTAAGTTGAAGTCCTGAGTGGAACCAAAAAATGGCCTTCCTGAGCAGGACGTTTTCCTTTGGACTTCATCTACTTCCTGGTTCTACAGGAAGTAGATTGGACTTCATCTACATCAGCTCTTTCTTGGTTCTACAGCAGCTTACTGTCCTTTGCATTTGAACTGAATACAGGTTCTCCTGGATCTCCAACCTGCCAACCACTTTGCAGATATTGAACTTGCCAGTCTCCATAACCACATGACCCAATTCCTTATAATAAATCCCTTTCTCTCTCTCTCTCTATATATATATACATATATATAGACACATGCTATTGGATTTGTTTTTCTTGAGCATCCTGACTAATATAGGTGGTAGATGAGATCTTTAAATGTTTAAGTAGGGGGAGGAAAAACATATGATCATAGTGATTTTCAAACAGGTTACAGATTTGTTGACATTCTTCTTATCAAAAGGTGACAAGTATGTCACTACCTATTGAATCTTGGTGGGCTTGTGACTGCTTGGATCAAAAAGTATGACAAAAGTGGGACTATGAAACTTCTGAGGCTATATCATAAAAGTCATATAGCTTTCACCTTGTTCAATGAACACAGGTTCAATGAACAGGGCTCTTGGAGCCCTGAGGGGCCATGTATAAATTCTGAATACAGTGCTGTTTCTGGAGGGGCCATGTATAAATTCTGAATACAGTGCTCTTTCTGGAGGGGCTCAAAGATGGCTGACTAGAGACATTTTATACTAACCTCTTCTAAGAAGAACCAAAATTGTGAGATAATTACACTTGGAATAGATCATCCAAGAGAGAATACTAGAATTCAATGGAAAAGTGACAGGAACTACTTAAAGCAATAAAGGAGATGAACGTGAAGCAATCTGCTGGACTGGAATTGGCTAGAAGCTGAGAGAGACTCCTCAATGTGGGGAAAGGTTAAGTGAAAGATTCTCAGTGGTCTACATTTCTGCTGTGGACTTTTGCAATCCTAGCCATGGGAAATCCCCTAGACTCTTGTGAGTCCTGAAAATAACATAGGGAGCTGCCAGGAGATTGTATGACGGCATTCCTCCTGGCTCCTGAATCAGGGTGGGGTGCTTGCATTGGGTCCCACACACTCTCTGAGACATAAGCAGCTCCAGCAAGGTGTCATTTTAGAGCCCAACCTCCAGTGGGCTGTGTACTATCCTGGGGCCCAACAGCGCTAGTCTGAGGAACAAGTGAAGCATGGGCTGCTGCCTTCAAGGCCTAGGCATAAGCAACTGCAAGCTACAACACCCACAACTGAGGTGTGAGTGAGGCGCTGGCTTCTGCAGCAAGTGTCGAGATGCAGGCACTCCTGGCATGAATTGTGTGTGCATTCTCCACCTGCTGGCCTACGCTACTTGCTACTGAAGGTAGCACCACCCTCCCCAGTGGCAGGGCAGCAGTGCAGTCACTTGTGGTCCATACCAGAGCATTCCACCAGTGGCCTAGACATTGCCCTGCCCCAGCCTACCATGGCTGGTGCCTGCACACACCATCAGAGAGCCTGAGGAAAAGCCCATCTGGCTCAGCTTAGACCCCCCAACCCATTGTGCCAGACCACATAGTCCAGGGGCCAGGGTATTGTCCATGCCAGTCCACACCACTGGAACAAGAACACTCCTCACCAAACCCTGAGTTTGGACCTACTCACTGAGCCACTAACACCATAGCTGGCACCTACCTACATATGCTACCCGTGGGCCCCAAGACTGGTCTGCCTAGCCCATCTCAGCCACTGACAACACTATCACACACAGCTTGGGACCCAGTGGTCATCATACCACTGCCACTGCCCTTGTCACACCATGCTGGCTGCCAAAGGGCTGAAGAACCACCCCCACCTGCCTGGTCCACTACTACCACTACCAGCATCAAAATAAGCCACTGGAGGCCAAAAATTGGGCTGCCTTGGTCCACTAATATCAGTGCTGGTATATGCAGCCCTGGGATCCAGGAACAGGTGAACTCAGCCCACCACTGCCACCCCTGGGGCTCAAAGACTGGCCTACCTGTTGTCCCAGGCCCCAGCAAAACTTTACCACAGCCTCCAGTAATAACTGCACCCGAAGCCATGGAGGAAATTACAGATACTACTAACATTGTTTACAGCTGAAGAAATCATACAGTGACTAAACTACTGCACACACCAAGAATCAAAGACAGTGTCTTACCCAACCAACATCATGGATACATCTTCAGGAAAAAGTCCTCCCCCATGAAAGCAAATTCAAAAAAATTGGAAGAAGCAATTGTTACACCAAATGTGCAGATATCAATATAAGGACACAGGAACCAAAAAGCGAGAAAATATGACACTTCCAAAGGAACACAATAATTCTTCAGCAACAGTTCCCAATCAAAAAGAAATTAATGAATCCCAGAAAAAGAATTTAAATTATTGATTCTAAAGAAGGTCAGTGAGATACAAGAGAATGCTGAAAAACAATACAAAGAAATCAGAAAAAGAATTCAGGATATAAATGAGAAATTAACCAAAGAGATCATTAAAAAAGAACCAAATAGAAATTCTGGGCCACTCATCGTGGCTCATGCCTATAATCCCAGTACTTTTGGAGGCTGAGGTAGGCAGATCTGTTGAGCCCGAGAGTTTGAGACCAGTCTGGGCAACATAGTGAAACCACATCTCTACAAAAAATACAAAAATTAGCTGGGCATGGTGGCGCACACCTGTGGTCCCAGGTGTGCTAATTGGGAGACTGAGGTGGGTGGATCACTGGAGCCTGGGATGTTGAAGCTGTAGTGAGCTGTGACCATGCCACTGCACTCCAGCTAGGGCAACAGAGCAAGACCTTGTTTCAAAAAATGAAAATAAAAAATAAAAAACCTAATTTCGTAACTGCGAAATTCATTGAATAAAATACAAAATATGTTTGAAAGTTTTGACAATAGACCAGATCAAGCAGAAGAAAGAATCTCAGAACTTAAAGACAAGTCTTTTGAAATGACCCAGTCATACACACACACACACACACACACACACACACACACACACACACACAAATAAAAAAATAAGCAAAACCTCATGACATATCGGACACAATAAAGCAACCAAATATTCTAATCATCAGGGTTCCAGAATTTGAAGAGAGAATGAAAGACTAGAAAACCTACTTAATTAAGTGAAAAGTTCCTAAGCCTAGTAAAAGATTTAGATATCCAGATACAGAAGGCTCTGAGATCCCTAAACAGATGCAATGCAAAAAGTAATCTCCACAGCACATTATAGTCAAACTGTTTAAAGTCAATGACAAAGAGAACATTTTAAAAAATGGCAGGAGAAAAAAGCATCTGGTCACCCATAAAGGAACCCCCATCATACTAACAGTGGATTTCTCGGCAGAAACTATACAGGCCAGGAGAGAATAGGATAATATATTCAAAGTACTGAAAGAAAAAAACTGCCAGCCAAAGATACTATATCCAGCAAATTTATCCTTCATAAATGAATGAAAAATACAGTCTTTCTCAGACAAGCAAAAGCTAAGGGAATTCGTTGCCACCAGACTGGCCCTAAAAGAAATGTTCAAAGACAGTGCTAAACCTGTGAGTGAAAGACTGATATTTACCATCATGAAAAAACATGAAAGTATAAAACTCACTGGTAAAGCAAACACACATATGAGGAAGATAACGGACTCAAATGGTGTACCACTACAGAAAACCACTAAATCACAATGGCAATAAGAGAAAAAGAAAGTAACACAGAATATATAAAGCAACCAGAAAATAATTAACAATATGATAGGAACAAAACCTCGTATCTCAATAATAACCATGAATATAAATGGATTAAATTCCTCACTTAAAAGATATAGACAGCTGAGTGGATTTTTTTTTAAAGATGTGACTACATGCTGCCTACAAGAAACACACTTTACTTGTAAAGAGACATACAGACTGAAAGTAAAGGGATGGAAAAAGAGATTCTGTGCAAATGGAAACCAAAAGCGAGCAGGAGTAGCTATACTTATACCAAAGAAAACAGACTTTAAGTCAAGAAGGTTTAAAAAAACAGACAAGGAAGCTTATTGTATAATGATCAAGGGATCAATCCGGAGGATATAACAATTCTAAAGAAATACATACCCAACACTGGAGTACCCAGATTCATACCCTACTCTCAGCAATAAACGGATCATCTAGACAGAAAACAAAGAAATACTGAATTTAAAATAGACTTGAGGCAAAATGGACCTAACAGACATTTACAGAACATCCTATTTAGCAACCACAGAATATATATTCTTTTCATCAGCACATTAAATATTCATCAGGATAGACTATATGTTAGGCCCAAAAATACATCTCCACAAATTTTTAAAAATTGAAATCATATCAAGTGTCTTTTCAGACCACAACAGAATAAAAGCAAAACTTAGCTGGCTGCAGTGGCTCACGCCTGTAATCCCAGCACTTTGGAAGGCCGAGGCAGGCGGATCACGAAGTCAGGAGATCAAGACCATCCTGGCTAACACGGTGAAACCCCGTCTCTACTAAAAAAAATACAAAAAGCCAGGTTTGGTGGCGGGCACCTGTAGTCCCAGGTACTTGGAAGACTGAGGCAGGAGAATGGCGTGAACCCAGGAGGCGGAGCTTGCAGTGAGCCGAGATTGTGGAGACATAGCCAGACTCTGTCTCAAAAACAAAACAAAACAAAAACTATAATACCATGAGGAACTCTAGAAATTATACAAACACATGGAAATTAAATAACATGTTACTGAATGACCATCGGGTTGATGAAGATACTAAGATGGAAATTAAAAAATTTATTGAAACAAATGCAAATGTTTGGTATGAAACACTACGTACCCAAATCTATGGGATGCAGTAAAAGCAGTACTTAGAAGGAAGTTTAGGCCAGGCACGGTGGCTCACACCTGTAATCCCAGCACTTTGGGAGGCCAAGGCAGGCAGATCACGAGGTCAGGCACTCAAGACCAGCCTGGCCAATATGGTGAAGCCCCGACTCTACTAAAAATACAAAAATTAGCTGGGTATGGTGGCGCATGCCTGTAGTCCCAGCTACTCGGGAGGCTGAGGCAGGACAATCACTTGAACCCAGGAGGCAGAGGTTGCAGTGAGCCGAGATTGCACCGTTGCACTCCAGCCTGTGCCATAGAGCCAGACTCTGTCTCAAAAAAAAAAAAAAAAAAAAAAAAAAAAAAAAAAAAAAAGTTATAGCATAAACACCTACATCAAAAAAGTAGAAAGATCACAAGTTAATAACCTGATAATACAGCTTAAGGCACTAGAAAAGAAAGAACAAACCAAACTCTAAATTAGCAGAAGAAAGGAAATAATTAAGATAATAAAGATCACAGCAAAACCAAATAAAATAGGGACTGAAAAAAAAAATCAAATGATCAATGAAATGAAAAGGTGGTCCTTCGAAAAGACAAAATTGATAAACCAGTAGCTTAACCAAGAAAAGAAGAAAGAAGATCCAAATAAACAAAATCAGTAATGAAACAGGAGACATTACGACAGATATCACAAGGATACAAAGGATCATCAGAGACAATTATGAACATCTATATGCTAACAAACGGGAAAACCTAGAGGAAATTGATAAATTCCTGGAAACATGCAAGTTACTAAGACTGAATCATGAAGAAATAGAAAACCGGAACATACCAATAATGAGTAGTGAGCTTGAATCAGTAATAAAAAGTCTCCCAACAAAGAAAAGCCCAGAACCAAATGGATTCATAGTTGAATTCTATCAAACATATAAATAACTAATACTACTAATCGTGATACTATTCCAAAAAATTAAAGCAGAGGGAATTCTCCCTAACTTATTCTATGAGGTCAGTATCACTGTGATGCCAAAATGAGACAAGGACACAACAAAAAAAGAAAACTACAAACCAATATCCCTGATGAACATAGATTCAAAAATCTTCAAAAAAATACTAGCAAACAAAATCTTAAAATAGACCAGGTGTTGTAGCTCACACCATAATTCCAACCCTTTGGGAGGGTTGGCTTGCGATCAGGAGTTCATCCTGGCTGAGATGCCATATGTGAGAGTGAACAGGCTTGTGGATGATTCCAGCTCCCCGTTATAAGAGTCTTTTTAGCCGAGGCAACAGACATTGCAAAGAGGGAAAAGTTATCCTTGCTGAACGCTTTTTGAATTTCTGATCTGCAGAATTCCTGAACTTCACAAAATCGCTTAAAACTTTAAAATCAAATTCTTTCTTATTTGCAGTGACTTTTCTACCTTAGGAATATAAGGATATAATCATTGCAGAGGAGGAGAGAAACTTAATCTCTAATATATATTTGTTAGTTTTTAGTAAACTCTATATAGTTAATTTCAAAGAATGCGTTTTTGTTTTTCCTCAACTTTTGCTTTTGTTGTATTTATAAAACACAGAATTTTAAGAATTCATGCAATTACTACCAAGGAGAACTAGCTGACCTATTGTGGACCTTAACTGTATTTGAAAGTATGATCAAATACTATTGCTTATTTATCTGACTGGGTGGAAGAAGTGAGCATATATTTTTAGTGGGGTTTTATAAACCCCAATGATCGAAATACTACTCTCAGCTAACAAGAAAAATCATTAATATTGTTCAGTGCAAGAATTATTAAATCACATTTTATGCAGTTATGTGGCTCAAAATAAGAGAAAAAAATACTCTTTAAAAGCATATTTTAGAGGCTGGGTGCGGTGGCTCACGCCTGTATTCTAGCACTTTGGGAGGCCAAGGTGGACAGATTGCCTGAGCTCAGGAATTCAGGACCAGCCTGGGCAACACTGCAAAACCTCGTCTCTACTAAAACACAAAAAATTAGCCAAAGGTGGCAGCGTGCGCCTGTGGTCCCAGCTACTTGGGAGGCTGAGGCAGGAGAATTGCTTGAACCCGGCATGCAGAGGTTGCAGTGAGCTAAGATCACACCACTGCACTCCAGCCTGGGTGACAAGCGAGACTCTGTCTCAAAATAAATAAAAATAAATAAGTTTTTAAAAATCATATTTTAGCTACTGTAATATAGTTACATCACAATCAGTGATTTATAAAGGATTTCCTTGAAATTTAGTCAATTCAACTGTATTAATGAAGTTTTCATAGTGTCTTTTACTCTACTAGGTCATGTAATGAACATCTAAAAAGTTAATGTATATACAGCCTGACTTTGTGAATGGTCTAGTCTCATAAACATAGTAATATTTGCTCACTTGAAATAACTAGGTAGTAGTGCTTGGTGGGAAAGGTACATTCACATGAGAATCCAGGAGAATTACCCCTAAGTCTCCAGAGTCTTTATGCTGGAAATAAATAATTCCCTAAGTGTGAGATATGCATGATTTCATTTCTTTTTCTAAGAAGTTCTAATGCTTTAAATTTGGCAAGCTCTTTGCTCTATTTTCAACTTGGTTTGTAACAAAACAAAGCGAAACAAAACAAAAACCAGACTCTTCACAGAACTGGCATGTATTGGATCTGGAATCTTGGACTGGCTAATTTTGTATTACTTTTAAATATTATTAAACTTGTGTCTTGCTATAATTAAACATTTTATGAAAACGACTATAGCAGATTAGTAAACAAAATAATCTAGGCTGGCTGCACAAAAACTTTTATTTTTTCTTAGTTCCATTTAATACTGTGAACTAAACTAGTCTTTCTCCCTTCCCGCTCTTCGTATAAATAACTTGATCCCTTGAGATCTCAGTGGCCTGCAGTTCTCTGTTTCATGTCTCATACACTGCTGAGACTTGCATAAGCAAGGGGATGCTCAGAGAGGACAAAAGAAATTTGGGTTTTGGTAACAAAACCACATTAAACTTTGTAACATATGAATTCTACCTTGTGAAGGATATAAAAAGACTAAGTATAATTGTTGCCTTCAATACACTAATAATTTAAAAGAATTAGTAGTAATATATAAATATTCCAAGTCTAATAAAAATTATTTATTTATTTATTTATTTATTTATTTTGAGACAGAGTCTCGCTCTGTCCCCCAAGCTGGAGTGCAATGGCACGATCTTGGCTCACTGCAACCTCCACCTCCTGGGTTCAAGCGATTCTCCTGCCTCAGCCTACTGACTAGCTGGGATTACAGGTGCCCCCCACCCCACTACTCCTGGCTAATTTATTTTAATATGCTTATTGGAACCCACAACTCTTAACATTGTTCCCTTAATCTTTATACAATGCCCCATGCCTGTACGCTCTCACGCTCGCTGGTGGTCTCTCTCTGCCTCCCTCCTCCTACCCACACCATGCTGGCATCCTGATTGGTTCTACCTTGAGCTGAGCTCAGTCTCTAACAGTTCCTCACCTGCACAGCCAGGAAGTGCAGCAACTGGCTTAGCCCTACCTTCTGGCGGGCTTGTGTTAACTGCATATCCAGAGTCTGGGGAAATACCAGTGCCAAGTAACCCTGAGTCATCTTTTTAGCTTTTTCCTCCTTAGTGGTCAGCCTGATAATTTACCTAAAAGACCAGTCTCCATTTAGGTCTATAGCACTTCCTGAACCTCACCAGCCTTATCAAAGCAGGATTGGGCTTGGATTCCTCTCTCTTGCCAGTTAATTACTGTTTTAATTATCTATTGCTGTATAACCTATTACCCCCAAATGCAGTGGCTTCATATAACTATGGTTTCTTCACTTGCATATATATCCATTACCTTGGTGTCCCTTGGCTCCTCTCCTTCTTACTCTCTCAACCTAGGTTCATCCTTCAGGGCCTAGTCACAGCATTGTGGCTTGGTCTCATGCATGAAGGTCTCAGAGTAGGTGGATTTCTTACATGGCCCCTGGCTTCTTCAGGGAATGTTCTAAGAGACAGAATTTGGAAGTTGTGAGTCTTGTAAGGCCTGGGCTCAGAAACTGACAACGACACTCCTGAAAAATTCTATTGGTCACAGAGTCTGCCACAGTTTCAAGGGGAGGAGACAAAGACACCATCTCTTCATGGGAGGATTGTCAGAGTTTGAGGCCATCTCTAATGTGCAGTTACTCCTTTTCCTAAAGTCCCTGTGAGTTCAACCACTGGTGAGACTTCAACCACAGATCTTGCTGTGGTTGACTGAAACACTAGGAGCAACTTGATGTAACTGAACCTGATCCATTTGTGTTCATGCTGCAGCATCTACCAGATCATACGCCAGTGCCGATGACTGCTGAAACCTTTCTCATGAGCTTCTGCTTTTGGGCACTGAGCTTGACCTTCACAAATGCTGGGAGTAGCACCTGTAACCAGCTGTAGTAGTCAGGGTTCTCCAGAGAAAAAGAACCAATTTTGTGTGTGTGTGTGTGTGTGTGTGTGTGTGTATTTGTATGTATATTATGATAATTTATAAAGATTTGGCTCATGTGATTATGGTGGCAGTCAAGTCTCAAGATCTGCATGGCGGGTCAGCTAGAAGTCCAGGAGAGCTGATGGTCTAGTCCCAGTCCACATCTGAAGGCCTGAGAATCAGGACAGCACGTAGTGGACTTTCTGTCAAAGGCCAGCAGGCTTGAGAGTCAAGAGGAGCCAATGTTTCTGTTCAAGTCCAAAGGCAGGAAAAAAGCTGACGTCCTGGTTGAAAGGGACTCAGGCAGAAGGATTTCTCTCTTACTCAGGGCAGGGTCAGTCTTCTGTTCTATTCAAGCCATCACCTGATTGTAAGAAGCCATCTTAGGGAAGGCAACCTGCTTTATTCTCTCTACTGATTTAATCTCATCTCAAAACACCCTCACAGAAATGCTTAGAATTGTATTTGACAAAATATCTGGGCACACTGTGGCCCAGTCACACTGACACATAAAATTAACCATCTCCAGTTCAGTTTCCCCAGCCCTGCATCCTTTCAAGAATTTCAAGAATTCTTTGCTTGCCTCACTCTCTCGTGACAAAGCCTACTCCGTAACAAGAGCTGCAGTGTCTGAGTTCTAAGAGAGCCATTTCCTTAAAATGTGTCACTTCCTTCTTCAAACAGTGGTGTTATTGCTGTATGGCTTGTAATTTGTTTATGAGGACAATTAATAGGTAAACCAGGCACATAACAGGTGACAGAAGCACGGGTGTCTTCAAGTGTAGACATGCGTTAGATGGCTGTGCAGGGAACCACTGTGGTGTTTGCAGGAAAAAGAACTATGAGATTTCAATGACCACAAAATGCTAACATGTGTCTAGTGTTTTATAATTTACAAACAACTTTCGTATACTTTACCCCTGTAGTCCTTGTGATCCTTATAGTTGGTATTATTATTATAAATGCTGCTTTGGAAAAGATAATATTAATAATACAATGTGGCCTGCACAGTCTCCTTTATTTGTGCAACTATTATTCATTTATTTATGTTCATTTATTCCACAAATATCTATTGAGTGCTGTGTGCTGAATATAAACTGGTGAGAGAAAACAGATGTGTCTGCTCTCATGGAACACATGGTCTATTATAGAAGAATGCTGTTAATTAATTAATCTCACAAATCAATATAAATTTAGAACTGTGATCAGTGCCCTGAAAGTGAAGTACATAGTGGCATGAAAGGGACATTTGGCCTCATCACTGAGGAAGTGTCAACTTAATTGATCAAGGGCATTCACCAGAGTAGAGGACGGAGGAAGGGCCCCATGTTCCATGGGGAGGAAACAGCTCTTTTGCAAGAGCCCTGTGGTAGGAGAGGATGCTTCTAAGAACTGAAAGAAGGCCAGTGTGCCTGCAGCACAAGCCCAGTGGGGTAGGCTCTGTTATTTGCACAAATCCAATTTTGCAGATGAAGAAAATGAAGAGTAGGTTTCTGGTCTTTGCTTGTCTGGTAATACAGCCAGGCAGCAGCTAACCAGACCTTGAACAGATTCCTCCTCATTCCTCAGCTCCTGTTCCTCCCTAGATGGTTTGCTGTTGGAGACGGATCATTTTTAGCATTGTTTTCAAGGAGGATAAAAATGGAACATGACCAGGAGAGGAAAAATATATCTAGGCAAAGGGTATCACTGTTGCAGTAGTCATAAAAAGACATGAGCTGGGAATGTTAAGTAAGGGAGCTGAACTCCTGTGGAGAGTTTGAAGAAGGGGTGGCTAAGATCAAAGCAGCCAAAAATAAGGGAGGTGGTTGTATTCTGTGATTAGGATTCCAGGTTTGAAACAATTGTGGGTCAATCAGTTAATTAATACAACCACAGCAAAAGATGATGCTAGTGTTTGAGCAGTCTCATTGTCACCCTTTTCTTCCCTAGTGGTCTTTAGAAATAAGATCAGTGTTCACCTGAATAAAGCAGTTTCACTTTTATCCTCTCTGGAGGGTAGGGTTGAATGGACTCAGTGACTTCTCAAATTCCTAGTGATTCATAAAGGAGTAGGTCTCCTAAGTGTGTGGTGAAATACAGTGCTGGGCAGAGTGAGACTAAACTCGAAGGTTCTTTGCCTCTCAGATGGAAGAGAATGTTTTGCACTGAACACTTTCCAGAAATCCCTACAGGCTAAGGAAAGGCTTTGGTCAAGGGGAAGTACTAGTGTGTGCATGAAGGATGTGAAATGAAGAATGCTGATATTTTAAGGCGAAAGACAAATCTCAGGAAATGAATATATTAGGAAGCTTTATATTAGGATTTTATTATATAAATGTGCCCAGTAGATACAAAACCCAGGTCACGCTTATACTCAGGTAAAACTAGGGAGACACGTCGTGCCCCTAGCAGAAAATCTGAAATGTCAAAGCAGATGCTCTGGACACTTTCGTAAAAAGAATGTGGAATGAATGACTGAGAGAAGTCTTATCGCTGCTACTATTTGAAGACCTAGCTCAGAGCATCAGAACAATGGTGTGTGCCCAGTATAGAAGAGAAACAGGCACTTCAAGGAGCAGAATCTAGAAAGTGTCATCTTTAAAAGGAAACAGGTGGTTTCCTGGGGAGTCATTCTGACTTGAGCTGAGTTTTAGACCTATTAAGTCTACAAAGAGACTGACTTTCATTCTCTAGGTTCTTAGGGATTTAGGAAATGGGAAGAACTAACAAGAGGAATAAAGCTCCTAAAAGTGCTGCTTAAGCTGCATATCTCCAGACTCTATTCCAATCCCACTGGATGGAGTCCCTGGAAACAGAGACAGCCTGAAAATATGAATTCTTTTTTTTTTTTTTTTTTTTTGAGATGGAGTCTCGCTCTGTCACCCAGGCTGGAGTGCAGTGGCCGGATCTCAGCTCACTGCAAGCTCCGCCTCCCGGGTTCATGCCATTCTCCTGCCTCAGTCTCCCGAGTTTCTGGGACTACAGGCGCCCGCCACCACGCTCCGCTAATTTTTTGTATTTTTGGTAGAGACGGGATTTCACCATGTTAGCCAGGATGGTCTCGATCTCCTGATCTCGTGATCCACCCGCTTCGGCCTCCCAAAGTGCTGGGATTACAGGCGTGAGCCACTGCGCCCGGCCGAAAATATGAATTTTTAATAATGTATTTCCCAGGGGCCAGTAAAGGATCTAGGCACTGAATAAAAATTAAAAGAAAAATGCCCACATCTGACTGCAATCATATGAGTCACCCCAAGTGAGATCCACCCTGCTAAACCCAGTCAATTCACAGAATTTATAGGGATTATAATAAATTATTGTTTTAATCCACTAAATTTGGAGTTGTTTGTTATGCAGGAATATGAGAATTAAAACACATCCTCAAAGTTCAAAAAGGGTGTTCCTGATTGGCAGGCAGCTCTTTTAAAACTGGATCCAGGTGCCTTCCATCTGTGGCTTCACCATCTTCAATACACGGTTTCCAAGATCACTGTGGAAAAGAAAAGAACATAAAGGATAATGCATGGGAGGTCTGTGTGTATCAGGTCAGGAAATGGGATCTACCACTTCTACTCACATTTTATTGGTCAGAATCCATTCACATGGTTACACCTAACTGCAAGGAAGGCTGGAAAATGTAGTCCAGCTGTGAGTTTAATGAACAGCCAGTTAGTCTCATGAACTAATGTTCCTCTTAGGACTCTTTCTTACTGGGTGTCGGGTAGAAACAATGAAACTGGACAAATATCAATATGTCAGTCTCTTCTGATTCAAACAGTCCTTTCACATTCTACTCCCTTTCCTTTCTCCTGTTCCTCACCAAAATGGTATCTGGGTGTTTGGAGCAAGGGAATAGATAACACTGTGGCTTGAGAATAACGGTGTCTTGGATAAGCACATGTGGGTTCTAGGGAGACTTCCTGTTTTACAGCTGATTTTCTGATCCTTATTCCCTGCAATGTCCTGTTTGGCATTTAGGGATGCCATGTCTCAGCCTCAGCTGAAGTGGATGAATTGGCCCGTCTCTGCCTTTGGCAGCCTCATGGTACCTGGTATCTCTTGGTACCTGGCAGTTCAGTGACCCTTTTGGGACTTTTGTGTCCCCTCAGTGGGGACACAATGGAACTTCTTCCTCCCCACACCACACCAGCATTCTGCTTACAGGCTTTGGAGAATATGGAGTCCTTTGGCTTGGATCCATTAGCTTGAACCTGATATATGAAGAACAGTGCAGACCAGTATGGCTTAGGAGGCAACTGAAAAGAAATAAAAGCATAAGCCATTAGATCTCAGTCCTTCTCCTTCAAGCAGCCAGCATGGTTAAGTCACAGAGGAGAGTGTCTCCTTTCCTATGGATCCTATCACACTACTTGGAACTATAGTATGTAATATTTACATAATCAGAATACATTTTTTGAGATTGGGTTTTACATTTTTTGAAAATTTAAATTTTTTGATAAGACATTTTGTCAAAAATTTAAATTTTTTCAAAAATTTAAATTTTTTGACAAATCACACAAGACATAGCTAAAGAAAAGTACAAATTTACACTGAATAACTTAAAAATTATAAATATGACTAACATTTAAAAGAAAGAGGTAGAGATAGCATAAGTATGATAAACTTGGCCAGGCGTGGTGGCTCACGCCTGTAATCCCAGCAATTTGGTAGGCTGAGGCGGGTGGATCACCTGAGGTCAGGAGTTTGAGATCAGCCTGGCCAACATGGTGAAACGCTGTCTCTACTAAAAATACAAAAACTAGCTGGACATGGGGGTGGGCGCCTATAATATCAGCTACTTGGGAGGCTGAGGCAGGAGAATCGCTTGAACCTGGGAGGCGGAGGGTGCAGTGAGCTGAGATCGTGGCACTGCACTCCAGCCTGGGTAACAGAGAGAGACTCCCTCTCAAAAAAAAAAAAAAGTATAGTAAACTCAGTTGTCATTGAGGCAAGACAACAGATACTTTCTAAAACAGATAAATCAAGAACTATAGTATTTAAAGTTAAAATGTTAACTACTAGAAGAAAAACACAAAACAACAACAACAGCACAACTCTGGGGAATGGAGGTTGGAATGGAGGGTGAGAGAAAAGGATACTTACACTTCCATTTCAGAATTCCTGTGCTTTGCATTTGAGTACATTTTAAAACTCAGATACAGATAATACTTTAGTATTAAATACTGCACTAATATTAAACCTTAAAACTAAACAGAGACATCCTCATCAATAAGAAAATACTTACATAATATATATTAAATTTCACATAGATCTTAGAAAAATGAAGTAAATGTAAAGATGTGGGCATTATGGAAGAATATCCATGATGTAGCATTAGGTGACAGAAGTGATTTATAGAGCAATATGGTTAGAATGCCCTTTTATGTCAAAATGTTCATGTTCACATATACAGTTATATGTCACATATGTAGGTACACATTTGTGTATGCAAGGGAAAACTGCATAGGGATGTGCCCCCAAACACTTTGGAATGTAGAGAAGGAAAGACTTTTGTTTCACACTTATGTCCTTTTTTTTTTTAACTTTCAAAAAAAGCAGCATGCATGTTCATTATTAATGATATAATTTAGAATATGAGTTTGCATTATGGCACTTTGTCTTATCAGCTGTGTAATAAGGGGAGAGTCGTGCTACCTACCCTTTTGTACCTCAGTTTCCCCATCGTTACACAAAAGAACTCCCACCCATTGCACAGTGGTATGTGTAGATGAAACGTTCCAATCGAAATGTACGAATGTATCCTAGCAGCTGGTAGGGATTTGATACAAATTATATCCTTTCCTCTTTCTCCTTTCAGGGTGAGAAATGGCAGTCAGGGTGACTCAGGAAGAGGGTTGGGTGGAGGGTGGAAAGTGAAGGGTGGAGGGCGGAGGAATGATTCAGACAGACACTATTTAAAAACAGCCCTCAGATGCACAAGGATGAAGCCATCTCTAGCTCCAAGATAACAGCCCTCCCCTTTCCTACAATTTTCTTCCAGCTCCCACCCCCATCCTTTCTCTCCTAGACACCTCTTAATGTTTGTTTTAACCCAGCTTGATCCGTATAAAATGTTTGGAGGTTATTAAAATGTTCCAAGATAGAAATAGCCTCCTTTTTTCCTGCCCCTAAGTCATCACACTTAGTTGTGATGCACTTAATGTTGAGTACCCGATGCACTAAGTTCCTGAAGAGTAGAGTTCTGGCCAGGTGTGGTGGCTCACACCTGTAATCCCAGCAGTTTGGGAGGCCAAGGCGGGCGGATTACCTGAGGTCAGGAGTTCGAGACCACGCTGACCAAAATGGCAAAACCCTGTCTTTACTAAAAATACAGAAACACCTGTAGTCCCAGCTACTTGGAAGGCTGGGGCAGGAGAATCGCTTGAATCCAGTAGGCAGAGGTTGTGGTGAGCTGGGATGGCACTACTGCACTCCAGCCTGGGCAACAGGGTGAGACTGCGTCCAAAAAATAAAAAATAAAAAAAAAAAGTAGAGGTCTGTTTTGTGATTTTTTTCCTCCAGGGCCTAACACAATGACTGACACATGATACTTACTCAATGTTTACTGAATAACTCCGGAAAAACCTTTCTTGGTTCTTTCCGTGACATTCCCATTGCTCTTATGCCAGGATCATAGCTAATTAATTAATTAGATTAATTTATCCCCACACCAAAAAAAAAACACACACACACACACACACACATTTTCAGGGAAGTAATACATGTAAAATAGCTGATATTTATTTGCTTACTAACACAAATGCACCCCTGATTGGTGAAAGTTCAGACTGAGGTACTGGTTTAGTGGAAGGAGGAAAACAAAATACTTCCAGTCACTGAATTTTTATTTCTCTAAGTATGGGCTACTTTAGGTCAAACTACTCAGATGTCTAGGATCTGGCTTTTGTTGACTGTTCTGAGGGGTCTTTGTTAGTTGTACATCAGTGGAAAAGAGACTGAGATGATGGTATTTAGTTGGGATGCAGCAGTCTCAACAACCCATTCCAGTGCTACCTCAACCACATGTCACACTGCCAGCCGCAGCTGCCCATGGAACAGAGAGCAAAGCCACGCCATTGCATGCATTTTATTGCCGTGAGGATTTCATCGCCATCCTCAACACAGATCCCGGCTGAGCTATTCTGGACCATGTTGATGACGCTTTGTGTCAAGGGTAGACATAGACTGAAGGAGGCGTGCACCATGGAAAGTAAGCTGGCAACTTCTTCCTAAAACAGTTTCCAATTCTCTGTGCTCCAGATTTCACCAATCCAGTGTTGAGGAACAGACAGCCTTTCAAGCAAACGCAGCCCTTCCCCCACAACCCACCATCCTCAGGACTCCTCCTCTTTGGAGAAGCATCGAGGGAAGAGGCAGGGCAAGGAGAGTGGTCAGGAGTAGCTAGAGGCTCACAGCTTCTTAGCTGGGACCTCCGGAGTCCTCCTGGACCATGGTTGCTAGAGAAGTGAGCGGCAAGGGGAGGACTTAGTCTCCTGGTTTTTAAATCCCAGGTCCTTCCGAGGAACCCCAGAACAACTTCCTGCTGTCTCTAATTCCTCCTGCCTACAGCTGACTTTGGAATTGCTTGGCTTGGCTTTGTTGACATCATAATAATTATAGTCATTTTCATTAATTGCTCCCTATTTGAGCCTAATTGCCATGGATTACAATAAAATTATGCACATCATTCAATGTGCCATATTAACTTCAGATTTTATACCATTGTAACAGTAGCTTTGATTCACTTTTAGATATTATTGCTCACACGACTTAGTTATATACACTTTTTTTTTTTTGTGATAGACAAAAACAAACCTATTTCAGGTAGCCAAATCAGCGTAACCAGCAGGGGAGCCTCAGGAGGGACTGGGACTAAGAAAAGGGAAGTTGTCTTTTTTGCTTTTTCCTATGCTTCCCCTTTGTTCTTTTCTCTTTCTCCTGGTTATCTTTTTTGCTTCTCCATGGCAGCAGATGCTCTTCCACAGTAGGCTCCTGATGTTCGATGACCTCCATTCAAGTGACCAGCCTAGACTGATGGCTATTTTCATTCTGCTTCCAAATTCCCAGGAGAAAGTATCCAAGTAACTCAGCTTGGTCGATTATTTCTGATTCAGTCAAGTGTGGTCAATAGATGGCATGACAGTTCAAGAATTTCAGGGGCTCCCAACCTATGGGTGGTTGGGTGTGTGAGGGTGGTGGTAGAGAAGCTCTCCAGTTTGCAGGGGTCCCCGTGGCCGCGGACCTGTACCAGTCCGTGGCCTGTTAGGAACGGGATCATACAGCAGTAGGTGAGTGGCTGGTAGGTGAGCATTACTGCCTGAGCTCCGCCTCCTGTCGGATCAGCAAGTGACATTAGGTTCTCATAGGAGCGTGAACCCTATTGTGAACTGTGCATGCGAGGGATCTAGGTTGCACACTCCTTATGAGAATCTAATGCCTAATGATCTGAGATGGAACAGTTTCATCCTGAAACCACCCCCGCCCAATCCCCCACCTGGTCCGTGGAAAAATTGTCTTCCACAAAGATAGTCCTTGGTGCCAAAAAAAGTTGGGGACTGCTGCTTCAAGGCTTTCTGTAAGGTGGGGGTAATAATGCAGAGAACCTGTCTCTTGGGGTGGTGGTGAGTGCTGCAATTGGCATTGTTCACAGGGTACTTTGCACAGTCCTGGCACATAGAAATCACTGAATATAATGTTTACCATTATTGCTGTTATTATTATCTCTTTGGGTCCTTAAAACATTTTTTCAGGATTTTTAGGTGGGTATGATTTCAAAATCCATAAAATCCACCTAAAGATTTACATGAGAATAATCCAAAAATCTCAGGGGAATCATATGAAAAAGATTATTTATTTATTTTCCTCAAATCTCTGAACAACAGTTGAAACGTTTTCACACACTAGATCTCATTTTGGAGAGCTTGGAGACGTGGCCTGTAAGGTTTCACTAATCCAGGAGGGGGCAGGCTTCCCAAACACAAATGCCCTCAGCTGCAGACCCGCGGCTCCAGGAGAAACAAAGGCGCGTCAGTGAGAGCCGTTTCAGAAATCTAGCATTACCTTCAAAAAAATGTAAGAAATCAAAAGCAACTGAATATTTGCATGGCCTAGAAGAATCCCTGGCTGTGTCATCCATAGGCACCTTGTCACTTGCCAGACCGGGTCGGCTGTAAGCTTGTGAAGTAAGCAGAAGAAATTTCCCGTGTCCCCACCCACTCCTATCTTTGCCTTTGTTTCTGGTCCTCTGCCCCCTTCCTTCCTGTACCTTCCTCCTTCGTCTTTGTTCCCCTCTTCCATGGCAATCTATCTTTGGGAAAAATAACTGTGATTTAAATGTTTAAAGAAATAAGGATCCTAGGGATATTAGGTCGCTTCAAACACTTTCAAGAACGTGATAGTCGGCCGGGCGCGGTGGCTCAAGCCTGTAATCCCAGCACTTTGGGAGGCCGAGGCGGGCGGATCACAAGGTCAGGAGTTCGAGACCACAGTGAAACCCCGTCTCTACTAAAAATACAAAAAATTAGCAGGGCGCGGTGGCGGGCGCCTGTAGTCCCAGCTACTCAGGAGGCTGAGGCAGGAGAATGGCGGGAACCCGGGAGGCGGAGCTTGCAGTGAGCTGAGATCGCGCCACTGCACTCCAGCCTGGGCAACAGCGTGAGACTCCGTCTCAAAAAAAAAAAAAAAAAAAAAAAAAAAAAAAAAAAAAAAGAACGTGATAGTCACTAACAAGGGAACTTGCGTGTGGATGCCCTACCAGGTAAGAGAGGTGGAGGATTCGTGACTTAAAGCAAGGGCATTGAAGGTAGATAGGGCTGGTTTAAATCCTGGCTTTGGTGATAACACATTGCCACTCTGTGACCACTTCCCAGCTCCATTACCCCGGGTAAATTACTAAGCCTCTTTGTCCTCATCTGTAGAAGGAGGGTAGTGTTAGAACCCATCCCAGGGTATCCTGAAGATTAAAAAGGACAGTGCATGTCTAGTACCTAGTATTTGGCACATAAGACATACTCAACTGTAGCTGTTATTATAATAAAAGTTTTATTATAGTGATATGACGTTAATACATTACAGTAATATAATTTTTTATTACTTTGTTTTTTTTTTTTATCATGGTCCTATTTTATACCACACATTAGACAATTTCTGGTGTATTACCTATAGGTCTGAACTGGAGGAAAAGGATACATTTTAAATGAAACATGACATATTAGAGACAACACAGAAAAAAATGAGCAGGATGAAGTTTCTGGAAACTCCTATAAAAATCTGTTGAAAGAGTTGTGGTCATTGGAACTGAAAAGTATGAGAATAAGAGCTTAAGAGCAATGCATCTTCAAATGCAGGAACGGCTGGAGGGAATCCCAAGGGGCCTGGACAACCCTACTCCTCTAGATCAGGAAGGTTTTGCCCTTGTTTCTGTTAGCTGCCCAAGGGGAATTACTGCCTCCATCTCAGTTTATGTTAATTTCTCAGTTTGGAGGTTCTCAGAACCAATGGAATGACAGACCCATGGTTACAAACTCTCAAGGGAAACTTTTCCCCTAGAGCCCAGACTACTGAGATAGAATATCACCTTTATTGTCTCCCTGAGCCTACGGGTGCATTTCCTGATTCATTCCCTCACTCTGAGTATAGCCCTTCTAAGGACCAGGATTTCTACAGGGGTTGCAGTTCCAACACCCAGCATTCTGCATCTCCAGGCCTCACATTCTGCCCTGGCCTGAGCATACTAATCCAAGCCTCTAGGTGCCTGAGCCCGTCAACTCCCACCCTGAGTGGCTGTAGCATACATGCACGTACTCACTGCTCTCATTTTTCCTTCTCACTTCATTTTTGACTCCAGGAACTTTTTGAACTTTCTTCCAGCATTCAGCCGTGTCTTAAAGGAGACTTGTTTTACTGGATCCAGAATTTCTGATTATTGTGGAGCTACATGGTTTTTGGATTGTTTAGTTTACCATACACCTAGAGGCAGAAATTAGTTTAAAAAATAATTAAATACTTAAATACAAAATTTAATCACATTTAGAGGGAAGTTGGGAGTTCCCAAGGGGCAGATTTAAGCTCTCTATTAAAGGAAGCTGCTAAAGAGAGTTGTGGAATGGTGAGATCCAGGCAGTGTGGGCATTGGTTGACTCTACGATGCCATCATGACAATTGTCACATTAAATAATTCTGAAGCTGAAAGAATTTAAGGGAATGTTTGACCTGCCCCACAGTACCTGTATTTAAGACTTAATAGGCCATGGGGAAAGTCAGTAAATGTTCAGGAGAGTCTTTTTCTGAAAAAATGTTCCCACCTAAGGGATTAAGGACCTCCTGTAAGGAAGGCTGGGCTCAGTGAACTACTCCACAGCCTTCAATCTGTTTCTTTGTGCTTGTGGGGCAAGAATAAGCTAAGAGCACCAGGGTTGTCAATATACTTATTGTAGGAAATAAAGAGGTTTGTTAAAACAACAACAACAACAACTACTACTACTCATGACTTTGGAAGCAGTCATGTGATAAAGACGTGAATTCCAAGATCTCAGTCATTTCCTCTCAGTGAAACATTATCAGAGACCAACAGAAAATCAATAAAAGATTTCAGTCTCATAGAGTTTGTGTAAATATTGCAGAAATGACTTTCACAAGGGTGATAAGCACAGCCTTATCATATTTAATTCAGCTGAGAAGTCCAACTAAAACATAAAACTCTACCCCCTCTGATGGCAAGACGTTTTATAACAATGAAAGTAGCTGGATTTATACTGTATAAGCCAGCACTTGAGCACTCATCCATGCAGCCTCGCCACCTCAACAGGTTGCCAGCGCCTGCCTTCCCACTCCTCTGATGCCAAGTAAAATTGTAAAGTTTGCCTGTGATGCTCCCAGATTCCTGAATTCATCCCTATTCTCAAAGAAAACTTTTCCATTCCCATTCAGACACTTCTCAGCTCTCAAAAAAGACAAGGAAACTAATTTCTACTGAAGTATGAAACTAGTGATAGTTTAACATGCACCTCTTTATTTTTCCTAGAAGAGTTGCAATTTAACAGGAATCAAGATTCTAACCTACAAGCGGAGCAGAACTGTGTTTATTGTGTGCTATCTTTTGGTTAAGGAACTATATAATTGTATTTGCTTATATTTTCAAAAATAAACCATGAAAGGATGAGACCAAATCTGACGAAAACAATTACCTCTCATATAGGAGGAAATGGGATAGAAAGCACATGAAAGCAATCCTTTTCTGAATTTACTTTGTTTTGTGGTTTTTACTTTGAAACAGAGGTGTGTGCTAAAGCCAGTTTATACCAGCTGGCAAGAGCCAGTTAAATTTTCAGGAATTTTGTGAGCCAGCTATGAAACAGCTATTATCAAAGATTAAATTATGTAACTTAATATGAAATAAATTATATTTAAAAAGACAATAAATACTTAAAACTCATGTTTTAATTATTTTTATACATTTTACAATTATCTGTGCTACTGAGCTTTATATGTGTCATATATGCATGGTAGAACTCCTATATAATGGTGTACTACCAAATTCTTCCAAATTCTGCATTAACTGTTATAACATTGATAACTCAAAATCAGTCATGGTGGTAATATGTATACCATAAAAATTGACAAAATCCAGTCTTTTATTTATAAACATTTACCAGCATAATGCTACTTTGGAACTGTGTTAATATTTCACATCATTTAAAAGTTAATATTTTACACAATTTAAAATTCTTAAAGAGTAAATCACTAAAAATAAAAAAAAACTGAAATAAACAAACATCAAATGTGTATCACTTAGTACTCATAACAATATGAAGACAAATTATTTCAAGTGACTTTAAAGCATAGTATTTTGACTGTAACTTTCTACTACCATATATTCTAGAAGGGGGAAAAAGGAAAGAATTCTTAATCTGCATTAAGTAGTATTATTGCTAGTAGTAATAATTATATTGTTACTTTAGAACTATTAATACATACACATATGTGTGTATGCAAATAATTTACTATTAGGAGCCAAGATTTTTTTCAGTATAAAAAAATACATAAAATATAAACCCCAAAATGTTAAGTAAAACTTAATAATCTGAAATTCAACTTATATTGGTATGAATACATGATTTATTTTAGGCATGTGATATACTAAGGAATAAAGATAACAGTAATTTTCTCATTGGGCATAGAACAAACAGAAAGACCATGGAGTAATGTCTTTAAAGTATTGAAAGAAAAAAAGTCAACCTAGAATTCTATACCTGGCTAAAATATTTTTTTAAAATGAAGATAAAAACTGAAGACTTCTTAGACAAAAAAACTAAAAACAATTCATTACCAGCAGGCCCACACTGTAAGAAATGTTAAACTCCTTTAGGCAGAAGGAGTAATTCCAGATAAAAATGTGGATCTTCAAAATGGAATGAAAAGCACCGTCAATGGTAACTACATGAATTTCTTTTATCACATTATTCAAATGTATTTATAAAATAATTGACTGGTTAAACAAAACTTATAGCAATATAAGGTAGAGTTTACAATATGTAAAAGTAAATTATATAAAAACAAAGGCTTGGCCAGGCGCAGTGGCTCATGCCTATAATCCCAGCACTTTGGGAGGCTGAGGCAGTTCACCTGAGGTTGGGATCACCTGAGGTCGGGAGTTCAAGATGAGCCTGATGAATCCGGAGAAACCCCATCTCTACTAAAAATACAAAATTAGCAGGGCGTGGTGGCGCATGGCTGTAATCCCAGTTACTCGGGAGGCTGAGGCAGGAGAATAGCTTGAACCTGGGAGGTAGAGGTTGCAGTAAGTTGAGATCACGCCACTGCACTCCAGCCTGGGCAACAAGAGTGAAACTCCGTCTCAAAAAAAAAAAAATAGCTCAAAAGCTAGGAGAAGACAAGTGGAAGTATACTACTGTAAAGTTCTTATGCTATACATGAGGTAGTATAATATCAGTGGAAGGTAGACTATGTAATTTAAAGATGTGTACGATGAATCTTAAAGCAACCACTAAAATAATGAAACATAGAGTTACGGCTAGTAAGCCAACACAAGAGATAAAATGGAATAATATCACCAGGCATAAGAAAGGTAATTTCCTAATAAGAAATTAGACAATTTATCAGGAGACCTAACAATCTTAAATATTCATACCCCTAACAACAGAGTTCCAAATTATATGAAGCAAAAACTGAGAGAAGTGCAAACAGAAGTATATGTATCCACAATATAGCCAGAAATTTTGATACTGTTCTCCTGATAATTGATAGAGCAAGTAGAGAGAAAATCAGTAAGAATATAGAAGAGCAACAGTCAACCAACTTGACCTAATTGACACATATAGAAAACTCCACTTAATGAGAGCAAAAGATACCTTCTTTTCAATTGCCCAAAGAATATTTGCAGAGACAGATCATATTCTGGGCCATAAAACCAGTCTCAATACATTTAAAAGGTTCAAGTCATACAAAATGTATTAACTGATGTTAATGGAATTAAATGAGAAACAAAAAACAGAAAGACCTCTGGAAAACACCCAAATATATGGAAACTAAATAACATACTTTTAAGTTACCCATGGGTCAAAGAAGAAATCAAAAAGGAAATTAGAAAGCATTTTGATCCCAGCACTTTGGGAGGCTGAGGTGGGCAGATCACAAGGTCAGGAGATCAAGACCATCCTAGCTAGCACCATGAAACCTCGTCTCTACTAAACAAAATTAGCTGGTGTGGTGGTGGGCTCCTGTAGTCCCAGCAACTCGGGAGGCTGAGGCAAGAGAATGGTGTGAACCTGGGAGGCAGAGGTTGCAGTGAGCCGAGACTGTGCCACTGCACTCCAGCCTGGGCGACAGAGCGAGACTCTGTCTCAAAAAAAAAAAAAAAAAAAGACATTTTGAATGAATAAAAATAAAAATAAAAATATTTCAAACTTTGTGAGATACCACAAAAGCAAAAAGCCCATATTATCAAAGAAGAGAGGTCTAGAATCATTGACTTCAGCTTCTAACTTCAAAAACTAGAAAAGATAAAATCCAAAGTGGACAGAAGAAAAGAAATAATAAAATCTTAGATGAAGTCTATGAAATAGAAAATAGAAAAAAAATCAATGAAAACAGAAGCTAATTCTTTAAGAAGATCAATAAAATTGCCAAACCTTCAGCAGATTGATAAGAAACAAAAAAGAAAGAAGAAATCAAGTCAGGAGTTAGAGAGGTGACATAACTGCAGATTCTACAGATACTAAAAGGACAATATGGGAGTATTATTAACAACTTTACGCTAATATCTTCACCAACTTGAATGAAATAGAAAAACTGCCTAGAATTACAAACTACCAAAACTCTCTCAGCATGGATCTGATAATCTGAATAGCCCTAAATCTATGAAAGAAATTGAAGTTTTAGTTTAAAATTTTCCCACGAAGAAAATTCCAGGCCCATGTGGCTTCAGTGGTGTATTCTATTAAATATTTAAGGACGTAAAAACTACCCATTCTACACAAACATTCTGAGAAAATGGAAGAGGAGGAAATTCATTCTATAAGGTATGATGATTCTAGAACCTAGGATATTACAAGACAAAAAAATTACAGACTCATAACCCTCATGAACATAGATGCAAAAATCCTAAATAAAACTTCGGGAATCATATGTAATAATTTAGAAAAAGGAGACCACAACATGACCACATGCTATTTATCTGAGGAATCCAAGAATTTAACATTTGAAAATCAACTTAATGTAATTCACTATGTAAACAGACCGAATAGGCACAGAAAAACATTTGACAAAACATGACATCTGTTTCTCATTAAAAATCTCTCAGCAAATTTGGATAAGAAGGGAATGTCTTTAACTTGATAAAGGGAATCTATGAAATAAACTATAGCATACATCATACTTAATGATGAAATATTGAATATTCTCCCACTAAGGTCAGGACCAACACAAGAATGTCTGCTCTCACCACTTCTATTTAACAGTGTGCTTGAGATTCTAGCTTGGGCAATAATGAAAAAATAAATGAATAAAAGATGTTCAGATTGGAAAGGAAGAAGTAAAACTCCCTTTATTCCCAGATAATGTGATAGCTTACATAGGAAATCTGAGCAAATCTTGAAAAGCTCCTAAAACTAATAAATGAGCAATGTTGCTGGATACAGGATCAGCAAGCAAGAATCAGTTGTGTTTCTATGTACTTGCAACCAACTATCAGAAATATAAATAAAACAGTGCTGCTTACAGTAGCATAAAAATATGATACATAGATGTAAATTTGACAAGATATGTGCAAGACCTATATGCTGAAAGCTACAAAACATTGCCAAAATAAATTAAAGCAGATCTCAATAAATAAAGATATCATGGTATTGAAGACTTGATATTGCTAAGTTAAAGTTCTCCCCAAATTGATCTGTAGATTAAACACAATCTCAATCAAAATCTTCACACACTTTTTTGGTACGAATTTACAAGCTGATTCTGACATTTATATGGCTATGCCAAGGACCTAGACTAGTTAAAACAATTTTGAAAAGAAGGAAAAAGTTGAGAACACTAAACATTACCTGATTTCAAAGTGTATAAAGCTGCAGCAAGACACTGTGGTACTGGAGTCAAGTTAGACAAGGAGACCAAGGGAACAGAACAGAGTCCTGAAACAGACCCAAACATAAATGAAAACTTGGTTGTTGACAAAGTTTAAAGCCCAGTTCTTGGACAAAAATGTAGCCTTTCAACAAATGGTTCTGGAAAAAAGGGAATATCCATGTGCAAAATAAATGAACTTTGATCCACATGTTGTACCACATACAAAAATTAACTCAAAGTGAACAGTAGACCTAAGTGTAAAATCCCAAAACTATAATACTTCTAGAAGAAAACATAGGATAAAATTTTTGCAGCCTTGGGTTAAGCAAAGATTTCTTGCACAAAATACCAAAAGCACATACTGGGTGAAAATATTTGCAAATCATGTATCTGATAAATAACTCATATCAAAAATATCTAAAAACTCTCAAAATTCGACAATAAGAGAAAAAACAACCAAATAAAAAAAGGAAAAAAAAATTAAATAGACACTTCACCAAAGAAAATATATTGGTAGCAAATAAGCACAGGAAAACATGCTCAACATCTGTAGTTATTATGGAAATGCAAATTCAAACTGTCATGGATATCACCACATATCTATTAAATTGACAAAATTAGAAAGACCACACCAAATATGAGGAGGATGTGGAGAAACCCAAACTCTCATATACTGCAAAATTGTCACAACAATCAAGATGGTGAACACATCTGTCATTCCCAAAAGTTTACTCATAACCCCATTTGTAATTCTCCCCTCCCACCATTTCCTGTTGCCCCCTTTCCCTTAGTCCCCAGGCAACCATAGAAGCCACAGATCCTTTCTCTGTTACTATAGTTTAGTTTTTTATACCTTTACAGAAATAAAATGGTATAGTATGTATGCTTTTTGTCTTGCCTATTTCACTGGTGATAAATTTTTGAGATTCATCCAAGTTGTTGTGTGTATGAATAGTTCAGTTCTTTTCATTGCTGAGTAATATTCCATTGTATGGATATACCACAATTTGTTTATTCATTCCATGTTGATGAACATTTGAGTAATTTCTACCTTTGGCTATTACAAATAAAGCTACCATGAACATTCTTATATGACTTATGCCTTTCTTTCTTTGAATAAATACCTGGGAGTAGAAAGTCTTCATCATTATGGTAGGGATATATTTAATGTTTTGTGGAAGTCCTAAGCTACTTGAAAACCTTCTCAAAGACCTATTGAGGTAAGGATCATTTATCTTAGAGATGAGGAAATTTGAGTCTCAGAAAAGTCATATTGATTTACCCAGTGTGTCTCTGCTAGTAAGTAGTACAACCAAGTGCAACTAAGTTTGGAATAAACTTAATTCTTCTGATTCTACACCCAGGAGATGCTTCCATCAGCCCATAGACATTCCTAAAAACCTAGTCTCACCACTAATATTGCTCAGCATTTATACACTGTTACTACAGAAATAGGAACTTGGAGACCTCCTGTTAAAAGACTGCTTCAAAAACATTCTATGAAACATTAATCTTACAAGATGATGTGTGACACAAGCGTTTGATGGTTAAGGAAACCTGGGAGGGCTACACCCATTAGCCCCCTTGTATAAGTACATCATGTTAAAATATGACAGATATGAGAAATTCCATAGCAACAAATTCATTTATATTTGTCTAATCATGTACATCCTAACCATATTTGAACTTAGAACTTGTTTTTTCACCTACAACTTTTTACTAGATATTATAAACTTTATAATAAAAATGTGTTAAGTGTGTAGTAAACTTTAACGAAATTTGAATTAAGACTTGTCAGGTCAGGATAACAGCACAGCCTCCTTTTACTTTGCTCTCTCAGCATCATGAAAGATACAAATAGAATGACAACTATTTAAAAAGTAAAACTTTGCACCAGGCATCAAATTGTGACTCTTTATAGATTGCCTATATATCAGAATAAAATCATTTAATTCTTATATTGAAGCAAAACCTACTGGGGCTTATTCATTTCAAGCTGAGTTATTCTTTGACATATTGAAATTCACTACAAGAAAAAACCATCTTTATTCTAAGCCTTTTCAAAGTTGATGAACAAAGAAAGCCACATCCAAGTTGTAAGTACATCTCTTCAGCTGTGTAGATAATGCAGCCTCATGCAATTAAGTTAAGTGGAAGTAGTTAAGAACAATTTGTTGATCTTCATGGCCTTTTGTCTGTAGGAAACCGATTCTATTCAAAACCATATGTCTAGACCACATTTATGCTTTAGAAACAAGGCACCAAATTTTGATCCAGACTGCCTAGGTTACCTCTTGAACCTACTGACATCTTTATTTTGAGTGTAAATTTTTCCGCTTTAGTAGAGCAGTGTGCCCCAAATCAAAATGGTGAGTGTTGCAAATTCTGGAAATCATAGGTTGCCAATTCTTCCTTTCCACTCACACTGTCAATGACTGTTCAGCATGATGAAGAGGCAGGAATAAGAATGGGAGAAGGCAATGCAGAAACTCCCTAAGCAGGTTATTCTCCATCTTCAAATACATTCTCTGTATTTGAATGGCCCTCCATCTCTTCAGGGCCTACGGAGGCTCCATCACTAAGGTTCTCTTTCCCTCTGGCTTCTGATTGGGATTAGCCAGTGGTGAGCACCATGAGGTCCTGAATCTTGCCCCTCTTCCACTACCCCTTGCACCCTCTTTGCCTGTCTGTTCTTGGCTAGGGCTGCCTTCCTCTGCTCTCAGCTGTGGCTCCAGTCAGGCACCCCCTCCCTCCCACAGCTCTGCAGCTGTGCTCAAGATCTGCTCAATTCTCCTCCCCTGCTCCCTTGAGGTCTCATGATGGTGAAGGCTGCCCAGTGCTGCCAATCCAGGGTGCTTCACTCCCCTTGTTTTCCTCTTGACTCTGCTCCCACCTCTGTGAATAGTCCCTTTGTTAAACGTCTACTCATTACCCCTTTGAGTGTGCCAGCTGTTCCCTGCCAATATCGTCACATGTACCCATGTTCTAATGTTAAAATTCCTACCAAATCACTTAATTTATATTACAGTTAAAAGTTGTGATATGAGTTTTTCAAATTAGATGTCTTGCTTTGAAAGGGGAAATTTTTAGAAAATGTATTTTTAAATGAGTGAGGGTATTTTATACTAAAATGGTGAATCCTAACTTTTTTCTCAGTAGGTTGAGGAAAGCATTTTAGCTACTTAAGACTGGCTGACAAAAGTGTGTCTTCTCTCCTTTTTCCTTTTCACACTCACAAGAAGTTCTAGGACATGCTGGCCCCAACTGAGGCCATCTCCTCACCCCACACCCAGACTTGTGACTCTTCTGGATAAAGGACAAAGTTGATTTGCTTTCCTTGTTTTTAAACCATAGCTGCTAAATTGAGGGAAGTCAAATGATCTGGTATTCTAACATTCCACATCTCCTTCCAAATTCTTTTTCTTTTTTACCCCCTATTTTCTTCCCCACCTTGTTCTATTTCCTACAAAATGGCTTTTGTTTCTTTCCCCCTTCTTTCCTGTTGTTATGTGATGGCCCATGTCCCAAGACTGACCCTCAGCCACTTGTGAGGTGTGTCACAGTGACGTATAACTGATAGGAGCCAGAGTTCTTAAGCTTGCAAATGTTTTACTTAAAAAAATAGATGCAAATGGATTCAAGGTTACTCTGCAGAATAACATAACTCTCAATAATCTAAAATCCATAGTGCTTGGCCAGGTGTGGTGGTTCACTCTTGTAATCCCAGCACTTTGGGAAGCTGGGGTGGGAAGATTGCTTGAGCCCAGGAGTTTGAGACCAGCCTGGGCAACATGGGGAGGCCCTGTCTCTACAAAAAAATTAAAAAAAGAAAAATAGCTGGATATGGTGGCATGTGCCTGTAGTCCCAGCTGCTTGTGGGATCGAGGCGGGAGGATCGCTTGAGTTGGGGAGGTCAAGACTGCAGTGAACTGTGATCCCACCACTGCACCCCAGCCTAGGCAACAGACTGACCCTGTGTCAAATAATAATAACAATAATAATAATAATAAAACCCATAACACTTTCTTGAGTGGGAGAAAAAAATGTGGAATGATCGCGAATGTATCAGAAATTACACATAGCTGATAGTCTTGCCTTTCTATTACTGATCTACATTTAATAGCTCCAGCCATTAAAAATCATTGTAGCACTTTATTTCTGCACACACAAATTGTTTTTGACTCATTAAAATCTGGACATGCCTGTGGGAGTGTTGCAGATTTAAATATCATTCATCAAGTAAGCTGTCGTACAAAAAAAGTCTAGCACAGCTGCTTCAGGGAAAAACTAAAAGAAACCACATTACTGTGGGGAAATCCCCAATGGAAGTCCTATATGGCTTGAGAAAGAAACCCTCAATTGTAATAATTACATCATTATATTTGTGGATCTTGAATGAGTCTTATCTGTTAAAGATTGCTTCCCCCTTCAGCATCATTTTTTATTAAAAATTTTTCCCAGCATCTTCTTCTTTTTTTTTTTTTTTTTTTTTTTTTTTTTGAGACAGGGTCTCGCTTTGTTGCCCAGGCTGGAGTGCCATAGTGCAATCATGGCTTACTGCAGCCTTGAACTTCTGGGATCAAGAGGTCTTCCCGCCTCAGCCTCCTGAATATTTGGGATTACAGGCATGAGCCACCACGCCCAGCCCAATTTGTCTTTTAACAACAAATTTAGAGAGTATTAAAAATGTCTTTTTCACAGGCAGAACTATTCTCAATGTGTTCAAGCAGAACTCTAAGTCCTAAGTTAAAGACAGTCACATAACTGGGTTCCAAACTGCAGCATATGATTCTGTTTTGAGCACAAGATGACACCAGGTGTTACAGTTTTGAAAAGAGATTTGTCAGGGCCTGGCTTGACCAGCTGCAGCAGGGGCCTGGGAGGAGTTGGCTCTGCAAGGAAGGGCCTTACTGGGGAGAGTCAGCAGGGTCGGCTCCATTGAGCAGCAGACTCTGGGAAGGGGTCTCCTGTGGCAGGCAGAATCCCGTGTCCAGTGGGCCACATTACAGATTGGAGGGCATTGTTGAGAACAGCAATTTACATCAGAGAAGACCAGCAGAGTTCATCCCCACAGGAGCACTGCTATGGAAAATTGGAAACAGGCTGCTGGAAAGCTAATGGCAGCTGGCAGTACAGGGCATACTGTCTTCCAGCAGCTGAGCCTCAGGTACAAATGCCACATCTGGGAGCATCTGGTAAGGAAAAGGCAGGGCCGGTCCTAAAGGTACTGACACCAGGCAAGTCAATCAGGTGCAAGAACGGGAAGATACTCATTTGCAGAACTGGGTGAAAAATGAGAATCAAGGCTCAGAAAATGACCCTTTATTGAGGCATTAACCAAAAAAAATTAAAAAAAAAATTTTTAGTAGAAATGAAGTCTCATTATGTTGCCTAGGCCAGTCTCAAACTCCCGAGCTCAAGAGATCCTCCTGCCTTGGCCTCACACAGTGCTGGGATTACAGGCATGGGCCACCACACCTAGCTTGAACCCTTTTGTGAAAGTGAAACATGAGTACAGAGTCAGAGAAGCAGTAGAGCTGGCAATGCAAAATCCAGAGTTTTAGAATAGAGTTTGTTAATCCCTTATACTTAAAGACTTATCTGACTTTTTAAAAATGTGGGCTGGATCTTCAGCTTACAGGAACCTCTCTCTCAGCACTCAAAAGAGAGAGAGAGAGAAAGTAAAATATATATATATACATATATATATATATAGGTTCCCTGAACTTGTCTATGACACATAGTGTTAGTCAAGATTCTTGGGGGCAAATGGCAGAAATCCAATTAAAATTAGTTTTAAGAAACTACAATGAAAGGAATTTACTTGCTCATGTAACTGGAAAGTACAAGGGTGGAGCTGCCAATTACAAAAAGGGCTCAAATGCTGTTCCCTGGGCTCTTTACTCATCTTTCTCTTTACTGTTTTCTGCTTTTGTTGGGTTGGTAAGTGTTTAACAACTAAGTCTCTGGGGAAAAAATGTATGTACGTACATACATACACAAAGTTATTATAAATTTTACTAATATAAGGAATGTATAGCACAATTTACAAAGAATAATATCTAATATTCTTTTTTTTTTTTTTTTTGAGACGGAGTCTCGCTCTGTCACCCAGGCTGGAGTGCAGTGGCTGAATCTCAGCTCACTGCAAGCTCCGCCTCCCAGGTTTATGCCATTCTCCTGCCTCAGCCTCCCAAGTAGCTGGGACTACAGGCGCCCACCACCTCTCCCGGCTAGTTTTTTGTATTTTTAGTAGAGACGGGGTTTCACCGTGTTAGCCAGGATGGTCTCAATCTCCTGACCTCGTGATCCGCCCGTCTCGGCCTCCCAAAGTGCTGGGATTACAGGCTTGAGCCACCGCGCCCGGCCTAATATTCTTTATGTAAATTTGATACAGCTAATTTATTCTCATAGGATACTTTTGTTTATTTTTGTTAAACTCTTGTATCTGTAAACAAATATGGTTGTTTTTGAAGAACCAGTATAATTCTGACTTGAATGTTAGTGGATATTTTCATTTACAAGAAAGACAATGCTATGTACTAAACTGTGTCCTCCTCGAATTTATTTGTTGAAGCCCTAACCCCTAAGGAGACTGTATTTGTAGATAGGGCCTATAAGGAGGTAATTAAGTTAAAGGAAGTCATGAAAGTGGGGCCCTAATCTGATAGAACTGGTGGCCTTAAAAGAAGAGGAAGAGGGAGGGAGAATTCTCAGACTCGAAGAAGTCATCTAAGCACACAGTGAGATGGAGACCACCTACAACCCAAGAGAGAAGATCTTAGAATGAAACCTACCTTTCTGCACCGTGATCTTGGACTTCTAGGCTCCAGAACAATGAGAAATAAATTTCTGTGGTTTAGGCCATCCGGTCTATGGTATTTTGTCATGGCCCACAGAGACTCACACAGATAAAAAAGAAAGTGAAACAATAAAGACATATATGGGAACTTTATGTTTTTTGCAAAGACTAACAACTTTGCTCAACCAGATAATAGTTTTTGGATAATAGAATATTTTATTTCTTTTTTGTTCTGTTTATGTAGCATCTTTAGAGATGACACATTTTAAAGTTTAATCTGCATTACTAACAATTTTTCCATCACTGTTAACTTTAGATAGGGGATTGGCAAAATGCCCTGTGGTCCTAATCTGGCCTGCTGTCTGTTTGTTGTAAATGAAGTTTTTTGGAACACAGCCACACTGACTTTGTTTACGTATTGTCTATAGCTGCCTTTGCACTGCAATGGCACAGTTGAGGAGTTCTGACAGAGACTATATGACCTGCAAACCCTGAAATGTTTATTGTCTGGTCTTTTACAAAAAAAACTTGTGAACTTTGGTTTAGAAAACCAACAAAATAATAAATTAAGCCTTGTAGTGTTTGAAAATTTTCATTGTATAAATATTCCCACTATGGGTAATTTCAAGCTGCCAATGTAAATGTCACTGAACACAGAATTGAGAAAAAATGTGCAGTAAAACACCATTATGTAGCATTTCCACCAAAATACTATATAAGTTCCAAAAAAACTTTTTTTTTTGTTTTATAACAAAAGGTATAACTAACCCCAGGAACATAGATAATAATAAAATACAGTCAAATAGTTAGGAAATGAGTTTTGAATATGTACTATCTTTGCTTTTACTATAATTTATTTAATTGTAAGTTTATATAATTTGCTTTTTAATCATGGCTGTCTTTAATGACCGGCTCACAAAATCTCCTGAAAATTTAACAGTTGATGCTTATGAGCCAATATGAGCTGACTCCAGCACACCACCATCTCGGTTTCTCCAGGCATGTTGACCTAACTCTCCTCTGCTGGCAACAGGCTCCTTATGGCCAGAAAGTTTGTGGCTGGCTGCCCCAAGCCTATATCTTATAGCCTCTGATAACAATGATGAAAAACTCTGGAGCCTTTAATATCCATAAGTCACATTCAGTGCCTGGAGCAATCATTCTGGAGAATAGGCTAGAGTGAGTACAATGACAGATAATCTCACCAGGACTACATTGAATGGGACAGGGGCTGTTCCTTTCTTGTAGAGTGACTGTGGGTATATAAAAATTGCCTAAATTAGTTCCTAGCAATCCTACTTGCCCAACTCTAAATGCTTGTCAATGTTGAAATGAGGTATAAAGAATTCAATACAACACCCCAGTGAGTTGTGATCATGGTAAAGCACAGTTGAGACAAGTACTTCCCTGGATGTGGATATCAGGTATGCCATTAATGTACCTTTCAAGTACATTGATCCCCTCTCACTGCAAATAAAATGTATTGATCTTTTTAATCTCATCCATGTTGACATTCTAGCCAATGTAAACACCTAGCATTTTTTCATGAGGTCTGCTCTTAAGACATTTTTACATGATCTAGATTTGAAAAAAATGTATTTTTTCTAGCCTCAATGTGAGAATTTGTTTTTTTCTCAGTTGTTTTTTTATTTCAGCCCACTTTACCAATCAGTTGAGACATTTTAATATTTTGATTCTACTGTCTGCAATATTGTCTATTCCCACCAGCTTTATTTTGCTTGTATATTACAGTTATTTATGATTTCCATGTTTTTATCCCAGTCATTGTTAAACTTAAAAAAAAAAAGAATAAATTCCTTTGAGATACCACTAGAAGCTTCTTTTCACATTGGCATCCAACCATTAAGTGGCATCCAACCATTAAGTGATTGCACAGTGAAACTGGTGCAAATCCAGCCCATGTGTAATTATTGCACATGAGCTCTGTTTTCTGTGTGAAGGAAGGATCAATGTCTTCCGCCAATTATACTTCATTCTTTGAACAATACTCTAGAGAAACTATTATGCAATTAATATGATTAGGGTTTTATTTTTTGGGAAAAGCAAATAACATCAATTTATGATGTTAACTATTGTTCTAAAGTAGGTCATAGTAAGATCTGTAAACCCCTTTTCCAGAAGATAAACATCCATCTCTTGCAAAAATAGAAGAGACTGTATAATGATTGCCACATTTCTGTGAGACATTCCTTTGTCTAGAATTTATGCTGATTTGTGGTTTAATAAAGCACAGTGAGGGACCTTCCCATTGAAACTATCTAAAATGAGTTGTGATAGGTGGTGATGTCTCTATAGCCCATCATTTCTGCCCTCTGCCTCTTAATAGAAGAGTTCAAACACCTTGATTTCTTGCACAGTCACTTCACCATGGCCATGGAGTTCTTGTGTGTTTGTGTGTGGTGGGGGAGGAGTTGGGAGTAGAGATGCAATCTGGAAGACCACGCCCTACCCATTTCCAACTCTCCCCCTCACCACACACAGGAATTTCTCATAGAAATATGGCAATCAGTATATAGGGTCTGAGGGTATCTCTCATCTTGACCAAGCTCTAAAACAATGTAGGCCCCAGGATAGGACTAATTTTTCTCCTGGTTGTATGCTGTGTTCAGTGTTGAGATGGCAGGTGCCTTGTGTCTAGCTTGCTGTTAAGGGAGGAGTACAAGACAACAATTATGGGGATTGAGGGGTTGAGGTGGGGAGACACCAGAGTTAAAGTATTGAATTGGTATCTTGCCCCATCAGATCGTAGGCTGATTCTTGCTTCCCTATCAAGATTGTGTCACTTTTTGGTGTCCTTCGTTTTGTGTCCCTCCTTGCATTTTTTTTCAGATAGCTTGTCAAAAACAGAACTCCTCAGAGTACCTATGTACCTGCATTGGTCTCTATTTTGGCTTTCCATTTTATTTCTACTTGAGATCATTTATGATGATCTTGTCAACATTTTGCTTTGTAGAACCTCCAATTTTTCTTTAGCCATATTCCTTCTTAGTCTCAGACAATGGATCGTGTCTCCACTTCTTTTAAACATCCTTTGAGCTACTTCCTCAGGGAAGTCCAGGGAAATATCTACCCACTCAAAATTCCTCCCCCTTCCTCAACACTATGTGACAGGGTCATTTTTTCTCATGACTGCTGTCTCTTCCATACCCTCAGCCAGTCTTTTATGTTGATCAGAACCATGTTTGGCATAGCTGTTTTTCTCATTGTTTTCCTTACTTTAATGGAGGATGAATTGTCAATAAACTAAGCCAAGGATTTACTAGATACTCCCCTGTGGGAAGAATGGCACTTCTAGCAGAAGTATGAATTGCCAACCCTCCATTACTAAATATAACCTTGCCACAATGTCCTTCTGAATTTCACACAGGGTTTTATACCTTCTTGACATAATTCTTCCATTAGATTGATTTTCTGACCTAGATTTCCCTTCTAATGGCCCATTCCACTTGACAGTTCTATCCTTTTGGGACTCCGTAACACCAATAGTATCATACATACTTTTCTCCATGGAAAGGTCAAGCTCATTTTCTTTGTTTATCCAGGTGGATTCTACGAAGCTTATTTATTTCTACATGTCCAGCATCAACAAAGTACCTAGCACATGATAAGTAGTCAATAAATGCAGGTTGAATAAAAATAAGCTGGTATAGATGCATATGAAAACCTAAATATTTTTGAAAACTCTTCCCCTAGCTGCATTTTCTTGAGAATAATTGGGCTCCTTTTTTGCTATTGTTCTTTTCTCTGTATGTCACAGACTTATGTTTAATGGGGTTTAGATCCTAGAACTTGAGTTTACAGGCTGAATATGTGCTATGGGCTTACTAGGGTAAGCCCTTCTTGCTCTCTCTCAAAGAGCAATATGAATCATCTTCTTGCTCTCTCTCAAAGAGCAATATAGCATTGAGACTTGGTAAACCATAAATAGAAAGCAAAGGGTGAAATTTCATTGTAAAACAGCAAAAAGAATCAGAATTCCCTTTATTCTTTTAGGGCAAAAGATGACTTCTTGCATTATTTGAAGGTGTCACATGAGAGACTTGCCTGCTTTTCAGAGGGCAGTATTGCATATTTGGGGCTGAAAGAAACGCGAGAGCAGAGGAGAAAGATAAGTTTTGAAAGCTCAGAGGTTTTATTCTAAGGTATAAGCAAGCCACTGTGGACAGTGTTCCTAAGAGAAACTCTCAAATAGCTTTTATAGGCAAACCAAGAAAAACTTAATTGAACATCCTAGAGAGCTGATTTTCCCTACCTACAGAGATAAAAATGATATTGCAATGCAGAGGGTAGGGCAACTCTTGGTATAGGTTACAAAGGAGTAGTTAAGTCCTAAGAGAAAGGTCATATTTTAAAATAGGTTGAAGAATAAAAGAAAGACTGAAAAAAATAATGGAAATATGGCAAGCACTTGGGCAGATGAACATGTTAAGAATACAGTCTGTGGAGGGGGCACACTACTTCTTTCTTGCTCCTCATTAGCAAATGGTGGGATCAAGTGTCCTGGAGAGTGACATAGTTTTACAGACCAATTTTCCAGGAAAGCATTTGGTTTCAGTGCAAATAAATTAGCGAATAAACTACCGGAAATACTGAAAAGGAAATCTCATGTGATTCAGAGTAAACTTAGGGATTCCTAAATGAAGAAACATCACCATTGTGCCCATGCCAAAAGGGTGATAAGGATTATTCCTCTTTCTTCAACAATTTCTCTTTCACTTCCTGATTTCAGTGGGCATTGGCAGGGCGCAGTCTTTGCTTGTTGCTCTTCTCTCTTAACACACTTTATTTATTTATTTGATTTTTGATTTTTTTTTTGTAAAGACAGGATCTCACTATGTTCCCAGTGATGGTCTCAAACTCTTGGCCTCAAGTGATCCTCCCACTTCGGCCTCCCAAAGCACTGGGATTAGAGGCATGAGTCACCATGTCCAGATGACACTTAATTTTAGAAGGCTCATTGTTGCCCATAAACTTCAGCACCCCCCTCTCTCTGTATAGATGACACCCAAGTCATTAACTCTAGTCAAGACTCACTCTCATCACTTCCATCCCCATCACTGGATAATTCCACTTCAACATTGTGCCATGATCTCAGACTCCTCCACCAAAGTCATCATGTGCTCAGAGCACATCCTGCCATATGAGCTTGCTCTCTGGCAGGTAGGGGAGACATCTAGAAGTAAATTGGCACATGAGAGACAGAGAGAAGACTTTGCCAGTTGCAGGCAGGGATGTGTGTGACACATGCAAAATCTTCCTTTCTGCCTGGGAACAACTGCCTGTTCTGCCCTCTAATCCTGAGCCTTGGTGCAATTTCACCTTCCTGACTCTGACCTACTGGTTTCCCTCCTTACTTTGAGGACTGAATTCTGGCCTGTGTCCCTAGAATTAGTCCATTAGTCTGGCTCCTAATCCACATTTTGCTCATAAATCAGTAAGCTACCATTTGTATGAAAAAAAGAGTATACATGACTATAATTATAGGACACTTGTAGAAGGAGACACAAGACATTAGTAAAAGTAGTTGCTTCTGAAGAAATAAATTAGGTAGCTGGGGGCAAGGGGAGAGAGACTTACCTGTCAAGCAAATCTTGCTACATATATGTGTATATATAGATATATATATACACACACACACATATATATACACACACATATATAAATTTTAAATTTTCATTTAAAAATTAAATTAAAAAGTATATGCCCTATGGTCAGCTGATCATCCTATGTTCTGTCAAAAAATATTTATTGATTGTCTACATGCCAAACACTGTTGAATAAATAATGCTCTGCTAGTTTTTATTCTAGTAAATAGAAATAGTTGATAAACAAGTAGATGAGAAGCTAATTTCACCACCTCACACTCATCAGGATGGCTATTAATTAAAAAAAAAATACAGAACAAAATAAATGTTGGGAAGGATGTGGAGAAATCAAAACCATAATGCACTGATGGGAATGTAAAATGTTGCAGTAGTGTGAAGTTTCCTCAAAACATTAAAAATAGAATTACCATATGATCCAACAATTCAACAGCTGAGTATTACTCAAAAGAATTGAAAGTAGAGACTCAAAGGGATATTTGTACACCCATGTTTATGGCAGCATTATTCACAATAGCCAAAGGTGAAAGCAGCCCAAATGTTTATTGGCGGGTGAATGGACAAACAAAATGTGGTTCATACATACAACGGAACACAATCCAGTCTTGAAGGGAATTCTGACACATGCTGCAACATGGTGCACCTCAAGGACATCATGCTAAGTGAAGTAAGCCAGTCACAAAAAGAAAAATATCACATGATTCCACATATATAAGGTACCTAGAGCAGCCAAATCCATAAAAACAAAAAGCATAGGAGTGGTTGCTAGGGGCTAGAAGGATTGGGAAATGGGGAGTTTTTGTTTAATGGGCACACAATTTTGCAAGATGGAGTTCTAGAGAGGGATGGTGGTGATGGTTGCATAACAATGTGAATGTACTTATTACCACTGAACTGTACACTCATTTTTTCTTTCAGAGACAGGGTCTCGCTCTGTTGCTCAGACTGGGATGCAGAGGCACAATCATGGCTGACTGCAGCCTCGACCTCCTAGGTGCAAGCCATCCTCCTGCCTCAGCTACCTCAGCCTCCTGAACAGCTAGGCTCACAGGTGCATGCCACTGTGCTTGGCTAATATAAAAAACAGGTTTTTTTTTGTATAGATGGCCTCTTGCCGTCTTATTTTTGTATAGATGGCCTCTTACTCAGGCTGGTCTTGAACTCTTGGGCTCAAGCAGTCCACCTGCTTCGACCTCCCAAAGTGCTGGGATTACAGGTGTGAGCTACCGCTGGCTTGAACTGTACTCTTAAAAATGGTTAAGATGGTATATTCTAAAAAAAGTAATAAGCGAATTTTAAAGACAGTAAGTAGTTTGAGGAGAACAGATGAAGGTGACAGGACAGAGTATAATGGGCTGGGCTCTACAGAGTGGGCAGAAGAGGCATCCTGAGGACCTGGCATCCGAATGGGACCAGGAATAATGGGAATGAGCTGGCAAGGAGAAGGTTCCAGGATCCAGAGGGCACGGCCATGTGAAGACCCCCTAGGTGGGAGAGAGCTTTCGTGTGCTGCAGGGACAAAAGAAGATCCGTGCAGCTGACACGTGCTGAAGGAGGCAGGGGAGGCAGAGCGTGTCCTTGCATGGGGGCAGAAAGCAGCGGTGCCACTCTACAGTTCAAGTCAGCTAGCCATTGGTGTGAGCAGACCACTCTGTCTTTACTCTTTCTTATGACGGAATTCTAATTACTCTTCTAATTATTCTTATTACCCTACCCTCTCTTTTAAGAGCCAAGATTGAAGTTTCTTTCAGATGAGATTTCTCAAGAGTGTCAAAGTAGGAAAAATGGATGCCTGAGGCCTGGGATGATCCCAAATGTCCAGAAATGCAGGCATGGGCACCAATCCAACTCGATTCTGATATCAGAAAACCAGCTTTGGAGTTTAGGTCCAGTCAGATCTGACTTTGAAGATCCTTCACATCTTTGAAGCTCAGTTTCTCCATCTGTCAGATGGGAATCATGAGAATATCTTCCTCACCACATCACTGTGAAAATCAAGTTAGTCGTGGATAACTAACTGTAAACTAGTGTTATTTACACATCAGTTGTTACTGTGACACTGATTTTCTGGCTCTGTGGTGCTGCACTTTCCCGTGGTTCTAGCTATCTCGGGGATTACCAAAATAAAATTCAGGGCCTGGCATGGGTCTCACACCTGTAATCTCAGGACTTTGGGAAGCCAACGCAGGCAGATTGCTTGAGCCCAGGAATGCAAGACCAGTCTGGGCAACATGGTAAAAGCCTGTTTCTACACAGAACACAAAAATTAGCCACGGATGGTGGCACATACTTGTAGTTCCAACTACTCAGGAGGCTGAGTTAGGAGGATCACCTAAGCCTGGGAAGTCAAGGCTGGAGTGAGCCATGATTGCACTACCACACTCCAGCCTGGGTGGCAGAGTGAGGCCTTGTCTCAAAAAAGAAAAGAAAAATTAAGGAACATTTTTGAAATAAAAGATGCAATGTGTGGGTTTGGAGAGTCCATGGAGAGGAGGAATGGCATGACGTAAAATACTGAAAACTCTAGAAAGATGCAGTGCTTGGACCTTCCTAGAGCAGGAGAGTCTCCCTGGAGCAGACCCTGGGAGCAAACACAGCAGCTATGATGAAAGCCAGTGTGCCTGCCTGGTACAGCATCCTGAGATCATAGTGTACGGAAATCTGGGTCTCCACTTTTCTATTATTGTTGGTGACAGAGAAGACAAAGGCTTAAAAGAAAACAGCTGTTGAGGTGGCTTGAGTTCATTCAAAGAATAAATTTTAAATGTCCCAAAGAACCTCACAGATGAACTGAACTGAGAAATATTAAGTAGGATGAATAGAAAACTCCCTTTACTTATGAACATTTTGACCATAGAATCATAATGTCCTTTGAGATTGGGCCATGCTTTGGCAATCTTTCAAATGATGTTCTCGAATGCTGTCTTTTCCCCTACTTAGGTAATTGTTTGAACTTTGTACAGCATGAGCAAGTTATCATAAGACACATCTAAAATATTATCTGTGGAAAAATTTGCTTTGAGTAAAGTGTGGTTGGATACAGGGAGAACTTGTGCAAAGGATCCCTTCAAACAATGTGTGTGGCTGCACATAGCTGATTCCTAATTAGAATGTAAATTCCACGAGGCAGGGACCATGTCTAGTTGGTCACGTTGTATCTCTAGGGCTTGTCAAGTGTCTGGCGTATAGCAAGTTATCAATATTTTTGAAATAATACATGAGTGAATAAATTAATGTTGTGGGTCTATCAGCAATTTCTCATCTTTGCCAACTTTAACAAAGAGTGATTTTTCTTTCCAAAATGGTAGTTCCAATCATGAATCTATTGAATACACTGAATCATTTCAAAGGATGTTTGTTACTTTAATAGCCCTTCATCAGGAAGCCACCTCAGGGATTGTTGGGATGCAAGGGAGAGGCCAAGTGCTGTGGGGAGGAGTAATAATCTGATATTCCAACCCTCTTCTATCGGAAGAGCTGTTTTCAACTGCTTTGCACACTGGGAATCTCTTCAACTTTTAACTTAAAAGATTTTGACCACTAAAATAAAAATGTGAAAAACTGCTTTAGGTCACTGACACCAAATGATTTAATAGGACCATAAGCCTATAAATACTTAATAAGAGCCCTTGTAAGATGACGCATACATATATTTATATGGGAAACTGTGCAGCATTTTCTGAAACTTTCCAGCATCCCCCTTTTCTAAAAGGAACTTCGAACCACCAAATACCTGATTGCACTCTGCTGACCCCTGGGAATTTTCTGGACTTTCCTCTATCACTTCCCCCAATAGGTCCTTTCCATCAAAAAATAACCTGTCATGAGTTCTCATTCCCTTACGAGCTACTCTTTATCTGGTAACCATGAATAGTAATAGGTTTAACTAGTTCCACTAAATGTGCTAGTGGTCCAAAAACAACATCTTTACCAGAAAGCCTGTAAGAAGCAGTTCTTTTAAACCTGAGTCAGAGAAATATTTGGGGCCAGTAGCTTTTCAGAGCTCTGAAATCATTCCAGTTGGTCAGTTGCTCAGAGTACACAGGGATAGCCTAAACTAGGAACCAATAATCTTCAAGGAATTACACTTCTATACATACCTGACCCCTCTAACTACTCTACCATTAGAAGGAAAATGTTCTAATTGGAAATCTTTTGTACAAGTACATTCTTTCCTGTGGATTAAACCATTCCCTACATTTCTTTCTAAGATAAGCAGACCCACCTGCTAACATTATGATTATTTCTGCCAAGATTATATAGTTCAGAAAAGGGTCTTCATAAAGTTTCCCAGGAAACTAGAATGTTGGCGAGATATCATTGGGAACAACATGAAAATGGTAGGCGGTGGGAGGAGGTGGAGAGAGAATTTTTAACAGGTTTTCAATGTACTCAAAATAATACCCACTATGCAGCTAAGGTTTTGTGAAGGCTGAAAAATAATCCACACCAGAGAAATGGTTACAAACACACAAGGTGAAGGCAAATGCAAAATACTGCCAAGCAAAGGAGGCTGGCTGAGCCCAGAAAACAGTAACACACAGACTCTAAGATATGAACCAGTGGAGCTAAATAGTAATTAGTAACTGGATATTGTGCAAAGACTTAATTAATATTCCCATATTACAAAAGAGCACCTGCAAAGCATTGCACACTCAACCCACTAATGAGCATGAATTCATGTTGGCCTAGTAAAGGAGTAAGAGAAATTGCTCCTGTCATTTGCTTTTAAGGTGGGTTGACAAATGAATGCTATGTTGTCTTTTTTTTTTTCTAGCTGGGTGATTTCCCAGGCCTGTTAATCACAGTTAGCCTTGTAGGTAGCATATCTGACTCTAGAGGTTATCATCAGTATTTTTCTGTGAAGTATTTTACAAATCAGGGCAAGTAGATTTAATATTATTTCATACAACAAAAAAAACTGAGGATCCTTTTACAGTGCAGGAAAAATTTCCTGACAATTAACATTTATAGGTAGTTGAACAAAAATGCACCGATCATGAATTTCTGTTTTCAAATAAAAGACACACTTGAACTAGAAATCATCCTTTTATTTATCATTGGTGTCAAGGTTTAAAGGCATCAAAAGCCATGTATATTTAATGCAAACATTAATTTTTTTTTTTAATTAGACTACAGAGTTGATTCAGATTTTACTACTTTTTCCATCTATGTCTGTTCCAGGATCCCATTCAGGTTACCACATTGCATTTAGTCATCATGTCTCCTTTGAATCCTCCAATCTGCTATAGTTTCTCAGCTTTTTCTTATTTTTATTTAATGCACATACTAAAATTTTTTGGTAAATTATCATTAAAAAGTTATCACCTTTGTTATTTATTTTTAATGGGCTTTGTTGGCATATGTTTAGCTACACTTAGCATAGTGTCTATTTTTAACAAGTGAGAGAATAGGTTAAATGTCAACCATAACTGTATCAAACAACATTTTATCAAATAAATAAAAAAGTAACTATTGTAGAAAAAGGCCATGGTGGTGAAAAGAAAGGAGATACAGAGGACTACAAATTCCCTTATTCTAAAAATTAGCTTGGATTTTAAATAAACATTGTTTTTGTTAAAAAAAAAAAAAAAGGCAACAAAAAGTAATCATCTAATCTACTTGGCTTAAACATTGCTCTCTGAACCTTTGTGGGAATTATTTTTGCCTATAAATAAGCTTTTAAACTATTAAGAACAAGGACTTCAGCCAGGCATGGTGGCTCATGCCTGTAATCCCAGTGTTTTGAGAGGTTGAGGTGGGCAGATCATGAGGTCAGGAGTTTGAGACCAGCCTGGTCAACATGGTGAAACCCCATCTCTACTAAAAATACAAAAAATTAACCAGGTGTGGTGGCAGGTGCCTGTAGTCCCAACTACTCAGGAGACTGAGGCAGGAGAGTCGCTTGAATCTGGGAGGCAGAGGTTGTAGTGAGCCAAGACCACACCACTGCACTCCAGGCTGGGCAACAGAGCAAGACTCCATCTCAAAAATTAAAAAAAAAAAAAAAGAACAAGGAGTTCTAGTAGAAAAACTATATTCTTAATAACGTTGTTTTTCAGATAGTGTGGCAGACAGAACAATGGCCTTCCAAACATGGCTATGTGCTAATCTCTAGAATCTGTGAGTATGTTACCTTTCATGGAAAAAGAGACTTTGTAGATATTATTTAATTAAGAATCATGAGATGGGGAGGTTATCCTCCATCATCCAGGTGAGCCCAGTGCAATCTCAAGGGTTACTGAAATAGAGAGGCAAGAAAATCCCAGTCAGAAAAAGGGAGGTGATGACAGAAGCAGAGGTTAGAGTCACACATTCTGAAGAGGGAGTAAGGGGTCATCATTCTAGGATTGCAGGTGGCCTCTAGAGGCTGGACAAGGCAACGAAGCAGAGTTTCCCCTGCAGCTTCTAGGAGAAACACAACCCTGACCTTGATTTTAACCCAGTGACTCGTTTTGGACTTCTGAACTCCAGAATCATAAGAGAATATGTTTGTATTGTTTTAAGCCACTAAATTTGTGGCGAATTTTACAGCAGCATTAGGAAACACACAGCTTATGAAAAACAAAAATTATCTCCTGAGACAGGGGTAGAGCAAGATGGCAGAATAGAAGGCTTCACCAATCATGCCCAAGCTGCAAGGACACCAACTTAACAATGATCTACACAAAAAACTACCTTCATAAGAACCAAAAATCAGGTACCAGGTGAGTCACAGTGGGACAGAGCACCAAACAGTTCCTTGGGGTTCCCCAGTTCCAGGCCTTGGCTCTTGGACAGCATTTCTGGATCTGCTCTGGTACAGAGGGGAGCCCACTGCCCTGAAGGGTGAGTCCCAGGCAGCATTCAACATAAATTGACTGAAGAGCCCTTGGGCCTTAAAGGACCATCTGCAGTAGCCTGGCAGTACTCTCGTGGGCCTGTGGTGGTGATGGCCATGGGGTGAGGCACCTCTGCCTGTGAAAAGCAGAAGGAAGAACAAAAAGGACTGCATCTCATGGTTTGAGTGCCAGCTTAGCCATAGTACAATAGAACACCAGGTAGACTTCTAAGTCTTTTGACTCCAGTCCCTGGCTCTCTGACAGCACCTCTGGACCTAACTGGGGCCTAAGGGAATTCGCCACTCTGAAGAGAGAGAGAAACAAGCCTGGCTGGCTTGTTACTTGCTAATTGTAGAGCCCTAGGGCCTTGAGAGAAAATGGGCAGCAGCCAGGTAGTGGTTACAGTGCACCTTGGGTAAGACCTAGTACTGTGCTGGCTTCGGGTCTAACCCAGCACAGTCCCAGTGGTAGTGACCACAGGTGTGCTTGTGTCACCCCACCCCAGCTCCAGAACAGAGAAAGAGAGACTGTTTGTTTGGGAGAAAGTAAGGGAAGAGAACAAAAGTCTCTGCCTGGTAATTCAGAGCATTTTTCTGTTTTTTGTTCAAGATGATCAAGGTAGTACCTTAATGAGTCTGCAAGAACCACAGCATTTTTGAGCTTGGGGTGCCCTCAAGTGCAGATATGGCTTAGATCACAACACCTTTTGAGCTGTGGAAAGCCTTCTCAGGAAAGACAGGCACAAACAAGCCCAGACTGTGAAGACTATAATAAATATCCAACTCTTCAATGCCCAGGCACAGACAAACATCTATAAGGATCAAGACAATCCAGGAAATCATGACCTTACCAAATGAACTAAATAAGACACCAGGGAGTAATCCTGGAGAAACAGAGATATGTGACCTTTCAGGCAGAGAATTCAAAATAATTGTTTTGAGGAAACTCAAATTCAAGGTAACACAGACAAGGAAATTCAGAATTCTATGAGATAAACTTAACAAAGAGCTTGACATAATTTAAAAGAATTATGCAGAAATTAAGGAGTTGAAGAATGCAATTGACATACTGAAGAATGCATAGAGTCTTTTAATAGCAGAATTGATCAAGCAGAAGAAAGAATTAGTGAACTTGAAGACAGGCTATTTGAAAATACACAACCAGAGGAGACAAAAGAAAAAAGAGTGAAAAACAATAAAGCATGCCTACAAGATCTAGAAAACAGCTTCAAAAGGGCAAATCTAAGAGTTATTGACTTTAAAGAGGAGATAGAGAGATGGGGTAGAAAGTTTATTCAAAGAGATAATATCAGAGAACATCCCAAATCTAGAGGAAAATATCAATATCATAGTACAAATAGGTTATAGAATACCAAGCAGATTTAACCCAGAAAAGATTACCTTAAGGTATTTAATAATCAAACTCCCAAAGGTAAAAGATAAATAAAGGATGCAAAAGAAAAGACATACATACAATGGAGCTCTAACACATCTGGCCCCAGACTTTTCAGTGGAAACTTTACAGGACAGGAGAGAGTGTCATAACATATTTAAAGTGCTGAAGGAAAAAAAACTTTTACCCTGTAATAGTATATTTGGTGAAAATATCCTTCAAACATGAAGGAGAGATAAAGACCTTACCACACAAACAAAAGCTGAGGGATTTTATCAACATCAGAGCTATCATACAGGAAATGCTAAAAGGAGTACTTGAATCAGAAAGAAAAGGACATTAATGAGCAATAAGAAATCATCTGAAGGTGCAAAACTCACTGGTAATAGTAAGCACACAGAACATCACAGAATATTATAACACTGTAACTGTGGTATGTGAGCTTATCTTAAGTAGAAAGACTAAATGATGATATAATCAAAAACAGTAACTACAAATACTTATCAACACATGGATAGTACAATAAGATATCAATAGAAATAACAAAAAGTTTAATAAAAGTGGGAGGACAAAGTTAAGGTGTAGAGTTTTTATTAGATTTCTTTTTACTTGTTTGTTTATGCACAGTGTTAAGTTGTTGTATCAGCTTATAATGGGTTATAAGAGTATCTGCAAGCCTTGTGGTAACCTCAAATCAAAAAACATAAAATGGGTACAAAAAAATAAAAAGCAACATATTAAATCACACCAAGAGAGAAAATCATTTTCACTGAAAAGAAGACAGGAAGAAAGGAAAGAAGGAAGAGAAGACCACACAACAACAAGAAAACTAATAAAAAATGGCAGGAACAAGTTCTTACCTATCAATGATAACACTGAATGTAAATGGACTAATTTCTCCAATCAAAAGACACAGAAGGATTGAATGGATTAAAAAACAAGACCCAGTGATCTGTTCCCTACAAGAAACACACTTCACCTATAAAGACACATATAGACTGAAAATAAAAGCATATAAAAAAATATATTCCATGCCAATGGAAACAAAAAAAGATAGAGGAAGCTATAATTAGACAAAATAGCTGTCAAGACAAAAACTATAGGAGACAAAGAAGGTCATTATATAATGATAAAGGGGTCAATTTAACAAGAGGATATAGCAGTTGTAAACATATATGCACTAAATACAGAAGCACACAGTTATATAAAGCAAATATTGTTAGAGCTAAAGAGAGACCTTAAGACAATAATAGCTGGAGAAATCAACACCCCACTTTCAGTGTTGGACAGATCTGCTAGACAGAATAACAACAAAGAAACATCTGATTTAATGTGTGCTAGGGACTAAATGGACCTACTACATATTTACAGACATTTCACCCAACAGCTGCAGAATACACCTCCTCCTCAGCAAATGGATTATTCTCAAGGATAGATGATATGTTAGGTCACAAAACAAGTCTTAAAACATTTAAAAAATTAAATTAGTTCAACCATTGTGGAAGACAGTTGTGGTGATTACTCAATGATCTAGAACTAGAAATAGCATTTGACCCAGCGATCCCATTACTGGATATATACCCAAAGGATTATAAATCATGCTACTATAAAGACACAAGCACATGTATGTTTATTGTGGCACTGTTCACAATAACGAAGACTTGGAACCAACCCAAATGTCCATCAATGATAGAGTGGATTAAGAAAATGTGGCACACATACACCATGGAATACTATGCAGCCATAAAAAAGGATGAGTTCATGTCCTTTGCAGGGACATGGATGAAGGTGGGAAACATCATTCTCAGTAAACTATCACAAGGACAGAAAACCAAACACCACATGTTTTCATTAATAGGTGGGAGATGAACAATGAGAACACGTGGAGACAGGGCGGGGAACATCACACACTGGGGCCTGTCAGGGGTGATGGGTTGGGGGAGTGATAGCATTAGGAGAAATACCTAATGTAAATGACGAGTTGAGGGGTGCAGCAAACCAACATAGCACACGTATACCTATGTAACAAACCTGCACGTTGTGCATGTGTACCCTAGAACTTAAAGTATTAAAAAATGTTTTAATTGAAATAATATCAATTATCTTCTCTGGCCACAATGGAATGAAACTAGAAATCAAGAGGAATTTTGGAAACTGTACAAACACACGGAAATTAAACAATATACTCCTGAATGACCAGTGGGATTGTAAAGAAATTAAGAAGGAAATTGAAAAATTTCTTGGAAAAAAAATGATAATGGAAACACAACATATTAAAAGATAAATTTATAACTATAGGCACCTAAATAAAAAAAGAAGAACTTCAAATAAACAACCTAACAATGCATATTAAAGAACTAGAAAAGCAAGAGCAAATAAAACCAAGAATTAGTAGAAGAAAAGAAATAATAAAGATCAAAGTAGAAATAAATGAATTTGAAATGAAGAAACAATACAAAAGGTCAGTGAAAAAAAAAATGGGTTTTTGAAAAGATAAACAAAATCAACAAACATTTAGCCAGAACAACAAAGAAAAAAGAAGACTCAAATAAACAAAATCAGAGATGAAAAAGGAGACATTACAACTGATACTGCAGAAATTCAAAGGACCATTAGAGGCTACTACTATGAGCAACTATATGCCAATAAATTGGAAAATCTAGATGAAATGGTTAAGTTCCTAGACACATACAACCTACCAAGATTGAACCATGAAGATATCCAAAACCTGAACAGACCAATAACAAGTAATAAGATTGAAGCCATGATAAAAAGTCTCCCAGTAAAGAAAATCCCAAGATCCAGTGACTTCACTATTGAATTCTACCAAACATTTAAAGAACTAATACCAATCCTACTCACACTATTTGAAAAGTAGAAGAGGAGAGAATACTTTCAAACTCATTTATGATGACAGTATTAGCCTGATACCAAAACCAGACAGAGACACATCAAAAAAGAAATCAATAAGCCAATATCACTGATTAATACTGACACAAAAATCCTCACTAAAATGCTATCAAATTGAATTCAACAACACGTTAAAAAGATCATTCACCATAACCAAGTGTGATTTATCCCTGGGATGCAAGGATTGTTTAACACATGCGAATCAGTCAATGTGATACACCATAGCAAGAGAATGAAGGAAAAAAAACCATTTGATTATTTTAATTTATGCTGAAAAAGTATTTGATAAAATTCAACATTCCTTCGTGATAAAAACCCTCAAAAAACTGGTTATAGATGGAACATGTCTCAACATAATAAAAGCCATATACAACACACCCATAGCTAGTAGCATACTGAAGTGGGGAAGAGGGACTGAAAGTCTTTCCTCTAAGATTGAAAACATGACAAGAATCCCCACTTTCACCACTGTGACTCAACATAGTACTGGAAATTTGGCCGGGCGCGGTGGCTCAAGCCTGTAATCCCAGCACTTTGGGAGGCGGAGGCAGGTGGATCACGAGGTCAGGAGATCGAGACTATCCTGGCTAACATGGTGAAACCCCGTCTCTACTAAAAATACAAAAAACTAGCCAGGCGTGGTGGTGGGCGCCTGTAGTCTCAGCTACTTGGGAGGCTGAGGCCGGAGAATGGCGTGAACCCGGGAGGCGGAGCTTGCAGTGAGCTGAGATCACGCCACTGCACTCCAGCCTGGGAGACACAGCGAGACTCTGTCTCAAAACAAAAAACAAAAAACAAAAAACATAGTACTGGAAATCTTAGCTAGAACAGGCAAGAGAAAAAAATAAAGAGCATTGAAACTGGAAAAGAAGAAGTAAAATTATCCTTGTTTTCAGATAATATGACATATTTGGAAAAACCTAAAAGCTCCACCACAAAATTCTTAGAACTGATAAACAAATACAAAATCAACATACAAAAATCTATAGCATTTCTATATACTAACAGTGAACAACCTGCAAAAGAAATCAAAAAAGCAATCCCATTTAAAATAGCTGCAAATAAAATACAATACCTAGAGATTAACCAAAGAAATAAAAGATATCTACAATGAAAACTATAAAATGCTGATGCAAGAAATTGAAGAACACACACACAAAATGGAAAGATACTTCATATTCATGGATTAGAAGAATCAATATTGATAAAATGTCCATACTACCCAAAGCAATCTGCAGATTCAATGCAATCCCTATCAAAATACTAATGACACTCTTCACAGAAGTAGAAAAAGGAATCCTAAAATTTATATGGAACCAGAAAAGATCCAGAATAGGCAAAGCTATCCTAAGTAAAAAGAATAAAACTGGAGGAATCACATTACCTCACTTCAAATTATACTACAGAGCGACAGCAGCCAAAACAGCATGGCACTGGCATAAAAACAAACACATGGACCAGTAGAACAGAATAAAGAACCCAATAAATTCATTCATCTACAGTTAACTCATTTTTTACAAAGTTGCTAAGAACATACATTAGGGAAAGGACAGTTTCTTCAACAAATGGTGCTGGTGCTGGGAAAACAGGATATCCATATATAAAAGAATGAAATGAGGCTCCTGTCTCTCACCGTATACAAAAAATCAAATCAAAATCGGTTAAAGGTTTAACTCTAATACCTGAAATTATGAAACTACTATAAGAAAACAATGAAGAAACTCTCCAGGACATTGAACTGGGCAAAGATTTCTTGAGTAATACCCCATAAGCACAGGCAACCAAAGCAAAAATGGACAAACGAGATTACATCAAATTAAAGCTTCCGCACAGCAAAGGAAATGATCAACAAAAGGAAGAGAGAAAATATTTGCAAACTACCTATCTGACAAGGGCTAAGTAACCAGGCTATACAAGGAGCTCAAATAACTCTACAAGAGAAAATCTAATAATCCATTTGCAAAAGATCTGAATAGATATTTCTCCAAAGAAGACATACAAATGCCAATAGGTATATGCAAAGGTGCTCAACATTTTTGATCATCAGAGAAATACAAATCAAAACTACAATGAGATATTATCTCATCCCAGTTAAAATGACTTTTACCTAAAAGTCAGGCAATAACGAAAGCTAGCGAGAATGTGGAGAAAAGGGAACATTTGTACACTGCTGGTACGAATGTAAATTGGTACAATCACCATGGAGAACAGGTTGGAGGTTCCTCAAGAAACTAAAAATAGAGCTACCATAGGATCCAGCAATCCTACTCCTAGGTATATACCCCAAAAAAGAGAAATCAATGTATCAAAGAGATATCTGCACTCCCGTATTTGTTGCAGCACTATTCACAAGAGTTAAGTTTTTGAAGCAACTTAACTGTCTACCAGCAGATAAACGGATAAAGAATGTGTGGTGCATATACACAATGGAGTAGTATTCAGCTATTAAAAAATGAGATCCTGTCATTTGCAAAAACATGGATGGAACTGGAGGTCACTATGTTAAGTGAAATAAGCCAGGCATAGAAAGACAAACATTGCATGTTCTTACTTTTTTGTGGGAGCTAAAAATTAAAGTAATTGAACTCCTGGAGAGAGAGACTAGAAGGATGGTTACCAGAGGCTGGGAAAGGTAGTGGAGTTTTGTTGGGAAAGACCAGAGGGGGTGATTGATGGATACGAAAAACAAAGAATGAATAAGATGTAATATTTGCTAGAACAATAGGGTTACTATAGTCAACAATAATCTAATTGTACATTTCAAATAACTAAAAGATTATAATTGGATTGTTTGTAACACAAGGAAAAAATATTTGATGTGATGGATACCTATTTACCCTGGTGTAATTATACATTGCATGCCCATATCAAAATAGCTCATGTATAAATATATTGTATTTATCATTCTATAAATATATATACCTACTAAGTAACCACAAAAATTAAAAAATGAAAAAACAAAACCAAACAAATTATCTCCTTATTCTCACCACCCCCCTACCACTGAGAGTCAACGGCAAATTCTGCTGTGTTCTTATTTATATACATATTCGCAAAAACACAACTTGCAGCAATGGGGCTACCTTTTGGACTACTGTTCTCTCTAACTTGATTTTTTTTTTTACTTAACATTGTGTCATTGACAATTTTCTAAAGACTGAATATCAATTTTCACCTTTAACTTTTGTGGCGATGAGGACAGGTATTGTTGCATAGTTTGTTTTAATGTAGTCAATCCAACCGGTGATATTTAAGGTGACCTTTTCCCCATTTTTTAAACTACTGTAGTCAATATTTGGTGAACATCCTTACACATCAACAATGCCATGAACCAAAAAGTTCAAGTGAAATGTAGTGGAGAAACCTTATGGCCTCGTTAAAAATGTTCTGTGACTATTCAGACTGCTACTGTGATGTGTTTGTACTGACTTTTTGTTGGTGACCTTTGAGTAATTTTTATTACTTTATTTTTATTTCTTTATTTCTTCTTTAATATGTTTTAGGGTGTCTTTGAGATGATGCCTTAAAATTTTGCATAAACTCCCAAGTGTATCAGTCAGGATTCTTGATAGAAAAAACATAAACTTACTGGTTATATGGAAAATAATTTAGTCACAGGATATTGGATAGCTTAAAGAATGGCCAGAAGAGCTGAAAAGTCTACTGGGAAACCACTCAGCTAGCACCCAGCCATAATCAAAACTGGTCCCTCATTGACTTCATTGCTGAGCACTCATCACTAGTCTATACACTGACATCGAACTCACGCCATTGCCACTTTCTGCCCCCAAGTCTTCCTCTCTGCTCTCTCCAGTCCCACCTCCAAGAAATGGGCAAAGTTGCCAGAGCCACTGCCTCCACAGCAAGCCTTCTCTGTTTCCACTTTTTTGGGTCACCCACTCCCCTTTTAAAATCTAGGGGAGGGTTGGGGGAAGTGGCCCATGCCCATTGCATTAGTCCATTCTCACACTTCTATACAGATACTACCTGAGACTGGGTAATTTATGAAGAAAGGAAGTTTAATTGGCTCACAGTTCCACATGGCTGGGAAGCCCTCAGAAAACTTACAATCATGGCAGAAGGTAAAGGGGAAGCAAAGCAAGTTTTACATGGCAGGAAGTGAGAGAGAGTGTGTGAAGGGGAAATGTCACACACTTATCAAACAATCAGATCTTGTGAAAATCCTTTTTCTTTTTTCAGATGGGGTTTCACTCTTTTGCCCAGGCTGGAATGAAGTGGCACAATCTCAGCCCACTGCAACCTCTGCCTACCAGGTTTAAGCAATTCTCCTGCCTCAGCCTCCCAAGTAGCTGGGATTATAGGAGCCTGACACCACTCCTGGCTAATTTTTTTTTTTTTTTGGTAGTTTTAGTAGAGATGGGGTTTTGCCATGTTGACCAGGCTGGTCTGGAGCTCCTGGCCTCAGGTGATCCACCCGCCTCAGCCTCCCAAAGTTGTGGGATTACAGACGTGAGCAACCACACCTGGCTGAGATCTCATGAAAGTTTTATCACAAGAACAGCAAGGGGGAAGTCTACCCCATTATTCAAACATGTCCCACCAGGCCAGTCCCCCAACATGTGGGGATTACAATTCAAGATGAGATTTGGGTGGGGACTCAGAGCCCCACCGTATCACCTGTTAATCTCAGCACTTTGTGGGAGGCTGAGCTGCAAGGATTGCTTGAGCCTAGGAGTTTGAGACCAGGCTGTGCAACGTTGTGAGATCCCATCTGTAAAAAAGATTAAAAAAAAAAAATTAGCCGGGCATGGTGGTGGATGCCTGTAGTCCCAGCTACACATGAGGCTGAAATGGGAGGATCACTCGAGTTTAGGAGATCCAGGCTGCAGTGAGCCATGATCACACCACTGCACTCCAACCTGGGTGGCAGAGTGAGACTCTTTCTCAAAAAATAAAATAAATATAAAAATAAAATCTGGAGCAGGTGTGTCTCAGTGGCTAACCCTCAATTATGGCCACGGCCCTTCATACAAGGGAGCTGGGAACAAGAGTCTTCTGCATTTTCAGCTCCTACAGTAGGAAATAGACTCTGTCTTCCATGGACCCTCAAAAGGAAGAAGTCTCCAATGACAGAAATGGGTATTCATATGACAGGCAAACAAAAATAATTATATATGTCCACTACATCGGACAGTGAATCTTTAGTTTTTTAACCTTTTCTCCAATAAACTAATGGGTAGGCTTGGTTGAAACTGCCCTTATCTTTCTTGGACTAACATTAGAAGCTATGGTGAGTCAAGGGAACCAGGAAACACATTTAAATACAAAAGAGACCACCAGTACTTTTTAAAATGTTAATTTATGCATGTTTCAGATGACAACTCTAAATTTAAGAAAAAATTGTGTACTCACAGATGAGATGAAATGCTGTCTTAAGTTGGATTCACAATTATATGGAAGGGTATTAAGGTGAGGTATAAATAAAACAAGATTGGCCATGCACTGATAGTGGTTGAAGCTGGACAATGAGTTCTGAGGGTTAAAGTACTCTCTCTAATTTTGAATTTATTTGAAAATTTCCATAAGAGAATGAAGAAAAAATTGTATAAAGTCATATCTATTCAGGAATATCTCTCAATAATTTCATACCTTTAGGAAAGCAAAGAAATTTCAAATGGTTTCCAATGAAGAGTTCAGCCAGATCATCTCCATAGGCATCTTGCCTGTCATGACTAAGGAACTGCTTTGCTTTCACTTAGCAAATGATTCAATGAGCTTGGTTACTCCCTGTGCCTGGTTTTTCTATATAATTTAAAAAGAAAATGTACCTTTAGCTTCTGAAGGAAACAAACACCACAGATAGACTTTCTGTCATTTATATCATCAATCTCAAAAATTTGGTCAACATAGTTAAGTCTTTTCATTTTTTTTTTAAAGTAAAATTTCCTTCAAAAATTGTACTCACAATACAGCAAAGACCTTAAAAGGGAAGTCTGTAGCAACAAATGCTTACATCATAGCAGAAGGAAGACCTCAAATAAAAAAAAATCTAACATTGCACCTCAAGGAACTAGAAAAACAAATAAAAAATAAACACAAAATGAATAGAAGGAAGGAAATAATGAAGATAAGTGTGGAAATAAATGAAATAGAGATTAAAAAATACAAAAGAGCAATGAAATGAAGAATTTTTTAAATATAAAATCTACAGATATTTAGCTAGATTTGTAGGGGAAAAGTGAGAAGACTCAAACCAATAAATCAGAGATGAAAAAGGAGACATTAAAACTGATGCCACAGAAACACAAAGGATCATAAGGGAGTAAAATGAACAATTACATGCCAACAAATAGGATAACCTACAAGAAATGGGTAAGTTTCTGAACACATACAACCTATAAAGATTAAACCATGAAGAAATAAAAAATCTGAACAGGCCAATAACAAGTAATAATATTGAATCAGTAATAGTCTCTCATCAAAGAAAAGCCCAGGAGCTGATGGCTTCACTGCTGAATTTTAGCAAACATTTAAAGATCTAATACCAATTCTACTCAAACTATTCCAAAAAATTAAAGCAGAAGAAATACTTCCAAACTCATTCTGTGGGCCAGCATTACCCTGATAACAAAACCAGATAAGGATACAACAAGAAAGTAAAACTATAGATTAATATTCCCGATGAATATAGATGTGAAAATCCTCAACAAAATACTAGCAAACCAAATTCAATAGCATGTTTAAAAGATCATTCACCATGATCAAGTGGGATTCATCCCAGGGATGCAATGATAGTTCAACCTGTGAAAATCAATAAATATGACACATCACATTAACAGAATGAAAGACAAAAACCAAAAAATAAAATATAAAATAAAAACCATATAAAATAAAAACCATATGATCATTTCAATAGATGCAGAAAAAGCATCTAACAAAATTCGACATCACTCCATGATGAAAATGCTCAACAAATTATGTATGGGAGGAATGTATCTCAACACAATAAAACTCATATATGACAAACACACAACTAATATCATACTGAATGGAGGAAAGTTGAAAGGTTTTCCTCAAAGATTTGTAGCAAGACAAGGATGTCCACTTTTGCCACTTCTATTCAACGTAGTCCTGGACGTCCTGGTCAGAGCAATCAGGCAAGAGAAAGAAATATAAGGCATCCAAATTGAAAAGGAAGAAGCTAAATTGTCCCTGTTTGCAGACAACATGATATTATACACCGAAAACCCTAAAGCCCCATTAAAATCTATTAGAAATAATCAATTTAGTAGAGTTGTTGGATACAAAATCAATATAAAAAATCAGTACCATTTTTATACTCTAATAGTGAACTCTCTGAAAAAGAAATCAAGAAAGCAATCCCACTTACAATAGCCAAAAAAGTAAAATACTTAGGAATAAATTTACCCAAGGAGGTAAAATATCTACACACTGAAAACTGTAAACTATTGATGAAATAAATTGAAAAAGACACAAGTAAATGGAAAAGTATTTTATCTTCATGGAAGAATTACTATCATTAAAATGTTCACACTACTCAAAGCAATCTACAGTTTCAAGGCAATCCCTATCAAAATAGCAATAATATTCTTCACAGAAATAGACTGAACAATCCTAAAATTCCTACAGAACCACAAAAATCCTGTAATAAGCAAGGCAATCTTAAGCAAAAAGAATAAACCTGGATGCCTTACACTACCTGACTTCAAGATATACTACAAAGCTATCATAACCAAAAGTAGCATGGTACTGGTAAACAAAAAAACAGACACGTAGACCAATGGAACGAATAGAGTGCCCAGAAATAAATCTGTGCATCTACATCCAACTCATCTTTGACAAATGTGCCAAGAACACACAATGGAGAAAAGGACACTCTCTGGGAAAACTGGATATTTACATGCAGAAGAATGTTTTTTCTCACCATATGCAAAAATCAACTCAAAATGAATTAGACTTAAATTTAAGACACAAACCTATGAAACTTCTAGAAGAAAATATAGGGGAGAATCTCCATGACATAGGTCTGGGCAAAGACTTTTTGGTTAAGACCTCAAAAGTACAAGCAAGGTGTGCAGCTCTGACTCGGCTGGACAGAGTAGCGTGTGGAGGCTCGCATCATGGTTTTTCTCTCAAACGACTGCAGGAATAAATCAGGAAATGTGACAGGACCCACAGACCCTCTGAAAGAACTGGATTGCACTTGAAGGATCCAGGAGACACCCCAAACATTGTACTGGTATCCATGGCTGAAAGACCTACAGACGGTTCACATCACAGGATTCTGCAGACAATCCCCAGTACCAGCCCAGAGCTTGGTAGATTTGCTGGGTGGCTAGATCCAGAAGAGAGATAACAATCACTATAGCTCAGCTCTCAAGAAGCCACATCCACAGTAAAAGGGGGAGAGTACTACACCAAGGGAACACCCCATGGGACAAAATAATCTGAACAACAGACTTCAACCTTAGACCTTCCCTCTGACAGAGCCTACCCAAATGAGAAGGAACCAGAAAACCAACTCTGGCAATATGACAAAACAAGGTTCTTAAACAGCCCCCCAAAATCACACTAGCTCACCAGCAGTGGACCCAAACCAAGAAGTCCCTGACTGACCTGAAAAGAATTCAGAGGGTTAGTTATTAAACTAATCATGGAAGCTCCAGAGAAAAGTGAAGCCCAATGTAAGGAAATTTTAAAAAGATACAAGATATGAAGGAATAAATATTCAAGGAAATAGACAGCATAAATAAGAAACAATCAAAACTTCAGGGAACAATGGACACACTTATAGAAATGCAAAATGCTTTGGAAAGTCTCAGCAATAAAATCGAACAATTAGAAGAAAGAACAAAAGAGCTTGAAGACAAGGCCCTTGAATTATCCCAGTCCAACAAAGACAAAGAAAAAAGAATAAGAAAGTATGAACAAAGCCTCCGAGAATTCTGGGGTTATGTTAAACAACCAAACCTAAGAATAATCAGCGTTCTAAGGAAGAAGAGAAATCTAAAAGTTTGGAAAACATATTTAGGGGAATAATTGAAGAAAACTTCCCCAGCCTTGCTAGAGACCTAGCCATCCAAATACAAAAAGCACAAAGAACACCTGGGAAATGCATAGCAAAAAGATCATCACCTAGGCACACTGTCATCAGGTTATTCAAAGTTAAGACAAAGGAAATAATCTTAAGAGCTCTAAGACACAAGCACCAGGTAACCTATAAAGGAAAACCTAACAGATTAACAGCAGATTTCTCAGCAGAAACCCTAAAAGCTAGAAGGAATTTCGGCCCTATCTTCAGCGTCCTCAAACAAAACAATTATCAGCGAAGAATTTTGTATCCAGCGAAACTAAACATCATATATGAAGGAAAGATACAATCTTTTTCAGACAAACAATGATGAGAAAATTCTCCACTACTAAGCTACCACTACAAGAACTGCTAAAATGAGCTCTAAATCTTGAAACAAATCCTAGAAACACATCAAAACAGAAGCTCTTTAAAGCATAAATCTCACAGGAGTTATAAAATGAAAATACAATTACAAAACAGAAAAAGAAAAACCAAGGTATACAGGCAACAAATAGCACGATGAATGGAATGGTACCTCACATCTCAGTACTACCATTGAATGTAAATGGCCTTATGCTCCACTTAAAAGATACAGAATTGCAGAATGGATAAGAATTCACCAACCAACTAAATGCTGCATTCAACAGACTCACGTAATACAAAAGGACTCACATAAACTTAAGGTAAAGGAGTGGAAAAAGACATTTCATACAAAGGGACACCAAAAGTGGGTCAGGAGTAGCAATTCTTATATCAGACAAAACAAACTTTAAAGCAACAGCAGTTAAAAAAGACAAAGAGGGGCATTATATAATGATAAAAGGCCTTGTCCAACAGGAAAATATCACAATCCCAAACACATATGCATCTTACACTGGAGCTCCCAAATTTATAAAACAATTACTAACAGAACTAAGAAATGAGACAGACAGCAACACAATAATAGTGGGAGACTTCAGTACTCCACTGATAGCACTAGACAGATCATCAAGACAGAAAGTCAATAAAGAAACAATGGATTTAAAATATATCCAGGAACAAATGGATTTAACAGATACATATGGAACATTCCATCAAAGAACCACAGAGTATACATTCTATTCAACAGCACATGGAATTTTATCCAAGATAGACCATATGATAGGCCACACAACAAGCCTCAATAAGTTTAAGAAAATTGAAATTATATCAAGTATTCTCTCAGACCACAGTGGAATAAAACTGGAAATCAACTCCAAAGGGAACCTTCAAAACCGTACAAATACATGGAAATTAAATAACCTGCTCCTGAATGATCATTGGGTCAAAAATGAAATCAAGATGGGAATTTAAAAATTATTCAAACTGAATGACAATGGTGACTCAACCTATCAAAACCTCTGGGATACAGCAAAGGCCATAGTAAGAGGAAAGTTCATAGCCCTAAATGTCTACATCAAAAAGTCTGAAAGAGCACAAACAGATAATCTAAGGTCACACCCCAAGGAACTGGAGAAATAAGAATGAACAAAACTCAAATCCAGCAGAAGAAAAGAAATAACCAAGACTGGAACATAAATACATGAAATTGAAACAAAAAAAAAAAGAAAAATGAAATAAAAAGCTGGTTGTTTGAAAAGATTAATAAAATTGATAGACCATTAGCAAGATTAACCAAGAAAAGAAGAGAGAAAATCCAAATAAGCTCAATTAGAACCAAAACGGGAGATATTACAACTGACACCACAGAAAAACAAAAGATCATTCAAGGCTACTACAAACACCTTTATGTACATAAACTAGAAAATCTAGAAGAGATGGATAAATTCCTGGAAAGATACAACCCTTCTAGCTTAAATCAGGAAGAATTAAATACCCTGAACAGACCAATAACAGCAGTGAGATTGAAATGGTAATTTTAAAATTACCAACAAAAAAAGTCCAGGACCAGGTGGATTCACAGTGGAATTCTACCACACATTAAAAGAAGAATTGGTACCAATCCTATTGACACTATTCCACAAGATAAAGAAGAGGGAACCCTCCTGAAATTATTGTGTGAAGCCAGTATTACCCTCCTAATACCTAAACCAGGAAAGGGCATAACCAAAAAAGAAAACTACAGAGCAATATCCCTGATGAACACAGACGCTAAAATCCTTAACAAAATACGAGTTAACTGAATCCAACAACATATTAAAAAGATAATCCACCATGATCAAGTGGGTTTCATACCAGGGATGCAGGGATGGTTTAACATATGCAAGTCTATAAAAGTGATACACCACATAAACAGAATTAAAAACAAAAGTTACATGATCATATCAATAGATGCAGAAAAAGCATTCAATAAAATCCAGCATCCCTTTGTGATTAAAACTGTTAGCAAAATCGGCCATACAAGGGACATAACCTCAATGCAATAAAAGCCATCTATGACAAATCCACAGCCAACATAATACTGAATGGGGAAAAGTTGAAAGCATTCCCTCTGAGAACTGGAACAAGACAAGGATGTCCACTCTCATGACTCCTCTTCAACACAGTTCTGGAAGTCCTAGACAGAGCAATCAGACAAGAGAAAGAAATAAAGGGCATCCAAATCAGTAAAGAGGAAGTCAGACTGTTGCTGTTTGCTGATAATGTGATTGTTTGCCTAGAAAACCCTAAAGATTCCTCCAGAAAGATCATAGATCTGATACAAGAATTCAGCAAAGTTTCTGGATACAAAATTAATGCATACAAATCTGTAGCTCTTCTATACACCAATAGCAACCAAGCTGAGAATCAAATCAAGAAATCCACCCCTTTTACAATAGCTGCAAAATAATAATAATAATAATAATAATAATAATCAATACTTAGGAGTATACCTAACCAAGAAGGGAAAGGAAAACTACAAAACACTGCTGAAAGAAATCATAGATGATGCAAACAAATGGAAACACATCCTATGCTCACGGATGGGTAGAATCAGTATTGTGAAAATGACCATACTGCCAAAAGCAATCTACATATTCAACGCAATCCCCATCAAAATACCACCATCATTATTCACAGAGTTAGAAAAAACAATCCTAAAATTCATAGGGAACCTAAAAAGGGCCTTCATAGCCAAGTAAGACTAAGCAAAAAGAACAAATCTGGAGGCATCACATTACCTGATTTCATACTATACTATAAGGCCATAGTCACCAAAACAGCATCATAGTGGTACAAAAATAGGCACATAAACCAATGGAACAGAATAGAGAACCCAGAAATAAACCCAAATACTTACAGCCAACTGATCTTCGACAAAGCAAACAAAAACATGAAGTGGGGAAAGGACACCCTTTTCAACAAATGGTGCTGGGATAATTGGCTAGTCACATGTAGGGGAATGAAAGTGGATCCTCCTCCCTCACCTTATAAAAAAAATCAACTCAAGATGGATTAAAGACTTAAATCTAAGACCTGAAACTATAAAAATTGTAGAAGATAACATTGGAAAAACCCTTTTAGACATTGGCTTAGGCAAGGATTTCATGACCAAGAACCCAAAAGTAAATGCAATAAAAACAAAGATAAATAGTTGGAGCTTAATTCAACTAAAAAGCTTTTATCTGGCAAAAGGAACAGTCAACAAAGTAAACAGACGACCCACAGAACACGAGAAAATCTTCACAATCTATACATCTGACAAAGGACTAATATCCAGAATCTACGATGAACTCAAATGAATCAGCAAGAAAAAAGCAAACAATTCCATCAAAACGTGAGCCAAGGACATGAACAGACAATTCTTAAAAGAAGATATCTAAATGGCCAACAAACATATGAAAAACACTAATAATCAGGGAAATCCAAATCAAAACCAAAAAACTGTAGAGATTCCTTAAAGAACTAAAAGTAGAACTACCATTTGATCCAGCAATCCCACTACTGGGTATCTACCCAGAGGAAAAGAAGTCATTATATGAAAAAGATACTTGCACACACATGTTTATAGCAGCACAATTTGCAATTGCAAAAACATAGAACCAACCCAAATTCCCATCAATCAATAAGTGGATAAAGAAACCATGGTGTGTGTGTGTGTGTGTGTGTGTGTGTGTGTATAAAATGGTATTCCATTTTATATATATATATAATGTGTGTATATATATATAAAATGTGTATATATATACACATCATATATATATATATAATGGAATACTACTCAGCCATAAAAGGAATGAATGGCATTACAGAGACATGGATGAGATTGGAGACCATTAATCTAAGTGAAGTAACTCAGGAATGGAAAACAAAACATCATATGTTCTCACTCACAAGTGGGAGCTAAGCCATGAGGATGCAAAGGCATAAGAATGACACAATGGACTCTGGGGACTCAGGGGGAAAGGGTGAGAAGGGGGTGAGGGATAAAAGATTACAAATGGGGTTCAGTGTGTACTGCTCGGGTGATAGGTACACCAAAATCTCACAAATCACCACTAAAGAACTTACTCATGTAACCAAACAATACCTGTTCTCCAATAACCTATGGAAATATATTTTTTTAAGTAGGGGTAATAAAAGCAAAAATAGACAAATGGGATTACATTGGACTACAAAGCTCCTGCATGGCAAAGGAATGATCAATAGAGTGAAGAGACAACCCATGATTGGGAGAATATATTTGCAAATCCTACATCTAATAAGAGGCTCATATCCAAAATATATAAGGAACTCAAGTTACTCAACAAGAAGAAGACCAATAATCCTATTAAAAAAATAGGCAAAGAACTTGAAGAGATGTCTTTCAAAATAAGACACACAAATGGCCAATAGACAAATAAAAAATGCTCAACATCCCTAATTATGAGAGAAGTGAAAATTGGGACTACAATGAGCTAATACCGCACACCTGTTAGACTGGCTATCATCAAAAAGATGAAAGATAGCACGTGTTGCCAAGAATATGGAGAAATGGGAACCTTTGTACACTGTTGGTCAGAATTAAATTAGTATATCCATTTTGGAAAACAGTAGGAAAGCTCCTTAAAGAACTAAAAATAAAATTACCATATGATCCAGCAACTCCACCACTGAGTATATATTCAAAAGAATTGTAATTAGTATGCCATAGTGATGTCTGCACTCCCATGTTTATTGTAGCATTATTCACAATAGCCAAGATATGGAAACAACCTAAGTGTATATCAATGGATGAATGAATTTTAGAAATGTGGCATATATACAAAATAGAAATTATTCATCCATAAAATAACCAGGAAATTCTATCATTTGTAGACAACATAGATGAAACTAGAGGCCATTAAGTGAAATAAGCTAGGCACCGAAAGACAAATACCATGTTATCTCTTATGGTATGAATTCACACTCGTATTATGTGAACTCTAACAAAAGCTAAACTCATGGAAGTCGAGATTAGAACAGTGGTTACCAGAGGCTAGGAGGGAGGGTTAAAAAAATGAAAGAGGAGATGTTGGTCAAGGGGTACAAAGTTTCTACTACACAGGAGGAATAAGATTTGGTGTTCTATTGCACAGTATAGTGACTATAGGTAATAACAATGTATTATGTATTTCAAAATAGCTAGAAGATAGGATTTTGAATATTTTCACTAGAAAGAAGTGATAAATCTTAGGCTGGGTGTAGTGGCTCATGCCTTTAATCCCTCACTTTGGGAGACCAAGGTGGGCAGATCACCTGAAGTCAGGAGTTGGAGACCACCTGACCAACTTGGAGAAGTCTCTACTAAAAATACAAAATTGACCAGGCGTGGTGGTGCACACCTGTAATCCCAGCTACTCGGGAGGCTGAAGCAGGAGAATCACTTGAACCTGGGGGGCAGAGGTTGTGGTGAGCCGAGATCAACCATCACTCCAGCCTGGGCAACAAGAGTGAATCTCCGTCTCAAAAAAAAAAAAAAAGGTAAATCTTTGGGGCGATAAATATACTAATTACCTAGTTTGATCATTACAAAATGTATATATGCATCAAAACATCACATGGTAGCCCATAAATATGTGCAATTATTATTTATCAATTAAAAATAAAATTAAACTTAAACAGTATTCCTGAAACACAGTTTTCTCTACTCTTATCTATTTCAATGCCCATTCCAACAATACCTGTACCTGGATAACTACTAATTTTAAGTATTCTTTATGGGGAAAATATCCCAGTTTTCTACTCTTTTCTCTGTTTCAGTTCAGATACGATTGCAAAAGAATTAATTTATTTCTTGTAATGATTCTTATCTTTCTAGTTCAGAGATTCTATAACCTGCTAGAGAAATGAACATTCTGTCTTTCTGGTTTTGGTTTGAAATTTGACATACACTTTTGCCAGAAGAAAATCTTTTATACATGTCAAAGGAGGAAAAGAAGTAGATCAATCCTCTTGTGTTTTCTTTGAAGAGAGAAGGAAATGGTTTAATTTGGACAGGTATGATGCTCATAGAAATTCTGATAAAAGAATTCCTCAGTGGACAGAAGGTGAACACACTTTTAAAATTTCAGTACTGTTTCTTGGCTTCATTATTAATAGACTTTGCATTTGATTAAGAAGAGGATACACAGAGTTAAGAATGTAAAATTTTTGATGTAACACTGTGAAAGGGTGAAGTGAATCCTCAAAACTGCATTTTTTTAAAGCAGGAAGGAAAAGGAATATACCAAAATAACTTACAAAAATGATGTCTCCATGTATGGTTGTCCAAAAATGTCCTATATTATAAATATTTCAAAAGGCTCCAGCTTACATCAGTTGTTCTGGAGGAAGAAGGCTAGAAATGTGGTTGTTCTCTGGTATGTAGATTTTCCCTTGAGTACAAAGATTGATTTGTACTCAAAGGCAGAGCTGGTAAAATAATGGAAAATTAAAAAGGGAAAGAAGAGGAGAGAATCCAGAAATGTTGCAAGGTGGTAAAGCGGACATGGAAAACCCCTGCCAATATTTTAAACTCCGAATTTAGTTTAAAATGAATCTAAAGGTATTTTTAAAATTAAAAGAAGTCACAACAAAAAAATAAGCAGTTTGGACAGATGGGAAACAGAATTGAGCTAATCCCATTTTGACCTCCACGACAGCAAAGATATGGTGACAAAGAGATAAGCCCTAGAATCAGACATATCTGACTCCAACAGTTGCTGGCTGTGTAATCTTGTGTAAATTATTCAACCATTTAAAATTTTTGATTTACTTACCTATAAAATGGAGAGAATAACTTTGCCTATGTTATGTGACTTTTTTGAAGATTATATGTAATAATGCTTAGGTTTGTTAAAGTGCTTAGAAGAATGCTCAGAGTAAAGGCTCAAGAGAGATTAGCTACTTCATTTATATATAATTATTCTTTCTAGCCTGTGCACTGATTTCTTATTGTTCCTTGCACAAGCCAGATATACTTCTGCCTCGGTATTTGTACAGTATGTTCCCTCTGTAATTTTTTTCCCCCCAAGATGTTCCTGTGGTTCACTCTCTCAGAACCCTCACATCCTTATTCAAATGTCACCTGACTATCCTATTTAAAAATGCAAACATACTATTCTCTTTTCTCACTCTACCTTCTCCTCACTAGAAGTATGTCCACCAGGGCAAGGATTTTTATCTGATTAAATTTGTTGATGTATGCCTAGCATCTGAAACAAAGCCTAGCACATAGAAGGTGTTTGATAAATTATTATTAATAGAGTGGTCAACTTTGTCAAATAATGCTATCATCAAAATGAAATACTGCTTCACTGGCTTTTCCCATTCCATTGGCTTTTGGAGACTTAATATTCCTTCAAGTTTGCTTTTTTTTTTTTTTTTTTCTGAGATGGAGTCTCGCTCTGTCACCAGGCTGGAGTGCAGTGGTGCCATCTTGAGAGATGAAGCCAGCTGGGCTTCTGGGTCGGGTGGGGACTTGGAGAATTTTTCTGTCTAGCTAAAGGATTGTAAATGCACCAATCAGCACTCTGTCTAGTTAAAGGTTTGTAAACGCACCAATCAGTATTCTGTCAAAATGGACCAATCAGCACTCTGCAAAATGGACCAATAATCTCTCTGTAAAATGGACCAATCAGCAAGATGTGGGTGGGGCCAAATAAGGGAATAAAAGCAGGCCACCCCCAGCCAGCAGTGGCAATCCCTTTGAGTCCCCTTCCACACTGTGGAAGGTTTGTTCTTTTGCTCTTCGCAATAAATCCTGCTGCTACTCACTCTTTGGGTCCACACCACCTTTATGAGCTGTAACACTCACTGCAAACATCTGCAGCTTCACTCTTGAAGTCAGTGAGACCACAAACCCACCAGAAGGAAGAAACTCCAGACACGTCCGAACATCAGAAGGAACAAACTCTGGACACACCATCTTTAAGAACTGTAACACTCACCACGAAGGTCCGTGGCTTCATTCTTGAAGTCAGTGAGACCAAGAGCCCACCAATTCTGGACATATTTTGGCAACCACGAAGGGACTATTGCCATGGTACTCACAAGCAGTGAGTACCATCAGACCCCTTTTGCTTGCTATTCTATCCTATTTTTCCTTAGAATTCGGGGGTTAAATACCAGGCACCTGCTGGTGACTAGTGTGACTGCTGGACTAAAGACATGGGTGTCAGGCTTTCTGGGAAAGAGCTCTCTAACAACCCCCGACTCTTCGGAGTTGGGAGCGTTGGTTTGCCTGGAACCAGCTTCCGCTTTTTCTGTATTTTTGGGCTGAGCCAAGGGTCGACAGAGAGGAAAGCCATTCAGCTCCAGGGTCCCGATAACAAGATGGTTGACCCTGTGGCCATGATTGGAACTCTCAAAGTCATGTTGCCCAAGTGAGACTCACCCATCTATTCTATCTACCCTGACCCTTGCCTCCTGGGTCCTAATGCCTGTCAGACAAACTTCCTTTTGCCTCTCTTCTCCAAGGCTAGTCCCGCTTCTAAAAACCACTCCCTGTCTCTGGTGCTTTTCTAGTTTCTCCTATAAAAATGATTTCTAGTATAAACTTCAGGACTCTGTTACCTTCTTTAGGCACCTGGGCTCACCAATCAGAAAGACATAATTTTTGCCCAAAACCCTGTCGCAGGGGAGACTATCTGGAATTTTAGGATCCCTCCTCAAACCAGCAGGCCTAACAAAAGCTACTCCTGAAGCTAGGATATGGGGAGCCTCAGAAATTGTATCTTTCCTGTTCATATAAATGAGGACAAAAGATGTCACTCTTCCAACCCTGAAGATCCCTTCCCTCCCTCAGGGTAAAGGCCCTCCACTTCATTTTTGGGGCATAACGTCTTTATAGGACATGGGTTAAGTCCCAATACTAACAGGAGAACGCTTAGGACTCTAACAGGTTTTTGAGAATGCGTAGGTAAGGGCCACTAACTCTGATTTTTCTCAGTCTTCTTTGTGGTCTAGGAGGACAGGCAAGGATGCAGGTTTTTGAGAATGTGTCGGTAAGGGCCACTAAATCTGACCTTCCTCGGTCCTCCTTGCGGTCTGGGAGGAAGACTATTGTTTCTGCTGCTGCGTTGGTGAGTGCAACTATTCCGATCAGCAGGGCCCAGGGACCATTGTGGGTTCTTGGGCAGGGGTTGTTTCTGCTGCTGCATTGGTGAGTGCAACTATTCTGATCAGCAGGGTCCAGGGACCATTGTGAGTTCTTGGGCAGGGGGAGAAACAAAACAAACCAAAACCATGGGTGGTTTTGTTTTTCAGATGGGAAACATTCAGGCATCAACAGGCTCACCCTTGAAATAAATCTTAAGTCATTGGGGCCAATTTGACCCGCAAACCCTGAAAAAGAGGCAGCTCATTTTTTTCTGCACTATAGCCTGGCCCCAATACTCTCTCTCTGGTGGGGAGAAATGGCCACATGAGGGAAGTACAAATTACAATACTATCCTGCAGCTTGACCTTTTCTGTAAGAGGGAAAGCAAATGGAGTGAAATACCTTATGTCCAAGCTTTCTTTTCTTTGAAGGAAAATACACAACCATGCAAAGCTTGCAATTTACATCCCACAGGAGGATCTCTCAGTTTACTCCCATATTCTAGCCTCCCTACAGCTCCCCTTCCTATTAATGATAAGCCTCCTCTAATCTCCCCTGCCCAAAAGGAAATTAAGCAAAGAAATCTCCAAAGGACCACAAAACCCCCTGGGCTATTGGTTATGTTCCCTTCAAGCTGTAGGGGGAGGAGAATTTGGCCCAACCCTAGTACATGTCCCCTTCCCCCTCTCTGATTTAAAGCAGATCAAGGCAGACCTGGGGAAGTTTTCAGATGATCCTGATAGGTACACAGATGTCCTACAGGGTCTAGGGCAAACCTTCGGTCTCACTTGGAGAGATGTCATGCTATTGTTAGATCAAACCCTGGCCTTTAATGAAAAGAATGCAACTTTAGCTGCAGCCTGAGAGTTTGGAGATGCCTGGTATCTTAGTCAAGTACATGATAGAATGAGAGCTGAAGAAAGTGATAAATTCCCTACCAGTCAGTAAGCTGTCCCCATTATGGATCCGCACTGGGACCTTGACTCAGATCATGAGGACTGGAGTTGTAAACATCTGTTGACCTGTGTTCTAGAAGGACTAAGGAGAATTGGGGAAAAGCGCATGAATTATTCAATGATGTCTACCATAACTCGGGGAAAGGAAGAAAATCCTTCTGCCTTCCTCAGCGGCCAGGGGAGGCCTTAAGAAAATACACTCTCCCGTCACCTGACTCACTTGAGGGTCAATTGATACTAAAAGATAAGCTGCAGATATCAGGAGAAAGCTCTAAAAGCGTTCAGGAGCTTTGGGTCCTGAACAAAATCTGGAGGCATTATTAAACCTGTCAACTTCGGTGTTCTATAATAGGAACCAAAAGGAACAGGCCCAAAAGGAAAAGTGAAATCAGAGAAAGGCCGCAGCCTTAGTCACAGCTCTCAGACAAACAAACCTTGGTGGTTCAGAGAGGACAGAAAATGGAGCAGGACAATCGCCTGGTAGGGCTTGTTACCAGTGCAGTTTGCAAGGACACTTTAAAAAAGATTGTCCAGTGAGAAACAAGCCACCCCCTCGTCCATGCCCGCTATGCCAAGGCAATCACTGGAAGGTGCACTGCCCCAGATGACAAAGGTTCTCTGGGTCAGAAGCCCCTAACCAGATGATTCAACAACAGGACTGAGGGTGCCCAGGGCAAGTGCCAGCTCACGTCATCACCCTCAATGAGCCCCGGGTACCTTTACCTGTTGAGGGCCAGGAAATTGACTTCCTCCTGGACACTGCTGCAGCTTTCTCAGTATTAATCTCCAGTCCTAGATGACTGTCCTCAAGGTCCGTTACCATCCAGGGAATCCTGGGACAGCCTGTAACCAGGTATTTCTCCTACCTCCTCAGTTGTAATCTGAGAGACTTTGCTCTTTTCACACGCCTTTCTTGTTATGCCTGAAAGTCCCACACCCTTATTAGGTAGGGATATATTAGCCAAAGCTGGAGCTATTATCTATATGAATATGGGGAACAAGTTACCCATTTGTTGTCCCCTGCTTGAGGAGGGAATCAACCCTGAAGTCTGGGCATTAGAAGGACAATTTGGAAAGGCAAAAAATGCCCGCCAAGTTCAAATCAGGGTAAAAGATCCCACCACTTTTCCTTATCAAAGGCAATTTCCCTTAAGACCTGAAGCTCATAAAAGATTACAGGATATTGTTAAACATTTAAAAGCTCAAGGCTTAGTAAGGAAATGCAGCAGTCCCTGCAACACCCCAATTCTAGGAGTATGAAAACCAGATTGTCAGTGGAAACTAGTGCAAGATCTTAGACTCATCAATGAGGCAGTAATTCCTCTATATCCAGTTGTACCCAACCCCTATACCCTGCTCTCTCAAATAACAGAGGAAGCAGAATGATTCACTGTTCTGGACCTCAAGGATGCCTTCTTCTGTATTCCCCTGCACTCTGACTCCCAGTTTCTCTTTGTCTTTGAGAATCCCACAGACCACACGTCCCAAATTATATGGATGGTCTTGCCACAAGGGTTTAGGGATAGCCCTCACCTGTTTGGTCAGGCACTGGCCCAAGATCTAGGCCACTTCTCAAGTCTAGGCACTCTGGTCCTTCAGTATGTGGATAATTTATTTTTGGCTACCAGTTTGGAAGCCTCGTGCCAGCAGGCTACTCTAGATCTCTTGAACTTTCTAGCTAATCAAGGGTACAAGGCATCTATGTTGAAGGCCCAGCTTTGCCTACAGCAGTTCGAATATCTAGGCCTAATCTTAGAGGGACCAGGGCCCTCAGCAAGGAATGAATGCAGCCTATACTGGCTTATCCTCACCCTCAGACATTAAAACAGTTGCAGGGGTTCCTTGGAATCACTGGCTTTTGCCAACTATGGATCCCCGGATATAGTAAGATAGTCAGGCCCCTCTATACTCTAATCAAGGAGACCCAGAGGGCAAATACTCATCTAGTAGAATGGGAACCAGGGGCAGAAACAGCCTCCAAAACCTTATAGCAGGCCCTAGTACAAGCTCCAGCTTTAAGCCTTCCCACAGGACAAAACTTCTCTTTATACATCACAGAGAGAGCAGGGATAGCCCTTGGAGTCCTTGCTCAGACTTGTGGGACAACCCCACAACCAGTGGCATACCTAAGTAAGGAAATTGATGTAGTAGCAGAAGCCTGGCCTCACTGGCCTCACAAGGGTAGTTGTGGCGGTGGCCGTCTTAGTGTCAGAGGCTATCAAACTAATGCAAGGAAAGGATCTCACTGTCTGGACTACTCATGATATAAATGGCCTACTAGGTGCCAAAGGAAGTTTATGGCTATCAGACAACTGTCTGCTTAGATACCAGGCACTACTCCTTGAGGGACTGGTGCTTCAAGTGTGTACGTGTGCAGCCCTCAGCCCTGCCACTTTTCTCCCAGAGGATGGGGAGCCGGTTGAGCATGGCTGCCAACAGGTTGTAGTCCAGACTTATGCCGCCCGAGATGATCTCTTAGAAGTCCCCTTAGCTAATCCTGACCTTAACCTATATACCAATGGAAGTTCATTTGTGGAAAATGGGATACGAAGGGCAGGTTATGCCATAGTTAGTGATGTAACCGTACTTGAAAGTACGCCTCTTTCCCCAGGGGCCAGCACCCAGTTAGCAGAACTAGTGGCATTTACCCGAGCCTTAGAACTGGGAAAGGGAAGAAGAATAAATGTGTATACAGATAGTAAATATGCTTATCTAATCCTACATGCCCATGCTGTAATATGGAAAGAAAGAGAGTTCATAACCTCTGGGGGAACCCCCATTAAATAGCACAAGGAAATCAAGGAGTTATTGCATGCAGTGCAAAAACCCAAGGAGGTGGCAGTCTTACACTGCCCAAGCAAAATCAAAAAGCGGGAGGAAAGGGGAGAACAGCAGGACAAATGGCTGGCAGAGGCAGGGAAAGATCAGCAGAAAGGAAAGAGAGAAAAAGAAAGTCAGAGAGAGAGAAAGAAAGAGACAGACAGACAAAGAGAGAAAGAAACAAAGAGAAAGACAGGAAGTCAGAGAAAAGGAGACAGAGACAGAGACAAAGAGGGAGTCAGAAAGAGAGAAAGAGAGGAAGAGACAAAGGAGTCAAAGAGAAAAAAAGAGAGATGGAAGTAGTAAAGAAAAAACAGTGTACCCTATTCCTTTAAAAGCCAGGGTAAATTTAAAACCTATAATTGATCATTGAAGGTCTTTCTGTAACCCTATAACACTCCAATACCACCTTATCGTCCAAGTAGACAAGGGCATAGCCCGAAAGCACTGAGGCCACTGACAACCCATAGCCTTCCTATCAAAAATCCTTAACTCAGCAGGTTTTCTAACAGGGAATCTATATCTTAATTGATTAGCATACAAAGGTCCCACCAGATCAGGGAGGAACTCTCTTCAGGACAGGATGATACATGTTTCCTCCTGGGCAATTAAGGGAAAAAGACACAATGTGTATTCACTAAGTGATAAGGAAATTCTTGTAGAAGCAGAGTTAGGAAAATTGCCCAATAATTGGTCTACTCAAACATGCAAGCTGTTTGCACTCAGCCAAACCTTAAAATACTTACAGAATCAGGAAGGAGCCATCTATATCAATTTTAGGTTAATATGGACTGAACGAGGTCTTATTAATAGCGAAGAATACTTGAAATCCCAAACTTACAAGGTTTTCAACAAAAGTAAAGTTTGCTAAAAATTAACAGTGTAAACATATATTATCCTAACTTTTAATGTTATGGAAATCTGACCCTATCAGTACCCCTCAAAACTTAAGTCCATCAGTGCAGAGCCATACAACTAATACCCCTACTTCTAGGGTTAGGAATGGCTACTGCTACAGGAACTGGAACAGCCAGTTTATCTACTTCATTATCCTACTACCACAAACACTCAAAGGATTTCTCAGACAGTTTGCAAGAAATAACAAAATCTGTCCTTACTCTACAATCCCAAATAGACTCTTTAGCAGCAGTGACTCTTCAAAACCGCCGAGGCCTAGACCTCCTCACTGCTGAGAAAGGAGGACTCTGTGCCTTCTTAGGGGAAGAGTGTTGTTTTTACACTAACCAGTCACGGGTAGTATGAGATGCCGCCCGGCATTTACAAGAAAAGGCTTCTAAACTCAGACAATGCCTTTCAAAACTCTTATACTAACCTCTAGAGTTGGGCAACATGGCTTCTCCCCTTTCTAGGTCCCATGGCAGCTATCTTGCTGTTACTTGCCTTTGGGCCCTATATTTTTAACCTTCTTATCAAATTTGTTTCCTCTAGAATTGAGGATATTAAGCTACAGATGGTCTTACAAATGGAACCCCAAAGGAGTTAAACTAACAACTTCTACCAAAGTTGTTAGTTGACATTGATCGACCCACTGGCCCTTCCAGTGGCCTAAAGAGTTCCCCTCTGGAGGACACTACAACTGCGGGGCCCCTTCTTCGCCCTGTCCAGCAGGAAGTAGCTAGAGTGGTCATTGGCCAAATTCCCAACAGCAGTTGGGGTGTCCTGTTTAGAGGGGAGATTGAGAGGTGAAGCCAGCTGGGCTTCTGGGTCAGGTAGGGACATGGAGAACTTTTCTGTCTAGCTAAAGGATTGTAAATGCACCAATCAGTACTCTGTGTCTAGCTAAAGCTTTGTAAATGCACCAATCAGCATTCTGTCAAAACGGACCAATCAGCACTCTGTAAAACCGACCAGTCAGCTCTCTGTAAAATGGACCAATCAGCAGGATGTGGGTGGGGCCAAATAAGGGAATAAAAGCAGGCCCACCCAAGCCAGCAGTGGAAACCCGCTCGGGTCCCCTTCTACACTGTGGAAGATTTGTTCTTTTGCTCTTCGCAATAAATCTTGCTGCTGCTCACTCTTTGAGTCCACGCTACCTTTATGAGCTGTAACACTCACCATGAATGTCTGCAGCTTCACTCCTGAAGTCAGTGAGATCACGAACCCACTGGGAGGAACGAACAACTCCAGATGTGTCGCCTTTATGAGCTGTGACACTGACTGTGTAGGTCTGCAGCTTCACTCCTGAAGTCAGCAAGACCACAAACCCACCAGAAGGAAGAAACTCTGGACACGTCTGAACATCAGAAGGAACAAACTCCAGACACACCATCTTTAAGAACTGTAACACTCACCACGAGGGTCCGCGGTTTCATTCTTGAAGTCAGTGAGACCAAGAACCCACCAATTTCGGACACAATCTGGGCTCACTGCCACTTCCACCTCCAGTGTTCAAGCAGTTCCCCTGCCTCAGCCTCCCAAGTAGCTGGGACTACAGGCACGTGCCACCATGCCCAGCTAATTCTTTTTTTTTTTTTTTTTTTTGTATTTTAGTAGAGACAGGGTTTCACCATGTTGGTCAGGATGCTCTCGATCTCCTGACCTCGTGATCCGCCCGCCTCGGCCTCCCAAAGTGCTGGGATTACAGGCATAAGCCATCATGCCCGGCCTCAAGTTTGCTTTTAATGTTTATTTTAGCTTTGTTGTATTGGTATTTTCTCACAAATTAGTGCAAAATATGCTATTCATCTTCTTAAGTCATCATACCTCATTCATCCCCTAGTAGGCTGCCATTTTTCAATAACCATTCATTAACTTTGTTGAGCTTCTGAATTGATTACTAAGCAAAAACAGTTGTTGCTTTTCTATGGCAAGAGAATTAAGATAAGCCAAATCAGGCCAGGCATGGTGGTTTATACCTGTAATCTCAGCTCTTTGGGAGGCTGAGACAGGAGGATTACTTGAAGCTAGGAGTTCAAGACCAGCCTGGGCAACATAGTGAGTCCCCACCTCTACAAAAACGTCAAAAAATTAGCCAGGTATGCTTGTATGCATGTGTAGTTCTAGCTATCTGGGTGGTTGAAGTGAAAGGATAGCTTAAGCCCAGGAGTTCGGGACTGCATGAGCTATGATTATGTCACTGCTCTCCAGCCTAAACAACACAGTAAGACCCTGTCAATTAAAAAAAAAAGAAAAAAAAAAGATAAGCAAGTCAACGGGAATCTTTCTGTCCATTGCCATGCTCTCTTTGCTGCCAAGAGAACCCCGACTTTCTAACTGTACAATTCAAGAAACAGGCACTATACAGAAAACACATCCATTAAAAAAACTGGATTAGGGAAAAGGGCGAAAAGGATGGGGGAAGGGGACAAGGTGTAATTATAATAGGACAATCACAATTGTCAACCATATTCTGATTATTTATGTCCCAGAAATCATACCTAACACTTAAAATACATTACATTATTTTATTTAAAAATCTTCACAACAGTACATTTTAAAATAAAGACTGTAATTGTATTGTTTGTAACTCAAAGCATAAATGCTTGAAGGAATGGATACCCCATTCTCCATGATGTGTTTATTTTACATTGCATGCCTTTATCAAAATATCTCATGTACCCCAAAATATATACACCTACTGTGTATCCACAAAATTTTAAAATAAGAAAGTAAAAAAAAAAATCACAACACTATGATAGGGTACTATTATTACCATTTGATGGATAAAGTGGTGAAGCCTGGAAAATTTGAGGAACTTGTTTAAGGTCATATGGCTGGCAAGATGGAGAATCAGGATGCAAACCCTAAGCTCTCTAACCCCTGAACCCATGGCCAATCACCACGCTATCCTAATGCCTTGCAAGACTGAAAAGGTGAGAATGAGCTATCCTGAAGGGGAGAGCTAGGAGAAAGTATTACTCCACCTCAGACAATTTTATTTCAGCAAAAGCACTAGTAGTTTTACAATCCGTCCATCATTAAGTGTTTATGGAGATTCTACAAAGTATAAGGCAGTGAGAAGGGCTCTGAATAGGCACAAAAGCATATCAGACATGGTTCTTGTCCTCAAATTGGAGAAATAAAACACAGACAATAAACGATGATGATTGAAAAGAAATATTAACAGTTTAATTCATTAGAGCAAGAATTGGGGAACTTTTTCTATAAGCAGCCAGATAGTAAATATTTTTGGCTTTGTGGTCATATAGTCTGTGTCACAATGACTCACCTCTGCCATTGAAGCACAAATGCAGCTATAGACAAAACATAAAGAATGTGGCTGTGTTCCAATAAAACTTTATTTATAAAAACAGTTAATAGGCTGCATGCCATGGTTTGCCAACCCTTTTTTTAAGTAAAAACTCTGAGACAATATATGGTGTATTTCTGAATTAGATTTTGGGATATTAGGTGCACTGGGAAGTTAAGAGATAGGAGAAGAAAGTGGAGTCAAGGAAGAAGTAAAGAGGAGGGGACAAGGAAGGAGAAGGAGAAGCAGAAGAGAGTAGCGTCATGGAAACCTAAGAAAAGGGATGGTGTGATTATGAAGGTTCCAAGGATGGTGAAGACTTCAGGTGGGCCTCAAAGGACAAGTAGGATTTTTGGAAAATGGGAAAATTATAAGAAAGACACCACTTAGGTTTAGGACCCATTGAGGATCAAAGTTTTTTGGATGAATCTGGAAAATAAAGATTTATGGAGAGGAGGATGGTTTTGTGTGGAAGCAAAGCTGGCACTAGAAATTCTGCATTTGAAAGCGATTAGGGCAAATGCTTGCAGCTACAATGCCTCTTCCTCCAAGATGGCACAAGGTCTTTCCTATTGCTCCAACTCAGGCATGCCTGACTCTTTTCTCCACCCCATCTAACCTTGTGTGGAGCTTTCTTCGCCCTGCTTCCTTAGATTAAGTGACAAACATTTCTCTCTCTTCATTTTCCATATCTTAGAGCAGTCAACTTTACATAGGCTATATTTTAGACAAATTCATGTTTCTTACTAGCCAGTGGATTTTTTTGCCCCCAGTTTTCTTATTCCTTTGATTTTTCAATTTCTCTGAAGGAAAACAGAGCCAAAATAAATTATACTCTTCGGTTTCTGCTTTTTGTGGTTATTTCATTCACAAGCAGTAATTTGATACACTCACAGAATGTTAGCCCCTGGAAGGTTTCTAAGATCATTTAGTTTAACTCATTCATCTTACAGTAAAAATTAAAAATGAGGCCCAGAGCAGAAGAAGGGACTTTCCAAAGCCTCATAATTCTTACCATTTACAACAGTCTTTTAAGAAACTTTTTAATTAACTTTTTTTATTGGAAAATGTAACACAATTACATGTTCTAATAAAACAAAGGTAAGCATAATAATTACTGACCAGACTGAACATCACTAGAGCAAAAATAGAGTAAAGCTAGGCCCTTTCCAAATTACTCCCAACTTCCTGAAGCAAACATGGGCTTGACTTTTTTAAACTGTGGTAAAATATATATAACATCAACTTTACCATTTTAACCATTTTTAAGTGTACAATTCAGTAGCATTAAGTGTATTCACGTGGTTGTGCAGGCATCACTACCATTCACCTCCAGAGCTTTTTCATCATCCCAAACTGAAGCTTTGCACCCATTAAACTCTAACTCTTCAGATATTCTTGATTAAGAATTTCCCAGATGTTTTAGAGTTCTGGTCTTTCCAAAGATTAAAAAAAATGTTTAAAGCAAGGTAGTGATTTGTGCATGTATTAGTTGAAGGGAAAAGGGTGAGAATAGAAAGAAGCTACTTGATAATGCTTTATAATCGCAAAAACCGCAATTACTTTTGCACCAACCTAATAATATTTAGAGGCTTTTGAACATCTATGGCAGCCTTACAAGAGAATTAGGGCTGAAACTGATAACCGTTTTCATGTTAAAAGACAAAGAAAATAACCTAAATGCCTAGCATTTGGAAGTGCCAATAAAGTCCCTTGTCAGGAACTCTCTAGAATCAGAGCATGTGCTACAGAACACATCCTACCAGACCCTAAGGCTTCCTCTCTGGGACCCAAAGTCAAGAGCCATAATCCCTCAGTAACTGATTCCAAACAAACTACAGAATAATATGTTTTACAATTTAAAAACATGACTTGTAGCCCTAGCCTTTCAATATTTTATTACTCTTAGTAATGGAATGTTCACAGCTCCCTCATCTGAGTAGTTTCTCATCACAGATAATAATTGCTATTTTTCTCTTGCCAACTACATAAATAATGGAATTTTTTTTCCTACTTACAGAGTTCAGGAGCAGAGAAGGGCCCAGATATGTTAGGGAGAATTTCAGGAGGTGCAAGGTGGGAGAGGAAGTAGGTAGAGGCTGGCAGCAAATACCATCCTTTTCTCACCCCGTTCCTCCTCCAGAACATGTGCCTTCAGGGGAAACCAAATTACAAAGGAATACTCTGAGCAGAGAGAATACCCAAGTGCATGATCATATTCGTATACTACTATTTGTCTTAGACATAATTGCATGTGTGCTCAAATGAATATGAAGATTCAAAGTACCAGTGATGCTATTATCAAGACAACTCCATTCTGAGTTGCATTAATTAAACCAGGGCCACAAGCATAACAAAAAAATGAAAAGTCAAAGCCAATTAAAAGCCACTCCTATCCTGCCTTAAGGGACTATGTCCCTGTGTTTCCTCTATTCTGAAATATACAGCCTTCTCCTTCTCAGGTATCTGAGGTTTCAGTAATTCTCCAGGCTGCAGTTTGACTGCATCTGAATGCCTAAAAAAATAGAAATTAGCTATATTTTTAAAGGAGTCTCCATTCTTTCGTTGACCTCCAGAAAACACTTGGAGTTAGCACCTTCTTTATTAGTAACATTACATTTGAAATTGTTTTGAAATAAAAAACATCTCTTCCATTCTCCTCAGTTTCACCCTTATCATCATCCCTGAGACATATTCCTCCTATACTGCTCATGTTCTGTCAGACTCCAAGTCATATTACCTTTACTTCTTTTTTTTTTTCTCTCAACTTTGATTTTAGGTTTAGGGATTACATGTGCAGGTTTGTTACATGCAGATTGCGTGTCAATGAGATTTGGTGTATGAATAATCCTGTCCCCTGAGTAGTGAGCATAGCAGTCAAGAGGTAATTTTTCAACCCATGCCCTTCTCCTATTCTTCCACCTCAAGTATTCCCCAGTGTCCCTATTGTTGTCATCTTTGTGTCCATGTGTATTCATTGTGCACCTTCTGTTTATAAGTGAGAACATGTAGTATTTGGTTTTCTCTTCCTGCATTACTTAGGATAATGGCCTCCAGCTGCATCCATGTTGCTGCAGGGACATGATTTCGTTTTTATAATTGCATAGGATTCCATTGTACATATGTATCACATATGCTTTATCCAGTCCACTGTTGATGGGCATCTAGGTTGATTCCATGTCTTTGCTATTGTGAATAGTGCTGCAATGAATATATGGGTGCATGTGTCTTTTTAGTAGAACAACTTATATTCCTTTGGGTATATCCCCAGTAGTGGGATTGCTGGGTCAAATGGTAGTTCTAAGTTCTTTGAGGAATCTCAATACTGCTTTCCACAGTACCTGAACAAATTGACTTTCCCACCAACAATGGGTAAGTGTTCCTTTTCTCCACAAGCTTGCCAACATCTGTTGTTTTCTGACTTTTTAATCATAGCCATTCTGACTCATCTGAGATGGTATCTCATTATGGTTTTGATTTGCATTTTTCTAATGATTAGTGGTAATGAGTATTTTTTCATATGTATTTAGTTCCATGTATATCTTTTGAGAAGTGACTGTTCATGTCCTTTGCCCATTTTAAAATTGGATTATTTGCTTTTTGTTTGTTGAATTGAGTCCCTTCTAGATTTTGGATATTAGACCTTTGTCAGATGTATTGTTTGTGGCTATTTTCTCTCATTCTGTACGTTGTCTGTTTACTCTGTTGATAGTTTCTTTTGCTGTGCCAAAGTTCTTTGGTTTAATTAGGGCCTCCTTGTCAATTTCTGTTTTTGTTACAATTGCTTTTGGCATCTTCATCATGAAACCTTTGCCAGGACCTATGTCCAGATGGTATTTCCTAGGTATTCTTTTAGGGGTTTTATAGTTGAAAAGGTCTTACATTTGAATCTTTAATCTATCTTAATTTTTATATGTGATAAAAAGAATGGGTCCAGTTTCAGTCTTCTGTATATGGCTAACCAGTTATCCCAGCAGCATTTATTGAATAGGGAATCATTTCCCCAGTGCTTGTTATTGTCAACTTTGTCGAAGATCAGGTGGTTATAGGTGTGTGTTTCCAGGTTCTCTATTCTGTTCCATTGGTCTATGTGTCTGTTTTTGTGCCAGTATACTGCTGTTTTGATTAATGTATAGTTCTAAGTCAGGTAGTATGATGCCTCTTAGCCTTTTTTTTTTTTTTTTTTTTTTTTTTTTTGCTTAGGATTGCTTTGGTGATTCAGGCTCTTTTTTGGTTTACATGAATTTTAGAATAGTTTTTTCTAAATCTATGAAAAATGACATTAGTAGCTTGCTAGGAATAGCATTAAATCTGTAAATTTCCTTGAGCAGTATGTCCATTTCAACAATATTGATTTTTCCTATCCATGAGCATGGAATGATTCTCTATTTTGTGTTATCGCTGATTTCTTTTGTATGTTATTTCAGTCATTTCAGCCCTGATTTTGGACATTTATTTTCTTCTGCTAGCTTTGGGGTTTGTTTTCTCTTGTTTTTGTAGTTCCTCTAGGTGTAATGTTAGGTTGTTAATTTTAGATCTTTCTAAATTCTTGATGTGGGTGCTTAGTGCTATAAATTTTCCAATTAACATTGTTTTAGCCATGTCCCAAAAATTCCAGCATGTTTTATCTCCGTTTTCATTAGTTTTAAAGAATTTTTTGATTTCTGCCTTAATTTTGTTCCTTACCCAAAAGTCATTGAGAAGCAGGTTGTTTAACTTCCATGTGATCGTGTGGTTTTGAGAGATCTTCTTGGTATTGATTTCTATTTTTATTCACCTATGTTTCCAGAAAGTGGTTGGCATGATTTCAATTTTTTTTAATTTATTAAGATGTACTTTATGGCTGAGCATGTGGTCAACCTTAGAATATGTGCCATGTGCAAATAAGAAAAATCTTTATTCTGTTGTTGGATGGAGTGTTCTGTAGATGTTTATTATGTTCAATTGGTCAAGTGTCAAGTTTAAGTCCAGGGTATCTTTGTTAGATTTTTGCCTCAATGATCTAACACTATCAGTGGGGTATTGAAGTATCCCACTATTCTTGTGCAGTTATCTAAATCTCTTAGTAGATATCTATGACCTTGTTTTATGAATCTGGGTGTTCCAGTGTTGGATGCATATATATTTAGGTTACTTAAGTGTTCTTGTTGAACATTTTATAATTATGTAATGCCTTTTTTGGGGTCCTCTTTTGACCACTGTTGGTTTAAAGTCTGTTTTATCTGATATAAGAATGGCAACTCCTGCTCCTTTTGGTTATCTATTTGCCAGATAGATCTTTCTTCATTGCTTTACTTTGAGTCTCTGGATGTTGTTACTTGTGAGATGGGTCTCTTGGAGACAGCAGACAGTTAGGTCTTGCTTCCTTCTCCATTTTGCCACTCTATGCTTTTTAAGTAGGGCATGTGGCCCATTTACATTCAAGGTCAATATTTATATGTGAGGATTTGATCCTGTCATTGTGTTGTTAACTGGTTGTTATGTAGACTTGATTGTATAATTGTTTTACAGTAACAATGGGCTATGTATTTAGTTGTGTTTTCACAGTAGCAGGTATCATTCTTTCATTTCCATGTTTAACATTCCCTTTAGGACCTCTTCTAAGGCAGGTCTAGTGATCATGAATTCCCATAGCATTTGCTTGTCTGAAAAGGATTTTACTTCTTCTCTTATAAAGGTTAGTTTGGTGGGATATGCAATTCTTTATTGGGATTTCTTTTCTTTAAAAATGCTGAAAATAGGCCCCCAATCTCTTCTGGATTGTAAGGTTTCTGCTGAAAACTTCATTGTTAGCCTGATAGAGTTCCCTTAAGTGACCTGCCTCTTCTCTCTAACTGCCTTTAGGATTTTTTTTTTCTTTCATGTTAACCTTGGAGAATCTGATGACTATGTGTCTTGGGGATGGTCATCCTGTATAGTATCTCACAGGGGTTCTCTGAATTTCTTGAATTTGCATGTTTACTTGTCTAGCAAGATTGGGGAAAATTTTGTGGATTATATCCTCAAATATGTTTACCAAGTGGCTTGGTCTTCTTTTTCAGGAATGCCAATGAGTCATAGATTTGGTCTCTACATAATCCCATATTTCTTGGATGTTTTGTTCATTTTTAAAAATTATTTTTCTTTGTTTTTGTCTTCCTGAGTTGCTTCAAAGGAGCAGTTTTTAAGCTCTGAGATTCCTTCCTCTGCTTGGTATATTCTATTGTTAATGCTTCCAGTTGTATTATAAAATTTCTATAGTGAAGTTTTCATGTCCAGAAGCTCAGTTTGGTTCTTTATTAAAATGGCTATATTGTCTTTCAATTCTTGAATCATTTACTGTTTTCCTTGGATTGGCTTTCAACTTTCTCTTCTATTTCATTAGGCTTCCTTGCCATCCATATTCTGAATTCTATGTCTGACATTTTAATCTGCTTAAGAACCACTGCTGGGGAGCTAGTGTGATCATTTGGAGGTAAGAAGAAACTCTGGCTTTCAGAGTTTCTGGAGTTCTCACACTAGTTCTTTCTCCTCTGTGAGGGCTGATGTTCCTTTATCCTTTGAAGTTGTTATCCTTTGGATGGTGCCTTCTATTTTTGTGATCTTTATTATCCTTGAGGGTTTGAAAATGGTGCAAGTCAGGTATAGTGAAAAGTCTTCATTTCTGGATGCCTTTAGAGACCCAAAGCTCAGCTTTGCATTCCTGGTCTGTGTACTTTAACACAATGGGGCTGGAACTGAGCCTATGGCTTTGTCTTTTGGCTCCTTGAGGTCAAGCACTAGCTGTGCTGGAGTGGGCTAAGGTACTCCCAGACTGCTGGCAACAGTGCTCTGTTGGAGACTGCAGTCAAATGCACTCCAGTGGGGCAGCGTGGGGGTTATGAGTGAACATGCTCTGGCAGGGGGTTGTCAGCAAAAGTGCTGTGGTAGGGCAACAGGGGCTGCTGGCAACAGTGCTCAGCACAATGACTGAATCTATGCTGTGAGCTAGCACAGTGTGGCAGGCACTCTAGGAGGGACCAGCAGACAGGGGGGCATGCAAATCAGACTCAGCCCATTCCCACAGGAAAGACAGCCCTGCTCTCTTCAGGTCTAGCACATAATAAAGGCCAAGGCCACTCAGAGGAGTTTGGAGAACGGTGGGGGATTGGCATCTATGGCCATGTTCTACTGCAGCTGTCCCTGCACCAAACCACCTGGGCTTCATGTAGATTCAAGCTCAGTCTCTGCTTACTCTCCAGGCAGTGCCCCCTGCCAACTCAAATGTCCACTGGGGTCATGGGATTTCCTGTAGCTAGGATCCCAGAGGTCTGTGGTGTCAGGAGGATGCCCCACATTTATTTCACTTGCCCCTTCTTTGGGAGTTGCTCAGGGTCAGGAACAAGTCCTGGTGCTCAGCAACCCCATGCAGAATTCCCAGCTTCCTCCGGCTTCAACCCTGGTGTCTGTGTCATTTCTCTCTCCACTCTTAGTATGTTGTTTCTGAAGATCTATTTGGAGTATGTCAGTCGGCTTGATATTCTGATCTCTCTCAATGGGAGAAGTTCTTCCTGGCTGCATCTAGATGGCCACCTTGTCCCAAGTGTCACCTTTACTTCTTAAAAGACGCTTGCATTTTCTCTCCTTTTTGTTCCCAGTGCCACAGCTCTTTTACTCATTTGTCCCACTGTAATAACCTCCTGCTTCTTATCTCTTTATTTTTCCGTCCTTATCAGACTTTATTATCAGTTTTCTTCCCTTGGGAAAACCAAACAATCTAAACTCATAATTGTGTTTCCTTTAAGCCTTTCCACTTGTGAAACTTGTTCTTAAGCCAGTCTTTTCTTACCAATTCCAGATTCTATCATTATTATCATCATCATCATCATCATCACCACCCTTGTTAATTTTTCTTTGTGTGACTCAGTTTTTGGCCACTTAAACTAGCAAAGAATCAATTTGTAATATAGTTTTCAAACTTGATACTGATAAATTATGGCCCCAAACCCCCTTTCTGAGAAGGAAAAAACATAAGAAAAATCTCAAGTGCAATAGAGGTTATGAAAAGCATCTACATTGTGAGAATGAGATTTATTTTTTTTGCAGGCACAATAATCAGCATGTGGCTAACTCAAGATCTGATGGAAAAAGACAGATCCAGTGATACTTGAAAAGAGGTCTGTTAGAATGAGATTCCCATTTTTTTTTTTTTTGACATGGGTTCAGATAACCTTCTCCTTTTAATTCATTGTTGTAGTCAGAATCTTGAAATTGTAGTTTGCCTTCCTTGTTTCAAAATCTCAGACTTTGCCAGAAGAGTGAAGGTGAAAGGCATCTATGATATGACAATATGATTCATCAAGAATCACAACTAAGCCACCATCCTTCACACATTTGGTGATCAGACTTGGAGTATTCTGGGGCTCGGTCTTTATTTTCCTGCATGTTGTGAACTTTTGACATGTATGTAATTTTTATTTCAAGAGGCAGAGAAATGCTGAATTTTACAGAAAATTCATTAATTCTCAATGAATTTTCTTTTTCACTATAGAAAATGCTTAATTCTCAATGGTCTTAAATTTCAAATATATGTGATTATTTTCTCTATAAAGCAGGCAGAGTAATCTTTTAAAAACGGAAACCTGTTCCTGTCAAATCCTATCAAATCCCCTTTGATTGAAGCCTCAAGACCTAGAACTACAGGAACCCAGTGGCCTGGGCCTTCTTTAATACATGCTGCCTTCTTCTTACCCCAGCTACTGTGATACTCTTTTACTTCCCCCAAAGGGGCAGCCCCAGAGCTCTTGCACACACTATTCCTCTTGTATAACTCATGACTTAGCTAATGTCTACTTAAACTCAGCTAAAATATTACTCCTTCAAAGTGTCTACCCTGACACATTCTTTCCAAATCTAAATTAAAGCACTATAGCCATATTGTCTCATTTTAGCTTATACTCTTTCTTCAAATCCCTTAACAAAATTGGTAACTGTATAGAACACTGTATGATTCTTCAATCAAGTCTATCTCCTTGTATCAGATTTGATCAGAGAGGTAGAACCATCCTACTCTCTTGATATATATCTAGAGATTATAGGGATTAAACCTTATGCCACTGTGCGTGCTGGTGAAGAAATCTATGGAAGGCTAATGCCTTGCCTCTGGTGGTAAGCCTGAGGTCTCCATGGGTCAGCAGAACTGGCAGTCAGGAGGAAATTTAGGCATGAAGTTGGGGAAACCAAGGGCAAGCAGGAACCCAGGAGGAGACTGAAACCCACACCTACCTCTCACTACCCGCAACCTTGATGGGAAAAATCTGCAGAAGAATCAGGTAGCCTTCACTATGGAAATACAGATATGTCTACCCTGGGACTAAGAGAAGCTGAAGGAGGAAATCAGGCAGAAACTGAAGGGGATGCTGGCCAGCTTCCCCACTACCGAGGTGAGCCAGCAGCTCAGTGACAACGTGTATGAGCTGCAGCAGCCCCTGGTACCCATGACTGACTTTCAGAGCTGTTGCTTCCCTTCCCTTTACCTTCCAAATCTCAAACTGATGTACCTTGTGAACAACACAAAACCAAAATTATACGTGAAAGTTCTGAGAAACATGGTTTCATCTTAGCTAAGATAACACAGTACAAAACTATCCCTTTTCTTCTTAGTTTCTCAATTCCATGATGGCAGGGAATATATTGTCTTTATGTTTTTATATGCCCAGCACCTAGAATAGTTTTCAACACATTGTAAGTCCTCTATAAGTTGTAACTCAAAGGACGAATTTTTTAATAAACAAATTCTCTTTTATTAAGAGACAGTCTCACTCTGTTCCCCAGGCTGGAGTGCAGTGTTGTGATAATAGCTTACTACAGCCTCAAACTCACAGGTTCAAGGGATCCTCCTGTCTCAGATTCCTGAATAGCTGCGTTTAAAGGCATGAGCCACTGTGCCCAGTTAAAATTCTATTTTTGCCTGTGAACAAAGTTAATTTATTCATTAAAAATTACCCTTTGAATGGAAACTTACTGAACACTTGATTATAAATTCTAAATTGTAAAATTGACAAACTTTGAATATGATACTATATTATCAGTGCATTTTATAGATTTAACCACTGTTGGTAGCCTAATAATTGGTGCAAACAATTTTGCAAGTACCTTATTTTTGAATATAAATACAGTAAAGTAAAATTAATTAATTTTAAAATGTCACTATAGGCAAAATGTAATTGTTCCTTTTCTTGATTATGAGATATATATTTTTAAGAAATCAGAAAAATATGTCTTGAAAATTCCTTGGAAACTTTTTTAAAAGATGTAATTGATGGCAAATAATGAGATTACCTTTAGTCACCTGTTAAACACTGGAATTTGTCTAAGCTTCAGCAACTGTGTTGAAAGTTAGGAACCTTTGGTGGGAAAGGAGAATCAGAAAAACAGGAATTGTTCACTCCTGTTCATAGAGTTTCTTGGCCCTTCCAAAGAGCTGGGATGTGAAAAGTCAACTGCCTTCCTATAATTGATTATGGAAATCCCCAGGGAACTGGAGTTCCCCACCCAGAACTGACCTTTAGCATGTCTTATCTTTGGTTTTGAAAAGTTGGCATTCGGCAGCTCTCGGGTGAGAAACTGTTGCCTCACAGGGCAAATAAATCAGCAGATTACAAATGAATCAAAAGATTAGAAATGAATACTTTTAAGAAGTGATAAGATGATGTTGAAGATAAAGTGCACGATGGCAGACTATCCACATCAATCTACAAAGAAAAGATCTTGTCCATGACCTAGGTGAAGAGAGCCAACAATTATTAGAAACAATAGCCAACATTATAGGCATCTCAATTTGTTCAGCTTACACAATTCTGACTGAAAAATTAGAGTTGAGCCAACTTTCCACTTGATGAGTGCCAAAATCATTGCATCCAGATTAGCTGCAGACAAGAGTAGAACTTTCAAAGGAAATTTTAGACAAGTGGGATCAATATCTTGAAGCATTTATTTGAAGAATTGTAATGGGATGGAACATGGCTTTCCCAGTATAATCCTGAAGAAAAAGCACAATCAGAGCAATGGCTACTAAGCGGTAGAAGTGGTTCAGTCAAAGCAAAAGTGGACCAGTTAAGATTAAAGGTCATGGCAAAAGTTTTTTTAATGTTCAAGGCATTTTGCTTGTTGACTTTCTAAAGTGCTAATGAACAACAACATCTGCTAATTATGAGAGTGTTTTGAGAAAGTTAGCCATACTTTAGCAGAAAAATGCCTGGAAAGTTTCACTGTAGAGTCCTTGCCCACTACAATAATGCTCCTACTTACTCCTCTCATTAAACATACACAATTTTAACATAGCTTCAATGGGAAATCATTAGGCATCCACCTTACAGTCCTGATTTGGCTCCTTCAAACTTCATTTTATTATCAAGTCTTTAAAAGGCACCCATTTTTCTTCAGTTAATAATGTATTAAACTTGACGAAACTTATGTTGACAAATGAAGTTTATATTTTTAATTTAATTTAATTAATTTATTTAATTTAATTTTGAGATAAGATCTCACTCTGTCACCCAGGCTGGAGTGCAGTGATGCAAACATGGCCCACTGTAATCTCAACCACTTGAATTTAAGTGATCCTCCTACCTTAGCCTCCTAAATAGCTGGGACCACCAGCATGCACCATCACATTTGGCTAATTTTTTAAAAAAATTATACTTTAAGTTCTGGGATACATGTGCAGAACATGCAGATTTGTTACATAGGTATACAAGTGCCATGGTGGTTTGTTGCACCCATCAACCTATCATCTACATTAGGTATTTCTCCTAATGCTATCCTTCCTCTACCTCCCACCCCCTGACAGACCCCAGTGTGTGATGTTCCCCTCCCTGTATCCATGTGTTTTCATTGTTCAACTCCCACTTATGAGTGAGAACATGTGGTGTTTGGTTTTCTGTTCCTGTGTTAGTTTGCTGAGAATGATGGTTTCCAGCTTTATCCATGTCCCTGCAAAGGATATGAAGTCATCCTTTTTTATGGCTGCATGGTATTCTACAGTGTATATGTGCCAGATTTTCTTTATACAGTTTATCACTGATGGGCATTTGGGTTGTTCCAACTCTTTTCTATTGTAAATAGTGCTGCAATAAACATACGTGTGCATGTGTCTTTATAGTAGAATGATTTATAATCCTTTGGGTATATATCCAGAAATGGGATTGCTGGGTCAAATGGTATTTCTAGTTCTAGATCCTTGAGGAATCACCATACTGTCTTCTACAATGGTTGAACTAATTTACATTCCCACCAACAGTGTAAAAGCATTCCTATTTCTTCATATCCTCTCCAGCATGTGTTGTTTCCTGACTTTTTTTCTTTTTTGGAGACGGAGTTTTGCTCTGTTGCCCAGGCTGGAGTGCAGTGGCACGATCTTGGCTCATTGCAACTTCTGCCTCCCAGGTTCAAGTGATTCTCCTGCCTCAGCCTCCTGAGTAGCTAGGACTACAAATGCATGCTGCCATGCCCAGGTAATTTTTTGTAATTTAGTAGAGACGAGGTTTCACCATGTTGCCCAGGCTGGTCTCAAGCTCATGAGCTCAGGCAATCCACCTGTCTCGGTCTCCTAACATCCTAGGTTTACAGGCGTGAGCCACCATGCCCGGCCTGTTTCCTGACATTTTATTGATGGCCATTCTAAGTGGTGTGAGATGGTATCTCATTGTGGTTTTGATTTGCATTTCTCTAATGACCAGTGATGATGAGCTTTTTTTCATATGTTTGTTGACCTCATAAATGTCTTCTTTTGAAAAGTGTCTGTTCATATACTTTGCCCACTTTTTGATGGGGTTATTTCTTGTAAATTTAAGTTTCTTGTAGATTCTGGATATTAGCCCTTTGTCAGATGGATAGATTGTAAAAATTTTCTCCCATTCTGTAGGCTGCCTGTTCACTATGATGATAGTGTCTTTTGTTGTGCAGAAGCTCTTTAGTTTAATTAGATCCCATTTGTCACTTTAAGCTTTTGTTGCCATTGCTTTTGGTGTTTTAGTCATGAAGTCTTTGGACATGCCTGTGTACTGAAGGTATTGCCTAGGTTTTCTTCTAGGGTGTTTATGGTTTTAGGTTTTATGTCTAAGTCTTTAAACCACCTTCAGTTCATTTTTGTATAAGGTATAAGGAAGGGGTCCAGTTTTAGTGTTATGCCTATGGCTAGCCAGTTTTCCCCACACCATTTATTAAATAGAGAATCATTTCCCCATTGCTTGTTTTTGTCAGGTTTGTCAAAGATCAGATGGTTGTATATGTGTGGTGTTATTTCTGAGGCCTCTGTTCTGTTCCATTGGTCTATATATCTGTTTTGGTATCAATACCATGCTGTTTTGGTTACTGTAGCCTTGTAGTATAGTTTGAAGTCAGGTAGCATGATGTCTCCAGCATTGTACTTTTTGCTTAGGACTGTCTTGGCTATATGGGATCTTTTTTGGTTCCATATGAACTTTAATGTAGTTTTTCTAATTCTGTGAAGAAAGTAAATGGGAGCTTGATGAGGATAGCATTGAATCTGTAAATTACTTTGGGCAGTGTCCATTTTCACAATATTGATCCTTCCTAACCATGAGTATGGAATGTTTTTCCATTTGCTTGTGTCCTCTCTTATTTCCTTGAGCAGTGGTTTGTAGTTCTCCTCGAAGAGGTCCTTCCACATCCCTTTTAAGTTGGATTCCTAGGTATTTTATTCTCTTTGTAGCATTTGTGAATGGGAGTTCACTCATGATTTGGCTTTCTGTCTATTATTGGTGTATAGGAATGCTTGTGATTTATGCACATTGATTTTGTATCCTGAGACTTTGCTGAAAGTGCTTATCAGCTTAAAGATTTTGGGCTGAGACGATGGTGTTTTCTAAATATACAATCATGTCTCCTGCAAACAGACAATTTGACTTCCTCTGTTCCTATTTGAATACTCTTTATTTCTTTCTCTTGCCTGATTGCCCTGGCCAGAACTTCCAATACTATGTTGAATAGGAGTGGTGAGAGAGGGCATCCTTGTCTTGTGCCAGTTTTCAAAGAGAATGCTTCCAGCTTTTGCACATTCTGTATGATATTGGCTGTGGGTTTGTTATAAATAGCTCTGAATATTCTGAGATACGTTCCATCCATACCTAGTTTATTGAGAGTTCTTATCATGAAGGGGTGTTGAATTTCATTGAAGGCCTTTTCTGCATCTAGTAAGACAATCTTGTGGTTTTTGTCATTGGTTCTGTTTATGTGATGGATTACATTTATTGATTTGCATATGTTAAACCAGCCTTGCACCCCAAAGATGAAGCTGACTTGATCGTGGTGGATAAGCTTTTTGATGTGCTGCTGGATTTGGTTTGCCAGTATTTTATTGAGGATTTTCACATCGATGTTCATCAGGGATATTGGCCTGAAATTTTCTTTTGTTGTGTCCCTGCCAGGTATTGGTATCAAGATGATGCTGGCCTCATAAAATGAGTTAGGAAGGAGTCCCTCTTTTTCTATTGTTTGGAATAGTTTCAGAAGGAATGGTACCAGCTCCTTTTTGTACCTCTGGTGGAATTTGGCTGTGAATCTGTCTGGTCCTGGGCCTTTTTTGGTTGGTAGGCTATTAATTACTGTCTCAATTTCAGAACTTGTTATTGATCTATTCAGGGATTTGACTTCTTCCTGGTTTAGTCTTGGAGGGTCTATGTGTCTGAGAATTTATCAATTTCTTCTAGATTTTCTAGTTTTATTTTGCATAGAGGTATTCATAGTATTCTCTGTAGTATTCTTTGTAGTTTGTATTACTGTGGGATCAGTGGTGATATCCCCTTTATCAGTTTTTATTGTGTCTATTTGATTCTTCTCTCTTTTCTTCTTTGTCTGGCTAGCAGTCTATCCATTTTGTTATTCTTTTCAAAAAACCAGCTCCTGGATTCATTGATTTTTTGAAGGGTTTTTCGTGTCTCTTATCTCCTTCAGTTCTGCTCTGATCTTAGTTATTTCTTGTCTTCTGCTAGCTTTTTAATTTGTTTGCTCTTGCTTCTCTAGTTCTTTTAAATTATTTTTTAATAATTTTAAAATTATATTTAAAAAATATTTTAAATTACTTCCAATTATGTGGTCAATTTTAGAATAAGTGCGATGTGGTGTTAAGAAGAATGTATATTCTGTTGATTTGGGGTGGAGAGTTCTGTAGATGTCCATTAGGTCCACTTGATCCAGAGCTGAGTTCATGTCCCAAATACCCTTGTTAATTTTCTCTCTTTGATGCGTCTAATATTGACAGTGGGGTGTTAAAGTTGCCCACTATTATCGTGTGAGAGTCTAAGTCTCTTTGTAGGTCTCTAAGAACTTGCTTTAATAATTTGGGTGCTCCTGTATTAGGTGCATATATTTAGGATAGTTAGCTCTTCTTGTTGAATTGATCCCTTTGCCATTATGTAACGCCCTTTTTTGTCTTTTTTGATCTTTGTTGGTTTAAAATCTGTTTTATCAGAGACTAGGATTGCAACCCCTGCTTTTTTTTTTTTTTTTCTTTTCATTTTCTTGGTAAATATTCCTTCATCCCTTTATTCTGATCCTATGTATGTCTTTGCACATGAGATGGGTTTTCTGAAAACAGCACACCGATGGGTCTTGGCTCTTTATCCAAGTTGACAATCTCTCTTTTAATTGGGGCATTTAGCCCATTTACATTTAAGGTTAATTTTATTATGTGTTAATTTGATCCTGTCATTATGATGCTAGCTGATTATTTTGCCCATTAGTTGATGTAGTTTCTTCATAGTGTCAATGGTCTTTACAATTTGGTACGTTTTTGCAGTGGCTGGTACCAGTTTTCACTTTCCATGTTTAGTGCTTCCTTCAGGAGCTCTTGTAAGGCAGGCTTGGTAGTGACAAAATCTCTCCGCATTTGCTTGTCTATAAAGGATTTTATTTCTCCTTCACTTGTGAAGCTTAGTTTGGCTGGATATGAAATTCTGGGTTGAAAATTCTTTTAAGAATGTTGAATATTAGCCCCCACTCTCTTCTCGCTTGTAGGGTTTCTGTAGATAGACCCACTGTTAGTCTGATGGGCTTCCCTTTGTGAGTAACCTGACCTTTCTCTCTGGCTGCCCTTAACATTTTTTTCCTTTATTTCAATCCTGGTGAATCTGATGATTATGTGTCTTGGAGTTGCTCTTCTTGAGAAGTATCTTTGGTGTTCTCTGTATTTCCTGAATTTGAATGTTAGCCTGTCTTGCTAGGTTGGGGATGTTCTCCTGGATAATATCCTGAAGAGTGTTTTCCAACTTGGTTCCATTTGCCCCATCACTTTCTGGTACACTAATCAAATGTAGGTTTGGTCTTTTCACATACTACTATATTTCTTGGAGGCTTTGTTTGTTCCTTTTCATTCGTTTTTCTCTAATCTTGTCTTCATGCTTTATTTCATTAATTTGATCTTCAAACTCTGATATCCTTTCTTCCACTTGATCGATTCGGCTATTAATACTTGTGTATGCTTCACGAAGTTCTCGTGCTTTTTCTTTTCCAGCTCCATCAGGTCATTTATGTTATTCTCTAAACTGGTTATTCTAGTTAGCAATTCCTCTAACCTTTTTTCAATGTTCTTAGCTTGCTTGCATTGTATTAGAACATGCTCCTTTTGCTTGGAGTTTGTTATTACACACCTTCTGAAGTCTACTTCTGTCAATTTGTCAAACTCATTCTCAGTCCAGTTTTGTTCCCTTGCTGGTAAGGAGTTGTGATTCTTTGGAGGAGAAGAGGCATTTTGGTTTTTGGAATTTTCTGCCTTTTTGCACTGGTTTTTCCCCATCTTTGTGGATTTACCTACCTTTGGTCTTTGATATTAGTGATGTGCAGATGGGGTTTTTGTGTGGATGTCCTTTTTGTTGATGTTGATGCTATTCTTTTCTGTTTGTTAGTTTTCCTTCTAACTGTCAGGCCCCTCTGCTGCAGGTCGGCTGGAGTTTGCTGGAGGTCCACTCCAGACCATGTTTGCCTGGGTATCACCAGTGGAGGTTGCAGAACAGCAAAGATTGCTGCCCGTTCCTTCCTCTGGAAGCTTTGTCCCAGAGGGGCACCCACCAGATGCCAGACAGAGTGCTCCTGAATGAGCTTTCTGTCGACCCCTGCTGGGAGGTGTCTCTCAGTCAGGATGCACGGGGGTCAGGGACCCACTTGAGGAGGCAGTCTGTCCCTTAGCAGAGCTTGAGCACTTTGCTGGGAGATTTGTTGCTCTCTTCAGAGCCAGCAGGCAGGAACGTTTAAGTCTGCTGAAGCTGTGCCCACAGCTGCCCCTTCCCCCTAGGTGCTCTGTCCCAGGGAGATAGGAGTTTTATTTATTAGCCCCTGACCAGGGCTTCTGCCTTTCTTTCAGAGATGCCCTGCCCAGAGAGGAGGAATCTAGAGAGGCAGTCTGGCTACAGTGGCTTTGCTGAGCTGTGGTGGGCTGTGCCCAGTTCAAATTTCCCAGTGACTTTGTTTACACTGTAGGGGGGAAACCACCTTCTCAAGCCTCCGTAATGGCAGGCGCCCCTCCCCCCACCAAGCTCAAGTATATCAGGTTGACTTCAGATTGCTGTGCTGGCAGTGAGAATTTCAACCCCGTGGATCTTAGTTGCTGGGCTTTGTTGGGGTGGGATCTGCAAAACTAGAACACTTGGCTCCCTGGCTTCAGCCCCCTTTCCAGTGGAGTGAACGGTTCTGTCTCACTGGCACTCCAGGTGCCACTGGGTTATGAAAAAAAACTCCTGCAGCTAGCTCAGTGTCTGCCTAAATGGCCACCCAGTTTTGTGGTTGAAACCCAGGACCCTGGTGGTGTAGGCACCTGAGGGAATCTCCTGGTCTACAGGCTGTGAAAACTGTGGGAAAAGCATAGTATCTGGGCTAGAATGCACTGTTCCTCACAGCACAGTCCCTCACGGCTTCCCTTGGCTAGAGGAGGGAGTTCCCTGACTCCTTGCACTTCCTGTGTAAGGCAATGCCCCACCCTGCTTCTGCTCACCCTCCATGGGCTACAACCACTGTCTAATCAGTCCCAGTGAGATGAGCTGGATACCTCAGTTGAAAATGGTGAAATCACCTGCCTTCTGTGTTGATCTTGCTGGGAGCTGCAGACTGGAGCTGTTCCTATTTGGCCATTTTGCCCGGATCTACTTTTAATTCAATTTTTCTAGAAATTTCAACTTGAAATTTCCTCATACTGTTCACAGGTTAGGCACTAAGATTATAGCAGTGAATTAAACAGATGGAACCCCCTACTGTTATGAAACTTAAAGCTTAGTTGATAACTCAGCCAATAAACAACTTTCCAGATAACTGTATAATTACAATACAGGGTGCTATGACAGGGCTAAAAAGGGATCTAATTTAGGCTGGAGTTTGGAGAAGTTCTCCTTGAAGAAATGATATTTTATTTGTTTTCTTAGATCCTTAATAAGTCAAAGTAGCAAAATTAAAGGCAAATATTTAAATGGAACACAGACAAGCACTGCTTTTAATTCTGTAATAAACAAATAAGACCAATGCAAACTTTCTAAATAAATCATAAGCAAATTGAATCTAATATGTGCTAATGATAAAGTAGTATATATTCCAGAAATAAAATGATCAGTAGCAGAAATCTATGTCCTATCAATATTGTTCAGGAAATTAGTCAATTTTTCAAATGACATTTCAATAGCTACAGAAAAAACATTTTATGAAGCACACTATATTAGTCTGTTCTGATGCTGCTAATAAAGACATATCAGAGACTGGGTAATTTATAAAGCAAAAGAGGTTTAATGTACTCACAGTTCCACATGGCTAGGGAGGCCTCATGATCATGGCAGAAGGCAAAGTAGGAGCAAAGGCACATCTTACATGGTGGCAGGCAAGAGAGCATGTGCAGGGGAACTGCCCTTTTTAAAACCATCAGATCTCATGAGACTCATTTACTATCATGAGAACAGCTCAGGAAAAACCTGTTCCCATGATTAAATTACCTCTTGCTGGGTCCCTGCCACAGCACATGGGGATTATGGGAGCTATTTTTAAAGATGAGATTTGGGTGGGGATACAGCCAAACCATATCATTTTGACCCTGATCCCTCCCAAATCTCATATGCTTACATTTCAAAACCAATCATGCCTTCACGACAGTACCCCAAAGTCTTAACTCATTTCAGATTAACTCATAAGTCCAAGTCCAAAGTCTCATCTAAGACAAGGCAAGTCCTTTTTACCTATGAGCCTGTAAAATCAAAAGCAAGTTAATTACTTCCTAGATACAATGGGGGTTTAAGCACTGGGCAAATACACCTGCTCCAAATGGCATAAACTGGCCAAAACAAAGGGGCCACAGGCCCCATGCAAGTCCAAAACCCAATAGGGAAGTCATTAAACCTTAAAGTTCCAAAATGATCTAATGTCCTTTGACTCCATGTCTCACATCCAGGTCACACTGATGCAAGAGGTGGGCTCCAATGGCCTTGGGCATATCTGCCCTTGTGGCTTTGCCACAGACCCCCCTCCCAGCTGCTTTCAGGGACTGGTGTTGAGTGTCTGTAGCTTTTCCAGGCATACAGTGCAAGCTGTTGGTGGATCTACCATTTTGGGGTCTGGAGGATGGTGGCCCTCTTCTCACAGGTCCACTAGGTAGTGCTCCAGTAGGGACTCTGTGTGGAGGCTCTGATGCCACATTTTCCTTCCACACTGCCCTAGCAGAGGTTCTCCATGAGGGCTCCACTCCTGCAGCACACCTCTGCCTGGACATCCAGGCACTTCCATACACTTTCTGAAATCAAGGCAGAGATTCCCAAACCTCAATTCTTGGATTCTTTATACTTGCAGGCTCAACACCATGTGGAAGCTACCAAGACCTGGGGCTTACATCCTCTGAACCCATGGCCTGAGCTGTACCTTGGCCCCTTTTAGCCAGAGTTGGAGTGGCTGGGATTCAGGGCATCAAGTCCCAAGGCTGCACATAGCAAGGGGGCCCTGGACTTGGCCCAAGTAACCATTTTTTCCTCCTAAACCTCTGGGCCTGTGATGAGAGGGGTTGCCGCAAAGTTCTTTGACATGTGCTGGAACTTTATTCCACTTCCCAACAAGTTCCTCATCTCTATCTGAGACCACCTTAGCCTGGACTTTATTGTTTGTATCCCTATCAGTACTTTGGTCAAAGCCGTTCAACAAGCCTCTAGGAAGTTCCAAACTTTTTCACATTTTCCTGTCTTCTGAGCCCTCCAAGTATCTAAGAAGTTATAAACTTTCCCACATTTTCCTATCTCTCTTCTGAGCCCTCCAAATTGTTCCAACCTCTGCCTGTAACCCAGTTCCAAAGTCACTTCCACATTTTCAGGTATCTTTACAGCAGCACCCCACTCTACTGGTACCAATTTACTGTATTAGTCTGTTCTCACACTGCTAATAAATACATAGCAGAGTCTAGGTAATTTATAAAGGGAACAGGTTTAATGGACTCACCATTTCACATGGCTGGGGAGGCCTCATAATTGTGACAGAAGGTAAAAGTGGAGCAAAGGCATGTCTTACATGGCTGCAGGCAAAAGAGCATGTCCCCTTTATAAAACCATCAGATCTTGTGAGACTTATTCACTATCATGAGAACTGCTGGGGAAAAACCTGTCCCCATGAATTAAGTACTTCCCACCTGGTCCCTCCCAGGACATGTGGGGATTATGGGAGCTAAAATTTAAGATAAGATTTTAGTGGACATAGCCAAACCATATCACACATTTACTCATGAAAAGATTTTTTTTTTTTTTTAGTAGATTAGGAAAATAAGAAAATCCCTTAACCTAATAAGAAAAGAATACTTTTTAAAAATCCTTCAGCAAATAGATTTAATTATAAAACTTTTAAAATATTTCCATTAGAGTCAGGAGACCATAACTTTTCAATACTGTCCTAGGAGTCCTAGTCAATACAGAAAATAAGCAGTAAAAAATATTAGAGAATGTATCAATTAGACTAAGCATTATTCAATTTATTGTGGTTTGGAAATTTAAAAGTTAACCACATTGTTCATTTCTGAAAGAGACAAAGTTGTCATTATGTGCAAATGATATAATCTTATCAAGATTCAGGACAAGAAGTGGAAAAACTATTTTAATGAATAAGATAATTCAGCAAAATTTTCTCAGTGAGGCCAGATGTGGTGACTCATGCCTGTAATCTCAGCACTTTGGAAGGCCAAAGTGGGAGGATCATTTGAGCTCAGAACTTCAAGACCAACCTGGGCAACATAGTAAGATCCCATCTCTAAAAAAAAAAAAAAAAAAAAAAGAAAGAAATTTTAATTAGCCAGGCACGTTGGTAACCACCAGAGGTCCCAGCTACTTGGAAGGCTGAAGTGGGAGGATCCTTTAAGCCCAGAAGGTTGAGGCTGCTGTGAGCCATAATTTTGCCATTGTACTCCAGCCTGGGTGAGAGAGTGAGACCCTGACTCAAAACTTAAAACATAAAAAATAAATTTAAAAAAAATCAATAGTATTTTTATACCAATTTCTTTATACCAAATCATTCTCAAGAAGGGTACAAAGTATAAAATGCCAAGAAATTCATTTTTCAAAAGTTGGATTTTTATAGGAAAATTATAAACTTTTTAAAGGACATATTAAGACAATTTGAATAAATAAAAATGCAAGGACATATTATTATTAAAAATATCTTCTCAATTTAATCAATATATTCAATAAGCTCCAATAAAAATTACAAAATAATTTTTCAGAAATTTTGATAAGCTAATTCCAGAATTCATAAAGAAGAGTCAAAGTACATGAATAGTGAAGGCAATTTTTGAAAAAGAAATATAACAGTTACATATTTCTTAAATAAAACAAAAACCATCAATCAAAAGGAAAAATATATGATAAATTGGACTATGTTAAAATTAAAACATCCACATAGTTAGACACTATGAAAAAAGTTGAAAGAAAAGCAAATGACTGGAAAAGTATTTTTAGCACAATAATTAGCAAAGGATTAATATTCACGTCATGTATATAGAAATCTGACAGATTAATTTTAAAAGGACAACTCAATAGAAACTGGAGCAGAAACTGGTATGACACTCTGGAAAATGACATGGTAGCATCTAGTAAATGCTTTGGAAAATGACATGGTAGCATCTAGTAAACTTGAAAATATACATATCCTGTAATCCATTAATTCTATGTCTCAGTACAGTCTCTAGAAAAACACAGATATTACAAAAAGGAGAAACATCAAGGATATTCATGGAAGTACTGCTAACAGTAAATAAGTGGAAAACCTTAATGCCCATCAACAAGGGAATGAAGGGATGAAATGTATGGTATCCATGCAATTTAATACTCAGTGGTAGTTTAAAAGACCTTTAACTTTATAAACATTAATATGAATAGACACCAAAAACCATGCTGAAAAAGAAAGGCAAGATAGAGACTGATACATAGAAGATGATGCTGCTTATGTATATTAACCATATATAAAAGAAAATAAGACCGGGCATGGTGGCTCACGCCTGTAATCCCAGCACTTTGAGGCCGAGGCAGTTGGATCACTTGAGGTCAGGAGTTAGAGACCAGCCTGGCTAACATGGCAAAACCCTGTCTCTACTAAAAATACAAAAATTAGTCAGGCATGGTGGCAGGCCCCTGTAATCCCAGCTACCTGGGGGGCTGAGGCAGGAGAATTGTTTGAATCTGGGGGGCGGATGTTGCAGTGAGCCAAGACTACATCACTGCACTCCAGCCTGGCTACAGAGCAAGACTCCATCTCAAAAAAAGAAAAAAAAAGAAAATATTACATGTATTTTTATCTTTTACATATGCATAGCATTAAAATGCAGACATAGTATATATGTGTACATAAGTATAGGTACACACATCTATATTTAGATATATGTAAAACTACATGCAGATTAATGTAATTCTCTTCCAGAATAGACTGGAAGAAAACAGAAAACACTTCAAACACACCAGAAGAGGAGGGTGTGGCAAGTGGGGAGGGAGTAATCCTGGGGATAGGGTTTAAAGAACACTAATCTATATCTGTAGTATGTTATTTCTTAAATAAATAAAAGATTAAGAGCCAATGAGACAACATATTGATTGATTGGTTTATAGAGACAGGGTCTTGCTTCATTACCCAGGCTGGAGTACAGTGGTGCAATCATAGCTCACTGCAGTCTTATACTCCTGTATTCAAGTAATCCTCCAACTTCAGCCTCCCAAAGTGCTGGGACTATAGGCATGAGGTACCACGCCAGGTCCCAAGACAAAATATTTAAAATGTGTAATTCAAAATAGCCAAATAAGACATCTGCTGTATTGCTCTTTGTAACTTTTTCCCTTTGAATCTCTCACAGTTAAGCACTTTTAAAAAGGGACTTATAAATTGCTTTCATACAATGTAAATATGCAGATCAAATGCCCAAAGTGTCTTTAGAATTTTCTTTTCAAAAATGTCTCTGATTAGAATAATCAGATCATTTTTCTGAACAGGACTGGTTAGGTATGGAAAGAAAAACAGAAGAGAGGGTCCGAAAGCCAAGTTCATTGTGGGGAATTCTTTGAGTTCTTTTAGAAAGACTTGATTCTGGTTGTGGTGGGGGTGCAAGGGTGGGTAGGAGAGAGGATAGAGAAAATTTACCCCGAGACTCCTTCCTGCAACTCCTCACACTCTTCCAGCTAACAGAACATGGGCATGATACATTAATGAGCCGAGAGTAAATAACAAGCAGAGGTGCCAGTTCCCTTGAGGCTTAGGTAAGATGTCAGTGGTAAGAAAATACTACATTCTTTTTGTGTAAGAGGCCGAAAAGGTGAAAATCTCTGGTAAGGCATAATAACAGTAGAAGAGGGAAAGACTAAAGTTCACCCCTCCTGAAATTTATCTTATGCCAGTCCATGCTAACTTCAAATTCTGAGTAGCAATAGAACCCATCATATACTGTCATATTATTATAGAGCCTCTCAGAAGACAAGAGAAATTTGGGCCGCTTCTTCTTCTTCTTTTTTTTTTTTTTCTGAGGCTCTAGCATATTAAAAATGACGAAATACCAAAAGAGACCTACAATGATTATATATTGTTTACAATTAACAATAGGCCTTTGATACAAATTATAATAAAAGTAAGTATGCTAGTCATCACAGCTACAAATCATGAAAGATATGAAATCAGAGTATACATATGAAAGACAAAAATGTAAATTCCTATGATGAATATGTTTGTCTTTTAATCCTGTCATTATCTTTGTGGTTGTATGTAATGCCGCAATAAAAGATCAGGCTAAAAATCTATAATGAGTCCCTTTGTGAATAAGAAGTCAGGGTGAAACAGTCTTCGTTTGCCATCTCCCCTGCCCTCCTTGTTTTAAGTTCTGCTCATGGGGGTTTCCAAGCAGACTGTAGCCCAGTTTAAAGGAATGACTGTGTCTTATGAGTTGTGGGGCAAGAGGTTGAGGGGAACAAGAGTGGGACTTTGACTGGATCTGTAGTGGAATGGCACATACTACAAGTCAACAGGATGGAGGAGGCAAGTTCAGAGAGGATGACATAAAGCAGGGAAGGGTAGAAAGATGCCATAAGTTTGGGCAGATGCTCAGAGCAGACCCTTGTACCTGGTCTATCCACCCTGGAGTGAGCCTGGCAGCCCACAGAACTGAGATAGGAATTGGCAGTCATAGTCTCCAAGACAACAGGCCACATGACCCCACTGATAACACAGGAGACAGTAAACAACAGGTCACAAGATCCTGCTGCTAAGAGGATAACAATAAAGAAACCAGGCTGGGGGCAGTGGCTCATGCCTGTAATCCTAGCACTTTGGGAGGCTGAGGCAGGCAGATCATGAGGTCAGGAGTTCAAGACCAGCCTGACCAACACGGTGAAACCTCATCTCTATTAAAAATACAGAAATTAGCCGGGCGTGGTGGTGCACACCTGCAGTCCCAGCTATTCGGGAGGTTGAGGCAGGAGAATCGCTTGAACCTGGGAGGCGGAGGTTGCAGTGAGTCAAGATCTCACCACTCCACTCCAGCCTGGGCGACAGAGCAAGACTCTGTCTCAAAGTAAATAAATAAATAAATAAACCATCTAGAACCAAGGTGGAATGCAAGTGACCTTCACTATTCATTATCCACAAATTATAATTCACTAGCATGCTAAAAAACATGTCAGGGCCATGACAGTGTACAATTGCCATGGCCACTCTCAGAAGTTACCCTGAATGGTCTAAACCGGGGAGAAAACCCCAGTTCTGGGAGTTCTCTGCCCCTTTTTACAAAAAACTTATGCATAATCCATCCCTTATTCAGCATATAATCAAGAAATAACCACAAATATAACCAGTGAGCAGCCCACAGTGCTATTCTGCCTATGGGGTAGCCCTATGTTGCTTATGGAGCAGTCTTCCCTTTGTTCCTTTATTTCATTCATCTTCCTCTTACTTTTTTCTGTCAGATCGCTTTTGACTTCTTTCTTGTGTGAAGCCAAGCACACAAGGTCCCTCAGACTGAACCCCACTTTTGGATGTGCAGAAGGGATGGGTTGGCTGAACTTTTCTACTCCCTTCTCTATGCAATTCATGATCTTATCGCCAAGTTTCATTCTCGTATTTCACTTTTTTAAGGGCTTTTCTACTAAGTCTTAACAATCATTATGTTTTTGAACTTTTTTTAAAATTATTGTACTTTAAGTTCTAGGGTACATGTGCACAACATGCAGGTTTGTTACATATGTATACATGTGCCATGTTGGTGTGCTGCACACATTAACTCGTCATTTACATTAGGTATATCTCCTAATGCTATCCCTCCCCCCTCCCCCCTCCCCACAATAGGCCCTGGTGTGTGATGTTCCCCTTCCTGTGTCCAAGTGATCTCATTGTTCAATTCCCACCTATGAGTGAGAACATGTGGTGTTTGGTTTTCTGTTCTTGCGATAGTTTGCTAAGAATGATGGTTTCCAGCTGCATCCATGTCCCTACAAAGGACACGAACTCATCCTTTTTTATGGCTGCATATATTCCATGGTGTATATGTGCCACATTTTCTTAATCCAGTCTGTCACTGATGGACATTTGGGTTGATTCCAAGTCTTTGCTATTGTGAATAGTTCTGCAATAAACATACGTGTGTATGTGTCTTTATAGCAGCATGACTTATAATCCTTTGGGTATATCCCCAGTAATGGGATGGCTGGATCAAATGGTATTTCTAGTTCTAGATCCTTGATTAATTTAAAATGGATTAGAGACTTAAATGTTAGACCTAAAACCATAAAAACCCTAGAAGAAAACCTAGGTAATACCATTCAGGACATAGGCATGGGCAAGGACTTCATGTCTAAAACACCAAAAGCAATGGCAACAAAAGCCAAAATTGACAAATGGGATCTAATTAAACTAAAGAGCTTCTGCACAGCAAAAGAAACTACCATCAGAGTGAACAGGCAACCTACAGAATGGGAGAAAATTTTTGCAATCTACTCATCTGACAAAGGGCTAATATCCAGGATCTATAAAGAACTCAAACAAATTTACAAGAAAAAAACAAACAACCCCATCAAAAAGTGGGCAAAGGATATGAACAGACACTTCTCAAAAGAAGACATTTATACAGCCAACAGACACATGAAAAAATGCCCATCATCACTCGCCATCAGAGAAATGCAAATTAAAACCACAATGAGATACCATCTCATACCAGTTAGAATGGCAATCATTAAAAAGTCAGGAAACAACAGGTGCTGGAGAGGATGTGGAGAAATAGGAACACTTTTACACTGTTGGTGGGACTATAAACAAGTCCAACTGTTGTGGAAAACAATCATTATGTTAACATATACTTTGAGAAACTGTTGGAGTAAGTGCCATTTGGGGGGAATATGTTCAGAGAGAGTGGTGGCTTCCCCCATGACCCTTCTACCCCTGGAAACACACACCCTGCCATCAAACTGAGCTTCTGACTTAAAGTCTGGGGAAGGCAGCTGACAGGGATCTGGTACTTAAATTGATAGAGGAGGACCTAGAATGTGGGAAGAGTGAAGGAATTTGGAGTTCTGGACAAGTAGAGACAAAATCCCAAGCCATAGAATTCTGTGAACAACGGAATGAGGGTCTAGGCATGGGCACCAGCAGGGGAGGGTGCAGCTTGACACTTAGCAGGGTTTCCCTGCATCCCTACAGCTCAGTCCAGAGGTGATCTGGATGTGATGCAGGTGGAACAATCATATAATTCCCATAATATATACATGTCTTATGAACTCATCCAAATCAGAAAATACTCCACCTGCCTGATTGTAGGTGCTCTATAAAGGAAAAAAAGTGTCATTAAAAGTATTACAAAACTCTAAAAGGTCAGAGCCTACAGTCTCTGTGCATAAGTAAAACCATTAGATAATCTGGATGAGAGATCTTTATGGCCATTTGTCATTTGATGATATTTTCTTCACCTGTAAACCCAGAATGATAGACTGTTACTAAGAGAGGATGAAACAGAAAGGCCTGGAACATTCCATTCCCAAGAGATAATGTATCTAAGTTATAACAAAGAGAAAGAAAATCAAAGCTTAAAATGTTCTCCAGTTTTGGTCTTTTGCACAGTCAACAGAAGCGTTACATACTCACTACTTTGTTATTAAAAATAGAGGCTACTCTCCTTCCAGTGTCCCAAGTGAGAAGAGGAAAGTTGTAACTGGATGTCATCAACAGGTTGAGAGACCAGTCACATCAAGGAAGAGAAGAGGGACCAATTTATGTTGACAACATTTAACTTTGATGAACCTCTTTTTATCAGCCTCTTCTAACTTGGGGAGGTGGGAGAGGGGAAGACAGAAAGAAATGAAGTGGGGGAAGGTCGTCTAGAAATCTAGAAGAGAAAAAGTTTACCTGTAAAAAGAAAGCCAATGTGGATTATAATTTAACATAATCTTAAAAAGAAAATAAAGAGACTTCGACAAAAGTCAAAGCAAACCATTTTAATCACTTTGAACTCCAGTAGGAAGAGGGTAGTTTCCCTTGACCTTTGGCTAAAAAGTCCACTTAAAAAGCTGGTAGTCCACGGGTGCCTGTAATCCCAGCTACTCAGGAGGCTGAGGCAGGAGAATCATTTGAGCCTGGGAGGCAGAGGTTGCAGTGAGCTGAGATCACACTATTGCACTCCAGCCTGGGCAAAAGGGCAAGACTCTGTCTCAAAAAAAAAAAAAAAAAAAAAAAGCTGGTAGTCCAAAAGGAAGGCTATGTTAGCAGGGAACATTGCTGCACAATCAGAGGAGTTAGTTTTTAGTCAGAGTTTACCAGAAAATCCCCAGGAAGTTTGAAGTTTCTTCCTCTGTGTCATTTTGAGTTGCTGTTTTCTGTCCCTAACCTCATTCAGATTAGTCAGTGTGAAAGTATTTGAAGGTATTTCTGCCATTAATTTTAATTCATTTCTAATTTTTTAAAAAAATTAATAAACTAAAAATAATAGCAAGTCCAATGATATTAAAAGCTTAAATTTTTTTTCTCATATGATGATTCCTTATAATAGGAAAAATTCCTTAAAGAGCTGTGTTTAAGAATTCATGAGATCTGCTGATCTTTTATCAAGTCACACATTTGTTTCTATCAAGCCATTAAGACCATGTGTAATATCAAAATCATTGAATTATTGTGGAAACTCTTCTCCACATTATTTTATTATTTATTATTATTTCTACAAATTATTGTGTAAACTGTCCATCCAAAGTGACTATGGACAGAAAGGAAGTGGATGTGATAAAATATCAATGTATTGATACATTGAATTTAAAGTCAGAGAGGGTTCTAGATGGAAAGGACTGCATAAATCAATGAGACCTGTGGCTCTCAACTCTGGTTGCATAATAGAATCACCTCTATAAAGGTATTCCAGTCTTATGTTTCAACTCAGTGTTTTAAGGATATATTCTTGATTATTTATTCTATTTCAAATCTTCTCATCTACACCTCCCACTTTACCACCATTGCCAAATTTAGCCATGGGACACCTATACTTCTTATGAGTGATTTTTATTCTCCCTCTTGTTTGAGATCAATTTTTCTCCAATCTCTTTATCTTTCCATTTGAACACCTACAGAATTTTTCAAGACTCTTCTCGACTTCATGAATTTGAATGCTATAATATTCATGGTTTCTAATGCAGAATGTAATTAAAAACAGTCTACATTTGTCTTCTTTTTAAAGGTTAATATGTTTGTTATGAAATAATTTAAAATATTAAAACATGATAAGTATAAAAACCATAATAATACACAGAATAGGAAATATATTTATCACACATATAAGAAAATGTTGAAGAAAGTGCAAAATTATTTGAATATATTCTTGTATATCAAGGTTTAAGGACTTTTAAATGTATCATACCTAATGAAATGAAATAAACATTTTCAAGACTTTTGGGAAGGACTGTAGATTATTATCACACTTTGAAATATAATTTGATAATGTATATCAAAGCCTTAAATATTTTCATTTCTAAAACCTGGCATTAAGAAAAAAGTCAGCCATCTCTATGTGTCTCTGTCTTTCCTTTATGAATTTCTGCTCCTTTGTCCTAATATCAATGACTTTGGGTATCTGTATTAGTCTGTTCTCATGCTGCTAGTAAAGACATACCCAAGACTGGGTAATTTACAAAGGAAAGAGATTTAATTGACTTACAGTTCAGCATGGCTGAGGAGGCCTCAGGAAACTGACAGTCACCGAGGAAGGGGAAGAAAACACATCCTTCTTCATACGGCAGCAGCAAGGAGAAGTGCTGAGCAAAAGGGAGAAAGTCCCTTATAAAACCATCAGATCTCATGAGAACTCACTATCATGAGAATAGTATGGGGAAAACCACCCCTATAATTCAGTTATCTCCACCTGGTCCTGCCCTTGACACGCGGGGATTATTACAATTCAAGGTGAGACTTTTGTGGGGACACAGAGCCAAACCTTAGCAGAATCCTATTTAGGATTCCATTACATGTTTTATAATTTTTTTCTAGTTTCCATATTAAATCACTTTTGAAAGTACATATATCTTCCGACTCTTCATCAAAGACAAATCCCTACTTCCATAGGCTTCAAAGTGAGGATCATAACAATACCTTCTTCACAGTATTATGTAAATTAAATACATTTTCATGTGAAGGCTGGGATTGACTAAGTGTTGGAAGATTTCTGGAGTTCTTTCTGTAATTGAAGCCAAGCTCTTGATTGCCTGTGAGGCTAGTAGGATGTGGGTGATCACATTACATTTCTGGTCTGTTTCTCAAATTTCATCACATTGCTGTGAAAAGTTATCATGGATATGTCAGGTTTTGAGCATGCTGTGATGCTGGGAGCTTGGTGGAGACCTTCTGGAGAAGAGAAAATGGAGGAAGGTCAAAGTGAAAAGCTAATTTCCCCATTTCCGGCCATTTTTGCTAGGAATGGATGCCAGCCTCACAAGGTAGCCAACTGAACTGGAGCAGTTAGTTACTCTTCCATTTGGGGGCTGGTGTTGTGAAGATCATCCTAGGCAAGAAGGAACTGCTGAACTGTGAACTTCACTATCTTCTACAAATCATCAAAACGTTTAGGTCTTATTTGCCCTACCCCATGCCTTGCTAGTGTTCTAGGTCAAGACAGATTTGTTTCATCACAAAGAACCTATAGAGACATAATGTTTCTTTTCATCTATGCGAGGTTAGCATGTTTTAACTTACTTCAGTTGACATAGAGTTATTTTTAAGAGTAAACTTCAATTGGCAACTAGGAGGGAAAAAAATAAAAACAGAACAGACTGGTTTACAGTTTCTTTTAAGATACGTTCCCTCCCTTCCTAACTTTCTTCCTTCCACTTTTTCTTCCTTTAATTTTTTTTTTTTCTGATTCTTTCTTTATTTAATAAATTTCTTGAGCACTGTGCTGGTCAGTGGGGAGCCAAGGATAAATAAAAGGCATGATTTTCTTCCTCTAATTTAGCTATAATTGAGCCATAGAACACCAAATCCTAGATGCATTTTCCAGCTTCAATACTAGGTATGCCAATTCCCATTTGAGCTCATTTTAGTCTAAGCCTCTGTTTGAGGTTCTCAGAATCTGACATTCTATGTACCTTACTTTTCTGTGGCACTTGTGTTGTTGCAAGGCAATGGACTTGCATTATTCTTAACTGCCATCAGGTGGTGTCTAATGCTGGTGCCCATAATTTACAAATATTATTTATTTTAAATAAATTTCTGATGAAGTTAATTTTGCTTTCACTATAAAAACATATCCCTAAAATATAGTCATGCATCGCATATTTCAGTCAACGATGGATCACATATATGACAGTGGTCCCATAAGATTGTAATACTATATCTTTACCTTTTCTATATTCAGATACATTGAGATGCACAAACACTTACGATTGTATTCTAATTGCCTACAGTATTCAGTAAAGTAACATGCTATACAAGTTTTTTTGTTTTGTTTTGTTTTTTTTTGAGACAAAGTCTTGCTCTGTCGCCCAGACTGGAGTGCAGTGGTGCAATCTCAGCTCACTGCAACCTCCGCCTCCCAGTTCATGCCATTCTCCTGCCTCAGCCTCCTGATTAGCTGGGACTACAGGCCCCTTCCACCACGCCCAGCTAAGTTTTTGTAGTTTTAGTAGAGACAGGGTTTCACCGTGTTAGCCAGGATGGTCTTGATTTCCTGACCTCGTGATCCACCTGCCTCGGCCTCCCAAAGTGCTGGGATTACAGGCGTGAGCCACTGCGCCCGGCCACATGCTATACAAGTTTGTAGCCTAGGAGTAATAGGGTAGACCATATAGCCTCCATTTATACTAGCCTATACCATCTAGCTTTGTGTAGGTATACTCTATGATGTTCATATAATGACAAAAATCACCTAAGGATGCAGTGCAGTTCTTATAATGTATTCCAGTTGTTAAGTAATAAGTGACTGTATAAAGCATTTAACCATTTGCTAATCACTAAATTTTGCATACTCACAACCAATATTTGTATCCTGCTTTATAATTTGCTATTAAATATGTTCACATTATTAAAATATTTCTTTTGAGTTCCCCATAGGTTTTTGATGTTAGTAGGGCAAGTGTCTTTATTTGTCACATTTTACAGATGACAGAAAGGTCATCTGTAAAATGATATGGCCAAGGTTACCCAAGTACTAAGCAGTAGCATAGGGATATAAGGCCCAGTCCTCTGATTTTATATCTAAGCAAATTGTTTAATACCATGCCGTAACAACAGAAATAAAGAAGAAATACCAAGTTACAAGTCCAGTAAAAGTTGATCTAAAGACCCCGTGTTATACATCTTTAATTAACTAGTTTTCTCCTTGTTGCTTTCAGAAAACTGTTGAAGTTATGTTCCACATTTGATATCCACATTTTCCAGGTATTGAATGGCTGAGACCCACATAGCACTCACTTGTCTACCATGAAGTGTTAATTGACATCGTAACCTTCACTTTCTCTCTGAGATCGATACTTTTTCTTTTTTGTTTTATATTATACAATGAGAGACGTCCCCTCTTACTTTATATTCCTTGAACAATAAGGACCCCTTAACATTACACATCTAAAATGATATATTAACACAGGATTTTTTTTCAGGAAAGAAAAAAAACAATTTCCCTAGTAACTAGGTTGCTATAGTCTCTTAGAAAGTTCAGCTATTATTGCTGAATGCTCAAATCTGTCTTATTCTTCTTAAAGTATCCAAGCCATTTTTTTCAGTATGAGCAATTTAATGATGCTCTAAAAATAATTTTTAGAAACAGCTAACCAGCAGGGCATGGTGGTGTGTGCCTGTAGTCCCAACAACACAGGAGGCTGAGGCGGGAGAATCTGGAGCTCAGGAGCTGGAGGTCAGCCTGAGCAACATAGCAAGCCTCAAACTCCTAGAAGCCTCAAACTCCTGGGCTCAAGCGATCCTCCCACCTCAGCCTCCTGAGTAGCTGGTACTACAGTTGTGTGCCACCACGCCAGGCTAATTTTTTAATATTTTGTAGAGACAGAATTTCACTGTTTAATGGTTTTTCTTTTTTTTTTTTTTTTTTTTTGAGACGGAGTCTTGCTCTGTCGCCCAGGCTGGAGTGCAGTGGCGCAATCTCGGCTCACTGCAAGCTCCCCCTCCCGGGTTCACGCCATTCTCCTGCCTCAGCCTCCCGAGTAGCTGGGACTACAGGCGCCCGCACCTGCGCCCGGCTAATTTTTTCTATTTTTAGTAGAGACGGGGTTTCACCATGGTCTCGATCTCCTGACCTTGTGATCCGCCCACCTCGGCCTCCCAAAGTGCTGGGATTACAGGCGTGAGCCACCACGCCCGGCCGGTTTTTCTTTTTAAAGTCTTGGTGCCACCAGGCCTGGGGCACTCCATGCTCCAGCGATCCTAGGTTGGTAAGGAATTAATTTATTGGTTACACTTGCCTCAGTCTATTGTTCTCTCAAGTCTCCAGCCTGCTCACCGCCACAAGCTATATCAGCAGTTGATTGGGTCTCTGCCTCCTCTTTGGGCATCAGGTTTCAGGGGTATGGCTTGAAATGAGCTTACTTCTTAATAAATCACCCTTCTTCTCATTGACACCTCACCCTAGCTCCAGAACCTGCTCTCCCCTGTGACCTGCCCCACTACTGATAAGCTCTTTGCTGGCACTAACTTTAGGTCATTCTCCAGGCCACATGGACATGGCATTCCAGGAAAAGGGGAGGTGTGAACTGGGGGCACGTGAATGTGGACTAGCACAGTGTGTCTGGGTAATGGCAGTGATTAGCGTGATTGGAGCTAAGGTCTGTGCAGGGGGCATAGGAGGACACTAGGCTAAGAAGGGAAGTTTGGCCTAGATTGAATAGGGCCTTCTCATTACATTAGACTTGATCCAGTACTCAGTGCAGAGCCGCTAACAGTTTTGGGGGAGGAGAGTGAGTTAATCCTATTCCTGTTTTAGGAAGAGGACTTCAGTGTGGGCATGGAGGGAGACTGGAGGATGAGACTGCAGGAGACAGGGAAGCTCTTTACAGGAGGTTTGCCTTATCCAACATAAAATAGTAAAGGGTGGACTCTGAGATCTGGCAGTGGAACGAAGAGATAAAGAAGATGGGAGAGATTGTTTCAGAAATAAAACTGATACAACGTTTTGATTAATTGGATGTAAGTTAGAAGGAGCAGGGAAAGTCAAAGGAGTGGTCTTCTTAAACATATATGTAGAAGTTTGTGCCAGTAACTGAGTGAGAAATAGAAAAGGTAAAGCAGGTTGGGGAGAAGAAGACAGGTTCTGTTCTAAATATGCTGTTTGAAGCTAAATGTGTATCAGATAGACAGGGGACATTCTGGGAGTCAGTCATGGAATTTACAAGAAACATCAAGAGTTGTTGCAGATTGGTCCAAGTCAAACCAAAGAGGAAACTGAACTTAGAGACTGAGTGACAGGTAGCAGGACTTAAGGATATGTGATAAATAACTGGCTTTCAACATTCACTGAACATCTAAGGCACTTGGGAGGCTTTAGAGTATTAGTAATTTCATTGAGATACAATTTACATAGCATAGAATTCACCTGTTTAAACTTTAGAATTCACTAGTTTTTAGTATATTCAAAATTGTGCAACCATCACCACCACTTAATTTTAGAACATTTTGTCACCCCAAAAAGAAACTCTATGTCCATTAGCCATCACTCCCTACTCCCTGCAATGAACTTAAAAAAGAAGGTTGCTACTGGAAGGGTATGGTAAAGCTCACAGTCTCACAAAGAGCTGAATTACCAGACCTTAGGAAGAGCAGAAAATACTCCAGCTCTGGGAGTCCCAGCAGAAGAAACTGAGAGGCTTTTTCTTCCCAGGGATGCTGATTGATGACTCAGCATTCACATCTTCTCTCCTATGTGTCTCTGCTCAGTGGTCAAATTCCAGAGAAGGAAATTCAAAACGACCTCTGGTCAGGGAAGCTAGTCAGAGAAATCAAACAACAACAATGCAAAACCAGATGTCTAACCACATCATTGGTCTGGAGAAAGCTGCATGTACGAAGACTCTATATTGCCTCCAGTTGAGAGTGAATGTGAGGTGAGGAAACAGTACATGAAACCTTACTCTTCAACAAGTCTATACCAAGGGAAAAAGAAATAAAGCGATTGTGCACAGTGACCTCCTGGGCTGAAATATTTCTCCCACCCCAGCCTTCTGAGTAGTTAGAACTACAGGTGCACACCACCACACCTGGCTAGTTTTTAAAAATATATATTTTTTGTAGATATAGGGTCTCCCTGTTTCCCAGGCTGGTCTTGAACACCTGGATTCAAGTGATCCTCCTGCCTTGACCTGTCAAAGTGCTGGGATTAGAGGTGTGAGCCATTGTGCCTGGCCTTTGTTTAAGATATGATGTCCTCGAATATGTTTATAGGCTGGGAGACTTGGGGGAGAGGGGAGGTAATTAATGGAGCAAGTTACAGAAGAAGGCAGGTAGGGCTGATATTAGGGGCACAGGAGGAGGGATTAGCTTTGGAATGTAGGAGGCACACTTTTCCAAATAGATGGAGATTTGCAGGGTAAGGGGAAAGGAGAGATCTGCAAACTGATGGCCTATATTTCTCAGGGAAATAAAAGACAAAGTGACGTGTAGATTGAGGGTCCAGGAAGTGAGGACTTGAGGTGAGTGGTGAGTCTGTGACTCCTGCTGCAGGGTCAGGTTCACTAAGGGCAGCAGAGCAGGGGAGAGGTCCAGTCAAGTTTGACACCATGGATTGCTTTTTGTTCCTTTTTCCTTCCAATACTGCTTTTTTTTTTTTTTTTTTTTTTTTTTTTTTTTACATTTTAATGTTTATTTACCTCTCTCTCAGAGTGAACTCGAAATGTTAAAGGTTAGACTGAATGGACCACATCATAAAGTTTCTGCTCAAGCTTTGGTGGTGTAAGGATGAAGTGGGCACAAAAGTAGCTTGTTATTATTGGACTTCACTTACCCTTGTTTCTCCATCATAACCCCTAGCCCACGGATGTTGGTTTGTCTTACTATTCTCGAGGACTTGGAGCCCTTGGTTCAGAAGATGAGGCAAGAGTGTGGTGGATCCCCTCAGGTGTAACTTTATTGCACAAGGGTGCACTAAATAGGCAGCACCTGAGTACCAAGTACCACCAAGTTTGTTTAGAGGAAGGTAGTTTATATCACTTCAAGGTAGGGTTGTTGGGACAACCAAGCAAAAGTGGCATAAAGACTATTCCTTCCATAACTGCAAGAGGCATCCGTGGCGAACAAAAAGATCTCTCAATTGAAGACCAGGTGACCCCAGATGAGATGTCAATCAAGATCTGCCCCCTCTGAGTTCTTTAAAAATGGAAGCTCCATTCTTGACTTCATAATGGCTTGATTGCAAACATCACAGGCCTTCCTGTTAGCACAGCCCTAAAAAAGAACATCATTTCAGACTGCATTCTGATTGGGAGAAACAATCAGGAATTAGATTGGCGGACCTGAGTTAGAACCCCTATCCCACCACTTCCTGTGTGCCATTGGGCAAATTACTTACTCTCTCAGATCCTATGTCTTTGTATATAAAAAGATAATTTTAAGACGATACTAAATATCCTGGTGAAAGCATTAAATAAGGAGTCTGGCACATGTTAGGTGGGCAACAAGTACTGGAAATAATGGATCATGATATTTAATTTAAAGTTGTAGGTTTGGGGGTCTTTGTTAAAATAATGTAAAAGATACTTGTGAAATTTCTCTGTGGATACAATGTAATACAAATTCAAAGTGAAAAGGAGTTAGTCCCATTACCAGAAAGAATACAAAAACAAGCAGCAACAAAAGCAACAAACAAAAAACAAAAAGACTCCTGGTAATCATAAACACAGATGTGTTCTCTTAAAGACTGAGATTCAAATTGCCAAGGACATTATTTTTTGATAAAGCAGTGCAAGTGCAAAGATATATAAGTACCCCCGTCAAGCAGCTCACGGCTACCTCCTAGCACTGTCGTCAAACCCTCAGTAACTCCCCAGTGCTGTTCCTGTCCTTTCCAGTCTTGTCTTTCGCCGACTCCCCTTGACCTTTCAGCGCTGGTGAACTTGGATTCCTAGCCCTGCATTTGTTTTCCCCAGTTCAGCATTCTTACTGTTGTCATTCCATTTGTGTCTCTCGAAATCCTTCTATCCCTACCCACAACCCTACCAATTTTCTCCTCCTTCAAGACTTGATCAAATCTCCCCTCCTCTAAAGCCGCCTCAGAATCATCACTTTCTGCTCCAAAATCCCATGGTGCTTCTCTTCTGTAGAACTAATTTGGCCAGCTAATTAGAGTGGGCATGTGTCATTCTTTTAGGCTACTCTGCATCTGAAGCCCTTTCTTAAGTTTGAGGGAAGCAGAGCCTGCCTATGGAAGTTGAAGATGCTTGAACATTTTCCCAGCCTCCCCTGCAGTTAAGACAAGGGCACGTGACAGAGGCTGAGCCAATCGGATGCATTCACCCCACTTGGCTGTGGAAGTCAGGGATGTGGAAGAGCAGAGACCCTGCAGTTCTGAAGCAGTTGAGGGTGATGCCTGTGGAGACAGCTGCGTTTGGTTTCCTGAGTCAATGATGGCAGAAAATCTAGCAGTAGCGGCAAATAGGCACACTGATTGGTCTGTGCTCTGTGGTAGGAGTGGCAAAGTCTTCACCAAACTTCATGGCATGATATGGGCATTGCTTTTGGCTACTTATCTCCAAGACTGATTCTCCAGCTTTGCTGAAGGTTTAGGGCCAAAAATAGGAGATTTCAGCATAGTAACTGCTTAAAGTGCAATACAAGGCCACTCTGGGAATTTCTTACTGCTTGTCTTTTTAGAAACTTGCCTCCAGCCGTGGTTAGTGGGCCTTCTTTCTTCCTAGGCCGTGCCCACAGAGGAATTTATAGCAGTATTTTTGGATGTTGCAATGTTTTGGGGTCAATGCTGACATTTGGGAGAGGGAGAGATGCTAGTTTTCCTGCAATGTACAGGAGAGTCACACACAATGAAAAAGTATCTGTCATCTCCTGTCCTTTTCAAATGTCCCCAGGTTAAAAAAAACACTGTTTATAATTATCTGAGTCTAGAATCTGACTCTGTTTTACATACAAAAACAAAATATCTGGGACTTTTTGAGGGAAGACTGTATTTGGTTTGGAACTTCCCCAACGGTCTTTGCTATTTAGAGACATCACATCTTTAAAGATGGCAATGGTGCATGTGGTGATGTCAAGGCGACGCCTGAGGTTCAGAGCTTGAGTGTCACCCCCTGCACTTCCTAGATTCTGTGGGTCCCACAAGCATCTTACTCCTTGTGTATTTTGTAGTGTCCTCCTGGCCAAGCACTTGTATATTGTAGACATATTTTTATGTATTCCTTAAATTGCTTCCCTTTATTTCTCCTTTATATTACCATTAGGAAAGTATATTCAATTTTTTAAGTTCATTTAAATTTTATTTGAAGATAGTCATGGTGGCATTCTAAATTACTTGTTATAAAAATGAACAAGTACCATGACCATGACCCTAAAGCCCTCTCTTATTTTCCCACAGTCTTTCAGCCTATCCCCTCCTAAACATGTTTGTTACTAAAGATCCATCAGGGTGGAATTTTCAACGTTATTCAATTTTTTTTAAGATAACATACTTTCCTTCCTGTTAGTTATATACATAAATGCCCTCAGAAAATGACTCTATTCTCACAACCATAACATCTTGGGTTAATATTGATTGAAGATTCAATGGCACATTTCAAATGCTGATGGGAGGGGGCTTTAAAACTATCAACTCTCGGCCGGGCGCGGTGGCTCAAGCCTGTAATCCCAGCACTTTGGGAGGCCGAGACGGGCGGATCATGAGGTCAGGAGATCGAGACCATCCTGGGTAACACAGTGAAACCCCGTCTCTACTAAAAATACAAAAACTTAGCCGGGCGAGGTGGCAGGCGCCTGTAGTCCCAGCTACTCGGGAGGCTGAGGCAGGAGAATGGCGTGAACCCGGGAGGCAGAGCTTGCAGTGAGCTGAGATCCGGCCACTGCACTCCAGCCTGGGTGACAGAGCGAGACTCCATCTCAAAAAAAAAAAAACACACAAAAAAACTATCAACTCTCAGGCTCCTAGGAGCTCAGTTTCTCTCTAAGCTTTATGGGGTGTAAAAAGCATATAGTGACCCAATCCACACTCTGCTCTTAATGGCCATGTGAGGGAAGAAAGCTTTGCTTTATCTCTCTGAATGCTTAGAAGGATTTAAATATAAATTAGCACAGGATTTGAAAAACAGAAAAGAAGTACCATCATATTCTATTTTTCAGTTACCAATCATCAAATTACAGTTGGTGAACTTTTGGGCAGACTGAGCTACTTGGCCTCATGGTGAGAACACAAAAAGACTCCCCAGGACAAGGTGTCCTCAGCCAGCTCAAGTGCAGATTGCAGATGGAGCCTCAGTGCCCAGACCACAGTGCCCAAAGGCTTTCTTACCGGTTTCAAGCCTCCTCTTGAATGACAGTCATTCTGAGGATGACATTTTGGGGTTAGAATGCTCCTTGACTTTAAAAAACAAACAAACAAACTGAACCTTATCATATTTTACTAGTGGTCATTGGCTGTTGACAACCTTTGTACTATATGTTTTTGCTGGAAATCAAAGTGTGTTAGTCAAATGCCCTTTCAAAACCCTATTATCTCAGCATGCAAAGCCAGCATCTGAGGATTTTCCACATAGAATCAACCAGTGTGTACTAAAAGACGTATGTATAGAAAAGGGGAGCTATGGTTTTAAAGAAGACTGAGTTTTCATCATTTTGAAACTGTATAAATTAACATGAGTTTCAAATCAACAGTCTGCAATTTTGATTTTATCAACTCAAGAAGCCTTGATCCATGGGAGTGACATAAAATGTTCTGGAGATTTTAATCAAGATGAGATAATGCATATAAAAGTGAACAGTGAAGTCCCACACAAAGTATTTTAGGATATGCTACTAATTTTCGTAGTCTCCAGGGCAATGTTTAATACAAATTTGCAAACAATACAATAAATATACTCTGAAGTTGGATTCTTGTAGTTTAACAGCTACTCATTGCAAAAAAGAAAAAACTGAAAATAATGGGCAACTTCTTAGAACATTCATTAATGACTTTTCTTTTAAAAAATGGATTTTACCTGTTTTATTTTGCGTCAACCAGATATAACCTGAATGACCAAAAAGAATAGCTGACCAAAAAGAATAGTATTTTTTTTTTCAAATATGTCACCTTTATATGCTGGAAATATTTGCTCAAGATGTGATTCAACTGTGTCTGCCACACTGGAGAGCTTTAAAGAATCCTTTTACATTGAAGGGTCAATTATTTCTCTATTCTTTTCAGGCAGGTGAGTACCCGCTCATCATTGTCAGTTCATCTCATTTTCATTTTCAAAATGCTAACCTAGAAAGTGGCCGGGTGATTTGTCTCTGTCTCCTTGTTTTCACAGCCCCCAGCGCAGTCTTTCTTTTTTGTCCTTGTCAGTTTCATAACTTTGACCTCAAGGATGTTTTTCAGCCCACAGAGCAACTTGCAGCTTCCCAGGCTCTGCTGTTCATTTTGTGAGAACTACCTGTGCCTTGATGTGGTAGAGATACTTCCCTTCTACAAATTCAGCAAGGCACGATAACTTGTTTTCTTGATTTTCACACTGACTCAAACATTTATTAGGCATAGTACTCTAGCAATGTTGGGAAATACATAGAAGAGTCCCCCCATTTCTTGACCTTAAGAACCATACATAAAATAAGATGGAAATAACATGTGCTGAATGCAATAGAACTGCTCCATCCAATAGAATAATTGCCAGTTAATTGGTTACTGAGGCATTTGAAATGTGGTCTGAATTGAGATGCACCATTAATTCTAAAATACACATTGGATTTCAAAGATTTACTGAAAAAATGCAAAGCATCTCAATTTTTAAATACTGATTACATGTTAATGTGGTAATATTTTTGATATGTTGGGTTAAGGAAAACATATATTAAAATTAATTTAACCTGTTTCATTTTACCTTTTTTCATGTGGCTACTAGAAAACTCAAAATTGCATCTTTGGCTCACATTATTTCTATTAGGCAGTGTTGTTATAGAAGTTTACAGAGGAGTAGGGGAGTATGTCCTATATATGTGGTAGGATAGACACAGAGAGCCATGGTGAACAGAAAGCTATCTGAGAGGAGGTGACACTGGAGCTAAGTCTTGAATGGTGGCAGACTCTAGACACACAGAGTGGAGAAGGGATCTCAGCCAGCAGCAGAGAGGCAATGCTGTGTAATGGGCAAGGCAGGCTTTGGATGACATCTCAACTCTCTCTTATGATAAATTAGTACAGTGCCTAGAACAAGAAAAAGCACTTAATAAGCGGTATCTAATTTTACCAGGATGTGAATGTCAGCAAGGTTAAAGGATGATTTAAAGGATGTTAAAATGACTTCTAACCTAAAAGTCATTTCCTTAGCTACCATGCCAGAGACACCACCACTAAAGCCTTGCCTCTCCTTTCACATCGCTGCTTATAAAATAATGGCTTATAATCTGAATGAATCCCAAATTCTACACAGTACATATTCATGAACAGAGGAAAAAAGCGATACTTCCCAATTGACTTTCATTGTCCTTCTTCCATAAGTGACTTTCTAACATTTGATAACCTTTTTTTTTTTTTGCATGTGGAAATAAAAGGTTAGAAGTAAAAATGGACAATTATCTTTCCTTTTCTGATTGAAATCCTTAATCATTGTGAACCTCCCCAAAATATTCAATGGTCCACATGTATCCACATCAAAATTATGGATGGCTGTGGAAACTAGACCAAACTCTGAGGATGACAGAGTGGCAATTACCAAGTGACACAAGACAAGCTTGGCATATGGCCAAGTTCCCTGGCATTTGGCCAATTTCCCGTTAACGCCATATGGATTTACAGAAGGGTTTTATGGCATGCTGATATCTTACTGAAATACTCCAAGAAACTAATATTAGATCAGCACCTGATAGGTTACTTGGAGGATAATTGACTGGAGAGATCATTATAATTTCATACAGAAGTGAGCTTCTGTTAAGGACTGGTGCTTGCCACCGGATGGTGGACTAAGAGTTGTGAGGTCCTCAGATATGACGGTGGCCCCAAACAAATATATTCTGTCTTCTATCCCGAGGTTCTGGCTGCAGCAGCTTTAAGAGGACCTTTTCTAGAGGAATGAAGACAAAGTCTACACATGACTGTTGATTCAAGCACAAACCCCACAGGCAACTATCTTCTAACTTGGTTCCCCTTGCATTTCAACTTCTCTTTCCCCCAGTTATCTGTTAAGAGAGCCTGAAAAGGGTGTATATTGAGAGCCCCCATTCACCTCCAAGTTTTACCTCTAGTAGCTGCCTTTATGATAATAATAATAATAATATCTAACATTACTGAGCACTTACTGTGGTATACTATTTGTTCAATCCTCATAATACCACCATGCATTAGATATGGTTTAATTTATTAAGTTATTTACTAAATATAAATTTATTTATTAATTTATTAGCTCTTACGGTTTCTGTGAGTCAGGAATTCAGACGAAACATAGTAAGTATAATTTATCTCTGCCCCATGAGGTCTGGCTCAGCTGGGGGACTTGGAGACTGCAAAGTTCTAAAGGCTCATTCACTCACGTCTGGTGGTTGACGCTGGCTGTCGGCTACGGGTCTAGATGGGGATATCAGTTGGAACACCCACATGTGGCCTCTCCATGTGGCTTGGGCTTCCTCACATCATAGTGACTGCGTTTCAATGGCAAGTGTGTGTGAGTGTGTGTGTAAGTGTGTGTGAGAGAGACAGAAAGAGAAAGAGAGAGAGCCAGCGAGAGAGAGAGAGAGAGAGAGAGAGAGAGAGAGAAAGTGCCAGGCAGAAGCCCTGGCTGGAAGTCACATCACTTCTGCCACATTCTTTTATTGAGCCAGTTTCAAAGCTCAGCCCAGATTCAAGGGAAAGGAATACAGATCCCATCTCTTAATGAAGGAATATCAACATCACTTCACGAGACTAGCATGTGGGATGAAATATATATTGGTGCAGCTGTCTTTTGGAAAATATAAACTGCCACACACCTGTGTTTTATAGATGAAACACCAGAGGTTTAAAGAGGATAAATAAATTGCTTGTGATTACACAACTGGTAAAAAGAAAAGCCAAGATAGAAATCTACTGGTTTCCAGAATCCATGCTTAAAAAAAAATCAGTGTTACACTATATCCCACCCCAAATTCTTTCCAGCTTTAAAATTTTAAAGAAAAAATAAATTTAAAATAATGGATTTCAATTTATATTATAAAAAGTATGCCACAGACTTCATAAACCTGGAGTCGGGGTGGTAATACAAGATCACAATTATTTTAATGTCCAAATTACAAGAGCTGAAGCCTCTAATAATTCAAGTCCTTGATCTTACTGTTTTCCCTAAAATTTCTTTCTCGCTATTTCTATAGCTCCTAAAGAGGTATGTCTTATGTGCCTACAAACCTATCTGTCCTCCGCGAGACAGATACCCTGACTTTGTTTCCTCTGCCAACAGTGGGAGTTCTGAGAACATCGGTGACAAGGGAGCTGGGTCTTCTCTCTACAGGAGCAGCTGGGGGAGCCAGAGGAGAACTGGTTTTGCACAAAGATAGGAACAAAGACACACATACTAACTCCGAGCCACATTTTGTCTTGTCACCTAGGCAAAGAAGTAGCATAGCCTTTCCCAGAGACTGACAGGGTCCATGAAAGCTGATCCTTCCATTTCATTTCCATGTCATTCTCGTTCCCTTTCACTGATGCTAATCCTTCCTTCCTTCCTTCCTTCCTTCCTTCCTTCCTTCCTTCCTTCCTTCCTTCCTTCCCTCCCTCCTTCTTTTTTAAAAAAAAAAAAAAAAAAAAAAAAAAAGCAGCTGCTGGGTGCCTGTAATCCCAGCACTTTGGGAGGCCGAGGCGGGCAGATCACGAGGTCAGAAGATGGAGACCATCCTGGTTAACACAGTGAAACCCTGTCTCTACTAAAAATACAAAAAACTAGCTGGGCATGGTGGCTGGCGCCTGTAGTCAGGCGAATGGCGTGAACCTGGGAGGCGGAGCTTGCAGTGAGCTGAGATCCTGCCACTGCACTCCAGCCTGGGTGACAGAGCGAGACTCTGTTTAAAAAAAATAAAAGCAAAAGAATCCACCCCATCCTATCCTTATGCTATCTAGGACAGGCCGTAATTCAGCCTGGGTGTCCAAACTTACTTCTACAAGGGTTAGGAAGACTTATGTTTTTCCTTTCCACCAAAAAACTGCAACAAAGTCTACTGGAAAAGCTCAGCTCATAACAAAAGAACTTATGTACCAAACATAACCTCTGACTTCTGGGGCTAAACATGAATCTTCTGGTTATAGGTGACCTCACGTGGCTGCCAAAACAATGGGTGCACGTTTCCTTTTCATTTGGATGTCTCAAAGAACAGTGAGGTAGTTTTCCCTAAACAAAAGAGGAGTTAACTCAAAAACAAATTCTCTTTTTGTACACTGCTCAAAGCTGTGAAAAAAAGTTTTCCCAGGCTTCTTTCTACTTTAGCGAGATATCAAGGCCACAGCTTCAGAACTCTTTGCAAGAAGAAAAATTCCTGCTAAGATGTAGCTCAAATATGGGAGCCCAGCTGTGGGGCAGGTAGCAGAAGGCTCTATATTCCACAGCGGGCCTTTCCCTCATGGGATTAGGATACTACTAGTAATAGCAGTGGTAGATAATGAGGAGGAGGAGAAGGAGGAGGGGAAAAGGGAGAAGGAGAAGGTGCAGGAGGAGAGAAGTAACATGCATTGAATTCTTTCTAAGTGCTGAACATAGTGCTAAATGCTTTCATTTAGTTGAAACAGCTAGATGAGGTAGACACTGTTAGGTATGTGTATGAAAAGATGCCATTTTTTTTCAGATGAGGAAATTCAGGTTTAAAGATGTTCAGAGTTGAGAGTTGTCCAAGTCCACACAGCTTCTAAGAGGTGAAGCCGGGATTTATTAATAGACCCAAGTATTTTTACTCCTTAACTCGTCCATAGTTTATGTCAACAGCTAACTAGCTGTTAGCTGTTGTTTTCCTAAGAAATCCAGTTAGTCCAAACTTTATTAAACACTCACTGTGTGCACAAATCCATGCTAGGTCCTGGGATGACAGAAATGGAATAAGATCCTGTTCCTGCCTAAGGAAGCCAGGGGTTCAATAGGGAAGACAACATGCATAGTAGGAAAGGCTCTTAGGGTCCTCTGGGATCACCAAGTAGGGAGGGATTAGTTTTAACCCTGATGCGATCTAGAGAAAATTCTAGAATGTGGTTTTTGCAATGGAAATTAGCTTATAAATACAATTTTGATAGGTAGAAAAGAAAGAAAGGGAAAGACATTCTAAATGAGGAAATCATATTAAGAAAAAAGAAGACAAATGGTCTGTTAAAATGTGTGGTGTGGAGAAAGGAAGGTTGAATTGTCAGGAGATGGATAGAAAGTTAGGTGGTTTGGGTGAGAGCCTCAAAAGATGGATCAGGAAAGAGAGAAGGGAAGTCAGTTGTGGTAGGCCTTGCTTGTCCACAAAGGAGTTTGGAATTGTCCTGTGGACAGGGAGAGCCATTCAGAGGCTTTTGTGCAGAGGAGTGGCGAAATTATCTAGGTGTTTTCAATACTAGGTAGCTCCTGTAACTCCTCTAATGGACAGAATTTTTGGATCCACCTTGCATACTTTCAAGCTGGTTGGGGTACCCCAAAGGGAGAGCCAGACTCATCTTTCATCTCCAGGGCTCTATTTTGTTTCCTTGGGTTGGATTTTTAGTGGCATTGCCTTTCATGTGGCTTTCAAGTTACTTAGATGCATTCCAACAGTGGGGGGAAAGGCTGGGATTTGTGCTTAAATTTTCAACCAGAGGCCAATGACTGGCAGTCATTCCCAGGGAGGGCAAAGGTTTGCAAGAGGGGAGAATGTGTGTGGGAGAAGAGCAAATCCACTACAGTCCTGAAAGTGAACTGGGAGAGGGAAGGGCAGGAGGAAGGGTTACTTCACAGTTACAGCCTTTTCCTGGGCCTCTGCAATTACATGTGTTCATCTTTGTATTTTTAGCCTTGCACAATTAAAATAATTTCTCTTTATGGAAAGCCTAAGACATGAAAATTTTCCAAATGATTTGTTATTCCTTTTTGATACCGTAGAGATCTTCTTCACTGAGATCTATGAGGAGACTCATCCTTGTTAAGTAGCCTTTGTGAGAATGATCTAGAGTCCAGAAAAGTAATTGCTACAATGCCCATATAATCTCTACCTTGACTAACCTTGTAAAGCCTGAGCAGACACCTCTGTCTGTGCTGCTGGCTAGATTAGAGTAGGTGGAATCAGATATTGTGAGAAAATAAAGCAGGCTTTCTGCCTCCGTGAAAATTTCTCTTTTCAAACTGACAACAGCTTATAAACTGTCTAATTCCACGTGGGCTGCCATGCTTACCCTCAGGCGCTGAGTAGCTCTGGTGTGCAGCTTAAAAGTTAGTCCACCGGTCAGAACAGTTATTGGTTGGCCACTGAATTAGGAGGGGTATAGAAGGCATAGAAAACCATATCCTCATGTTTAAGTAAAGAGATAATACCCACATGCAAACTTATGCAAACTGTTCACCAAGCCTGTAGAAGAAACTCTTTGACATTGTTTGGAAGAATGGAGTAACTGGAGTGCAGCTATCACTTCTGTACATTAGGAGGCAGGTCAACCCAGAGGCCAGGGTAGGGGCCTGCACAGGGCATTTGGCCTAGACTTCCTAAGCTTATCATGTGCCTCAGACGTAGACATTTGACCGTACCAATGTAGGTCAAAATGGGATGAGTCCTAGAACTTGTGAGATTCACTGACAGCTCTAGAGGGAGAGGACATTCCTCATCAGCCTGAAGTGTATGTGCTAGTCTATATTACCCATTGTGCTCTATAATTCAAGTGTTTTAAATAGATTTCATAATTGTCTGATGATGGCACAATTATATTGCATTGTGTTTGTGTGTGTTAATGTTAATTAGGAAGTTTCTAAAATGGCCAGTCTTGTAAGTCTGTAGAGCCATTTTGTTATTATTTATTTTAATATACCAGAAGCCTCAAAGAATTGAAGTATGTTACCAGCAGCGAATCCGTACAGGTCTGCAGCAACCTCTATTCTTGCCTCCTCAGAAGAAAGAATTTAACTGAAGGGCATAAGGCAGAAGGAGTGAACAAGGCAAGTTAGGCCGGGTGCGGTGGCTCACACTTGTAATCCCAGCACTTTGGGAGGCCAAGGCGGGCGGATCACGAGGTCAGGAGATCGAGACCATCCTGGCTAACACGGTGAAACCCCGTCTCCACTAAAAATACAAAAAATTCTCCAGGCGTGGTGGTGGGCGCCTGTAGTCCCAGCTACTCGGGAGGCTGAGGCAGGAGAATGGCGTGAACCCGAGAGGCGGAGCTTGCAGTGAGCCGAGATCACGCCACTGCACTCCAGCCTAGGTGACAGAGCGAGACTCTGTCTCAAAAAAATAAAACCAAAAACAAGGCAAGTTTTAGAGCAGGATTGAAAGTTTATTTTAAAAATTAGAGCAGGAATGAGAGGAAGTAAAGCACATTTGGAAGAGGGCCAAGCCAGTGACTGGAGAGATCAAGTATGTACTTTGACCTTTGACTTGGAGTTTTATATGTTGGCATGCTTCCGGGGTCTTGCATTCCTTTTCCTGTGATTCTTCCCTTGAGGTGGGCTGTCCGCATGTGCAGTGGCCTGCTAGCACTTAGGAGAGGAGCATGTGCAGTGTTGGAGTTGTACACATGCTCACTTGAGATGTTCTTCCCCTGCCAGCCAAATGTCCCTAGGAGGTCAAATGCCAGCTAAACTCTACCATTTTGCCTCTTAATGAGCATGCTTCAGCCCTCTGGCCCAACTCCGGAGATCTTACTGGGAAGCTGCTGATCATCAGTTTCAGGTTTTTTCTACCTATAAGGAGATTGCCTTTCCCTGGTACTGGCTGCAACCAATTATTATTTTAGAGAAACAGTGTAACCACCACTTGACCATAACCTGATGGCTGCCTGACATTCCTGGTGGTGGTAGGGAGCCTTCTCTTGCCCTGCTCATGCCTGACTAGGTACCTACAAATGGAGCCTCACTTGACCTCCCTGCACTCTGAATATGGGGAAGTTATGGAGCTTCGTCACTTGTCTCCTGAGTCCCAGCCATAGAGGAAAACACCTCCAGGTTTGGAAAACTGGTGTGCATTAACATGAATTATATGTGTGTCAGTACTTAAGCTTGCCCATTTTAGGTCCTGCTGACTGAGCTGTCCATCTTCCCTGAAGCAGTCTATAGCATTTTTTCTTTTTTTTTATAATAAAAATTTAAAATATTTTATTAAAGAGACAGGTCTCGCTATGTTGTCCAGGATGTAGTGCAGTAGTTATTCACAGGCACAATCCCATTGCTGATCAGCCCGTGTATTAGTCCATTCCTGCACTGCTATAAAGACATACCTGAGACTGGGTAATTTATAAAGAAAATAGGTTAATTGGCTCATGGTTCTGCAGGCTGTACAGGTTTCTCCCTCTGGGAGGGCCTCAGGAAACTTACAATCATGGTGCAAGGTGAAGGGGAAGCAAGCACATCTTACATGGCAGGAGCAGGAGGAAGACAGACAGTGGGAGGTGCTACATGGTTTTAAACAACCAGATTTTATGATAACTCCATCACAAAACAGCACTAGGGGGATGATGCTAAACCATTAGAAACCGCCCCCATGATTCAATCACCTTCCACCAGGCCCCACCTCCGACACTGGGGATTACAATTTGACATGAGATTTGGGTGGGAATTCAGAGCCAAACCGTATCAGCAAAGGAGTTTTGACCTGCTCTATTTCCAGCCTGGGCCAGTTCACCCCTCCTTTGGGTACCTGGTGGTCCCCCAGTCCAGGGAGTTTACCATATTGGAAGCAAGCTTAATGCAGACACCTGATCAGCATAGCACCCTACATCCCAGGACTCCTGGGCTCAACTAATCCTTCTGCCTCGGCCTCCTGGCTACAGTTGCATACCACCAAGCCCAGCTTTGTAGCGTTTTCTTGTTCTCAAAGCATTTAAGGGGTAGTCTATGAGCACTTGTTAAATCTACCAAAAATGAGAACCTGGAGATTCTGTGTGGAGACAGCACACATGAGGGTTGAGCTGAGAAGATTCCAGCCTAGGAAAATGAGTAACACTGCAAGTGCTGTTAGCTAATCCTGCCACGTGCTCGGCTTGGACTACACTTTGACTGATTCTGGCCAAACTCACCTAAGATGGCCAGTTTTAGTGCGAAGGTTTGCCTGTGTGCATGTGACTTTGGGTCCACACACAGTTATTCTGATCAAATACCTGGGGCCCGTGTTGCCTACACAGGGTATCCAGCCACTGTCCTAGCTCAGCTTCCAGAATAAATCTTTATTGATTGTTAGAAAAAAGTAAGTTTGACATACAAAAACCCTCAATAACCCTGCATTTCACTCGTTTAACAATGATTTACTGAACAGCCCCAGCTGCCAAGGGCTGCCCAAGGCATGGGGTAGAACAGTGACCAGGACAGGCCCTGCTGTCCCCAAGCCCACATGCTGTGGTGGGAAGACAAGAACAAACAAGTAAATAACTAAACCCACAAGAAGATTTCACATAGCATGTGAAGAAAATAACATGGGGTGATTTGATAGATTAGGTAGCAACTTTAGATTATATGGTCAGAGTTCACTGCCAGAGGAAGTGATGTTTGAGCCCATGACTTGTACCTACATTTAGAGCTGAACATTTAGAGCTTTTTATTGTGTCTCATAACTATATAGAGCTCCCTGATGCAAGAATTCCACAAGAAACAATAGTTACCTGGATAACACTCAAGCCTCTTACTTAAGGTAGTCTCATACATGCTTAATTATCTCTGAGTCCAACCAATATCCTCTGAGAACGTTTGATTTTTACTTTTGTGGACAGGGCAGGCTACTTGCTTGTGGGGAAGTGTCAGAGTTGGTTGGCTGCTCCTGCTGGTTGGAGATTAGTTAGAATTGCCTGGTGTTATTTACAACTTTTTCCTTCCCTTCATTTTTATTGCTATAAAGATTTTTATTTTTTTTCCTGGAAGGTTCTTTTATTTGAGGTATGATGATATCAATGAAACAAATTTTGCAAACCACCAGTGGAGATTTGTCTTACTGTTTTATTGTAACATCTAAAGTCTTTTTCTCTTTTGCCACTGCCCTGTAGTCAATGAGCGGAAGAAATACTTTCAAAGTGGCTGCTGACTCAGTATCAATGTGTGGTCCACTGGTACTTAAAGATGCAGGGCATTTCCAAGCTTTCCATAAGGGAATAATTAAACCACCGCAGGTAACAAAGAATTAATTTTGAAGGATATTAAGCACCCTTAATTAGCACATTTGAGTTTCGTTTCTCCACAGGGAAAATATTCTCATGGCAACTTGCCATGTCAGAGCTTCTAAAACTTCTCCCTAAACTTATAGCTGAAGCCAGTTTTACTATGCAAATGAGGACTGCAAAAGTCTTTTAAGCCAACTCATTCATAAGCATTTAAGAAGCTCCAGGGCCTCTGGATTTTGTTAATAATTCTGTGGCAATCACTGGGGAAGTCTTCTGAATATATAGCTGGTAAATTCAGAGTGCCTAAACCTAATAACCCACATCTGTGCAGATTTTTGAAAGCTTGTTTTTTCCCTAAATCCTGATTATGCTGTAATTTAACTGCATTTTAAAGTTTAAGTGAAATCAGAGATCATAAAAATGCCAGACAAATAGATACATCTCAGCTTAGACACATCCATCACATGGAGTTGATCGTTTACAACATCACATACAATTAGGGCAGCACAAGGTATCACAGTTTATGGGTCTCAGATTCAATTAAATGAGATCAATTAATTCTCTGGCATATTTACGATATGATTCTCCTATTAAAGTATCTATGCTACATTGAATTTAACAATGAAAGTGGGCTAATCTGTTTGGTTATTATGTAGATTAACGTATTTTTTAATTTTAGGGGAAGACTTTAAAAATTATATGTCTTTTCAAATATGACCATGTAGAGATTACTTTCATATATGTTAATGATTGCCAAGTAATGATTATTTTAGACTTAGATATGAACACCTGCCCAAGATGTACTTCTGAAGGCAACATTAATGATGAACAATTACTGCAAGGGAAGGTTACCTTTGAGATTCTACTCTCTTGGATCCACACATGAGAATGACCTTGAACTCTATCAACCATTGAGGGAAAGGAAGAATACAGTCTTTTGATTTAGTATCATTGATTCTCAGATTGTGCAGAGTGATTTCTGATGTTGAACTTCTCACAATTAAAAACAGTGCAGAAACGTTCAAAGTGCAAGGAAGGGAAGTTGGCAAGTAACCAGTACTGCCAATACAACTATATGGCCTGAACCCTTTGCTTTTTTCTTCCCCACTGAGATCCTGTAGGCAGCCAGGAACATATTATGATATGGCCTTTTGGATGCTTTTAGGACTTGATGTAGGATGAAGAAAAAAGTGATTTATTTCTTTGGCTTTTAAAATTTCTCTAACTTTTGAGCATGCTTCTGTCTGACAGTAACTGCCTCCTGCTTTGTCTTTTCTTTCTCCATTTCCTTTCATTCCTTGTTTCATCTGCCCTCTGAGAGAGGAGAAATATAGGACAGAAGATGTCCTAAAGTATTAGCACATTGCCCAGTTTGTGTTATTGGAGATTTGTGTTATTGGATATTTTTGGATAGCAGCAGAACAGGGTAGAACAGGGCAGGAGGCTAAGACATGTGTGCAAAGCCAAGAAGTGTGATACCATGGGGATCTAGGCTTATAAGCAAACCTCCCACTAGGTAGAGTCAGTAGGCAGTAAAGGCTCTAGAATGCCAGGGTAAGCCTTTGGTATGACTATATAAGCAATCAGAGTGCCAGAGGCAGACATATGTAAGGCAAGATGGTTTAAGCATGAAACAGTAGACAGTGCCCTGATGAAGACACCTTAGAAATGGGGATACTTTTGCCTCAGCTACATATCTTTCTATAGAATTTCGGTTGGACTATACAATCTAAAACAGCAGGCACCGTGTCTCTTTTGCTCAGTATTTTATGTTTAACTCTTGGCATTGAGCTTCGTAAATATTTGTTGAATGAATGAATGAATTCTGAGACTGAAGTCCATCCTAGTACTGCATCCCAGGATCTGTAGGTGAAACACAACTCCTCCTCCTCTTCCTCTGCATCTTCCTTTTTCCTCCTTCTCATCATCAAAATGACTGAAGCCACTTTTTACTGAACACTGACCACATGCCAGGTGTTACACTGTGTGCTTTACATTCATTATCTTATTTGAAACTTACAACAATTCTATGGGGTAGGTGCTGGTTTCTTTGAACCTCTTTAAAAGGGATTGAGGCATAGAGATTTTTACCTACCAATGGTCACATAACTAGTGACTAGAGGCCCTTACTCCAAGCACAGGCATTTGACTTGAGAACCCATGCTTTCAACTGTTAAATTATACTGTATTCTCTGTTAGCCACAGCATCAAGTTATGAATCCATTTAAATTGAGGTTTCTCAGTAGCTGTTTTGAACATCCATGTCGCACTTTGAAGTTAGACCTGGCCATGTTAATTGCTTTGGCCAATAAAATGTGAACAGGAGAAGCAACGTCACTTACAGGTAGAAGCTTTAAGCACCAGTACATAATTTATCATGCTTCTTGTTCCTACAATGGTAATCATGAAAGTGCATCTTGAGATGATAGTTTCTGGTACCCCGAATCTCTGATTAAAATGAGACCCCTGATGATCCACATTGGACATGTAGTATGAATGAGAAACAACCTTTTCATGCATCAAGCCAGAGAAAGTTTGTTTTTTTCAATTCTGTGGCACAGCAGTGCTTATTCTGATATAGATGTTCCTCATTTTTGCCCCATTCAAATAATCTAAATTTGTTCCAGAGTTGCCTACTCAAGGATATTAGTCATTCTCTAAGGATATACATGTGTGTTGAAAGAATTTGTTTAAAATTACTCAAAGATCCCATATGAACATACAAATTAAGTCACTATATGATGCTATCACATAAAGGTATAAAATAATCTTAAAAATGCAATTTTAATCTCATTAAAATAATCCATTTTGGTTACCTTCAAATGATAGATCAATAATAGTTTAATAGTATTTCTTTGTACTGCTTCCTGTATCTCCCTTTTTATTGTACTTTCTTGCATATTTTTTTTTTTTTTTTTTTTTAGGCTTTTAATCTCCTCCCTTTTGAGATGGTTAATGAAAAGTCTCTGAGGATGAGAAAAATATCCCTAGAATAAAACTGCTGAACAGGATCAACTTCAAAAGCATGCAGATTAAAATTTCCACATCATGGGCACATGAAAAGGGAATTATTAGGGTCCATGTCTTCCTCCCAACAGAAGGACTTCCAGATTCTGTTTTGTATTCCTGCCATCTTTCCATGGTGTTTCTTTTTTTTTGAGATGGAGTCTTGCTCTGTCGCCCAGGCTGGAGTGCAATGGCACAATCTTGGCTCACTGCAAACTCCGCCTCCTGGGTTCACACCATTCTCCTGCCTCAGCCTCCCGAGTAGCTGGGACTACAGGCACGTGCCACCACGCCTGGCTAATTTTTGTATTTTTAGTAGAGATGGGGTTTCACTGTGTTAGCCAGGATGATCTCAATCTCTTGATCTCGTGATTTGCCTGCCTCGGCCTCCCAAAGTGCTGGGATTATAGGCGTGAGCCACCACGTCCGGCCTCCATAGTGTTTTACATTAACTCCAAAATATTAAAGAGCACTTAGATGACTTCTATTTCCAAGTCACATTTACACAGGAATACCTCTTCCCCCACATGTCTAACAGTTAAACCTCTACCTCAACACTTCACATGACAGGACATTTACTGGTTGATGTAGCTGCTGACTAATTTTTGGCCAGCTTTGTGCATTTCTTCTGTGAAGACACAGTTAGCCTCTTAGTTACATCAGCAAATTGTCCTAAAGTCTGCCCTCTCCACCTATAGAGACTAAGTAAAATCGCACCCCTGACAGCCCTTCCAATATTGGAACACACATATCAGATCTCCCAACAATCTTTTATTCTCTAGTTTCTTCCATGGTTCCCAGGATAACTGGAACACAGCTGTCCCTGTGGATCCCACCTGTTCCTTACACATGGCTCAAATTCAGTTTCTTGGTCCCCTGAGATTCAAAATCCAACTCTATAATTTTTCTAATTTTCTTCTGGTTACATTCTCTAATTTGCTTGTTTGTATAAACTGCCAATATCAAAACCCAGTCTCTTTACAGGTTTCCACAAAATGACACTGGATCTAAGCAGTTTGTGTTTAAGATGTTTATAATAGCTTTGTGGCAAAAACATCCTGAGGAATCCCACAGTAGATGCATGGGCTTCTGAACCCTCCTTCCCTCCCTTTATCTCTCCCTTCCTTGCTTCGTTCCTCATTTTCTCTGCCCAGTAAAAGCTAATTCTTCTATTCATCTCAGAAATAGCAGTCACTCATTCCCAGATTTAAAAAGCTCAGCCTACCTTAAAGGTAGATTACTTCAACAAAGTCCGGGTCTTCTTTTCCTAAAACAATGAAATGTTCACCAACTTGTTACAATACACAATAACTTCCTCCTTTTAAATGTTAAACATGTTACATTATCTCATTTAAATCTTACTTTAAGCCCCGGTGGTAGACAATATGATTCCCTTTGTACATGTAAAGAAACAGGTTTCAAGAGCTCGAGTGGTTTTTATAAGGAAAAATACATTATTACTGGCAAAATCCAGCCCTTAAACCCACATTTGCCTTTTAACTCCAAAGTTGGTACTCTTAACATGGTTACTAAACATCTCCTCAGGATTTCCATATCCCTCACTATTGTGATTGTTATTCGTTGGATAAATTCCATTTTAAAAAAGTGCTCCTTTAAAAATATGGCCTCCTAAATGAATACAGTCCTTTAGGCGTGAAGACAAGGAAGTAACTGAAGATTGCAAACACTGGCCAATAGATAAAAAGAAGAAGGAAGAAGAAAGGAGAATTTGAATCCCTGTAAAATCTTCAGTTCACTAATATTTTCTTTTACCTGGCCTGTTTAGTTTATTTTGTGTCCTGTCTGGCTCCTGAAGTCATCTGAGTTTCAAGCCCTACTTTTAAATAACATGGCACATTCTTGGCTTCCAAGGATTTGATAGTTACAGTTGTAATCCTTCCCAAGCAACTCAATAGGTCTATGACTTCTGGTAACTTCTAACCTTGTTGTGGAATGAATATGAATTACCTGTCCTCTAAAACTACTGTTTGGCATGAAGTAATTCGGCAAATGAGTGCACCTAGAAAACTACCCAGCTTCTACATATGACAGGACCTTTCTATTCTCTATTTGTCTTTAAATTTTTTATTCTATACAGAAAACTATATGCTATAAGGTCATTCATGTTCTGTAGAATTCGTGAAGATCTTAGACTTTAAACCTTGGAAGTTTCCATTTTTCTCTGAATCAACACCGCTGATTGATGATTTCTATGATGCCTATCTGTTAAAAAATTTTTCAAGGCCGGGAGCAGTGGCTCACACCGGTAATCCCAGCACTTTGGGAAGCCAAGGCAGGCATATTACCTGAGAGCAGGAGTTTGAGACCAGGCTGGTCAACATGGTAAAACCCCATCTCTACGAAAAATGCAAAAATTAGCTGGGCATGGTGGCAGGCACCTAGGAGGCTGAGGCAGAGGTTACAGTGAGCCGAAATTCCATCACTGCACTCCAGCTTGGGCAACAGAGCAAGACTGTGTCTCCATAAAAAAAAGAAAAAAAAATTCAAGTATAACCAACCAAAAATAGCACAAAATTCATCTGAACTCACTAGGCAAATGGTTGATAATCCTGCAGGCAAGTTAGACTTTTGTTGTTGTTGCTGTTGTTCAGAGGCAAGGAATCCCTGGGTGACATGGAGATATTCCTAATGTCTTCATGTAGAAGTGATTAATCAAATACACAGTGCTGTGATTTGTTCAAGGTGATGATACTAGACGTGAATCCTGTCCTTGAATTCTAGATCCATCTATCCAACACAAAAATACGATTCCTATTTTATAAGTGTGAAAACTAAGATGATTTTTCTGGGCTTCACAAGATCATGTCTTTATTAATGGATTTTCTCAGAGTCATAGGTGTGTCAAAATAGAATGGGTCATTCTGTGAGGTAGTGAGCTTCTTGCCATCAGAGATGTTTAGTTATGGCTCAGATGATCACAAAAGATGAATTTTACTCATTGGTATATAAGGTCCCTTCCAGTCCTGAAATTCTGTTTCTATATAAAGTCAATAATTTCAAGCAATATTTCAAGTTATTTACTCCTCCCACAAATTGGCCAGATAATTGCTTGAGTTTCTGTTTCTCGTTGATTGTAAAAACCTTTGCACAATGGAAAGTAGAACTTAGACATTCTGGCTCATAAATCTAAATGTGTCCCCAAAAGTTTGTATGTTGGAAATTTCATTGCCATTGTGACAGTATTAACAGATGGACCTTTAAGAGATGAACAGGCCATGAGGGCTGTGTCCTCAATTGGATTAATGCTGTTATCTTGGGCGTGGATTAGTTATTGCCAAAAGTGGATTCCTGATTTTAAAAAGAGATAAGTTCAGCCCCATTCATCTCTCTCTGTCTTCATGTGTGCTTGTCATGTGATCCCTTCTGCCATGGGATGACCTTCACCAGATGCCAATGTCATGCTCTTGGATTTCCTAGCTTCCAGAACCATGAGCCAAATAAACTTCTTTTCTTGATAAATTACCCAGTCTTTGGTGTTATGTTACAGCAGCAGAAAACAGAAAAAGACACCTGCTCCCTAAATGCTAATTACCTATATGTATATGCAGAAAATGCCATAATTGCTGATTATGTCTAGCAGGTGGTTGAATGTATGCATAAAGTTACAGATATGTAACTAGGTGAATTCATTCGCTAACTGGACAGCCCACAGACAGATCAACCTAGCTGTTTCTCACTTTTCTTTGGTAGTGTTGCAACACATTTGGCCTGGTTAAAATTTTAATGGGATTCTAACACAACATTAGTAGGCTGAAGAAAGTTGCAAGGGGAACATTAACATTTAAATAGATTTTGATTATTAGAGAGAAGTCAGAAAATCTAGCCAGTGATTTGGTTTAGCTAGGAATACCAGAGTAATTGATGGTTGTCAGTATTAGAAAAGATTTTCCAGAGGTAGAAACCGTCAAGACAAAGGAGGGAGGAGAAAGATCTTCAACATCTGACATGGTTGTATGAAAGAAGGCGAGCATAGGAGGGAGCCAGTCCTGCTGGACAACTTCCAGCAATAACATGTACTCAATTCCCATCTGGGTTACAGACCTTAACTCAGCCTAACTCCAATGCTGTGAGTTAAATACTCATTTCCTTATCTTAAGATGGCAGGAGATGCTGCGTTTTCTGCACTGCTATGGGGGATCTTCACATTGTGAGGCTAAATACTGCTTATTTCTTGCCCAAACTCATCCTCCCCACCTCCCATTCAATATTGTATAATGAAAACCCAAGAGATTAGTACATGGACCACAAAAAATGAGTGTAGATTTAAGATAGTTTTGCCAACCACAGCAAGGAGGTTTTACATTTATGAAAAACAACTGTACAAATAAAATTTAGCAGTATTTCCATATTCTCAGTGAAAACCAGGTTCCTTTAAAATCAATGAATTGTGTGTTTAAACTGAGCGCCTACCTTTAGTATTCTCCTGTGTTTTAACCAACAAATAACCTTTATTTGTATATATTTTTAAAACCTACAATAGTTGAGTGTGTATCGTGTACCAGGCATCATGGTTACTGCTATGATCTGAGATAAAACACAGTTCTCACTAAATAAACAGAAGTATTCCTTTGCCTCATCCTAAAGGCCATTTGGAATCTGGAGTGCCGGCAATGTTTTGTTTATTGTCCCTCAGCAAATCTTCCTCACTTTCTATCTTTGATCACGCCTTTTCAAATCTTACTCATTCTTTAAAGTCTGATTCCATTTTTGTGTCTTCCTTGAAGTTCCCTTGATCTCTTCAAAACAGAATGTCGTCCTCCTTTGAGCAGGAAGCGCTTGTTGTCTGCAGTACTTGCACACTTGTCACATACTGTTGAGGGCCATCTTCAGTGGTGTTGGCATGTATTGTTATCTAGCTTTTCATGTGAGCACATCCTGCTCCCCAAATAGCTTTCATGTTCTTTTTGTAGAACAAGTACTATATAAATTCGTGTTATGTAACCCATAGTGGAAGTTCATCTAAACTTCTGGCTGTTCTCCTGCATCTAAAAAGTGGAGATTGCGGCTGGGCGCGGTGGCTCACGCCTGGAATCCTAGCACTTTGGGAGGCCAAGGTGGGCAGATCACGAGGTCAAGAGTTTGAGACCAGCCTGACCAACATGGTGAAACCCTGTCTCTACTAAATATACAAAAATTAGCCAGGTGTGGTGGCATGCGCCTGTAATTCCAGCTATTTGGGAGGCTGAGGCAGGAGAAGCACTTGAACCCGGGAGGTGGAGGTTGCAGTGAGCCAAGATCGCACCACTGCACTCCAGTCTGGGCGACAGAGCCAGATTCTGTCTCAAAACAAAACAAAACAAAACAAAACAAAACAAAACAAAACAAGTGGAAATTGCTTACAATGTGAACTCAAATTAAGACCTGGGTATGGACCTGAGAATGAGAGAGAAAGCTCAGCCTTGTTGATATTTTCCAGTTGCTTGGAAATCAGGGTGTATTCTCAGGTGATGTTTTCTATTCAGAAAACAAAGCATGCTTTCCTAATATGCAGTGTAACTGTGTCACTTCCCCTGAACACATTTTTTTCTCCCCTTTTCTCTTGCCTTGTCCCTTCTATTTACCGACCAGCTACTTACTTTCTCACTGGGCTACATATTAGTCTGATGCATAAATTGTATTTTGGTTTCCTGGGGCAACAATTAGAAGTCTTTCTTGTATATTTACAAAGTAGCTTTCTTGGGAGGTATGCTGTGCTATCCCCCTCCTGTGACTAACTTCCCTAAGGCCTCAGCTGGGCTCAGGATAGTGTTAAAGACGTGTACTCTCGCTGTGCACAGTGGTATGCACCTGTGGTCAAGCTATTCGGGAAGGAGGCTGAGGCAGGAGGACTGCCTGAGCCCAGGAGTTCTGGGCTACAGTGCACTATGCCAAACGGGTGTCTGCACTAAGTTCAGAATCAATATGGTGACCTCCCGGGAGCAGGGGATTACCAGGTTGCCTAAGGAGGGGTGAACTGGCCCAGATTGGAAACTGATCAGGTCAAAACTCCCATGCTGATCAGTAGTGGGACTGCACTCCAGCCTGGGCAACATAGTGAGACCCCATCATTTAAAAAAAAAAAGACATGTGCTCTTAATGTCTTGGATAGTGGGTCTTTTGTGAATTGAAATAGCAGCAACTCAACCCAAAAGTGGAATTATCGAGATATGAGGCTGTTTCACAGAACTTAAGGATGAGAAGACAGTTGGCCCCTAGGTATTAAATGGAACCTGGAGCTCCAATGCCAACAGGACTCCCTGTGTGTCTCTTACCTTTAACTCTACAGGTCTTAACTCTACAGGTCTGCTTTATTTTTTTCTCTTGTTGTAGACTAGCTTCTGCTTTTTCTAGCTGTGTAATGAAGCAAGGGGGCCAAGAGCTTCTGAGTTTGAATCCTTGAATCTAAGCGTCCAGAGAAAGACTGTCTTGACCCGACTCACAACACCTGAAAAAGGACTTTTATTGCCATGTTGGGCCAATTGTCCATCCCTGGACCAATAAAATGTGATCATATTTGGAATGATATTTTACTCTACTATGTTTCTGGGGTAACCATTTAGATGCAAAGTGGTAGGAAGGAGCCATTGGCTGGAGGAGTTCTACTAGACAGATAAGGAGTAGGTGTTTGTTGAACTGTACATGGGTATAGAGAGGAATAGTTTACAAGCCTTTTCTCACATGTTATCTCATATGAGCCTAATGACAGTCAATGACAGAGTCAAGACAGGTACTGTGGATGCACAAATCACACAGGAGGGTATTGACATGTTCTTGGAAACAAAGGAACTTATGGAAGATTCATAGAAAGTACTAAATCCTCCTTTTACTGTCCAACGAAACTCACCCTTCAAAATGTTCCTGAAATCCCACCACCTTCTCAAAGTTGACGAATGGGAGAGCCACATTATCTTTTGCTCTCCTATTAGTTTAGCTTCTAAGTTCCAGGGAAGTGTAGTTTCAGGGAAGCAGGAATGAGAGAAAAGGAGAGTGAGCTGAGAAAGAGGAGATGACATATAAGGGAGTGAATAACCAAGTGGGTCACAACCTTGAAATAAAATGATGAGTTTGTATCAGGGGGTGAGTTACTAAGTGGGTCACAACCTTGAAATAAAATGACGGGGATATTTTCAGAGAGGCTGTTTGAAGCCATTGTGTGTGTCCGAGGGGTGGGGAGGAAAGGAATTAAAATGTACTCACTGTCTTCATTGCCCATGATCAAAGTCAGATCTCAGGGCATTAACTCACCAACACTATTATACATGCTTGGGGACACAGAAGGAGCTGCCAGAGAGCACATAAGCCATGGAGTAGGAGGCAAGGTACTATCAGGTCATATAGACGGGAGTGACATGAGAAACCCAGGGTAGTCACAGAGGAAGTATGGCTGGCCCACAAGGCTAGGCTCCACCATGACATGACTTTTGGACACAAAGACGGTGAGAGGTCTTAACAAACCTCTGCCTATGGCCTACGAGAATGCAGTTGGTGCCAACGCATATTCCAGTGTTACTAAGAAGCTGGCCGCATGGTCTGGAGTGGTGATGGCAACTTCTACTCCTGAATGAAGACTCACTTCAATGACACCTCACCTCCCTCACCCCTGGATTGACCAATCCCTTCTTTATGCCCACACTATTCTTCACAGGAGTCTAACATGGATATATAAACATTTAACACAATTATTCAGATTTTTTTATTCTCCTTGAGAAGACTTTTTGGGGTTAGAGTAATGTTGATTCATTTATTCAACAGTTTATTGAGTATCTACCATGTGCCAGGCAGTTTTTTTTTAAGTGCTAGGAATAGAACAGTTGATAACATAAATGCAAATCTTTTAACTTTCTGAAGCTTACATTTTAGTGCATGTGTGTGTGGGTGATTGATGAAGATATAGGTACAGTATATCTTGTGTTGATGGTGGTAAGTGCCTTGGAGGAAAACAAAGCAGGATAGGAGGAGTGGTGGTGGGGAGTGAGGGATGTAGATTAACTAGGGTGGCCAGGGAAGGCTTCAGGGAGAAAATGACATCAGGAAAAAACAAACATGCATATTTGTGTGAAAAGAGTTCCAGGGACAGAGAAAAGCAAGCACAGAGGCTCTAAGGCATGGCTGGTGTGTCCCAGGAAGGGCAGGGTGGCCAGAGTGGACTCAGGCAGAGTGAGGGAGAGGGAAGAGTAAATAAGTCAGAGTTAATATGGAGCCAAATATCACAGGCCATTGGAATAATTTGGCTTTCACTTGGGAGGGATGGGGAAGAAGCAGGGTTTTCACCCAGGGGTGATCTGACAAATTTCCATAGGATCACACTGGCTGAGAATAGACTGTAGAGGGGCAAAGGGTGAAACTGGGAGTTGGGAGGTTACTGGGGTAACATGGATTAGAAATATTGGTTGTTTGGACCAAGATGCTAGCAGGGGAGGTGGTGAAAAATGGTGAGATTATGGTTTTAAAATGGTGCTGACAGGATTTGGGATGGACTAGAAAGGAGGTATGAGAGAAAGAGAGAAGGGGAAAAAAATGACTCCACATTTTTGGCTTGAGCCAAGACTACAGGAGGAAGAGATTTTAAGGGGAAGATTAATAGTTTGGCCATGAGATGGCTTTTAGACATCTGAGTGGTGTTGTTAAATTGACAGTGGATTTAAGAGTCAGAAGGTCAGGAAAAAGTTCATGGCTAGACATATAAATACAGGAGCTATTGGCATGACATTGGAGGTCATACAGATGTCATTAAAAGCCACGAGACTGGATAAAATCGCCAAATCAATACATTCAGCTAGAAAAGTGAAGAGGACAAAAGACTGACTCCTAGGCCACTCGAACTTCTAGGGGTTAGAAAAGTGAGGAGTAACCAGGAAGGAGACTGAGAAGAAATGGCCATGAGGGAGGAAGAAATCCAGAAAAGTGAGGTTTCTGGAAGCCAAATCAAGAATGTTTCAATATACAGGACCTGACATCTGGGCCAAATACTACTGACAGAGGTGTTGTGAACTGCTATGAACTGAATGTCTGTGTCCCCCAAAATTCATATGCTGAAATCCTAGTTCCCAATGTGATAGAATTCAGAGATAGAGCCTTTGGGAGGTAATTAGCTAATGAGGGTAGAACCTTCATGAATGGGATTAGTGCCCTTATAAGAAGATAAGTCACTGATCTGCGCTTTGTCTTTCTGTGCTCTCTGCCATGTGAGGATACACAAGAAAACAGCTGTTTTCAAACTAGGAAGAGGATCCTTGCCAGACACTGGATCTGCCTGCACGTTGATCTTGGACTTCCCTGCCTCTAGAACCGTGAGGAATAAATTCTGCTGTTTAAGCCACCTAGTCTAAGCAGAATGAACTAAGATAAGAACTGACCTTTGTGTTTAACAGCATAAAGATCACAGGTGACCTTGAGCAGTTTCAATGCAGCAGAGGAGACACATGTCCAAATGGAAGTCCAAAAGAAAATGAGGGCAGAGAAATTGGAAGTACCAGTATAGGCCATTCTTCAGTTTCACTTTCAAGAGATAGAGTGGAAAGAGGAGTAAAACTCTCTCTCTCTCTCTCTCTCTCTCTCTGTGTGTGTGTGTGTGTGTGTGTGTGTGCAGTTATATGCCCATTGGAAAGGTTCAGTATAGCTTACTGGCAGCACCAGGCAGAAAATGAATGTGAGAAAAATGAACAAAAATGTCCCAGAACCAGGAATACATGGGCCATGGAACAAATTCACACATGGCTCCTGTACCAATGGGGAAATGCATTGCGGGAGGGAAGGTGCCTGCGTTAGGCCTCACAGGCCTAATGCCTTAAAGGTTTCAGATTCAAAAGGCAGAAATAACGAGCCTGCCCAGTAGCACAGTGGAGGTTCTCATGATCTGTGAGGTCAAAATGTGGTCTAGCAGCCTTTTCAGAGAGGTTAGTTGAGAGGGGTGGTTTTACAGAACGCTGCAGTTGCTATCACCATCATCATCATCATCGTCATCAAGTAGCAATAATCAAATAGCAATTAAGTGCCTAATTTTTTGTAGCACCTCATAAATCAATGTAGGGGGGCTTGTTCCCTGGGGGAGCTACTTTGATGAGAAGCAGCAGTATAAGAGGCCGGAAAGTCAAAGATTGGGGAAAGGCAGGCGTGGGGCTGAGGCAGAAGGCTCTTGCCAAACCATTCTGCCTCAGTTCCTGATTTTTCACCCTGCCTCTCCAAGCGCGGGAGTGGAGGATCCTTTCCCTCCTACTTCCTCCTTTGCTCTTTGCTCACCCCCGTCCCCCACACCCCCCGCTCCCCCCCCCCCAGTTCTCCTTTTGCTTTCCTCCTGGAGCAGGGCTGATTCTGAAGCTTGGCCGCAGCCCCTACCTGCCGACCCACCGCCTCCCGGTGCACTGGAAGAGGACTGAGAGCCCTGAAACCCCAGCGGGGCAGGAGCCAGCGTTCTGAGCATGTGCGAGCAAGCCAGGGGGCTAGGGCGGATTTGGGGGGCTGACTTCAGGTCGCCCTAAGCACAAAGCGAGAGAGCGGTGAGAACAGGGGCGGGCGACACTGCCCGGAGAGGTGCCCCTGCGCCCAGGGCGCAGCGACTGCGCCCTGCCCTCCGGGCGTGGGCGAGTTGGCCGCGTGTGTGCCTCGCTGTTTGACGCGAAGACTAGCCAATCAGGGCGGGCGGCCCAAGCTGCCATGTGACGGGCGAGGCGGCCCCTTTCCCCAGCGCGGCCAGAGGGAGGAGAGAACCGGGGCTCGCCGCGAGCCTTCGAGAGCAGCGGCCGCGGAGGAGGCGGCGGCGGCGGCGGGCGAGAGCGGCGGCGGCGGCACAGGCTCGGGGCCAGCCGGGCGCGCATCCCCGGGCGCCCTGCGCGGTGGAGAGCTTGGCGGGCTGCGGGTGCCGCAGGACAGGAGTGGACAAAGCAAGATGGCAGGGATCTTAGCCTGGTTCTGGAACGAGAGGTTTTGGCTCCCGCACAATGTCACCTGGGCGGACCTGAAGAACACGGAGGAGGCCACCTTCCCGCAGGCTGAGGACCTCTATCTCGCTTTTCCCCTGGCCTTCTGCATCTTCATGGTGCGGCTCATCTTCGAGAGGTAAGAAGGGCTGAAGCCCCTCCTCCCCTCCCCCTGCACACACACACGCGCGCACACGCACACTCGCGTGCTCTCTGGCGCACGCCCCCGCGCCCCCAACGCTCGCGTTCACGCTTCCCAACCTTTGTGTTCGGGGAGGGGTTGCTGACCCCCCTGCCCGGCTGGCTTTCTGGGAGCCAGAAAGGGTCTGGCTTGCCACGGATTTCCTCCCGGGCGCCGGGGAGGAGCCGCGGATCGTTAGGGTCGCCCCATGTCCTCCTGGGCCCTGCTGTTTCCTCCTCCCGGCGAGGGCAGACGAACAAAGGTGAGCGGTGGTCTGGCTGGGGACTCGCCGCACTCCGCGGGGCTCGGTCCTCTCCGCCGGCGCGCCACGCAAGGCTGCCAGGCAGGGCTTCCCGCCGGGGCCCCCGCCACCCACCTGACAACCAGGAACGTTCCGGACGCGCGGCCCGGAGGGAGGAGGAACCGCGCACACTTCAATCTTTACGCTCCGGCACATGGATTGTAGGGGTTGTGCTTCAAAAGAATTCGCTAGGGACTTCTTGGCTTCTGGTCGCTGTTTGGTTTTTATCCGTGACACTATCAGGCCCACAGTCCTGGCAAATAGGGGATAATAGCATTTCAGGTCATTAGCGGTTTCTTTAAAATAGGATATGACAGGACGGGTGCACATCCTGCAAATGGTCATATTAAACTGATAACCCTGTCCTATGAATAATTATAAGCTTCTTTTTTGCTATTCGAAGGCACTTAAAATTTTGAGGAATTGTCATGCAATTGTATAGTTTCTCGGTTTGGTTGGATATCTCCATTGTGTCAAATACAAACTTGTGTTATTCTCATGGAATCCGTTTTCATCACGAAACTAGATTGTGCCTGCCATGCATTCTCTGGGTGCTGGTACTGAAAGAAAACCGGGACAGCAGCACACTTTTTTTTCCTTCGTAACAGAAAATACTGTCTTCCCCTTTCTTGTACCCTCCCCTTCCTCTGCCCAATTCATCAGTAAAGGCTGAATTTCTTAGATCACAAAGTAGAGTTTAGATTGCATTTCTCGCTTCCACTCCGCCTTTCTTCCCCGCCTTCAACTCACCTTGGTTTTGTTCCTTAAGCTTTTGCTGGTACCTCATTTGCTGTTCCTCTTTGCCTGAAAACCGCTATTGAGGATGGCAGAACACGTCTTTTGAGTCATTTGCTGCTGGAAGAGGCAACAAAGCTTCATGAGGACAAAAAGTATCTTTTGTTTCAGAAAGGTATATTTTTCACTGGACAATATTGCTGCTTGGAAACGAACTCAGCTGTTCGCCTGCAGAAATTGACATGCACAAAGCAACAGACTTAAAGACCTATGCTTAAATTGTTGGAATCTAATACAGATGTGTCATTGATCCTATACAAAAAAGAATCAAGAAAGTCACAGCAATGCTGTGACTTACTGTGAAAAAGTGGGTGTGTTTGCAGGTGTAGAGTTACTTCTAGAGCAAATGTTTGGTTACAGAAAATATGGACTCTATACAGTTCTGCAGTCTCTCCAAAAACAAGCAGACTCAGGGATAGCAGGTTGCTCTATGTTGGCACATAGTAGGGGATCTACACACAATTGCTGAATTCTGATAAATTGTGTCTGATAAATTCTGGCTGGGCTCACTTTTAGATAGCTAATGCATTTGAAAGAGATGTGCAGTCTTATGTGTTGGAGAACAAAAGCATGATCTGTGCACAAAAAGCTGAATTTTCCTGACATCCTCCTTCTCTATGCTGATTCCAGGCTGTTCACTGTGTTTAAAAAAATTAATTTGTTAGAATGGAGATGGCTTGGTACTTAGATTGTCTCTACCTTTAAAAAGATAAACACTAATGTAATAGTTGAAAATCGGAAGTACATTTTTCCTCTTTCTAAACATTTTTTATTTTCTTTCTTTTTTTCCATAATCCTATGACTCGACTTACAGTTTACATAGAGGAGTGAGCTGCTTTCAATTGTCAGTCACAGCAAATGTCCTCATATTGATATAAAGTGAGTTGGTCAGTTTCCTTCAGGCCATTGATCTAAGTAGAAGAGATTTAATGGCCTGTATGGAAAGTGAAAGTTTATGGTTAATGTTCAGAATAATAATCAAATATGGCACATATGTCACAGAATGCTACTGACTTTTGGAAGACTGTCTGCTTTGTTTCTTCCTATGACAGCTCTGTCTTTAACCCTTCAGACCTTTTCAATTCTCTGAAAATCCACAATTTAGTTGTATCTACAGTTAGAAGTTCTGCATGTTTCTCCTTTTCTCAAACCTAAATGACATATTCTGGGATCCAACCTGTGACCTTCATCCCAGTAGCAACCATCAACGGCCTGAATCAATAAAACAGAACCATTCAATATTATCACTGCTACAACTCACTTTCAATAGCCTTCTAGCATATTGAATATACATCCTTTTCTTTTGCAGCATTCTATAATGTATATGATAATTTTAAAAGCCTGTTGTGAATCCCTTTGTAGAATGAAATGCTTTTGTAATAGGAATAATTCTCTCAAGATTCTTCTCCTTTTATGCTTTGTCATTTATTTCAAAGCTGAGACCATACCTAAGAAACACCTGTTTATCCAAGTTTTTATTTTACATTAAGTGAAGTCAGTAATGTCCTTGTTGAGGCTAAAATCGTGAATTTGAATGCCTTCTTCTCAGTCTTAGGTATTTCTCTCTACGAAGAGAAACATCAAAGAATTGACTGAATTGGACTTTGCCCAGTTAAACAGTCCTGTCTTTTTGTTTTCATCCTGGCTGTTGGGGTGTTGATAGTGGAGGCATTGGTAGCTAGAACATGTCGCTTTATGACAGCATATGGACAGCAATATGGAAGCCCAGCATGGTTGGTAAAAAATGGGGCAGCGTAAGGTCAATGACTTTTGGCTGAGTCTGTGAAGATCTCAAAGCTTGGTGGTTTTTAGCATAGCCTTTACATCATACTTAACTCTGGGTAAGGACCAGAAGGACCACTGTAGCGACCAGTTGATTGACAGAGTAAAGTATGTGTGTGTGTGTGTTTTTTTTTTTTTTCCCAACTGGGCTGTTTCTCTTAGAATAAAAATTGTATACCGTTACATTATGTTGTTAATTTGATCACAAAGAACAAAAAGTTATTTATTAATAATATACCATTGTCATCTATTTGATTTATTTTTGATTTAATGCTTGTTTAGATTCAGTAAGCCATCCTCAGGAACTATAATAAATGCTTCTTCCAACTTTACTTTTTCAAAAATGTGTTTTGCTATGGTATTTATAAATGTGGAAATCGTGCTGATTCTCTGTTTAGAAATAAAAATTTTTTGAGTTATTGTTACAAATGTTAACTTTAATGCTGTGGATTTAGGAGAGATGCAGAAAGTGTAGATCAGGAATCAGAACACTCAAATTCTAGTCAAAACTTACACTGGGGCAGCCTCCTAATTTATCTCTGTTTATTTTCTCATTTATGTGTAGAGGCAAATGGCCTTTGTAACTTGTTGTTTTCACCCTTCTGATTCTTTGATTCCTGTGGATCTTCTGTGCTTGAAGATTACTAATTATTATCTGATGAAACTTTGAAGTGGCTGAATGTCTTTTTTTTTTTTTTTTTTTTGAGACGTGTTCTCCCTTCATCAACAAGGCTGGAGTGCAGTGGCATGATCACGGCTCATTGCAACCTCCACCTCCTGGGCTCAAGCAATCCTCTCACCTCAGCCTCTTGAGTAGCTAGGACCACAGGTGCATGCCACCATGCCTAGCTAATTTTTTGTAATTTTTTGTAGAGATGGGGTCTCCCTGTGTTTCCCAGGCTTGTCTCAAACTCCTGGGCTCAAGCAATTTGCCCTCCTCGGCCTCCCAAAGTGCTGGGATTATAGGTGTGAGCCCCTGCACCTGGCCAAGAGATTTTTTTTTTTTCCCACAGAAATATTGTAGTCAATGGTTTTGTTTCTTGTATTTTTCAGTTGTGTTTTGAGTCAAAAGAATAATTTGGGCTGTTATCATTTATGCTCCAAAAAGCTACAGTATTTCAGAATAACCAACAGAGATTCTACAGAGAAAGCAATTGTTGGTTTCCTTAAACCTCTTTTAGGTAGAACCCAGAGTAGGCCTGGCACCTCTTGTGGTGACTGGGTAAGAAGGAGAAGCTAATTCCTGCCAGATTGGCTCTCAAAATGCTAGGCTATGTGAGGAGTGTCATCCTTCGCGAGGCTGACAGCAAAGTCTGGCTTCACTCACTCAGCCCAAGAATCATCTGCTGTCCCAAACCTTCAAGAAACGACAGGGTCTCAGTTGTGTCTGAGGGAATGTCTGGCCAGCAGGCTTTTTCTTTTAGATTTATTGTCCACTAGCCTTGGGTGAGGCCTTTGAGGATAGTTGCGAGAGAGAGAGAGAATGAATGAGAATGTGTGTGTGTGTGTCTATGAGAGAGAGAGAGAAAAAATGAATGAGAATGTGTATGTGTGTGTCTATGAGAGAGAGAGAGAGAGAGAGAATGAATGAATGAGAATGTGTGAGAGCATGTTCTTGGTTGCTGATACTTAGGGGGAAACGAGGGGCGTGTGTGAATGACTGCCAGGAAACAGTGGGGGTATTAGGTGAGGTTCATTACTGAAAGAATTTGTTCCTCAGTGTTCCTATAGTGTACCTTGTAATGAAGAGACTGATCTGATATATTTTTAAAGAGTGTTTGAGAACAACTTGCATACAACCATGGTTTTCTCATGCAATCAGTGCTGGATATTAAACCCTATGAGTGTTCCTTATTTAGCTTGTTAAGTTATATGGCATGATTCACATTGAAACTATGGATTCCTGCTTTGCCAGAGACTAGTGTGTGAGGCAAGAGTGGGCTTCAGGCCGGGTGCGGTGGCCTGAGGCTGCAGTGAGCTGTGATTGCGCTGCTACACACTCCAGCCTGGGCAACAGAGTGAGACCCTGTCTCAAAAAAACAAAACAAAAAAAAGTGGGCTGCAGACATAAATAGCTTCTCATACTTTCTGAGTGGGATAGGAAGGTTGAATGACAGTGGATGTTTTGTTGGAAAACAACCTGAAATCAGAGGGTTGGCATTCTTTGCAGAACTTAGTACAGTTTTCTCATCTAGTAAAATAAAAAGTTTTGAATTTACACAGTGCAGTAGTTTGGCTATTTGTTATAGGTTAATTTGTGGATAAAAGGCATAACATTACTGTCAAGGGGCAGTGCCTTAGAATGGTGGAGGAGGTAGGTGAGATAATTTTAAATTATCGCAATGATCTAATGTCATCTAGGATTATGAAATTAATACCCTGAGTTAACTTATGACTTCTCTGTTGAAAGTATTTGAATTCTCTATGGACAGGGCTAGTTTTCTCTTGGATTCCTAGTTGTAAAGTGTTTCAGAAGTGGTTGCTCTTCTGTGATGGGGAAGGACAGGTGGCAGCAGAGGGAAAATGGGATTTCAGGTGAGTTTCTTCCATCAGCATACCAGTCAGACATTGCTGCACTATCCTCAGGCTGCCCTCTTGTATTTTACTAACCTGATTAAACCTTGGTGCTGAACACCAGAACCGAGGCCCGTGTTGTATATTAAAAGTTTCAAATGTTATTGCATACACTTACATTTCTTCCTCTTATCACCAGGTGAAACCAGATTTTTTATTTATTTCTTACATAGTCGGGACTCTCAAAATTTTAGTTTTTTCCTCGCTCATCTTCTTTTGATTACTTTCTTAAACACCCTTGAGTCAGAATACTGGGGTTCCAGATTGCATGTCTAGTTGTGTCACTTAATTTTTCTTAGAAACCATTTTTCATTTTTTTTTAAAGGTAAACAGGATTGCCTCGTATAGCACAGTGATCCTTTCATATTAGCAATGCCTTGAGAATCTTTATTCTTAAGATTTTATTCTTTGGTTTCTTCCCCCTGGCCACCTTTTAAAAATGATTTCATAAGCTTTTTTTGGTCTCTCTTTCCTGACACCATAATCTTTATTGACACTTTATATACTGTGGCATGATTGAACACAAAAGGGTGATTATTTTATTTATTTACTTGTTTTTGGGGACAGGGCCTCACTCTGTTTTCCAGGCTTGAGCGCAGTGCCATAATCTTAGCTCACTACAGCCTAGAGGCTCAAACAACTCTCCTACCTCATCCTCCCTGTAGCTAGGACTACAGGTGGGTGCCACCATGCCTGACTAATTTTTAATTTGTGTTCAGTAGAGATGGTGTCTTGCTTTGTTGGCCAGCCTAGTCTCCTGGCCTCAAGTGATCCTCCCATTTCGACCTCCCAAAGCACTGGGATTGCTGGTGTGAGTCACTGCAGCCGGTCAGGGGGATTCTTACAATGTCTGTTTGGGGTTTCTTGTTACTAATGCTGTGGATGTTTGGCTGCATGGTCTGAAGCTATGACTTGGTGCTTACTATTTATTTTGTTTGATGTTTGACTATTTTGAATGACTGCCATTTTTAATGAACAACTTTTAAAATTTTGGAAACAATAGTAACAACTAATATTTATTACTTAATGAGTTTATTACTTTACATGGTTTACTTTGTCTAATCCCCTGTCAGGCCCTGTAAGGTGGATACTAATTTTTCCCCATTTTATGGATGAAATTTAGGATTGAGAATTTAGGAAATACACTTAACTTTATATAACTTAAAATAGCAATGTAGGAATTTGGAACTAGGTTTCTCGATCTAACAATTTTGGTGATCTCCTATTTTAAAGTAAATATGAAATCATGATATATATATATGTTTTTATATTTAGCCTTTTGCCATTTAATGATATAATCTGAATACTTTCCATGTAATTGAACTTGCTCAAAAATATTTTTAATGACTATACACCATTCTATACTATAGTTATACCAGAATTTACTTAACCAGTGTTCATATTTTTGTTGGGTATTTAGTCCATTTCTAGTTTATTTATATGTCTTTTAATTCTTGATGATTTCCTAAGGAATGTTTCCTAGAGGTGGCATTTCTGAGCCCAAAAGGATAAATATTTTAGTGTTCTTGATGGATACAAATTGCCAAATTGTTGTCCAGAAAGATTATACCCATTCGTATTTCCTTATCAGAATATAGGTTATTATCATTGGAAAAAATATGGAGGGTGAGCACCGTGTCTCATGCCTGTAATCCTAGCACTTTGGGAGGCTGAGGAGTTTGGATTGCTTGAGCCCAGGAGTTTGAGACCAGCTCGGGCAACATGGCAAAACCCCATCTCTACAAAAATATTACAAAAATTTACTAGATGTGGTGTTACTCACCTGTAGTCCTAGCTACTTGGGAGGCTGAGGCAGGAGGATCACTTGAGCTTGGGAAGTGGAGGTTGTAGTGAGCCGAGATCACGCCACTGCACTCCAATCTGGGCGCCAGACCATGATCCTGTCTCAAAACAAAAAAATTTTTTTTGCTTTGAATTGAAAAAAATGTTACTGTTATGATGTGTGTTCTTATATTGCTTATGATAAACTTATTTCAAATATTTATTAATAATTGGTATTTCATTTTCTGTGAATTCAGGTATATTTTCTTATGGGGATGAGGAGATGTAGTTTTTATCTTTTTTCTGTAAGAAATTGATGACCTTCAGGTTTTTTCTTTCTTTTTAATGCAGAGTGGCCTTATCTCAGTCTATTTCTCTGATCACATATTTATACTTTTTTTTTTTTTGTGACAAGGGTCTCACTCTGTTCCCCAGGCTGGAGTGCAGTGGCGAGATCTCAGCTGCTGCAACCTTTGCCTCCCAGGTTCAAGAGATTCTCATGCCTCAGCCCCTCAAGTAGCTGGGATTACATATTTTTAATAGAGATGGGGCTTCACCATGTTGGCCAGGCTAGTTTCGAACTCTTGATCTCAAGTGACCTACTTACCTTGGCCTCCCAAAGTGCTGGGATTACAGACATAAGGCACTGCGCCTGGCCTTATACTCTTTTATTTATTTCTTCCTCCCGACTCTTCCCCACATGCTAAGTCACCATCATCAGGAAGGGAGCTTCTCAGATTTTAGATAGTGGAAGGAATACACTCAAGAGGATGACGAAGTATCTGATAGTAGTACTTCATTATGGAGAGTGAGGCAGAGAAAAAGGGCTGGGAGGAAGACTGAGGCATCAAGAATGAATGGGTCTTTATGAGGGAAAGAGGGATAGAGCCTAAATTTAAAAAAAAAACAAAACTCTTGTAATAGATTATCTAAATTCTGGGTGAGTGAGACCCCATGTCAAAACAAACAAACCAACAAAGACTTACTATTATTAGACTAATCACTAGGGAACTACAAATCAAAACCAGTATGAGATAACGATTAGGATGGCTGCTATCAAAACAAAAAAACAAACAATAACAAGTGTTGGCTAGGGTAAGGACAAATTGGATCTATTGTGCACTGTTGGTGGGAATGTAAAATGGTGCAACTGCTATGGAAGTTCCTCAAAAAATTAAAAATAGAATTGCCATATGATACAGCAATGCTATCTCTAGGGGTATACACCCAAAAGATTTGAAGTCAGGGTCCCAAAGATATATTTGTATACCCGTGTTCATCATTCACAATAACCAAAAGGCAGAAGCAACCCAAGTGTCTATTGATATATGAACAGCGAAACAAAATGTGGCATGTACATATGTCTCAATTTGTTTGGGCTGGTACAACAAAATACTGTAGACTGGATAATTCATAAGCAAGAGAAATTTATTGCTCACAGTTTTGGAGGCTGGGGAGTCTAAGATCAAGGTGTGAGCAGATTTACCATCTGGCTAGGGCCCACTTTCTGGGGTCACAGATGGCACCTTCTCACTGTATTCTCACATCACAGAAGGGGCAAGGTGGCTCTGGGGTCACTTCTCTAAGGTCACCCATCCCATTCATGAGGGTTCAGCCCTTGTGACCGAATCACCTCCTATAGGCCCTACCTCCTAACACCATCACACTTAGTTATTAGGTTTCAACATGAATTTTGGGGGGACACAAACATTCAGACCATAGCAACATACAATAGAATATTATTCATCTTTAAAAATGAAGGAAATTCTGCTACAGCATGAATGAGCTTTGAAGACATTATGCTTAGTGAAATAAAGTAGTCACAAAAAGACAAATACTAGGATCCTACTTATCTAAAGTACCAGAGTAGTCAGACTCATAGACACAGGTAGTGGAGTGATGGTTGCCAGGTGCTGGAGGGCAGTGCAGAGTTTCAGTTTTGCAAGATGGAAAGAGTTCTGGATGGTGGTCTTGGTTGCACAACAATGTGAATGTACTTAATGACATAGAACATGTACTTAAAAATGGTTAAGATGGTAAGTGTTAATGCTATGTGTATTTTACCAGAATTTTAAAAAAAATCGAAGATTGGCTGACTTTAAAGGTCACTAGAAATTACTGCCTTCATTTTCTTGGCTTGACATTTTTCTAGTTAGGAACAAACATCCCAGTTCTGTTGATCTCAGTTCATCAAGCACTGCTTTTTTTTTTTTTTTTAAACTGCTTAATTCCCTTCAAATCTAGGAGATCGCCTCTTCTTTTCAGAATCGTCTGGCATGGGTGGGTGGGAGGTGAGGGCTGATAGAAGGAAGGTTTTAAACCCAGAGAGCTCTTAAGTATCCTGTTTTTTTTAGAAGGCACTTGAACTGAACATATCATTTCAAGTCCATTTGTTAATATGACAACTTAATAATAGTAAACTGGCTGCATGTATAGAAGAGGAGAGCAAAGTGTCTTTAGAAAAGCACATTGCATAGTTTCAGAGGAGCCTAGGATTAAAGCCAAGTCACCTGGTAAGTACACAATCCCTTTAAAGCAAACCAGGATAATGAGATAAAACTCTCCTTAGCAGCCTAGGCCACAGGTATATCCTATGGAAGCTCTGGGTGAGTGAAGATCAGATTTCATCTTCCTCCCCAGCTTTCAGTTTAATTTTCCATGCATTTTACAAGCAAATGATTCAAACACTTGAATACTTAAATGTGATTTTTCTCAAATGCTGCATATTATAAAAACAATCTGATTGGAAGCAGTCAGGTACATGTTCTTGAACAGTAGTTTTTGAAGTTTATTCTAATGTTTGATCATTGTACAAAATACTGCTTTCCATAATTCATCTGTAAGAATGTTTTGGGCAGTGCTGTTTTTCTTTTTTCTTCTTTTAAAGGAGAACTTCCTTTATCTCTGTACTGGTCTTCAAAGTGGACTTCTCTTGGACCACTCCTGCCTTCTATTCCTACTTTTGCTTTTATTACTATAATTTAGAGTTGGATTGTGGGGCTTGTTTTTGACAAGGCTGAGGTTAGAGATACACAAATGGTTTTTAATTGCAGGAGAGACGCATTCCTTCACTGGGTAACCTTTTTCACACAGTGACCTAAGAATAATATTTGTTTGTGACTTGCCATTGTCTACATAAATGTCACATCTTATCTTTGAGATTTTCAGATTACAAAGCTACTGTTGCTCTCCTGAAGCTGTGATTAAGATTGTATTTTCTTTCTTTCTTTTCCTCGATTCCTCCCCCACCCTCCTTCCCTCTCTTTTTTCTTTGTCACTTCCTCTCTTCTTTCTTGTTATTACTGGTACAGACCCTTTGTTAAAGACACAGGGAAGTCTTTGAGAGAAGAGGAGCAGCATAGAGTTAAGAGTGGGGGAGGGTGTTTAGAAAACTATCTAAAATCTTGTCCAGGGACAGTTTGGCAAGTATCAGAGTAAAAGCTGCCAGCTGGTCTAAGTGGCCCTGTAGATCTTGTTTTAATAGCTCACCATTTCAAAGCAGAATAAAGTAACGTGGTGGTTTAAGCAAAGTGGCAGTTTTGGACACAATAGCTTGAGTGAAGAAAAACTGAGAATGAGGCGATCAGTCATTTGAGCTTTATGGAAAATGGGAGACGAAAAGGGCTTTGTATGTCAGAGGGTGTGTGTACATCTTTGAGTGAATGAATAGACTTGATAATAGTATATTTAAATTATGTTGCTATTTTGTTTATCTATTGCAATTAATAGACATGTATATTTCTAGCTATAATTGAAAGGAAAATGGGTGGGATATCAGAAAGATTACGGAATTCAGGTTTAAATTCAAACCGTGCTGTTTATCACCTGTGCAGTAATAGACAACGTGTTCTCTCAAATTTGGTGTCCTCTCTTGTAAAATGGAGAGTATGCCCCTTTGCAGTATTGAGCACTCTCTGCAAAAGTGTACATAAGGGGATTCAATGAAACCTGGTTCTTAAAAATACACATTGTGTAGAAAATAATTGATACCAGAGTACAGTATTTAGTATCTGCTTGAGAAATACTGTTCTGTAATTTGATTTTCTAAAATAAAATAAATGGGTATATGTGTGGGGGCCCAAGGACATGGGGTCAGGGTACAGCTTGTGGAAGCAGTAGGGCCTATTTACATATTTGATGCTGGACCTGGAGGATTTACTTGTTCTATTGAAGAGTAAATATTTAGAGTTTTAGACAGTCCCTGAAACCCCAATCTTTTCAGCACTGTGCCCGTTTAGGGAGGAGGATGCTTTTAAGCCTTTTCTTAACAGTTAATGATGTGGATTGTATACTGGGGACCTGTGGAAAACCATTTCTAATGGTGGAGTATTAAACAAGTGGGGGGCCTCTGTGTGCCACTGAGAGCCTGGCCTCTGCTCTGGCTTCTGTGCCTTTGGAGAGAGACCCCCATTCCCAAAGGTGGTCTCCCTCTGGGTGGAGTTTTCTCTGGAAGCTGCCTGTCAGTGATATGCAGATATCTCCACCTACTTACTGCCCCTGGTCTAGCCCCGATGATAGTTATTTATTGCACACAGTCTCAAGGGAAAATTGATTGGGTCTTTGACCACTAGTAATGGCGCACATCAACTTTGGCATTTATATTGACTTAAGACCTGGGCTGTGTTTTGGTCCTGCCACTTGCTAGCTGCTGGTCTAGGGACAAATTAATCTCTGCAAGCTCAGTTTTCATCTGAAACTCATAGGGTTGCTGTGAGGATTAAATGAGATAATACATGCATTGTGTTTAGGGCAGTGCCTAGCTCAGTGAAGCAGTGCTTACTTGTTCTTCAGGTTTATTCACACACATACACGATCACTTTCTGAGTGTTTGTTGGAACGCTTATTTCCAGAAATGGGACTTCACTGGCCTTATCTTTACATCATAGACGTTTACCATAGACCTCATTTCTGTATAGATCCCCATTGGGAAAATGGGGAAGTTAGGGCTGTCTGTGTACAGAGTTTTACTTTCCCTATTCTCTTTTCCCTTCTCTCTCTTTTTTTTCCTGAGGAAGATTTTATTTCTTCTTCTTGTAGCTGGCAGAAAACACCCCTGGCAGTTTAGTGAAGAATGGGGCTGTGTCCACTTCACACTCATGTAATGCACTTTGCTGAGGGTGTACATTAATATCTAGACAGCTCAGAAACATTTTTCCTAATAAGAGCCTCCCAGAAATAGGATAACCTCAAGACAGACTTTTATTGATTTATTTCAGAATTTTAAGCCTAGTGGATTATCTTAATTTGATCCTTAAGAAAAAAAGAAATTTAGTCTACTGACTAAATTGGGATCACATTTATGAAAATGGAAACATTCAAAATTAGCTGAAAATAATATATGTAGGTATTTTTTTTTGTTTGTTTAAGAGAAATAAACCCACACCCCCAAATTGGAACTTCCATGGGCGTGAATGTGGCGAACCTAGCCTGACTAAATTAGTTCAGAAGGAATTTGCACTTGCTTTCAACTATAGGCACTTTTCCAGCCCTGCATAGTTTAAATATAATTTGTAAGTAGTTAGCCATGTAAATAATTTAACAAACCTGCTCATTTCTTAAGGCTTTGTTAGAGACATCTTAGGGTGATGAAAGAGGACATTTGTGGTGGGTTGTCTATTAAATGAGGAAGTAAGGCAAAGATGAAACCACAATGCTGTATAACGACAAATTACTAAAAATTGCCCGTTTTAATTCAGTCATCATTTAGGGTCGTAGACTTTCTACTGAAAATGGAAATTGAAACTTACTTATTCAGAGATCTACAAGTCCATTGTGGGTTAGACAACAGTGGTGTCCTGAAGTGGGGAATGGTGAGTTTGATCTGCTTTGGGTACATGCAGTAAGCGATGTATTAGCTGTAGAGAATTTTTAAAAATTGGTTAAAAGTTAGTCTTTTTATTGGCACCATGTGAAGCCAATTATAAACACAGAATTGATAGAAGTGATAAAATACTCCTCCCCACCAGGCACGCTGTTCCTACCCACCCCTACAATTGCAATACTGCTATCAGACACTGTTTTATGGCACAGGTGACCAGAAGACCACACTGAGAAATACTGGCAGAGATAAAAATACTACTCCACCTCCCACTTTAGATATGAAGATACCCAGCCTGAAGAGATGAATGAAGTGACTTGTGCTCTGCCACTCACTCAGGTCCTGGCAGAGCCTGGCTGACCTGGAACCCTGGCAGTGCCGTTATAGAGTTACCATCTCATTCTGATTTGTTTGAGACTGTCTCAGGAAATGCCAGTCCAGGGAAAATTGAAACAGCTGGCCACTCTACCTGACTGCTCAGCCTATTAAACCCATCCTGAGGTCAGGGCAGTAACTCATGCCTGTAATCCCAGCACTTTGGGAGGATCGCTTGAGCCTGGGAGTTTGAGACCAGCCTGAGCAACCTGGTGAGACCCTGCCAACTCTACCAAAAAAAAAAAAAAAAAAAATTAGCTGGGCATAGTGGTATGCACTTGGAGCCCCAGCTACCCCAGTGGCTGAGATGGGAGGATCACTTGAGCTCAGGAGGTCCAGGCTGCAGTGAACTATGATTGCACCATAAGAAATGGCTTCTCTGTTTTGCCCTAAGGGTGACTTAGAGTGTTTGTGGGAAGAAGCTTCCTTGGTGACTGAGGGGTGTTGCCTGCCCCCACTGTCCCTGTACCACATTTTGTGGCTTTTTAAAAAGGTGATTAAAAGGCTCCCCGTTAAGTATGGGTTGGAGCTCCTGAGGGCAGAACTGTCTACAGATAGCCAGGGTCAGTTCTTGGTGTGCTAATTCCTCCTTTGCATGCCTGTGTTACCGAGACCATAAACTTTTTTGTTTTCCTTCTACTTTCACCCAATGTGTGTTAAGTCTTGCCTGTTAAGCTCCCACACTTAAATGGCTGCTTGCAGAATTGTAAAGAGACCAGAGAGAGAACAAAAACAGATATGCAGGTGGTGGTTGTTAACCAGACAGGATTTCTAAGGAGGGTTCAGGCAGTCAAGTGGTTTTGTGTATGTGTTTTATGTTCATAGTTTTGAGTTTTACAATGTGTGAAGCTTTCTTTTGGCTAGCATTAGGTATAGTTTATTTGAAGGAATGAGGCTCCTGAAATAAACATGCACTAAACTATAACTTAGAGTTTAATGAGAACAGTGCCAGGAAATTCCAGCTCCTCCCCAGGTTGCCTCCCTCAGAGGCAGGCGTTAGCTATGGGTCTCTAAGCAAGCAAACAGGCTTACCAGTGTCAATACCTGTGGTGTCCCTAGGGGCCCCAGGCTGTCCACACCTGGTGTAGTGTCAAGCCATATAAGATTGGGCAGAGGGCAAGTAGTAACCAATTTAGGACCATGGCTTACCACTTATTTGACTGCTGGATCCTATTTGCCTAGTGCTTTCACATCTTGTTACCTTCCCCTCTTTCCCAGAACCTGCTCTGTCTTAAAAGTGTCCTGGGTAAAAGGAATCTCCTCATTGGGAAGGGGATCCCTTTTACCTTTTGGCCCTGAGCCCAGGTTACCAGATGGTCTGTTGTTCTCACATTTCCCAGGGTAATAATGAGTTTGGGGCAAATCCACTTGGATAGTTAATAAGAGCTTTCACCTCAACTTTTGCGAAACTTTTAATGTTATTTGTGACATACTACTTTTTAGTTTTTTGGCATTTAAAACTGTAATAAATAGCATAAAATAAATGTTCTTTCTGTTCTCAAAGATAACGTCATGGTTTTAGGCTGTTTCTCTGATTTCTAAAAAGGAAATAAATTTGAGTTATTGTGTTCTACAACTTTAAAACAACTGTTTATTTTTTGGTAAGCTGTTTCCCTCCTTTTCAGAGTTAAAGATGAGACAAAAATATTGCGTTTAAAGCAGAACCAGACCTGGGTAGCTGCTCTTCCCATCAATCGCCATTCCACTTTCCAGCCAATAACTAATCCTTTATTCAGGGATCAAATATAAGGAATTTCTGTCCTTTCAGATTGTCTAAAGCTTTTCTAAATTGAATGCACTTAGCTGCTAGAAACTTCCTACCGCCTTACTTTAAAAGCCAATCTGAAAGAGTCCGGCTGCTGCTCTGAATGAGAACTGCTAAAGTAAATAGTGTATGATTATATATTTTGGATGTTGAGAACAGGTTATACTTACCTTTGCAGGTAAAGTTGAACACAGTCTTTTTGTTTCTGAGGTCCAGTTCAAATCTGTGGAGAGAGGAAGTGGTGAAGATGAGAGTGTGAGTGCAGATCCTGACTGACCCTCTGCCATGTGTGCGCAATGAAAGGGAGCATAGATTCCTGAGTTGGGCTTAAAATTCCATCTTGGAGAAACGCTGATTCAGTCACCGTGACACCCTAGTGGGTGTTAGCTCTAAACCCCAACACTCAAATGTGTAATCACTTGCTTAGCAAATGTTCGTACGGCATTGTTAGAAAAATGCTATGTTTTTTTCTAAAGTAGACTTTTTATTCTCCCTGTATAGCATTCACACTGAAACATGAACAAAAGTATACTTTCTTGTACAGCTCATTGAATTATCACAACAAAGTGGATACACCATGTGTTCGTTAATCAGAACCGAGATCAAGGATCAGAACATGACTAGTACCCCAGAAGCTAGTACCCCATTTGCAGTATGAAAATGAAAGGCCTAATTTATGCAGCACAACTCACTATTCCACTTAAGGAATAGTAGGTTCCTTATGGAGGAAAACATGAGCTCTGGTACTTGCCTTTACCAATAGAACTTTCTTTTTTCTCTTTGTGTTAAGTCTGTGCACATGCTTAGATATGTGTGTGTGTGTGTGTGCGCGCGCGTGTGTGTGTATGTATACAAAATCTGATTAGTATTTAGCCATCAAATTTAATAAATTACGGAAAAAGGAATGGGAAGAGGATGTGAGAATGTGAGAAAGAGAAAGGCCATAGTCAGAACATCCATTTTCTTTTCCACCTTATTTGATTAATGATACTGTTTTATAAGGATATATGCTAGTAACGAGACAAAAATACAGTATCTTTACATCTTTTTGTAAAAAAACATTAAGGATGTTAAATGGGATAGGTGTATAAGTTTGTTGACAAACGTCTGGATCTTGTTCCTTGAATATAGATGGTCTTACTCATTTGTCAATTGAGACAATGGAATCAAAGCTATCCGATATTTTGGATTTGAAAAAGCCGGATATTTTGAACACAAAGTATTGGTTTGTGATATTGGAATACTTTGTTTTGAAAATAATGTCTTTAAAGCTTGCAGTGCTTGCATCTGAAAAATTATGCTCACCTTAAAAACGTGTATCTTTTCATCTCGATTTTTCTAATTTAAGCTTTTTATTCTGTCTTTGGATCTATCTTTAGTTCCTTTTATCCTCTTCTCTTCTTCAGGAATATCAGTTATACATATGTTAGATTTCCTTTCTCTGCCTTTAGTGTCTATCATCTTGTCTATAATCATTTTAATATATTAGTTTTTTATGTGATTTTATTAATTTTTTTCACACATGCCTGCCATGTATCTTTTCACTCATGTTTGTTAAGTTTTTTCTTTTGTTCTTAATGTTTCTATAATCTTAAAAAAATTTACCCTTTTATTGTGCTGCCATCTCTGCATTTTTTTCAGTTTACTTTACTTTACTAATCACTTTACTAAGTCCTAGTATTTGTGCAAAGAGGGCACAACAACGTTCTTCCAAATTATTCATGTTTGAGATGATTGTTTTTTCGGGCTAGTTTTAAATGGAACTTCTGAATTCTTTTCAGTTTTCTTAGAAATGTAATGACACAATATATATAATAAATTTTAGTGCATTATTGTGTCAGCAGTAAAAATGTTTCAATATCTAACATGATTAATAATGCTACATTAATACAATTAATAATTGTATTTGAAATATTTAGAATATGATACCTCTTGACTTAACAGTTATTTTAAAAATTACTAATGATGTGTATGTACTCTCATTGGGAAACTCCCAATACAGAAAACAAAAAAAAAACACACAGCCAATTCTCCATTTTCACTGTTTCTTCTATCTCACTTTCTTCTCTGATGTGTCCAGTATTAGTAGTTGATATATATGTCCTTTTGTATCTTTTTCAATTATTTACCTACATATATATGTATATGGAAAAGATAAAGTTAGTTTAAAACATGAATGATTCCAGGTGTGGTGGCACACACTTGTAGTCCCAGCTACTCTGGAGGCTGAGGTGGGAGGACTGTTTGAGGCCAGGAGTTGAAAGCTGCAGTAAGCTATGATTGCATCTGTGAATCTGTACTCCAGCTTAATCAACATAGCGAGATCTTGTCTTTCAAAAAGGAAAAGAAAATATGAATAGTATACTGAGTCTTGCTCTGAAACTTACTTGTCTTTTTTTTATTTAAGGCCATGTCTTGGGGATTTTCCAATGTTGGTGAATGTAGAGCCATTTTCTTTTTAATGTGATGGCACAGCATCCCATTATGTGGGTGTTTCCTAGTTGATTTAACTGCTTCTCCATAAATGCTATAGGAAACAATGCAGTAACTTCATTCTTATGCAGACTTCTTTGTATTTAGGTATTTTTCTCTAAACTTACATAAAGAAGTAGAATTGCTGGATCAGAGGATGTGCAGAGTTAAAATTTTGATAAATGCATTGAAAACCCTTCAAGAAAAATTATACCAATTGACATCCCTACCAATGCAGTATGAGGAAACCCATTCTTCGTGTCCTCCCAACCATGACTTATCCTGCAGCAAACAGAATGTAATTTTGGTAAACTTAATCTATAAAGATTAAGTTCATGTTAAAACAACTATTTTAACATGATGACTTTTCCAAAGAACAGAAGGTTGGGATGCTGGTTAGGAAGGCAATTTAATAATATCGTAACAAGACATTTTGCCACTCTTTCTTTAAAGAAATGGGAATGATAATCATAAAATACAATGAGAAATTCAAGTTTATGCTTTTGAACTTGGTGACATCTATTGCAAACATTTAACAAACATATTTCACCCTTCCCAATTCATTGCCTTAGGGTTACTTAGCTGACAGGAATGGTGAGTGTTGTGTTATATTCTTTTACAACAAATGAAAGTCAACCATAAGTTACCTTGAACAAGAAATCACGAATGAAGAATATCTGTCCTGGTATGGGACTTCCTAATAATTTATTATCAGAAGAGTTACCTTATGATTAAGCTATTCTGATGGTAGAAACATTTTCATTCAGCAAGTAAACAAGCAACAAGTAACCAAGATTCAACAACTAAGAATTGAGAACTCAAAAACACTTTAAATCTAGAACTAGGTTGTTCTTCAGTACAGTTGATTGCCTGTCCCACCCTACCTTTTAGTCATCGTATTATCTCATCGTGCTTGTCTACTTGGGAAAAGTTTTTTTTTATACCAATAGGATGGCATGTATTAACATTTTTTGACTTTTATGAAAATGTTCAAATATAGAGAAAAGCTAAAAAAAAGTGCCATGAACACTCATATTCTTGCCACCAGAATTCAATGATTATTAACATTTTATCATGTTTTTTCTGTAGCATGCAAAGTAAATCGCAGCTATGACACATCACCAGTGAGTAGCTGAGCATGGATCTTTAAAAAGCCATCCTAGAATGTCTCTGAGAAGAAAGACATTCTAGGATGGCTTTTTAAAAGTAACTTTTTAAAAAGGAATTTTATATCATGGGATTTTTTTTTTCTCTTAAAAATGTGTAGCTTCAAAGTGGTAGAGAACTTACTGTGTATGGATTTGGTAAAATGACAAGGTAGAGGAAGACCATAAATGTAGAATCAATGATTAAATTTAATGGATGTATAAACAGTAAGGCTAGCAGCAATATTTTAGTGGAAAATGAGTGATTATATATAATATTTTGATGAGTATTTTATGGAAGTTGTGTCCAAGGGTTTGAATTGGGAAACCAAAAGTTTACTAGAAGTAGCTAACTAGTTTCTTAATGATTTTTTTGGTTTTAGAAAATTGATATAAAGCACATTGGCTCATAGATCAGGCTGTTAGACTTAGTTACAGCAGGCAAACTTTCTCAAGATTATTGGTTCCTGCCCCAATGTGGTAAGTGTTTGTGCTTCTGTGGGTCGTGTTTGGTCTTGCAACATGGTGGTTTCGAGGCTTAGAATCAGACATTTGTTAATGTTGAATACAACTACCCTCTGACATGCAAGTCTGGACTCACTATTTTGGTTAGCTAGGTAAGCCTAAGGCACTAAGTTGGAAAAGGTTCAAATATATGACACATGTTTATGAAATAAATGATCACAATTGATGTAGGGTTCAAAATTATAAACTAAAATAAACTTGTGTGTTATTACTATTGTTTCTATTTCTGAGGTACAGAGAAAGAGTTGCAAAAGAGGTTAGCCTATCTCCTCAAACCAATTTTTGGACAGAACAAGGAATGGCAGCATCCAGCCAGTGCATTAATTATGCTCCTCTCTGGCATCTTCTGGTTTGTTTTTTTTTTTAAATCATCATTGTATCACCTTGCTCTTTGTAATTCTCAGAGAAGAAAGCTAATAAAGAAAAAATCAATGCATGCATATTGCAAAAAAGTGTTAAACAATAAAATAGGGTATACCATGAAAAATAAAACTCTCTCCTCAGAGACAACCATTTGTAACTGCTTTCTGGAATGTTTTCTATGCATGTTCAAGTATATATGTCTTAGGGCTGTGTCTCCAGAGAAACCGATAGGATGGATGGATGGATAGATAGATGATAGACAGATAAATATGTTACTTAGATAGATTAGATAGGAGATTTATTGGGGGAATTGGCTCACATGACCTTAGTGGCTGAGATGTCCCACAATAGGCTATCTGTAAGCTGGAGTCCCTGCAGCATCAGTACCTTGGCTCAGTCCAAGTGAAAAGGCCTGAGAACTTAGCGGGGACTGCTGATGTAAGTCCTAGAGCCCCAAGGCTGGAGAACGTGGGGTCCTGATGTCCAGAGGCGGGAGGAAAAGAGTGTGTCCTGGCTCCGGGAGAGACAGGAAATCCTTTTTCTCTGTTTTTTTTTTTTTTTCCTATCCAAGTCCCCAGGCAATTGGATAGTGTCTGCCCACATTGAGGGCAGATCTTCCCCACTTAATTTACTCAGAGTCACGTGCTAATCTATGGAAACACACTCATATACATACCCCAAAATAATGCTTTACCAATTCTCTAGGTATACCTTAATCCAGTGAAGTTGACACCCAAAATTAACCATCGCAGGTTGCTATGACAAAATACCATAGACTGGTGACTTAAACAACAGAAATTTATTTTTCATGGTTCTGGAGACAAGCCTAAGATCAAGGCACCAGCAGATGCAGTGTCTGGTGAGGCACCTTTTCCTGGTTTGCAGAGGCTCTTTGTCTTTTTTCTGTATACTCATATGGTAGAGCGACGGAGGAAAGGAATGAGAGAGAGAGAGTCTCAGAGGGCACTAATTCCATTCATGGTGGTTCCACCTTCGTAATTGCTTCTCAAGGCCCCACACCCTAGTTCCATCACATTGGGGTTGTAGGCCTCAACATACAAATTTTGGGGGACATAAACATTCAGTCCATAGCAATGTATCTCTCTACATTTTAACGCAACTATATATGCTCATTTGCACTTTGTTTTTCACTTACTATATCTTGAACATCTTTTTATGGAAATATTGAAAAGTCAACTTTTTTCTAGTAAATGTTTGTGTAGAATTTTTTTTATTTTTTTTTAAGATGGAGTCTTGCTCTGTGGCCCAGGCTGGAGTGCCTGGGCCACAGAGACACCTGGGCCACAGTGGAACAATCTCGGCTCACTGCAAGCTCTGCTTCCCGGGTTCACACCATTCTCCTGCCTCAGCCTCCCAAGTAGCTGGGACTACAGGTGCCCACCACCAAGCCTGGCTAATTTTTTTGTGTATCTTTAGTAGAGACGGGGTTTCACCATGTTAGCCAGGATGATCCTGATCTCCTGACCTTGTGATACACCTGCCTCGGCCTCCCAAAGTGCTGGGATTACAGGCGTGAGCCACTGCGCCCGGCTATGGTTGTATAGAATTTTTAACATTTTATATAGCATACATAATGCATATATTTATCATAATTTAACCACTCCCGTATCAGTGCTTCTTGAGATCATTTCCAATCATACACTATTAAAAGCAATGTCACAGTGGCAACTTTTGTACATCTATCTTTCTTTCCATGTGAATTACCTTAAATTTCTATTAGTGTGAAGTGGCTGGGTCTGTTTGAATTTTGATAGATATTGGAGAATTGTCCCCTTAGGGGATTGCACTTGTTTATATATTTCTGCTAACTGAAGGAAAGTTTCTAACAGTATGATTGAACTTGCAAATGCTTGCCAATGGACTGTGTGAAAAATGGTATTATTTTAACTTGCCCTTTTAAAAGTGAAGTTAAGCACATTTTTATGTGCTTTAAAGCCACTTGTATTTAGTTTTCCATGAATTACTTAATGTTTTTGTCTTTTTTAGGAGTGTTTATTGTTTTATAAAGGCTTTCTATACAAACCGAAAGAAATTTGCTCTTTTTCATGTGTACTGAGAATATTTGCTTATGTGCTTTATTTGTCTTTTGACTTTATGATATTTTTCCTTGGCTGAAGATTTCAAGTTTTATGTAATCTGATCATTCAAGGTTTTGTTTGCTTGTTTTGTTTTTTCCTTAGAGTACTTTCTTTTGAACTAGTCAGTTTCCCCAGAGAACAGCTTTTCTCTAGCCTGCTTGATGGTTATAAGCCTGCCGCCACTGTTCTGAGAGCTGAGCAGTGAGATTAAGATTTATCTTAGTCCTGTTTTGGTCACTGTACTCAGTGTCCCAAAAGCCAGGTCCTTTGTGATTCAACCTCCCCAGGAGTAAACCACCCCTCTCTGCTGGGCCTGGGGGAGAGCAGTCACCTGGTTTTGGGGACCCGATCTGGAGGTGTTCATGTTCCTTATGCAGACTTTGGACCAGTACCCTTTTCCAGCTGAACTTTGCACCCTGACCTCCAGAGGTATCTGGTGCCTACAGTTGTCAAACATTTCTGGCATTCTCTAGTCTAAAGCCTCTCTACTCAAAGTGTGAACCCTAGACCATCAGCCTCTGCCCCATCACCAGGGAGCTTGTTAGAAATGCAGCACTTGAGGTTCTACCCTAGATCTGTTGATTTGGAATCTGGGCATCACCAGGTGATTCTTGTGCATATGAAAGTGTAAGACGTCTTTCTTTGATTTCCATCCCTGGAGATTTTTATCACTGGAGCTGGTTAGGCTTCAGCTGTCTCCACTTGGCTTAATCAGCTACCCTGGCCCTTCTGCCTTGGGTGACATCTCTTATTTGTTATCATCATCATTAGTCCTTTTAGAATTTTACCCTGTTTAATTTAATCTTTAGTGATTTTATTGGGTCTTAAGAGGTCTTGGAGATAAAAACATTTACTTTATTTGTTATGTTTAACAAAAATTCTCTCTTTGAATATTTCATTGTGTTTTTTGTTTAAATTTTTGAGCCATCTTGAATTAATTTTGGTGTGAGAGACAAGAATTTCATTAATTTTCGTGTCAGAAATGGGAACTCTAGATTTAGTTTTCTTCCCCCAGTTGGCCGGCAAATAGTCCTAACATGATTTATTAAATAATCCGTATTTTTTTCTCTGATTTGCAGTACTACCTCGATCATATTCTAAATTTCTACTGTATGATGACAATTTTAATTATTGTAACTTTAGAATTTATCTTACTAGTTAGTACTAATTTCTGTTCATTTTTAGAGACAGTTTAAAACTCTGAGTTAAAATAAATGACTTCTGTATTTCCCATTTATTTTCATCTGTATTTTTATTTATTCCATTTTGTGTTTACTTATTCAAAATGATAGTCATTAACATATCTTCATTTCTAACTCTATTTTTAAATATAGCAAGTAGATATGCATGTGTGTGTGTATATATAATGTTTAAATTATAGACTTTATTTTCTTTTTTCACATATGACAAATTTGAAGCCATTCCTGGGAGAATCTGTTTCTATCTTTTGGGAAGGGCACAATGTAAGTACTGTTAAATGCAATAGAAAGTTTAATGCATGCTTATGGTATGGCAGGCAGGTTGAGTGTTGCGATCACTTGTGCCCAAGCCTGAGATGTTAAATACCCTTTCTTTTTTGTTTTGTTTTGTTTTTTGACACAGAGTTTCGCTCTTGTTGCCCAGGCTGGAGTGCAATGGCGCAACCTCAGCTCACTGCAACTTCCTCCTCCTGTGTTTAAGCGATTCTCTTGCCTCAGCCTCCCGAGTAGCTGGGATTACAGGCATGCGCCACCATGCCCAGCTAATTTTGTATTTTTAGTAGAGACAGGGTCTCTCCATGTTGGTCAGGCTGGTCTTGAACTTCCGACCTAAGGTGATCCGCTTGCCTCGGCCTCCCAAAGTTCTGATATTACAGGCATGAGCCACCAATCCTGGCCTTAATATCTTTTCTGATCTTTTACTAGTGTGCCTGTCCTAAGCAGAGGTCTTACATTTGAATTCTCCCACCACCATTTATTAGAGCTGTGATGCTGAGTAAGCTAAAGAACCACTCTGATCCTGTGAAATGGTGATCATTTTTTCCTTTCAAATAGTGAAGATTGGAATTGATGCAGTAAAGTGCTTAACTGGATGCCTGGCCCATATTAGATAGCAGTCAATGGGTTTTGCCTCTTTAAACTTGTGAGAGAAAAGGATGTGGATGAGTCTTCGAGTCTTTTAATGAGCAGGGCACTAAGTTGTTCATCCAGATATGCCAGTGGAGTAAAAGTATAGGGGATCTTCTCCAGTGTCTTTGCCTTAGCATACGTAATTGACTTTCAATTGTCCACACTAATGGAGAGGAGAAATGACAGAGTAAATAACAATAGATAATGTGTTAAACCTTTAAATATATGTCTAGGAATTAATCTGACAATTACTTTTGCAGAATATAATAATAAAATTTCATAGCTGGAAGAGAACTTTGAAATGATAAAACCTTTTAATGTTAGAGATGAAAAAAACAGACTCATCCAAGATAATACAGTGGTGTGATCTTAGTGACAGAGCTAGCAGCAGAAACACATATGCTAATTCCAAGTTCCGGGTTCTTTATTTACCCTTTAAGGTTATATTTGCTTTAAGTGCATATCTAGGGCCACTAATGTGTCTGAGAACTGACATCTGGGACCTCAGCCTAGTGTAGGATAAAGGACATATGAGCTTGGAGGAATAGAAATGCTTTTGAACTTCTGCTGAGTTTTTTTGAAGCCAGATATTAGAGTTTGAGCCATTAAATTTAGGGTGAAAAGCTAGAACTGGGGAAAGTTATGTGTAATAGAGTAGACATGTATCTAAGTCAGAATAAAAGGGAAATGTTGGAACCCTTAGACAAGCCAGAGTCTGTTGAGGACATAAATTGTGGATAGAAGTCCTGAGTAGGGTGTGGAGTTCATGTTAGAAAGATAGCTGAGAATTAGGGGCATGCTTCTATCATGGGCAAGAGCAAGTGGCTAGAAGTCCAGGCTTACTGGTGCTATGTAGAAAAAGCATGCAGGAAATGAAACGTTACTCTGCAAGTTGGGCTTGACTCACAGAGAGGCACCTGCACTGAGGATCCTTGAGGAGCTTGTGGTTTGAAAGAGGGATAGTTGGCTGGGTGCAGTGGCTCATGCCTGTAATTCCCACACTTTGGGAGGCCGAGGTGGGTAGATCACAAGGTCAGGAGATGGAGACCATCCTGTCTAACACGGTGAAACCCCGTCTCTACTAAAAATACAAAAAATTAGCCAGGCGTGGTAGCGGGCGCCTGTAGTCCCAGCTACTCAGGAGGCTGAGGCAGGAGAATGGTGTGAACCTGGGAGGTGGAGCTTGCAGTGAGCCAAGATTGTGTCACTGCACTCCAGCCTGGGCGACAGAGGAAGACTCTGTCTCAAAAAAAAAAAAAAAAAAAAAAAAAAAAAAAAAAAAAAGGACAGTTACAAGTCATCAGAAGCAAGCTGACTTTGCAGCTGAGCAACCTTTTTTACCTGTGCTCAGAAAGTTTTTGATTTCATGGTCAAGTCGGATCAATTGCAGCTGATTGAGCCTTCTAGGTGTAAACACTGAATAGAGTGAATAAAGTAATTCCTGGGTAATTCCTGACCCATCTTCGTTAGCTCCAGATCTGAAGCTGGCCTTTAGACTATCATAAAGCTCTTCAATGCCCCATGTTTCTTTTGACTTTCATATTGAGAAATAAATGCTTAATCTGTTATGTAAGTAGGAATAACCTGAAATCATGGCTTAGCTGAAAGACCAGTTGTTTCTCCCAAATGTGGGTTTACTTATTGAGCTAAGAAATCATTCCTATGTAAATACGAACATCTATTATCCTCTTGTGTCTTTATTAACTTGAAATAGTACCAGCATGAATACATTTAATTTAGGAATAGTTTTGGTTTAGAAGTTATTTCCCTTTAGAAAACAGCACTTTAAGCTTAGGTTGAGTTTTTGAATAACTTCAGAGGAAATCTTTAAAAACATTTTTCAAAGACTTTCAGAAATTCTGTTATGGAAGCCTTAGAAATCCAGTCAATATGAACAATTTTGATTTGTAGAATTTGTAGTGAGAGCACAAGTGCTGAAATAATAAAGTATGGCATTTAAACTTGAATCATAGTCCTTTAGGGAAAAAATTAAATGAAGTTTTAAATTTGAACTTGGACAAATCTTGAATGATGATGGTTAGTGGACCTTAGAAACTAAAATAGCTTTTCTAGAGTTTATCTTGATTTAATTGAAATGAATTTAAATGCATGCTAATTTCCCATTTACTAACTGGATTAAAATCAGTTATGGTGGACTAGATCAATGGACTTGGACCTTAGTGGAACAAAGCCACTGAAAGACAAGTGAGTGAGTCTGCGCAGTTGTTGAAGCCATTAGCTCTTGTGGGTTTTGTAGCCACAGAAGCTAAAGTAACCTCTCACCATGTGCCTCTCACCTAGTTCAGGAATGTTGGCTTCCCAGAAAATGCACAGTACAAGTTGTGCCTTCAGCTTTCTCACACAATGAGTCATATTATGATTGGTCTTGCTTCTGTTCTGCTGTAGTGCATAATTCATGCAAAAAATTTGATTTCAACTGCATCAACTTCAAAAAGGCTGCAATCAGGCATCTATCTGGAAGGATTTGCTAAGAGAAAAGTTTCTGTTTTTTGTTTATACAACTGGGGACTCACACTACTTTTGATCAATGCAGTGGCACAGAGCTGAAGGCAGTTTTTCAGTTTGCAGGCTTATTTTTAAGCCTTTTGTTTTCCTTGCATTTCTAGAAGTTCTCCAGGATGAAGGCTGTGTACATTTGACAGAATTATTGGGTTTATCTTTGCAAGAGCTCATCTCTAAATCGAAATAAAAAGTAAGTGTCTAAGGATTGAAATAGCTGCTAATAAAATAGCCATCTCTTAAGTATTGGTGGTTTAATCTCTTGTAAATTCCAGCATAGCCCAAAAGATGATGAGTTCATGTCTCTTGCATGTGATAGTCTGGACAGTATAAAAAGTCTAAAGGCAGGAGTGAAGAGAAACAGTAATAGGTTTAAAAATGCCCAGTTCATAATTGCAGTAGTGTTTTAATAGCTGTAGTGGTGGTGGTGTCAGTATCAAAGATTATGGTTAACATTTATTGTAGCTGTGCTACTATCACTCACTATTCTTAGAGCCTTACATAGATTATCTCATTTAATCCTCACATAAAGTCTGTGAAGTAGGTACTATGTTTACTTCTTTTTTTATAGATGTGGAGATCAGGCTCTTGGGGGTATAATAACTCGTCCAAGATTACATAGCTAATTTTTTTTTTTTCTGAAGACGCTTACACCACTTTGCTTGGAGTGTAGAGTGGAAGCTCTCTGTGCTTATTGGTTGACTCATCTTGGACTGGATACTGTTTACTGATTACTCAAATTTCCCTGTGTTTCAGCTTTCTTCTGTGCAAAATGGGAGGTTGAGGGAGGGCCAATCTCTTTGTAGAGGGAGTCTTTGATTTTTTTTTTTTTTTTTTTTACTGAGAAAGCAGAGTTGGTTCCGAGTCGGCATCAAATATGTGTCTTTCTCCTGACTTAAAGGAACACTTGAATGTCCTACCCTTGCATGGTAGGGAAGCAGGGATTAAGAGATGAGATACTTAACCAGCCATTCTAATATCATGAGCATGAGGAACTCCCTGGAGCCAGACTTCACCAAAAATTGAGTCCAGTCAACTTTGAATCCCTGGGGATTGAAGTAACGCTTCATATTCTCTCACAGTGGAATAGAATGCACCTTCTTTGTGAAAATAAATGAATAATTAGGCATATTGGAAGTTAATGAGAAAATATGAACATCTAGAACAGTGGCTGTTAAATTTCACTGGGCGTCAGAGTCACCTGGAGAGCTCACGCGAACAGAAGGCTGGGTCCCGCCTCCAGAATTTCTGAATCAGTCGATCTGGATTTGAATTGCATTTTTAACAAGTTCCCTGTTTATGCTGATGTTGCTAGTCCAGGGACCACACTTTGAGAACTACTGGTATAGAATATCTCTATATATTCAAAATATTGTACCAGTATGTTCAAAGCTAAAAGGCAGTCTGTGCTTATTTTATAAAAGCACAATCAGGAGAAAGTTCTACATGTCACTGAGTACAACAAAAATGCTGTTTTTAGTACCTATTTCTTTTTCTTTCTTTTTTTTTTTTTTAAGATGGAGCTTCACTCTTATTGCCTAGGCTGGAGTGCAGTGGCGTGATTTCAGCTTAGCATAGCCTCTGCCTCCTGGGTTCAAGTAATTCTCCTGCCCCAGCCTCCCAAGTAGCTGGGATTACAGGCATGTGCCACCATGCTCGGCTAATTTTGTATTTTTAGTAGAGACGGGGTTTCTCCATGTTGGTCAGGCTGGTCTTGAACCCCCGACCTCAGGTGATCCACTTGCTTTGGCCTCCCAAAGTGCTGGGATTACAGGCGTTGAGCCACTGCACCTGGCCTTTTTTTTTTTTTTCTTTTTTTCTTCCAGATCTTGAGGAGGGAAGAAAGTAACTGTCCACTGTAACCACACTGGTAAGGTGACATGTGCCTTCATAGACACATAATCATTTAGTGTCCTGAACTGAGTGCTCTTCCTCTTTAATAGCTGGAAATGCTGAACTACTTGTTGATGGTGTTTTGTGGGGAGAATTTATGCTCACTTGTGTTTTAATATAAGTATGCGTGGTTTTTTTTCCCTTCAGATTAGAACAGGGGCTTTAGTGTCTTTTCATTCCAAATTTTTCTCATTAGAGGCATTTAGCATTTAAGTCCTGATCCTGATATGTTGGTATTTTCAGCCTTGTGAATACCCATTGGAAACTGCCCTAGGTCCAGCTTTAAGGGGATGTGAAGCGGGCTGTTTCCACAGATAAATCCCTGGGGACTGAAATAACGCTTCATATTCTCTCATAGTAGAATAGAATGTACCTTCTTTATGAAAATAAACAAATGAATAACTGGGCATATTGGAAGTTAATGAGAAAAGAAGGCATAGAAAATGTAGGCAGGCTCTCATTAGGTGGTTTTCTATTTCAGCTGTTTGCCTCATAATACAGTTCAGGCTTATGAAATTGGAGAAAATGAAAATGTCATTTGGTGCCATTTAAAAATCTTGACTCTTAAGTAAAACACGAAAACACAAAAGATGACACACTGCCTTGCTTTTTTTTTTTTTTTAAAGAATTAATAGACTATTGTTTTAATCAGTTGTAGGTTTATAGGAATATGAATGGCAAGTACAGAGTTTCCACATTACTCCCCTACGCTCACATTTTCTGTATTATTAACGTCTTTTATTAGTGTGGTACTTTTGTTGCAGTTGATGAGCCAAGTGGATACATTATTATTAACTAAAGTTCATAGTTTACGTTAGTATTCACTCTTTGTGTTGTACATTCTATGAGTTTTGCAAATGTATAGTGAGGTATATCCATCATTACACTATGAGAATAGTTCTACTGCCCTAAAACCCTTCTGTTCTCCATCTGTTTATCCCTTTCTGACTCCCTCTGCATTGAACTTTTGGAACTACTGATCTTTTTACCATGTCTATGATTTTGTCTTTTCCAGAATTTCATTTACTTGGAATCATACAGTGTGTAACCTTTTCAGATTTGCTTCTTTCACTTAGCAATATACATTTAAGGTTCTCCCATGTTTTTTCATCCATTGATAATTCATTTTCTATGGCTGAGTAATATTCCACCTTATGGATAAACAAATCACAGTTTATTCACCTGTTGAAGGACATCTTGGTTGTGTCCAAGTTTTGGCAGTTATGAATGAAGCTGCTATAAATATTTGTGTGTAGGTTTTTGTGCACGTAAGTTTTCAACCCATTTGGGTTAATATCTAGCATGATTTGGCAATCATGCAACTTGATTGCCAGATCATATGATAAGAGTGTGTTTAGTCTCATAAGAAATTGCAAAACTGTTTTCCAAACTGGTTGTACCAATTTGTATTTCCACCAACAATGCGTGAGTTTCCATTGCTCGTCATTGTCACCAGCTTTTTTTGTTTTAGATCTTAGCTTATTAGGTGTGCAGTGGTGTCTCATCAATTTAATTTGCATTTTCTTAATGACATATGATATTGAACATCTTTTCGTATGCTTACCATTTGTATGTCCTTTTTGGTAAGGTGTCTCTTTAGAGTTTTTGCCCATTCTTTCTTTAATTAGGTTGTTTTCTTATTGTTAAGAGTTCTTTGAATATTTTGGATACCAGGTAGTCTTTTATCAGGTACATGTTTTGCAAAGATTTTCTCTCTTGTCCTTTTATTCTCTTTTGCATAACAAAGGTTTTAAATTTTAATGAAGATCAACTTACTGATTTTTTTTCTTTCTTAGATTATGCTTTTGGTCTTGTATATTTTAAATAGTCAAAGCCAAACTCTGGGTCATGTAGATTTTCTATGTTATTTTCCAGGAGTTTTATAGTTTTTGCATTCTATGTTTGCATCTGTGATCCATTTTGAGCTAATTTTTGTTAAAGGTGTCTAGATTCTTTTTTTTTTTTTCTTTTTTATATGGCTGTTTAATTGTTGCAGAACCATTTGTTGAGAAGACAGTCGTTTTTCCACTGAATTGCCTTTGCTCTTTGGTCAAAGATCAGTTGACTGTATTTGTGTGAGTCTGTTTCTAGACTCTCTACTGCCTTTTTAACTGCAAATTTGTAGCACTTGCTTTGGGTTCCTCCTGTGTTGATCCCGCTTATCTTAATAATATAGGTCAGTGCTTATACCCATGATTACAGAAGGTCTCTGCTTGTTTGTGTAGTCATTTCACTCCTCCAAACATTCCTTGTGACACAGTGAAAGGAAGGACCAGCATTTCACATGTCCTTCCAGCATTTCACATCTTCTTGTCCTCATCCACTTATTCATTGCTAGCTTTCACTGCTAATGTCAAACCTATTTTAGTAAATGAATTTAATGAATTCCATATAGTCCACTTAAAGATTTTTTTTTCCAGTGTGATTTCCAAGAATGAACTGCATCATAAAAGTGAGGGGTGCTATATTGATAAAGCACTTTTTGTTTGTCTGTTGCCTCATTTGTAAAATAGAAATAATATTCCTCTTACCTACATCAGAGTGATACTGTTTTTGTTTTTAAATCACAACACAACATGTATGTTAAAACACAGAAGATGAGAAAGGGTATTGATTATTCACTTGTACTACAGGGTTCAGTTCTTTTCTTTGTCTTCATTTTATTCTTCTTATTTATCTATTCCTCTAGGTTTTAACTATAACTGCGATTTTCATTGAAGACTCTGATCCATGGGTCTTAGGCAACTGATGAATTTCCGTTGTAGAATTTTCCTTCCATTGCCTAATCTCCTTCGGTCTCTCTTCTCTACTATTTTAAAGAAATAACTGGCAGAGAGGTGGAGTGCCTCCAAGGCTGCAATTTCATAGAGAGAATATTTGGGTCAAAATATTAATTGGAAGGACATCTGTCAGGTATAACCCCCAAAACATTATTTTCATCAAGGTGTAAGATGCAGTGATTCATTTAATGCTATTGCTAATCTTTATAAGTCTCATACAATTTTAAGAGGCTTATCTGTATACTATATAACCTTATGCTTACTTTAGGCATGCTTACTCAAAATCTACATTTAATTGCTTCTGAAAATATATTTTTTCTTAAGCTACTTTTATGTGTTTTCCTTAGTATTCTCTAAACCACATAAGCTATAACTTTTACTTTTTTAATTTTAATTTTTATTAAGGGTCAGGGTCTCCTTCTGTCACCCAGGCTGGAGCACAATCATAGCTCAGCCAATCCTCCTACCTCAAACTCCTGGGTTAAACCAATCCTCCTGCCTCAGCCTCCAGGTAGCTGGGACGACATGTGTGTGCCATGACATCCAGTTAATTTTTAAATTTTTTTTTTTTTTAAAGACAGGGTCTTGCCGTGTTGCCCAGGCTGGTCTTGAACTCTTGGCCTCAAATGATCTTCCCACCTTGGCCTCCCAAAGTGCTGGGATTACAGGCATTAACCACCACCCTGGCCTAGTTGGAACTGTTAGAGAGGATGTCATGCCATTCCTAGAGCTTATACAATCCTGTGTATATAGGAACTCAGCACCTCTGTCAGACATGCAGTCTTTTAGATCTATTTGCTGTATTTTGCTTTCGTTTTTAAAATAACTGTTGCATTAATATTGTCTTAGATGGTAAGTTCATAAAGTGAAGGGATATGTTGATATATTTTATAAATTGTTGATGAACACAGCTTAATACTCTGGTAATGCTTTTCTGAGTAAAGAGGGAATACTCACTATGTATGAATTTGTTAGCATAGAGGAATGAAAAATTGGGAAAAACAAGAATAGGATTTTGGGTGAAATTAATATAGCCAATCTATATGTTAATATATTAATAGATTTTGATTATTATATGACAATTTACTTCATCCTTTACTTTTAATCTATGTAGGACTCGTAGTTAAAATGAGTTTCTTGTAGGCAGCATATAGTTGATTCTTGTTATTTAGAAACATCTTTTTTCATGGGTGTGTTTAGATCGTTTTCGTTTAATATAGTGAGTGACATGATTGGATTTAGACACACCATTTTGTTGTTTGTTTTTTGTGTATTCCGTCAGTTATTTGTTTCTTCCCCCTTTTTCTGTCTTTTGGGTTATTTGAATCTTTTTAGTATTCCATCTTAATATTCCATATTAGCTATTTTGCTATCTTTAAGAAAATATTTTTGGTGGATGCTCTAGGAATTACAATATAACACACCAAAACTGTCACAGCCTACTCAAGAGTTAATGTTGTTTTCTGTAAGTAAAATGTAGAATCCTTATGATAGTTTCCTTTATCCTTTCCCACTCACCTGTAGGTTATTGAAAACCTCACCAGTGTTACACATTTTGCTTTCAATAAAGAACTTAAGGGAAAGTAGTCTTCTATATTTACTGAGGTATTTATTATTTCTGTTTTTTGTGAAGATTCTGATTTCTTTCTGGGGTTATTTCCCTTAAGCCTAAAGCTTGCTCTTTAGCTTTTTGTAGAGCAAGTCTGCTGAAAATATTTTTAATTTTCCTCCATCTAAAAATACCATTATTTAGCTTTCTTTCCTGAAGGATGTTATTGATGGATATGGAATTTTAGGTTGGTGGATTTTTTTCCTTGAGCATTTTAAAGATGTTTTTCTATTGATTTCTTGCCTGCTTGGTTTCAGTTGAGAAGTTTTCAGTAATTCAAACCATTCTTCTTCTGTAATAATATGTAACTTTAGCCATTGTGAATACTTTCTTTTTGCTTTTAAGCAGTTGACTAAGTGTGACTTTTTTCGAGCTTATTCTGTTTGGGGTTTGTGAACTTCTTGCATTTGTAAATTTGTGTCTTTTAATAATTGGGAAGTTTTGGGCTATTATTTCTTCAAATAGTTTCTCCACCAATTGTTTTTTTCTAGATAATCAGTGGCATGAATGCTAGAACTTTATGATATTTTCCTGCAGGTCTTTGAGGCTCAGCTCATTTGTCTCAACAATTTTTTTTTCTTTGTTCTTCATATTGGATCATTTCACTGACTCTTCAAGTTCACTTATTCTTTCTTCTGTTATATATATGTATTTTGACTTGAGCTATCCCATGAATGTATTTCAGATATTTTTATTTCCACAATATGCACTTGCTTTTCTAGTTTTGATTTTTTTTTTTTTTTTAATTTTTATTTTTGTGAGACGGAGTCTCGCTCTGTCACCCAGGCTGGAGTGCAGTGGCGCAATCTCGGCTCACTGCAAGCTCCACCTCCCGGGTTCATGGCATTCTCCTGCCTCAGCCTCCCGAGTAGCTGGAACTACAGGCGCCCACCACCATGCCCGGCTAATTTTGTTTTGTATTTTTCAGTAGAGACGGGGTTTTACAGTGTTAGCCAGGATGGCCTGGATCTCCTGACCTCGTGATCCGCCCGCCTCGGCCTCTCAAAGTGCTGGGATTACAGGCGGGAGCCACTGCACCTGGCCTAGTTTTAATTTTTCTGTTGAGAACTTGTGTCTTTCCATTCATTCCATATCACCGTGGAGGATATTTATAATATTTGTCCTTTGGGTTTCTCAGAGTTGGAATCTGATTGCTTTTTTCCCTAAGAACTGATCATATTTTCCTAGTTCTTTGTATGTGGAATGATGTTGGATTGTATCCTGGACATTGTGTATGTTGTGTGGTATAGATTCTGGGTCCTGTTCTAATCTTCTGAATAATGTTGATCTTTTAAAATGTGTTTTAGCAGGGAGTAAACCCAGCTAGATTCCGGCTGCATTTCTGTCTCACCTTTTTGTGGCTAGCGGTACTATTCTCAGTTCAGGTTTCAAAGTCTTTGTGATGCGACTCTAGGTCTGTCTCATGTGTGCCTCTCAGGGGCAGTGGTTTCTAGACTTAGTTCACTTCTTACAGCTGTTGCTATACTGTTCTAGATCTGTGTCATGCATGCACAGCTTAGGGTGAAGCCAGGAATTGTGCTGATTCATGTTCAGAATTAGGGGATTCCCTTCTCCATTTTCTTTCTCTCCGTGATTCCCCCATCCTCTTTGGCCTGTGAGGGCTCCTTTTCCAGATTCCTGTGGTCATAAAGACTGGGTTTCCTGGAGCACGAGTGGCTCAGGCTGCTGCCCTGCTGTTCTCCTGTATAGTGGAGCTCTGTGACTGGGTCCTGCTCCAAGACATAGCTGTCAGAATAAAAGAAAAAACAAAACAAAACTGGAAACTTATCTCCTTGTAGATCATTTCTTTAAATTTGTCTCCTCCAGAATTCACCTTGTTAACATTTCAGTCCTCAGTTGTTGCTCTTTGTATTATTTTGGTAACTGTTGAGTAGCACATGCTTCTGCTAAGTTTACATGACTTTTCTTACTCAGGTCACAACCCATATTTCCCTTTGTTGCTCATCTCTGTCCCAGGCACTCAGCTATTTTTGTGTCCAGAGCTTTTAGTTGTAAAAAGCAAGAGAGGGAGAGAGAGGCTCTAGTGGGCTTACTATCAGAGAGGAACCGGGGCTCCCTGCTATTCTTTTGTTTCTGCTTTACAAAGGACGTCTATACCTCAAAGGAGAGAATACATGATGATAGTGTGTATGATGTCAACAGACCTTCCCACAGAATTTGCAAAGAAGATCCATATTTTGCTACCAAGTGACACTTTGACATCAGGCTAACTTAGAACAGCAATTTTCTTTCTTTCACTGTTTTGTGAGATGCAGTTTGTATTCATGCTTTGGGGAGGCAGGCAACATTTTCTGAGGGGAAAAACAAAAGTCCCCAAAGAACTGGGAAGCCTAGAAGCAAGGAGTGCCAAAGAGGTGAGGGAAGAGCCTCATTGTCTGCAGGCAGTTGACAGTCATGCTGAGGATGGAGTCTGTGACCTGGCTCCAGCAAATTGCCATTGTCAGCTTCTCTTTCCAAATAACTGAAAGAAAACAGGGTTACCACATCTGAAAAAGAAGAATATGAGGAAGGAAAGAGAATTAGGTTAAAAATACTTAAAACTCAGGAGTGCTTCTTCCTTTGTTCATATAGGGCTTTGTGCGCACGTTTGGCTGTTTTTCATTAAAAGCAATTTTAGGTTTTACTTTGAACTTAATGATTTTCAAGTGACAATTGTGGCTTCTTTATATTTGACTTCATATTTAGGTGTTGGCAAAACAACTATAATCCTACCACTTATCATATTAGTATATTTTCTCTACTATTTGTTCTTTTCTAATCTTTGGTTTTTTCCAGTAATGAAAGTGATAAATGCTTATTATAAATACTTTAAACAATAGGAAAGTAGACAAAAGTAAGAAAGTAGAAACTGACTCCTTAGGGTTAACTATGGAACTATGGTTAATAGTGTTCAAGTTTTCTAGTTTCTTTTTTTTAAAAAAATTATACTTTAAGTTCTGGGATACATGTGCAGAACATGCAGGTTTGTTACATAGGTATACACGTGCCATGGTGGTTTGCTGCACCCATCAACCCGTCATCTACATTAGGTATTTCTCCTAATGCTGTCCCTCCCCTAGTCCCTCACCCACCAACAGGCCCAGTGTGTGATGTTCCCTTTCCTGTGTCCATGTGTTCTCATTGTTCAGCTGCCACTTATGAGTGAGAACACGTGGTGTTTGGTTTTCTGTTCCTGTGTTAGTTTGCTGAGAATGATGGTTTCCAGCTTCATCCATGTCCCTACAAAGGACATGAACTTATCCTTCTTTATGGCTGCATAGTATTCCATGGTGTATATGTGCCACATTTTCTTTATCCAGTCTATCATTGATGGGCATTTGGGTTGGTTCCAAGTCTTTGCTATTGTGAACAGTGCTGCAGTAAACATATGTGTGTGTGTGTCTTGATCGTAGAATGATTTATAATCTTTTGGGTATATACCAACTAATGGGACTGCTGGGTCAAATGGTATTTCTAGTTCTAGAACCTTGAGGAATCACCACACTGTCTTCCACAATGGTGGAGCTAGTTTATATTCCCACCAACAGTGTAAAAGCTTTCCTGTTTGTCCACATCCTCTCCAGCATCTGTCGTTTCCTGACTTTTTAATGATTGCCATTCTAACTGGCATGAGATGGTATCTCATTGCGGTTTTGATTTGCATTTCTCTGATGACAGTGATGATGAGCTTTTTTTCAAGTTTGTTGGCCACATAAATGTCTTCTTTTGAGAAGTGTCTGTTCGTATCCTTTGCCCACTTTTTGATGGTTTTTTTTTTTTTTTTGTATATTTGTTTAAGTTTTTTTTTTGTGGATTCTGGATGTTAGCTTTTTGTCAGCTGAATAGATTACAAACATTTTCTCCCATTCTGTAGGTTGCCTGTTTACTCTGATGATAGTTTATTTTGCAGTGCAGAAGCTCTTTAGTTTAATTAGATCCCATTTGTCAATTTTGGCTTTTGTTGCCATTGGTTTTGGTGTTTTAGTCATGAAGTCTTTGGCCATGCCTGTGTCCTGAATGGTATTGCCTAGGTTTTCTTCTAGGATTTTTGTGGTTTTTGGTCTTACGTTTAAGTTTTCTAGTTTCTTTTATTGGGAGAGGAATATGTAGTTAAAATTATTTTGTATTAAAAAATTTGTCCTGTCACAGTAACTTTAAGCATTTTTTGCCATTTTTATACATAAAGACACTAAATGTAATTTTGTTTTAATTTTTAAAAAACTATGTATAGGAAACAATTGAGTGGTATACAATGTGTGTTAAAATTTCCTCTTAATCATCTTTTTACTTCATAATGGGATCCATTAGTACTATTACTTGTTTGTAGAATGTATACTTCTGTCATTCTTTACTCTTTCTCTGAATATGTGAAGATTATTAGAATATCAGTTTTTCTCCATTTGTTACAAACTCCTTGCAAACATAATTTTTTTATGCTAAATTTCTGTTCTTTTGAAACTGAATGTTTTAGTTGCATTCCTTTTTCCTTATTGTACTTTTAAAATGAAAAAAAATTTTTTTTCTTTAAAATCAGCCCCAGTAGCCTCTCAGATCCATCTTATCTGAGACATCTGATCTCTCCTAGGCACTTAAATAAAGTAACTTGTGAAAACACCTGACAGCCTCTTGGAATGAAGTCATAAGATGTATGTTTATTCTTCTGCCTCCTGTCTCCTCACTCTTTTAACTCCTCAGCTACCAAGATAGGGCAGCTTCAGATCAACAATGATAGGAGTCAATTTTAGATGAACACCAATAACCCATATATATTACAATCTTATTGTGGGCAGAGTACTTGGTATTAGGTGGTTATTGTCAAAGTGATAAGACCAGGCTTCTGCATTTGGTGAGACACCCAAATAATACAAATACCTAAACCTTTCATAATGTAACATACAGATTAACGTAATATATTACTATAATATACATTAATATATCAATATATTACATATAACATATATAATATAATGCAATAAGATGACAATGACAGCAGGTGGAAGTGATCTAGGAGAAAGTTTTTTCTAACAGCCAGACTGGTGTCAAGACTGCGCAGACTGAGGGTGAATTCTGCCACTGTCTTTCGCCTCTTCTCACTAAGCCAGAATAGCCTCCTTTCTACAATGAGAATATTATTCGTTATTTTCCAGTGTTGTAGGAGGAATCGTCGAGGGCTCAGGGAATGTTTTTCTCGTCCTTCACCCTTCTGTTTGTGCAGCTGCCCCATCACTTCTCCACTGTGGCATTCTGGCAGTTGTCATTACATTTTTAATATGACTTGCTCTTTACCAGTCCTTCCTGGCTAGCAGGTGAGGACAGAGATGGGGTCTGTCTTGCTCCCTGGTAGATTCCCAGTGCTTAGCTCTGTGCCTTTTATAGAGTGCAGTGGTTAAGAGCCTGAACTCTGGACTCAGACTGCCTCAGCTTCCGTGTCTATTAGTTCTTCAACCCTGGGCTAGTTAACCTTTCTGTGCTTCAGTTTCCTCATCCGTGAAATGAGGATAAAAATGGTGTGTATCTCTTTGGGTTATGATGAGGATCAAATAAATTAGTATTTAAATTAAAACATGTGTCTAACACTTTGTAAATGCTTGTTAAATAAAATAACAGTTTCTCAATATCTGTCAAAGGAAAAAATAAATGGGTCTTTGTCAGCCTTTTCCAGTGAGCTGAGTGTGTCCTGCTGGCCCCCTATCGACTTCAGTAGGGATGGCATCATGTTCAAGAGACCCAGGAAGATACCCAGAGCCAGCGAACGAGTCATAGGGTTTATTGAGGGGACTTACATACAGGGTGTTCCAGTGGTGGCAGGCTAGATGGGAGAACCAGTACCCTTTGTAAAAAGCGTGGAGTATCAGTAACTTTTTCACTTAGCATTCTCCCCGTAGTGACCTCCACCTGGCAACCTTCATTTAACCCAACACAAAGGGCTTTGATTCCCTGTATGGCTTGCATTCTGTGGGGTGGGCCAGGGGTTCAGATGTTCCTCATAGATAAGGAAGGAATCTCTGGGTTGGCTACTCCTGGATTCCTTACTTTGGAACTCTGAACACACATTATTTTTAGACCATAGGGTCATTCTGAGGGTGTGTTTAAGTTATTGCTGTCAGGTGCATCTGCCGTGCAGGGTAGAATATTGCAGTCCTTTGCTTAGATTTGGCTGCTGCTGTGACATATAGTTTGACCCATGGGATGGCTGAACGCCCATAAACAAAATTGTCCTCATTGGGAACATATTAACCAAGAAACATAGCCTTATACTTGTGATAGCCTGACTTTCATGTACATTACACCAAGCAGGGTGGCCAGGGATACATATGCAGCAGGTTATCGGGGAGCTATGAATATTCACGAGACGGCGGCATGCACATGCGCAGTAGGCTAACGTGTATGCAACATGCATCCCATGTTCACCTGGGGGTGGAGAGTTAACATGTAAATGTGTTTCAATTAGGCTCTTTGTATCAAAAGATAAAGCAGAGGACACAATAGCCATTTGTGTGCATCCTCCATAGACTGGCCAGAACCACACCATGGCTGGTGGTCTCTTACCAGGAAGGAGTGCTGGTCAGTCCTTGCGCGAAAACTGCAGAAGGGATGGGCAGCGTCAGGTGGTTGGTCCATATCAGTGGGTGTGTCTTTTGAAAGGGCTGGTTTCTATTTAGCCCTTAGGGAGGGAAGAAAGCCTAATTGTGGTTAGAGAGGGAAGGGGTATAATGAGGTGTGTCTGACCTGCCCCCACATCTCGTTATGACCATGAACTCAGTTTTCAAGGTTACTCTGGGGTCCCCTTGGCCAAGTGGAGGTCCTTCAGTAGGGTGGTGGCTTAGAATTTTATCTTAGGTTTACGTTCTCCCCCTTTTGGCTGAGATTTGTCAGAGGTAACAGCGATAGCCAAACTTATTTTGTCCCATAACATTGCCAGAGTGATGCGACTACCTGCCCCAGGTCCTGTCCCTTGATGGGACCCCTGTGGTCAAGGGACTTAGAGCCAAAAGATCTACACCCAATTAAGTATTCTAGGCCAGACTGGAATGGAGGTGGGCAGGCACTCAGTAACCCTTAAAACCTTTTGAGCAATATAAGAGCCGAAACCAAAGCCAAAAGGCAAGGTTACAAAATGGACTTATCTGTATGTTTTTCATGTTGAGCCACCATAAACTTGGTTTTAGGTACAGACTTGCAATAATTAGTTATATAGAACACGAGCATTTTGATAATCAGAAAAAGGAACAAAGTAGTGAGTTACGACACTACCACATAACCCTGTTATGACAAGGGTTTGCAAGGTGGATCCAAACCAATCTCCAAATCTGTAGCGAGCCAGCTGTAAGATCATTGAAGGGGTCCATAGTCTGTAGTTTGTACTTCTTGTAACCATTTGGTTTGTTTGGAAATTTTTTCTGGATGGGTTTCTACCTCACCTGGTGTTGATGTCAGTACAACAGGTGGTTTGAGCCACTGCACAGACTCCTTGTTTGGCTAGAAGAAAATCTCATGCAGCTCGATGATCTAAAACCACTTGAGTTAAGTTTCTTGACTCAATTTTTGTGGTGCTGCAGTACGTTTTGTGGTTTCGTTGGCAATTTTTCCTAGGGTGTCCAATAGATTTTTTATCATGTCTCTATTTGCATAAACCCTATAACTGGGAACTGCTGTACCCAAAGAGGCTCTGCCCCCAAGTGTTTTGATATCCTCCTGGTAACTCATTTTTCAGTCTGTGGAAAGCAGGATACCTCTCATCATTGGACTGGATGGAGAAGGGGGCTATTCAATGTCTCAACAAACAAGAACCTTGTGCAGGCTGTCAGAGCAGCAGTGTGCTACCCTAGTGTGGGTGGGTCAGATCCTATGCCACTTATAAACATATAACCTGGGGGAGCACAAGTGATACCCCCAAGAGTATGTTCTTTGATGGACTCATCAAAGAGCAGACAATACTAAATTGAAAAATGGGTCGCTTCTCTCACAAGCTTTCCAAAATCCATTCACATGATGTTTTAAATATAAGTATTGTTGGCATAATAGAGATGAAGTTTTACATTATTTCCTTGATCTATACTGCATTTGTCTACCCAGTACTTCATAGATTGAGAGGGTCTCACGGTATAGAATGAATGTACACCATTAATAACAGGAGACAAATTAAAACAAGGGGTGGTCATATTTGGCTGTGCAAGCAATTGTACCCAGAAAGTTGACAAGGAATGGATTTGGTCCAGGTTACTGGTGACATCGGGGAAATTGGAAATGGATATTATTAATGGCAGATGTTTATTGTGAATGGATTTAGGAAGCTGTGGACACATCCGATCTGATGTTTCCTCTGGTGGCAACACTTTGGGACAATTTAACCAGAGAATTATCATGCTATTTCGTATATTGGGATGGGGGACAATTACAAGGAGGAGGGAGAAGGCTGTTAATACCATAAGAGCAAAGGAAGAAAGGGAAACAGATATTAAAACTATTTAAAGAATTCAAACTAAGGGAGAAACCACAGGTTCCATACAATCTCAAGGGAACTGTCAGACAAGCTTTGGGGAATTATCTTTGAAGTAAAAGAGCACCTGACTTACAAGAAATGAAATAACAGTGTCCTCAGAGAAAAGGGTCATGAGTCCTGTCTAATTTTGACATTGTGTGTGTTGGGGGGAGTTTATAAGTATTTTAACTAACTATGGGTATCTAAATGTTGGAATTCATGGGGTTGCCACAATGTGGCCTAGCATACATAGAATTCCTTTATAACAGTTAAAGCGATTATAATGTAGGTGTATGGCTAGGCATTTAGAAGATGCTGGTGGGTATTTCTCCGTTTACATAAGGCAACAGTAATTGTGAAAATTTCTAAACCTAAAACACCAAGTGTGATAGCCAGTAGAAGGTGAGTATAAGTGTTTATCTGAATACAGGCCTGGCCACAGTCTTATGAAAGCAGTTCACTGTTGTTGTTGGCTTTTCTTTGAGCCCAAGGATGAGGCTTTGGTTAACTTGAGTTTGGTATTAGATACCAGCATCGATATCCATGATTCAGCAGGGATAGGTGCCATTTTCAGATTAGGTATGTTTACCCAGGAGTCAACTCCCTTTAAATTAACAGCACAAGGATTAGTCAAGAATATTTGATAAGGCTGTTTCCAATGGGGCTGGGGGGAGTCTTGTAACTGATGTCTTTTCAAGTATACATAGTCAATAGGTTGGAGGTGGTGATGCTGCAGTTTTTGACCTGAATGGAAGCTGTAAGAAGATTCTAACACCTTGTGGTGGTTGATCCTTATAGCTTTTATGAGCCCCTGGCAGTAAGCCAGGAGTTCCCCCTATAATTGGGTCGAAGAAATATTCCTTGGTCACAGGGAATGGACCAACCAGTAACAATTTCAAAAGAAGAGAGTCATTGTTCTCTGGTAGGAGTGGACTGCAGAATCAGTAGTACCAGTGAAATGGCTTTAGGCCAGGACAAAATTAAAAGTTTTTGTGACTTTGGCCAGACCAGCTGTTTTTTAATGATTTCATCAGCCCGCTCAACTAGCCCAGAGGATTGGGAGTGACAGGCAGTGAAAATGCTGTAGAATGGGCCAGATTTTTCAAACTGTTTCCAGTACCTGGCTGGTTAAATGAGTTCCCCTATCACTACAAAGTTCAAACACACCAGATAGGAATGATTTTCTCAGGTAGTATTTTGACCACCCCTAGAGCTGTGACTTATTTGCAAGGGAAAGCTGCAACCCAATGAAAATACATGTCAACAATTGCAAGCACATATTTGTTTTCATACCACTATGGGATGATGGTAGCTGAATGAAATCAAGTTGCCAGATAGCAAATGTACCACTGGGGAGTGAGAATTGGCCTGCAGGGGGCTTTAGGGACTTACCTGGGTTGTACTGGGGCAACACATTGCAAAGTTTGTATACCTGAGACATGACAGTTGGGCATAGTCTCCAATAGTATTGTCTACCCCATTGGATCATTTTGTCTGGATTCCAATGGGTCAGATTAAAATCTGTCTTTGCAGAGTGCTGGCTAAAATTGGATGTTCGTTTGGACCTTCCCATAATTTTATTTCGGGAGTTGAAAGAATTGTTTTGTTTTATTCACCTCCCTCTTTCAGTCTCTGAAACTGTCTTTCGTGAGACAGAGCATGGAAAGGAGATCTTCAGATAAGGAAGAGAATAAGGGAGAGGAGGAATAGAGGTAAAAGGAGAGGTAGAGGGTCAAGCAGCCACAAAGGGAGAAGAAGTCACTTGCAGGGTGATAGCTTTGGCTGTTTCATCTGCAGCGTGGTTGTCTTTGTTGTCCTTTGTCTTGTCAAGGGAATGTCCCTAGACTTTGATAATGGCTAGGGCTCAAGGAGTCTGAATGGCATCCAAGAAGGCCAAAACAAAATCTTTGTTTCTAATAGATTGTCCAGAGGAAGTTAAAAATCGTCTGTCCCCAGAGCATGCCAAAATCATGGGCAACTCCAAAGGCACATCTCCTGTCTATATAAATATTAGCCATTTTATCATTGGCCAGTAGGCAGGCCCAAGTGAGGGCATGTAGTTCCCCCTGTTGGGCAGATCTGGCCCCTGGCATGGGGCCTAATTCAGTGGTCTTTATCAGAGAGACCACCACATAGCCTGCCCAATAGGAACCAGCCCAGTTTCTCAGAAAAAAGATCCATCAATGTACCAGATAAAATCTGGATTGGATAAGGGAGTCTTTTAAGAGTCTACACAGGGTGCCGGGCGCGGTGGCTCGTGCCTGTAATCCCAGTACTTTGGGAGGCTGAGGAGGGCAGATCACAAGGTCAGGGTATCGAGACCATCGTGCCTAACATGGTAAAACCCTATCTCTACTAAAAATACAAAAAAATTAGCCGGGTGTGGTGGCAGGCACCTGTGGTCGCAGCTACTGGGGAGGCTGAGGTGGGAGAATGATGTGAAGCCAGGAGGTGGAGCTTGCAGTGAGCTGAGATCATGCCACTGCACTCCAGTCTGGGTGACAGAGCGAGACTCTGTCTCAAAAATAAATAAACAAATAATAAATAAATAAAATGAAATAAAAGTTCACACAGGGTGAGAGAAGGGTGTCTTATATGGTTTGGCTCTGTGTCCCCACCCAAATCTCATCTTGAATTGTAATCCCCATAATCTCCACATGTTGAGGGAGTGACCTGGTGGGAGGCGATTGGATCATGGGAGTGATTTCCCCCATGCTTTTCTCATGGTAGTGAGTGAGTTCTCATGAGATCTGATGGTTTTATAAGAGGCTCTTTCTCCTTTGCTCTTGCTTCTCTCTCTCGCCTACCACCATGTAAGACATGCCTACTTACCCTTCCACCATGATTGTAAATTTCCTGAGGCCTCCCCAGCCACTGTGGAACTATGAGTGAATTAAACCTCTTTCTTTATAAATTACCCAGCCTCAGGGAAGTTCTTTATCACATTGTGAAAATGGACTAATACAGTGTCTGTGAAAGCAGTAGAGTCATGGGAGATACCCTCTTCAGGTAAAGGCAAGAGGATGGGAGGGTTAAGGAGGCTGCAACAAGGTTATAAGTGGTTGGGTTATAAGAGGAGGAGAAGAAAAGTATCTCCTAGGAGGTTGGTTGACTGGCTGAAAGATGCTGAGTGTGGTGAGAGGTAGGAATGTGGAACATACAGTGAGAGGGGATTCCATTATTAATGTTTTGGTAGCCTTAGTGAGGGTAGAAATGGCAGCAGTTGCCCTCAAACAGTTGGCAGTCCTTGAGCTATGGAGTCTGCTTGTTGACTGTAATACCCACTCGGCCACTTGCTGTTCCCATGGGACTGAGTTAGGACTCCCATGGTGTTTCCTTCTGGTTTATGGACAGGAAGGGAAAAGAGGAGATCATAATTTGGCTGTCCTAGAGTGGGAGGTGAGGTGAGTTGACCTTTTAGGTCTTTGAAGGCCTTTTTAGTTTTTGGGGTCCAAATAAGGGAGTCAGGGGAGGAAACTTTAAACAAAGGATACAGATGTTGTGCCATCAAAGACAAGTTGGGGACCCAAGTTCTGCAGTATCCTGCAAGTCCGAGAAACCCTCTAAGCTGTTTCTTAGGGGTCCGGAGAGGAAAGGAAAAGAGAAGGGTCGGTACTTAAGCCTAAAGGGGTTAATGGGTGTCCAAGAAACTTAATTGAATCCAGACAAAACTGCAGTTTGTCTTTAGAGACCTTGTGTCCCTTAAGGGCTAGCTGGTAGATCAAGTGAAGTATGTCAGTAAGACGAGTGTCTTGTGAGGCATAAAAATAAATTATCAGGCTGGGCATGGTGGCTCATGCCTGTAATCCCAGCACTTTGGGAGGCCAGGGCAGGCGGATTGCTCAAGCTCAAGAGTTGAAGACCAGCCTGGGAAACACAGGGAGACCCCATCTCTACAAAAATTCGCTGGGTCTTGTGGTGTGCACCTATCGTCCCAGCTACTTGGGAGGCTGAGACTGCAGTGAGCCAAGATTGCACCACTGCACTTCAGCCTGGGTGACAGAGTGAGATCCCATTTAAACAAAAAAAGGAAATCATCAATGCATTGCAACAGGGTAGAGTTGTGGGGGAAGATCATGTCCTTTAACTCAGCTTGTAAAATGTGAGAAAAACGAGTGAGGCACTCTGTATCCCTGGAGAAGGACTGTGCAAGTGAACTGTTGGCCTTTCCATGTGAAAGCAGAGAAACTGACTTCCTGGGTTGACAGGGATGCTGAAAGAGGTACCACCAAGATCAATAGCTGAGAAACATCGAGTGTCAAAAGGTGTGTTAGGATTGTATGTGGGTCTGGCATAGCGGGGTGCTGAGGTATAACAGTATTGTCGATGACCCTCAGGTCTTGAGCAGACCTCCATCCCTTTCCATTTGGTTTCTGGACAGGCAGTATGGGCATGCTGCAGGGGCTAGTGCAAGGGACTGAGACCCTTGAAGAGGATATCATTAATAATGGGCTGTCTACCAGCCAAAGCTTCAGGATCGAGGAGACATTGCCTTACATTAGGCAGAGGTTTGTTGGGGTCTAAATGTATGGTAATAGACTCACATCAGTGTTAGATTTAGCCAAGTGTATCAGGCAGTTCTCTTAAAGCAGGTGCTCAGTGGCAACTGAGTAATTAGCGACAGACAAGGGAAAGACATGAGTAAGGTCAATTGACAAGGTTTCTGAAGGAGAGACCTGCAGAATGGTATCTCCCTAATGAGAAAAAGAAATATGAGCCTGGTTAGATGCAGTGGCTCACGCCTGTAATCCCAGCACTTTGGGAGGCCAAGCGGGCTGTTCCCTTGAGCCCAGGATTTAGGAGAGAGAAGCCTGGGCAACGTGGCAAAACTCTTGTCTCTACAAAAAATGGAAAAACATTAACTGGGCATAGTGGCATGTACCTGTAGTCCCAGTTATTTGGGAGGCTGAGGTGGGAGGATTGATTGAGCCTGGGATTTCAAGGCTGCAGTGAGCTGTGACCGTGTCACTGCACTGCAGCTTGGGCAGCAGAGCGAGACCCTGTCTCCAAAAAAAAAAAAAGAAAAAAACTATGAGCCTGATGCTTCTCAAGGAAATCTCTCCCTATCAGATAGATAAAAGCAGAGAGAATAAGCAAGATACTGTGATGCTTGTAAGGGGACCCAGCAGATCAGTGATCAGTGCTGACTTCAAAGCGGTGATAGGTTGATGAGTGACCCTGACTGTTTATATGGTTTGGTTACTCCTGGGTGGGGATTTCTAAAAGAGTTGGAGTTGAGTACTGAAAGCATGGCCCCCAGTATTTATTAGGGCTCGGACTGTTCAATTATTAAAGATCAATTTCTCCCAATTAAATTAATTTGTTAGGAGAGGGAAAATTCCCCCTGTCTCCCCACGGTACCCCTATTCTTGTAATGAAGGAAGGAACTGGTCTGGGGTCAATCTGCTTTGGGGAAATAATTGGTTTCTTCTAGCTCAATCAGGATTATTCTTTAGGAGCTGTTTTTTGTATTTATTACAATCCCATTTAAAGTGACCAACTTACTTGCAAAAATAATGAAGAGCATTCTTTTGTATCAGGCACTGTTGTGTCTTTTGCCCCTTAGATTGGGCCTGCTATTTGGCAGAAGGCCCCTGAGCTGCTTAACGTGTAGGGCCATGAGTTTTGCAGGTTCTTCCTGACATTTGAATGTCCTCGCTGCCTGAGTATCTTTCTCTTTTTCTATTCTTTTTGAGAGTTGGTCAGATACGGGTGCCAATTCACGAGGCCTTCTAGAGGTCCAGTCAGCATCTTGTTGTTGAACTAGAGTTCTAAGGGTCTCTTTGAGCCTTGAAAGAAAAAGCAAATGGAAATGCTTGGCTATGATTGTTTAAATCCTTGATGCCTGAATTCTGTCTGACAGTTGTTTTCAAATCAGTTGAGAAAATCAAAGACTGGCTCATCCCTTTTCTGAATACATCTTTGAATAGACTTCCAGTTGACCTGATGTGGCAAAATTAACTGGGATAGTCTTAATCAGCTCTGTAATCACTTCCTCAGCCTTTTTAGGAGCCTCTTCTGTAAACACAAGATCAGTGTCCAGGTGTGTCTGACCCACCTGATTCATCCATTCTTTAGCTCAAATGTTTCCCGCCAGCAGTAAAATGAGCCAGTAAACATTGGGAAGGTCTGGCCGATAGACATTTATAATTAAACTAAAATATTGTTCAGATTCAAGTAAGTTTGTCTTGGAGTTTGAGAAGTTTTTGCTAATAGATAAGAGATCAGTTTTATAGTTCTCCCCTTTCCCCCAGCTCTGGTATTTTGTGCAGCTTGAAAGGGAGCAATAAGAAATTTCAAGGGAGGGTAAAAGGAATGGGCTGCTCCGGGATAGAAGAGGAAAGAAAGGAAGCTCAGAAAGGGTGGAAGATAGCAGAGCAAGAGAGAATGTGGCCAGCCTAGAAGGGGCAGTAGCAGGGGAAGATAGGAGATGAGGCATCTTTCTGTCTCGTGGTTAGAATCTAACTCAGGGAGGCTCTCAAGTTTTTGAATACACTGGTCAGGTTTCAAATTGGATTCTTTGAGCTTTCAGTTTGTCTCCTTGAAGGAGGCTATCAGAGTCCTGACTTCCTTTAGAGCTCTTGTAATACCAATTAAAAAAGGCCTTGCACTGCTTCTGAGAGGTCTGGAACCCTCTCTGTTCTAATTGTGCTCACAAATAAACTATCTTAGGCATGTCAGACTTTCTCCATTGTGACCAACAAAGATTTAAATCCTCCTCTCTCCCTCCCTTCCTTCTTCTCTTCCTCCGTCCCGCCCTCCTTTCCTTCCTCTCTCCCTCCCTCCCTCCCTTAACTTTCTTCCCTAAAGGCTAAACAGAAACCAGTCCTTTCAAAAGACTCTACCACTGATATCAACCAACCACTGAGAGCTCAGTTTTCAAGGTTACTCTGGGGTCCCTTTGGCCATCAGTAGGTTCACTCAGTGGTTAGGGGCTTAGAATTTTATCTTAGGTTCACAGTGTTCACCCAGATTATGCCCACCACCCTCTGCCCTTCTTTCTTTTTAAACACATTGTCTTTTGGTGAATTTGTTACTCCCCTGGTTTAAACCATCCTTTGGCATGGGTCACAGATCCTTACCTCTAGCTTGACGTGCCTATTCTATGTTGGTTTATATTTTCTTAAAACTAGCTCCCTGTCCCTATTTATCTTATTAGTGCTCTCATTCTTCTTGTCTCAAAATAAAATCCATCCTGACACATTTTTCTGTTTCATTTTTTTCCCAACCTGTTTCAAAATTCTTATAGATCCTTTTTTGGAAGGCATCTTTTAGGTTGGTACTTTCTTCTCTCTTATAACAGATATTCTACATCCTCAGCGCTGCTGTCTTGTTCTTGGATTCTAGCCATAGCCTAAGATTGGCTAACTTTGGTTCCAGCCTCTCTCAACTCCAATCCTTCTGGCATAACAGAAACAATCTATGCAGCATATGTTTACTGAATGCTTATTATATGCCAGGCACTGTAGTAGGCACTGGGGAGTCAAACAGGCAGCTGCCTGCCTCCTCGGGAGCTTACGTTCTAGGAAAGCGGGCAGCGAACTAAATAAGTAGAGAAATATCTATGTTTGGTGTTAACGAAAGAAAAAAAAATGCAGAGGAGGAATAATGGTAAGAAATGCTAGATTGGGAAGAAGTTAGGGAGAAAGTCTGCAATTTAAAATGAAGTAGTTAGGAAGAGCTCATAAAAAGGTGACATCTTTTAACTTTTTTTTTAATTGAGGTAAAAATACATAACATAAACTTACCATTTTAACCAGTCTTGAGTGTAAAATTAGGTGATATTAAGTACATTCAAAATGTTGTGTGGCTGGATGCAGTGACTTACAACTGTAATCCCAGCATTTAGGGAGGCTGAGGCTGGTAAATCACTTGAGGTCAGGAGTTTGCGACCAGCCTGGCCAATATGGTGAAACCCTATCTCTACTAAAAATACAAAAAAATTCCTGGGTGTGGTGGCATGTGCCTGTAATCCCAGCTACTCTGGCGGCTGAGGCAGGAGAATCGCTTGAACCCAGGAGGCAGAGGTTGCAGTGAGCCAAGAATATGCCACTGCACTCCAGCCTGGGTGACAGAGCAAGAATCTGTCACAGAAAAAAACAAAATCAATACAAACTGTGCAACCACATCATCACTGTCCCCACTCCAGAACCTTTTCAGCATCCCAAACTTGAACCCTGTACCCATTAAACAATGATTCCCCATTTCTCCCTCCCAGCAGCTCCTGATAAGCACCATTCTGCTTTCCGCCTCTATGAATTTGGCTATTCTAGATAGCTCATATAAGTGGAATCTTACAATATTTGTCTTTCTGTGATTGGTTTATTTCATTTAGCATACTGTCCTTAATGTTCATCTGTGTTATATCATATATCCAGAATTTTTTCCTTTTTTAGATGGAATAATATTCCATTGTATGTATGTGCCACATTTTGTTTATCCATTCGTTTTGTTGGACATGTGAGTTGCTTCCAATGTTAGTCTATTGAGAAGAATGCTGCTATAAACGTGGATGTGCAAGCATCTGTTCTTTTGGGTATATAACTGGAATTGGAATTCCTGGATCACATAGTAATTCTATGACTTTGATTTTACCCTCAGTGATGTGGTGAGCCCTTAGAAAGTTGTATTATCCTACTTTCCTACTATCATCAGGTCAAACCCTATCTTCAAGTCAAACCCCATCGTAAAAACCAAAGACTTACCATATCCTTAGCATTTGGTCCAAACTCTACAGTTCTGCCTGTCCAACCATGTATCCCATCATGTCCCATAAACTTGCTTGTGTGTATCAGGCTCAACTTCTGTCTTCTATCACTTGTATTCATTTCTGCCTCTGTATATGGCTTATACACTTTGTGCTATCTGGAATTTCCTCATTGTCTTCTCTGCCAGTTTTCTCTCATCTATGTTTCCACTATGAACTTTTTCTTTACTTAATTGCTGGTTGCCCTTATAATCACTGTTGTCACTTAGCACACAATTATTTTTATGTGTTTTTAATCTCTCCAAGTAAGTGAAGTATTAGTCTGCTTTGTGATGTTAAAACAGAATACCTGAGACTGGGTAATTTATAATGAACAGAAATTTATTGGCTTACAGTTCTAGAGGCTGGGAATTCTAATATCAAGGTGCTGGCATCTGGGAAGGGCCTTCTTGCTGTGTTATCACATGGCAGAAGGCAGAAGGACAATAGAGAGAGCAAGTGGGGTGGTCAAACTTGCCTTTTTTTAATTGCACCAATCCCACCCCTGAGGGTGGAGCCCTCATGACCTATTTACTTCTCAATGGTTCCCACCTCTTAATACTTATACAGTGGCAATAAAATTTCAACATCAGTTTTGGAGAGGACAAACATTCAAGCCATAGCAGGTGATAAGATCCTAGGTCAAGGATCATTTATTATAGTGCTTTAAGTCCCCTGTAGTAATAAGATAGTGATAGGGGATTTTTTATATAAACCTGTGCCTTCTAATAAAGGATAAGCTGGGGTGGCCACATAGCACTTGCACCATACGTGCTTATGGATAGGTTGATTCTGTACTTGGTGAGTGTAGTGTGGTAGTTTATATAGGTAATAAAATTAAGTAGGTGCCAATCATGCCTCTGGAGTGTCTAAATTAGCATTTTAAGGCTAAAATCTAGAGGGCTGTCTTTATGTTTGCCGGACAGTTTTAAAAATTAGCTTGCCATTGTGGAGACCGAAGCATGCCAATTACTTACTCAATATTTTTCAGAAAAAAAGCAGTGGATGAGTAATGTTTTATTTTAATTTTATAAATTACTTTGAAAAAGTTAACAGTTTGCAAAGTTTCAGATCATTTAATAGAATTACATTCATTAAAAAGTCTCACATCAGACACTACAGGAACTGAATTATCAAGGTGAAGTTTCTGCTAGCTCATGTCAGTTCACAATTTTTAACTCTACAGTCAGGACTAACTTTAGACCCTAGGCATGTACCATTATTTTTTGTTAAATCACATAGCCTGGAAACAATTCGGTAGGTTGTTATTATGAGTAAGCCCCTTTGTAACAACATAATTATGTAACAAGCATCTTGTACCCCATCCAGAGTAAAAAATCACTAATATGTTGCTACTTTAGGTCTGTTTATTTGTTTATTTATTTAGGAAATGAAACATTACAGATCAAATTTACTTGGTCATTTCCAGTGTGATTCCCCACTTCTGTTCTACATTCAAACACTCATGATGGATTCAGTGCCTCTCCTTCTAGTCTATTTCTTATACTTCTGCCTATTATTCTATTCATGAATTAAATATCGTATTGTTTTATTAGCGTTTTTAACATTTACATAAATGATGTATATTGTATCATTGTGTAGCTTGCTTTTCTCATCCTTTGATATGGGTGAAAGTTATTTGTTTTAACTGCTATAGAGTAGTTCTGTTTTATGATTATGATGTTTTGTTTATTTACTTATTGTTAAATGAATATTTTGTACATCTTTTTGAACATGTATTAAGGACTTTCTATAAGGAATAGTAGCCCCCTTTGGTATTTGACTATTGGTGGCATTCTATTTACAGAGTACTTTACAATTGAGTAAGACACATCAGGATATAACAGCACAGAGATTGGGAGCAACTTCCTGCCCTTGCAAAGCTCTGAATCCCATTGGTGAGAGACTCACAGGTTTTTAGAATAGACTTCATAGGGACTCCATGATAACCTGTTCCCACTTTTGCTGCTTCTGATGCTATTAATCAAATGACTCTTTTTGTCTTCATTCAAACTTCTCGAGAAAGAGAATCTGGCAGGCCAGAGATATAGTAACTTTCACAAGGAGTAAAGCATTGTGTCGTTTAAAACAGATTTGTAGCAAGTAGATTGCTAGCTTTCCATATTATTAAATGTTCGTGGCTTAAAAAATTTGGCCAATTTTCATATTGACATCCTTCTCTTCAATTAAATATATGGTGTAGGTTATAATAATATATATTTTCCCAGTGGATTAATTTTTAAAATAATTTCAAAATGATTTCAAACATGGAAAACTTGTCAAGTTGAACAAAGTATTCCTGTATTCCCAGGTTCCCGGTTGTCAATATTTTACTGTATTTGTCCGATATGTGCACTGTGTGTGTGTGTGTATGCGTGTGTGTGTGTGATCTTTAGTCTGCTGCTTAACCCTATGAGAGCAAGCTGCAGACATCATGTCCCATCACCTCTAAGTGGTTCAGTATGCTTTTTTCCCCTAACAAGGATATTCTTCTATATAACCAGTATATACAACACTCCAAATCAGGAAACAAGCATTTGTACATCGCTGTCATTCAGTTTATAATGTCATCATTGTGAACTCAACAATAGGCCTTTTTCCTATCTTGTCCAAGATCTTGCCCAAGAATATATATTGCATTTAATTTTTGTGTCTTTTTAAACTTCTTCATTCTGGAAAAGTTCCTTAGTCTTTCCCTGTCTTTTGTATCCTTGACAATTTTAAAGCGCCTTGATAGGCTTTAATTGAAGTAGGATGTAGGATCTTTCTGGTGTTTCCTCATGACTGGGCTCAGTTAATGCATTCTTGGTGGATTGCACAAAAATGATGCTGTGTTTCTCTCAGGGCATTGCATTGAAGGCACAAGATGCTGACTCGTCCTGCCAATTGGTGGTGATAATCTGGATCACCTGGTCATGTTGGTGTATGCCAGGTTTACACATGTTAGGTTTACTATTTCCCTCTTTGTAATTGATTAGTATTTTGTGGGGAGGTTTTCCAAGATTTTGCCAACATCTTGTTCCTTATCAAATCTCTCTCCACCGACATCCAATGACAACTTCCACCTGAATCAACCACCTCTATGATGATAGCAAAATGATACTTTCTACTATTTTCATCATTCTTTTTACATTTATTACTTGATATTCTTTTCTGAGAGAGAGGTTTTTTTCCTTTTCTCTCACTCCCTCATTCTGTTTCTTCTCTGGGAAAGTTTTAAAGATTTATAACTGTTAGATATTTCAGGTTGCTCACTGTGCCTTAAACATAGGTAATAGTATATTGAACACATACATTAAAAATGAGCTGATATGGGAGTCGTGCCGTCTATTCTTAGACAGTTACCTATTTAAAGTTGTATTGCTGAGCATAAAGGGAGTTCTTGATTTTTTATTTGCTTTTGTCTGTCCATATTCTATGATTGATCCTAATTCACTGCGTTCTAATTGTACAGTGGAAAAGGACGATGCTGTAAGCTGGTAAATCCTTTCTCAGTAACTGGTAGCCAGAGTTTGGAAAACATTGATTTACAGTAGGATTGTCTGCCTCGGTGTTTGAATAAATTTATAACTTCAGGGCACTTACTGTTGCTTCCCTGAAACAATCAGCAAAATCTGGATGAAATAGCAAAAGCCTCCTGCGTTGAAACAGTTGGGTTGGGTTAAGTTAAAAATTGATGAATGATCTGTAAAAAGTTGGGTTAATTGCATCCTCAGGCCACATATTCTCTTAAGTCAAGTTCACTTTCTCCCTAGATAAGGCTTGAGTGAACACTTTTAACTCTGCCTTGGAGCCACTGCCTCTCCTTTTAGTCTTCCATCCTTTGTTAAGCACCTTCAGTGCACCCCTTTTTAAAATATTTTAGTGTCTAAAAAATGGTGAATTCATGTCCTTTACAGAGACATGGATGAAGCTGGAAACCATCATTCTCAGCAAACTAACACAGGAACAGAAAACCAAACACTGAGTGTTCTTACTCATAAGTGGCAGTTGAACAATGAGAACACATGGACACAGGGAGGGGAACATCACACACTGGGGCCTGTCGGGGGGTGGGGATGGGGGAGGGATAGCATTAGGAGAAATACCTAATGTAGATGACAGGTTGATGGGTGCAGCAAACCACCATGGCACGTGTATACCTATGTAACAAACCCACGCGTTCTGCACATGTATCCCAGAATTTAAAGTATAATAAAAATAAATAAATAAAACTAAATTTTAAAAAGTATCTTAGTGTCTGAAATCAGATTACTGTTAAGTGTTTCTAGATTTGGGGACCAATTTGTCCTTTAGGTGACATTTTATGTCTCTTACCTATCTTGAGTTAATTGTAGGAATTTTACTTTTTAGATGGTAATTTCAGTGGTAATTCCATTTTCTCTATTGCCATTGTTTTTGTGAACTCATACTGGCTACAGAAGAGTTCAGACTAATTCATTCTTGGCAGAGTCTCTCTTCTTCTTTAAGGATTGATTCTATACCCGCAGTTGGCTTCTTGCTGATTTGACCAAATGCTGCATTTATTGGACACAAATTCAAACATTCTTAACAGTATCACCACGAGTGATGTATCCTGAATTACTTTTCATAAGATGACAACAGCAGTAAAACCCATGAAGAGCAATAACCATTTTCTTCCTTTTTATTGTAAAATTACCTAAGCTACAAATCACCTTGAAGTTAATGCCATTAAGACAACCATTTTCATTGTTGAGCACATTGTGAATATTTACAGCTCTAATTTTAAATTTCCACACATTTATTCCAGTTTTTGTGGTGAAAAGCAATGGGTCTATGAGCCAGGTGACATTTAAGAAAGATAGTGGTGGACAGACCTGCATTCTGACCCTGCCTCTATCATTCAGTAGCTCTGGCACTGGGAGAAACTTGTGTTCTAGTTCTCAGTCTTCATCAATGAATGGGAATGTCGGGTTAATCATGTCTGAGGTCTAGCTCTTGTGGTCTGTATATTCTAAATAATGGATGAAATTATATAATAGATGGTGAATCTCAGTATTTGTAGAGTACTTGGTGTACTGATACAGTTTAACGTAAAGAAAGACTACATTGAGGCCAGACCAGCAGCTTTCTTTCAGAAGACAACAGTAGGGTCAGATGCAGTGGCTCACGCCTGTGATCCCAGCACTGGGATGCTGAGGCAGGAGGATCACTTGAGGCTAGGAGTTTGAGATGACCCTGATCAACACAGTCAGACTCTGTCTCTACAAAAACCAAACAAACACAGAAGACAGCTATGTTTAGATTTGTGTTGTTTTAGTTTCCAAACTGTTTATCTCTTTATTTCCTTATATATAAAAAGTGGGTAACAATAACATGCCCAAAAAATATAATCACAAGAAAAATTTTAAAAATCAGTAATATATTAGGTATAGTACTCGATATTTTATAATTATTGGTAACAAAACAAAACACAAGTTATCTGATACATAGGATTAGATTCTGGCAAAGCCTAGAGTCCGATCCCATGTATTTTTTTTTTTTTAAAAAGCATTATTTTTATTCCTCCATAAGGATTAAGTGGTTTAGACAGTAGTTTTAGTCCATACATTTCAGTTAACAGAATCCAGAGGCTTATTAGAAGATGATTTGCTGATAAAACAGCAGAGCAACTTGCAGTACTGCAAGCTCCATTCATGGTAAGTGCCCTATAAACAGATGTACCATCTTTTATGTTTTATAAACAGATATTTTACCATACATTTTCTATATTCAGATGTGTTTAGATGCACAGATAGCACTGTGTTCCAGTTTCCTACAGTATTCAGTACAGTAATGTGCTATGCAAGTTTTGTGTTCTAGGAGTAATAGGGCAGACCACATAGCCTAGACATGTAGTGGACGATACCTTCCAGGTTTGTGTGAGTACACCCTGTGATGTTTGCACAATAACATTGCCTAACAGTGCATTTCTCAGAGCATGCCCTGATCGTTAAGTGAAGTGTGACTGTATTGTCATCAATAAGTATTTGTTCTATAAAACCAAGAGCTATGATTACATTTCTTTTCTTGTTCAGTGTTTTTTTTATTTTTCCTAGAGTCTGTGAGTTTTTAAAATTTATATTGTTTGCTTTCTGCAGCATTATCATTACTATCATCTTGGCCAACTTTTATTAAGGGCCCAATGTGCTGGGTAATTTCTAACTGTTTTACATGCATTAACTAACTTACAATAAAATAAAGATAAAATAAAATTTTATAAAAGGTAAAAAAAATAAAATAAGGCCTTACAATAACCTTAGATGAGAAGATTGAGAAATAGAGACAAGCTAAGCAAATTGTGCATTGCTATACAGACACTAAGTAGTAGAGCTGGGATTTGAACCTGTGTTGTGTGGATATAGCGCCCATGCTGTTTACCACTTTGCCATAGTATCTCTCTCCACAGATTCAGAATGCTAAATTTCTCAAATCTCCTTTATTCTTGCTGCCTCTTTCCATCCTCCTGTCCCAATCTAGTGTAATTGATTTTCTGCATATGCTACACAGCCATCTTCTTAAGTCTCCATTTCTCCTTGGTTGGATCCATTGTTTCCTCCATCCTGTACCTTCTCCTTTCATGGTTTAATTCTACATTTTGTTAGAGCACATCTTTAAATAACTTCCTGGAAAAGAAAGTTTAAACAGTAAATGTTCTGGGTTTTTATATTTTTTCTTTTTATTTACTTTTCTTATCCATCATCTCCCATTAAATTGACAGTTTGGCTAATTGGAAGATTCTGGGCTGAAAATTATCCTCCTTCCTTTGAAACTTTAAAGCCATTGCTGTATTGTCTTTTTGCTTCCTCTGTGGCTGAAGAGAAGTTTTCTTGCCTGTGTGATTCTCTTTCCTGTGTGTCTTATTGGTGTTCTGAAGTTTCACAGTGTTGGACAAGAGTTGGTTTTGTTTTCCATTGTGCTGAGCATTTGTGGGCCTTTTCGGGCTGAGGACTTAGAAACCACAGCTTTGGGCTCTATTCTGGTGTTACTTCTTTGAAAATGTTTTGATAATCTCTGTTCTTTTTTCTGCAAATGGACTCTTTCTAGTTTGTTGGAACTTCTCAATTAATCCTGGTTTTCTTAGTTTTCCTTCTATATTTAAAGTTTTAAAAATTTGGAGTATAATTTACATACAGTTTTTCATTTTAGTGTACAGTTTTATAAGTTTTGACAAATGCATTTAGTAGTGTAACCACCACTGTAATTAAGATAAAGGATTCACAGTAGCGAAAAGGTAGAAACAACCCACGTTATCTATCAGTGGATGGATGGGTATACAAAATGTGAGATATACATAACCATATGTGTGTGCGTGCGTGCGTGCGCACATACACACACAGAGTGAAATATCATTCAACCTTAAAAAGGAAGGGGATTTGAACCCTTAGGACGTTAGGCTAAGTGAAGTCAGTCAGTCATAAAAGAAAAACTGCTGTATGATTCCACTCATATAAGGTACCTAGAATAGTCAGATTCATAGAGACAGAGAGTAGAATGCTGGGTGCTAGGAGCTAGGAGGAGAGGAAAATGGTCAGTTACTATTTAAGTTTTCAGTTTTGCAAGGTGAAAAGAGTTCTGGAGATGGATGGTGGTGATGGTTGCTCAATAGTGTCAATATTCTTAATAACACGGAACTGTATAATTAAAAATGGTTAAAACAGTAAATTTTTTGTTGTATATATTTTACCACAGTTAAAAAAAAAATAGGACAGTTTCATCACATATCCCCCTAAATTCTTTTCCTTTCATATTTTTAAAACCACTTCATCATCTTTTTGTTGTATATCCTGAGATTTTTCTTTATTTTCCAAACCTATTGGTTTCTTGTAACATTTCAGTCATCATATTCTTTTTTAAAACTTCAAAGTGTTCTAATGTATTCTGATTGTTCCTTTTTCAAAGATCCTTGCTCATCTATCATGGATACAGTATCTTCTTGAGTCTCTATGAGAGTACCAATTAATGATTTTTTTTCTACAGCTATTTTCTTTTCTTTTTTGTCTTTTTTTTTTTTTTTTTTGGACAGAGTCTTCTTGCTCTGTCACCCAGGCTGGAGTGCAATAGCATGGTCTTGGCTCACTGCAACCTCTGCCTCCCGGGTTCAAGTGATTCTCCTGCCTCAGCCTCCAGAGTAGCTGGGACTACAGATGCCTGCCACCATGCCCAGCTAATTTTTGTATTTTTAGTAGAGATGGAGTTTCACCATGTTGACCAGGCTGGTCTTGAACTGCTGACCTCATGGTCCTCCCACCTCGGCCTCTCAGAATGCTGGGATTTCAGGCATGAGCCACCGCACCCGGCCTCTACAGTTATTTTCTTCTGGAGGTCATTTTATTGTTGGTTTATACTTTTCTGTCATTTTTAATTCTGCAGTCTCTCCTCAAATGTGTAGTTCTCCTTGGTTACCCCATATATTTGGGATTGGGGCACTAAAATGTTCATTGTGAGCTGTGTGTACAAGAATGAGGTCTGTTGAGTTTTTTTAGGAAACTTTTAGTTTTAGAATAATTTAAGATTTATAGAAAATTTGTAACATTAGCACAGAGTTCCCATTTATCCTTCTAATTATTTCCTGTATTGTTAACATCTTACATTAGTATAGCCCATGTTACAATTTATGAACCAATATTGATGCACTGTTATTAAATAACTTTCATACTTTATTCAGAATTTCTTAGTTTTTACCAGATGTCTTTTTTTCTATTCCAGGGTCCCATTCAGGATACTACATTACATTTAGTCACATCTTCTTAGGCTCCTCTTGGCTGTGACAGTGTCTCAAACTTTTCTTATTTATGACTTGAGCAGTTTTGAAGAGTACTGGTCAGGTATTTTGTAGAATGTCCCTAAATTGGGGTTTGTCTGATGTTTTCCCCATGATTGCACTCAGGTCATGGGTTTGGGGAGGAAGACCACAGAGGTGACATGCCATTATCACCCCATCATGTCAAGGGCATATACCACGGTGGATGTTGACCCCGCTCACCTGGCTGATGTGGTGTTTGCCAGGTTTCTCTGCTCTAAAGTTAGCACCCCTGCTTTCTATACTACAGTCTTTGGGAAGAAATCACTACAGCAGCTGACACTTAAGGAATGGTTTCTCTTCCTTACCGTCCTTTGTCTCCTGCTCTCTCTGTCTGTTTTCCCTTTTATCGTTGTTCCTGAGGCCATTGGAACTGATTGGAGGTGGAGCCGGACCAGAGCTAGGGAGAGAGAGAAGCGCTCATTCTTCCAGATCTCGCCACCTCCCCTCAGCTTTGCCTTCTCTTCGTCCCTGTTCTGCGGCTCTCTAAGAAGTGCTATGCCCAAAATACAAAGTGAAAAAAACCCTGTGCTTGACACTACCTTGTTATGCTCAAGTGCGATTTCTGAAAGTTATGGAGAAAAGGGAAATGATAGAATTTACAGTGTTGTTATTTGCCATTTTCATTCTTGACCACTTCATTTGAGGAGTCTGGAAAAAATTAAATGTTTTTCTGAAAGCTTTTTGACAGTTGAGTTACGAACAGTCAGAGTCTGTCAGGCCAAATTTTAAACCCTTCTTTGCTCCCCCTTGCCTTAAAAATTTCTCAAAGAAGTATAGTCATTTGAGTACTGCTGGAAAGATAGATCTGTCCCCTCATGCCAACTCCCTTCCTTAGTGTGTCTCTGTTCCTTCTACATTGCGGTCAGCTTCACCTCTAATATGACTTGTTTTTCCTGGATTTAACTGGATCCAACCATCTATAATAGCCATTTATCAGTTACAAGTAGTTCAGGATAGGGCCAAGAAAAAGGCACATGTGAGATACATGCTCTTCAGTCCTGGGGGACCCCCCCACACACACACACCCCAAAAGGTTCCCTTTTTAAACCTTAGAATATGGGTTTAAATATGATTAAAATATGATTACAAATTCAAGTGGCTTTAGGGAAGATTTACTTATTAGCAAGAGTTGATTGCTTGCCAAATGTGCTCCTCCAAACCACTAAATCAGATGTTATAGACGGAGGAGAAGAACCTGCCTCCCTTGGGTTAGACATACTTCTTTGGGGTGTTTTTTCTCTAGAAAACAACTGCTCAGATAAAGAGGAGCAATGAGCAGTGGAAAGTGAAAATGAGTCCATTGCTAGTAGAAATTAATTTCTTTGGTGAAGATAGAGAACTTTTAAGAATGGCTATAGAATTAGAAGGGACCTGTAAGATCATCTAGTACCTTATTTTCACAGTTGAAGAAGTTGAATCATATAGTTCACTCAGCCAGCATAACAAGACTGACTTTGCAGCACCATCTGAAACAGATCAGAGCTCACCTGAGTCTTAGTTCTGAGCTCCTTCCACCATGGTAAGTGGATGCCAGTAATGTATGTGTCCACACATGCATATGTGTGTAATGAGAAAATAATTTCTTTGTAATTGGTTTCTGATATTGGAAGCTAGATAGTAGGAATAAAATGAAATTTTAGTATTTTAGACTTTCTCCTTAAATAGCCTTTAAAATTGTTATTGCCATGAACATGGACTCATGTAATTATTTTACTGAATAGTTCAGTTGTCTAAGAATTGCAGGAGAACATATTCCACAATTTAATAGTTAAGAATGAACAATTACGTATTTTTTGCCAGTTACATTTTAATACACAGAAACATAACTGGATTGCTCAAATTAATCCCCCATGTCCAAGTCCAGCATATAAATTAAGAAAGTAACTTTTGACCTTTTTCCTTTTTGATAATTAACCATGTAGTCACTGTGGGAAAAAACTTTATAAAACGAAAATTCTTTAAACTTTAAAGATGGTCCTGGTCCAGAATCTTTGACAACATTCGAATTCTCATCACAAAGTCGGGAGGGGAGTTGATGTGGAAAGTGGGGACCACTTTAAGTTCATTGCTAAACATGCCAGCAAGATCATGATCCATTCATTTTCCTAGGCTTCTGGTTCTCAGGCTTTTGTCTCAGGAGAAAAGTAATTGGCCCTGTTAAAAGGAGACTTTGACAAGTAATTTTAAGAGACATATTTTGAGCATTACTAGCAACAGAAGGAATGCGGTATTTTAGAAGTCAGGATCAGTGGGTTCCAACTTGCTTGTGAAATTGGGCTACTATTTTTGAAAGTACATGTTGTGCCAAGAAGAGAATCTGTAACGAGGCAATTCTGTTGGAGAAATTGTCTGTACTGTAGCTGACACTACTCTCTAGCTTTCTGGGATCCTATCCCCGGTGACTTTTTTGAGAAGCATCGGCTCATAGAGATGTCTGTCCCTTGCAGTATAAAAGAATGGAAAAGAAAGAACTCAAACCCTTTCTGTTGGACATTCTCCAAATGGAGGTGGAACCTCAGAATTCAGCAAATGTTTGTATTGACAGCTTAAGCTGCATCTTGAAATTTGGAACAATGGACCAAGGCTTCCATTTTCAATAGTTTAGTCTCCTTCTTGCAGGTAGTTTCCAGAATGTTCAAAACCACCTGCATTTTCCTTGGGTAAAGGTTTGCCACGTGGTAATGGGATTGATGGGGCCTAGCTTGAAGAACGTAGAGCTAAGATGTCATAACATCTTCCTTTGCAGTTCCAAGAACCAGACTGACCCACCATGGAATCCAGTCATAGAGTAGAAAAGAACCCTAGAGATTGCTCAGGGGAGTTTCCAACTTCTGCTGGAACATGGCCAGCATCAGGCAGCTTAATAACAATTTAATTTTGTATACTATGTAATATCATATAATAAATAATAATATTGTTATTTTATTTTGGTAATAATAAATTACAATAGCAGCTGCAATTTTTTGAGTGACTGTGTAATGATTAAGGGAACACATTCTAGAGCCAGACTGAATGAATCTCAGTGCCATATTTCTTTGCCATACGACTTTGAAATCAAGTTGTTCAGTCTCTCTCTGCCACAGTGCCCTCATTGATAAAATGAGAAATGTTGTCATCAGTACCTGCCTTTTAGAGTTATTTTGGGGATTAAATGAGTTTTGCTAGGTGTAAGTTTCTTGGCAGAGTGGCTGGCCCGGAGCTGTTATGGTGAATATTCCCATATTAGAAATAAAGCAAGCTAAGCGTTGTTATTTGATATGTGACCTTAGGCCTAGAAAGAGCTGGGACTGAAAGCCAAACCCACCCATGTGTGAAGCCTCTAGCTTTTCTTTTGCTTTCAACATGTTGCCTCTTTGTATCACAGCAGCCCATTTCGTTTCTGAACAATTCTTGTGGAAGTCTCTTTCTATTCAGTTGAATTCTGGCATCTTTTAGTTTTGCACTCTTGATCACAAGTCTGTCCAAATATAGGGCCTTGTCATAAAATGGACAATAAAAAGTATACATGGAAACTTTCTCCTCCCCTCATTAATGTTAGGATAATGAGTCAAATGTTTAATGGGTGTTGTTTGGACTCTGTAAATCTTATGGTTTGGAGAAAAGAGGAACACCTGGTTTGGAAGGGTCTCATAGGAACCCAAATGGACCAGAACTGGGTCTCTTGTTGAAACAGTTTATTTTCTCAGGGAAGATTACTCTCAGGAGGATGGACTCTTGGGGTCAGGAGGATGATTATAAAAACAAGCGGAGGCCGGGCACAGTGGCTCATGCCTGTAATCCCAAAGCTTTGGGAGGTAGAGTTGGGCTGATCACCTGAGGTCAGGAGTTCGACACCAGCCTGACCAACATGGAGAAACCCCATCTCTACGAAAAATACAAAAAATTAACTGGGCATGATGGTGCATGCCTGTAATCCCAGCTACTTGGGAGGCTGAGGCAGAAGAATCGCTTGAACCCAGGAGGTAGAGGTTGCAGTGAGCCGAAATTGCACCACTGCACTCCAGCCTGGGCGATAGAGCAAGACTCTGTCTCAAAAATAAATAAATAAATAAATAAATAAATAAATAAATAAATAAATAATAAAAAGAAAAGTAAAAACAAGTGGATGGTGTAGTTGTGGAACTAAAGCTGTCTCTACTGTTTTAAAAGGGCTATCGAGGCATTTAATGCCTCTTGGTTTTAGCTAGTGGGGCAAAAGTAGCCTCAACTTCCATGGAAAAAAAGAGACATAGGCATCTTGTCTTTTTTAACTTAAAAATCCTGCAAAATTTTTTCTTGGAACTGGAATTAATTTTTAAAAACCATAAAAATAAATTGCAGGGATCCTGAGAGTGTAAGAGATTACCCCCCTTTTTGGTTATTTGTTGCAAGATAACCTCTAAAATTTTGGAGGGGAAAGTATTCCTTTCATATTTTATTTGGCAGATATATACAGATGGCACATTCCTTTTAGACTAGAGAAAAAATTAAGATGCATGCCCTTAATCATTGAAATGGCACAATAGTGTACGATGGCGATTTAGCAGAGTTTTTTCTCATGACTAATTCTGCAGTGAGTGACTATTGGTGCTTTGCTTGAAAGGACATTAAAGGATGTATCATGGTTTAGTCATTGTTGTTTATGTTGTTATCTTTCACTTATTCTTCATTGGGAATCTAGTTTAGGGCCTAAATCTGAAAGTAAGTTTTATTTTTCTTTCTCTGTGCTGTAAAACCAAACTGGCTCTATCACACAACCCAACATTTGATTATAAATTGTCTTTTGGTTGTTTGGACTTGCAACTCTATAAATTCCTGGAAGGTGGGGAATACTTTTTTGTTCCCCTCTTAACAATAGCATAGGCTCAGTGTCTTCTGAAATTGTATTTGAACTACTTATATAGGAAGATAGTCATTAAAGAGACTTCTCCCAAGCATAGGAAAATAGCTTTGCCTGTGTGTAAGAAATGATTCTTGAAATCTATGGGATTTCTGAATATTTCATAGCTAATGCTTAAATGACTTACTCCATACTTTGCTAGAAATCTCTATGTATATGTTTGTCTTGTTCTCTTCCTGCCTCCTGCCTCTCCTTCCTCCCACTCGCTAATTTTTCCTGCCCTTATATGACTGGCGTCTCCCCAGGCTCAGTTCTGGGTACTCATACAGAGCTCTCCAAGCTCTCTGATACAATCCCTTGGTTTCAACCAATACTCCTCTGCCTAGTGTTCCTACAGCTATGTCTCTCGGACCTTTGACCACTTAGTCTTTTTGCAGCCACCACAGTTCCAGCTATCACTAATACTGACGCGTTGAAAACTGATCTGTTTCTCTCCCTGCAAAGCTGATGTCTTTCTAAGTTGCATTTCTCTGTCAACAGATGGGTGCATCTCTAAGGCTGACCATTGGTATTCTCTTCCTCCTTTATGCATCAGTATCTTTGTTCCCCATGGCCCTTCTCCCACCCACCTTCTTAGCATTTTGTACAGTCAGCGTTCCCAACCTGGCTGCACACTAGAATTGCCCAGGGAGTGCCTGACAAAGTCAGTGCCCCGGTCCCACTCGAATTGAGTCATAATATGTTTCAAAATGCTCCAGGAGATTGTGTTGTGGAGCAGCGTTGAGGATCACTGCTGTAGATACGCAATAAGGATTTTTAACTAATTGAACAGTAATTTTATGTACATCATAAATATGGGTTAATGTTTTGGTGCTAGTTGATATTCCTTAGAATGCTGGCCTTGGTAGCATTTTTCAAATAGTTTTCCTGACCATGTATCAATTATATTGGTTCTTGGCAATATTTTGCCATATATAGAAAAATATACTGGGAAGTAGGAGATTCCTTTTTCAAGGGATATGGTCTTAAATAAAAAAGCAATAGACATTTATGATGTAATTTTCTTTTTAAAATGTTTTTAAAATCTTAGATTCAAGGGGTACATGTGCAGGTTTGTTGCATGAGTCTGTTGTGTGATGCTGCAGTTTGGGCTTCTAATGATTTGTCACCCAAGTAGTGAACATAGTACTTGATAAGTCATTTTTCAACCCTTGCCCTTCTCCCTGCCTTCCCCTTTTGGAATCCCCAGTGTTTATGGTTCCCATCTTTGTGTTTGCGTGTACCCAATGTTTAACTCTCACCTGCAATATTTGGTTTTCTGAGAACATGCAGTATTTGGTTTTCTTAGTTCACTTAGGATAATGCCCTCCAGTTGCATCCATGTTGCTGCAAAGGACATAATTTCATTCTTTTTTATGGCTGTGTAGTATTCCATGGTGTATATGTATTAGGTTGGTGCAAAAGTAATTGTAGATTTTGCCGTTACTTTTAATACCATATTTTCTTTTTCCAATCCACTGTTGATGGGCATCTGGGTTGATTTGTCTTTGCTGTTTGACTAGTGCTGTGATGAACATACAAGTGCAGTTGTCTTTTTGGTAGATGATTTATTTTCTTTTGGGTATTTACCCAGTTATAGAATTGCTGGGTCAAATGATAATTCTGTTTTTAGTTCTTTGAGAAATTTTCCACAGGGACTTTTCACATGGACTAAGCTAATTTGCATCCCCAGCAATAGTGTATAAGCATTCTATTTGCTTTGCAACCTCACTAACATCTGTTAGTTTTTGACTTTTTAATGGTAGCCATTGTATCTGGTGTGAGATCTTATCTCACTGTGGTTTTTGACTTGCATTTCTCTGATGATTAGTGATGTTGAACGTTTTTCATATGTTTGTTGTTGCCCATTTGTATGTCTTTTGAGAAATGTCTGTTTATGTCCTTTGCCCACTTTTTAATAGGGTTGTTGTATTTTCTCGATTTGTTGAAGCTCCTTATAGATTCTGGATTACTCCTTTGTTGGGTGCATAGTTTGCAAATGCTTTCTCCATTCTGTAGGTTGTCTGTTTACTCTATTGATAGTTTCTTTTGCTGTGCAGAAGCTCTTTAGTTTAATTAGATCCCACTTGTCAATTTTTATTTTTGTTGTGTTTGCTTTTGAAGACTTAGTCATAAATTATTTGCCTAGACCAATGTCTTGGAAGACTTTTTCCTAGGTTTTCTTCTAGGATTTTTATAGTTTAAATTCTTACATTTAAGTCTTTAACATTTACAATATACTTTTTTTTTTTTTTTTTGAGAAACAGTTTCACTCTGTTGCCTAGCCTAGAGTGCAGTGGTGTACCCTTAGCTCCCTGCAACCTCTGCCTCCTGGGTTCAAGCAATTCTTGTGCCTCAGCCTCGCTAGTAGCTGGGATTATAGGCGTGCACCAACACACCCAGCTAATTTTTGTATTATTAATAGAGAAGGTGTTTCACCATGTTGGCCAGGCTGGTCTTGAACTCCTGACCTCATGTGATCTGCCCGCCTCAGCTTCCCAAAGTGCTGGGATTACAGGCATGAGCCACCGCGCCCAACTGGTGTACTTTGAATTAAATACTGTAAATAAATTTTGGAAAGACTTCTATACTCTTCTTTTCCTGCAGCATTATTTATTTGCTGATGTTTATGAAAGCATGAAAATGCTGTATTCTATCTCTTATAGATATATAGATTTCTATTTTTGATAGATTACTAAGTCAAGTTTGGTAGAATTGGTTTAATGATTCTACCTTCAGAGAATAAATCTGAACTGATAGAATTTGAGACTGACAACGCCGTACAGTGATAATACTGGAAAGTAACGGAAGGTACTCCAGATGGTTTCCAAAGCTGGGTTCAGGACCAGCCTAATAAAGCCTGATAGAGTTATGCTCTGTAAGCAAAACGTTACAGTTTAATGGTCAATATTGGGCAATGGGGAAACCAGATCCCTTTTTTTGTTCCTGTTGATCTGACTTTTCAAATTTGGACTGCATTTTTCTCCTCTCTAACAGAGAGATAACGCCTACCTTGTGAGCTTGATAGATTTGTCATAAAGATCCCATGCGATAAAGGGTGTGTCCCTGGCTTTGAAGAACTGGCCAAGTTCCAGGTGGAAGAAGAAGTGGAGGAGGAGGAGGAGGAGGAGGGGAAGGAGGGGGCGGAGCAGGAGATGATGATAGTAACAGAGCTGTGCCAGGCAGTTCAGTCAGTTCCTAATGCAGCTTCTAGGGTGCATTTGAAATGAGGCCCTTCCAGACAGATGTCTTGGGTTCTTCTCACTGAGTCAGAGGTGAAAGATGAGAAGTTGTCACGTTAAACTAATAAGTGACATTAGTAAGGCCAGAAGTTGAAAATAATCCTGCCAGTAGCTTGGGAGCTTCCCCTGCAAAGATTTCCAAGGTCTGCGAGCCAAGAGAGATCCTTCATTTCTGACAGGAACAGTGGAAAGATCTAAATTAAAAATGGAATAGCCTTTAGAAACCTTTAGGCCCTGAAGGGCTTCACTGAGCATAATTTTCTTTGAATGGAAATATAAGTTTATATATAATTTGTCAGAAGCAATTGTTCAAAAGTAAAATAGAGGCATGTAGAGGTTTTTATTGCCTTTCCACCTCCATCATTGAAAGCCTATTTTTGTAAATGGTTATCTTTAAGGTTCCTGTTCCTGGGTAGTGATTGACTTGAGAACACAGTTGGAAAATGTATTGTGCAAATGATATATTTTCGCGACTTTGTTTGGTTTTGATTCCTGGAAAATTTTGCCAAACTGTATGTCTGGATATAGTTTTATAGCATTGGCCTTGAATATGGAAAATGAGTCACAAACCTATGGAAATTATAATTTACACAGATTTGGGGATCTGTGTAGTAGGCACAGGTGGTAGAGAACTGGGTGGATACAGGTAGAGAACTGAAGAACTGCAAGTTTTTATGTGGTTTCTGATATAGCCCAGCTACTTCATTTAGGATGAACTATTGGCTATTTTGTAATACATAAACTACCTTTTAAAGCAGGGCTCACATAGTACTGAACATTAAAATTTTTTTTTTCTTTGTTACTGCAAGTGTAATTTCTTCCGAACAAACATTTCCCTATTTAAAAAATAATAATTTAGTTAATATGCTAAAAGTGTTAGCATTCATTGAAGTTAGAAATTGGCTCTTCCCTGTAACTTAGGTGATTTGTTTTTTTTTTTAGACAGGGTCTTGCTCTGTTGTGCAGGCTAGAGTGCAGTGGTGCGATCATGGCTCACTGCAGCCTCGAACTCCCAGGCTGAAGTGATCCTCCAATTTCATTCCCCTCCCCGAGTAGCTGCGACTACTGGTGTGTACCACCACAACTGGCTAATTTTTAAATAATTTTTACTTTTTTGTAGAAACGGGGTCTCACTATGTTGCCCAGGCTGGACTCGGTGGTCCTCATGCCTTGCCTCCCAAAGTGCTGGGATTACAGGTGTGAACCACTGTGCCTGGCCCCTGAAATGTTGAATAAAGGGGGAGAAAATGGTTGCAATGAGATACCAAGAACTTTTGTGTGTTTTCTAACTACTCAAATCGATGAAACTCAGTTAGATAGTTGTATCTGAATAAATATTCAAGCATTTGTTACGTGCCAGCAATGATACTATTGATAGCTGTATTAGTAATGCTTTTGGCTGAAAGTAACAATACCTGATGGATATTGGCTAGATGAAAACTGATGATCTTGCATAACGAGAAGCATGTAGGTCAGTTGTTCTGGTTTTGCTGCACTAGCTGCTTTACAACGCCATAGAGACCTAGAGCCTTTCTGCCTCTCTGCTCTACCATTTTGGATTTTGTCCTTTAGCTTGTCACCTCTTGATCCCATTATGGCTGCCCCTGCTTCAAACAACTTTTATAGCAAGGGAGGAAGCAGAAGTTAAAGGCTGAGTGGAAAAATGAACAGTTGTTCTCTTATCAGGGAAGAAGATTTTTTTCAGTCCTTTCTAGAACCCCTAGTAAACTTCTCCATAGCTGCTAGGGAAACAGAGAAAACAAATATTTAGAGATTAAGAATCCGATTTTCATGATTGTCTGAGATGAATAGTAATTCGTAATTACCCTTTCCAAATAAAAGGGGTGTTTTGTTTGTATGAATGAAGGTGGGGTGGTCGTTGGGTGGAAGAACCATACTGTGTACCACAGTGGCATGTTTATCACTTTTAGAGTAGAAAGAGCAAGCCCTGGCCATCACGGACCCCACTACCTGCTGGTGGAGAGAAGGCCAATAACCAAATGACTGTAGTGATCTGTGGAATAACGACAGTGTCAAGGAGGTAACAAATAAAACACTATTACAGGAAGATTTGGAGAGAGGTGTGGAGGTTCAAGAAAATCTTGGAGAAGATATTATTTGTGATATTCACTGGCATTTTCAATAGGTGTAGATGGACAGGCAGTGGCCTTTAGACCTCTGCAAAGACTAAAGCCCTGGGTTTGTATAGCAGGTGTCCTAGGAGAGTAATCAGTGGGCATATTGGGAAGTATTTGCAGCCCACACATGCCATGGTGGTTGCTGCAATGCTGCATTAGATAGCAATAGATGGATGAAATATAACTTAGTGTCCTCTGCAGGCATGTCTGTTCTGTACCAGTTGCAGTGCTGGATGCTCCTGCAAATAGACTTACCTTCCCCAGTAGACATGCTAATGTTTTCCCCCTTCATGTTCCACCCATTCAAGGGCCACCCCGGACTGCATTTCAAATTGAATGTTGAGTTCGTGTGTGTGTCTGACGTCTGTTGTTTGTAACCTATAGAAGCAGGTAGCGTGTTTTATGCAAATGGAAGTCTCAAAGGACCTTGAGTCACAGCTCCAACTTTCTTAGTGTGATGTGATAATATCATGCAGTTTAATGAACTGTGGTAGGCTTAGAATGCTCATAACTTACATTAGTTTCATTTTGAATGATGGTTAATAAGCCATGCCAAGTTATTTTCCATACAATTAGAGAAGTCATTGAGCTAATTTTGCTATATGGGAAGAAATTAAGGAAAAAGACGTGGTGATTGTGAAAGGAGTGGAGCTAAGTCTCAGTCTTCTCTGAAGTCTCTATCCAGATAGCTCAGTGCTGCTCCATGCTGGGGTCAAGCTGAAATGAGAATGGAGACTCAGACAGAGGCAGAATCGAGACACCCAGTCACCTTTCAAAGAGTGGCATTTGTGGCAAGGAAAAAAATCCATGTAACAAAATGATAAACAATAATATTATTGTTGCTGTAGCACTCAGGGGGTTGGGATGAGATAAGGCCAGTGAATGATGTGGCTGCTAAAAACTTAGTGTCTGTAGCTCTGGTTGTTGGTATTTGACTTCTAGAATGAGATAGATGATCATTTTACTCTTCTTTTAGTAAATATGGGGTTTCATGTATGTGGTATGTACTTACACATGTCTCTTTAAAGAGGATTTGTTTCACACAGTGACTATGCCATTATAATAGCTAATAAAATTAATTGTAGTGTATGTTAATATAATGTTAATGTGTATTTTAACTATATTCCTTGTGTATTATATATCTAAACTATGTATCTGTGTCTATGTCTGTATCTCTAGCTATGTGGACATTTTGCCTGAAGAAAAAAAGATGCATAATATCATAGCTATTTTTGGATGTTGTAGGATTGTCATGTGGAAGAAAGTTTGTCTTTATTCCTCTTGGTAGGAAAGGCCCAGTTGGCAGAGTTATGGAGAGACATTTAGGTTCAGTTCTAGGGAAGAATTTCCTTAGGGTGCTGCCCACAGGTGCAGTGTGGGCTGCTTTAGAGAATTCCTGCATTCCTTAAGACCAGTCTGTTCAAGTCCAGGCCAATGCAGTGGTTCTCAAGCGTCAGGATGCTTCCGGATTACCTGGAGGGCTTGTTAAACCCAGGTTGCTAGGCCCCACGCCCAGAATTGTTGATTTAGTAGGGCTGGGACATGTCCCCAGAATTTGTATTTTTATCTACTTCTCAGGTGAGGCTGAGGCTGTTGGTCTGGAGACCACACCTTAAGAAACACTGGATGAAGTACAGCATACTTCTCAAACTACATTGCGCGTGGCAGTTATTTGAGGATTTTTGTTAAAACACAGAATCTGATTTGAGTTGGCCTAGAATTGGGCCTGAGAGTCTGCATTTTTAATATCTCCCAGATAATGCCAATGCTCATGGTTCTTGGGCCACACTTCGTGTAACAGGGGGTAAAGAACTCCTCGTCAGTGATGACGAGGCTTGAGGAAATTTGAACATTCAATGGGCTGTTGGGCCAGAGGATATTCAAAGTCCTATACAATGCTGAGCCCCTGTGCAATGATTTTATTTTGGTAAGTCCCTAATAGGGACAAAGAAAAAGTTGACTTTTGCCTTTCAAAAAAATTTTTGTGGTAAAATGCCCTTTTCTTACAATTATCACACCATCATTACTAGCATTTTATGACTCTTCTCTGCAGGTCTTTAAATAAGAACTCATTTAAGTCACTCTGTGAGCCCTTGCCCCTTAGGAAAATGCCTCATTGATTGAGTCTACCACTGAGCTTTAAATGGAAATGACCTTCATTTTTTAAGTTTAATTGAGCTCTGATATTTACTTGCACATTTGGTTATTTCTCACAAATGCTCCTATCAAAGAATTTTGAGAGTTTAATACCATTATGTCCACTCAGTGTGCTTTCTAATGATACCCCTAGGGTTGTGGCCGTGGAAGGATTACAGTAAACCAAGAGAATACTAATCTTTTAAAAAATAATGTGGACCTGTATCCATTGTTTGGGTAATGCAAGTTTGCATTAGGAAAACAAAATGTCCCCTGAGAGGAAATGCATGTTTCCTTATTAAGAGCCAAATGAATATTTCATTCCGTTTTCTCCTATTTGCTCCTTATGAGTAAGCTGTGTTTTGCCTTTGTTAGCTTCAGAGTTTGCTCTCTAAGACTTCTTATTTGAGCTTCTCTTTGATTTTAATCCTGTGAGTTTCCATTGCTGTTTAGGTTTTCTGGCATTGAGGGGATATTCTCCTAGAAGCACAAGCAGTTCATAGACCAACTGGAAATACAAGATGAAGAGCTCAAAAAAGAAAAGCTGATTATTAATAGCTCTTATTAACTTATTATTGATATGTTACTTTTCTCATACAAAGAGAAGAAAACCAGCATTTGCCTGTATATATGCCAGGCACTTTACACTAGTGTATCATTTAATTATTTAAAAAGCCATATGGTCCAGGTGATATAACTGTATTACAGAAAAACTGACTCAGGGAGGTAAACTAACCTAATATCTCACAGCTAGTAAGTGATCAAATCAGGATTTGAACCTATGACAGCTTGCCTTTAAAGCTGTTTAGCTGCTTTTTATACAGTGAGGTTTCTTAATACAAACAGTAAATTGTTTGGAATGCAGATGTTTCCACACCCTGTGCGAGTGGCCTGACAGCAAAAGGTTTTGAATGGGAGAGGGAGAAAATAACTGTCCTGGTCAGTTAGTATCTCTTTAGTTTCTTATCCAGCAGCCATCAACACATTCTGTATTAGCCTGTGCTATAAAAAGCAAGTGAAGATAGATGCCCAGTTGGCAGGAGCATCCCCAGATTGAAGAGTTTGAATACGTGAAGAACGCTCTGTGCTGGTTATTAAGCCATCATCTCCTAGCTCCAAATCCACCCTTCATATTTTGTTTGTGACATTGGGGCTGAGGCTCTGAAACCATGTTTCTCCTTTGCCAGCTTCTTCCCTATAGTTTCTATCAACAGGAGGTTCTAGAGGGAGGCTGCTTGGCTAGAAGAGGAAGACTGGACATGCCTATCCTGTTTGCCTCCTTTCCTGAAAGTGGCCCCTTAGCATCAGTGGATTTTTCTTCTTTATTTAAAAATAGACTTTATTTTTTAAGAGCAGTTTTAGGTTCACATCAAGATTGAATTAGAAAGTACAGAGATTTCCCATATCCCTGTCCCTACACATACATAGACTCCCTTGATATTAATATCTCCCAGCAGAGAGTACATTTGTTGCAATCGATTAACCTATGTCATATTATTATCACCGAAAGTCCATGGTTTACTTTAGGGTTCCTTCTTGGTGTTGTACATTCTGTAGGTTTATACAGATTTATAATGCCATGTGTCCTAGTCCATTTTATGCCGCTGTAATAAAATACCTGACACTGGGTAGTTTGCAAAGAATTAAAATTTATTTCTCACAGTTCTAGAGGCTGGGAAGTCTAAGATCAGGCACTGGCAGGTTTGGTGGCTAGTAAGGGCCAAGTGTCTGCTTCCAAGATGGCACCTTGAAGGCTGCATCCTTTGGAGTGGATGAATGCCATTCTCCATGGCAGAAGAACAGAAGAGCAAGAGGGAGTGAACTCATTTCCTTGAGGGCCCCCCGCCATCCATTTTTTTGGATTTAGAGTTTGGCTCTATTGCCCAGGTTAGAGTTAAGTAGCATGATCTCAGCTCACTGTACCCTCTGCCTCCCAGGCTCAAGCGATCCTCCCACCTCAACCTCCCAGGTAGCTCTACAGGTGTGCACCACCACACCTAGGTAATTTTTGCATTTTTTATAGAGACAGGATTTTGCCATGTTGCCCAGCCTGGTCTCGAACTCCTGAGCTCAAGTGATCTGCCCACCTAGATCTTCCAAAAATGCTGAGATTGCAGGTGTGAGCCATCATGCCCAGCCTCCATGAGCCCTTTTTACATGACATTAACCCATTCATGAAGGTGGTGCCCTCATGACCTAAATACCTCCCATTAGTCCCCACCTTCCAACACTGTTGCATTGGGGATTGTGTTTTCAGTACATTAATTTTGAGGGATACATTCAAACCATAGCACCATGTTATTTACCATTATAGTATTACAGAAGGTGATTTCACTGCCCTGAAAGTTCATCGGCATCTGTTTTACACCCAGCAGGAGTGTTTTGTTTTCAGTGGTTGATTCTGGTTTCTGCCTTTTCCCCAGCATTTCCTCTTAAAGACATCTCCAGTTGAGGGCTGTCCCCTCATCAGGGGTCTTATTCTTCCCCAATCCCTACTCTTCCTCCCAGCCCTAGGACTGGTGGCTGTTCCTACCTCCTCTGTGACATCTCAGGGTTTCCTTTGTGTCTTTTAGTACTCTAATATCAATTTAACTATTTCTTATTTTAAATTCTGTCTGTTAAAATAATTCATGGTTTCTGTTTTCCTGACTAGATGCTGAGCAATACTCTTTGGGAGAGTAACCTCTAAGCTACATTGAAGCATGTACTGTGAACACATATTGCCCAGTGCTGACATAAGGGAATTAGGCAGAAGCTGTAGAACTAGAGGAATTTGCAAACAAATTTGTTAGGTTCATAGTTTTACAGCATGAGTCACTGCTGGGATAGCATGTCAAATATGAGGAAAACAAACAAACAAACAAAAAACAGGAGAAAGCAGCCAAATGAGAGAAGCTGTGTGTTCTAGCATCAGCTTTTCTTATACGTTTGGGAGTACTACTTTTTCTGGACCTCAGTTTCCTCACCTTTAAATCTTAGGTAATACTGATTGTGAAGTTAAATGAAATTAAGAGAATTGAAAGTACTTGTAAAAAGTATATGGCCTTGAATTCAAATAAACGATTGTGACAATGAAGTAACATTGTAATGCCATCATCAGACTTGATCTCTGTCTATATAAAGGAGTTTGCTGGGACCATAGGGGTTGTTAAGTGATAATAGGGTGAGGGGTTATGGAGACCAAGTCATCATGAGGGCCACTCTGTCCTGGCATTCATTGTGCCAGGAGCATGTGCTGTCTCATTTAACTTCACCATTTTATAGTGGACAAAACTAGTTTGTTGATGTTGAGAATCAACTTTCTTAATTATTCTCCATTTCTGTCAGTGTGAAGGATTCTACCTTCATTGTCTCATTCTTTCTGTTGTTCTCAGTCATCCTCGATTGTGAAACAGGCATATGGTAAGTAGTGGTGTTAGGCTGTCAGATTCTTCTGGGGGGAATTTTAGCATACTAAGAGACCATGAGTTTTAATGAAAACCTTTATGAAATTGGTGACTCTGTTTCTTGAAATTCTATAAAGTCATTGTGTTATCAGTAATCTGCCAGAAAAATAAAGGTCATCATCCTCATTAAACCCTACATAAAACCATAAGTCTTCTGTGGTAGATCAGGAGTAAAACCAGACACCGATCATTGATAACCAAATTTTGTGGGCTTTAAGGCACCAATGGATAATCCCTTGTAGTATTAATGTCTAGGCCAAAAGGAATGTTCACAGACTCATAAACATGTGTCACCAACTCAACAAAGTCAGAAATGTTAGAGGGTTCAGTCCTTGGAGCAAAATGACAGGAATCTATTGGCATTCACCTCTTCAGTTTTTAGTTCAAGTTACTGAAACACTAGAGTCTTTTCCTCATTTGTGAAGCGGTGATGATAATATCTATTTGCTTATTCCTCAGGGATATTTTGACAGTTGACTGAGATCAAGTGTGAAGGGGTTTGGTGGATTGTAAGGCACCTCGAAAATGTAATGGAATTAAAGAATTAATGCATTACAGGAAGGCTTGGGAATCCCACCCCCACCCCCAAGACCTGACATTTAGCTTCAGGGGCAATTTGGGGATTTCTGGACAAATCCACCAGTCACAGGGGCCTGCAAGACAGTCTGTGTACAGGTGCTGAAGCCCTGCTTCTTGCAGCTATGTGTTTCTCGGCTGGTCATCTGAGGAAGATGAATGATAAGGGAGGCCCAGGCCCCCACACATAGTGAGCTGCCTGAGGGCAGTGACAGGGAACTGTCTGTAAGAGTGCCGAGGGGTATGGTTAAAGGGAATTTTGAGGCACTCCGGCAGAGCTCTTGATTTGTGTGACATGTCAAAAGCTGACAGGCTGTGCTGGAAGCAGCAGTTAAAGAGAGTTGCCAAATTGCATTCAGTGAGGTACAGTGGCATGGCTGACAGTAACATTCTGAGGGTGCAGTTGTATCCCTCCATGAGGGGGGCAGACAGCATCATTCTCCATGTGCAGAGAAGATACTGCCTTACTCATACATTACAGATTCCCAAAAGATTCATTGACAATTACTGTAATTTTACAAGCACCACAATACTGTGCAAACACTGGCTAACACTTAACGGTAATGTCTTAAAGACTTTCTCGAGAAGGGTATTTTCATATATAAATACATACCGTGCAATTGTTCTTCTACTATTTGATGTTTTTTATATCTGGTTTTATGCAAAATACAGAAACATATGTTTCATTGTTTAAGATGAAGACATAATTTGTTTGAATTTTATGAGCTTCATCCTTTAACAGCTAGATTCTGTGTTTCTGTAATAGTTGAAGTGAACTTATGATGAAATATCTGAAGTTTAGGGTACTTTTTCCTAGAATCCTGGAAATGTGTAGCAAGGAGCGGCAGTTTTGACATTTCTCACATTACCTTGGACTGTCCAAGGATCCCAGCTCTTAGGTTTTGAACATGATGGCCTTTCGGTCTCTGATCTGAAGTGATCAACTCCTCAAATGAGGTTGGTATGGACTAGACTGACTGATCTGTTGATTACTGCTATTTAAGATTGAGCTGTAATTTTGAAAAAGTTTCATGTGAATCGTTTTTAACTACTACCACAAAAAGCCTTTGCCAATGGTTATTTAAAAAAGCAACCACTGTCTAAGGGGCTTTTCCACTTTTTAAAAATATTAAAATGAAGATAGATTCAGAAAACAATCCTTAATTAAAATAAATTAAAGTTAGAAAAGAAAAAGATGGATGAGGAAAGGTTTATAGGATTCAGGCTGTTTATTCTGGAAGAAAGAAGAATGCAAGATGACTTAATTTGTGTTTTGAAGTATTTGAGGAGGTTATAGACTGCACCATCTCTCTAGAGGACTGAGAAAAGAGGAAATGGGTTTACATTTCAGCAAGAAGGAATGACACAGGAAGAATATTTTGAGTATGATGAAAAACTAAAATAGGACACTTAGGGAAGATTAAAAAACAACTTTTTATTTTGAAATAATTATAGATTTCACAGGAAATTGCAAAGAAACATAAAGGAAGAGTTCATGCCTAAAGGAAGTTTTGGAATGCTCTCTTTAGAGAAAAATCTGGCTGGGAGAAAGGTAGCTGGACCAAATGACATAGCAAGCTGGAAGTTTTCTGGCTCCTTCACAAATCTGTGCATCTTACGCTCTTCCCATAATACGTTTCCCATTAAAAGTCACTGACAAGCTGGGCGCGGTGGATCACGCCTGTAATCCCAGCACTGTGGGAGGCCGAGGCAGGTGGATCACCTGAGGTCGGGAGTTTGAGACCAGCATGACCAACATGGTGAAACCCTGTCTCTACTAAAAATACAAAAGTTAGCCAGGCCTGGTGGCGGGCACCTACAATTCCAGTCACTTGGGAGGCTGAGGCAGGAGAATCGCTTGAACCTGGGAAGTGGAGGTTGCAGTGAGCCAGGATCGCTCCACTGCACTCCAGCCTGGGCAACAGAGCGAGACTCTGTCTCAAAAAACAAACAAACAAACAAAAAAAGTCACTGACCACCACAGATGAGGGCACCTTCTGATGTGTGAAAGTATTCTTCTTGTCATCAAAATTTAAGGAGAACCAGCACTTGCTGAATATTTTCCAAATTTGGGCTCTGTTGTGAGAGGTTTATATTTACGTTGTCAGTGCTTAGACAAAATTTGCCAGGTACATTTTATTGTCTTCATTTTGTAAACATAGTAACTAGGGTTCAGAAATATTAAACTGCTTTCCAACAATCTAGGCTCAGAGTAGGTGCACCTGGGATATGAGTTTGTACTAAAGGAATTGTTATTTCTACTGTATGATGCTACTAGAGAACAATTGATATTCTTCCTGAGAAGAAAATTGTCTTCTTACTGCACACTACTCTTCATGCCATCCTCCCCTATCTCTGTCCCATTCCAGTTGCTCCCAAGGTGCCAGTGACTTAGAAAATCCCAACATGAAACAGAGTGTAATTATGATTTTTGTTATGTAGATGAGAAAATAGAGAAGTTCTGTGGTATCTCCAGGCACCGGAAGAAGCAGTTTCTTTTCTGGTGGCACCAGAGATTCTCTTAACTATATTTATTTAGTGTTGATAACACTTTTTTTGGAGTAATTTCATCCAGTTGTATAGTTTCATGTCTTTTGGTGTTCTCATTGCCTTGAATGTCATCCTTTTTTTCTATCTGAACAGGTACTGAAATAGCCTTTTATTTTTATTCCATTTGTGTTCTCGTTTGTCTCAGTCACAGTGGAGCCCTTTGCTAGAAGAGCCTTGTGGAATTAGCTAAATTGTAGCTGTCTCAGGGCTTTCCATGTTAGATTTTTGTATCACTGAGTTTTGAGTCTTACCTGGGATACAGACCATCTTGTTCATCTCTATTTTTAACAATACTTACACAGAGACTGCGGCCACCCCTCTCGCTAGGGGATCGGGTCCAGGGAGATCCGTGTTCTGTCCCTGAGCCTCTGGCTAGAGTTACTGGAGTTCCTACAGAGAAGCCCCGCCCAGTGAGGATCAGGCCTGAAGAGGCACTCTGGCTGCCCTCTGCCACAGCCGGTGTGTTGGGCTGTTGGGGACATGTCTTGGGACCAAGCCGTCCAGCCTCCCTGGCTCCAGCAGGGGAAAAGCATGTCCTGGAGCTGTAGTATTAGATGCTGCCTTTCTCCCGCCCAGGGAGCTTAGCATGTTAAGCAGTGTGAGTCCCGGTGCTGGCTGCTGCCCCTCCCCTAAGAAACTCATATGACTTAGACAGCAGGCAGCCGCAGCTGTGGTGTTGGTCACCCTTCCCCCTGGGAGCTCAGTAGTTTTAAGGAGATGCCAGCTGAAAGGCTGTTGAGAATCCGTGTGGCTCTGGGGTTGGGACGCTAGGCCTCGGTGGAGAGCGTTCGCGAGTAGGATCTTCTGATCCATGGGTTGCACCATTCCGCGGAAAAAGCACGGATTCCTTGGCTGGGTAGCATGTTCACTTACTGCTTCCCTTGCTTCGGGGGAGAGGGTTCTCCTGCCCCGTGTGGCTCTCAGGTGGGCCTCCATACCACACTGCTCTTCCTTCCTCTCCGTGGATCATGCCAGCCTGCTAGTCAGTTCTGATGAGAGAAGCTGGATACCTTGGTTACCGGAGAAGGATCCACACGCTTACTATCATTCTTTTTGATTAGCGCCTCAGATCGCCACTGTTTCTAGTCGGCCATCTTGGCCCCGCCCAACAATGTTTAGATATCAATTTTTTTTTTTTTTTGGGTGAGGATGACCATCTTTTCGTATGTCTATTGGTCATTTGTTACTTATTTCTGTATACTACTTTTTTATATCTCGTGCATTTTTAATTAAACTTCCACATGAGAAATTTATTTTTATTTCTCCAAATCCTTGGCTGCATTTCACATTATAAAACTCAGCCTGATGGGCATGAAATGGTCTTGGTACATTTTCCTGATGTGGCTGAATATCTTGTTGTATGTTTATTGATATTCCATTTGTTCTTTTGAAAATTGCCTATTTAACATCTTTTGCCCATTTTTCTATGGATCATCAAAAATCTTTAAAAATGTGAAAATCTAGGATATAGAAGAGTCTGGAAATTTTCATCTTCAGAACTTTATGGTTAATTTCTTGAAGCTTTAGCTAGCAAAAGTGATCCTAAATTGAAGTGGCAGAGATAATGCAGATGGAAGAATGGATAGTTATCCTATGATGACAGAGTATTTTATTTTATTTTATTTTATTTTTTAAAATTTATTTATTATTATTATACTTTAAGTTGTAGGGTACATGTGCATAACGTGCAGGTTTGTTACATATGTATACTTGTGCCATGTTGCTGTGCTGCACCCATCAACTCGTCATTTACATCAGGTATAACTCCCAATGCAATCCCTCCCCCCTCCCCCCTCCCCATGATAGGCCCCGGTGTGTGATGTTCCCCTTCCTGAGTCCAAGTGATCTCATTGTTCAGTTCCCACCTATGAGTGAGAACATGCGGTGTTTGGTTTTCTGTTCTTGTGATAGTTTGCTAAGAATGATGGATTCCAGCTGCATCCAAGTCCCTACAAAGGACTCAAACTCATCCTTTTTGATGGCTGCATAGTATTCCATGGTGTATATGTGCCACATTTTCTTAATCCAATCTGTCACTGATGGACATTTGGGTTGATTCCAAGTCTTTGCTATTGTGAATAGTGCTGCAATAAACATACGTGTGCATGTGTCTTTATAGCAGCATAATTTATAATCCTTTGGGTATATACCCAGTAATGGGATGGCTGGGTCATATGGTACATCTAGTTCTAGATCCTTGAGGAATCGCCATACTGTTTTCCATAATGGTTGAACTAGTTTACAATCCCATCAACAGTGTAAAAGTGTTCCTATTTCTCCACATCCTCTCCAGCACCTGTTGTTTCCTGACTTTTTAATGATTGCCATTCTAACTGGTGTGAGATGGTATCTCATTGTGGTTTTGATTTGCATTTCTCTGATGGCCAGTGATGATGAGCATTTTTTCATGTGTCTGTTGGCTGTATGAATGTCTTCTTTTGAGAAATGTCTGTTCATATCCTTTGCCCACTTTTTGATGGGGTTGTTTGTTTTTTTCTTGTAAATTTGTTTGAGTTCTTTGTAGGTTCTGGATATTAGCCCTTTGGATGACAGAGTGTTTTAGTGGTCAACCTAAATAATTCTTCAGATTCACTTTTGCTTGTATCTTTGATATCATAACAACATGGTAGGACTTTGATCAGAGTTCTGTACTGTCAGAAAGGGCCCGGTGACTGTTTTCTTAGAGAATATTCCCAGCAGCAAGAAGTAAGAACAAAAATATAGTATGAGCACACCTAGAGATCTAATGTGCAGTGAGGCCTGAGTTAACAACATTGTATTGTTTTAGAGATTTTTTAATAAAATAAATAAACCTATTTATTTTAAATAAGTAGATACTAGCTGCTTTTGTCACACACACACAAGTAACTGATGTGAGATGATAGATATATTAATTTGCTTCACTATAGTAGCCATTTTACTATATAGGTATCCTATAATGTGTTGCACACCTCAAATATACACAACAAAATTTGTAAAACAAAAAAGAACAACAGTGTAAGTCTTTGTAACGATTAAATACCATGCCCTACAAGGATATGTAATTTTCTGAGGGAAATGTTCACAGTAGGAAAATAAAGCAAATTATAAATACATAATTTATATGTATTTGCAATACATATAATTGCAATACATAAATAATTGCAAAGTAATGATGCAATTTTGTTTAATAAAAGCATGGTAAGCAAAGTATAAAGAAAGAGCAAAGTGTAAAGCAAAGTATAAAGAGCAGGGCTGATACATAATAGATGCTCACTGAGTTATTTTGTAGTTACTCATTAAGCTATTTACTGTTTTCCCTGTGCAGATAATTGTGCGTGAAAATCTTTACATCTGTGGCCTTTCTTCTTTGTCTGACTGTCTTAGATAAATACCTAAAAGTGGGATTACTGAGCAGAGTGTATGACCGTATCACAAATATTTTAACACTTCCTCTTTAATTTACTTTTCTTATTTTAGGGAGAGTGGCTAATTTCCTCCGGTACAGCAAGTGTTGTTTTTCAGATTTTATTCTATCACATACTTTATTTTATAGTTTTTATAAAATAGCCTGCTTTAAAGAAATCAATGTATTATAGATTTTCATGTTTTGCATATTTTGTGTAAATATCCTTTTTAGTAGCTACATAATATTTCAGGGGTTTCTTTGTACTCGGATATTAAACACTGGTGTCACCTTAGGGTTTATTTCTTGAATCTCCTCCCGTATTTATTTATACTCACTTCCCAGGTGATTTCCTTGTTCTTGTGCCTTTATATGTCATCTATATGTTGATGAAAATAAATTTGTATCCCTTGCCCAAACCTAAACTTCATACTAGCATATCCAGCTGCCTACTGGACATCTCCATTTATAAGCCTGGTAGCCTAATAAGCATTACCTCAGTCTTACCAGGCCTCATACTGAAGTCATGAACTTCAGCCCAACCCCCATGCCAGGACAAAACCTTGTCGTTACCTGTTATTCCTCTCTTGCCTCATCCCATCCATGTTCAGTCTGTCTGTGGATCCTGTGAGCCCAGTCTTCAGGATACTTCCAGGATCTGATCACTTCTCACTGCCTCTTTTGCTGCCATCACCTCTGACCTGGATAATTGCAGCAGCCTTCCAGTTAGCCTTGCTGTCTCCATCCTTGTTCCCCTTCTGTCTGCTCTCAACAGAGGAGCTAGTGATCCTCTTAGGACAGAATAAATCATTTAGGTTTTCTTCACATGGTCCTGAAGAAGCTTCCTACCTTACTGTGTGTAAAAACAAAAACAAAAAGTCCCAAAATGGCCTAGAAGGCACTGTGTGTGGCTGCCTGCTGCTCTCTAACCCCTCTTCATTCCTCCCGTGCTTACTAACTCTGTACTAGTCTCTCTAGCCTTCTGGATATGCCTTCAGCGTCTCAGTCAGACTCCTTCTCAGCCTTCAGCCTTGGCTGCTGTTCCTTCTAGAATGTCCTTCCGCCACTTACCTTTCTAGTTTCTTTCCTTACTTCCTTCAGGATTCTGTGTACCTTCTCAATGGGGTCTTCCCTGGCCAATCTGTTTTAAATGACAGCCCCACCTAGGTAGCACTGTCCTTATTAGCACGCTTTATTTTTCTCTCTAGCACTTCTCACCATCTGGCATAGCATACACTGCTTGGTTTATTTTTAATCTCCCTCTGCTAGAATGTAAGCTCCATAAAAATGGGATTTTGTTCACTGCAGCATCCCCAATACCTAGAGCAGGGCTGATACATAATAGATGCTCACCGAGTCATTTTGTAGTGACTCATTAAGCTATTTACCCATTTCCCCTCTGCAGATAATTGTGCGTGAAAATCTTTACATCTGTGGCCTTTCTTCTTTGTCTGACAGATTGTCTTAGATAAATACCTAAAAGTGGGATTACTGAGCAGAGTGTATGACCATATCACAAATATTTTAACAATGCCTCTTACTTTTCTTATTTTAGGGAGAGTGGAAAATATTGTTTTTATTAATAGATTATGTTATGATTGATTGGGTCTAAATTTTGTCTAAGGTGTTTAACTACCTTTAAGACCTTGGGCACCCTCATTAACTTCTTTGAGCTTTAGTTTATATTTCTGTTAAATGAAATAAATATTTAATTCAATAAATAGCAGTCCCCTTTCTCCATCCTGGCCTTCATTCCACTAGATATTTGTTTTCTTGAAACAGTTTCGTCTTAGGTAGGATTTAACAATATACAGTCATGCACATACGCCTGCTCACTCAGGCACACACACGTGTATTTGTCTAAACATGCACCTTCATATTAGCTTTCAAAGTCTAGTCTATATTGTTCTGGTCAGTTTTAAATTGATAATACTTACTGGGATAGTAGCCACGGCACACCATTCCTGACAAATATTGGTATCCAAGGAAGTGTTAGTAGTTAAGCAATGCATTGACTCAATTACCTCTCCTCACTTCTCCTTTATTGAATTTTTACTTATATATAGGTTTCTTTCTGGCACAGTTTGGGGTGGGAATATGTTATTTCTCCTAATTGGATTTAACTGTTTCATCTGTTATTAGTTGGTTGTGATTAATTTCAAAGACCTTGCAAGCACTTTTGTATTTACCAATATATTTGTCATTTCTGATGATCTGTTCATTTGTAAAGATCTAAGTTTCCATCTGGTTGTGTTGCCTTTCAACCTAAAGAAGAACTTCCTTTAGCATATTTGAAATGGAAATCTGGAGGCCACAAATACCCTTAGTTTCCTTTTCACTTTCATTCTTTGAAGGATATTTTGCTGAACATGGAATTTCCAGCTGACAGTTTTTTTTTTTCTTTTCCCGCTTCCAGTATTATCATGAGCTGCATAACAACATTTCAGTTAATTATGGGGAGTGGAGAGTTGGAGGGAACTCCACATATACAATAGTGGTCCTATAAGATTATGATTACTGTACCTTTTCTATGTTTATTTATTTATAAAGGAAATAGGTTTGACTCACAGTTCTGCATTGCTGGGGAGGCCTCAGGAAACTTAATCATGGCTGAAGGCAAAGAAGAAGCAGGCACCTTTTTCACAGGACAACGGGACAGATGAAGTCCTTTTTTGTGTTTAAATATGTTTAGATACACAAATACCATTCTGTTTTAATTGCCCATTCACTACAGTAAATGGTAATGTCCTGTACAGGTTTGTAGCCTTGGAGCAATAGGCAATACCATATATCTTAGGCGTGTAGTAGGCTATACCATCTAGGTTTGTGTAAGGACACTATGATACACAAAGACAAAAACACCTAATGATGTAATTCTCAGAATGTATCCCTGTCGTTAAGTGATGCATAACTGTACTTTAAAGATGTTTTTGCACGTTGTTGAGCCTTTATAATTTCCGACGAGAAGAGCATTGTATTTCAAATTATTTTTCCCTGTATATAGTGAGCCATTTTTGTCTGGTAAATTACAATAGTTTCTTTTTGTCTTTGATTTTCATCTGTTTGACTGTATTTTGTGTAGGTTTTCTTCTTTTCCAATTTACCTCTCTGTAGAGTTCTTGAGCTCCTTGAATCTGTATGTCTTAACCTGTTTTGTGTTTCTCCAAAGGAATATCTGAAAGGGCTGGGCAGTTTATAAAGAAACTGTTTATTTAGTGCATGATTCTGATGACTGAAAAGTTCAAGATTAGGCATCTGTATCTAGTGAGGGCCTCAGGCTGCTTCCACTCATGATGGAAGGCGAAGGGGAGCCGGCATGTGCAGAGATCACATGGCAAGAGAGGAAGCAAGAGAGGCGGGGAGATGTGCCAGGCTCTTTTTATTAAACAAGCTCTTGTGGAAACCAGTAGAGCTAGAGCTCACCCACCCCTGAGGGACAGCGTCAATCCATTTATGAGGGATCTGCCCCCATGACCCAAACACCTTCCAGTAGGCCCCACCTTTCACACTGGTGATCAAATTTCAACATGAGGTTTGGTGGGGACAGAACACCCAAACTATAACAGCATGTTTATATCTTTTACCAGATTTTGGAAGTTACAGACTATTATTTCTTTTTATTGTTCCCCCTAATTTGTCTCCTTTTTCCCTGTGACTCTAATTACCCACATGTTAGACTCTGAAAAATTGTTCTACAGGTCTTTAAAATCTGTTTATTTCTCCATTTTTTCTTTCTTTTTTTTTCAGATTGCATGGTTCAGGTTCACTGAATTTTTCCTTTGCATGTCTTTTCCCCTTAGAGTGGAACATATTTTACTTGCTCTTCATCAACCTATTAGATTGTGTATCCTGGGCATGGTGAAAGTTATTTTGTGGAGATTGTGGATTTTTTTACGTTGCTTTAAAAAATGTTGATGTTTTGTTAATAGGCAGTTTACCTAGACTCAAATTGTAGCCTTTCATGCTTGCAGTGGACAGTGGCTTTAATCTCAGATAAATTCTTTAAACCTTAGCTCCTATCTGCATTCAGTTTACCTTGTATATTCATGTTTCAGAAGTCAGCTAGAATCATGCTTAGTTTATATACAGAATTAGGGTTTGCTTCTTTGGCATTGTCTCTTCTGTAGTTCTCTAGTCATTCTCTGATTTCCCCAGGCTTTTTCCCCTGGTTCCTGCAGCTATAAAGGGGATGTGTTTTTCTATCAAAATTTTGCTTGCTGCTGTGACTGTGTCTGATCTCAGGGTAGAACTGCAGAATAAATATATAAGTGAAGAGACAGAGAGGTCACTCTTTACTGGTTGCTTGCTCCAACGTCGACACTTCCCCAAAGTCAGTTTCCCTTTTTTCAGTCTCCAGAGCCCTCAGGTAGTGTTTGTTTGTTTGTTTTTGTTTGGGTGGGGAGAGTGTGGTGTTCATAAGTTGTGAAATCCATTAACTCATTCCTCCACCACAAAAAGAGAATGTCCCTTTCAATTATTTTTAATTGAAATCCTTACTGAGATAGTTGTAGATTCAAATACAGTTCTAAGAAATAATGCAATGAGAGCTCATGAACTCTTTACCCAGTTACCTACAATGGTAACATTTTATAAATCTCTAGTATGGTATCAGAACCAGCCTTTTGACCTTGTTACCATCTTCCAATCTTAATCGGATTTCCCCAGTTTTATTAATACTTGTACTCGTTTATGTATGTGTGAGATTTAATTCTATACAATTTTATCACGTGTAGGCTTGTATAGCCACCATCACAGCATCCCAACTATTTTTGGAAAGTATAAGAAGTGCTATAGTTTGAAAGAAATAAAAGTCTCTGGCCATGCTACCCACTGGAGATGATTAAATATTTTAAAGTAATTAGAACAATGACATATACCCTGTAAATGTTTATTTTTTTAATAACCTCCTTTTGCAGATTGTAAACTTCGTTGAGTGCAAGGTTCATTTCATGGTTATCTTTTTTTTGGGGGGGTGTTATTTTTTTTCTTTTGAGATGGAGTCGTGCTATTGGCAAGGCTGGAGTGCAGTGGCACAATATTGGCCCACTGCAGCCTCTGCCTCCCGGGTTCAAGCGATTCTCCTACCTCAGCCTCCAGAGTAGCTGGGATTACAGGCATGTACCACCACACCTGGCTAATTTTGGTATTTTTAGTAAAGATGGGGTTTCACCATGTTGGCCAGGCTGATCTTGAACTCCTGGCCTCATGTGATCTGCCTGCCTCAGCCTCCCAAAGTGCTGGGATTACAGGCATGAGCCACTGCATCTGGCCCATTTTACGTTTTGACTATATCTCCACCACAACACTGCCCAGAGCTTTCTTCAGTACTTTGTGCAGAGATGTTTACCTCATGTTTAAAATACAAATACATCTTGCCAAATAGAATTGAAAAGTAGCAATGTCTTAGATATTTTCTCTGCTTTTTAACTGAGCCTAGTATTTTTCAAAGTTTACATCCTTATTATATTTACTTTCAAATATAGTACATGAAAGTACTTTATAGATGTTTGATCTTTTGAAGGTGGTGTTGCCACCTTTGATTTAAAAAAGTAATTAGGTGAGCATTTCCTTATAGAGGTAACCATCAAAGCTTGAAAGCACATATTTCCTTTCAACTATTACATTTGTCAATGTGTTACCCCCATCCCCCATCAATCTGCTTCTCTCTCTGACTCTATCTCTTTCTCTCAAAATGTTATGAAAGACGGCTTTTGTGAACTTATTTATGTTAGAGCCAGCATTAAAAAAAAAAAATCCAGCTTTTTACATGGTGTAATGGACCATGATAGTCAGTGATAAAATTATAGTAGTTGTGTAATGGATCTTATTTGGTATCTAAATAGGCTCTCTGAAAAAAAAAATATGATTCACACAGTTTTTTGGAGAATAAACACAAAATTTCTGTATTTTCATATAATCAGTAATACCTATTTGATAATAATTATATGCTCTTCTTTTTTCTTCTTTCATTTGAGGTTCACTTTTTCTGCCTATCTTATGCAATTTTTTAAAAATCTTGGAAATTAAGTGTTTGGCTCTCAGTATGAGTTATGTTGAAAAGAGCGTTCATAGTGAGTAGAGCCTGCACAAGCTCTTTCTAGGCAGCTTTCACATCCTAGGGACAATGAATATTAAAGAAGTGGCTTCTTGAGTTGGAGTGGTCAGTCTCCTACCTTCTGGGTCCCAGATGACCCTGAGTAGATGTGGATATTCAAGGAAATTAAAATGCACAGCCCCTTTGGAAAAGATAGTAAGGATACCTGCCATTGTATTTTACTTGATTGTTTTATTCATTCATTCATCCATCCATCAAATACTCATTGAGTGCCCACAGTGTGCCAGGCATATAAATAAAAAGATCCTATGACGTTGTTCAAAGAACGATGATTTATGCACATGCCTACCATGGGTCATTTAAACTTTAATGGACTTCAACATTTAAATTGAGTTAAATTCTATTAAGTTTGTCTGTTGTTCTCCCTCTCTCTCACTGTCTGTCTGTCTCTACATCCTCAGATTTGGGAGCTTAGCCTGTCCAGTGAATCAGAATGGGGAGCTGATTATAACAGTGACCCTTCTGGGAAAGAAATATACTGTCTTCTGCTTCCATTTCCCTGGAAGTGGAGGCCACTGACGTCTCTGGTCCTCTCTGCAAAGTGGGGATGATGGTAATCCCGCTTCATCTGGTTGAGGGAGGATTAAATGAGATTGTGAACAGGGCTCTGGAGATGTGGACTTCACTGAGGCCTGGTCCTGCTCTCTTGGGGGCCCCACACACAGGAGAGAGATGCACATGTTATATACAGGAGAGTTATACCAACACTTAACTCTCCTGTGGGAAGTGTGGCCACAGCACCCTGGAGGGCCATTGGGTTGAATAGGGGAGCTGGAAAGGTTTGGGCCCTTAGAGAAGGCCAGGTGTGGATGAGCTCAGACCCCGATCGCACTGCTGGTGTGGACTCACTGTGGACCTGCACCAGGCCTGGGGTTTGAGGATGAGAGTCACCACAATTTAATGTCCATATGGGACTCTTTGCTTGTCCTTTTAACTATGGCAAAATACCACACGGGGACACTTCTGTCAGTGCACGTGGTGCTGAGAACACTTGGACGGAGGGTAAACTGGGGCAAGTGGTTACTCGACCAGATGTCCCTGGTTTCTTTCAGTGCCTATCCTGACATCTGGTCTCTTTTTTCTGCTTCTGCTTGGTGTAATACTTTTACAACTTGAATACACATGGCTTGGTTCAGTGTAGCTGAGGCTGGTGAACCGCTGGGCCCAGGAAAGGCATGGTTTGTAAATGCTATTATGTGAAACCTTACCCATGGCTCCTGTCAAACATTTTAGGCAAAGAAACTCTATGATATGATTTGTAATACATACATGTATTTGTAGAAACACATACGTGTACATATATAATTATAATAATTTTTCACATGTGAGGAGATTGAGGCAGAGAGAGATTAATTTCTGTAGCTAAGTCTCCATAGCCAGATAGCAGCAGAAATAATTCCCACCCTATCCTTCGTATATTGCTTTAAAAATACGTTAACAGCATCATATTTATTTGATAATTTTGATTATTGAAATTTGATAAGTTGTTAAGTGGTACACTGTTGCCTTCTTTCTTGGAATTTAAAGAAAATAGAGTTTTAAAAGTGGGTTGAAACTCAGAGAAGGAGAGATGTATACATTATGTTGTATAACAAATACTAAAAATTTGTTTTGTTTTGTTTTGTTTTTTTGGCGGATAACGGAGGTGAGGAAGTTGCTATTGAAGAGATGGTGTTGAGTAAATTTCTTGACTCCCCTACTGCCTGCCCATGCATTGTTACAGGGCACACAGAGAATGTCAACTTGTCAGCAGCACTCAACACCATGGTAGCAACAACAAAACATATTTACTGAAGATAACCAGTTGATTAAATGTCTTGACCCCCTCCTGTGTATGCACAGGCATTGTCACAGGGCTTACAAAGAGGAAATGATCAGCTTCTGCATTGAGACTCTGTGCTAGTTAGATGAAGAAAGAAGACTGTTCTGGAACAGCAGACTGCTACAAAGATGATGACAAAGTCCGAAGGGAATTGGAACACAGTTTGTCAGAGGTGTGGGAAGGGGAGGCTGAGGGAGGGCGGGGGAGGAGTCCAACTGGAAAGACTAGAAGGAAACCATTGGAATAGTTGTGTCCTTCACGCCAAATGCATTTTGTGGTCTTACCTTATCATTTGCTTTTGCTGGACCACATGTCTTTTCACCCCCCTCTTTGTACCTTATGATGAGGGGCAAATAACCACAAAGCAGGAAACCTTGTCAAGGAAACAAGTTCTAGACTCTTTCTTGTGGTCATTGCCTACTAAATTCCTTCTTTCATCACTACAGCCATAGCCCCATGATTATCATTTATAAAAAGGGGCCAGAGTCGTTAGGAAAAGGTTATACTTATTGCCAAGAAGGTAGGGATGTAGGTAATACCGCTCAGAAAATTTTACATTAAACAGAATTGAGAATGTAGAAATTTGGGGAAAACTCCAGTATCTAGAGGATTTGTATATCGGGAAAGGGTGATTCTTCTTCCTTCCCAGCTTTGTCCCAGAGAGCCCAGTGTACCAAGTATTACGGTGCGTTTTCTGTGTCTGTCTTTCCTGGTTTAGGCTTGTACATCTACAGTGTTCTATTTTCCTGTTTAAATAAATTTCTTCACTTTTACTTGTAATAGGACCCAGTAGGATATTATGTGGTACTTTGTATATAAGTTTCATTGGCCCTACTTTAAAAACAAAAACCTTGTCTACTGTTCTTTAATCTCATCAACTGTCATTAAGGAAGCTTCATCTAAGATTTACTCCTGGTCTGTTTTACATATTTATCAATTGTTGCCTTTGACCAACAGTGAATTAATTTGGGTAATACTTTCACATGATATAAAATTGTTCTGTATTCGTAGAAAATGTTCAATGTTACTACTGAAAATGAATATTTACAGAGTTTTATTTCTTGAGCATTTAGTCTAAAACAACTTTTAATTTTTTTAACACAACTTTATTAGCGATGTCCCCACATCTTTGGGGCCCCATGCACTTCACCTGCTCCCCTTCAGCACCTCATTCACATAGCAAATGAGACCAGAAAGAAGGCTCAGTCCTCTCATTCCTCTTGACGTAGGCATTGGCTTAGGATAAAAACAGTTTTGTGGATGTTCATACATAAACACTTACGACTTTTCATCTTGTCTGGGACATCATGCCTTTTGACATCCTTCATTACTCTTTATGAGAAAAAAGCAAATAACCACAAAGCAGAGAATTTTAAGAAGCCATAAGGGATTGGGGCTGAATTTAGCACACTTTGATTATGGAGACAAAAATTGCCAAGTTTATGACTGGGGTGATCAAAGCGCTCTCTCTGCATGCATAATTAGATGCTTAGTAAACGTTTTCTCACAGTGAAAATATAGCATGACTTTTGCTCTGTGTAAGAACAGTATAAGTTATCTCATTTTGAAATCATTGTTTTATTTCTATCTTACACACTTATATTTTCATCTGATCGTCTTTCTAGCTTTGTCTTATTCGAAGTTGAGGATTGGAGGGTTTAAATGTTTTAAAAGGATTTTTTTTTTAATGTTGCTGCTGGGGGCTAATGGAGAGAAAAATGGTTAAGTCGGCCTTACAGTTACTGACGGGAGTGTTGACAATGTACACCCATGAAATCCTACCAACACTTTATTGGGATAATTGAGTTATGTGTAACTGGTGGCATTAAGAATCACATAGAAAGAATAAATTCTGACCATCTACTTTTTTCTTTTTGTAATTTTTAGATTTGTAGCCAAACCGTGTGCCATAGCCCTCAACATTCAGGCCAATGGACCACAGATTGCTCCGCCCAATGCCATTCTGGAAAAGGTCTTCACTGCAATTACGAAGGTATGATTGTCCTTTCCGGGGGTATGAATTGTCCCCGGTCACCATTCTCAGCCTGCTGTCATTCAGTTCCTCCCCTTCTGGGTTTGGAGAATCAACTTTTGCCTAACCTCATGCTGGAGAACATGTTGTCAGAAGGAATGTAAGCGTAGTAGAAGTGGAATGAAGATGAGCTTGTCTTAGACCTGGTAGTTTACGCTCAGGTTGATTTTTAGTAGCTTGCCTCAGAAATGTCTTGATTAAATAACAATTAGTCTAATTCTGTGACTCTTTTAATCACATGTGACCTGAAGCAAGATTTGACTTGAAGCAAGATGAGGGCTGGGAGGGACTTTGTGGAGGTGACTGGGTAGAGCTGAAGAGTGTGATTTATGCGTGTGTGAAAAAAAGGACCTCTTGGCTTGTAGCATTGTCCATAGATTCTAGGAGCTGTGATAAGTAGACAAATGTAAACAAAAACAAGAAGAAGGCATAATTGCAGGATAAAAGATTGTACCATGAATGTATGAAGGAGGGTCAGAAGAGTCTTAAGTGAAGAGATAGGTTCACTGTGGAGAATAAAAGGGAGGAGATACACAGGTGGGAGATGAAGCCCAAACTAGGAGTGGGAAGGAGGGAGCGGAAGAGAAGCGGGGAGAAGAGACCGTGTCTCCTGCCTCCACCCCCATCCCAAGTTCAGATCTCCTTCAGAACAAAGAGGGAGGAGAATGCCGAAGTCAGAAACCCTCAATTGAAGGCCATAGGAAAATAAAGCAAATTACAGAGTTTTTATATATCTTACCTTATTCTTGTCTCGACAAGGAGAAATACAGTGTTCTATGAGAAGTATTGTGTGTTCATATATTAAATGGCTCATTTTCTCTCTTTCATTTTTCTGGGAGAATTACCCAGGCTTCCAAGATGTGATTTGATAGAATTAAGCAAATTCTATTTCTTTTCTTGATATTTGTGTTTCTAGCCATTTGTACTAGCTATCTCGTCTTACAACTATTAATTCAGATATCCAAATACTTTCGCCTATTTTATGGTCTTCATTTCTTCCAAAATTCTCTAGAGTTTTTCCCTCTGTCCTTTAAAAAATTTTTTTTTCCTCAAAAAATTAAGAAACTACCAGGTGTTTTTCATATCCCTGCTAGGAAGAAGAGAAGAATGAATGGAATTTTAGGAAAAGCTCTTTTGGTGGTTTTTATGGGGTAATTTCAGATTGCCAAGTTCCTGTCTGAAGGGACACATATCTTACGGTATTTAAAAGAAGAAAATACATTTTTAAAAAAAAGCTTGCATTTTCATTTAGTGTATCAAATTACTTGAGTGAAACAACTTTTTCCCTCTTAAAAAAACAGGTGTGTAGGGACATCTCAGGTTCATTTGTGAGTGTGATTATAACATATTTGGAGTCTCTTTGTGAACTACTTTAAGTACATTAAACATATAGTATTCTAAATGAATAATAAAATGAGGGTTTTTTGTTTTTTAAATTTTCCCCAAATTTGATGCCTCTCCTTAAAAATCCTGCAGTGGATGTTTCACTTCCCTTGCCTTATGTTTTTTACAGTTACTGGAGAAATTTCCTCCATAAAGGTAATAAAAAGATTTTGCAGCCAGATTGGCTGCTCTAAAGAATACTTGCTTGGCTAGGCACGGTGGCTCACGCTTAGAATCCCAGCACTTTGGGAGACCGAGGAGGGCGGATCATGAGGTCAAGAGATTGAGACCACCCTGGCCAACATGGTGAGACCCCATCTCTACTAAAAATATAAAAATTAGCTGGACATAGTGGCGTGCACCTGTAGTCCCAACTACTCGGGAGGCTGAGGCAGAAGAATGGCTTGAACCCAAGAGGCGGAGGTTGCAGTGAACCGAGATTGCGCCACTGCACTCCAGCCTGGTGATGGATCAAGACTCCGTCTCAAAACAAACATACAAAAAAAAAAAAAAAAAGAATACTTGCTTCTACTTAATTTGAATGAGCATATCTTTTAGTTTCCAAGGTGATTCCTGTGGAGGTTTTTACATGATTAAAACAGAAGCGTCATGTGTGAAATATAAATGCAGCAAAAGTTGGAACCGTTTTCCCTTGTATTCTTTGTAGTTCTCCGATCTTATTTGTGATACGAAATATAACCAGTCAGTTGACTGGAATAGGAGGGGCAGGACTTGGGACAGCTGGAACCAAGTGTGCATTTGTATATGTGTGTGAATGATCATCCAGTATCCTGGCCTCACTACAGTTCAGCTGCCTTTTTGTAGAAGGGCATGATTATAATCCTTCAAGTGTGAGAGATGAACCCTTAAAATTTCTGTATATGACTGGCTACATAGTTTGTGGGGCCCAGTACAGAATGAAAATGTGGGACCCCTTGTTCAGAAAGCATGAAAAAAAGTGCCATTAAGAGTACAAAAATATAAAACTTTTTCCTTCCTCCCTTAGTCTCTCTCTACTTGTCAAGGTGTTTTTTTGTTTGTTGTTTTTGGTTTTGAGACAAGGTCTCACTCTGTTCCCAAGGCTGGAGTCTAGTGGCATAATCGTAGCACACTGCAGCCTCAAACTCTGGGCTCAAATGATCCTCTTGCTTCAGCTTCTCAAGTAGCTGGAACTACAGGTGTGGGCCACCACACCTGGCTAATTAAAAAAATTTTTTTGTACAGATAGTGTCTCACTATGTTGCCCAGGCTGGTCTTGAACTCCTGGCTTCAAGCAATCCTCTTGCCTCAGCCTCCCAAAGTATTGGGATTATAGCTGTGAGCCACCATACCTGGTCAAAGTGTTTTTTATTTGCTGTGTAATATCGTGTTCCCTAATGGCATGGGGAGACTCTTGGGGAAAGTATAGACCCTCACAGGTACCTGGGGGGTACACCCTGTGACTTAGTGTGCACATGACCCACCAGCTGCCAGGTTTCCCTTTTTTCCAGCCACTGGCTGACACACTGTACCTTGGTTCAGGGGAGCAGAGAAATAGAGTCAGGCCTCTCTCCAGGCCCACTGCCCCAACCCATGGGTGATGAGTGACCTTCAAGTGCATTGCAACCTCTATGCCCAGATCCAGGGGTACACAAGAGGCTTAGCCATAGCGAGTCGCCAACCACATGCACTGGGGTAGCTGCTTCCATCCTCTCTGAAACTCGACCCCCGACTCTCTGTGCTTGCACTCGTCCTTCTACTGGGGGCTGAAGGCAGCAGCAGTCACTAGGAGGTGGGGAGACAGGGAGGCTGGTGGGTGCTACAAGCCAGGGGATGAGGAACTGGGCGACCACACACACATCTGGCGGAAGTGGTGGGACTGTGTATGAGCCAAGAATCCAAGCTTCTGGCACCTGCTCCTTTGCCCCATTGGGCTTCATTTATAAAGCACAAATTCCATGATAGAACTGTTAAGAATTTCAAGATGGTGACTACAGGGTTTCCAACCCCAAATGTGGACCTTTCTGAATGTGTTTTTTCCTGTGTGACAGCACAGGTCACATGCCCTGACTATCTGGTTCTCCTTTGTGAAATTATTAATAGCTGAAAAATTTGAACCCTTATATATTCTCTAGCAGTCTTTCCTTTTGAAGTAACACCTGTCTGCCTGTTGCCTATCTCTCTCTCCTCCCCCATCCCCTATCTAAAATTTTGTAAACATTTTATAGAAACTACTCCTATTGTAAAATAATTAGAAGCCTTGGTGTTTGAGCCAGTCATACCTGGATATTTGTGTTGGAACCTCAGCTCTGCTGTGTCTGTCATTGTGGCCTTAGGTGAGTTTCTTAACCTCCCTAGGCTGCAGATAAGCTCATTTGTAAAAATCTTTGAATAAGCATCTCACAGGCATTCATGAGGGTTAAATAATCTTGTAAATCATTCAGTAAATGATATGGCATCTTTTGTCCCATTGGTTCCCATATTTTGATTTGCATTTAGGATCACCTGAGGGTTAAAATGCAGAGTGTTGCATCATGTTTCTAGAGATTCTCATCAATAGTATTGGAATGGGACCAGAACATCTACAATTGTGGATTGTCAGACCCATTCAAATGAACAGAATGATTATTTGTTTAGTGAATATTTTTGAGCTCCTGTTTCTTAACTGGTTTTGTTGTTTCTTAACTGGTTATATTCAGAATTTTCTGGATAAATATGCTTTTAACTTTTGGGGATTCTCCTACCATATTATTTGTACATACCTGTGATGCTAACTACCTCACTTTTCTAATCAAATCAGTGCTTAAGCCATGGGGGTGAGAATATATGTCAGGTATAAAGCCAGGTTTTATGATCCAGGGAAATAATAAAATTTGCTTTTGGTATGTTAGACTAAATTTTAAAGTGAAAGGCAGATTTCCTATAATTTGTTTTTCCTAATTCTCCTCAATAACCTATTTCCTTTCATTTTTATTTTATACTTTCCTTCTTCCCCTCCTAGTACTGGTTAAGATTAATGTTTTTAAGATTAACCTAGGTGTTTGTAATATATAAATGTTTATGTGAGTCACCATTATTCATTTCTTTTTTTTTTTTTTTTTTTTGAGACGGAGTCTGGCTCTGTCGCCCGGGCTGGAGTGCAGTGGCCGGATCTCAGCTCACTGCAAGCTCCGCCCCCCGGGTTTACGCCATTCTCCTGCCTCAGCCTCCCCAGTAGCTGGGACTACAGGCGCCCGCCGCCTCGCCCGGCTAGTTTTTTGTATTTTTTAGTAGAGACGGGGTTTCACCGTGTTCGCCAGGATGGTCTCGATCTCCTGACCTAGTGATCCGCCCGTCTCGGCCTCCCAAAGTGCTGGGATTACAGGCTTGAGCCACCGCGCCCGGCCTCATTATTCATTTCTTTGCCTGTAAATCTTTCAAAAAAACTTATGGAGAATAATAAGGAAAGAACAATAAGAAACCCCCACCCCACATACAGTGTATACACACACACACACACACACACACACACACACACACACACACACACAAACACATAGAAAGAAAGAAAAAAATGAAAGAAAATCTCACATGTTTTATTTGGCAAATTAGGTGAGGCATATCTCTAGATTTCAAAACATAAATAAAGGCTAACTAGATTGGGCAGAAACCAAGTATGAGGAAGTGAAAAGCGTGAAGTGTGTCTGGAGGGCCCTGTGGGGGTGGATTACAGGAAAACCAGCACAAAGGCAGTTCTCAAGAGTTGAGCAGACAAAAGCACCACCCACTATTTGCAACAGTAGGTGCAGGAACAGGTGAGCCAGGCTGGTGGGAATGGAGGAGGGACACATAAAGCCACCTGAAGGGTATGTTTTCAGGAGGCCATCTCCCTTCTTGGCAGCCAGACTGGAAGAGCATCCTTCCTGCTCCCCATACTGGAAGTAGCAGGTCAAGAAAATTCAACTAATTTAAAGATGATTAGTAAAGAAGCAACTCACACAACATCAAAGACAATGAAAGGAAAGTATAGCAACTCTTGTTAACAAAATTTTCACTAGAATAATGAGGCTAAAGAGGCAAATGAAAATTGTGATTAAATATTTTACCATAAATTTAAAAAAATGAAGCAGTAACTCTGTGAAGGAAGATCACAAAGAAGAACTATAAGAACTAAAGAAAGAAATAGTTGGTCAACAAGAGGAGGTGGAATGTGAGCTGGTAGAGTTCAGAGAAAAGTACCAAATCCATCACAGGAAAAAAGTCAAAATTGGGAAGAAGGCAGGAAACACTAGTCACTGCAGGAAACTCAGCAAAGACTATGGAAGATAGAAAGAATAAAACTGAATTAAATGAAACAAACCAAAAAGAGCTAAAAAATGGACATATAGGCAAATAGATCGAGCATTTCTGTAATAGGAATCCCTTAAGGAAAAGCAAAATAAGACAATGAATTAAAACAACTTCTGAGATATAATTCAAGATTTTTTCCTGAAATAAATGGAGGTTTATTTTAATATGTTAACAAGAATGTAGTGAAAATGGACCCAGAAAGTTCAACACTAAGACTTACATTATTAAAGTAGCTGGACTTGATAAGTAAAGAAATACTTCACTGAGCAGCTGGGTAAAAAATCAGATCTCTTTTTTTAGGGAAAATGTTATGTGATTGTAGGCTTTTCTCTAGTAACATTTTCAATATTCCCAAGGAAAATGTGAACTAAGAATTTTATATCTAGCCAAATTGTTTTTACTCTGTAAAGGTTATAGACATCATGTTAGACATCTTTGAACATGAAAAAATTTAGAGATATTATTACATGAGTCTTTCTTGAAGAGACTTTATTAAATCATTAATTTTAGCTGACCAAGAGATCACTGGGAATGTTTGTAAGTTTTGAATATATTTAAACTGTAGTACTAAAAAAGAAGTATGAGGAATGGTGACAGACAGAATGTTAATGTTCTAGGTTCTCACAGTGTAGAAATGATACAGCAGTAACTGAGTAGAGGGGAAGAAGGTGGGAGGCAGAATCAGTTCACTGATTGCATGATCTCTAAGAGTTGGGAGTCAAAGCATATCAGTTAAAGCTGGCAAATCATTAGAAGTATATGCATATTTAATAGTACAAGAGTAAACGCTAAGAAAGATAATATTATTGACTATTGTAGTATTGGGTGGTGGAGGAGAAGGAAATAAGGCTACTTTAATAAGGTGGAGGAAATAAGGTTACTTTAAATATTGCTTGTTTGACTTATTAGAGATGGAAAAGAGAGTCGTATGGATAACCATCAGAACAGAAATTACTCCCAAAAGGAAAAAAAAAAAAGCCATGTAGTAAAATATTTTTTAAAACCATCAAAATGGAAAATAGAACATAATTAAAGTAGAGAGCTATAAACAAACTTATAATCATATTAACACATAAATGGACTTAATTTATATAATAAAAACTAATTCAGGCTTTGGTTATTGGTGTGGGTCGAATTATTTTCCTCCCCAAAATGTATACATTGAAATCTTGACCCCTAGTACCTCATAATGTAACCTTATTTGGAGATAGGATCTTTACAAAGGTAAATTAGTTAAAGTGGGATTATTATGGTGGGTCCTAATCCAATATGCCGGCTGTCCTTCTACAAAGGGGACAGCTGGACACAGAGATAGGCATGAGGGAAGATGCTGTGAAGAAACACAGGGAAAAGACAGCCATCTACAAGCCAAGGAGAGAGGCCTGCTACAGATTTTTCCCTCACATCCTTCAGAAGGAGCAAACGATTCAACACCTTCATCTGGGACTTAACAGCCTCCGGAACCAGGAGGCTATACACTTCTGTTGTTTAGGGAGCTTTGTTAACAGCAGCCGTAGAAAGACAATGCAGTCAGGAAAAAAAAGTATATATGTGAGGGGCACCTTAAGACAAAGTAGTAACAAATGTTGAAAAGAAGAGCATAGGTGAGGGTATCCAGGCACATATAAATAACAAAGTAGGATTTCTAAAAGCATTTCAACGAAAGGGAGAATTGGCTTTTTATTGTCAGAGGTTACAATTCACGGTGAAGATCAAATAGTTATGAATCATATATGTATTAAATATTAGTGTGTCTATATATTCATAAAAAGGAATTGAAGAAAAGATAGAAACACAACAGAAAGAAATTCTGATTTACCTCTGAGGCATGATAGAGTCAGTGAGAAAATATAAAATAGAATGTAGAAATTCTAAGGAACATAATTAGGAAGATCTAAGGGGGTACATTTACAATCCTATATTCTGAATGTAGAGACTGTACTTTCTGTTCAAGTAGCTATTAAATACTTATAAAATTGATGCTGTGTTATGTTTAAAAAAACTATGATTTTAAAAAATTAGGCATGATTTAATACTAGAAATTAGAAAACAGAAAAATCAGAAAAGAAAACCTCTTCATCTTAAAAATTTATAAATACTGTCTTATTAACTCTTGGGTAAAATTGAAATTTCAGAATATTTAGAAAACATTGGTAATGAAAGCACTATCTTTATGTGCTATGCTGCAGCAGTGCTCATTGAAAACTCATACAGATACCAAAAAAAATAGCCACTTGGTTAAACATTAGAACAAGAACAACAAAATGAATGGAGATAAGCAGAAGGAAGAAAGTAATAATGATAACACTAAAATCAATGAGTTGGCAAAACTATAGAATTAAAAAAAAAATCCCCAAATCCTTTATTTATTTATGTATTTATTTTTGTTTTACCAAAAGGCCGCTAACTCGACTAAGAAAAAAAGCAAGCACAAATAATGTTAAGGTCGATAACCACAGAAACAGGAGAATTAAGAGAGTGGGGCAAATGTAATAGAAAAACTTGAATACAAAATTTATTCTAGCAATATAATTTACTCTGTGTGTGTGTGTGGTGTGTGTGTGTGCGCATGCGTGTGTGTGTGCATGCGTGTGTGTGTGTGTGTGTATGTATGTAAAGATCAAATTAAAGGAACTAAACTACAAAAAAGTACCAGGCTCAGATGTTCTCACAAAAGATTTTGTTTTTCATTAACCCAAACCATTTATTGAACATGTAGGTATATTTTATTTCCTTTGCTCAGGTGATTAGCATTTTAAAGATGTGAAGGCCTAAACTCATACCTATAATATCAAAAATTATATGTCCTCTGTCTCCTTGTTTATTGTGAATATTTAAGATGTGCAATATAATGTTTCAGTATACTTACACATGGTGACATGGTTACTGTAGTCAAGCGAATCAATACGTCCATCTCACAGAAAATTCTAACATACCCTTAACAGGAGATAATTCTCTTAAACTGTATCATAGAAAATTAAGAAAGCCATCCAGCTCTCTTTTAATATAACAGTAAGACATTAACATCAATACCTGACAAAAATTTCACTAAAAAATAAAAGCAAGACTAGAGACCAAATTTTATTGTTAATATTGATAAGGAAATCCTAAATAAAAAATTAGTGAACTGAACCTAGTAACACATTAAAAGAATTATTTATAATTTGATATAAAAATCTATATAATTCATTTTATGAGTAAATCTAACGAGAAAAATACATCACACTCCATGGATGCTGAAACCTGACATCTTTTTGATTAAAATAAATTGTTTAAGTGGGGATAGGTGGTTTCTGCTACATGACAAATATATTTGTATCATAGTCCCAAACCTGGCCCCTTATTTTCTATATCTATATTTCTATATTGTGCCAAATTTTACATTGAACTAGCAAGTAAGAGAAAGAAAATAAAGTCATAAAAATTGGAAAGTAGTTGACAAAACTATGGCTATTGTGAAGAATTATTCATACATAAAGAAGTATTTATTGAGTCTTGTTATAATCTTGCTCTCTCTATATATATAAAAGCAAACAATAAGCATTAAAAGATCTAAGAGGTTGGGCATGGTGGTTCACACCTGTAATCTCAGCACTTTCGGAGACTGAGGTGGGAAGACTGCTTGAGCCGAGGAGTTTGAGACCAGCCCGGGCAACATGGTGAAACCTTGTCTCTACAAAAAATAAACATAAAAATAGGTGTGTTGGTGCACACCTGTAGTTCCAGCTACCTGGAAGGCTAAGGTGGGAGGATCACCTGAGCATGGGGATATCCTGGCTGCAGTGAGCCGTGATGGCGCCACTGCACCCCAACCTGGGCAAGAGAGTTAGACCCTATCTCAAAAAATAAAATAAATAATAAAAGATTAAGAAAGTACCTTATTCTCAGTAGAAACCTAAAAGAATAATATAGCTAGGAATAAGCATAGCAAGGTATGTGCAAGACCTGAATGAGGAAAATTTTCAAACACTCTTGAAGGACACAAAAGACAAATAAAGATGTGAATTCACCCTATATTATGATCTTATTGAAATAGTATGATCTTATTGAAAGTACTAACAGGGTTCCTTGTGTGACCATTTGTTTATTTTGAAAATAGATAAGCTAATTCTGAAATTCACATAGAAAATGTATAAAGATTTCTGAGAAAAGTAACTGTGTAGTACTGGTACTGGCACATGAATAAATAGACCAGTGGAAGAAAAGATTTGGATTTTTGATGGGGGAAAAGATGAATGGTATATAAGTAGCCATCTGGAAACAAACAAAGTTAGATTCATTCCTCATACTGAATACCAATATGTATTCCAAATGTACTAAAGATTTGAATAGAAAAATCAAAACCCTACATTTATTGAAAGGAAACCTGGGAGAATCTTTTGAACGTGGGGAATGAAGGAGGCTTTGCTAATTATGACTCCAAATGTAAAAACTATAACAGAAAAGACTGATAAATTCAAATATATTTTTATCAAATTTCTGGAAGTAAAACAAGCAAAAAACATCATAAGCAAATTCTAAAATGCAAATGACATACTGGAAAAAGTATGCAGCTTCTGGTACAGAGAAGGGTTTAATCACCCTAACAAATGAAGATGCCTTACAAATCAACAAGGAGAATACCAAGGAATCATGAAAAAATAGGCAATAGACATGAATATGCTCTTCATAAAAAATAGAAATACAGTCGATTTTTGAAATGCATGATAAAATGCTTCTCTCATAAAAAGGAAACTGAAACTGAGATCCTGTTTTATGTATTAGACTGGAAACAATGAATATGTCTGATGTCATAGTCTATCGAAGAGGCTTTGGAAAATGGGCACTCTTGCTTGTGAGAGTATAAATTGGTAAAATCACTAGTGAGAATAACTTTTCAATTTCAAAATTAATTACGAATGCATAGACCCCTTTGATCTACAACTTTCACTTTCAGGAACTTATCTCAGAGAGAAACATGTATAAAATGGCCCAGGTAAGGTTATTTATTGTAGCATTGTCTGTAGAACAAGCTCAGAAGCTACTAAATGTCCATTAATAGTAGAATGGATAAGTAAATTATGGTATATCTCTACAGTTCTACAAAAGAGTGAGAGTGTTCTATATATAGTGAAAAGGAACTATTTCAATATACGTTGTAAGGTAAAAAACCCAAAGCCCAGAAAAATGTCTGTAGTATGCAACTATTTTTGTGACAAGGGGAGATATAATAATATATATTCAAGTTTGCTTATATTTGCATAAATATTGGAAAGAAACTGATTTAGTCCGGGCGCCGTGGCTCACGCCTGTAATCCCTGCACTTTGGGAGGCCGAGGTGGGCGGGTCACAAGGTCAGGAGATCGAGACCATCCTGGCTAAGGTGGTGAAACCCCGGCTCTACTAAAATACAAAAAATTAGCAGGGCGTGGTGGCGGGTGCCTGTGGTCCAGCTACTTGGGAGGCTGAGGCAGGAGAATGGCGTGAACCCAGGAGGCGGAGCTTACAGTGAGCTGAGATCATACCACTGCACTCCAGCCTGGGCAACAGAGCAAGACTGTGTCTCAAAAAGCAAAAAGAAACTGATTTAATAATAACTGTGGTTATCTGACAAGAAGGGGAGAATAGGAATTGAAAGAGAACAAAGTTGGAAGGTGAAACTTTGGATAATTTTACATATTTGCACCGTATGAATTTTTTCTTTATTAATAAACTTAGAAAATAAATTGAAATTAAAAATGAATTCCATTAGGATAATGATGTAGCCAAGGTATATTGTAGGCAATGATTTTTCTTCTTTCCGTGTTTTTGATTAAGAGAGACATCAAAGGTGAGTGTAGATGGTGTCATTACTACTACTAAAAAAACCAAAAAAACAAAAAACCAAAAATCCTCAAAATACATACTTAACCGAAAGTTGGCAAATAACATTTATAGGCACAAGGTCAGCACATTTTGTGCCCTAAAGCGATTTTGACTATGTTTTCTGGGTGTGTGTCTGTTCTAGTCAGTTCTGATTGCTATAACAGAATACCATCAACTGAGTGGCTTAAACAACAAATATTTATTTCTCACAGTTCTGGAGACTAGAAGTCTGAGATCAGCATGCAGATGTGGCTGAGCCCTTGGTGAAGGTCCTCTTCCTGGTTGGCACATGGCCATCTTCTCTTGTATCCTCACATTGAACAGATTGAGAGAGAGAGCATGCAAGCATGGGCAAGCTCTCTAGTGTCTCTTCTAATAACTTCTAATCTAATCCAAGAGCTCCCCCCTCATGATCTCATCACCTCTCAAAGGCTCCACCTTCTAATACCATCACAATGGGCACGGGGTTTCAACATACAATATTTGGGGAGGCACAGGCATTCCCTCCATGGCACTGACCCCTAGAGCTGCTTGAGCTGCTTTTAGAAAGGTGTTGTGTCTATATGTATATATGTTTCACCCTTATAACTTGAACGCTGGCCAGTGTGCCTTCTCCTTACCCCTTTTTTGGTTATTTTTCCCCATCACTTGCATTAAAGCGTTAGTATCAAATCAAAGAAAGATTAAATAAACATAGTTAATATTAAGCAAAGATATAATAAAGGAATGGAGCTCACATGGCTTGGTATTGTTGTGTAGTATGTCACCCTCATGTGATTGTTGGCTAGACATTCTCCAACACATTGAAGAGAGGGGAGGGATAGTGTATTAGTCCATTTTCACACTGCTGAGAAAAACATACCTGAGAGTGGACAATTTACAACAAGAAGGAAATGGACTTACAGTTCCACGTGGCTGGCGAGACTTCACAATCATAGTGGGAGGTGAAAGGCACATCCCATATGGTGGCAGACAAAAGAGAACTTGTGCAGGGAAATTCCACTTTTTAAAACCATCAGATCTTATGAGACTTATTCACAATCACAAGAACAGCACAGGAAAGACCTGCCCCCATGATTCAGTACCTCCCCCGCTGGGTCCCGTGGGAATTCAAGATGAGATTTGGGTGGGGACATAGCCAAACCATATCAGATGGGAAAGAGGAAAATTAACATTTGCTGAGTTTTACATACAGTTTCATATTTGGTTCTTGTTGCAATATAATTTAGGTTGGTAAACAACCTTTTCTTTTTTACAGATGAGGAAACTGAGGCTCAGAGAGGTCAGTGGAGTGAGGAATTGAACAAGTGCCTATCATTTCAGGGCCATCTCTTGCCACTTCACCAAGTTTACTTTTTTCAACTAATGCATAGTCTTAGTAAAAGACTTGATGTGGGATACAGTTACAAAGGGATGACCAAGAAAATGAATAGAGAGGAATGTGTCAAAAATGGGAACAAAGGGTATGAGAAGGGGAAGAAAGATAAACTGTGTTTGGTAGAAATGGTACCTTAGGCTTAAGTGAGGCATTTTGGGATTTTTTTCCATGCTGTTTGTCTCTGCTACATTATCTTGATATGTGATCATTGAGTATAGCATTTTTGTTGTTGTTGTTGAGAAAGTGAGATATTTGAATGATACCTCTTTACAAAGTTACCTTCAATGGACTCCCTTCCTTTGAAGGCTGATGGGGTTGACTCAGCTAGTTGGATGTTCCATTGAGTCTTTGTTGCCCTTCGGGAAGCACATTGCTGATGAGGAGAACTGCAAGCATTAGAGCAAGATTCATGTTTTTAAATGTTGTTTCATGAGTAACTACTTTTGTCCTAGTGGTTATTTTTGTTCATGCTGCTAGTGGAAGGCCTCGGTCCTCAGTGGTAAATAGAAATCTCAGTAGCAGATAGTAAACAATAGGGGGAAGAAAAAACCCCTCAGATACAGACAAGGGCAGACCTGTTTATGGTGAAAATGAAAATGGATTGAAAATTATTTTTCTGGTACCTTGTTTCCTAGCATCCTGATGAAAAGAGATTGGAAGGCCTCTCCAAGCAACTGGACTGGGATGTTCGAAGCATTCAGCGCTGGTTTCGACAGAGACGCAATCAGGAGAAGCCAAGCACGCTGACGAGGTTCTGTGAGAGCATGTAAGCTGCTGTTTCTCTTTTTGAAGGAAAAGACCTAAGTACTCATGCCAACCCTGAGGTGAAAAATACAGATCTGTGCAGGCTTCAGCAGCCCTTAAAAAGCTGCAGTCAGGTGGGAAAATAGTTCAGGAAAAACACAGGAAGCAGTAGTTGGTAAGAATTTGTGATTTCCACTTTGGATACAGTAAATAAAGTTCACTTCTTAATGGAGTTTCTACAAAGTAAGCATATTATAAAAGGATCTACAATGGTCTTTTCAATCAGTCATCTTTGAAATATAGCATTAAAAGTCATTAGTTTTATAGATGTGGATAGTTTGAATTTTCATAAAGGCAACTTAGGTTCTTCCTACTAATAAAAACTGAGATATTAGGATATATTATCAGAGGGCCATGGCAATCTTCTGTATTCCTGGAGATTTAAGAAATGGCTATATTATATTTCTGGGTGAGTTTAATGAAGCATTGCTTGAAAGTGGGGAATGGAATGGAAGTCTCTTCCATCTCTGAAATGTGAACTTTATGTAGTGTATAAATTATATATCAATAAAGCTGTTAAAAATATTAAAAGACCCACAGAGAGCTCTTCCAGCACAGTGATATTTTGAAGTGGTGATACTTCATGCACTTACCTATAGGAAAAAAAGAAAAATACATTGAAATATTGAGAACATCCCCAACAAAGGGAAGAGCTGCCCAGAGAGTCATTACCCTATGTGGTCTTCCATCTTTTGGGTGTTACTGTTCCTGGGTCTTCTAATAGTTTCTCCATTTCTTCTTTCGGGAGCTTTTTCCTGACACCTGGTCATTTAAACAATAGTGCTTTCAGCGTAGCTCTCTTAGTTGCGGCCCTTTCTGTTTGGGGTTGAAGTTGCATTTTCAGCTTTGGCTTTCAATTATGTCAAAAAAGTATTTCAGTAATTGTATCCTTAGAGGGAAACCTAATGTTATAGGAGAAATGAATGGAAGGCAGAAAAATATCACAGATTCCTAGGGATGGGGAAATATGGAGAACATGAACAGGGTCTTTCGGAGGTGAGAATATTTATAAAGTCGGGAAAAACAACCTGGTAGATACAATCAGCAAAGCCCTCTCAGTAAATGAACTTACTTAGTGGCAGTCTATGAGAGAAGGATTTATGTATCTGGGCTCCTGGTCAAAAGCCAAAATTGCTTCCCAGCTTGGGCCTGCCATATATCCAAAGGGCCTGGGCTCCGTCTTTGAGCCACAAGTCCGAGTAAGGGTGAAGCTGGGTCTCAGCAAATGTCTGCGTGCTGAACATCATGTGCCATCTTTCCCTCCTCTGACTAACTTCTTTGGTACTTTGGTGCCAGCCCCTACTATGCTGAGTCTACACCAGTTTCTCTCAAATACCACTGTATTTGAGATTTTAAGATAAGCATCAGTCACCTGAGGATCATGTTAAAATGCAGAATCTGATTTACTTGGTCTGGGATGGCAGCATTTTTAACAAGTTTCCACGGGATGCTGGTGCCATTGGTCTAGAGATCACACTTTGTGTAGCAAGTACTAACTCTAGACCAGTGTCTATGTCTTCTCCATGAATTCCACAGGTCATTATGTGCATACCACAATAAATAAGACAGTCATAGTTATAATCAATTAAAAATGCTTCTAAATGATTGCTAGTGGTATGGTAATATGGAGGCACCATGATGGGGAAGAGATGGTGCATAAAATAACATCATTTCTTCCATCAAGAAACTTGTAATAGTGTTGTGGAAGTAAGACATAATATCTTAGTATGTGTAGGTCGAAGATAGATATTAGAAAATAAGCAGATATGGGGCCAGGTGCAGTGGCTCACGCCTGTAATCCCAGCACTTTGGGAGGCCAAGGCGGGCGGATTACGAGGTCAGGAGATCGAGACCATCCTGGCTAACATGGTGAAACCCCGTCTCTACTAAAAATACAAAAAGTTAGCCAGACGTGGTGGTGGGCGCCTGTAGTCTCAGCTACTCGGGAGGCTGAGGCAGGAGAATGGCGTAAACCTGGGAGGCGGAGTTTGCAGTGAGCTGAGATTGCACCACTGCACTCCTGCCTGGGCAACAGAGCAAGACTCCATCTCAAAAAAAAAAAAATAACCAGATATGTGTGTTGTAGGATTGATATGGATAGTCAGTAAAGATTAAAGGGAAAAGATCAACTGTAGGTTGGGGTACACGGGGGGTTTGCTGGGATTAGAACTGGGTCAGTGTCAGTGGCCTTTCATCTTTCTGTTGTATGATATAGTATTGATGAAGTTTTGTTTTGAAACTCTCTTCTTCCTTGGTTTGTGAGTTGCCACTAGATTCTCTTGCCTTTCCAAGGTCTTTTGTTTGCATCATTTATTCTCTGTTTGCTCTGTGGTCCTGAATGTGTTAATGACAGTCCAGATTTAGTCTTCAATCTCATATTTTCCTTACCCTACCTTCCATTCTATGTGTTGAAATCATTTCCTCTCACCAGCTTCTTCCAAAGCCATGTGTACAGTGCAGATGTTTCTTCTAAGGCATCATTCTGCCAGCTCCAGCTAGCAATTCTAATTTGCTTCCACTCCTGACTTTACTTTTCCTATTGTTTTTATGCTTCCGTTTTGTCATAGGCTGGAAACTGAAGTCGATCAGCCGCTGAGTTCTATTAATTCTTTGTAAATTCACCATTATAGCCCAAAATGCTTTCATATGTCTCCTTATTTTTTTTTATCTTGCATACACATAGACATTTTGTTTGCTACCAAAAAATCCCAAATTATTTTTCTGAAATACTACTATCCCTATGTTCTTATGCTTTAAAACTTTGATGATTTTAAGACAACTATAGGATAAATATTAGGTCCCTCAGCCTGATAACTAGAGTCTATCTTTTGCTTGTTTAATGTCCATCACCCAAATGACATCTTCCTTCTAGAGGGTTGTGTTTTCACTGTCTGTGCCTTTTTCCTTCCTGCTTTGTATATGGTGTTTCAGGCCAGGAACTTCCTCTGCCTCACCTACTTATCCCCTCACCATTCTTCAAATCCCAGGCCCTCTGTGAAGGGTGGCCTGACTATTGGGACTGGAGTGAGCACAGCTTCCCCTACATCCTTAGAGTACTAGGAATTTAACCCTGAATCACATACTGCCTTATATGGTTACTTAACTTGTTTAACTATTTCAGTTCCAGTTCTGTGTTGCTTGAAGACCACAGGGTCACATCTTGTTCTTTCATTCCTCTCAGTCTTTACCCTAACAGACAGACTCTGCCAAATAAATAATTTGTTATGACTGTGTGTTAAAATGGCATTGTTTTGGAAAGAGTTGCTGACCTCATTTGTCACTTTGCTTCTATAAATGAGTGCCTAATATATACTGCCTTAGCATAAAATTTGTCTAGGAAAATTACCTGACTATGGAAAGCTCCATGACAATTTTAAAGGCAGAAATTCAGAGGAAAGAATGGAATGGCAAAGGAGAACATTTAGAGAACACCATGAGGGATAAAGTAGAATTATAGTGGTCTCTGTATGCAAATGTGTGTGTCATACTTACTTACCTATATAAAAAAAGATCTAGAATAGTTGTTCTTAACTAAGGATGCATTTCACAATCACCTAGTGATGTTTTCAAAATACACGTGCCCGAGCCCCATCCCAGGGTGTCAGGATGATGACTCAGGTACAGTCTGAACATGTATATCATGGAAAAAAATGCCCCAAGTGCTTATAACACACATCCCTGGTTAAGAAGAAAGATAATTGCTGCTCAGAAATACTAAAAATCAAATGGGAAAACAAGAGAACACAAATTTGGAGCTTGTCACCTGAGGGTCAAAATGTAAAGAATCTATAATTTTTCTGTTATATAAGTTTCTATTTTCCAAAATACAGAATTCCGTCAGGATAATTGTATTTCATCTTTCAGCAGTGTGGAATAGCACCAACATGCAAGCCAAACTGTGCTTGTAAGCATATGCAGGCATGTCCAATTTCTGGCACATCCATTACATGTAGATGGACTGAGTAGAAGCTGTTTTGCGTGTAAAATGCTAATACATTGACGTGATTTTTTTTTCTCTTGCTTTATGTCAGTCATTCACAGTCATGTTAGTTTTGCAAAAGCGTTGAAATTCTTATTGGCAACTTAAATAGAGCATTTCAAGAGAGAGTGAAGAATTTATAAAAATGAGATGTCATTTGAGACGTTTTAGAAGCAACTGGTTCCTAATGGAAGCAGGTGCCGGTTGGGATTATGCCTTTGGACTGGTGAAGCTGTATCATCCTTCTCTGACAATTGCATCCAAGTGGGTTTTTATCACTCAGGATAATATAAAATAAATAATGTATTAAAATATTTGCTGGATATAACAGGAAGAAGCGGAGATAAGATATCAGAATAAATGGCATTCCTTTCATTTGGACCCTACCTGTGCTCATCATTTTTGAGTATCGTGCAGTACATTTCATAGCACAGGTCTAGGAGGACATATAATATAGGGCTTTTATTTAAACAGTCTCAAAGATTGGAAAGATGAATCTCCCATATGTAATCTGAAAATCTATGGCAAGGAATATTCACACTAATACTCAGCGATTTGAATTGGAGCTTACTCCATATGCTGCTGAAGTTACGGAGTTTGTTGAGTAAGGTGACAGCTCAAGATTCCCTTTTCTTTAGGAATTCCATTTTAGAATTGATACTGATTAAAACTATCCCCCAATCCTTCCATATTTGTATGTTTCTGTATAGTGGCAGCAGACTCATCAAAACCTGGGATCCTTTCGAAATTGTGATTATTCCTGCAAAGAAGCCCTGTGATTTTTCTTAGTTTGTGATTCCATTGAACGTGAGCTAATTCATCATTGAAAAATGAATGGGTTAACCAATTGCCTCCATGCTTCTAACTTGGTCACCTTGAATCTAAATAGCAGTTTTTACAGCTGTTTATAAATTATCAGTGCTATCTTGTGACCTTCATAGAAAGTGGAGCCTAATAATTGATGACAGGGGAAGGGAAGTGAGGTCGTATTGGAAACAAGTAGTTGAGTCTCTCATATTCCTTTATTTCAGATCAGTCTTTTATCTGAGGAAATAGTATGGGGAATGTGTTCAACATGTTTTCATAAACAGCCACCTACTTGCAAAAAAATAAAAATAAAACCCTGAATATTTTTAAACCATTTCCATATCTTTCATACTCTGGCGATGGACAAAGTTTTGCCAGAGAGAAAATTCAATTTTGATTATTTTCTCTCTTAGACCATGACAGGAGCGTCAATTACAAAATTTACTGCCAAAATTCTCCTCATAATGAATGCAGTTTTTGAAGGGGGAAATAAGAAACTATTATCTTCTAGAGAAACGGTATCTTTGTTTTTTCAGTACTAGGATACATGATCAGCAATGTGTAGATGCTGATTATAAGTCTGGGAAAAAAATCATAAAATTGGTGGACAGTCTCTAGTTCTTGAAAAGTACAGGGTTGAGCTGTTTTGTTTATGTTATGGTGATAGTTGTGGTTATTTTCCATTAATACAAAACAGTCCCTGGTTTGGAGAGCAACTTCTGTCATCCAAAGTACATTGTTGTAGTCCTAGTTATTGCTCAGTGAATGTCTTGGTGTGCAAGACTATTACCTTAAACAGTTTTATATCTGCACGTTGTATTCAGGTCAGTTTTAGCTTTGGGACAGAGGTCAGCAAACTTTTCTTATAAATGGTCCCAAAATAAATATTTTAGATCATATGGACCTTGTTGTAATTACAATTCTGCTGCAGCATAAAAGCAGCCAGAGACGATGCAAATGTGCATGGCTGTGTTCCAGTGAAAGTGTATTTATGGATACTGAAATATGAATATGTCATTTTCATGTGTCGTAAAGTATTATTCTTTAAAAAATACATTACAAAAAATAAAAACTATTCTTAACCCATGGGCCGTACAAAAACAGATGGCAGGCTGGATTTGGCCCTCTAGCCATAGTTTGCAGAGCCCTGCTTTAGGGTAATAATACTATTTGTAGTTCTTTCAGAGTTTCAAGGAAGAGAATATAGTCTCCTAGTGCTAGGCACAGTCATCTATTTCTCAGAGTTTTGCCATTTAATAGAAAAATTTGAATAGTTCTGTAATTGGTATGCCTATCTCCAGTATTCCTGGGATATGGTGCCTTGATGGAGTGCAGTTTCATTTAGCCTAGCCAGGCACTCTTCAAATCTGTTGGTATCCTCAAGGCAGCATTGCTTTCATTACAGAAATTCTGAAGATCGATGAACTGTACTATGGACAGTCTGCTCTTTTGCCTTGAATAAGCCTAAAGCTTGGCCCCCTCGTTCTATTCTAGACCTACCATCTGTGTCCGGTGAACTCAGGTTTTCCATTTAGAACAAGCCTCACACATTCCTTGATGGCATATGGCTAGGCCTCTAATGCATGTGTGTTGGCTAATTAAGGAAAAGAGATTTTTGCTAAAAATATAAGACAGGCCATACCTTGGTCAGGCTGGCTGCATATTAACTACTGCTGTGCTCTGCCTACGTTTGAGTGGTCAGTTTTCATTTAAGGCCTAAATTTCTAAAGGCTTTTTAAATAATATTTTTTTCAATAATTTTTGTTCAACATGGAATTGGATGGTAATAAAGAGGACACAATGTAGAGGAATAACTGAATTTATTAAGGCCTCATATTATTATTTAACCCTGTTATTTTTGAACCTATGTACTATTTTTTGTTGTTGTGTAATGTATTTTAAAAGTTGTTATTTGTTTCTGATTTAGAGTAGAATCATGCAAATCCTTATAATTGATTTTGATTGTAGAGGATTTATAAAAGTCTACATAATGTTCATACAGAACTGTAGGGGGAAAGACTTCAAAGCATACCATCCAGAAATAAATCCTTTTTCATTTACTGCTTATACAGTGTCATATTTTATACATGTGCCCACACCAATGTTTATACATCATGTGTGTCTGTACTTGGCACCTACCCTTCTTGAAATGTTTTTAATAGAACCAGTCTCATCAGAGTGCCTGAAGACGACTGTAGAAAGGTTATGTTTTATGCTTCATCTTCAGGATCTGTAAGTCATTGACCTGTGGGCAGTAGTATAATCACTTGTGCTGTCATATGACATATGCATTCCTAAAAATGGCCACACCATGCAAAATCGCACAACAAAACAAAATAACTTAGGGTTTGTGAGAAGAATGGGTTAGGGACACAACGCTGGGAAATTTCATCAGTGACACTTTGAAAATAAGCTAGGAACCTAATAAAAACAGGAGCAGTTTTATACACTTTAAATGGTTAAGAAATACATAGCTACTACAATAAATATGGCACTTGACCTTGAAATAGACCTAACATTTGCTTGTAGTGGCTGTTGCTGTGTTATCTCAGACTGTCATAACAAAATACCACAGACTGTGTGGCTTAACAGAAATGTATTTTCTCACAGTTCTGGAGGCTGAAAGTCCCAGGTGACATAGGTTTGGTTTTTCCAGGGGTTTCTTTCCCTGGCCTTTCCACTGTGTGTGCACATCCCTGGTGTCTCTTCCTCTTCTTATAAGGACACCAATCATATTGGAGTAGAGTCCTACCCTTATGACCTGATTTAACCTGAATTACCTTATTAACAGCCTCATCTCCCAAGACAGTCACATTGGGAGGTAGGGCTTCAACGTATGCATTCTGGGGCACACAGTTCAGTCCATAACAACGTCAGAAGGGTGGCAGTAAGTTATTGTGAAGTGCTGGAAGGAGGAAGACCTGAAATCAGAGGGAAAGTTGCAATACCAAATGGGTGTGGCTCATAGCTAGTGTGACTAAGGTAGCTTGGACATATTTGAAGAAAGTGTGTGTGTGTGCGCGCACACGTGTTGTAAATATACGCTCGTAGGCCATTCAGTTCAGCCTGGTTCAGTTTTCTGTGTTCACCTAGTGTTTCTGGCAGACAAAATCAGATATAAGCAAATATGAAATCCGTGTTAGGCTCACATTAGAAGTTATGCACGCTTTTACCACAAGCCTGGTAGCAGGACCAGTGGGTCGGTGTGGTGGTGAAGGCAGTGGGCTGTGGAGCTCGGGAGTCTACATTTGAGTCTTCTTTCTGATAAACACCTCTGGGGTATTTGGGAGGGTTGCTGGCCACCGTCTTCGTAAAATGGGCACATTAAGAGTGTTCTTCATAGGGTTGTTGTGAATACTGGATGAATTAATATATATAAATGAAGTGTTTAGAAAGGTGTCTTGCACATGGTACGGGGGTAGTGAGTCTCAGCTGCCTGAAGGTCGTCGGTTTCTGTTGTTACTCAAGTTGGGGTACCAGGAGCCACAGCAAACAGCTATTAGTCTGTCACGGCCATGCCCTGGCCACATGGCTTCCTCAGAGCCACAAGCATGCTACCTAAGAGCAGTGGCTCTGATGTCATCATTTTGAGGAGAAGAGATCCAAGAAGATGCAAGGAGAGCAGATTCTCCATTTAGGATGAAGCTCTTTCATTCTGTGGAACCCCAAGGAGGCAGAACCCATGTGGATTCACAGGACTGTCGACTTGGGCATTACTCACGCACAAGAAAAAGATGAAACACCAACGCGAGTGCAGAGCCTCGGCACCTTTGGCTTGCTGTTGTGTAGCAATGTGACAGAAGTGGATGAAGAAAGGTGTCCTATTTCACTAGGGAGTGATGCCCCCTGTGCCTCCAGAAGCCAAGGCTTTTGAGGCACCACATGAGAAATGTCAGAATACACAGTGAATGTCTTTGAACTTCAGAGATTTTAAATTTACCCAGGTGATTCTGAAGAGGACACAGCTTGCCTCTACCAGGAGGGATAGAGGATCAAAGCCTGGTCCTCTGTGGTGCTGGCTTTAGTAAAGCCACCTCTGCTGGAGCCTGGACAGTCTGATCAGCCTTAGGAGGTCAGCGTGACTTCTGGGTACAGGAGCTCGCTCTTAAATGTAATATTTATTGGTTACCTCCTGTGTGCAGGAGAAGTACAAGAGGCAACTGATCTTGAAGAAATCTGAGAGTGGGAATCACATCTACCTGGTTCATGGTCTGGCTCAAGCTCTGTTACCCCTAGCAAGTCCTTTAATGTTGCCAAGCCCCAGATTTTTCTTCTGTGAAAAGATATAATAGCTACTATTTATAAAGTCATTTGGGATTAAGTGAGGGGGTGTTTGTCTAATGTGCATCTCTCAGTGCCTGGTTCCCTTTCAAATGTGGTTGCAAAGTTGAGTAAGCAACAATTTCTGACCTTGCAGAACTCACAGGGACAATTGATTCTGTGCATTGGTAAAGTTATTTAAGACCTTACAGGGAGCCATCAGTTGTAATACTCAAGCCAAGTGGTTCCCTTCTAGGGGCCCTTCCTTATGGCTCCAGTTATGGGTTATTCTGGGCCTTGTATCTTACTTTGCTATCAAGAGAATGACATTTTAGGTTGTCGAAAAAGAAGCACTCTGTTGCTTCCTCTTGGGAATCCCGTCTGGCTTGCCTCTCTTGCTCTCCTTCTCTTTCATGCTTCCTTCCTCCCTCCTTTGCAGTCACTTCCCGTTGTCATAGGGGTAGGTGCCTTCTGCTTGGAGCCGGAGTGTTTGATTTCCTCCTGGCTATTCGCCTTGCGGTTATTAGCTCATGGTAACCACATCCTGTCAAGGATTAAAAGAATCTTCAACCGTTACTGATTTGTCTGTTTGTCCTAAAAGTTGGCACATTGCACATGGCTCCTGATATTTGAATATAACACCTAGGAATGTAAGGGTGAAAGAGTTTGTGCATAAGATGGTGGTGGTTGAGGATGGGCATTTGGACTAAGTAACAGGGCATCAAGCCGCTTCTCAAGTTGGAATGGTTTGAGCAGATTCCAAATGACTATTGGAAGTAGGTTTGTGAGGTTTATTTATAGGCCTTCCCACATCCAAATTCATAATAAGCCCTACCCATGATAGGAAACTTAACTAAAAGCAATTGGAGCCAACTACTTTTATTCTATTTGATTTTTAAAATTTTTGTAGGTACATAAATGGGTATATGTATTTATGGAGTATGTGAGATATTTTGGGGTATGTATTTATGGGGTGTGTGAGATATCTTGCGGTATGTATGGGGTATGTGAGATATTTGGGGGTATGTATTTATGGGGTATGTGAGATATTTTGACATAGGCATGCAGCATGTAATAATCACATCACAGAGTAAATGGGGTATCCATCACCTCAAGCATTTATCCTTTGTGTTACAAACAATCCAATTATACTTTTTAATTATTTTTAAATTTACAATTCAGTTATTATTGACTGCAAGGTGAGCTGCTGGCAGATTACTGTAGATTTGGACACTATTTCTTATATTGGCCATTTACAGTGTCCTAGCAGTGGACAAGGGAGGCTGTTTACTGCTTTTAAGGTTCAACTGTGTAGAAAAGCTGGTGTACTGTTCCATGGAAGATATACTGTGAGTGAGGGAATGTTGCAGCATTAAACACTTGGTGCACCAGCCAAGATTAACAGCAGAATTTGCATTAGAGGCCCAAGTCTTGGCCATATTCCTTAATTCTGCAAAGTTCTCTAACTCCCATACTGCCTTTAGCCACAGTTGTAATAAAATTGCATATTTTCAGCTTACATATTAGTATATAATAGGATTTCTTGCAGATGTAGTGGGCATTAATGCTGGCAGGAGACTTAGACCCTGACAAGAGAGGGGAAAGAGGTATTTCTTGAGGTATTTATACAGTTCAGATGCTGTGATGGAGCCTTTACATTTAAACAACAATCTTTTGTAATATGTTAGATATTAAAAGTTCTTCTCACCCACGAATAAAGAGAAGTAAAGAGAGGTGGAATAACTGACCCAACACCACACAGCTACTAAGCATCAGAGTTGGGATTTGTACCCAGCTGAAGCACAATGTTAGAGAAATTCAGTAATATATTATTTTACTGCCTGCAGAGCAAACATGGAAAGGGGGCAGTTTGGTCTTTTATTTGCACATGACAGCCTCCTTTCTCTTTCCTTTCCACCTCTAACTTATGAAGGGCTGCAGTTAAATTTGTTGCTTTCTCCTTGCCACCCATATTGCACTTTTAGTTGTTCTCTACTAGAGCACTTGGAGACTTGCCGTGTTCACTGTTTGCATCTATCTCTGCTGTTTGGCCATCAATACCTTGAGTTCTGGGACTGTGTCTTATTTATCTTTTCACCCCCACCACTCAGCACAATGTCTGGTGCTTTGTAAGGCCCCCAGAAATGTCCAGTGAATGAGTCAATTAAGTGAACTTCAGGGATTGGAGTGAATCTCTAGGGACTAGAGGCCTGACTGTAATTAGAGAAAACTTGAGTTTATTCTTTCAAATAGTCCTAGGGAAGACTGAAAAGGGGAAGGAGGAGGCAGGAAAGGGTTTCTGGAGGAGGTGACACTGCTGAATTTTCAAGGATGGTTACATGGACCAAATGGAGAAAAAGAAAAGGAGTGACTGGAGCCCCAAAATCTCACAGATCACCACTAAAGAACATAGTCATGTACCCAAACACCACCTGTACTCCAATAACCTGTGGGGGAAAAAAGGATAAAATCACTGTTTTCTGGTGCTCAGAGTTTAAAGGGGAATCAGGCACAATAATTTAGCAGACAGACAGCAACAGGAGCATCTAGTTCTCCCTGGGGACAGGGCTAAGTCATCATATTGTAAATGAGTGAGTACTTGTTGGGTAGCAAACCAGATTTGAAATCAACAAATCTAAGAATTGGTCAATGTAGAGAGCTTCTTGTGAATAAATTTTATGATAGATTTGGGGGACAGAATTACTATTGAAGTATATAGGCTAAGTGGGTTATATCACAATTTATATTATTTTTATTTTTCAAAGGAAAAGTATTTATCTAGTGATACCCATGGAACAACAAGTGACCATCCTGTAGTAGGATTCTGCCAGACATTCCAACTTTGGCACACATACCATTAAGCCTCGCCGTGTTTATCATTGTTCTAGGTGCCCGGAGTCACTGAGATTGGAAATGCTTTATTTAGGACCTTTGGTGCTCCTTGTCAGTGGAACCCAGCTTTCTTGCAGATCCGTCATGGAACTTTCTCTCAGTTCTCCTTTCCTTTTCTGTGGGTGACTGGGGGTGGAGCAGGAGTAGGTGAGGGGTTGGAGCAGGCCCGAATAGTAGGAGTGGTTTTGGCTTGTATCAGGTCCCACTAAGTGATCTGAAGCCTGGGATACGGTTTGCAGAAAAATGGAAACTGAGTGAGACATTCTCAGTGTTTGAGGAATGTAGGCCATGTAGTATTTTATGAGAAGTTAGGAAGGGATTAAAAATGCACCTGTATCTCTAGTTGATAGGCCCAAACAGATCTCCAGAAGCCGCCAAATGCAGAATTTCTTCTAACGTTGTCCTTTAGATGTACTTTTCAGTGGACACTCGTATTTCCCTTCCATTATTCATTGAGATAATATTGCTCTACTGTTTTCTCTCCCATTTTAGTCAGGGAAGTGTGTCCAACTTGAACTGATTTCAGTTCTTATTGATTCCAGTTCTGAAATAAGACTTGAACTTGTGTGCATCACTTCCATTGAATTGATTTAAAAATAAAATATTGTCTTATCTGGAACTATGAAGCGTTTACATGAATCCCTGGCTAAATCTTTGGTGTATTAAAACCTAAAAGCTTCTCTTACTCCATGACAGTTAAGTTGTCCTTTCTGGTTCTTTCCAATACTTATGTGGCTCAATAAGCTTTGTTTTTTTGTTTGTTTGTTTTCGTTTTTGTTTTTTGTAAAGCATTTACTATCTGCTGGGTTCTGTATTTGCTGCTAGATGAAAAAACAGGATCTCTTCCCTTGATACATAAATGGTAATATCTCTTTATTTTATCATCATCCTTAGGATGAACAAACAATCCTTCATTTCGTTATCCATAAAACAAGGCAATAACCTTAAAAACCTGACAAAGTTGTTATTTAATATAGTGATTAAATAAAATGATTCATATAAAGCACCTACAATATTGCCAAACACATAGTCAGAGCTCAAGAAAACTGATTAATTTTGATCAATTCAATTAGTATTAAGGGCTGCCAAATTGAATTGAATTCACCTACCTAATCAAATAATACCATTCTAAGCTTGCTTAATACTTTTGGGTATACATTAGTACCATGCGCCTTTTATCTGGGCTTTGTTTCTATTAAATCCCCAAATGTTTGAAGGTATAATTATTTGGCAGATTTGATATGATGATTTTTTTTGGAGAAGTTAAATCTCATGGTTTTATTTTCTTGTTTTCCTTCTTCAAAGAAAAGCTTCTTGTTGAGAACATGATTTTCTGGCTTTCTGACTTTTAAAGTGGCATGTAATTTGAAACCATGGTTCCTTACTTGTCTAAACAGTAGGGTGAGGTCCTTGTGGTAGAACTGGGAGGTTTCTATCTTAGGCCAAGAGGACAGCTCTGACTGCCAGCGCTACCTGCCTGTCTCTAGCACTGACCAGCTTCCTCAGCCTCGATTTCTTGAAACTTAACCTGAGTCAAAATAGTACCTTGAATTTAAAATGGGGCCATTAGAATTGTTCAAAACACATAGAGCACTGGTGCCTTATGTATTAGTCCGTTTCCAGACTGCTATAAAGGTACTACCAGAGACTAGATAATTCATAAAGAAAGGAGGTTTAATTGACTTACAGTTTCTCATGGCTGGGGAGGCCTTAGGAAATTTACAATCATGGCAGAAGGCAAGGGGAAGCAAGGCAGGCACGTCTTACATGGTGGCAGGGGAGAGTGACAGTGAGGAAGTGCCACTTCCTCACTCTCAATCTTTCGAGATGAGATTTAGATGGGGACACAGAACCAAACCATATCACTTTGTAAGCGCATAATAAATGTTAGCTAGTATACTAATGATAGCACTATAGTAGCACTGTGATTGCCTCTGAAGCAAAGAAGGGCCTTCTCTGTATGGACTCCCTTCTTGAACAAGTTTTTATTCTTTTCCTAAGAATTTTATGAAATAGGAAACGGGCATCAGAGGAGAGTGAAGAAGGAGGAGGAAGTATTGGCATTTTGAGGAGTGGGGAGAAAGTGTGAAACAATTTTCTGAAGATGTGTTGATTAATTTCTTTGTTTGGCATGTCTGTCTGCATGTGGGTGGCAGATAGCGAGGGCGAGGGATACCAGTACATTGTCGTTTCTAGGGAGTAAGAGGTGTAGGTGCCAGTAGGGTGCAGTCACTCACAAGTCACTGTGTCCCAGTCCAAAAAGCCCAGGAGTGGGGTGGAACCTTCACAGGATAATGAATCACTATGGGAATGGGAAACTAGGTTGAAAGCAGGGTTGGGAGGTTTGGAGCCCTCGCTCAGATATTTGGTGCAGATTAGCTCTAGGCATTTATCAGACCAGACTGTGGAACCAGTAAACATTTATTTTTTATCATTTTCACATTGTTTACAGGAAGAGAGAGGGCAAGTCTCTTATGTCCCTCACTCAGTCTGTAGCTTTTGAAGATACTGAGGATATAAAACCAACCTATGGAGCCTACTTTGCATTTTATTACCTTGAAGGAAAACGTTACCATGTTCGTAAAGTACTTTTGTGTCTTTTAGTTCATTATCCAGTAAGCTGCTGAGGTAGTAAATTTTTGTTAAATTGGATGATGTTCCATTCTAAACTCCCTTCTCTCCTAAGAAATTCTGTGCAACATACTGAAGATGCTTAAGCTGCCACATGGATTTCTCTTGAGTTTTAGATGATTTGATACATTAGACGTTTTTATTTAATTTATGCTTTTAATTTCAGGAAACACATCCAGATATGCCTGCAGCCAACCAGACAGTTTTCTAAAGCTGTATAAAAATAAGAAAGGAGAGAAAAGAAAAAAAGCAGCATGTTTTTATTTCTTTTCTAGTTTTTTCTCTTTATACTTTCCGTATTATATCCTCATTAGGGGTTTTAGATCAAGGTTTCTTGCTTTTAAAAAACGGTTTTTACTTGGAAGACAACCAAATAGCAAATAAAGAACCATAAGGGATGCATTGTAAAATCCTATGGGTGTAAATTTTCTTGGTGCTTAAAAAGTAATCCTCGGCCTTTGATAATTATCTCAAAATTTTTCTCCTAACATTATTAAATGTCTCTGTTTTTACAAGATATGATTTCATGGCTGAACTCAAATCAGAGATTTATATGTAAATATAATAAAGTTTTAATCTGAACAGGAACAAAATAATAACAGTTCCTTTGGTTAAATATAATAAAGTTTTAATCTGAACAGGAACAAAATAACAATTCCTTTGGTTATTTTTATTATGAAAATTTTGATATGCCCAAGAGGAGAGAGAATAGTATAATGAATTCCCATGTATCCATCATATAGCTTTGACAGTGGTACACATTCTGCCATCTTCTTACGATATTAATTCTTAAAGGGAAAGTTGTAAAAAGTATTTTAAAGACTTTGGTATAGTGTATATTTCTTTGGAGGAAAAGTGGTGGTGTGATTGTCAAGGAGCCCATGGAGTTGGCGGGGGGGCACTGGAGAACAACCCTCACTTTTTTTAATAGATAAAACATTAATACAGGATGTAGGTTCAAGGTAATGTATTTAATATGGGTTGGGGCTTCCAAATTAGAGACCTAGAGCTTGCAAATGTGTTTTTTAAAAAATCCTGTCTCTTAGTTCTCCATGGCCTCAAGTCCACCAGAGTCACCAATACTTCTCCAATTCCTTCCTTGCGTGCCATGCTCTAGTAAGAATGAACTGCTCAAAGTTCTCTGTGCATTCCGTCCCAGGGACCTCCACACCCCCTTTTCTTCTACGTTTGATTCTTATTCATTTCCTTGAAGTCTACCTTAGGCACCCTTTCTCCTCTGAGATTTCTACGCATCACCCCAACCCTTGCCTGGCACAGGTATACCCACCTGGTGCTCCCATGAGAGCCCTCCCCATCTCTGCTGTGCTCTGGATTAAGATCTAAACTGGGAACCCTGCAGGACCTGCAGGGCTCTGCATGGTCCAGATCTGGGCTGTGGACCTCCCTGACTTCATCTCTCCCAGCTCCTCTCGCTGCGCTTCAGTGATGTCGAGGTGCTCTCTGCTTGCTGGGCTCGTTCCTGCCTCTTGGCCTTTGCGCTTGCTTTCCCATTGTCCTGGAACGTTCTGCTCCACATTTTCGACTTTCTTCAGCTCCCTAGTGCCCCCCAATCCATAGGCCCCTTGATAATCACAACACCACTTTTCCGCCCAAGAAATATACACTCTACCAACTTCTGCGCTAATCATTGTCTTAGTTTGACTCACATCCTTGCCGTTTAACAAGTATTCCCAAACACCATAATTTAGTTTTGCCTATTTAAAAACCTAATACAAGTGGAATGTGCTTAGATGTGTTTCTTATAGATAACATATGGTGGGATTTTGTTTTATTCAGTCCGGACACATTTGTTCTTTTTCCCACCAGAGCTTATTTCATATGTGCTTAATATAATCATTTTTACATGCTTTTACAGCTTCATCTTGTTTTGTGCTATTTTTGCCTATTTTATGTTTCTTTTTCTCCCTTTTCTTGACTTGATTCCATTTTCCCTTTTAGTTTTGAAATTATGCACTCAATTTTTAGTTATTTTGGTGGTTATCCTACAAATTACAATGGGTATACCTAAGTTATCAAAATGCAATGTTGACCCCTCTTTTACCCTCCTAGAAAATCCAAGGTGTTTAGAATATTTTATTTCCATGTTCCCTCTTCTGACTTAAGTTACTTTTGTCATGGCTTTTATTCCATGTTTTTAATCTTAGAGACATTATTAACCTTAAACAACAGAGACTTTTTTTTTAAGATTTGCACATATATTTACCACTTTCTTTGTTTTTAATTCCTTTGTATACCCAGACCTTCCATTTGGAATCACTGAATTTTTGTCTGAAGATCCTTGAGGCCTGCTACAGATGAAATCTCTTGTTTTTTGTTGTTTGAAAATGAGTTCATTTCTCCCTCATTCTTGAAGGTTTTTCTCTGAGTATAGAATTCTAGTTAGCAGTTATTTCCTTTCAGTATAATGATTATACCATCGCACTGTCTTCTTGCTTACATGCTTGCCACAGAGAAGATGATAATCACCCTGTCATTCCTTTGAAGATAATGCCCTTTTTCTCTCTGTAGGCTTGAAGATTTTCCCGTTAGTCTTGTCTTTCTGTATTGCAATTAAAATATATATATATTCCTCTCAAGATTCTCTGGGCCTTCTTAAATCTATGAATCTATGGATTGCTATCTTTTTTTTTTTGAGAGGGACAGGCTGGAGTGCAGTGGTACAATCTTGGCTCACTGCAACCTCTGCCTCCCAGGCTCAAGCAGTTCTCCTGCCTGAGCTTCCCAAGTAGCTGGGATTACAGGTGAGTGCCACCACACCTGGCTAACTGTTATATTTTTAGTAGAGATAGTGTTTCACCATGTTGGCCATGCTGGTCGTGAACTGCTGACCTGTGGTGATCACCTGCTTCGGCCTCCTGAAGTGCTGGGATTATAGGCGTGAGCCACCATGCCTGGCCCAAATGCTATCTTTATCAGTTCTGGAAATTTCTCAGTCATTACTTCTTTAAATATTGCTTCTTCTCTACTGTCACTATTTTCTTCTTCTGTAATTACAGTTAAATGTATTTTAGATCCTCTCACTACCCTCATGAGTTCTAACTTTCCTTCTATGTTGTTCATTGTTTCTGTTTCTTTGGCCATATGTTAGATGTCATCTGACATATCTTTCAAATTACAAATTCCCTTTTAACTATTTCTGTTTATCTTCTCCTTCTAGTTTTTAATTTGGTTAGTATATATTTTTATTTATAAAAGTTATATTTAATCTTTTAAAAACCTGCTTGGTTGGTTTTCATAGTTTCCTGTTCTTTTCAGATACTTTTTATGTGGTCTTTTATTTTTTTACATAGGGAAGCATAGTTGTTTTACAATCTGTATTTAACAGTTCCAATATTTGTGGGTGTGTTTCTGATTCTAATTCATGGAACCTGTTTTTCCTTGTGTGCTTAGTTGTGTACTACTCTTTGTTCTTAGGAAATATTAAGGAGGGAGAATCTTGAGGCCTAGGAAGTTGATGATTCTCTCAGAGAGTTTATGCTTATGCTCCTGTCCAGCGTGGACGATACCCCAGCCCAGGATCATCCCAGACCAAGCACATGACTTACCATGACTCCCAGGTCCACCTGGGCTAACTCCCCATGACCGTAACCACCTTGGTCATGGTCACAGTGGGGGTCTGTTACCACAACTTCTCATCGTGTTATTTTCCTTTCCCTTTTTCCCGTCTTCTGCTTAGTGCCGAGGTGACCATCTCTGAAGTTTCCCAGAATTCAGAATAGAGGTGGGGTTTATGTATGGCACACACTCATCCTATGAATGTTATATCTTGGGGTCCCAGCTTAATATGTGCAGTGGCAGTATCTTCTATAATATCCTCCACATTAGGTGGGCACTGGGCCTAGATTCTTCCCCCTTTCCTCCAGGGGCTGCCAAAACAGAAACCCAGATTAACTCATGGTAGAGATGCCTTTGGGCCAGAAAGAACTATGGTGTTCTACTTAGGTCTCTGGGTTCCTAGTTTCCCTTAGATTTTTATTCTGAGAGCTTCTTACTATCTTGTCACCTCTGATACTTTTAAGGATATTTTTTAAATTGAGAATTTAGTTGTTTTTAATAGAGAGCAAGGGGTTTGTCTGACTAGCCTAGCCTGCTGTGTCTGGGAAAGGAAGTATTAATAAGACCTTAAATCATTTAATAACTATTATCTAGTACTGAAAAAAAATGTGTGCTATGCAATCATAAGGTTTCAAATGTGGTCAGTCAGGATTTGAAAACTGGAATTTCCATACACCTTTATTTTATGTGATGCATTATTTTAATATTGATGTGAAGTTAAACAAGGTCAGTTTGGCCTTGTGTCCAGTGCAATTCCCAACTTTGACTGCAACAGTTTCCTGAAATTGCATGTATACGACAGCTTTAGGTGCTTGAATTCACAGTGAGCTAGTGAAATAGCTGGTGATTTCTTAGTGAGCCAGTGAAATAGCCATCCTTTCCAAGCACCCACAGTGTACAGTTATGGTATAGAGGGGCCTTGATGGGCATGGCCTTTGAAAGACATGAAAGCTATAGATTAGCCTATATTGTTGTCTGGTATGTAGTAGGTAATAACTAACAAACAGACGATTGCCTAACGTGCCAGAAAGCAACGTAGACAAGGCTTGCGGTTACAAAATAATGCATAGACAAATGTACATTTAATCAGATTTGGCTGGCTTGAGGGAATGGTGGATATACACAGCACAGACTGATCAATTTGGTAGTGTTAAGCAGAAAATTGCTCTTAGAGGACAAGAATCTTGTAAAATTTTGAACCTTAGAAATATGCACTAATGATAGTGTAGTGTAGGAATAGATAGAGATGGGGGCGGCGTCGAGACAGGTACAAATAAGTAGTTTGTGTGTGGATTGACGGGCATGTCCTTTTGGCAGAGGGAGACTCCACCAAGAAAGTGATTGGGAAATGAACCAGTTAAGAAAAGTGTGAGAGAAGAAAACACTTTAGTTCTGACATTCAAGAAACAGCCCCACTCTGATTTGGATGGGGCAAAGCCTAACTGCAGATCATTTTTCAGCCAACTACAGAATCTTTTTAGCTTTCCTTGCTTCGTTTTCATTTGCTTTCTCTTTCGAATTTGAGGAGTAGATTGCAGTTTAACCACATGGCAATGAGTTGAGGCCTCTTGGGTGGCCTCCCTGGGTCTTAGACCAAACCAGTCATTAGGCTTTTAGAGAATAATTTTAAAATGCCATCCCTTAATATTATCAGGGTTGTTTGAACTATGAGAAGAAGATAATGCGCGTGAAGCAGGACCTTTAGAGGACTAGGTTGTCTGGAGTTTGTAGTTAGTTGAAAGGCTACAGGGTCCATTTATTCCTGTAATTTTATTTGCCTTCCTGCTCTCATGTATTTGTCATCCATGGATATGGAATTCATTCTATCATTCAATAAAATGAATACTGACTCTGTGCTGGCTGCTTTTCGAGGCCTTGTGAATATTCTGTTTGGTGATTATCGTAATGGCCTTTTGCCATCATGACCTGGCCTTTTGCCATCATGACAGCATCTGACATGTGCTGAATACTTAGAATGTACCAAGATCGCTTCCTTAGTCATCTTATTTAATCCTTCCAACACTCTCATTGGGTAGATGGTTTTACCCTAATTTTAAAAAGGTTAAGCAGTTTACCCATGATATGTAATGAAGAGTCAGGATCTGTTTGTGACTGGCCCTAATGCCTACGCTTCCTAAGTAATTTCCTAAGTAATCAAAGCTGCTTTTAAGATTAACTTTCTCCAGAGATGCAGGTACTGCTCATTCCTTTTTTATGGCTGAGTCACAGACATAATGAATACTGCCAGTGAGCTGCAATGAAACTGTATCTTTACAAGAAAAATGTTTTTTAGGTTTCTCAACTCCCATGTTTTTGCTGTTTGCCTGATACCCCTCTGTGGAAATTAATAAACCTTTTCCAGTTGGTTTTTCAGTAATATCTATCTACATAGAAAAACTTCACAGTGGAATCTGTATGTGTAATATGTGTGAGAGAGAAAGACATAATGCTGCCATGATTATTAAGCCATGACCAAACTGTATATGCACATACACACAGCTTCTGTGGGTCTCACTGAGACTAAATTTGGCCACACATTCCCTAATTTCTTTTTACACAATTTCCCCATTTCACTAGACCTTTTCCCTAACATGGGTTTATCCCAACAACTCTTTCAAAACAGGTAATGGTGGGGCACTAATCACTTGGAGTTTGATAACACTGTTTGAATTAAAGTCTATTCACATACTTCAAAGTATTCTTTCACTGAAATTGAGAGGTGCTCATTGGCAACTTGATATGGAGAATTTGCCATAAAAGTTTTGCCATAAAAAAGGGCAAATCCCTTTTTTAACTCTAGACACCAACAAACAAAAATGGCTGCAAGAAATTGTGGGGTTTTTGTTTGATTTTTGTTTTATGACACAGAGTAATTAAGAGCAATGCTTGGATTATTTTCCTGTGAAATGGTTGGAGGAGGTATAAAATATGTAAGTCAATATTATCTCTAGATTTATGGCTGCACTCAGTGTCAATTTTGGAGCTCTCAGTGAAAGAGATGGCAGAAAGAGTTAGCAGGATTTCATGTCCTGTCTTAAGAATTTAACAAAAAGAAATGCCAACTCCATATTTGCTGAGCAATAAGAGGTGGTTGGTTCTTCCAGTTGAAGTGGTACTGAGTGTGCAAATGGCTTGTGTTCTTGACCCATGTCAGGAAACACGACTCACTGATTGTCTGGGGCCCAGCCATTAATAGCAGTGGAGATTCATGCTTATAGGACGCTGAATGAACAGCGCCTGTCTGGGTCAAGATAGAAGGCATTTAAGACCAGATTCTTGGTCACTCTCCTTCCTTCACTCATTCATCTAACAGTATTCATCAAGCACATAGATGCTGAGCAATAGGTGCAGGAGACAGTGATGGACAAGGCATGGTGTCATTCCCCGAGGAGCTCATGTTCTACGTTCTTCTGCTATCCTTGTCTCTCCCCTGAAAAGTATGGTCTAATGGTTAAATGCTCAGGCTATGAAGTCAGACAGATCTGAACTAAAGCCTTCTGCTTACCAGATGTGTGATGTTGGCCAAGCCAATTCTGCCTCAGTAAGACTCCCTTTCTTCATGTACAACATAGGTGGAAGGCAGATCGTATAGGGAAAGGTCTTTTCACCATGCCTGTGGTGTGGCAGATGCTCCATGGATGTCACCTAGCACCACTGAAGTTTTCTAATTGTTATAATTACATTCTGGCCCTAGGGTTTGAGGAAAAAAGAAAAGTGTTTGAAATAAATGGGAAGAATGTGGATCATGGATATACCAGAAGGAAGAACCAGAGGCTCATAAAGACAGAGTAGAAGCCCATCAGGAAAATATGTGGGCTGGTCCTTCACAAATCTGGGGCCACATGTCTCCCTATGTGACATCTTTCCCCTTCCAGGCATCATTTCAACCTGATTTAAGTTCAAATGTTACACAACTAGGGAGGGAAATGTTGCACAACTAGGGCATTTAGATTCTACAATATAAGTTATCTTGAGTGCCATCCTTGCTAATGGCAGGTTAAGATACTTTATGTTTTTTGAGACAAGGTCTTACTCTGTCACCCCAGCTGGAGTACAGTGGCATGATCATGGCTCACTGCAGCCTTGACTTCCTGGGCTCAAGTGATCCTCCCATCTCAGTCTCCCAGTTAGCTAGGACTACAGGCTTCCACCACCACACCTGGCTAATTTTTGCATTTTTTTGTAGAGATGGAGTTTTGTGATGTTGCCCAGGCTGTTAAGATACCATAAGAAAAAAAAAAAAAAAAAAGGAAAAAGGAAGCTTACCATGTGTGGAGCTATCTTTTAGATAGTCAAAGATGACACTTTGACTTGGAACTAAAGAAAATCAGGACTAAAACAAACATTTCTTTCCTTTGCCCATTATAAAACACCCTTTGAAAGCATTTGTGTAAAATAGCCCTCATTTATTTATTAGGTGGAAGATATTTTATTTTCAGTGGAAATGAAGATAATTGCACATTAGATTTTGCCCAAGTATATAGAAGAGGTGTACATTTTATTGTTTTTCCTCCTTTACTTGTGTACCTCAAGGAAAGGTTCAAAGGGCTGTTCGATCTTCAAAAATAGCCAAGATTGTGTTTATTGGAAATATTTTAACTGTGGAGTTACCCAACACCAGACACATAGATAAAACGATTGTTTGGGTCTATTTCATTTTTTTTTTATTATTATACTTTAAGTTCGAGGGTACATGTGCACAACGTGCAGGTTTGTTACATATGTATACATGTGCCATGTTGGTGTGCTGCACCCATTAACTTGTCATTTACATTAGGTATATCTCCTAATGTTATCCCTCCCCCTTCCCCACAATAGGACCCGGTGTGTGATGATCCCCTTACTGTGTCCAAGTGATCTCATTGTTCAATTCCCACCTATGATTGAGAACATGTGGTATTTGGTTTTCTGTTCTTGCGATAGTTTGCTGAGAATGATGGTTTCCAGCTGCATCCATGTCCCTACAAAGGACACGAACTCATCCTTTTTTATGGCTGCATAGTATTCCATGGTGTATATGTGCCACATTTTCTTAATCCAGTCTGTCACTGATGGACATTTGGGTTGATTCCAAGTCTTTGCTATCGTGAATAGTGCCACAATAAACATATGTGTGCGTGTGTCTTTATAGCAGCATGACTTATAATCCTTTGGGTATATACCCAGTAATGGGATGGCTGGGTCAAATGGTATTTCTAGTTCTAGATCCTTGAGGAATCGCCACACTATTTTCCACAATGGTTGAACTAGTTTACAGTCCCACCAACAGTATAAAACTGTTCCTATTTCTCCACATCCTCTTCAGCACCTGTTGTTTCCTGATTTTTTTAATGATTACCATTCTAACTGGTGTGAGATGTTATCTCATTGTGGTTTTGATTTGCATTTCTCTGATGGCCAGTGATGATGAGCATTTTTTCATGTGTCTTTTGGCTGTGTGAATGTCTTCTTTTGAGAAGTGTCTGTTCATATCCTTTGCCCACTTTTTGATGGGGTTGTTTTTTTCTTGTAAATTTGATTGAGTTCTTTATAGTTCTGGATATTAGCCCTTTGTCAGATGAGTAGATTGCAAAAATTTTCTCCCATTCTGTAGGTTGCCTGTTCACTCTGATGGTAGTTTCTTTTGCTGTGCAGAAGCTCTTTAGTTTAATTAGATCCCATTTGTCAATTTTGGCTTTTGCTGCTGTTGCTTTTGGTGTTTTAGACATGAAGTCCTTGCCCATGCCTGTGTCCTGAATGGTATTACCTAGGTTTTCTTCTAGGGTTTTTATGGTTTTAGGTCTAACATTTAAGTCTCTAATTCATCTTGAATTAATTTTCATATAAGGAGTAAGGAAAGGGTCCAGTTTCAGCTTTCTACTTATGGCTAGCCAATTTTCCCAGCACCATTTATTAAATAGAGAATCCTTTCCCTATTTCTTGTTTTTGTCAGATTTGTCAAAGATCAGATGACTGTAGATGTGTGGTATTATTTCTGAGGGCTCTGTTCTGTTCCATTGTTCTATATATCTGTTTTGGTACCAGTACCATAACTATACTACAAGGCTACAGTAGCCATTTCATTTTTTCATTTTGTTGTCCGTAAGTTTCACATGTCATTGGTTTTATGGTTCTGAAATTCAGGTTTGAATTCTGCCTGTACCCCTGATAAGCACAAGTCCCCAGGAAATCCCTTAATTTTTGAGCATATTTCCTGTCTTGAAAAATGAGAAGAATGTTACATATTTCAGAGGCCCATTGTAAGATTTAAATAATATAAAGTGTTAAATTTCTTGGCACATTCCTTGATATACTAGGGGTCCTTAATAAATGTTTATTGAGGCCAGGCGCGGTGGCTCACGCCTGTAATTTCAGCACTTCGGGATGCTGAGGTAGGCGGATTACCTGGGGTCGGGAGTTTGAGACCAGCCTGGCCAACATGGTGAAACCCTGTTTCTTCTAAAAATACAAAAATTAGCTGGGCATGTTGGTGTGCTGTGCGCCTGTAGTCCCAGCTATGCAGTGGGCAAGGGAGCTGAGGCACAAGAATCACTTGAAGCCAGGAGGCAGAGATTACAATGAGCCGAGATCGCGCCAATACACTCTAGCCTGAGTGATAGTGCAAGACTCTGTCTCAAAACTAAATAAATATAAAATAAAATATAAAATAAAATAGAAGTTTATTGAAACTGAATCATTATGTCTGGTTTCTTCATTCTCAGATGCGTGTTACACTTCGAGATGCGCCCCTCTGTGAGTTTCTTGAAATTGTGTTACAAATGACCAGGGCTGACCTGAGGAGATTATATCCTATGGTAGTTTCTGAATAGGGTGGCATACCAAGTGGTATGACATGATTATTTTGATGATGTGTTGGTTACACCAATTCAGGAGCCAGAGATGGAGTTGAAAATAAGCGCAGAGCAGTGCTGCTCCTTGCCAAGGGCCTTTGTGTAATGAAGGTTTTCTTGGCCTCTGCCTCAATGTCAATTCATGATTGTGTTAAATGCTTTTTCTTCTCTGTTTCCTTTGGCCAGAGGTAGTTGCTAAGTGTCAGCTCCTGGCTGTGAAAAACCCTCTTTGCCTTTCTGGAAGGAGTAGTTTGAGAAAAAAATGCTTCAGTGAAGGCATATGGTATACAGGCAAAGTTAGTGTGATTAATATATAATATGATTAACTTATAAATATTAATATATAATATGATATATAGTAAGTTTTTAAAGAAGTTGAGGGCTTTTCATTTTAATGTATGGTTTTCTTAAATTGCATTTTAACAAGTAGGACATCATAATGATATAGTAGTATAACATTATTATTCTTGCCAAAATTTATTGAGCTCCTACTCTGGGAAGTACTGCTCTAGGTGCTTTATTACTTTATTATATTTTAGAGACAGTGTCTCACTCTTGTTGTCCAGGCTGGAGTGCAGTGGCGCAGTTACAGCTCACTGCAGCCTTGACCTTCTGGGCTCAGTGATCCTTGGCCTCAGCTCAAACTGAAGATGTATGCCCCCATGGCTGGCTAATTTTAATTTTTTTTTGGTTGAGGTGGGATCTCTATATGTTGCCCAGGCTGGTATTGACCTCCTGGCCTTAAGTGTTCCTTCTGTCTCAGCCTTGCAAAATGTTGGGATTACAGGCATGAGCCACCACACCTGGCCTTTTTTATTTTTAATTGTGGCAAAATAGACATAGCATAAAACTTACCATCTTAACCATTTTAAGTGTACAATTCAGTGGCTTCTAAGTACATTCACAGTGTCGTACAATGCAGCCATCACCACCATCCATCTCCATAACTTTATCTTGCAAAACTGAAATTTTATACCCATTAAACACTTACTTTCCCATTTTTTCCCTCTCCCAGATCCCTCACAATCCCCATTCTACTTTGTTTCTATGAATTTAATGACCATAAGTACTTGATATAAGTGGAATCACACAGTTTTTGTCCTTTTGTAACTGCCTTACTTCACTTAGCATAATGTCCTCAAGGTTCACCCATGTTTTGGTGTCAGAATTTCCTTCTTATAGGCTGAATAATATTCCATTGTATGTGTATACCACATTTTGTTTATCCATTTATTTGTTGATGGACACTTGGGTTGCTTCCACCTCTTGGCTATTGTGAATAATCCTCTTATGAACCTGGAGGTATGAATATTTGTTCAAGTTTTTGAGACAGAGTCTTGCTCTGTTGTGAAATGGTGGGATCTCACATATTGCAACCTCCACCTCCTGGTTTCAAGCAATTCTTGTGCCTCAGTCTCCTGAGGAGCTGGGACTATAGGCATGTGCCACCACGTCTGGCCTATTTTTTCTATCTTTAGTAGAGACAGGGTTTTGCCATGTTGCCCAGGCTGGTCTCCAACTCCTGAGCTCAGGCAATCTGCCTGCCTTGGCCTCCCAAAGTCCTAGGACTACAGGTATGAGCCACCACGCACAGCCCCTGCTTTCAGTTCTTTTGGGTATATACCGAGAAGTGGGATTGCTGCATTATATGGAAATTCTATTTAACTTTTTCAGGAACCACCATATTTTTCATAGAAGCTGCACCATTTTGCATTCGCAGCAACAGTAAACAAGGATTCCAATTCCTTTACATTCTTGCCCATACCTTTTACTTTGTTTTTTTTTTCCTTCCTTCCTTCTCTCTTTCTTTTATAATAGACATCCTAATAGGTATGAGTTTCGGGCTTTATTTTAAATGTACTAGTTTATTTTATCTGTTAAAATATGAGAGGCAGGTAGGTCATGTTATCTCCATTTGAAAGAAGAGGAAACAGGTATAAAGGTGTTGGCTGCTAAGAATTGGAGCTGGTATGTGAGTCAGGTAGCATGGTCCTGGGATCTGAACTCCTAGTACCCTGCTCTGACTGCCTCCCTCATTATATAACGATGCAGCAAGTTCAAACAATAAAGAAATGTTTGTGAAAGCATGTGAGCTTTTTTACCCAGTTCCAATACCGTGCATGCCTTCTAATTAATCTCTGAAAATGATGTCTTTCCTTCCAAATGTTGGGTGTATTTCTATGTTTTTACATGTATTTTTTAATATAATTTTTAAAGTGTTCATGCTTTACATTTTTTTCTAATACTACTACTTCTACTCTGCTTAATTTATTAAAGACGTCATTCTAGTCCACTACATACAGATGTACCTCATTCTAACTTATGATGGCATTTGGCAGAAATTTAACTTGCTAATTATTGCTTTATTGGTATAACCATTAAAAAGAGGGCTTCAAGGAACATTCTTATGTGCATATTTTATAGTTCCTTTTTCAGAATAAATTCCAAGAAATGGAATTTCTGGGTAAAAAGGCAATAAACTTCTTTTATGTTTGAGCCTAGACTGAAAACCTGACTCACACAGACCATGAGTTAATGAAGACCTAGCTAGACAAAAGTCCTTGGCTGCCTCAAATTTGTTAAACAAGTACAGTACCTGGGAGAAGATTCCAGAACTGCTCCGTTGACTGATAAGAGAGGTTTCAGCTGGGCATAGCCTGCTTCAGGGAACCCAACATGTCAGCTAGATGTTTGGCCCACTGCATTTGTCCAAATTACCAAGTGTGTTCTTGCTGTGAAATTCCTTTCACCTGGGCAACTAGAAGAGGATATGGTTGTAACTAAAAGAAATAGAAGAGTGAAGCCTGTCCTTTGGTTTGAAGGCTATGCTTTAATTTGATCTTTTGGCCATTTTAAACTTAGGTTCAGTAACAAATTTAAATTAGGCTATAATATAAACAATGTTATCAGAGAAAAATTACTACTGAATAAAAACGATATTTGAAATAAACTGTCACACTTATATACACATATGTATGTATATATGTATGTATGCATATACATTGTGGATAATTCTAGTGTATATCAGGGACATGATATTCCTATTAAGGTAAGCCACTTGGAAGTGAAGTTTCAAAGTAAAATTGCTTTTTTACCACCATTATGTAAGAGTATATAAAAGAGAATTTTAGAAAATAAAGTTAAATAAGACTATTTTAATATAATTAGTGAAAACATTTTTCAGCGTATAATTTTGTATTTTTTAATATCGTCGTGGGATCATGTTACGTATACAATTTTCTGTCCTGTAAAGCACTATACTTAAATGTGTACTATTAGTGGTGGACATTGGATTAAGCATCCTATTAATACATTGATTAACTTGTGTGATCTTTACAATGCCCATCTGTGGTAGGTTCTGTTTTTGTTCTCATAGGCAAGGAAACTCAGACATAGAGAATTGGAATAACTTGCCCAAAGCCCATAACTAGGAAGGTCAATTACCACAAACACTGAATCCAGTTAATTTGTCATGTTATCTACTTATGGAGAGACAGGTGGGATTTGCATCTTGCTGCCTCATGTGGCATTAACAGCCCATGTTACTGCCATCTCTTTATTATATATGCTTGCTTCAATAGCTATATAATATTGCAGCTATTGGATGGTCCCAAGGTTTATTTAACTATTATAATATTATCTAGGACTAGTCTTAATATGTCTTTTATTATTATAAATGTCATAGGGCCATAAACACCTCTGTGTATATTTTCCCCCTGTATTCTGGACTACCCTTGTAATAGAGTCCAAGTAATCTAATTACTGGATTAAAATACCTGCTTAAAAAGATAAAGATGACTTTTAAATTATTCAAAATTCTCTACATAGTATTGTTAGTGCTATTTCTCTTTGTCTCTAGAAGATATCCCAAATGGCTTCACCATCCACATCATGAAATTTCATGTTGTCCCTAGACTGTTAGCTGCAGAAAATGACTGACAGAATGAGAATTTGATACCCAAATTGAGATTACTGGCATTTAAATCAAATCATACTTTTAAATAACTTGGGTTAATAGTGCTATCTAGTATACAATGTGTGTCTCATCCTTGAAATACTGAGTGACTTAATGTTTACACAGTCATTAGTTTTAACATTAGACTTAATTTTCAAGTCAACATTATTCACTAAAAACTTCATTGAATAAAATTTATTTTTTTCATAGTAGAGCTTCCTTTTTCTCTGACATTTAAATTTTATCATTTTAACTATTGGTTCTTGCAGTGCCCTAGCAAAAGACTTTCTTTCCCATTCAGCATGTTCCTTGGTTTAATTTGATTGTTATAAAGATGCATAAAAACAGATTCTAGAAATATTTTAAAGTACAGAATGCTTGATTTCTGAGGAGTATAATTCAAAAGGAAGAGTAACCTGGACCTTCTCAAACTTCCTTAGATTTTAGAGAAGGGGACTGTGGAGGGAGAAGTACAAGCCCTTTCTAATGGAATAGAGTGAATCTCCGCATGGACCCCCAATGCTGGGATACCAAATAGATCAGAGCGGGAATACCAGGATTGAGGCATTCTTTTAATAATTGGGCCACAGGGTGCCCAACTCTTCACTTTGTTGTGTTGCCAACTTTCAACTGAGTGTCAAAGAATTGTATATAAGACAATTCTGATGGAACTTTGGATTTAGGAGGGGGGATGAGATGAGAAGAAAATAAGTGCCCCAAATGGGAGGAATGTGTATTATTACATGTACTTGACTCTCCAAAAGCCATAGGGCTTCAAATGAGGTAAGTGAAAAATGTTTTTAAGGATATGTGAGCTTAGTGGAGGAGGTGGTGGTTCAGAAAGACTGGAGAGAATGGACTGAATTTTGAGTAGCAGAAAATGGAGAATGGAAAGCCTATTCCAGCTGTGGGCAGAGGCACAGCCCAGGAAAGCACTGGAGAGCCTGAGCTGCCCCACTGGCTGGAGCTCAGGCCGTGGGAAAGGGAGGTGAGGCTGGAGAAGCAGATGGGGCCGAGTGGGGAGGGCTCTGGAAGCCAGAAGCAGAACCTTAACCAGGGCAGCAGTGGCAGTCATTGAGGGGTTTGAGCAGGAATGGTATTTGATAGGAGATTAAATCAAGCAGGTTAACCAGCAGCATGCAGCGTGGGGTGAAGGCAGGCTGTTGGTGTGTACCCTACAGAATTAGTGGGAATGAAAGGCTGGGGGCAGTGGGGAGGAGCGATCTCAGGAACAGTGGAAACTCACTGTGCCCAGTGACTACTTGGCATTTTCCTCTGTGCAGCAGGGTGGAGGGGCGGGTTTTCCTCAGCTATTATGCTGCTGTGAGTTGGAAGAAGGGACTGGGAGACCATCAATATTATGACAAAAAATACCCATTCCTCTAATAACAGCTTCAGGAAAGTGAAGCTGTTATTTTCGGGTGTTATGTATATTAGTTCCTACTGCTGTAACAACAAATGACTACAAACGTAGTGGCTTAAAATAACACAAATATATTATCTTACCATTCTAGGAGCCAGGAGTCTTAAGTGGTTTCACTGGGATAAACTCAGGGTGTCAACATAGCTGTGTTACTTCCGCAGAAGGTGTATTACTTTAGAGGAGAATTTGTTCCCTGGCCTCTTCTAGTTTAATCTAGAGTCCACCTGGACTTGTTGACCCTTCCTCCACTTTGAAGGCTAGCAGCATAACATCTTCCAATCTTTTTCTCTCTCTGACACTCCTATTTCCTCTAACCCTGTTGCCTCCTTTTTTCCCTTATAAGAACTTCTGTGATTATATTGGGTTCACCCAGAACACCGTGATAATATCGCATCTCAAAATTTTAAATTTAATCACACCAGCAAAGCCTCTTTGACAGTGTAAGGTAATGTGCTTACAGGTTCTGGAGATTAGGATGTGGATATATTGGGGCCATTACTCTGCCTGCCACATCATTTGACCACAGCTCTTTTGTCATGAGTACCTGGTGGGAATTAAAATGCCCAGTCTGCAGTTTGGAACAATTTGCAAGTCTCAATTTGGAACCCCCAAAAAACCCTCCGGAGGATTAAGAGGCGAGGCTCAAGCAATCCTCCGGCTTCAGCCTCTCCAGAGTAGCTGGGACTATAGGCAGGCGCCATCACGCACAGCTAATTTTTTTTTTTTTAACATTTTTAGAGAAAGGGATCTTGCTGTGTTGCCCAGGCTGATCTGGAACTCCCTGGGATCAATTGATCCTGCTGCCTTGGCCTCCTGAGTAGCTGGGATCACAAGCAGGAGCCACCGTGCCCAGCTCCTCCAGCTCTCTCTTGATGGAGGTGTCTTCCCCTCTGCCATCCAATGTGTTTGGACCGTCTGCATCCTTAAAGCAAACAGACCTTCACTTGTACTTGCCAGATCAAGTACCCCCAGTTTTCTTGATTAATCCCATAAGTGGCAAAATGACTTAAATAAGGGGATAAAAGAGGCATCATGTACCTGCTCTCATGATCATCACTTGCCTCTTCCCAACTTTTGAGTTTCTGTGTATTTCGTTTGTTTCGTTTTCTCCCTGTTAAGGTAGTAGTCTTTCTTTGCACGTAATAGAAGGTATTAGCCCATTCTCTGTCACTTGTTATAAGCCGTTTAACTGTGAAGAATTTATGGCAGGTCAGGAGATTCTGGAAATTTCTTTGTCCTTTTTTAATAGTATAAAACTTTATAAAACATCTTAACTTTTTCAAAGGTTCTAGTTCCCTTTTAGAACCTAATAAAACATTTTTCCTAGGATAATCTGTATCTCTCTCCTAAGTTTGCATGAAGTTTCTAGTGTTCCATAGGAATCCTAAACAAAGTCTCCTTTGTCTTAGTACAGTAATGCCTGTTGCCAGGCAAACTTGAACTAGCCTTAACTATGACCATGAATACCCTGTTACTCTGTTTTGTGTGACAACAAGCACCAAGAATGGTATTGCTACATTGGTTTTGGTTGTACTTTCAAATTTTACCAACTATGTGATGTTTTTGTTTTATTTAAAAACTTTCAAAATTGTTTCAGATCCTGTATCTTTGGGCTTATGTTAATATTCGTGATTATTTCATTTCATGTACAGATAACATTGTGAATACTTTCCCATTAAGAGTCAGTATGCTTTGTGAAAATACTATTATTATACTTATAAGAGTTATTTCTAAAGCAGAGTTTATAAAATTTCCCGAGTCCTTTATTATTAGTATCTTATGTAAATTACTGGGTGCTTGCTTTGTTTGTTGAGTAACTCATTCATCAAATGAAGATACTTGTTATAATAGTTAAATTCATTCATGGCAGGTGCAGTGGTTTATGCCTGTAATCCCAGCACTTTGGGAGGCTAAGGCAAGAGGATTGCTTGAGCCCAGCAGTTTGAGACCAGCCTGTGAAACATAGGGAGACTACTGTCTCTACGAAACACAAATAAATTAGCTGGGCGTGGTGGCTTGTACCTGTGGTCACAGTTACTAGGGAGACTGAGGCAGGAGGATTGGTTGAGCCTGGGAGGTTGAGGTTACGGTGAGCTGTGATCATGCCACTGCACTCCAGCCTCAATGACAGCGTGAGACCCTGTCTCAAAAAAAATATTCATTTAAAAAATATTTACTACATGCCTGCGTGCCCCAAGCATTGTCTAGTCTCTGGGATACCTCCTTTCCACCCCAATGTGAGTCCTACTTACCCTTCAAAGCCCAACTCAAGTCATGTTATTACCATGAGCCCTTTCTACTATTCTTTCTCACATGAATCTCTCCAGAGGTTCTTTCCTGAACCCCTGTGGAACTAATAATGAGCACTGCTAATTTTAGCCATTAGCCAGTCTTTAGAATTATTCTCTACTTGTTTCATGTATCTTAGTGTTTGTTTTCACCCCAGCTAGATTGCCTTGTATTCAGGCTGTGTTCAGTGAATATATGGTGGTTTGCTGATTGATTCAAAGTGAATCTGAGGAATACACTTCCTTTCTTTGAGATTAAGAGAATTGCCAGTGCTGTTTTCGGGCTGTTAGGATGCAGGTGCAATAGCTTGCAGCTGACTCTCAGGTTCAGCAAGGCATCATGAAGGAAAGTGACCATTGCCCTCTATTGGAGTTTAGCCCTCTGGCTTGCAGAGACAGAAGCACCCTAACACTCAAAGCATTTCATGGTTGCTTTTTAAAAAGTTTACAGGGCCAATTTCTGTGGCTTTTACTGGGGGAAGCATTACATAAGAGGATAAGGAGCACATGTATCCTATGCATTGTTTCGGAATAATTCCACTCCCAGCTCCTGACTTGTCAGAGGGTGAGATGTTTGGGAGAATATTTTCAGTTTGAAGAAGATAATTATTTATTGTTTAGTCTGAGCTTTTAGCCCACACTTCCCTTTCATGTGGTTTTTGCTTGAGAGTTCTTGGACCAAGGTTAGATTGAATGTTGAGACACTATTGGGAGTGTAAAAATCAATGGATGAAAGAAAAGGTATAAATACCACAATTGCATTCATTCCTTTCTCTCTTTACTCTCTTTTTTTAATCCTGAATCTCCTTACATTGGATTATGTATAATACCAATTTTAATTGACTGATTTTAGTGACAGCATTAAAATGTAAACATAAATGTAAGGCTGATGGTACTTATGAAGAGTATCTCTCATTGAACATTTTCATTATAGATTCAGATATATTGCAGCAAATGAATTGTAATGGTTTGAAGTGATACCATCTTTACCTTGTCTTTATACAGACATCAAATAACATCTAATGTTTGACTCACATGAATATTACCTTATATTTGAAAAAAGTTATGTTGCTGTTTACATAGTTATTTAAGATTTGTGGAGATCAAAAAGAAGAATTGTATGTTTTTTTCTTTTTGGCAGACCTTTTTGTTCAATGTAAGTAGACTTAAGTGGACTTCATGTTTTCTTCCAGATGTAAAGGAAAGGTGCCCAAATTGGCAAGACATTAAAAATTATCGTTAGGCCAGGCGTGGTGGCTCACACCTGTAATTCCAGCACTTTGGGAGGCCAAGGCAGGAGGATCATGTGAGCCTGGGAGTTCAAGACCAGTCTGGGCAACAAAGCAAGACCCTATCTCAGAAAAAAAGAAAAAAAAGATAAAAATTATCATTAAGCTGCCAAAATTCAACATTTGTTTGTAAATGTTTATGCATCTGGCTAGTAGACTTGGATCCTAGTCATGAGCCACAAAGAGAAGAGGTTCTGTGGTTATAAGATGAGTGGCTTTGGTTTTGTATCTTACTGAGGGTACCAAGTTTGTTGCTGATCACAGGGTCATGTGAAATGGGACCTCAATAGGATGGAGACCAGATTATGTGTGTGGGTGGGGGGTTGGGGGGAGGGCTTGTCGTCTTCTTGGTGCAGTTTTTACTGGACTTCCAGCCTCCTTCCAGAAATTGTTCAGGGAAATGTAGATGAATAGCTTTGGCAGAACATAACATGAGTGGGAAAATGTAACATGAAAGGAAAAGCTTATTTTCAGTATAGTGGCTTTTTTACTTGCCTTCATTCATTAAATCATTGTTTCAGGGCCCCATCCCTTTTTTTTTTTGAGATCACTCTGTCATCCAGAATGAAGTACAGTTGTGCAATCTCGGTTCACTACAACCTCCACCTCCCTGGTTCAAGTGATTCTCCTGCCTCAGCTTCCTGAGTAGCTGGGATTATAGGTGTGTGCCACCACGCCCGGAAAATTTTTTGGTATTTTTAATAGAGACAGGGTTTCACCATGTTGGTCAGGCTGATTGTGAATGCTTGGCCTCAACTGATCCACCCACCTTGGCCTCCCAAAGTGCTGGAATTACAGGTATGAACCACCATGCCCGGCCCCCATCCCTTTGTCGATGCACAAAAGTTAGAGTTAAGAGCAAATGCTCTTGGAGTTTGTGCAACTTTCTGTTTGCTCTAATATAAACTGAGTGCAAGAATTCTTTTATTGTAGCAAACGTTCATATACTCTACCTATTCTCTCTAAAATACAATGCTCTGTTCGTGGCGTCTTTCCTGCTTCTTGAACTCCAATTGGTGAACATTGAAGTCAATATTCTGACTGATCTCTGACTCACTTTCACACTGCTATGAGTTTAGCTTTGTCGCGTCAGGCCCCTATTGACTTCAGTAGGGATGGCGCCAGGTTTGAGAGGCTGAAGAAGAGACCTGGAGCCAGTGAACAAGACATAGGTTTTTATTGGAGGGAACTTACATACAGGGACAGTCTAGTGGCGGCAGGCTTGACAGTAGAGCATTATTTATTATATAAATTGCATGCTTGTAAAAAGTATACAATTTATATAATATTTAGAGCTACTTTCTCTAACAACCTCTGCCTGGCAACCTTCATTTAATCCAAAACAAAGAGTATCTTTCCCCTGCATACCTGCATTCCATGGACAGGCCAGGGGATCAGATGTTCCACATAAATAAGTAATGAATCTGTCGGATGGCCACTCCCGGATTCCTTAGCTCAGAACTCTGAAGACACATTCAGGTGTGTCTGCCTTACAGGGTCATTCTCAGGGTATACTTAAGATGTTGCCGTCAGGTGCATCTGCCATACAAGCTTCTACTTTTTTTCAATTCCCAGATACCATAGATGGTTGAAGGTAGGATGCCCGTAGCTATAAGACACATCTCCAGTTTCCCAATGATACAAAATATTCCGGGACCACCTTGAATATGTAAAGTTTTAGAGATGAAACAATTGATATGTATATTAATAACATTAATATGTTTATTTAGATATAATGCTTTTCCTATTCACTTTCATGAAATAATTTATTCAGAGCCTGTATTTGCAGCTTTGACATCATGTCTTTGTCAGCGAAGCTACTTCAGAGTCATCTAGGACAATGTGCCAGAGTGCCTTCTCTTCCCTTCCATCTAAATTGCATGGACTTCAATGTGTTTGGAATCCATGTAAGAAGTTTTTTCTATAAATGTTAACCCAGGCCTTAGCACTGTTTCAGACATTTTTTTGTCCTTTATCTGTAGGTGTATATTGAGGATCTCCCACATGTAACTCTCTTCTGTCCTCCCTTTAAGAGGGATCTTTGAAAGGTTTGTTAACAGTGACATCTAATACAAACAGTTATGAAGTCACCACCTTAGAGATAATGACTTAAGTATTTGTTAAATTTCTTTGCTCCCTTAGAATAGCTGTTTCCATCAGCTGACCTTCTTGAGCATCTCAGACTGGCATTGATTGAAGTTCTTTCAGATTTGAGTGTCTTCAAAGAATACTTCTTTGTTCTAAATAAAGCGCTTGAGACAGTAGTCTATAAATAAGAGACCGTAATGACTTGAATATATGACAGCCTCTTTTGGGGGGGGGAAGAGAAAACATATCTTCAGTTTATACGTGGCATAGTAATTAACCAGAGGGTTTTCTTTTTTTTTTTTTTCCTTTTCCACGTCTACTGGCCACATTGTTTATTTCCTTGTTTTACATTCCTAAGTATTTTTGATGGTTAAAAAAAAATAATGGCAAGGGGCAAAAAAAATAGTGGTTTACTGGAATATGGGAAATTTAAATAGGCTAATGATTATCACATGGTACTCGTGAACCCTAAATATTAATGTGTGGCAATCTAAGAATATAATGCCATCATAGCAAATAAAACTACAGAATTTATGAAAAAAAGGTCCCAATTCCCCAACCAGTACAGAAAGAAAATTGAATAACATAGCTTATAAGATTGTCTTCAATCTTCACTTCTGCAATATAGAACTGTCCCTTAATCTTTTTTTAATCTTAATTTCTGTTTAAAGTGGCGTCACATATTGCAGTGATACAACATAGAACAATTAATATGAACATTTTCTTTTTAGAATCTCAAGTTTGGGAAGAGCAGGTATAGAAGAATCTTACTGGAACATGGTCACAACTAATCCACATCTCTCGAGATCTTTACTGCCTCTCTAGCAAGAGAAACGCATGTCAGAAGAGGCTCGGGAGAGGAAGCAGGGTGTGGTAATAACAGCACTTGACATTTTTCTAGCTCTGTGATTTTCAAGGAACTTTGTGAGCATTGTTTAATTCCATCTTCACAAGAACTCTGAGATGTAGACTAGGGCATTAGAGGCATACCCTACTCTTCTGCCTCCTCTGTTTTCTTTTCAACATTTAAGGAAATGTTGCTTTGAAAGGTTAAGCAAATTGACTCAGGTTACCTTGTAGAGCGTGGGAAAACAGGCTGCTTCTCTGGTTGGAGGAAAAATCTTGGTACAGTTGTGCTCTCTGTGGTTCTTTTCTCCCCCCAATCCTCTCAAATCCTATTTCTCACTCCTGTTCCTTCCAGGGACGTGTAAAACATAGTCATGAATGTGTTTTAAAAGTGATTGTCCTAAAAGTGCTTCAACCATGTCTTGTTTCTTTTTGAAGAAGGGCAGTAAATTCTTATCCTTTCTATATTTTTCTCTTTGCATTTTTTCTCTTGCCCAAAATAAGAATGCAGGTACACTTAACAAACAAAGGAAATATCAGTTCATTTTAAAATGAACGTTGTCAGAGTAAATTCAACTGTGAGTGCTAGGGTTTATTATCTTGTCCTGAAAGACTTCTGAATTTAAGTAGGTTAGTAATCCCTGCCTCCCACTAAATCTTTTTAGATTAGAAAACATTGTTCTCGAGAGATAACTTCAGGAAAGAGATCATTTACTGACATTCATTTGAGATCTGTGTAACGTTTATTTGAGACCTTTATGTTGGTTTTATATATGCTTCAGGTTGTATATATAGTTTGAGGACCATCTATCAACCCTTCCAGGTTATAAAGTATCTAATTTATTAAGAATATTGTCTTGAGCCTCACATGTGGACATTTAAATGTCACAAATAAATATTTATGGAATTCTGAATATAAAGAGGAAGTAGGGCTGGTGATGTAGAGATGAGCTCTTTTCCTTCAAGGAGGTTGATACACTAGTAGTAAGCATAAGACCAGAATGGGCTTTGAAGTCAGAATCACCTGGGGGTAAAATCTGACTTCCCCTTGATAAACCTAAAAATCATTAGACTGATGATATGGTTACAGTGATACAGTGATGCTTACCTCCTTGGGTTCTTACAGCATTTGTAACTTGTATACTGAAGGCTTTAATACATCCTGGTTTTCCTCCCCCTTCCTCCTTTCCTTTCTCTCCATAAACATTATAGGTGACAGTAGTATCTGCTTAGTTATGGGTAAACTATCCAACTTATTCTGCGATAAACTACCATACTTCTCTGTCTCTCTTTTTTTTGTTTTGTTTTGTTTTGTTTTGTTTTGTTTTGTTTTTGAGGCAGAGTCTGGCTCTGTCACCCAGGCTGGAGTGCAGTGGCGCGATCTTGGCTCACTGCAAGCTCCCTCTCCTGGGTTCATGCCATTCTGCAGCCTCAGCCTCCTGAGTAGCTGTGACTACAGGTGCCCACCATCACGCCTGGCTACTTTTTTGTATTTTTTAGTAGAGACAGGGTTTCACCGTGTTAGCCAGGATGGTCTCAATCTCCTGACCTCGTGATCTGCCCTCCATGGCCTCCCAAAGTGCTGGGATCACAGGCATGAGCCACCGCCCCTGACCTACCATACTTATCTTAAAGCAAGAAGAAAATCCCTGAAAATCTATGTCCTTGCCCCAGGCCCTTTTCATATATCCCCTCAACCTAGAAGTGTTTCTGCAGTTCAACCCCTTGGCATCTCACTCACTCTGAAACCTAAAGGCACCTTGATAATATTTACCTTGTGTGTTTTCCTGAGTTGTGGTTATTTGTATATTTATTCTATCTCATTTCTTGACTGGAGGTTCTAGACTGTAAACATTCCTTAAAGGCATCTTTCCATTTCCTATGGTATCTAATGCAATGACTTGTACGCATTAAATCTTAGGATTGAATTAAATTGATCTAATAGTGCCTTGGTAATGGTCACATGTAAGTGGTAGCCAAGTCTAGTTCCTACTTTTCTGTGGTATTGAGCAAAGTTAACCATCACCTGATTTCTATTTACCAATAAACTACAAAATATTTTCGGTGCATCTAGAAGTATTAGATCCTAACAGACCTCATGGGTTGATGTCCACTACCCTCTAGAGCCAATGCAAAATGATTACCATAGAATCCAAGGCTTCTCTATCAGTTTCCTCACACTCCCCACCTCTCAGTACTTATTACACTTCAGCCTACGCCCTGTGATTCAACCAGGCAAATTGGATAGATGTACACCCTTTCACAAAAGTAGATAAAAATATACATTGTCAGCTGACATAACAGGTGGCTTTCTTTTACCACCTAGAGTTCCATTAAAAATGTTGACACAGTCTCCCACATAAGGTCACGGCCTAATCTGGGAAACAATTTTGAACCTATCCCTATATAATTGTGACTCTCAGTACAACAGATCTGTTTCTCTCCGTGATGTTAACTTATGATTTAAATTAAACTTAATTTGCGTTTATCAATAGTATTGTATACTCATCTGCTGGTTGCTTGTGGACCTCTGCTTTCTGAAGACAAAGACCAATGATGAATTCTGATTGAACAGTTTCTAGCAGTATTGTTCTCATAGTCCAGCCATCTCATTTCATAGAGGAGAATGTTGAACATTCTCAGGTGGACGCCAGTTTCTTGGCCTTATCTTTTTTTATTTTTATTTTTATTTTTTGAGACAGTCTCGCTCTGTCGCCCAGGCTGGAGTGCAGTGGTGTGATCTTGGTTCACTGCAACCTCCACCTCTCGGGTTCAAGCAATTTTTCTGCCTCAGTCTCTCAAGTACCTGGGACTACAGGCGTATGCCACCATGCCCGGCTAATTTTTGTATTTTTAGTAGAGATAGGGTTTCGCCATGTTGGCCATGTTGTTCTTGAACTCCTGACCTCAGGTGATCCGCCCACCCCAGCCTCCCATAGTGCTGAGATTACAGGCATGAGCCACCTCACTCAGCCCTCTTGGCCTTATCTTGATACCCTTAAAAAACAAATTTTATTCATAGATCTTATATTTGCATGCAATGTTGAGCTTGAAAATACAGAAGTAGAATATTTTTAAATGACTTCTAGAAAAGGAAGCACAGATGAAGTAAAATTTACTGCCGTTTGAAACCACAAAAATCATAATAAACACCTTAAATGAAACGCCAAGTCAATAAAGTTAATTTAGACAGGGTTCTGAGAGGCAGTCACTGTGGTATACACATATTTCAGCAGTAACAGAAGAAGTGGGGGTTGCAGATAGCAAGTGTATTACACAGTATAAGCATTGGCCGATTCTTTTTTCTGTTTCTCTCATTTAGAAAATATAAGGGAATTGATTTTCAGTATTTTTTTCAGATCAAGTGATATTAAAAATCAGTTTAGCCAAAATTAAGAAACATAGAAGTATTTAAAAAATATATCTGAGTACAACTAAGATAAAGATACATGAATTATTTGCCTGGTATAAGACTTTCTCTATAATTTTAGTGCTTTTGCTAAATGTATAAGTACTTAAATGATGTTGGCCCATTGATAGAAGCCATAGCTTTAATTTGATCCAAGTCTTTATAGGCTTAATAAATTTTAAAAAATCACCCAGATCTACCTACCTATGTGGATAGACTTTTTACAAAGGAACATGTAGTTAAATAACATTTTTGATCACCCAGAATTATGCAGTATTAGTGTTCAGAGAGTTTAAATTAGTAATGTAGATATGTAGTTTACTCCCAGGGAAAGAGAGGAATAATAAGTATCTATGCATGCAGAGTGGTCAGTGGGTATAAATGAACTTGAATTCATTAACCTCATGATTTGACATCAAAAATGGAAAAATCTGATCAAGTAAAGTTCAGGGTGGTGGTTATTTGTGTGTGCATAAAGGAATGGGGTTTGGGGTTTGACCTGGGTAGCCACTCTTTGGTTCTTGGACAGTATTTTATTCCCAGCCCCAGCCTCTCAGTCCTGAACAGGTCACCATTCAAAAATACAGGTTCCTGTAGTGCCATCATTTCAGGAAAATTCTTTGGGGGCACTGATGAGTCTCCAAACCAGCATGAAACATGTTGCAGCTAATTTATTCCGTGAACTTAACATTTTGTGAAATGTATACATTATCTACCTCTACATAGTTCAATTCATCCCGTCCTCCACTTGGGCATCCCCATGTAGTGAGCCTGTAACAATGATCTTCCATTCTATAGAAGGAGAAACAGAAGCTCAGAGTTCTTGATTTCTTTATTACTCAGTTGCTGCTCCTTGGGTTTGCCCTTTAAATGTCAGGTGATGTTTGTAGCAACGTGATATTTTTACTGAGTATCTCATTTTGAAAAAAGAGAAGTAGTATGTGCCCCAAGGCCTCATTGGGGATGGGAAGAAATGGGGCTCTCCTTTCATATTCAAACATTTCCCTTTCCAGCAGCCCCATGGAATCACCCTGAGTGACTTGGATGGCTACTTGTGTAGTGAGGGAGGTACATGAGGGATCTGAAAGAGCTGCCAAATAACCCAATGAATATTTGCAGCCTTTATGGGAAATAACTACAGAGAATGAATATCAATCGATATGTAGATAGATGAACATCTGGGCATTGATTCTGAAACAATTGAAAAATCAAAGGATAATTTAGCTTAATAGTGCCTTGATTTTACAAGAGATTTTAATGTTCATGATTAAACTGGCTGTACCGGATTTTACCGAAGCCCATTTATTGTGCATTGGCTGTAGCCTTCCCAGCAGACATTCCAATGCTCTTGTAACATCTTTCAGATGCGGCTACAGGTGTAGCTCAGCCTCCTGGAAGGTCCTGTTCTCTCACAGCTGCCAATGGGAGACCTGATTGTAATTATAGCTTCCATGATGGAATGTCTTTAAAACCTAAATCTAGGCTACAGTTGTTGGCCTAATGCCTGAAGAACCGTGGCTGTTAGGAGCTTGAAGAGTCTGATGAGGAGCCCCTTAGTCCTAAAGCCACGTTTGTGTAAGAAATGGAGTTAGGCAGTTGAGCGTAGTTTGTGGGCTGATTATGTTCTCTCGAGTCCGTGGTCTATATCCATGTCTATCTCTAGCTCTGAATCTCTGCATCTTATTGACCTAGAGCCTGAGATCAGTAGTGAAACAATAAAAATTTTTGGTTTACTTCTGCAGTGGAATTATGGAGAACTGTTATTAGATATGATTTGATATTAAAATGAAAACGCGTTAGAAGTAAAAATGTGTTTGAGGGAGTAATTCTCAATCTGTCAGAGAAGATGAAACAAAGATTTAAATATTTTTACATTCCTTGGAGCCATCCTTAATTAAGATATACTTGATTTTAGTCCTTTTCCCTTAACCCTATTTCCTGGCTGACTTGAAAATTATAAGCAATTTCCGCTGTAGGTTTTGGCTACTTGAAAGGTTATGCTTTTCAAAAACACAACTTTTGCAAGGGTTTAATTCCACATTGCCACAGGAAAGTGTGTTCAAAAATATTTGTAGGGTGGGGTATGTGTGTGACAGAGACAGATTGAAGTTGAGCAGTTGTATACATGTGTGTGTTTGAAGTGTGTGTAGGTCAGGGGTTGGTAAACCAGGGTCAGTTGACCACATCTGGCCTGCTGCCAGTTTTTGTATGACTTGTGAAATAAGAAGGGCGATGTGGTTTGGATCTATGTCCCCAGCCACATCTCATGTTGAAATGCAATTCTCAATGCTGGAGGTGGGGCCTGGAGAGGTGACTGAATCCTGGGGACAGTCTCTTATGGTTTAACATCATCCCTCCTTGGTACCTCATTGCAACATTGAGTTCTCATGAGATCTGGTTGTTTAAAAGTATATGGCACCTCCCTTTTCTCTCTCTTGCTCCTGCTTTGGCCATGTAAGATGTGCCTGCTTCCCCTTTGCCTTCTGCCCTGATAGTATGTTTTTTGAGGTCTCCCCAGAAGCAGCAGCCACTGTGCTTCCTGTACAGCCTGTAGAACCATGAGTCAATTAAACCTCTTTTCTTTATAAATTACTCAGTCTCAGGTATTTCTTTATAGCAATGTGAGAACAGACTAATACAGAAAATTGGTACTGAGAGTGGGGTATTGATATAAAAATTACCTGAAAATGTGGAAGCAGCTTTGGAATTGGGTAATGGGCTTCTCAGAAGAAGCCCTCCAAACTGTTCCAATGTCTGCCCATTACCCAGTTCAACAAGCCACAGGAAGAAGAGGGAAAGTTTGGAACTTCCTAGAGTTTTGTTGAATGGTTGTGATCGAAATGCTGATAGTGATATGGACAGAGATGGTCAAACTGATGAGGTCTCAGATGGATATGAGGAACTTATTGGGAACTGGAGCAAAGATCACTTTCGTTATGCTTTAGCAAAGAACTTTGAGGCATTGTGACCCTGCCCTAGGCATCTGTGGAACTTTGAACTTGAGAATGATGATTTAGAGTATGTGGTGGAAGAAATTTCTAAGCAGCAAAACATTCAAGATGTAGCCTGGCTGCTTCTAACATCCTATGCTCATATTGTGTGAGCAAAGAAATGATATCCAACTGGAACTTACATAATATTATTTAAAAGGGAAGCAGAGGATAAAAGTTTGGAAAATTTGCAGCCTGGCCATGTGGTAGAAAAGAAAAGCCTGTATTCAGGGAAGGGATTCAAGCAAGCTGCAGAAATTTGCATAGATGAAGAGGAACCAAGTGCTAACAGCCAAGACAATGGGGAGAAGGCCTCAAAGGCATTCATAGCACCCCCTCCCATCACAGACCAAGAGTCCTAGGAGGGAAGAATGGTCTCCTGGGCTAGGCCCAGGACCCTGCTGCCCTGCCTTGGGACACTGCTCGCTGCATCCCAGCTGCTCCAACTCCAGCCATGGCTCAAAGGGACCCAGGTACAGCTTGAGATGCTGCTTCAGGACTGCCAGTCATAAGCCTTGGTGGCTTCCTCATGGTGTTAAGCCTGCAGGTGCACAGAGTGTACGAATTGAGGCTTGGAGCCTCCACCTAGATTTCAGAGGATGTAAGGAAAAGCCTGGAAGTCCAGGCAGAAGCCTGCTGCAGGGACAGAGCCCTCATGGAGGACCTGTACTAGGGCAGTGCAGAGGGGAAATGTGGAGTTAGAGCCCCCACACAGAGTCCCACTGGGGCACTGCCTAGCATTGCTGAGAAGAGGGCCACTGTCCTCCAGACCCCAAAATGGTAGATCCACCAGCAGCTTGGACCCTGCACCTGGAAAAGCTGCAGGTGCTCATTGCTGGCCCTTGAGAGCAACTATGGGAACTGAGCCCTGCAAAGCCACAGGGGTGGAACTGTCCAAGGAAGGCCTGGGGAACCACCTTCTTGCACCAGTGTGCCCTGGATGTGAGACATGGAGTCAAAGGAGATTATTTCGGAGCTTTAAGATTTAGTGACTGCCCTGCTGGGTTTCAGACTTGCATGGGGCCTGTAGCCCCTTTCTTTTGGCTAATTTCTCCCTTTTGGAATGAGAGTATTTATCCAATGCCTATACCCCCATTGTATCTTAGAAGTAACTAACTTATTGTTGTTGTTGTTGTTGGTTTTAAATATGGAATGGTTCAAGAATTTGTGTCTCATCCTTGTGCCGGGGCCATGCTAATGTTCTTTGGATCCTCCTGTTTTAGTGTATGTGCTGCCAAAGTGAGCACACTAAGTTGTTTTTTATTTTACAGGCTCATAGGGAGAAGGAACTAGGCTTGTCTCAGATGAGACTTTGTACTGTGGTCTTGAGTTAATGATGGAATGAATTAAGACTTTGAGGGACTATTGGGAAGGTATGATTTTATTTTGAAATGTGAGGAAAACATGAGATTTGGGAGGGGGCCAGGGGCAAATTGATATGGTTTAGATCTGCATACCCACCCAAATCTCATACTGATATGTAATCCCCATGCTGGAGGTGGGACAGGGTGGAATGATTGGAAAATCATGAGGTTTGTTTCTCTTGGTTTAACATCATGCCCCTTGGTGCTGTCATCATGATAGTGAGTTCTCATGAGATCTGGTTGTTTAAAAGTGTGTGGCACCTTCCCTGTCTCTCTCTTGCTCCTCCTCTGGCCATGTAAGACGTGCCTGCATCCCCTTTGCCTTCTGGCATGATTGTAAGTTTCCTGAGGCCTCTCTAGAAGCAGATGCTGCTGTGGTTCCTGTACAGCCTGTAGAACCATGAGCCAATTAAACCTCTTCTCTTTATAAATTACCCAGCCTCAGTCATTTCTTGAATAGCAATGCAAGAATGGACTAATACAAAGGGTTTTTACATTTTTAAATGGTTATATTTTACATTTTAAATGGTTTTTACATTTTTAAATGGTTATATAAATACTTACACAATATCCTTAGTTTTTCTTCTTAGTGCACAAATCCTAAAACATTTACTAACTGGCTTTCCAGAAAAAATGTACTAACTCTTGGTCTAGGGAATGATGTTGTAACATCTTTCCTTATTTTGATTATAAGAGATAATTCATTACTTTTTTAAAAAACTCTTTTAAATTACTCTTTCCAGTAATCAAAACTAGTATATCTTTTTTTTTTTTTTCTTGAGATGGAGTTGCTGTGTTGCCAGGCTGGAGTACAGTGGCATGATCTCGGTTCACTGCAACCTCTGACTCCCTGGTTCAAGCGATTCTCCTGCCTCAGCCTCCCAAGTAGCTGGGATTACAGGCACATGCCACTATGCCCAGCTAAGTTTTGTATTTTTAATTGAGACGGGGTTTCACCATGTTGGCCAGGATGGTCTCAATCTCCTATCGTGATCTGCCTGCCTCGGCCTTCCAAAGTGCTGGGATTACAGATGTGAGCCACTGCACCAGGCCAAAACTAGTATATCTTAATAGAAATGTCTTATGTTTTTGCAGTCTTTTCAGGGGTTAATGAAAAAAGTAGAAAAGGTTTGCTGCAAAATTTTAAATCCATCAGTAGTCATTATAATATATTTTGGAAGTATACAAAGGGAAGAGAATTACAGAATGCCCCCCTCCCCATATGAAGGAGTTGGCTCTGGGCTCATATGGAATGGAACATTACCTCAGTGTTTGCTTCCGTCATGAAATACCTTGGGTACCGGTTATCTCTTCCTTAATGTATGTTTCATCCTTCTGAATGCATCAGAGAGAGAACCTCCGTTGTGAGCTGACTTCCCTGTGGAGCAAGCAGAGCAACTGTGGATAGCCTATTTGCTTTCACTCCTTTGTACTCCCAGTCCCAGGCAACCACCACTAATCTATTTCCTGTGGCAATAGATTTGCCTTTTCAGAACATTTCATATAAATGGAATCACCCAATATGTGGTATTTGTGGCTAACTTCTTCCACTTGGCATAATGCTTTTGAGTTTCATACAGCTTAGAGAATATATCAATACTTCATTTGAATGGATATACCTCACTTTGTTTATCCATTCACCATTGAGTGGGTATTTAATTGTCTTTGCCTTTTGGCTACTATGAATAATGCTGCTGTGAACATTCAGATAGAAGCCTTTGCCTGGACATGTCTTCATTTCTCTTGGGTAGCTACCTAAAAGAGAAATTGCTTACTGAGTTATATGATAAATTCACATTTAGAGATATGAAATGTGAACATGAATATCTAAGAAATTATGAAACTTAGTAAGATGCACCATTTCATCTTCCCACCAGCAGTGTGTTCAGGTTCCAGTTTCGCTACATCCTCAAAAACATAGCTATTATCTCTTCAATTATAGCCATTCTAGTGGCGTGTGAAATGATTTCTCACTTTTTTATTTCCCTTGTGAATAATGATGTGGCATTATCATGTGATTATTGATCATTTATGTATTGGTAGATATCTGTTTAGATCTTTTGCACATTTTAAAGTTGTGGGGTTTTTTTTACTATTGAGTTTTAAGAGTTCTTTATACAAATCCTTTGTGGGCTTAATGACTTGCAAACATTTTCTCCTAGTCTATGGCTTGTCTTTATTTATGGTATCTTTTGAAGGGCAATGCATTTTGAAACATGAGTTAAGAATTCATAACATAGAAGAGATTTCCAATATTTTTTTCTCATGTTGATTATTTTATTCTAAAGCTGAGATTTATAGGAATTTGTGGAACTCCTCCAAAGAGTCAGTGCCAGGGTTGGTCACCTCTTTAGGTAGTTTGAATATTTTGGATACCCACACAATGCTAGAGCTCTAGGCAGCGCCAAGTTTCCCTATGGCCTATATCTGTTTAATTCATTTTCCATTTAGGGTGCATCTGTCAAAGGTGACTTCAAGGACATCAGTAGGGAGAGCTTATCTTGGATGGTTGGTTGTATCTCAAGTCTAGCCTGAGGGTTTCATCCTGTCTGGACCACCAAGGCCAAGAAGTGGGAGTGCTCCTTTTTCATTTCTGTTTCCCCTACTCTCCATACATACCACTCATCCCTTTAAATGACTTTCTTTTATAATGCAAAAAGGATGATAAAGAATATAGGGGGAGAAGTTGAACAGAAGAGCTAGTATAAAAATCCGAAAACAGCTAGGCAGCACTATCAGAAGATACTGTATACTGCTTAAGGGCACATACTCTGCCACTTACAAGACATGGAGTTCAGGCAAATTGCTTGATCTTTCTGTGTCTCCTTCCATAGTTCTAAAATGAGAGTAATAACAGTATTAACCTTGCAAAGTTTTTGTGAGGATTAATGAATTAGAACATGTCAGGTGTTTAGAAGCATATCTGCTGGTAATTATTTGGTAGATTTTAACTATTATTTTTGTTGTTGTTAAACGATAGGTAGAGTGCTGCTGTACAAAAAGCACAGGCTTTCACATCAGACATCCCTGGTGTCATCTTGAGTTTGGGTCCCCACTCCTGTATTTACTAGCTGTTGACTTCAGACAAACCACGTTGACGTGTTGCTGTGATGGATAAAACAGTATTACATATTTGATTGCACTTAACAGTGGCTGGAAGATAGTAGGTAGTCAATAGATGTATTTTTGTTGTTGATTGTTTGGTTTTGATGTTAAGGAGGCATGATTGGCAATGCAAAAGAATCCTGTGACCCCTTTCTGAGGGAGAGCACCACAGAAGTTGAAGGAAGAGGGAAGTCTTGCAGAAGAAATGATGGGTGGGGGCCCTCTCTGGGAGATTTGTTTGGGACAGATGATGAAGGTTGGTCAAGGCAGCAGCAGGCCCAGAGCTGATGTTTCAGGAGACACACACATTGGGCTAGTAGAGACCAAGACCCAGAGTCTAAAGGTGGGATTTAATTATTGAAAGCCTTGAGGCTCAATTACTAAGTGTCTTCAGAGTTGTTCTTTTAGGAACCTCAATCTGGCTATAAATGGACAAAGTCCTGGAGTCAGAAACCATGTTCAAGAACACTGCAGGTGTTAATTATTAACCCTGTTAGAAAGCAGTCCTAATCTCTAGGCTTGGTTCTGAGAATATCTGCATGCTGTCCCTTCATTGAAGGCAATTTGCTCTCTACCTACATCTTTTCTTGTCAGTGCTTTCCTGGTTACCCTGAGGTTCTACATGAAAGAGGTTTTATAGCACTAGGAATAATGTTACTCTAAAGCATGCAATGGAACAAAGAATGTGTGTTTGTTACCTTAGCCAGTATATTTCAGATATGTACAAGTGATTACAAGAACCACTTGAGAATCAATTTTCTATATGATAGTCTATCTCTGCCTTGAATTACCTAGTATATTCTAGGAAAAGTGTAAATAATTTTATTTTTGTGATTTGAAATGTTCATTTTGTAATTTAAATTGTTATCATTCATGAGATACTTGGAATGACCTATTTACTGTAGTAACTCTAGCTGGAAATTTCTTACTGATTGCCTTCCCACCTACCCACTACAGTCTTAAACTCTTGGACTCAAGGGATCCTCTCGCTTCAGCCTCCCAAGTAGCTGGGACTGTGAGTAGTCACCACCCCGGCCTCCCTTCTTTTGTACATTTTCAAACTTTAAAAAGATCTTATGATGAAATCTTTGACAGTGGGGTGGATTACATTTCCTTTTTGTTGTTTCTTGAAGTATGAACATTGATTTGCCTTTATTGTGCTTTTTACTAGAAGAGGAAAGATAAATATAAGAATATAGTTCATTCTTGATAAATGTTTCATAATGTCAAGAATCTTTTTGCTCCAAGTCCTTTTTAGGCTCAGAACAATACCAGAAAGGACCTGGCCACCCTCAGCTCCTATGAGCTCTTCCTCCACTACCATGGAGTAGGGACCTTCATAGCTTTAATGACAGCCCTCTGTTGAGAGCCACTGAAGCCTTGTCCATTTTTCCCTTCTCTATGTGACCCTAAAGTCTTGAGAGGATTTGGACATTGGGAAAACTACTTAGCTCACAGGAACTTTCTTTGAGTTTTGTATGCTGCCTTCTCTTCTGCCTCTCTACTCAACCACTCTTTCCTTGCTGCTTACCCAGAGAAGGAATGAGAAAGGACACCATCTCTATTTTAACCGGGCTTAACCGGTTTGATGTGGAAAGACTGAGTTCTCCAGGCATTTTTTCCCAGTGACACTAGGGCAGGATGACCCTGAGAATAGAGGTAACTCTCCAAATATTGTCACAAGCTGGGAGTGAAGACAAAAGATGCGACTGATTTTTTTAGAATAGGTAAGGCTTGCTTAGATTTACAGCTGTTGCCCGTCCGCCGGGAAGCAGCTTTGGAGATTAGCTTGTCAGCCCCTGAGGGAAGGACTTTGACTTAATTCATATTTATATTCCCAGCACCTAGTTGTATATCTTGGTATTTAGTAAATCCTTGGTATCTCTTAATGAATGGCCATATCTGGTTGTTAGCATAATAACAAATAGAGTTTATTTGATTCGATTTCATTTTTACTTGGTAGATATTTTCCAAGAACTGAGCAAAAGTTCATTAGATTGGTATTTAGTAATCTAATGCAAGAGGGAACTTTCCCTATGAAAATACTATGCTTCAGGAAAGCAGACTTTCATTCTATATGGAATATAGTTTAGAGTGTAAGAAGAGTAGGTCATCCCACCCATCTCTGCCACACACTATAGTTATACTATTAAAGAGTTTAAAGCACAGGTTGTGAACTGGTAGCCCCAAGTTGAATCTAGCCTGCACAATTTGGCCTGTATGATTTTATTTATTTATTTATTTATTTATTTATTTATTTATTTATTTATTTTTGAGACAGAGTCGCGCTCTGTCACCTAGGCTGGAGTGCAGTGGCTCACTGCAACCTCTGCCTCCCAGGTTCAAGCAATTCTCATGCTTCAGCCTCCAGAGTAACTGGGACTATAGGCTCATACCACCATGCCTGGCTACTTTTTTGTATTTTTAGTAGAGCCGAGGTTTCACCATGTTGGCCAGGCTGGTCTCGATCTCCTGACCTCAGATGATATGCCTGCCTCAGCCTCTCAAAGTGCTGGGATTACAGACATGAGTCACTATACCTGCCTGATTTTTATTTTTAGTAGAATTAATCACCAGTATTTACAAAGTCTGACATCTTATAAAATATCAGATTTTCAGCTTTCTATGAAAAAATGAGGAAAATCTGACAACACTTGAGTTTGCATTATTTCTTGACATTTGACTGGCCCTTATTTCATTGGGGTATTGAAATAGCCACATTCCCCAGCATTGCCAGCATAGAAACTGTGTGCCAATAACCATTCATCTCAGTACTCTGAGAGCTAAGTTTAACCAGCTCCTCAATTGCCTTAACCTGCCTAGTCCCTGTAGAGATTTAAGTTTGCAACTTTTTGTTTAGAGACTTAAAGGTCTTACATGATGACCTTGAAGGTTAGATTATTTAATTTTGTGGCTATAAAATACCAGAATACAAAAGGATTTTAAAATCCATGAATAAACATACTTATTTTGTTCATCTGTACATCTTCATTGGTCGATTTATCCATGTATCATGTCTTATTTATAACAGCACATTGCCATGGAAATTCACTGCTGTACTTTTCACTTTCCAACCCTACTAAATTTTACACTTAACATTTTCAGAGCTGCTTGTACAAAGTACAGATTTAGGGTAGTAGAAGTCTCAAGTGGTTTTATAACATTAAATATTAAATAACCTTAAAAATGCAAACAAGGGAAAAGTAAGAAGTCAGCCAAATCCTGACACATAAATTTAACAAAAAAGCAACACAGAGTCTCTTATTTGCATGTCCTACTGCTTAACCACTTTGTAAGAATGAAGCCCTCCTTCATTCTACACTTGTGTCTTCTTCAAATCTAGTAGACGATGTCTGTCCTAAAGTCATATTGTAGTTGATAGTTTGTCTAGCCATTGGCACTGGCCCATACTCATGAAACTTGAAGTCATTTATTGGGTGCACGTCATATACCAGCTATATAAAAATAGTAATAATAGTTAAGAGTTACAGAGCCCTTGCCATGTGTTGAATGCTATTCTCTATACAAGTATTGCCTCATTTAATCCTCATTCTAACCCTTTGAAGTAGGTGGTTTTATTTTCATTTTGCAGATGAGAAAGAGGCATAGGGAGTGCCCAGGATCAAACAGACTGTGTGAAAATTGTGGAGGAAGTCTTCATGCCCAGGCTGAGTGAACATAGCTTCCTGAGAGCTAGTCCTGCTTAGAAGATTTAAGACAGATGTTTCACTCAGAGTTGAAAATATCCAAATGATTGTAGGTCACTTAAAGGATGACTAATAACATACGTTATTTAATGTTAGAATAGTATCTTATGGGGATAAACACTTCCTGGGAGGTGGAGACCAGAGAAAACTGCAGGAGGATCATGAAAGGTTGAGTTGGACGAAGAAGAAAACTCAGGGTTAAGGCTTTTTTGTGTTGTTTTGTTTAATTCACATATGGTGAAACAAGAATGAAATTTGTCTAGACTCCCTAAAGAAATTATCCCAGGCTAGGCCAGAGCAACAGTTGATTAGCTTTACCCAACTAAGAAAAGGGTGGAGGCACAGAGACATCATATGGATTGCCTATTGCAGAGATTTTGATATTCAGGTTGGCTGAGAATATTAAAGCACTGGGGGATTAGGAGTGTTGGCCGCTGGATACGTAAGACTTGCTCTTTAGTGACGGTACCTTAGGCCATCTGTCTGAGCAGCACTTCTTAAGATCTCAAACTCCTCTTGTTCTTTTTCTATGTTTTGCAAGCAACCTCCTGTGTAGATATTTCTGCAGGGGGAGTAACTCTCATTCATATCAAAGAAAATATTCTGGACTTTGTGACTGTTCTCTTTGTCATGATTAATCAGTTGACAGCCTGGCTTACGGGTCTGGCTGTGGCACTCAGCTAATGCCAGCCTACCTCTTGAAGAAAGATGAAGACTAAATGTGTTGGGCTAGGGAAGAGACTGAGGGAATGGAGCAAAGGAAGTAAATGAAAGGGATATTTCCAATGCAGAACTTTCAGGGTTGATGCCTGGGATAAAGGGGGTTGAAGGCGAAGGAGGACTCAAGGACCTGGGACATTGGGTGGAGAATAGTGTCCTTGATAGAAATGGAAGGAAGAAACAGTGGATTCCTGGGAGAAAGATAATATGTTTTGTTTGTTTGTTTGTTTTTGGATTTTGAACCTCAGGTGCCGATGTTTGGGTGTCCAAATGACATTGGGTGTCCAGGGATATAGAAATGGTTAGGGACAGTGATTGCCCAGCATACAGGGAGTGGGTGAGTTCACCTAGCAGGAGCACATGGTGTGAAAAGAAGGCTGAGGATGGAACCCCATGTGTCACTGGCATTGACAGACCAAGGGTAGTCTGTGCACAAGGCAAGAGAAGCAGAGGGTTGGACAAAAAGGGAATGAACACAGCAGTACTGATTCAAACAAGGTGGAATGGCCAGTTGTGCCAAATATTGCAGGATCAGGATACAAGACTTAACTAATATAGGACTTGGACTCAAAATATAAGAGTTCAAGAGAACTTAATGGTCTGATTGTTTCTCCAGAAGAGACACTTAAACTTGCCCAGGATCACCCTATGAGTATCATAGGTGTAAACACTGTTACTACAGTGTTTCCTGCTTGGCAACCTCATGATCTCATGTTCACCCATTGTTTCATGCTACTCATTTTCTAAGTATAGCTTTACGGTCAATATATAATACCGTGTAATAGCTGCTAGGACCAGAAATCATGATGCTCGGTTCAAGTGGGCAGCTCAGTCTCACATGCTCCTAGTGAAAAAAGGGCCCTTGTTATTTAGAACATAAAGTGCTGCAGTATGAATATAGCTGATGTGTAACTCATAACTCTTCCAATCAGCATGCAGCTCATATGGCATCAGCCAGTCAGCTAAGAACTTCATTTTGTACGTTGTAACGGGGTTGGGTTTTGTGAAATGGCTTATTTTCTTATGCGGGAGTGCAAATTCACTGGCATTTATTGGAAAAATCTAAGACAGATTGTTAGGCTGATTATGGTCCCTTCTCTGAGTGAGGAAGGAGCAAGAGCATCTTCTCGAATAGAAAATACAAATTATTGGTCAGAAGTCTGTGCACCTACATTTGTTTTCAGTTGGATGGGAGATCCTTGACATATATGAATTTAACTTTCATACATATGTGCATACAAACGTATGTGTACATACACATATTTTCATAATATACATATGCATATGTGTGAACATATACATATACATAAACATCTGTGTCTACACATACAGGTATTTTCTTTACAAACAACTTAAAACTCCAGGAGATGAGGCATGATTTTCTAAATGTCTGCATCGTGTGACTGGTATGTCAGGGCAATGAAAAGAGCCCAGCTTGCTTTCACAGTTGGGAGCCTGGTAGCCTGGGGCAAGTTCTCAGTCCTGCTTGCCCACTGCCTGGAAACAAACTTGGTGCTGTTGCTGAGGTGCATGGTGGGAGTGACAGCGGCCTTTTGGGTTGTGTGGAAGCTGAGTGATGCCTGTAATTGCTGGCTTTCCCCAGTTCCCTGACCAACCTGCATGACACAGCAGAGGCAGCCATAATCTTCCTGGGAACATAACTCCATTGACCTGGGAACCACATCCCCATCCCCCACAGCAGCTGCAGCAACTCCTGCCTAAGGAGAATCTGAGCTCAGACATGCCTAGCCTTGCCCCCACCTGATGGTCCTTCCTGGCTCACTCTAGTAGCTGAAGACAAGAGGCATATACTCTTGGTAGTTCTAGGTCCCCCCCCGACTGCCTGATCCTCCCTATACTACCATAGCTGATGCTGTCTTCAAAGCGCCACCTCCTGGTAGGAGGCCAATCAGCACAAAAATAGTTCATTAAACAACCAAAACTAAGGATCCTCACAGAGTCCATTTCACCTCCCTGCCACCTCCTCTGGCACTGGTATCCATAGCTGAGAGGTCTGCAGACAGTTCACATCATAGGACCCAGTGTAGACAACTCCCAGCACCAGCCCAGAGCCTGGTAGACCTGCTGGTTGGGTAGATCCACAATAGAGAGGACAATCACTACAACTCGGCTCTCTGGAAGCCACATCCCTAGGAAAAGAGGGAGAGTACTACATCAAGGGAACACCTCATGGGACAAAAGAATCTGAACAGCAGCCTTGAACCCCAGACCTTCCCTCTGACATAGCCCACTCAAATGAGAAGGAACCAGAAAATCAATTCTGGTAATATGACAAAACAAGTTTCTTTAACAGCCCCCAAAAATCACACCAGCTCATCAGCAATGGATCCAAACCAAGAAGAAATCCCTGATTGACCTGAAAACGAATCCAGAAGGTCAGTTATTAAACTAATCAAGGAGGCACCCACGAAAGGTGAAGTCCAATTTAACGAAATAAAAAAAAAATAATAGAAGAAATGAGGGAAGAAATCTTTAGTGAATAAACAGCATAAATAAAATACAGTCAAAACTTTAGGAAATACTGGATGCACTAAGAGAAATGCAAAATGCTCTGAAAAGTCTCAGCAATAGAATCGAACAAGCAGAAGAAAGAGCTTCAGAGCTTGAAGACAAGGTTTTTGAATTAACACAATCCGACAGAGACAAAGAAAAAAGAATAAGAAGAAATGAGCAAAGCCTCCAAGAAGTCTGGAATTACATTAAATGACCAAACCAAAGAATAATTGGTGTTCCTGAGGAAGAAATCTAAAAGTTTGGAAAACATATTGGGGGGAATAATTGAGGAAGACTTCCTCAGCCTTGCCAGAGCCCTAGACATCCAAATACAAGAAGCACAAAGAACATCTGAGAAAAATAAACAGAATAAAAACAAAAATCACATGATCATCTCAATAGACCCAGAAAAGCATTTGACAAAATCCAACATGCCTTTGTGTTTAAAACCCTTAGCAAAATTGGAATTCAACAGGCATACCTCAATGTAAGAAAAGCCATCTGTGATAAACCCACAGCCAAAATAATACTGAATGGGGAAAAGTTGAAAGCATTCCCTCTGAAAACTGGAACAAGACAAGGATGCCCACTTCACCACTTATCTTCAAACATAGTACTGGAATCCTAGCCAGAGCCATCAGACAAGAGAAAGAAATAAAAGGCATCCAAATCAGTAACAAGGAAGTCAAACTGTTGCTGTTTGCTGCTGATATGATTATATACCTGGAAAACCCTGAAGACTCCTCCAAAAAGCTCCTAGAACTGATAAAAAAATTCAGCAAAGCTTCTGGATACAAAATTAATGTACACAAATCAGTAACTCTCCTATACACCAACAGCGACCAAGTGGAGAATCAAATGAAGGACTCAACCCCTGTTACAATAGCTACAAAAAGAATAAAATACTTAGGAATATATCTAACCAAGAATGTGAAAGACCTCTACAAGGAGAACTGCAAAACATTGCTGAAATAAATCATAGATGACACAAACAAATGGAAACACATTTCATGCTCATGGATGGGTAGAATCAATATTGTGAAAATGACCATACTGCCAAAAGCAATCTACAAATTCAGTGAAATTTCCATTAAAATACTAAAATAATTCTTCACAGAACTAGATAAGTAATCCTAAAATGTATATGGAACCAAAAAAGAGCCCACATAGCCAAAGCAAGACTATGCAAAAGAACAAATCTGGAGACTTCAAACTATACTATAAGGCTATAGTCACCAAAACAGCATGATACTGGTATAAAAATAGACACACAGACTAGTGGAACAGAATAAAGAACCAGAAATAAAGCCTGGTTTATACTTACAGCCAACTTATCTTCAACAAAGGAAACAACAATGTAAAGTGGGGAAAGGACACCCTGTTCAACAAATAGTGCTGGGATAATTGGGAAGCCACATGTAGGAGAATGAAACTGGATCCTCATCTCTCATCTACAAAACTCAATTCAAAATGGATGAAGGACTTAAATTTAAGACCTGAAACTATAAAAATTCCAGAAGATAACATTGGAAAAACCCTTCTAGACATTGGCTTAAGCAAGGATTTCATGACCAAGAACCTAAAAGAACCAAAAACCTAAATGCAGAAAAAACAAGGAGAAATAGCTGGGACTTAACTAAAGAGCTTTTGCATGGCAAAAGAAACAGTCAGCAGAGTAAATAGAGCACCCACAGAGTGGGAGAAAATCTTTGCAATCTATACATCTGACAAAGGACTAATATCCAGAATCTAAAAAGAACTCAAATCAGCAAGAAAAAAAAAACAATCATTAATAGACAATTCTCAAAAGAAGATATACAAATGGCCAACAAACAGGAAAAAAAGCTCAACATCACTAATGATCAGGGAAACACAAATCAAAACCACAATGTGATACCACCTTACTCCTGCAAGAATGGCCATAATAAAATCAAAAAGTAATAGATGTTGAGATGGATGCAGTGAACAGGAAACACCTCTACACTGCTAGTGGAAATGTAAACTATTACAACCACTATGGTAAAGAACTAAAAGTAGAACCATTTGATCCAGCAATCTCACTACTGGGTATCTACCCAGAGGAAAAGAAGTCATTATATGTAAAAGATACTTGCACACACGTTTATAGCTGCACAATTCACAATTGTGAAAATGTGGAACTAGCCCAAATGCCCATCAGTCAACAAGTGGACAGTTTCTTTATCCACTCGTTGATTGATGGGCATTTGGACTGGTTCCACATTCCATATATATAATACATATATACACACACATATACACATATATATTTACATATATGATAGAATACCACTCAGCCATAAAAAGAAATGAAGTAATGACATTCACAGCAACCTGGATGAGATTGGAGACTATTATTCTAAGTGAAGTAACTCAGGAATGGAAAACCAAACATCGTATGTTCTCACTCATAAGTGGAAACTATGAGGATACAAAGGCATAAGAATGGCACAATAGATTTTGGGGATTCAGAGAAAGAATGGGAAGGGGGTGAGGGATAAAAGACTACAAATTGGGTTCAGTGTCTACTGCTTGGGTGATGGGTGCAGCAAAGTCTCACAGATTACCACTAAAGAACTTGCACATGTAACCACATAACACCTATTCCCCCAAAAACCTATGGAAACAAACAAACAAAAAAAAGTAGAATGAGCCGCCTCAGCCAACTAGGATCCATTCCTGTTCGTCTTAATTTAATTTTTCCCTTCTCATCCCTAACAACCTTAATAATTAGGTATTTTAGTCCCCATTTTCAGATAAAGAAACTAAAGACATTTTACTCTATTGTTAATAGGTATGGATTTAGTAATAAGTGATGGATTCCACCTTATCCCTGTGAAAGTTCTATTACTCAGTCTCGTGTTTTGTTATGAGATGTGTAGTAGAGCCTGCAGCAGAAAACTGACACCAAACACAGTAATAGAGAAGGGCAAATTCACTTTTTTTTTTTTTTTAAAGACAGGGCCTTGCTCTCTTGCCCAGGCTGGATTGCAGTGGTGTTGAGAGGTGACAATGTGCTAGCAGCCCTCACTCTCAGCGCCTCCTCAGCCTCCGGCCTCGGCGTCCACTCTGGCGGCGCTTGAGGAGCCCTTCAGCCTGCCAAGGCACCATGGGAGCCCCTCTCTGGGCTGGCTGAGGCCGGCGCCTCCTCCCTCTGCTTGCCAGGAGGTGTTGTGGGGAGAGGCGCCAGCGGGAACCGGGGCTGCGCCCTGCGATCGCAGGCCAGTGCGACTTCTGGCAGGCGCCGGCTTGGGGGGCCCCGCACACGGAGTAGCCAGTGGCACCGCCAGCCCAGGGCAGTGAGGGGCTTAGCACCCGAGCCAGCAGCTGGGGAGGTTGTACCGGGTCCCTCAGCAGTGCTGGCCTGCAGGGGTTGCACTCAAATTCTCGCCAGGCCCTAGCTGCCTCCTTGCGGGGCAGGGCTGGGGATCTGCAGCCCGCCATATCTGAGCTCCTCCTCCTGCTGTGGGCTCCCCAGCGGCCTGAGCCTCCCTGACGGGAGCCACCCCCTGCTCCGTGGTGCCCAGTCCCATCCACAGCCCAAGGGCAGAGGCATGCAGGCGCGGCTGGGGATTGTTGGGCAGCTGGGGACTGGCGGGCAGCTGGGCCTGCAGCCCTGGTGCAGGATCCACTGGGTGAAGCCAGCTGGGCTCCTGAACTGGATGGGGACTTGGAGAACTTTTATATCTAGCGGGAGGATAGTATGTGCACCAATCAGCACTCTGTGTCTAGCTCTGGGTTTGTAAATACACCAATCAGCACTCTGTGTCTAGCTCAGGGTTTGTGAATACACCAATGGGTACTCTGTATCTAGCTAACCTAGTGGGAACTGGGGCTGTGCCCCATGCTCGAGGGCCAGTGTGAGTTCCAGCGGGCATGGGCTTGGGGGGACCCCCGCACATGGCGTGGCTGGCCGGCACTGCTGGCCCAGGGCAGTGAGGGGCTTAGCACCTGGGCCAGCAGCTGCAGAGGTTGTGCGGGGTCCACCAGCAGTGGAGACTTGGAGGACTAGCACTCTGTGACTCTATGTCTAGCTCAAGGATTGTAAATGCACCAATCAGCACTCTCTGTCTAGCTCAAGGTTTGTGAACACACCAATTGGTACTCTGTATCTAGCTAACTTTGTATCTAGCTAACTAGCACTCTGTGACTCTGTGTCTAGCTCAAGGATTGTAAACGCACCAGTCAGCTCTCTGTCAAAAGGGACCAATCAGCTCTCTGTAAAGTGGACCAATCAGCTCTCTGTAAAATGGACCAATGAGCAGGATGTGGGTGGGGCCAGATAAGGAAATAAAAGCAGGCTGCCGGATCCAGCAGTGACAACCTGCTTGGGTGACCTTCCACACGGTGGAAGCTTTGTTCTTTTGCTCTTTGTAGTGAATCTTGCTGCTGCTTGCTTGGTCCGCGCTGGTGTTGGTGTTGTGAATTGTTAACATTCACCGTGAAGGTCTACAACTTCACTCCTGAAGCCAACGAGCATGAACCCACTGGGAAGAAGGAACAACTCCAGACGCACTGCCTTTCAAAGCTGTAATACTCACCACGAAGGTCTGCAGCTTCACTCCTGACAGCGAGACCACAAACCCACCAGAAGGAAGAAGTTCCAGACACATCTGAGCATCTGAAGGAACAAACTCCAGACACACCATCTTTAAGAACTGTAACACTCACCGAGGGTCCATAGCTTCATTCTTGAAGTCAGTGACACCAAGAACCCACTAATTCTAGACACAGTGTGATCACAGCTCACTGCAGCCTTGACCAGCTGTACTCAAGTGATCCACCCACCGCAGCCTCCCCAGTAGCTGGGAATACAAGCTCGTGTCACCAAGCCCGGCTAATTTTTGTATTTTTTGCAGAGATGGTGTCTCAGTATGTTGCCCAGGCTAGTCTTGAACTCCTGGGCTCAAGCCATCTGCCCAGCTGGGGAAATTCACTTCTTAAAATCAAATGTACATGCATTTTGAAAAGTTAAGAACTTTGGCTTTAGTTTTCTCTTTTCCTTAGCAATTCGCAGTATCAGTGCTGAAGAAGTGACTTTTTGTCTTCAATATGCTTTCAGACAAGAAAAAAATTACATAGAGGCTTGATGTTCAAGGGACACATGACATTAGTTTGACTCTAAATAATAATAAACCCTTGGCTACTTTTGTTTGAACCACACACTAAAGAATTGTGACCTTTGCCAGTGCATGCTCCAAAGTCATATTGACTGAACTTAATTTTGGCCACAAGAGATCAATATTTTATTCCCTTTTTTATCCTTACACTAGACAATGGTTAGTTGGAAAATTCTTGCTTGTTCTGATTCCCACAAATTATGGTCATTCAAATGAGTGTAAATAGACTTTAAGCTGACAATTATAAGATTAGTGTATATTCAGGGGAATTCTAGAAGTAATGAGAGGTATTTTATAGGTAGAATTTCACCTAATAGAATGACATTGAATTTTTTGCAGATGTATTTCAAATAGATTGTAGGGACTAGGACTGATGTTGGGAAGACTAATGGGAAAGGACAGATACCAGTGGTGCTGAATTCTACCTTGATGGGTGCTTGACAAGGGTACTCAACTTGGAGAGAAAAGAATGGGTCCCAATAAAGAACAATATGGGCTAGCTGTTAATGGAGCCTATGACCAAATCACTAAAAAACGAAATCAAAGTTAAATGTGTGAAATAGAACATAGTGGATTTAGAATTATACATGCATACAATAGCTGATACACTTCCAATTGCAATTTTAGCCCTGAAAACATGAATACAATGACAGGAAAACAGGAAAAGTAATTACAATGCTTAGAAAAGGATGGTTGAATGATGGCATAAAGAACAAGTCATATGACATTTCTAAGTGTGAGAAGGAAAAGACATAGTCATTTAATACTTTCTGAATGAGCGTAATTCTTGTGTACAGAATCTTTTAATAATGAAATATTTTATAATACAGAGAAAATGTAACAAGCACAGAGACTAATATAATAAAAACCCACCCAGTTATATTTGATGCTGTTTTGAAGGATGGAAATATTACCGAATCAGCTAAAGCTCCCCTTATGCCCCAGGAATGTCCAATCTTTTGGCTTCCCTGGGCCACACTGAAAGAAGAATTGTCTTGAGCCACACATAAAATACACTAACAGTAAGGATGGTCATTGAGCTAACAAAAAATCACGAAAAATCTAACACTGTTTTAGGAATGTTTACAAATTTATGTTGGGCCACATTCAAAGCCATCCTGGGCTGCATGTGGCCTGCAGGCTGTGGTTTGGACCAGCTTGCTGTATACCTTCTCTGTTCTTTACTCTTCAAAAGTAATGTCTATCCTGAATTTGATGTTTTTATTTTCTTTTGTTTTTACTACATATATGTGTGTTTTTATATATGCATATATATGAGAGACATATAGCATTCCTTTGCAAATCATCAGACTTTCCATAAGTGCCTAATATATTTTTTGAATCAATGATTTAATGACTCTTCTGCCCAAATTAAGTTCACCTTTGACTGGAGAATGAAAAGTGAATAGGTGAATGGGTTTGACTTACCTCCAACCTTAAGGACTTTGCAGTGATAATTCTGTTCCTTTTCAAACAGAAAGAGCTGAGCCTTAAGCAAATGAAGAAAATTATTTGGAGTTACAGTTAATTATTGATGGAGGTGAAAATTGTTTCAGGAAATGTTTGTCTTAAAGCAAGAACTGAAATCTGCATAACCTGTCCATCGGATGAGTAACATCTTTTCCCCTAGCTATCCTATTTCTTTGGGCGTTAGTTTCTTTAAACTAATGAAAGCTTGAAAGCTACTCTAGAAATTTAGATTTTATGTCAGAGTTTCCAAAAAGGAATCTTTCATCTCACCTTTATTTTGTTGTTTAAGACATATGGGATGTTTTTCAAACTACAGTCAATTTGCTTCCTCCCTAGTTGATGAACATCTCCATTGAACTCAAGTAATAAAGTCAGTGTCTCAGTAACAGTTTGAAAAGGAGACTACTGACCTAAAAATCATGTGACAACTTTTTAACCATGTTTACAGATGAAACCAATCAGTTAACCAAGAGTTCAAGCCAATTCCTCAACTTCAGAATATGGTGTCAGTTGAACTCATGGAAACAGTAGAATAGTGATTACCAGGGATAGGGTTGGGGGAAAGAGGGAGATATTGGTTGAAAGATAACAAACTTTCAGTTGTAAGATAAATACATTCCAGGGATCTATTATATAGCATGGTGAGGTGACGCAGGTTTAAAACTAACTAGATTATGGGAATCATTTTGCAATGTATCTGTGTATGAATTATCATGTTGTACACCTTCACATCATACAATTTTTCTCTTTCAGTTATACCTCAGTAAAGCAGGAAAAAAATGCCGTGTTTAGACACTTTGGCTAAAAGCCGATGGGACAAGAAAGAATTTTGTATCTGAATCATTAGTGTGCTTGAATATGTCTGATGGCTTTGTTTGACTTATTAAATGCAAAATAATTGAAGGACCTTATTTTGTTCCACAAATCAAAAATTTACCAATCTACCCAAACAAACAAAGGCTGAAGCTGGTGACTTTTAAGAACTTGAGATGTCAGTTTAATCTGTAAAATGTGATGTTTATACACTAAAGAGCACTATACTACCTTCTCAGAAAATAGGCAGTATATCAGGTATCTGAGTCTTTTTCTGACACTTGTGGCATAGTTATCCATTTCTAGTCTTGACTTTAAGGTCACAGGACCCCAAAATGTTGATGGAGACCTGGTGTGAAAAATGGGGACACCTGTTTTCTTTCACAAAGTTAAATTGTTAAATGTAGAAAAGTTTACAATTCCATGGGTCCTCCATTTGTAGAATAAGGTCATAGATGGGCTCTTAGGGACCCTGCCTAGCTGTTAAAAACAATGTCTGCTTCAAGAAAATTTAAGAATGCAGGATTAGATGCCTCTGATTTATGTGGACAGAAATGTACTGATGTTCCTATAAAACACCTGTAAGACCGAATTGTTGCATTCAGTGAACTGTTTTTCTGCTAGTATACATTCATGACACCAACTCTGAAAAGGATTTTAGCTAAGTCATTTCACATTGAGTGTGTGCTTTATAATAGAGAAATGAAGAGTAGACAAAGTCTTATTTGCCCTCCTACCTTAGAATAGAAAAGGAGCTGAAACAGAGATGGTAGCAGCAGAGTAATGGTATTTATAGTAAAAATAAGATTTTAATGTATGTGTTAAAATTTTCAATATTTCGTAGTAAAAATCATGATCTCTGGAGTAAAATTGCTTGGATTTGAATCCCAAATTCACCATGTACTTTGGCAAATAATTTAAACTTGCCATCTTATAGTACGATGGGAATGATAGTGACACAATGTATCTATCCCATAGGGTTCTTACAAAATGTAAGTGAGTTAATATATGTAAGACTCTTGTGATGGTATCAGGTATAAAGTAAGTACCCATGAAATGCCAGCTTTTACTGTTTTGTAAAAATAGGTGACCGCCCCCCAAGAGAACCTTCTATAAGTAAAAGGACTTCACAAAGATGACTATTTCTATCAAACTTGAATCCACAATTACTTCATGTCAAAACTTTGTGGAAGTGAATGTGTCACATATAATACAGAAACCTCATTGGAAGGTTTTTATAATTCCATTGTACTTGACAGGAAAACTAATAAAAATGAGTGCAATATCGTATCTCAGGAAAGTCATCAGCTGTGAGTTTTGAGTGGAAAAATAGACACTTAATCTACTTTGTTCTTAGAGGTAAAGTGATTTATGTATTTTAAAGTAACACTAGATTGAAGTCTATATTTGTTCCTAAATATATTCTGCTCATTTATCCAACTATGTAAGTTCGCTTCATTTGTAGTAATTTGTAAGATACAGCACAATGATTTATATTATGTTAAATTTTATGAAAGAAAAATTTTAATGTCATAGGTATAAGCTATACTTCACCTCTCTTCATGGATTTGATAATAAATGAGTTAATCTTTTTATTTAGATGATGGAAAAGCTGAAATGAGAAATGTCTCAATTAATAAAATCAATTTCAGAATCAAAAGAACCATATACTGATTTTTTGGTGCTCTAGCAATGTATCTTAGTTTTATATACAATAACAGTATTTTTCATTAGCTAGACCATTCCAGAGTTGACTATCATTTTATTCCAAATTTTTATCAGATTGATTGATCACTTTAAAAATTGGATTGGCAATATTTGTCATCTCTCTCCCCTTTTTTATTCATACTTGCACCGTTCCTGGAAGTAGTTGATAAATTATTTGACCTATTGTGGTTTAAATATACTTAAAAGTCAGTAAATGAAAGGAGCACTGATACCCTTAATAAAAATTCAGTTGTCAATTTAGGAACTGTTCTTTGCAAGCCACTGTTTGTGGTCAGAAATGCAAAGATAAATAAAACTCAGTCTTATTCTACTTGGAACTCACAAGCAATTCAAAGGCTTGTGGCTATAATCAAAGAGAAGGAAAGGAGGTAAAGAACAAGTCAGAATTACAGTGTTTTCCATGTTGCAGCATCCAGAAAAGGTGGCTTTATGGAACAACTAGAATTTGATATAAATCCTGAAGGAGCCACAGTGGCTCAGCAGGTAGAGAGAGATGAGTGAGTAGGACAGAAAAACTCTCTGGGTAATGATTGTCAATAAGCTTAATATTATTTTAGCTACCCTGGTATTGAAAAGAAGCGTCTTTTCAGTCCTCTTCTATCCCCAGATTTGCAAGCAGTCAGTTGCCGTTCCTCAGGGTAGAGACTATTCCCAATTACACAGCACCCACTAATATCCACCAGGTTAGAAACATCATTTTAGCTGAATACATTGTCTTCAATTTTTAGGTATAAAATCAGGAAGAAGTAGCCTAGCTTAATGGTTAAGAGTTTGGATGCTGGAACCAAACAGCCTAATTTCCAATCCCGACTTTCTCTCTTACTAGCTGTGTGGCCTTCAGCAAGTAATTAAACCCACTCTGTGCTCATTTCCTCATCAGGGGGAAAAAAAAAATAAAGATGTTGATAATAGTGCCTACCTTGTTGTGTGGAACAGTTTCATTAAATGACTTCCTATTTGTAAAGGGCATAGAAGAACTTAGGGGATAGAGGAAGTACTATGTTACAGTTGTAAATCAAATGGCCCTCATATTCCGGCCCTGGTCTTCCTAGAACATGTGCTGAGTTGCGAAGGGTGGTGGGGGGTGGTGGCTGCTCCGGATGATTCCCCTGCTTCTCCTGCCTCTGTAGTTTACAATCCCTTGCCTTTTGGGTGACGCCTGGCAACAAGACCTGGGACCTCAATGCTCTGGTTTCCTGCTTCAAATGCACATTTTAGTAGTCTTGATTTTAACAAAGAGCCCTGTTCAACCTTGTTGTGTAAGGACAATAAACCAGATTCAGTGGGTGGTAGTTTTTACTAGCTTCCTATTCTAATTTTCAGGTTTGAAAGATATAAAAGGCTTCCATATCCAAGGAAATGTAGTGGAACACATTGACGTCTTTAGGCAAAGCAGTATGCTTTAATTCTGTAGAATTTGAGACAGGGCTTTAGAGTCACTGGTAGGTTTGTGTCCCAGTTTTTCCACTTACCAAGTGTCTGGCTTTGGACAGGCTAATCCCTAGGCTTCTTTTTCCAGTACTGGTCTTACAAAGTTGTTTCCTTATTTGGAGTCTTTCTGGGAATTGGTGGTCCTTCCGAGCATCCTCCACAGATAGTTTAGAATTCAACTTCTGGTTCCACTAGCTAAGCTAACGTTCCTGCCCTGCAGCTTTCCAGGCCCCGAAACAGGGTGGTTGTCCTCACTCCAGTTTTGTGTCCCTGGGAGTTTATGCTTTGCTAAACATAATCCCTCTTTTGCCCATTTAGTGCATTCACAAAGACACAGAGGTAAATTTATGTGTTTAATTTACCTTGTTTAACCAAGAGTAATCTTTAAATTTTTAAAGAAATAGGCTTAGTCTATTTCTGTTATCAAAAGAAGTCTTGAAATGTTCCTGTAAGAATGAATTTAATGCTTCATTTCCTTGTTTTCATTAATCGAAGAATTCATCCCTTGATTATTATTGCTAAATATTTTGTATTAAACTAGCCCTTAAAAACAGCATTTAATTTGGCGATGAAGTTTAGGGCAATGGTTTATGTTGCTAACCATAGTCTTTTCATGCTGGAATTCTACTTTTTGAAATCTTATTTTTTATTTGTATATTGCTGGGTCAGAATAGGCTGAAGTAATTTTTTCATAAAGGTTAATGAATAATGTATTTTCAGAGCCTCTGAATATATGAGAATACTTTTCATATATTCCTCTGCAAATGAGAGGCAGTTTGCCTGGCAATAGCTTTCTTTGATTGAGTCTCCCCTTTCTTTTGGCACTTAATAATACAGCAGAGTTGTAAGACCAACTGGATATTTGTTCCTTTGATGGTGATTTGTTTTCCTTTGATTTATGTGTGTCGACTTGTTGTTTTTATGCTTGAACACTGAAGAACTTTTTTTTTTTTTATTTTAAACCTAGGATTCAACATTTTTGTCAGAAATTGCTTTGAATTGATATTGTTTGGAATGCAATTTACTTGTCTGTCTTTTTTTTCAGTTCACATTTTTTTAGTCTTTTTGCCTTTGAGTATTACTTCCATTTCAGTTCTTGTATTTCCTCAGAAACAACTGTAATTAGATTTATTTTCTAGTCTTCCAGATCTAGGATCTTTTTTCATCTTTGGTTCTTTTCTCTGACCTTACGGGGATATTTACCCTCTATGTAAATGACTTAATTTTATACCATATGTATCTATGTTCCTCCCCTCCAGTGGATAATAATGCTGCACTTCATTTTTCAGACTCTATGCAATGCTTCTTTATTCCACCTATAACTTACCCAGCAGTCTTTTATTGACTTACAACTTTCTATTTTGTTTCAAGGGATCGTATCTTGTGTTATATTGGCAATGCCTAAAACTTTCCTAAAAATTACTAATGATTCCTCTAGGAAGTCATTTTTAGGAGACTGTTCCTCCTTTGAATCTTTAACATGCCCTTTTCTTTCCACATTTATTACTACTTAGTAGAACTATGCTGATATCAAGCTGTTATTTTCATTCCCAAATTTAGAGATATTCATCTAGACCTGCTAACAGAGGGGATGTGTGGATTGCTCTCAGCCCCACTCTCTCTCCTCCTGTTTTGTTAGTCAAAGTCCTCTTTTAGATCTCTCACCTTGTAGCAGGTTGATGTCTATAGAGTCGGACCCATTTTCAGTGAAAGTTTCATATAAAGCAGCTATCTCCAATGCCTTGTTCTTTGTTGCTTTATATATGGATTATGTAAGGACGCCAACTTCCAGAATGCAATACCTTCATAGGTCATCTTGTCCCTAAATCTGCCTTTCTGTCGCTGAAACTGCCAGGTTTCACAGTGCATCTCCTTCTTCCAGTTGGCTTTTGAAAGTAGCCATCACTAACATATGGGGTGGGGGATTCTCTTGCTGCCTCAAGAAATGTACACAATCATTTGTGGCAAAGGGCAACGTTTCCGACTGACACAGATTTTTGCATTTCTATGCAAGATGGCAGAAAGTGGAGACAGGGTGATATGCAGATGAAGATTTCCCTGCTTCCTTCAAGGCTTGTGACTTTTCACTGCTAATCACATTTTTTTACATCTAATTTCATTCTTTTTCTGTTATAAGAATTCTTCACTGCTTCTAGCAGTAGGTTGAAGGTCATATCTTCCTTTTCATGGTTGCATGACGTTTGTTATTTATCTCTTTTACAGGTATCTTAGTAGAAGCTTGGGAGGGACTATATCAGGGACTGGTAGCTAGCATTTAAAACTATAACATATGAAACTCTACAACTTAAAGAAGTACTTTTTCAAGTTGCAAGATGCTTGGAAATTTTGCTTTCTGCAGATATTTTGTGGAAATAAACTCTGCCTTGTAAATATTCATCACAAGTTGCTATTCAAATGATGGAGGCATCAGTACTCCTATAATAGAATCTATGTGTTATGAAAACTGGGTCATTTTAGTGATGAAATAAAATGTAGATACATAAGTGATGGTAGGAATTCCAATGACTTCTGTAAAACTTTTTTATACATAAAAACTGCCTGATCACTACCTACTAACAAGGGTCTTAGACTTGAAACAGCTGTTATAAATAATTTAATCTCAGAGTTGCAAATTAATTTGCCTCCAGGGGCCAGACAAGGCAAATGCGTGAAGTAGGCTAGTTCCATACAAGAAGGATTGGGAGGGACGAGAGAGAAGTAGAGATAATACTTGTGCTACCAAATCCTTAAGGCATCCTTATAGCACAAACCCACTCTCCCATTATAGAGATGGAACTGAGATCAAAGGATATTAACAGATTTGCCCAAAATTAGTTGAGTCTGTCTTGACCAGAACTGGGTACATAATTTGCAGAATCCAATGCGAAATAAGATGCTGGGTCCCTTGTTCAACAACTGTTAAGAATTTCAAGATGGTAACACCAAATCATTAAATCAAGCATGAAGTCTTATGTGACTGCCTAAGTCACACACCCGTGAAGACATCGCTGGTTTTAATTTTTGATCTAGAATTTGTACAACCAACAGAAACTTGTTATCACTCTCACCCACAACCACTGAGAGATTGTTAATGGAGATGGAGTTAAAATTAAGTTCTTGACTTTTATACTACAATAAGTTAATTGTCTTCACTCACAAGATAACTTTTTTAAATGACATCAGGAATGCCATTTAGTGACATCCAGCCAGCTTTTAAAGGCATACTCAGAAGTACAAGAAATAAAATTGGGAATTTAGTACTAGAGTAAGAGTTTTTTTGTAATAAGTATACACACACACACACACACACACACGTATATATCTTATATTTTAAAAGACTTAAAACATTTCCATCATTTAAAATCAAAAGAAAACTTAAAAATTTTTCTTCATTAAAAGTGAAAGTCATAACTAGACCGTAAGTTTGGCATGGTATAAGATTGTCATTTATAGTTGTAATTTGATTTCTTTAGATTCTATATGCCTTCCTTTAGCAACATCCAAAAAGATGTTAATATAGTTGTTAAAAGACAAAGTGAAATTCTTACCTAATTTTAAAATATTCAGTCTTTTAAAACAAATATGAACTTCATTTAACTCAAGTTGTTGGTTTTGAATTATTTGTCTGATTCAGATATTATACCTTCATGTTATTGAATCATATCCCTTCATGAGTGATAAACAAGAAGAAGTTCACATGTTGGAGAATGAGAAGATGAGCAATTGGGCAAATATTGCAGTTAACAATGAAAAAATTAAGTTATCAATATAATACTCAAAATATTTTCTGTAAGCCATGTATACCAGTGTATGGCTTCAGCTAGCACTGAAATTGCTCATTAAGTTTAATTCCTAGTTGAGGGAGGGGGACAAATTTAATTTAATGAACTTTTTTCCCTCCTTTACATGTTTCAGTATATGCTGCGAATATATAAACTGAATGTCACAGAATTTTTTTTAACCTTCTACAGGTGGAGATTTTCATTTTACCTTTATGTATTTACCTACGGAGTGAGATTCCTGAAAAAGGTAGGATCTCTCAAAATATTTTACGTAATTCTTATATAAGTGTATGTCTGTATCTCAGTTTTTTTTAACATATGACTGTAATAATATTTTAGATCATCATAACAGGTTTCCTAAGAATTATTTGTGCATTTTCATTTGACTTACAAAAATATTTTGGATGTTGCTAGGTCCCATATTCACTCCAGTGCGTTATTCATTACTTTTCAGGCATTAGGAAGCTTATAAAATCCATCTGATGTTTTGAAAGAAGTTAGAGTTTCTACATCACACAATTTGAAAACATGAATTGTTGCAGCATGTATTACCACTGTACTCTTCACCAGTAGAAATAACTATATATAATATAGTATGTACGTTATATATACTATATAATTATTATATAGTATGTATTATAATATATATAATTTTATATAATATATTATTATATAGTATATATTGTATATATTGTATATAGTATATATTGTAATATATACTATATAATATATATTATATAATTATATGATATAGTATAAATGTTATAATATATAATATAATTATAATTATATATTATGATATATCATAATTATATGATATAATATATATTATATGATATATTATAATATATAATCTCTCTCTCTCTCTCTCTCTCTCTCTCTCTCTCGCATAGTTACTAACAGGGCAGCACTAACTGCTGGTGAAAAATTTCATTTCTTTCATAGATTGTTTCCCCTGCTATTGATTTTACTATAATCCTGCATGAACTGAGGGACCGAAATCTGTGAAAGTAATGCCTTGTGGCTGCTATAGTCTTTTTCCAGGTTATTTCAATTCTTACTGGAACTACTATCGGGTTAGACTCGTTAAATAAAACCCTGTGAAGACCTATCTTCTCATAGTCGTACACATGTTAACAATAGTGGTTTGGCATAACGTGGGGAATTATTTTTAAAAGTTCTCTATAGTATTAGCCTCCAAAGTGATATCAGTGTTATCTTTATTTATTACAGAATTTTTGTTAAAATTGGGAATGCACCAAATGTCATGCCTTATTAATCTTGTAAATATTGACATGGAAATTTTAAATACATTTAAAAAAAAGATTTTAAAATCTGGGTTATCAAATATTGTCTGCCTGCGGTGAATTCTATTATAAATAGTGGTTGTTTCCCATTATCATATTTTTTTAGAGGATTGTTTTTTACTTGTAGTCTTCTCCTTTGGTAATTGCACTTATTTTCACTTAATAACACCATATGGCCCAGAGGCCATTTGAATTTATTTAAAAGGATGAGTTTTACTCTGTGGGGTTTCTGTGTATGAAGAAATTCTCAACTGGAGTAAATTAACATGGTTTAAACGGCTTATTTTGGAATTCTGTTCTAGTTTTCAGATTTACTTATCTAGAAAAAATAGAATGGCTGTAGAGCTTTTGTGCTTATAACTTTACTACCTTGGAAGAGGAAATGGCTTTGGATGGAATTTCAGCTGATGTGGAGGAGGTGTGCTTCATGGGAAGGTCAAGTTGTTAACTAAGGTCAAGGTTCAGAATTCATGCCTGGTTCTGTTGGTGAGGGGCTTTGTTGGTGAGAAAGGAAAGAGAGTATGAGCACGTTTTTGCCCTTTACTTTTAGGCCTGCTGGATATAGCCACTTTAGCTCTCATATGGCAATGTGGTTATCTGTCATCAGAACAGGAAACACTTTGACACTTCGCTCTGGTTCACTCTGTCCCTAAACAAACAGAATGGAATGAGAATAATTTTTATCCACCAGTCCTCAGTGAGTCTGCACAAGGCAGTAAGAGGAACTGTCAGTAGATTGTTACCTTGGAAATTAGTTTTTCTTAAACTAGATCAGTTTTATGCCAATTTCCTTTCAACTGCCTCTGGTTATAACAAATGCTTTTTTTTTTTTTTTAAAGTAAAAAGGAAGGGAAAGAACTAGACATTGTTCTTCTTGTTGAATTAATTTGTGTGGGAATTTCTTTCTTTAATTCCATCCAAGCAGCACTCAATTTTCGATGAGCTGTGTGGTTTAGTCTTAATCAAAATGTGAAGTAGAAATGCATACATAGAATTCATCTGACTGAAATAGCTTTGGAGGACTTCATAAGCCATCTTGTCCAACCCTCTCATTTCACAGCTGAGGAAGCAGAAATCCAGAAGAGGGTAGGTAGCATTCGGAAGGTCACACAGTTTATTAAAGGCTGAACCTGACAAGAAACACATGCTCCTCCTTCTTATTCCAGAGCTCTCTCCGGTTGGTGAGCCCGCCCTAACCGCCCTGACCTCAGCATGATTTCCAAGTGACTTCCTTCTTTGGGTAGCAGACTTGACCTAGCCGAATCATTTTTGCTTATTTATAGAACTTTAAATACTTCTTTTAATGCACGTTTTAAAAATATTTGTATTAATTTTCTTGGAATGGACAATATATTTGCCCATCTAAACTGAGAGAAAAAAATTAGGGATGCAGCATCAGAAATAATCAAAACACGGTAATTCAAATTTGTATAATGCCTTAAATTTTAGAAAATAAGCACATAGTTCTATCCATACAGCATAAATTTGTCTTTGTGTTCAGATTCTTCCAAAAAGTACAGTAGGAAAATTCTCATAATACCAGCATAGTGGATCCATTTTAAGAGGTGAGAGGCTACTTACTTCTAGAATCAAAAATGTGAATTATTACATGTGCTGTTAGAAAAATCCCTGATAGCTTGCACTAATCGATTTTCTTCTGTCTTTAGGTCAGATGAGCCTGTTGTGTCTCATTTTCTATGGTGGTTTAGTAAGCACCCATTCTACCCTAAAAAAGTAGGGAAGTAGATACTACAGAACAACCTTACAGACATGTTAGTGAACTATTCAGTAAAGTTACTGCTGTGTTGGTAGGAAATACTTAAGCAGTTGAAAGTAAGCCTGACTTAATATAGTCTGCTTCTATAATTGCTGTATATAAGAGAGTCTGCTCATAATTATAACTGGCAAAGTCAAATACTTTTGTTAAGGAAGACCTAGAAAACTTAAGGTGTTCTGAAGTCCTAGCAGACAATGTACACATACAAATTAACACATTTTCCTAGGTTCTATTTTTTCTTATAAACTACATGTCTGACCATGTGGAGTTTTTTTTGTTTGTTTGTTTGTTTGAGATGGAGTCTCACTCTGCTGCCCAGGCTGGAGTGCAATGATGCGATCTTGGCCCACTGCAACCTCCCCTTCGTGGGTTCAAGCGATTCTTGTGCCTCAACCTCCCAAGTAGCTGGAATTACATGTGTGTGCCACCATGACAGGCTAATTTTTGTATTTTTAGTAGAGATGGGGTTTCACCATGTTGGCCGGGCTGGTCTCGAACTCCTGACCTCAGGTGATCCGCCTGCCTCAGCCTCCCAAAGTGCTGGGATTATAGGTGTGAGCCACTGCGCCCAACCCATGTGGTACATTTTGTACACTATTCATTTTGCACACATGCATGTATGTAAAAGAAAAGTTACTCAAGATATACCTAAGTCTAATTTCAATATCAGTCAGGGGTCCATTGGAGATAGAAACCACAGAAGTTAATTTTAGGAGTGACTGTAATATAAAGAATCATTAACATAAAGAATCATTAACCAGAGGGAACCATCAAGACTGTGTTACTCAAAGTAAATTGGTCTGCTGTTTACTGCCAGTCTGCAGTGGGATAAGAAGCTTGCACCTGAATGTAAAGCAGCTCCTCCTGATTTTTGAAAAAGTCTCTCAATGAAGAAAAGTTAGCTGAAAACAGTGTGCTTAGTGATCTAGTTAATTTACCTCTGGTGTAAGCTCCTTGTGTTGTTGTGGACCTGTAACAGACATTTCAAGGACTGGCCCTCACCCATTAGCGCCGCATTGAGATATAGTGAAGGTAGTAATAGCAGGAATGCACTGCCATTGTGAGGACAAGGGGATTCCAGAACATAGAGGCTCAAAGGAAGAGCCATGGAGCCAGAGAAGACTTCTGACAAGGGGACACTGACCAGCTGGTGTCCCTGAGGGAACAGGATGGGCTTGACTCTGGGAATATGGAAAAACTACAAACTGGAACCAGCTGCTGCCACTAGAATGAACTGCCACTGCTGGAGTGAAGACACACTTCTGAGTGGGTGGAGAGGCAGGGGACGCATGTGATGACAAGAACTGGAAGCAAAACAGAAAGGAGCAAGTCCCATCTTCCTCTTGCAGCCTTCCAGCCTTCCTCAAGTGCTTCTAAGAAGCTAAACTTGGCGAGGCACCAACTCCTTAAAGCCAATAGAAGTGTGGCTTGCACAGTCTCCGCTCTGAGACCGGCAGCAGTATCTCAATAACTAGCCCAATTGTCTCATATTGCTGCATTCTGAAATGTACTCTGATAAATCTTATTATAACTTACTTTATTACATTTTTAAAACATGAAGGTTGCCCCCGTTACATTGACTTCACGACTAACTGCTGAGTGAAAACTTGCGGTTGAGAGTGCCCCGTCAGACTGAGTCCTTTGCCCACTCCCTTAGACTTTCTGAATCCAACCTGAACTAAGGTGCAGCCTTTCATTGTTCATGCGGTGTTCTCGAATTCAACACACAAAGCCACGAAGTGTTCCCCTGGTTTCATATTTTGAGACGTTCTCTTTTGCTTATTGCTTAGTTTGGAATCTTTCTGACATGGAAACAAGATTGTAATTGTTTTGCCTATTTTGAGACTGAAAATAGAATTTGTCTAGCCATTAGAATATGAGTCCGTTTAAGATTTTGTTCTTTGTGTCATTTAAAAAATCTTAAAATTGCTTGGACTATGTTGCTGTTTAAGGAGGCTTTAAATTTGGTTTTAGGCCGGGTGCGGTGGCTCAAGCCTGTAATCCCAGCACTTTGGGAGGCCGAGACGGGCGGATCACGAGGTCAGGAGATCGAGACCATCCTGGCTAACACGGTGAAACTCCGTCTCTACTAAAAAATACAAAAAACTAGCCGGGCGAAGTGGCGGGCGCCTGTGGTCCCATCTACTCGGGAGGCTGAGGCAGGAGAATGGCGTGAACCCGGGAGGCGGAGCTTGCAGTGAGCTGAGATCCGGCCACCGCACTCCAGCCTGGGCGACAGAGCCAGACTCAGTCTCAAAAAAAAAAAAAAAAAAAAAAAAAAAAATTTGGTTTTAATGAAAATGACCCCCATAAAATACTTCTATAAGAAGTGCACATGATATATAATACTAACATTGGGAAGGGACCCTAAAGATCACCTATCCCAAGTTTCCCATTTCAGAAAACAAAAACCAATTTCAGAAAGATGAATTGACTCGCCTGAAGCCAAACCGGAAGCCTGTTTTGCTGTCTTTAGACTGTCTAGGTTAAAAACAATAACAACAACAACTTAGATAAGTTTTAAAAAGCTAGCCGTTTAACTTTTTTTAGTAAATTTACCTTACTAATGAAAGCTAAAAGTCACATCAGTATAGAATGATAAATTGGAAGTCAAGATTGAGATTTCAGTCTTGACCCTGCTCATTATATTTAATGGAACCTTTGCTCTCTGAAACCTCGTTTCTCTCATCTGTAAGATGGGAAAAGAGAGGTAGTCTCTGCTGGGAATTATTTGTGTAAGTCCATTGTCATCCCTTCACCTGAAAAACACTGTACTGTTGCAGCCTCCTACTTGGTAAGACCCGTTGTCCTGGCTATGCTTTGATGCTTGCAAATAGGTAAACATCTGCAACAAAAACAATCTTGAATAACCAAAGGAAATTCTTCAGTGCTGCTTGCTGCTTGTTGCATTTTCCTTTCCCTCTTCTACCTACATCTACCCTCTTGCATATGTTCTGATTCTCCTCATCCCTTTCATTTACCCTACCTCATTTTCCTTCTGTGTTGGCTTGTGGCTGGCATTCTGTCTGAGGAGGGCATTCCAAGGCCAGTGAGAAACCAAGGATAATGTGACTGTGAGGCCCTGCAGAGGCAGTCAGAACGCCTGGGTTTGTTATTGAATTCTGCCATTAATCAGCTTTATGACCTTTACACAAGCCTCTTAATCTCTCTTGGATTTAATTGCTTCATCTCTAAAATCAGTAATGTAGACTATCCTGACTAACAGCTTTCAGCTCATATCCCATAATTGAGTAAAGAATTTGAAGTTGCTGATAAGTATGGTGAGCAGGTTCCACCTCCTTGAAGGCGGCATGATGGTGCATAATAATCTTAAATATCTTCCCATATTTTGACCTAGCAATCCAACTCCGATTAACTTATCCTTAAGAAAAAATTGCCGGGCACGGTGGCTCACGCCTGTAATCCCAGCACTTTGGGAGGCCGAGACAGGTAGATCACAAGGTCAGGAGTTCAAGACCAGCCTGGCCAACATGGTGAAACCCTGTCTCTACTAAAAATACAAAAAAAAAATTAGCCTGGTGTGGTGGCACATGCCTGTAGTCCCAGCTACTTAGGAGGCTGAGGCAGGAGAATTGCTTGAGCCCAGTAGGTGGAGGTTGCAGTGAGCTGAGATCGTGCCACTGCACTCCAGCCTGGGGCAACAGAGTGAGACTCCATCTGAAAAAAAAAAGAGAGAAAAAATTACACAGGAATACAAAATATGGATGTGTGAATGTGGGAAGTTGCTTATTACAACTTGGGATAACGTGGAGGTGATGGATATTCACTAAATGTATATGAATATATACACATATATAAAATAGCAAATCTAAAGCTGAGCTTAATGTCTCATATTAGAAGAATATTTTAATTAAATTATCAAAGTGACAAAATGGCATGCAATCTTTTTTTTTTTTTTTTTTTTTGAGACGGAGTCTCGCTCTGTCGTCCAGGCTGGAGTGCGGTGGCCAGATCTCGGCTCACTGCAGGCTCTGCCTCCCAGGTTTACGCCATTCTCCTGCCTCAGCCTCCCAAGTAGCTGGGACTACAGGCGCCTGCCACCTCGCCCGGCTAGTTTTTTTTTTTGTATTTTTTTAGTAGAGACGGGCTTTCACCGTGTTAGCCAGGATGGTCTCCATCTCCTGACCTCGTGATCCGCCTGCCTCGGCCTCCCAAAGTGCTGGGATTACAGGCTTGAGCCACTGCGCATGCAATCTTTTTAAGAAAAACTATAAAGAAACTATTCTTAAAATGTGTAGTAGAATGTTACATGAAAGTAACTATCTCATGTATATGTTTTACTGTGGCAGTCATGTAGTGGATAAATCACAACAGTAGGTAAAAATGAAGACTCCTTTTAGAGGTAGAAATTTGGAGGGTTTTTTTCAATATATCTTTAATACTTTATTTTCTATTAAATAAAATTAACTCTGAAATGTAGGAATTGGAATGGAAGAGACTATGCGTAGGATTAGGTATACCTGGGTCATAAAAGAATATGAGGTTGTGAATTTTAAAGAGGAGGAAATAAAAATTAAAAGTTGAATTCCATTTAAATGGTGAAGAAATAGAGATGTTTGGTCCAAAACAAACAAAAAAAAAATTCAGCTGTTTGTGTTTGCCTAGTTCTCATTGTTTTGCTTTATTTATCTACTACTTTCAGCTGAACTCATACTAGCAAAGCTGAGAATCTGCGGTTGCTGCATTCTTGCTAGTTTGGATCTCATCAGAAATCATCTCCTAATTTTCAGACTGGGTATAGAAATTCCTTTTTACACAAGTTGATATCATTCCACAGAACAATTTTTTCTCTCCTTCTATGTTATGAATTTATTTTCTACAATGTAACTAGCAGACCATCTATATACTATTCATATTAAGAAACTGGTTGGACTAAGAAAAATGTTTGAGGTGATGAATATCCCAGGTACCCCGATTTGAACATTACACATTGTATACAGGTATCCAAAAAAAAAAAACCAAAAACCACACATTACCCCCAAAATAAGTACAACTACTATATATCAACTAAAATATATAAACAAAAATTCACTTCAGGGATTTTTTTAAAAGCTAGTTTGACCAACTTCGTATTTTGACGTTTCGGGAAATATACTTTCCCGAAATTGTCCACTGCCTAGGATAAATTAAAAACTTTTTCAGATGATAAAGGTATTTCATCAGCACTGAGATTATAGCTTATAGCTTCTTGTTTAATGGTATGCAGTACTTTGATTTTGGTTTTATAAAATTTTCTGTAAAGAGCGTTGAGAAGCCTTTCTTCATGTTGTCTCTGCATTGTGTTCAGGCTGTGTCTTGATATAATGGCGTTTCAGACTGGCAGCTTTCTTCAGGCTGTGAGATATACAGACTTTAGAACTTAATACAGCTGAAATATAGATTTTTGGGGGAGGTTTTGGGGATTCCTTGAACTCCAAGAGCAAATGGTGGCTGCTGCCTTCTGAGTACTTGCTCTTCTGGAATTATACAAGAGTTTCTGGATTTGGTGTTTTATAAAACCATACATCTTATTATTTCAGCTCACTTGATAACATAGCAACTTTGTAGAAACTTTAGAAATAAAGAAAAAGAGCACATGTCAAAGTCTACCAACACTCACTTAAATATGATTTTCATTATTAGACAGTCCCCTAAAGGCATAGACTTCTACTCAAAAGTTTAGAGTTGAACTTGACTATGGAAAACATTGGTCTAATTTATATGCTATGACAAAACTAGCTTTACAGGCTTCCTTTGGCCGGAGGCAGTGCCTGAGAAGGGAATTGCATTAGTATTCATCTCCTGTTTCTACCATGGGAAATAGAAAACTAGTAACTCCCAGAAGATTCAGGTAATTTGATATGAAGTATCGATCCATGTATCAAAATCTGTACCGGCACATTCACTCTGCATTAGCTAAAAGAAAGAAAAATCATTTACTGAATTCAGCAAGGAAAGCATTACTCAAGTGTGTTTTTTATAAAATCTGAGAGCTAATGGCGTTCACATACAATGATCACCATAATAGAACATTTTCCTCATCAACAACAATAATGAAACAAACCAGATGTTCTTTGCTTAAGAACAGCTTTCTGGGGGAAGTAATGAGATGTTCTTCTGCTTGTGAAACCGATGTTCTTTCTCAGCAGGGAAGGGCCTCATCTTGTCTGGGTGTGTTTGGGATGGGGGTGGGTTGCTTAGGACAAGTACTTGATGTGGAGCAGAGCAGCAGGAATTCCGATCGGACCAGCTCATGCTCTGATTATAGCTCTGTGTGTGCTTCCAGGGGAACTCTAGTTCAGGGAGTATCTGGTACTGGGTCTGCTGTCAGGTGGGACAAATGGCTTAGTGTTTGTGCTTTCTTTTGTTTATGTTTGCCTCTCTTCTCATTTATTAATGCACATGAGAATAGGCCTGCCTGACAGGGGCCATTGCTGTCATTGCTTAGGATTTATTAATCAAAAATCTGGTGATACTAGACATCTTGGGATGACTATTCCACAGCACAGAGAAGATGACCATTTTGTGAAATGTAGGCTTCCACAAGGAAGTGAAGAGTGAAAAGGATAAAATAACTTTTTCCCTGATAGAAATTAATCTATATTGATAGAGGTGGTTTTACCTGAGTGGGGGTAGGGGGGCCCAAGAGCACCTGCTAGAGTGAGTGCTGGCAATGTTCTCGATATGGATAGTGATGTCAGTATTTACATATCTAGACATGCATCAAGTTTCTGTGCCCTTAGGACCGTGTACTTTACCTTGACAACTTAATAGCTTCTGTTAATCCTACAGCTGCCGGACAAAGCAGTCCCTGCATGTTGCTGAGTGGAAATGTGGGCATAAAGCATTCAAGTAGAAGAAGCTGGGATTTAAAGGGTGTTCCATTCATGGCTACTTTCAAAGAGCTTCTGTTCATACTGGTGGGAGATACTGATCTCTGTTCATTTGTTCATTCTTTCTTTAAGTATCTGTTGAGCACCCATCCTATGACAGCAGTGATTGTGGGCACCATGGATGAAACGGTCTGAGACACTCACCTTGTGGTGCCAAGGCTATTATTACTCTTCTTTTCCCTGGTGTCATCAGTAACATGGGAGCCTAATTCAATTTAGCTGACATTTATTAAGCATCTATGCACAAGGCATGGTGTCAGATGCAGGAAGGTATGGCTCCTGCCTTCAGGGATTTTGTAATCTAGCAGAGAAGTTAAGCTTTGTCTAAAAATACTTATACAATATGAGGCTTTTTGATAAGTGGAATGTTGCATTAAGGAGATGGGACTTTTTAGCCAAAGAAGGCTTAGTTTTCCTGCTTGTCCTCATTGTAAAAGATACCTGGTGTTTGTGTGGAAAGGGCTTCCTCACTTTTCTTCTCCCTGACCTTAATCTATAGTCTCTCATCTTATTAACTCATTCTCTACCACTAACCCATGTCTCCTCTGTATTCTCTTCCCATCGTCCTCCATATACCCAGAGTGGTGACTGAGGGGAGTTGGAAACTAAAGATGACGGTGGAGAGTCATTTCAGAGCTTTCCTCCATCCCTCGGCCCAATCCAGGCATAGATTGCTGTAAAATTACATCCTTAATCCTGGCCGGAAGAGCTTAACCACCAGATGTTGATGTCACTATTCCTTCATTACCATTTAACGCTTTCACAGGCGACATGCTTGCTCAGACCACTTGTCCTTCCCCAGCCGCCCCATTTCACCCTTCTCTGCACCATTTGCCTTGCTTTCAAATACCAGATGAGTATTACTGTGCTGGAAATGTCATTTTCTTTTAGACACGTCTTTCATTGTAATCAGTTTAACTGATTTGTTCTTGAGATTTCTTCTCTGGCTTCCCATAGAAACTGCACTGAACAAAGTCTCCAGCTTTTCCTCTGGACATTAGCAACTTTGACAAAGGCAAATGAAGCATAAAACTGTCACCTAGTCTTTAGACTTTCCACTGCCCCACACATTCCAGTCCCAGGCAAATGGATGCATAGCTTCCTCAGGGTTTGCTTATGTACATAGAATGACCATCCTCACCTTTACCTAAAACCTACCAGCCCAGGTTCTTTGTGGATCCCCTCACCATTGAACACCTATAATGTTAAGCCCTTTAAAGCTCTAGCATATAGGTTGGAAGGTTGTATTGCATATATGTAAAGCACCTTGTTTCATCCCTGAGCCACAAGAGGTGTTCATTCATAAATTCGTAAATAGGAATTATCATTATTATACAATATCATTCAGTACTTAAGTTTGAAGTATCATGTCTGAGTGCTTTCATCTCAAATTTATTTCCATCCAGTTTTGTAAGCTGCTCGCAGCAGGGCCTCATACCCCACATGAATCTCCTATAGCGCTTGATATCCAGCCAGGTAGATGGTTCATAGAAACTTGAGTAACAAAATTTTTTAAAAATGCCACTTTGCTATTTTGTAATAATTTTGTTAAAAATTTTTTGGGGAAAAGAACTTTAATGACTAAAATGAAGTATGCTGTAGTAATTAGGTGAGAATTCTCATTAACTCTTGTTACCCTATTTCCCATTAGTAATGTATGTGGAATTAGCAGTAAAAATGATCAACCGTAGGCCAGGGCAGTGGCACACACCTATAATCCCAGGACTTTGGGAGGCCGAGGTAGGCATATCACTTGAGCCCAGGAATTCGAGACCAACCTGGGCAATGTGACAAAACCCCGTCTCTACAAAAAAATATAAAAATTAGCCAGGCATTGTGGCTGAGGCGAGCAGGTCTGTTGAGCCCAGGAGATTGAGGCAGCAGTGAGCACTAATTGTGCCACTACACTCCAGCCTGGGAGACAGAATGAGACCCTGTCTCAAAAACACAAAAAAGATCTACCCTTAGAATGTTAGTTCTGAAGAGTTGGTCGGTTGGCAGTTTTCCAGTAGTTTTGTCTTATGTTTAAAGGAGAGTGTGTGTGTACACACACACATGCATGTGTGATCTGGTTAGTGACGCTGTGGTGGCTGATAGCCAGGGTCCCACCACTAAGAAGTGACTGAAGGATGCTTCATGATGTCTCCATTACTACAGTTTTAACAGAGTAATCAGGGAGCATCAAACTGACTCTTGGGTCCTCAAAATGGAAGATCAGGTATTCTTGCCTCTCCCTGGCACAGTACAAGGTTTCCTGGTAGTCTAATGAAAGTTGCAGAATGGAATATAACCATTTTAGCATTTCACTTGCCCTCTCTTTCCAGAGTACAGGAAAGGCCCATATTGCTTAGGAGCACTAATTGATAATATTCTAGGAATTGTGCCTATAATGACTTGCATACTGAGGACACTTAGTAACCACAGCATAAGTAAACATACTCTGTTTCCACAACTAATAGCCTTGTTGTGAATTGTCAGGATCTCTTTTGTGGATGAATGTTCTTCTCCGTAGCAGACCCTTGATTAGGGGGTTAAGAGTAAATGATGTGGTATCATAACATAGTTTCTTAATAGGATGCATGTTGTTCAGTATTGGCAGAAGAGTTATATTTTGGCACTAGCTATTTGATCCGAATGGGCAGAGGTAGTAACTATACCGCATTGTTCTGCCCACGTGTGTGTATGTGCACGCATCACTGCTATCAGAAGCATGAAGCAAGAACTAGCTCTGTTTACTTTGTTCCTAATCACAGCCCCTTCCATCCTCACCTCAATTTTTACTTAAGCTAGTACTTGAAGCTGTAAAGAAATTGAATAAGTGATACTTTGCTAATTAGTTTGATTTCATGTGAATTATTTAAAAAACTGTAAAAACAAAATTACCAAATGCTATGGGATACAACATGAGTGAGGCCCTATAGACCTAATTTATAATATTTTCTGTTGTTGTTGGGTGGGGCTAGGCAGGAAATGATTCACCGCTTACCTTTTCTTATTAGCCAGTTGTTTGACTTTAGAGAATGGACTCCTCTAGTTGATTTCTATGTAGTACAAGAAGTATTGATAGCATGATGTTTTGTCAAAGACTAGCAAGATTCTGATTAATGAATGCTACCACCAAAAATGCACCATTCTATGCATCATTTATTATAACTACTGTAGCCCTTTAGATGGGAGTGTAGAAACTAAAAATAGAGTTTAGGTCTTGATACCAGTTGATCATTATTGTCATCTCCCTCAGGAGGGGGAATTCCTTGCCTTGCCTTTTTTGGCTCACAGTGGCTGCCTGTATTCCTTGGCTCATGGCAGCTTCTTCCATCTTCAAAATCCATCACTATAATCTCTGCTTCTGTCATCAGATCGCCTTCTCTTTTGTAGTCAAACCTCCCTCTGTCTCCTTTCTATACACCAGGATAATTTCTTCATCTCGAGGTCCATAATCACATCTGTAGTTTCTTTTGCCATATAAGGTGACATTCACAAGTTCCAGGATTTAAGATGTGGATCTCTTTGGGTGCCATTATTCAGCCTATCAAACCATGCCGGTTCCCTACTGGTGTCTCCTGAACTCTGAGAAGGCATTCACTAGTATATCCAGAGGGAAATGCCATTTTGTGAAGAACTGATATAGCATAAAAATCTTTCTGTGGAAAGGTCACATATTCTTTATCCTTAAACAGCTTACAGGCTAATAGAAGATATGACTTGCTTGCAAGTATTTTAAAATGACATCAGGCAGCACATGATAAGTAGTATAGTGATGATGAAAACAGATGTCTAGGATTACAGAAGGGGAGGGAGGATTTCAGATAGGGTGCTCAGGGAAGTCTGAACGGAGCATGTGACAGTGAGGATGAAGGAAGCTTCCACTCAGGAAGATGAAGAAAGGAGGTGAAGGGGAAGAATAGAGAGTGGTAAGTCTGGAATGTGGGAAGGGTTGTGTTTGGGGATGGGGAAGAGAGGAGGCAGCAGGTATGAGAACGATGAGAGATAGAAGAACAAAGGTTGGGTCAAGCATTCACCTTCTGTTTATTAGTGAAAGCATAAAGAAGTGACAGATGATTGAGCTGGAGAAAGGAAAGTTGGTCACGGTGTGCAGAATGAATTAAAACTCACAAAGACTGGAGGCAAGGAGACCTGTGTTAGCCACTGCAGCAGTCGTGTTCCTTGTTTTCCTTGGCATTGGTCCACATGCAGGGAAACAGCCTTTTGGGTATCACTTGCGGATTTTGTTAGGCATACCCAAGAAAACTCAACTGACAGCCAATTTCAGGCAAGTAAACCATTTCCTGCTTGTTAGGAAGACTTACCAGGCACTGAAGAGGTAAGACTGAACTTAGAAAGAAGAGATAAGCAGAATGTTCTCAACATATTAAAAGTAACTTCTAGGCTGGGCACGGTGACTCATGCCTGTAATCCTAGCACTTTGGGAGGCCGAGACGGGCGGATCACGAAGTCAGGAGTTCAAGACCAGCCTGACCACCATGGTGAAACCCCGTCTCTACTAAAAATACAAAAATTAGCCAGGCATGGTGGTGCACACTTGTAATCCCAGCTACTCAGGAGGCTGAGGCAGGAGAATTGCTTGAACCTGGGGGTGGAGGTTGCAGTGAGCCGAGATCATACCACTGCACTCCAGCCTGGGTGACAGAGCGAGACTGCATCTCAAAAAAAAAAAAAAAAATGTATGTATGTGTGTGTGTGTGTGTGTATATATATATATATATATATATATATATATATAGTAACTTCTAAAAGGGGAGAAAAGACAGAGGGAGTTTCTTTAAAGATTTATTCTGTTCTCCCCCCATCCCACCTTACCCAAGAGAATGATTACTCACTAACTGGCAAAACTGTGGGGTTTTTTGTGATTTCCTTTTTCCACAGAGATGAGAAAGCACTTTTTCATTTAGAGTCTCTAACTTAGCAAGAGAGGGGCGAAAAAAGGTACGTCCATATTTCAGTGAAGATAATGAATATAATTTTTTGAGTTTGTTTTTGGAGAAGGGGAAAAACCCTGTTCCTTATTTTGCCTTTTTAAAAAAGTTATGCTTAGTATAAAATACAAATAATTTTATTTTAAAAAATCTTTTAACTTGTATTTTAGGTTCGGGGGTACATGTGAAGTTTTGTTACATAGGTAAATTCATATCACAGGGATTTGTTTTACAGATTATTTCATCACCCAGGTATTAAGCCCAGTACCCAATAGTTATCTTTTCTGCTCCTCTCCCTCCTCCGACCCTCCTCCTTCAAGAAGGCCCCAGTGTCTGTTGTTTCCTTCCTTGTGTTCATAAGTTGTCATCACTTAGCTTCCACTTGTAAGTGAGAAGATGTGGTATTTGGTTTTCTGTTTCTGTGTTAGTTTGCTAAAGATAATGGTATCCAGGTCCATCCATGTTCACACAAAAGACATGCTCTTATTCTTTTTTCTGGCTGCATTATATTCCATGGTGTGTACAAACCACATTTTCTTTATCCAGTCTGTCATTGATGGCCATTTTGTTTGGTTCCATGTCTTTGCTATTGTGAATAGTGCTGCAATGAACATTCACATGCATGTGTCTTTATGGTGGAATGATTTATGTTCCCCTGGTTATATACCCAGTAATGGGATTGCTGGGCTAAATGGTAGTTCTTCTTCTAGCTCTTTGAGGAATTGCCATACTGCTTTCCACAATGGTTTAACTAATTTGCACTCCCATCAACAGTGTGTAAGTGTTCCCTTTTCTCTGAAATTCTGCCAACATCTGTTACTTGTTGACTTTTTAATAATAGCTATTCTGATGGGCGTGAGATGGTACCTCATCATGGTTTTTATTTGCATTTCTCTAACCATCAGCAATATTGAGCTTTTTTTCATATGCTTTTTGGCCACATGTATGTCTTCTTTTGAAAGGTGTCTGTTGATTTCCTTTGCCCGCTTTTTAATGGGGTTGCTTTTCTCTTGTAAATTTGTTTAGTTCCTTATAAATCCTGCATATTAGACCTTTGTCAGATGCATAGTTTGCACATATTTTCTCCCGTTCTATAGGTTGTTTACTCTGCTAATATTTTCTTTTGCTGTGCAGAAGCTCTTAAGTTAGTTAGATCCCACTTGCCAAGTTTTGCTTTTGTTGCGACTGCTTTTGGTATCTTTGTCATGAAATCTTTGTGTGTTCCTGTGTCCAGGATGGTATCATCTATGTTGTTTTCCAGGGTTTTTATAGTTTTGTGTTTTACATTTAAGTCTTTAATCTATCTTGAGTTGATTTTTGTATATGGTGTAAGGAAGGGGTCCAGCTTCAGGCTTCTCTGCATATGGCTAGCCAGTTATCCCAGCACCATTTATTGAATAGGGAATCTTTTCCCCATTGCTTGTTTTTGTCAAAGATCAGATGGTTGTAGGTGTGTGGCCTTATTTCCGGGCTCTCTATTCTGTTCCACTGGTCTATGTGCCTGTTTTTGTACCAGTGCCATGATATTTTGGTTACTGTAGCCTTGTAGTATAGTTTGAAATCAGGTAACATGATGTCTCCTGCTTTGTTCTTTTTGCTTAGGACTGCCTTGGCTATTCAGGCTCTTTTTTAGTTCCATATGAATTTTAAAATAGCTTTTTCTAGTTCTGTGAAGAATGTCATTGGTAGTTTGATAGGAATGGTATTGAATCGGTAAATTGATTTGGGCAGTGCAACCATTTTAATTATATTGATTCTTCCTATCCATGAGCATAGGGTGTTTTGTTATTTGTTTGTGTCTTTGCTGACTTCTTTGAGCAGTGTTTTCTAGTTATCATTGTAGAGATCTTTTACCTTCCTGGTTAACTGTATTCCTCGGTATTTTATTCTTTTTATAGCAGTTGTGAATAGTATTGCCTTTTTGATTTGGCTCTTGGCTTGACTGTTGTTGGTGTATAGGAATACTAGTGATTTTTGTCATTGATTTTGTATTGTGAAACTTTGCTGAAGTTATCAGCTGAAAGAGCTTTTGGGCCAAGCTTTTGGGTTTTCTAGATGCAGAATCATGTTGTCTGCAAACAGAGATACTTTGATGTCCTCTCTTCCTATTTGGATGCCTTTTATTTCTTTGTCTGATTGCTCTTGCTAGGAATTCTAATACTGTGTTGAATAGGAGTGGTGAGAGAGATCCTTGTCTTGTGCCAGTTTTCAAGGGGAATGCTTCCAGCTTTTGCCCATTCAGTATAATGTTGGCTGTGGGTTTGTCATAGATGGCTCTTATTATTTTTAGATATGTTCCTTCAACACCTAGTTTACTGAGAATTTTTAACATGAAGGGTGTTGAATATTATCAGAAGCCTTTTCTGCTTCTATTTACATAATCATGTTGCTTTTGTCTTTAGTTCTGTTTAGGTGATGGATCACATTTATTGATTTGGGTATGTTGAACCAACTTTGCATCCCTGGCATGAAGCCTACTTGATCATGATGGATTCGCGTTTTGAGGTGCTGCTGGATTTGATTTGCAAGTATTTTGTTAAGGATTTTGTGTTGATGTTTATAAAGAATATTGGCCTGAAGTTTTCTTTTGTTGTTGTGTCTCTGCCAGGTTTTGGTATCAGGGTGATTTCAGGCCTCATAGAATGACTTGGGGAAGAGTTTCTCCTCCTCATTTTTTGGAATGGTTTCTGTAGGAATGGTACCAACTCTTCTTTGTAATCTGGTAGAATTCGGCTGTGAATCCATCAGGTCCTGGGCTTTTTGTTGTTGTTGGTAGGCTATTTATTACTGATTCCACTTGAGAGCTCATTATTGGTCTGTTCAGGAAATGAGTTTCTTTCTAGTTCAGTCTTAGAGGGTGTATGTGTCCAGGAATTTATCCATATCTTCTCGGTTTTCTAGTTTGTGTGCATAGAGGTGTTCCTAGTAGTTTCTGATGGTTATTTTTATTTCTGCGGGTGTCAGTGGTAACATCCCCTTTGTCATTTCTAATTGCGTTTATTTGGATTTTCTCTTTTTCTCTCTCTCTCTCTTTTTTTTTGTGGAGGAGGAAGGACAGAGAAGAGGGGGAGAGGGAGAGAGAGAGAGTGAGTGAGAGAGACAGAGAGAAGAGAGAGAGAGAGAGAGTACAGAGAGAGAGAGAGAGAGATGTAGGGGCTCTTCTCTTTTTGTTCTTTATTAGTCTAGCTGGTGGCCTGTGTATCTTATGAATTTTTTTCCAAAAAAACAACTCTGGATTTGTTGATCTTTTGAATCATTTTTCATGTCTTGATTTCCTTTAGTTCAGCTCTAATTTTGGTTATCTCTTGTCTTCTGCTACCTTTGGGGTTCATTTGTTCTTGTTCCTTTAATTCTTTCAGTTATGATGTTAGGTTGTTAATTTTAGATCTTTCCAACTTTTTGATGTGGGCATTTAGTACTATGAATTTCTCTCTTAACCGTGCCTTAGCAGTGTCTCAGAGATTCTGGTATGTTTTATCTTTGTTCTCATTCATTTCAAATAACTTCCTGATTTCTGCCTTAATTTCTTTATTTCTGTGTAATTGCATGTTTTTGAGCACTTTTCTTAGTCTTGACTTCTATTTTTATTGCACTGTGGTCCAAGAGTGTGTTTGGTATGATTTCAGTTCTTTTGCATTTAGTGAGGATTGTTTTATGACCAATTATATGGTCAATTTTAGAGTATGTGCTATGTAATGATGAGGAGAATGTATATTCTGTTGTTTTGGGGTGAAGAGTTCTGTAGAACTCTGTCAGATTCATTTGGTCCAATGTTGAGTTTAGGCCCTGAATATCCTAATACAAATAATTTTAAATGTACTTTAGTTTGTACGGTACTTAGGGGAGAGAAGGAAACTGATTTTAGAGAAAGATGAGCCGTTCGCTGCAGCAGCCATGGGCTTCCTCAGCCTACTGCCTCAAGCTGTACTGTGCTACATCCTCAAGTGTGATGTTTCGTTGATCCTCTCCCTGGCCCTCCAACATCTGTGTTATTACTCCACTTAAAACAGAAGGAAACAGTCTCAGAGAGGTGAAGTAACTTTAAGTGACAGATCTGGAATCAGCCCCAGGTCGTGGGCTTCCTTTTCCACGTTCATCACTGTTACATGGCCTCTCTTGGTAAAAATACTCCATCTCAGTGTGAAGTCAACCCCTAAAAAACAAACCAATTCCGTGATATTGTATTATGTCTTAATATGGATAATTTATGGCAGGAAATGGGAAAGAAATTATTTTAAAAATATTTTTAGCCTTTAAAGTATTTAATTTCTACTAAAATTATGTAGTATGCAGTGTCCAGAAATTCTGTTTCTGTATTTTTTTAACCAAGAAAAGCTTTGGCTGTACTAGAAAGAATAATATTTCACTTTGTTATGGGAAAGGTTTGCTTTATTCCCCGGTAGCAGTTCTGTTTTGCCACTGGTAGACCTAAGTGCTATCAACCCTTCCTACCTTGGCTTACCCCTCTGATTACACAAGTCTTTGTTCACATTCCATCCTCCTTTCCCTTCCCTTCCTCCTCCCTCTGGGCTATCCCAAGTCCCTGCCCTCCCCGATCCCATCACACTCTTTCACCCCATGAAGAATGTGTGACTGTCCTTGTCACAGTGCTCCCTGTTTGCTTCCCCAAACTTACTGTAAGCCCCTCAAGGATGGTTCCTGGACATGAATACTCTATAAATAGTTGAACTAGATCCGCTTTTTGTCCAGGAGGTATATGAGATTAAACCGATGGCATGTTAAGTAAGGTATATTGAGAATTGAGACAAATTTAACAGAGAAGGGGGAAAAAGAAATAGGTAAGTGAGACTTAAACACACACACACACACACACACACACACACACAGGAGGAGCTGCGGTTCCACGTAGCAGTGCTTTACCTGTAGCTGCTCACTTGCTCCAGGTTTAATTCTGACATCAGGAGAATAGACAGCTGAAGCCAAAGAAACCTCTGTTTTGGTAGGGTCCGGTATATCCTGTTTTTTCTGTTTGCTTTCTTGCAGACATTGGAGTTGGTGTCTCATGAGAGGAGGGGAAGGACAGGAATCACAAATGCCAGAGTGTCCAACAGTCCCAATAGGGAGCTGGAGGGAAAGGTGGCTCCACTCTATTACTGTCTGTCCATTCACCAGCACATCATTGACAGAGCTTGGGAATTTATTACTACAACCTTCCCTCCTGCTCTGAACACTGAGAGTGACTCATCAATTGTTAAATCCTTTACATTTCTTTGGCCCTACCAACCAATACTGATTCCTTCTTTGAATGAAATAGCCCAACTCCTGAAGCCTCTAAATCACAACCAAATTAATTCATAGTGAGATCTTGGTGCAACCTGAAGTACTCTCCCAGCCCCGTTTGTCTATTTATTACACTCCAGAGGCAGTATCTGAATGCTTTTATCTATCTTATCTGACTTCTGGTGAATTTTTTTTAATGAAATTTACCAGAAGTCTGCTAGATCTGTGCTGGTGGCAGCTACATGGTGCATTCGTGTACCCCTTCAATTATTATTAAAATGTTTCACAGTATTTCTCTGCAGTTTTAAATATGCATTTTGTTTTTCCTACTGTCGTATAATATTGCCTTTATAAAAGCATCAACAATTATTTGTTGTCTCATATCTCATTTTTATCAGCATCACTCTTCTTGAACAATATAGAAGTAAAAAATTTTCCTTCTGCTTTTAGGATTGTGGAAATTCTGTCACTTGGAGAGTGGGCAGGAGTGTAAGAGGTAGCTTTGAGGAGACTGGGTGGTGAGAGAAAGGGAAGTCAGGAGAGAAAGTTTCTAGTTGTAAATGAATGAAGAGGTTTTCTTGAGGCAAACAGTAAATCTGTGTTGAAATTTTTCTTAAATGGTGATAATTAGATTTTCTAACTTTTTATATATAGGAACACTTGAGATTACAAAGGGATGTGCAGTGATGCATGCTACAGTGGGCAGTTTGGCATAGCAATCCTAGCTCCGCTTTTACCTAGGTTTTCATGTCTTGTGAAGGTAGCAGTTCCTACTCTTTTTCTCATTTAGTCACTAAAGAAGGATGAACTATTAGAACCAAGCCATATGTTTATTTTCCAAAGTAGTCATTTATGTTCATATTAACTGTATCCTCTGTAGCCTTTGGGACAAGTATATTACACATTTATTCTGTGAATTAAAGCAAAGGGGAGATAGAAGATTTTTTAAGTGACTCTATTAGTCTGTTTTCATATTTGCTGTAAAGAACTACATGAGACTGGGTAATTTATAAAGAAAAGATGTTTAATTGACTCACGGTTCCACATGGATGGGGAGGCCTCAGGAAACATACAATTATGGTTGAAGGCAAAGGGGAAGTAAGGCACATTTTACATGGTTCAGGAGAGGTGTCCGGGGAACCACCAGACACTTTTAAAGCATAAGATCTCATGAGAATTCACTCACTATCACGAGAACAGCATGGGAGAAACCGCCCCCATGATCCAATCACTTCCCACTATTCCCTCCTTTGACATATGGGGAATTAAAATTTGAGATGAGATTTGGGTGGGGACGCAGAACCAAACCATATCAGTAACTTTAATCTGAGCCAGGCCTACCATATCTAAGTCCTCGTCCCTTTTTCCAACTATGTATCTTTTGAAAGCGTGGCTAATACCTCAGTTGCCAGGCAGTTCATAAGACTGTTACAGTAGTGATTGATAATTTATTAGCTGGTAAAGCACATCTGTGCTGTGTGGTGTTGTTTACAAATCTCTTTTTCATACATTATCGCTTTCTGTCACTGCTCCCTAACCCCCTTTTTTTGGCAGCTTCACAACAACCCTTACATAATTAGACCTTAAGAATTTAAAAAAAAAAAAAAAAAGCTTGTCAGTATTATAAATTGCAGTCACATTTGCTGATGGGCTGTGATGACTCTAATCAAATAAGCGAACTTAGTTCAAGGAAATCAATCGTTAGGGTCACTAGTGGGTCTGTGGCCAGAAGCTTCACTAATTTCATAATTTTCCCTCCCTGCGGCCAGTTGACCTCCGAATTTTTGCCTCTGTTCAAGTTGGTAATCAAAACATTGCCTCTAAAAATGGAATACCAGCTAATGATGGGAACAAGTTTATGAATAACTCTGAGTTTAATTTGAAGAGCTAAATGTTAGTTCAGTTACTAATTTATTGCTTGATCTTAGGGATTAAGCCACATAGGCAACACCTGAGCTGTGTTCCTTTGTTTTCAATCTGGAAGCGCAAACATAAACCACATAATTCATTAATGGTTTCTAAGTCCAAGCCCTTAGCTGCTAAATAAATAGGTAGTTCTTTTTAAAACCAAGGGGAAAAAGTATTAAAAAAGGAAAAATTAATGAATTGTTGTTTTTTTTAAACTTTTCTTATATTACTTGTATTTAAAGCTTAATCTGATTTGATTGTTTGCAAGTAGGAAAAATAAGAGACAAGAATAAACCAATTTATTGCTACATAGTAACAACAAAAACATCCTGGGAAATCTGGCCCTTTCCCCACTAAGGAGCCTCTTGCTTCTGTCTTAAAAAAAAAAATCACGTTCTTCCTTATGCACATCTGGAAGCCTCACCAATGCACAGACACATGCTCTCTTTCACATTCATCCAGTTTCATTCCTTGTAAAAGTAAATGAAGAGTCATGTTGAAGAGATAACTAGGACACCCATTTTAATTCTATGGCAAGTTGTTGACTGTATTCTTTTTCCATAGACATATTTGCCCAACAATCAGCCTTTATACATGTCGTGGATTCAGGTATGTGAAGTGAATAATATGCACTTGAAGTCTGGCTTCTCTAAAGGTAGCTGGGCAATACTCTTATCAGGTCATTGGAAGTACAGTAAATATGAAGCAAAGTTTCTATTGTTGTTTTTACCAGCATTGTCATGAGTATTAAAATCACTTAAAGGTCTGCAAGTCCCTCAGAAGAAAAATAGAATGTGCTGACACTGTGTTTGTAAATGACTGTTTTTCCAATTGAAACTCTGAAGGGAAGAGATTTAAACTCAGGCTGCACCCCAGTGGGCTCTCCACAGCTACCATTTCCAATGGCTGCTCCACTTTTCATGATGGGAGTCATTTTTCAACTAGATGGCTCTGACACTGATAATGGCCATCTTGATTGCATCAGGGAACTATTCATAAAACAAGGACATTCAGGCGTACCTAGAATTCTTTTTTTCCTGCAACACAATGAAGGATTCTAGTTCTCCTTTGAAAGAGATTTAAGATTTAAATACCTTATGTTAAAATTACATGACCTGAGGACATTTTCTGGTGTGCTATGTTTGTTTAATTATCTTAGATATGTGTGTTATTGTTTTCAATTATCTCTTCCATCCTTAGGTTTATCAGCTCCACATGACTGCCTTTAAATCTTCATTTCTATTATTTGGCTCCCTCCATTTTTATTGCTAATCTAGGACATCTCTTCTGTGGACTGCTGCAGCAGAGAAATGGTATCTGCTGCCAGCAACGCTAACAACTGTGACAGTAAAATTCTGCCAAAACCAATAATGAATTGGAACTTACAAATCCCTGTCTTAGCAATATGCCCTGGGACATGGAAAATATTTCTCTTTAATAAATAGTTAGAAAATCATCTGCTTGAAAGTGCTAGTCAGATGGCCCTTTTTGGCACCATATTAATATTGGAAAGAAAGGACCTTGGGCTGAGATGATGCTGATTATCAGCCATTCTGTAATGCGTCTCCCTCAATATATAATCTTCCTAATGAATTTCAGAGTTGAAACTTTTGGTTTTAGATTACTAAGCACTTAAACTGATAAACTCAGATTCCTCATGCATCTCAGGAATCAAAAGACATCAGCACTTAGGAAAAGAAATTATAAGTTGATATGGTGATATCCTATAAAATATTTGGTAAAATGACTTAGATTTTGTTTTTAGTTATTAAAAATAGGTGTTGCTGAAGTCAAGGCTATAGGTAGTGTCTGTCATGAGGTCCTGTGAACCAACTGTACATTTTTTTTAAATGTGTACTGTAGGTCTGGAGTGGTGGCTGATGCCTGTAATCCCAACAAGTTGGGAGGCCAAGGTGGGTGGATCACCTCAGGAGTTTGAGAGCAGCCTAGCCAACATGGTGAAACCCCATCTCTACTAAAAATGCAATTTTAACTGGGTGTGGTGGTGTGCACCTGTGATCCCAACTACTTGGGAGGCTGAGGCATGAGAATCACTTGAACCAGGGAGGTGGAGGATGAAGTGAGCCAAGATCACACCACTGCACTCCAGCCTGGGTGACAAGAATGAAACTCTGTCTCAAGAAAACGAAACAAAAAAACCAAAAACCCAAAAATGTATGCTGTAATTCACAAGGTAAGACCTACAGAAGCATACAGGATCTTGTTGGCCATGTTGAATCATGTTGGCCACACCAGTGCAAAACCTGCTCTAAATATTCTCTGGCCATGAGTTAATAGTAGAATTCTGTACAAAAGTAATATTTTATATCATTACTATTCAAGTCCTGTTACTTGAAGATAAATGATGATCCCAATGCTTATCTTATGGTTTTATAGAACACTTAACTTTTACAACGAGGCAATATTGTCTTATTGATAATCTCAAGAACACTATAGTAGATATAGTACCTGAAGACCAGGAAGTTTGTTTTGACCAAGGTCTCTTCTTTATACATCTCATGTACAACCAGGACTTTAACCTAAGCCTTCTTATCCTAAGTTAGTTGCTATAGGCCAGTAGAGTACAGTCATGCAAAAAGGCTTTATAAATAAGGACAGTACTTACAACTCAACAGCAAGAAAACAAATAGCCTGATTTTTAAAAGTGGGCAAAGGACCCAAACAGACATTTATCCAAAGAAGACATAAAAATGGCCAACCGACATATGAAAAGGTGCTCAATATCACTAATCAGGGAAATACAAATTAAAAGCACCGTGAGATACCACCTCATACCTCTTACGATGGCTTTTATCAAAAAGAAGAGAGATAAATGTTGGCGAGGGTATGGAAAAAAGGGAGTTCTAGTACACTGGTTTGGGAATGTAGATTGGTACAGCCGTTGTAGAAAATAGTATGAAGTTTCCTAAAGAAATTAAAAATTAAACTTCCCTATGACCCAGCAATCCCTCTTCTAGGTATATATCCAAAGTAGATGAAATCACCACCTCATAAAGATACCTGCACTCCCATGCTCCTTGCAGCATTATTTACAGTAGCCAAGATATGAAAACAACCTCAGTGTCCATCAGTGGATAGATAAGGAAATGTGTATGTATACACAGTGGAATATTATTCAGCTTTAAAAAGGTGATCCTGCAATTTGCCACAGCATGAGTGGACCTGGAGGGCATTATCCTAAATGAAATAAGCCAAACACAGAAAGAAAAATATTGCATGATCTCACTTATGTGAAATTTTAAAATAGCTCAAATATGCAAATATAGAGAATAAAAGAGCAGGGGGTAGGTGAGTAGGAGGAGGAAAATAAGGAGAGGTAAATCAAAGGATACAAAGTAGCAGATATGTAGAATGAACCAGCCTAGAGACATAATGTACAGCATGAGGACTATAGTTATTAATAGTGTATTAGGGATTTTTGTTAAATAAGTAGATCTTAGCTGCTTTTATCACATGCACAAAGAAGGAACTGTGTGAGATGATAAATATGTTAATCTGCTTCATTGTAGTAACTATTTTACTGTCTATATGTATCCCATAACATCATGTTGTAAACCTGAAATATTACATGATAAAACTTACGAAAAATAAATACGGATAGTATGCATTTTGACCTTCAGGAGGAAAGCCCACATGTTTCTTTGTGGGCTTGTTGCTCTTTAGTCTTCTCAAGGCTTTCCTCCTAAATAGGTCCTAGAGGGTTAAGAAGAGATTCTGCCTGGATGGTGGCAGCCACTTATTCCAAAGAAGTCATTGATCCAATGATGTGGAACAGGCATTCTTTTATAGGAGGTTAATATGTTATTATCTAGAAGGGGCTTAAACTAAACCTTGTCAGAAAGCAAGGCTGTTCTGTAGTAAGCTTTATAAATTTTTTGGTGAAAGTTTTGTAACTTCTAACTGATGTGGTATGTGATGTAATACAATATAGTAATTAAGATAGTGAGCCAAGCCAGTGTGCTGGACTTGAGTCTTGGTTCTGTCGTTTACTAGATGTGTGACATGTTGCAAATTACCTAAACTTCTCTGTGCCTCAGTTTCCTTATCTGTAAAATTAGATAGTAATTGGACCTACCTAAGAGCTTTATTGTTCAGAATTCAGTGAGCAATGCCTAGTCCTAGTTTATACGCAATATAAATAATAATGTAAACATAATATCAGTAACTTTATACAACAGGTTTTCGCTTTTACGGTCCTTGACGCAATCCCAAGGAAGTAGATTTTGGCTCCCCTGCCTGGTCAAACTTTGAGGCCTCTGTTGCCTTTGCGTTGTTATTATAGAACACATTCGGAGCACTAGTCTGAAATACTCTGGCTTTGTCGTGATTACTCCATTATTCTCTTTAGATTGTAGGAGATCCTCTAGTCTCTGCTCTCTGCTAGGCTCCTGAGCCTCCACAGAAGAGGGAACTCTTTGCAGAGGCATGGGAGTCTGCACCTAGCCAGCAAAGACCATAGTCATCCCCAGTATCAGGCATGCTTAATGCCCGAGTAAAGCCTCAGATGACAGAAAAGTCAAGCATAATTGTGTAAATAGCCATCATGGATTGAGTGTTTGCCTCTTTGGCAATGTGCTAAAATTTGTGTATGTATTAATTCATTTATTTCTCACCAAACCCTAAGGCACAGATAAGGAAACTGAGACAGAAAAAAAGTCAAGTAATTTGCCTAAGTTCTTACAACACATTATGTGGTGGGGCCATCATTTGAACTCAGGCGGTCTGGTTCCAGAGCCATGCTATTAAACAGGATGTCCCAGTCTTTTACATTAGACGGGCCCCCTCAGAAATGCTTCTGTGAGTTACATTTGGCATGGTGCCATCAGCTTCTGTTGGGAGTAATTATGGGAAGAAGTCTTATGAAACCTGTCACTGGATATCGTGAGACTATCAGGATACCCTGTATCACACAGTATCCTCTTTGTGCGTACTTCTAGAAGAAATTTTTCTCAGCTCTGAATGACGAGTAGGTAAATTCCCTGAGCAAATTGCTCTGCTTTTATTTCCTAGACGTTATAAATTTTCTTCTTTACAGTTGACCACTAGAAAGCTAATAATCATTGTATCCCACCCTTGGTTTGTAACTTTATACAACAGGTTTTCTCTTTTACGGTCCTTGACGCAATCCCAAGGAAGTAGATTTTGCCTCCCCTGCCTGGTCAAGCTTTGAGGCCTCTGTTGCCTTTGCGTTGTTGTGATAGAACACATTCAGAGCACTAGTCTGAAATACCCTGGCTTTGTCGTGATTACTCCATTATTCTCTTTAGATTGTAGGTGATCCTGTAGTCACCCACTTGGTTTGTTATGGTTTTGTCAACCTTACCTTCAGTTTGTCACTACCTTCACTTTTCTTTTGATTTAATTCCATATTTTAAAAGTCATTTTTAAGTTAAAGTTATTAATGCATGTGGGAAAATGTTAAAATAGTTCAAAAGAGCATAAAAATAACAAAAATCTCCTTTTCTTTCCCTCACACCATTTCCTACCCCTAGTATTTTCTCTCTAGAAATCTAAGTACTTCTTAGGTGTATAGAAATGTTTTATGCATAAACAAATATATGTATGTTATTTTAAATAATGGAATCATGCTAATACACATTGTTCATCAGATTACTTTTTTATTTTTAAATTTCTACTTTAGCTAGGTAAATTATCACAAGATGTAGAAAGAAAAGAAAGGTTAAGACGAATCCCCAACCATCATTTCCCGTCTCTTCAGTGTATTCAATGTTAACACTTCCCTTGTATATTTCCATGGTACCTTATCTTAGTTGTAATGCCTGTTTGATCATATTGTCTGGGTTTTTTTTTTTTTTTTTAATCATCTAAGCTATGAACTCTTTGCAAAGCTGGATGGTGGCTTGGTCATTACAGTGACCCTGGTGCCTGACACACTGACTAGCACACAGCAGGCATTCAGTATAAAATTAAGGCAATCACCCAGATGGAAGAACACATAGATAAAGAAATTAATGCCATTTTCTTTGTAGGAAATATTTCATTAAAAAGCTAAAATTGATCCTGAGTATTGCACTATGATGCAAAATCAAGAAAACAGATTATTTTATACTAAAGAGAGGAGAAAATTCAAATGGAATACAAATGTGGAAATGTGCCTGGAGTGAGTGTATGCTTTCTGTTGCCAGTATAACAGCAAGGGACATGGATCCTTAAGTGACTGTGGAATATAATTGAAAATTCTCTACATGTTTACATGGCTGGCTGAGAAATTTACTCAGCACAACATTCAACAGATATCTATTGAGAGGCCTCTATGTAGGGGCACTGGGTTGAGCTCTATGGGCACTGCCATCAAGTTATGCTTTCTGCCCTTAACCTTTCAAATATAAGAGAATCTGAAACCTAGCTTTACCCATAATCCTCTGCCCTTCCCACCTCTCCAAATAAAGGAGATTCTAGAGAAACTTCTAACCTTGTTTACTATGCCATGCCTAGCTAATTATTACCTAATGAGGCTTTGTTTTTTCCTGCTTTCTAACAGTCTCTCTTTTTTTTTTATAAGGGCCCTGGTAATGTTTTCACCTAGAAGTTGTAATGCTTTGTCACGTGATGCTTTGCTTTTTCCCAAGGGCTGAAGTAGAAAAATGTTTTCATACTCTTCTAAACTCTGTAAGAAATATAAAACAAACATTATAGTAAGAAAAAATTTGTTCCAGATATATTTTGACCACTACCTGTGACTTTTTAAATATGTTCACTGGAATTAAAAGAAAAAATCTTGAATAACATGTCTTCTTTATGAGAAAAGCAATAGCAGTGTCGTCATTATCTTTGGATATCCATTTTTCTCTAAAAATTTTACACTTTTTTTTGCTATTACATAGTCTATTATTTTCTTTTGGCTTCAGTTTGGTTTTGAATCCTTTTGAAAGGAAAATTTGTGTCTCTTGTTTTAAAGGTAAATTTGTTGCACGATGGAAAGAAAATGTTTGGCCCAGAAGCAATTTCCAAATTGACCATCTCTTTCCTAGAGTATAGTTCGGATACATTGAAATGTGATGTTTAAACATAGAGGCATGATAATGAGAAATGCCTCCTGGTTTTAATGTAACAGAACAAAGAAGTGTGCATTTTATGTGCAGACAACAAATCCGTAGGATTATTCAGACAGCAAATCTGTAGAGATTATTATCTGGAGTGGCAGCCGGGAGCAGAGGGGCGGGAGGGGATGGGGCGGTTCATACACAGCCTGGATTATCTGAGTTGCTTCTTAGCATCAGCAGTGTAGCAGTATCTGTGTCCCAGGAGGATGTACATGTGACTCAAGAAAAGGGAAAAAGAGAAGCCAAACGAAATCCGAGTATAGTTGTATCCTAAGAATGAACATGTTAGGAAAAGGCTTATTTAAACTCACTATCATTAATGTTCTTAATTATATTTTTAAATGGAATGAAGATTAGGAAATCATTTCAATTAGGCTTGTAAGATTACCTGCTAGACTAGCAGCTAGAGAATTATGAGGCCTATTAATTATAAAGAATTTCCCAAGTACCAAATGTACCATTCGTAGACAGGCTGTAATTTATGAGTTATAGGCAATAAGTGGAAAGGAGCACAGTGATTCACATAATCACGTTTTTCATCTCCAACAAAACCTTTCTCCCCATTTAAGGTTATGGGAAGACACTTTACATTTCTTATCTTCTGCTTGTATTTCCTCCGGTGGCTCATTAGAGGGATATTGTTTTCCTAGAGCAAGTTTAATCCCTGACATTTTCGCTTAAGATTGAGAATTAGATTTTTGTCTTTCTCTCATGGCATTCAGGGTAAGCAATGTAAAGTTGACAGGGGTATTTAGCTAAGAATCACTAGCACCTTTGAAAACTAGGATCCCTGGGGAGAGTCAGATACACAAAGTGACAAGATACAGAAGCATTAAAGCTGCCGGGCTCCCCACTGGGATGCAGTGCAAATGTCTGCCAGGAATGCTGCTTGCAGCTGTACTGGATGGAAATGTTACATGGGTAGTGCATTTTGATGGTCAGAAAAGATTCTTTCTTGTATTGTATTGCTAAGAATCAAAGGATAGTTTTTAGACAATTTATACCAAAAGATTTATGAAAATAGATTGGCTTACAGACATATTGTAGTCTCTTTTAAATAAGAATATTCTGTGCTCTAATAGATGGTTGACAGCATCAGGACAGACTATTACAATACTGAGTGTTCGGTCATAATTATCTTCAGCTGAGACCTTTGAGCCCTGGTATACCATTCAAGGCTGTCTCTCTCTCTCTCTCTTTTTTTTCTTTTTTTCAAATTTTGTAGTTTCCCATTCCTATAAACCTAGTATTTGATTTTATTTTTGCTAATTGGAATATACTTTTTCTAACCAACTTAAACACCATTTTGGAGGAAATACATTTCACATACTTTGTTATATTTTATATTAAACAATTTCTGGATTCCATACAGTGGTCTTTTTTGCCTAGTACAATTGCAGAATCAAATAAAATGGAGAGAGTAGACATCGCTGTAAAAGGAAGAGTATCACTGGTGAGAGCTGGAGACAGGCAGTATCTGAAGGGAACAGCTGTACCTACAAAGACCCTGGAAAGGGCTGGGCGCAGTGGCTCACACCTGTAATCCCAGCACTTTGGGAGGCTAAGGTGGGTGGATCACCTGAGGTCAGGAGTTCAAGACCAGCCTGGCCAACATGGTGAAACCCCATCTCAACTAAAAATACAAAAAAAATGAGCTGGGCGTGGTGGCGGGCGGCTGTAATCCCAGCTACTTTGGGAGACTGAGGCAGGAAAATCACTTGAACCTGGAAGGCAGAGGTTGCAGTGAGTTAAGATTGCGCCATTGCACTGAAGCCTGGGCAACAAGAGCGAAACTCTGTCTCAAAAAAAAAAAAAAAAAAAAAAAGACCTTGGAAAGAAAGCTAGACCCAGAGAACTGGGGTCCCACAGCCCAGCTTCCCACAGCGTACAGTACGTGGTGTAAAGGCTTTGTAGCTTCCTGCCAGACATCTTGCTGGCATGTAGTAAATACTTAGTAGCTATTCAGATGATTCATCTTTGCCATGAAGAGAAGTCAGGCATAACCAAAAATATCAAAACAAGACTGAAGATTTTTCTTTTTATCTTATCCCAGTCATAAAAAAAACCCTGAAATCCAGTGTGAATGGAGCCTATTGTTCGACCTTTAGTATCTTGGTAATGCTAGGACCCACTTGAGTTCAGATCTTTAGGAGGTTTATGTTGTTTTGTATTCTTTTAGCACCATGTGGTTCGCTTCCTTTGAGAACCTGATGCTTTTGAGCTACTGATTTTTCATTCTTGTTTCCAAATCACCATCCAGTTAAACACAGTGTGTGTATTTTTTTCTTTTTCCAAACTTAAAAATGATAGTACTTTAAAAATGTATTATTAGTTCAGTTGATGATTCATGCCTTTTAGACTTTTGAAATTATATATGATTAAAGATTATAAATTTAAAATACACCAAAGATCATAGGAAAATATAAAGGCAGTCAAGCAGTTCAGAACTACTACTGGAATTCAGAATTTAAAAAAATAATTATAATTTTATTTTTTATTTTTTGTAAAGAGGGGTCTCACTATGTTGCCCAGGTTGGTCTTGAACTCTTGGCCTCAAGTGATCCTCTGACCTCAGCCTCCCAAAGTTATAGGCATGAGCCACAGAGCCCAGCCCCTATAATTTTAAATTCAAGTTTTCTATATAGAGATTTTGAAAACTAAAATTAGGTTAATTTCTTTACTATCATTCATATACATATGTTGTGTAGTTCACATTATATTGTACCTTGCCTTTTCACTTATTGTATGGTATTTGAAAATATTTTTGAACAGTTACATTAAAAAAATTATGTGGATTCACCATAGGTATTCTTGTAGTGTTATATATAATATATACTTTTTAAAAAATCTCTAAATTTTTCTTCAGTCTTAAAATCTATTGGAATTGGTTATGGGTGGTTTGTTTTTGTCTGTTTTTTGCTTTGTTTTTTGGTCTTTGGTAGAATTTGGATCCGTTAAAAAAAAAAAAAAGGCTGGTCTTCACTGATTTTCAGTAATATGTCAGCAACTACCATCAATTCCCTTTTCTCCCAGCAACTATATAAAAATCTTGCAAACAGAAAGTCTCCTTCTGCATTTCCACTGGAGTCCTGGGTGCTCCATTCAGCCAGATAAGTGGGATGGCCATGTGTTTCACCCCTCTGAACAGCTGCTGTTACCTCTCAGAGCCCATTCTCCTTGTTTCTTAGCTGCACACACAGCTGCCAACTCAACAACCCGTGCCTTACTTGCAGCCAAGGGCTAGGATATTTTGGTGGTTAATAACATACATGAAAAGCATTGTGGGGAAGGCCTTCTGGGTAGTGTCCTCAGAGGCAAGCAGGAGGCCCTTCCTTATCTCTTCCTGTGCCTTCCACACAGATGTGATGGCACCAGCAGCTTCCTTGGATGTTAGGGACTAAGTCTACACCTTAAAAGTGGCAGAGCAGTGAGCTAGGAGTGTTAACAAAAAAGGGATCCCATTCGAGACCCCAAGAGAGTGTTCTTGGATCTTGTGCAAGAAAGAATTCAGGGTGAGTCCACAGTGTAAAGTGAAAGCAGGTTTATTAAGAATGTAAAGGAATAAAAGAATGGCTACTCCATGGAGCAGCCCTGAGGGCTGCTGGTTGCCCATTTTTATGGTTATTTCTTGGTGATATGCTAAACAAGAGGTGGATTATTCGTGGTTCCCCCTTTTAGACCATATAGGGTAACTTCCTGGTGTTGCCATGGCGTTTGTAAACTGTCATGGTGCTGGTGGGAGTGTAATAGTGAAGATGACCAGAGGTCACTCTCATCACCGTTTTGGTTTTGGTGGGATTTGGCCGGCTCCTTTACTGCAAACCGTTTTATCAGCAATGTCTTTATGACCTGTATCTTGTGCTGACCTCCTATCTCATCCTGTGAGTTAGAATGCCTTAACCATCGGGGAATGCAGCCCAGTAGGTTTCAGCCTCATTTTACCCAGCTCCTACTTAAGATGGAGTTACTCTGGTTCACACACCTCTGACGGGGAACCCAGGTCCCTGATGACATCATGGTACCATGATGCCCTGGATCACCGTCTCCAGACATTTTACAAAACAAACGAATGCCTATCTTGTCTTAAGCCTCTGTTTCTTTGAGTTTTTCTGTTCTTTGCAGCCAAACCTAACCTACACAAACACAGTTGCCGCATCTTTTCTATGATCAACAATCATATATGAGATTTCTTGGCAGAAGTGAATAGAAAGGTAAATGAAAAGATGGTTTTTACTGGTAAACAACCACAAATTCTACAAGTATTCGTTTTTCCTGAAGTGTATGAGTCTCTTAAGGTATTTAAATTTTACACTTCCCATGATACTAGCTTCTGCTCTAGCATTTTATGGGGGAAAAAAAATAAGGAATTGAAATACGGTAGGTATAACATAAGTTATTTAAACATTTACTACCAATTACTTAAGTTTTTTGTTAGCAATAATTGTAGTAAGAGGCCACCTTTGCTGACTGAGCCAGGTAAGTGCTATTTGTGGAAGTTCGTCCCATGGAAGATCTCATGGAACACACAGCACCCTCAGATGGTGGAAACTATTGTATCTCTCATTAACAGATGAGGAAATACTCCCCAGCCCTCCCTCGTAACCTAATCTCCCCCTTAACCTGCTCTCCATTTTCATTTTTCCAACATGCTCATCACCTTCTCTCTTACTGTATTTACTTTATCTGTTGATTTGTTTTTGCCTGTCTCTGCACAGTAAAATATGAGCTCTGTGAGGCCAAGGATCTTTACGTGTTCACTGCTGTATACCACATACCTACAATAGTGTCTGACATACAGTAGTCAGTAAATTCTCACTGAAATAAAACAAGATTATGCAAATTATGCAACTAGTAAGTGAACGAACTACAATTTGAGCCCAGGAGGTCTAGCTCAAGAAGTTACATACTCTGAATTATTATGGCATATTATCTTCCAAGCTGCTTGCATTTTCTGTTGACAAAGTGATGTCATTAAATAACTTGGAGGTTTTAAGAATTTTTTTTAAAAATTAGTAGATTGTGTATTTGTGTGTGTGTGTGTATATACATATATATAGTTTTAGGTTTAGAGAAAAATTAAATGGAAAATACAGAGTATTCCCATATACCCTTCACCCTGCCATTGTCACCCCCTGGCCCCCACACTTCCCAGTTTTCCCTTTTATTAACATCTTGCATTATTAGTGGTACTTTTGTTATAGTTAATGAGCCAATATTACAACACTATTGTTGGCTAAAGTCCATAGTTTACATTAAGGTTCACTCTTAGTGTTGTATATTCTATGGATCTGGACCAATATATAATGACATGCATCCACCATTACACTGTCATAGAGAGTAACATTGTTGCCTTAAACATTTTCTTCTCTGCCTTTTCATCCCTTCCTACCTCCCTAGACCTGGCAACCACTGATCTTACTCTCTCCAAAGTTTTGCCTTTTTCAGAATGTCATGTAGTTGGAATCATACAATATGTAGCCTTTTCAGATTGGCCTCTTTCACTTAGCAGTACGCATTTCAGCTTATTCCATGTCTGTTTTGTGGCTTGATGGCTCACTTCTTTTCTTTTTATCTCTGAATAATATTCCATTATGTGGATATACCACAGTGTATTCATCTGACAGACATCTTGGTTGCTTCCACATTTTGGTATAAACATTTGTGTGAATGTTTTCATGTGGGCCTAATTCTTCAGCTTATTTGAATAAATACCAAGGAATGTGATTGCTAGGTCAAACAATATTCATTTTCATCGTGTCTTTATAAAGGGCCTGCATTGAGAACCCACAATGAGAAGCAGTTAAAATTTGAGTGAGGCATACATGAGTGGTGCCACGTTTCCTTTTTCGGGTTCTCCTCTCTTGGAGTCTTCTAAAACCATATTCCAATGCTGTGTATAAAAGGCCTGAGATATACATAAACTAAGAAGACACTGTTTCTCAAGGGCTCAAACAAGTTCTCATGCTGTCAGCACTTCGTAATATTATAATGCATATCCTGTGTTATATTGTACTGTATCATGCCAATTAAAAGGTAATCTACATACATTTGATCATCTTTGTTAATTCTCACCAAAAATAAGATACATGTCACAAAAAGCTGGCAAAAGTTTTCACATATAACATGGATAAGGCTCCTCTGTTTTCTACACTATAGCTTGTCATTATTTTATTTTTTCTTTTCATTATAAATTAGAGAAGCTAAGCAATGTATTTCGGATTGGGATTTTCTGTGTTTTTAACAAGTGGATGATCCATGCTAACCTAGTGACATTTAGAAAACTTTTAAGCAGGAAAACCCCAGATCTTATCGGCCCGTGCACTTTGTCAGTTTCTTGCACAGGCGAGGGTGAGCAGGTAGCACAGCATCTCAGTTTTGTTTTATAGGTAAAGTGGCCATTGTGTTCTGGGGGCTTGGAGAGGTTTCCTGTAGTGCTTTTCTTTATCCACCCCAGCCCAGCCCTGCCTCTTGACCCTTCTTCCATGTCACACTCTCCTGCCTGCCTTTACCGAATGTGAGCTATCAGTTCTGCACTCGATGTGTTTTGTCACATGAAATAAAAGTTATCAGAGACTTGAGTGTTTGTGTTCCTCTTTCCTGGTATAAAGCTCTCTGCTTCTGTTAGCTATTTGGCAGTTTTTTTCTCTCTCTTTTTTTTTTAAATATGTTTTCTCTAATGGATGAGACTACTGCATTATTCCCCCAGCCCTGACATCCAGAGTCATCATTGATTCTTTTCTGTGTTCCAGATAAAAGAGGAAGCAAAAATACAGGCATCAGGTGTGAGCCTCTGTTAACTAAGTATTGGTGTGCTTATCGGTTTTAATGTACTACATCCAAGATAATAGGCTAGGCCTTCAAATAGTTCTGTCTAGTATGGGAGGCAGACAGGTAAACAGATATCTCAAGTAAAATGGATACATGTTGTGAAAGAAATATGCATGGAGGGACCTTCTGTGAAGCTTGTTTGGGGGAACCTCCGAAGAGTCATCTGTGACTTAAGCATAATATTTGTATTTGGTGGGGCCTTGTAGGCAGAGACAGCGATGTTAACGACAGATCTGAAAAAGTAGGTGGAGGGCAGATTTTAAGTTGTAAATTGATTTCAGGTTGAAATCATGATAAGGAGCCCGGGCTTTATTGAGTAATTGGTGTGGAATCATCAGATGTTTTTAAAATGCAGAACAAGTGAACCTGAATTACCAGCCTCTTTTCTAACGTTCTTCTTTGCATCGTATCCCATAGATAATGTGGAATGTTCTTCAAGGGCAAAACCAAACTCATTCTCTTTCCTTCTCCATTATTCCTACTTTGATTTTCCTCATCTTATTTATGGGTCTCGCCATCTGCAGCAGTCACCCAAGCTAGAGGCCTTGGGATCATATTTACCTCCTCTTTATCCATTATTCCATGGTCAACAAGAGTGCATGTCCTAAGGAGTCCTTCTGTGGAGCTTCAGTTCATTGCTTGCACTCCATTTCCAACTCAATCTTTTTTTTTTTTTTGGAGACAGAGTCTGATTCTGTCACCCAGGCTGGAGTTCAGTGGCACGGTCTGGGCTCACTGCAGCCTCTGCCTCCTGAGATCAAGTGATTCTCCTGCCTCAGTCTCATGAGTAGCTGAGATTACAGGTGCCCGCCACCACGCCCAGCTAGTTTTTTTTTCTTAATTTTTCTTAGTAGAGATGGGGTTTCGCCATGTTGGCCAGGCTGGTCCCAAACTCCTGACCTCAGGTGACCTGCTCACCTCGGCCTCCCAAAGTGCTGGGATTACAGCTGTGAGCCACCGCACCAGGCTGCAACTCTAATCTTTTATCAATTTAGAACTATGAAACTATGCTAATTATTCTTTAGTATACTGAGCTCAGGTGAATTATTTTACTTTATTGCTTCAGCATATGGGGCTGAAATGCTATTAGATCTTTTTATATGCTTAGACTTATACATATGCATGACTTTTGAGATATTGGGGAAAAATGTCAGTACATTAGAAATTCACAGGATGGGTACTGTAAACCATTGAAATCTTTCTCCGACTTTGTATGTCCCTTGCTGTCCCTCTCTAGTATATTAGTTAGGATTAGGTTTGGAACATGTAATAGTCAATCAGTCATAGTGGCTTAAAGAAGAAAAAAGTTTATTTCTCATGTCAAAGAAGTCTGAAGTCTGATATGATGGTTCCATTATGTTATTAAGGATATGGGGACTTTCTGTCTTTATGCTCTACCATACCGGTACACGGCTTCTATATTCCCGATTATTCCCTGGTGCAAGATGGCTGCTGGAACTCCAGCCATCACATCAATGAAACAATTCCCCAAAAGAAGGAAAAGGTAGATAGCTAGAAAGTTGTTCTCCAGCTAAGTCATCTCTTATTAAACAGCCTTTATAGACATTCCACACACCATTTTCACTTCATAGATCAGAACTGAGTCACAGGGCCCTACCTAACTGCAAGAAAGCTGAGAATTGTCATCTTTGCTTTTTCAGGAGACAGTATGTTCACCTTAATGTTGGGGTTCTATAATTACGGAAGAGAAGGGAGAATGATGTTGGTGTAGGCAATTGGAGGAGGAGGACAAGCAGCTCTGCTCAAGATAGATAAGGCCACCCTCTTCATACTGAGCAAAATAAACCTGTTATTACTGGTATTATTGGGTGTCTCATGTCTCTGATACCCAGAAACTTGTAAGTTAAAAAAAGTAAAAATGATCCTCATATGACACCTTAATTGAAAATCATTGCCCTTGTGAATTTATAGCATTTGATCAAATGTTTTCCAGAAATAACAACCACTGCATAAAGTTATATACTCGCGGGTTACTCTGAGACATAAATTAGGAGATTGTCATAAGAACTCATATATCTTAACATACACGATGGTGTCAGAAGAATGTGTTGTATAAGAACAGCAGATTTTCTTGAAAGACTAGAATGATTAGACACACTGGTCAAATGTGTTGAAGAATTAGGTGTTTATCATATGGGTCTTGGATGTAAAAACAGCTTCAGAATCCTGATTATATTATCAGTATGATCCATCAGATTCGTTTTTATATTACTTACTTTGTTGTCTTTTGTTATCAAAACATGTTGCAATTGGGATGATCTAAGGAATAAAATCAATGACATCTATTCCTACAGTGTTTTTACTTTTAAAATTCTTGCTCTTTTTGACTTCATAAAACTTCATGGATAATCACCTTGGCTATCTTATAGAGCAGAGAATTGAAACAGAAAATCACACTATTTTTTAAGCTGATAGGATGTCAGTTTAAATGAAGGAACAGTTAAGGGGTTCATGCAGAAAAACAGTCAATTTGTCTGCATTTTTTCCCTTTCATTTTCCAACTTGCTAGAGAATACCAGCCTCCTGAGAAATCTGAATTCTAGTCACATCCCCTTCCCCCACCACCTAGGTCTAATTATCACCATCTCAGAGCTCTTTCCAGGACCCATCAATTAGCAAAGACTGCACCTGAGGATGTAACGCAGCACTCACAAGGTGACACACAAACTTAGAAATGAAGAAAGCAGTGGTGAACTTTTTGCCAGTTAAAAGCCAAGTTTACCTTTTGTCTTCTCTTATTCATGCCTTCTTTCCTCTGTGTGGATGGCTTATTTCTATATAAATAAAGGTAGAAACTAGAAAACGACATAGTCAAAACAGAAAAGTGAAAGTTACAATGACAGTGATTTCCTTCAGGCTTTTGCTCTAAGGTCACTACTTCAGTGATGCTTTCCTGGCTGTGCTATCAATATCATCTTCCCTGCACACCCTCTGACATTTCATATGCCCCTTTCCTGCTACCTGCTCTCCTCCTTCGCCTTCATTGTATTGTAAAATACTGTGTATTTTTGCTTATTTCTCTTGTTTACTGACAGTTTCCTCCACTAGAAGATAAGTTCTGGGAGAGCAATGATTTTCTGTCTGTTTGGTTTTGTTCACTCCTAAATAAACAGTAAATAAGGATGTGCTGTTTATTTGAAGGACATAGTTTGACCAGTTGTCTTATTAGTATTGAGTAATGATAAGCCAAATTATGATTTCCTTCTGAAATTTAGCACCTGTAAAGCTAGCACAGAGCAGGTGCTTGATACATGCTTTTTTTTTTTTTTTTCTCCCAGACGGAATCTTGCTCTGTTGCCAGGCTGGAGTGCAGTGGCACAATTTCAGTTTACCACAACCTCCGCCTCCTGGGTTCAAGCGATTCTCCTGTCTCAGCCTCCCAAGTAGCTGGGACTACAGGTGCATGCCACCATGCCTAGCTAATTCTTTTTTTTTTTTTTTAGTAGAGACAGGGTTTCACAATGTTGGCCAGGATGGTCTCCATCTCCTGACCTCATGATCCACCTGCCTCGGCCTCCCAAAGTGCTGAGATTACAGGCATGAGCCACTGCACCCAGCCACATGCATATTCTTGAATGAATAAGTGAGGATACATTAGGGACTTAATTGTCCCAGCATTCAGTTTGATTATTTTTATAGCACTTGTTAAAGTGGCGTCATTTAAATAAATATAATCTGAAGCTTAAGGAAATCCGTGGTACAGCTAGTTACATCTTGTTACTATTGGAGCTTGTTATAGATGCCAATTTTCCCTATATTTAGACAGTTTTTGATTACTTCCTGTTTAGACTAATTGTAATTTTCCTCTTCTTGGGTGTCCTCTTAGTTTTTCCAGGCACAAAATTACAGTGAATTGTGAGTCTCATTATAAAACACTTTCATATTACAATGAGTAGATTTATTTCTATCTTTGATTAAAATTTGTTTGCTGGCACAGTAGCTACTTATAATACAATCCTATTACACTGTTATGTAAAAGATATCTGTTATTTCTATTTGCAACTCATGATATATGAAAATGGGGTCATTCTTTCAGGATATATGTCCTAGACTCAGAAGCTAAATTGATACATTTTCACCCAGTTTACATTATAAAATATGTATTTATTGAATTGGTGACTAGTAATATTTAAGCACTCCAAACTGGGCTATTTCTTTTTTTTTTTTTTTTTTTTTTTTTTTTTGAGACGGAGTCTTGCTCTGTCACCCAGGCTGGAGTGCAGTGGCCGGATCTCAGCTCACTGCAAGCTCCTCCTCTCGGGTTCACGCCATTCTCCTGCCTCAGCCTCCCGAGTAGCTGGGACTACAGGCACCCGCCACTTCACCCGGCTAGTTTTTTGTATTTTTTAGTAGAGACGGGGTTTCACCGTACTAGCCAGGATGGTCTCGATCTCCTGACCTCATGATCCGCCCGTCTCGGCCTCCCAAAGTGCTGGGATTACAGGCTTGAGCCACCGCGCCCGGCCCAAACTGGGCTATTTCTATACAGTTGAAAATATTTTTATGGTAGCAAAACCCCTTCAATTAGAGTATCTTAGAAATGCTAGTTGAAGGTCTAAAACAGCATTGTCATTTAACTCAATGATGCATCTATTAAGTGAAATTACACCTTAGCTTCATGTAAGTTTTCTAGATAATACTTCTCAAAGTTGATGGAACAGTGTGTCTTCTCAGCTCAATTACTAAAGTTATTTCAGTTGGAGTACAGTGTCATTGTCTCTTGCCTGTTTCCCATTTAATGGTTGCCTCATGGATACATTCTGAGTCATAGCCCTTGGAAGTATAGATTGGAGTTTTGAAGTCATTTGTATACCTTGGCCTAAAGGCTGATGCCTCCAGCTTGTTTCAACTTCATGTCCTTTTCCAACATTGCCAATTTCTAGTACAGTAATAATCTTGTTTTTCAGTTGTTTGCACAGGCACGTTCTGAAAAGGATAGTATGTATACCTGAAGAATCGAGTATTTGGCAAGTAATAAGTGAAACCCCATGAGAGTATGAGCCTAACTACAAGAATGTACACATTGATGGGCTAATATTGTAGACATCAGTGAAGTTAGAAGTTTATTAGGTGTTGGGGTAAACAAAACAAAAAAGCATTCCAAAAATACAACAGAAGATAAAGAAAGGCCTAGTTCTACTTAGTGTATTCTACTTGCTTAGATACAGGTTGGTCAGTGGTGGACTGTGGCTACTTGGCCATCTAGTTTTTGTTTCCAAGTAAATGGAGAGATAACTTGAGATCGCATTTTCAATATCCTAGTTTCATTAATCACCAAGGCTTTCTGTCTCGTTGTTTTTAAGAGCTCTCTTGATTCATTCAGAGAGAAGCTTTATCTTATATTCAGCAAATCTCTTCTGTATTGCTGGTTCAGCCTCTTGACATAGTTCAATTGCATTAATCTATCCTACTTGTATCTTGCAACTCCTCCCCCCAAAATGATTACACAATTTTGGAAGATGAGAAGCTGGGAAAACAGCAAAACAAGCTTGATTAAAATCAGAAACTGATTATCAAAGCATAACTGCCTAGAGATCAATTCCTTCCTTGTAATTAACTGAGCAACTCAAAGGATAACTTCTCTATCCTAAATCAGGAAATAAACAATAAATAAGGAAGTGCTGTTTATTTGAAGGACATAGTTTGACCAGTTGTCTTATTAGTATTGAGTAATGATAAGCCAAATTATTATTTCCTTCTGAATTCTAATGTATGAAAGTAGCTATGAAGAAAAGAGGGTGAGTATTAATTTCCTAAATCATTACCATCAAATTTTCATCAGTGTTTAATGTAGAAAATTTTAATTTTTAATACCAAACATAATATAAAACTTGAGCCTCACAGATAGAGGATACATTGAGAAGCAATTACTCACTTTATGAGTTTTACTCAAACATTATAAAATTGCACAAAATGAGCTTTTTATTGTCCTGATTACTAATAATGCCCTGATTATGTTTAATAAAAGTGGCTTAATATTATCAGCGATTCAAAAAGTCTAAATTACACTGGATAAATTGGGTCATTACGAAAAGAAGGAAAAGGGAGGACTCCCTATGATGTCAAGTTTCCATTCACGGGGTCAGTCAGCACCACGGTCAGCATGACAAACTAGGATTTGTCTTTTGGGAGAAAAAAGGTGGTGGTGAAATTTAGGGCTTGAAGTAATTCTAGAAATTATTTGGTCCAGCCTCTAATTTTATACATGAGCAGCCAGATGGGAGAATTGGCTTGCTCAGTGTCACCCAGCTGGCTGATGGCAGAGTAGGGCCTGAGAGTGGGGCTCCTGGGTCCTTTCTAGTTTGCTCCTTCGTATTCCCTGCTTTTTCAGAATTTGCAGGGATTGGGAAATTAAGGAGCTTTTGTCTCTCTACTCTGGATTCCCCTGCCATTCATACAAGAGGTGTTCACTGCTTAAATAATTTAATGTTACCGGTATTTGGCTGCTTTGCAAGCGTCTGAATTTTGTATTTTCCCACGGCATTCTCAAATAATGACAGCACAACATTTTTTCTTTTAATATATTCACTCATGTAAAATATGTCTTCCATGGCCATATGCAATCATTTCTAGACAGAAGATGACTGGGAGTTTCTCCTAGGGTATGAGTTTGGGAAATAGAGAACTTTTTATACTTAATATGTTTGGAGTCATGATTCATATACTGTGACCTGTTACGTGTAGGTTTTCAGATGTAGTAACCAGGCATGATGACAAAATAACATTTTAAAAAGCAAGTCAATTTTCATATGCAAGAAAAGTCAAGCAGAGAATGTCTAATATGTTTAAGAGAGAGAGCGTGTTGGCTTTTCAACCTTTTCTTGTATAATTGCTTCGAAGTGTCCTCAGGAGGATGATTTTTTAAAATAGCTAGACCTTAACTCAACATAAATTCATTTTTAGAAATAGATGACTTGTGAAAATCCTGAAGGTTGATTAGGCTGTATTATCTCAAAGGCCATCCCTTTTCCTCTTCCACAGTTAAGGATTGTCTAATTAAACTTCTATATTGCTAACCTTAACAAAAAGAGTCTTCCCACACTCAACTTGATTTGACTGGTTTTTGGCTTCTTGATACTAATTTTGGCCTTTGGCTAGGAAGTTTGAGGGAGGGTGTACATAAATTGGATATTGGATACTATTGATGTGACATTGCACATTCTGAATATTATTTATTTGGCAAATGTATTTGAAGGAACTTACATCTTGAGAACTGGAGTTCTTGCCATATGTACCTCGAATTGGTCAGGATAAAGCAGTAATGTAGCAAAGAAACTTAGCGGCACAGTGGCTTAAAGGACAGAGAAGTTCATTTCTGCTTCATGTCACAACCCCGCTCTGAATGGCCTAGCCCAGCAGAGCAGCTCTGCTCCACGTGATATTCAGAGACGGGTTTTTTTCTTTTGTTGATTTGCCATCCTTGGGGCAGTGGTTCTCAGACTTTTTGGTATCAGGACCTTTACTCTTGTAACAATTATATAGGATCTTAAAGAGCTTTTGTTTATGTTATTGATACTAGCTATTTGTCATATCTATTGGCATTTATTGTATAAACAATTAAAGTTGAGGAATTTACATTACTTTATTTATTTATTTATTTATAAATAAATAGTTTTTTTGAGATGGAGTCTCACTCTGTCACCAGGCTGGAGTGCAGTGGCGTGATCTCGGCTCACTACAACCTCCACCTCCAGGGTTCAAACGATTCCTCTGCCTCAGCCTCCCAAGTAGTTGGGACTACAGGTGCACACCACCACACCCAGCTAATTTTTTGTATTTTAGTAGAGACGAGGTTTCACCAGGTTGGCCAAGATGGTCTTGATCTCCTGACCTCATGATCCACCCACCTCGGCCTCCCAAAGTGCTGGGATTACAGGTGTGAGCCCCCGCACGTGGCTTACATTACCTTATTGAAAAATAACAATAGGCCGGGCATGGTGACTCATGCCTGTAATCCCAGCACTTTGGGAGGCCGAGGCAGTTAAATTACTTGAGCTCACAAGTTCAAGACCAGACTGGGCAACATGATGAAACCCTGCCTCTACAAAAAACACAAAAAATTAACTGGGCATGGTGGCATGCACCTGTAGTTCCAGCTACTTGGGGGGCTGAGGCAGGAGGATGGCTTGAGCCCAGGAGGCCGAGACTGCAGTCAGCCAAGATTGTGCCACTGCATTGCAGCCTGGGTACAGTGCGAGACCCTGTCTCAAAACAAAACAAAAAACAAGAACAACAACAACAACAAAATAATAATAATAAATGCTTTACAAGGTAACATAAATGACATTTGGAAAAAATAACTATTTTCTTTTTCTTTTTTTTTGGAGAGAAAAAAAGTCTCTGTTGGCAGGCTGGAGTGCAGTGGCGTGATCTTGGCTCACTGCCAACCTCCACCTCCTGGGTTCAAGCAATTCTCTTGCCTCAGCCTCCCAAGTAGCGGGGAATACAGACACATGCCACCATGCCCAGCTAACTTTTGTATTTTTAGTAGAGACAGGGTTTCACCATGTTGGCCAGGATCATCTCGATCTCTTGACCTTGTGATCTGCCCGCCTCGGCCTCCTAAAGTGCTGGGATTACAGGCGTGAGCCACTGCACTCGGCCAAAATAACCATAAAAAAACAAAAAATTAGAAATTTTTGCAGTTCTCCTTAATATATGGTTTAGTAGAAGACAGCTGGATTCTTATTCCTATTTCTGCATTCAATCTGTTGTGATGTGTTGTTTTGGTTGAAGTATGTGAAGAAAACCTGAACTTAAAGATATGTAGTTGGGAAAGGTAGGTGTATCTTAATGTGTTTTCCAGAAAACTGTAAATATTCTTATTTGATCCTATAGCAAAACTCAACAAATAGTCTTTTTTTAATGTTAGTGGACTTTCTATACACAGTTAATGTTAACATCTATTAATCTATCTTTCCTTTGAATGGCTGTTTCACCCATACATGGTTTTTTTAGCATGCATTGGTCATTTGGAAATTACTGGTCCACTGAGGTATGGCGATCTTACAAGTGTTTACACATGTCATTATGGAACATTAAAAACTCACATTTGTTAATGTTTTTATTGATCCCCTCAGAAAAATTTTTAGCTATTGGGAAGATTTAAGGTTCATAGTGGACTATACATGTTTTCCAAAATACTAACAATATTCACTTAAAAGCTTGAATTTTATCATTGGCAGCACATACTGTCATTTGATTTTGTTTAAGTGACAGGCTCTCTTTGTCCATTTTGAGAAAATGTCTACAAGTACTTAATTCAGAATAACCACACCTTGTCAGTCATACTTTTGTATCAAAATGGCCCTCTATGAAAAAGTGCCTAGTTCAGCCTGCAACTCAAATGAGAATCACACAAGTTTCTTCCCTATTTTTTGCCCCAGAAGTGTTTCATGTGTACTTCTCGTTCCATCATCTGGATGTTTACTCGAGGGTAGAGGTTTAATGAAGTTAATGACTTTTATGCTTCATCAAGGATAGTCTTCAGTGAAACTGTTTCCTTCTAATCCCAGCTGTCTACTGGTGAAGAAGACAGTATCCGCTAGTAGAGTTTGGTGCTACTGTCTTGTTTCCTGCTAAGCCTCCGGCAGTTTTACACATCATTGCTTTGTTTTTTGGGGGGATTTTTTGGAGATTTTTTTTAAATTATACTTTAAGTTCTGGGATACATGTGCAGAATGTGCAGGTTTGTTACATAGGTATACATGTGCATGGTGGTTTGCTGCACCCATCAACCCGTCATCTACATTAGGTATTTCTCCTAATGTTGTCCCTCCCCTTGTCCCCCCACCTCCCGATAGGCCCTGGTGTGTGATGTTCCCCTCCCTGTGCCCATATATTCTCATTGTTCAGCTCCCACTTATGAGTGAGAACATGCAGTGTTTGGTTTTCTGTTCCTGTGTTAGTTTGCTGAGAATGATGGTTTCCAGCTTCATCCATGTCCCTGCAAAGGACATGAACTCACTCTTTTATACTGCATAGTATTCCATGGCATATATGTGCCACATTTTCTTTATCCAGTCTAACATTAATGGGCATTAGGGTTAGCTCCAAGGCTTTGCTATTGTGAATAGTGCTGCGGTAAACATATGTGTGCATGTGTCTTTATTTATTTATTTTTATTTTTATTTTTTTTAACAAGAGTTTCGCTCTTGTTGCCCAGGCTGGAGTGCAGTGGTGCGATCTCGGCTCACCGCAACCTCTGCCTCCCAGGTTCAAGTGATTCTCCTACCTCAGCCTCCCAAGTAGCTGAGATTATAGGCATGCACCACTATGCCTGGCTAATTTTTGTATTTTTAGTAGAGACAGGGTTTCTCTGTGTTGGTCAGGCTAGTATCAAACTCCTGACCTCAGGTGTTCGCCCACTTTGGCCTCCCAAAGTGCTGGGATTACAGGCATGAGCAACCACGCCCGGCCATGTGTCTTTATAGTGGAATGATTTATAATCCTTTGGGTATATTTACAAGAAAAAAAACAAACAACCCCATCAGAAAGTGGGCGAAGGATATGAACAGACACTTTTCAAAAGAAGACATTTATGCAGCCAACAAACATATGAAAAAAAGCTCATCATCACTAATCATTAGAGAAATACAAATCAAAACCACAATGAGATACCATCTCACGTCAGTTAGGATGGCGATCATTAAAAAGTCAGGAAACAACAGATGCTGGAGAGGATGTGGAGAAATAGGAATGCTTTTACACTGTTGATGGGAGTGTAAATTAGTTCAACCATTGTGGAAGACAGTGTGACGGCACCATTGCTTTTTTACCATCAGTACAAATATCAACACAGTGACAAAGGCAAATGTCTTACTATTGTTATGAAGAGAGTTTTGACTTCATACTATCCTAAATTGGATTCAGGGACCCTTAAAAATCTGCAGATGGCCCTTCGTGAATTGCTGCCTGAGGTACTGTCAGGCCTACTGGGAGCAAGATTCCTGCCTCATCTGAGCTCCCACTGGTTGGAAAGGGAAATGTGGAGGAAGCATGCCTGCTTCCTAGTGCAAGGGGGCTGAGAAGCACTGTCTGGCTGGATCGTCAGACTTCCAGCTGAAAAACCCATTACCTTGGAACAAGGGAAGAGCAAGATTTTGGTTTATTGTTTTAAGTCCATTGTATTATTTTCACATGTCCTCTACCTTCATAATATGTTACTTTCACCCGAGTAGTTGTTCATATGGGAATGAGAAGACCTGTCTGTACATGGTAATTACACTTTTATTACCAGCTCTTCATTCTTGGTGGGAGTTGGGAGCCTTGAGGAGGTGGCATGGCTCCAGAAGCCCTCGTAAATCCCTGGGAGGAACACATAGGCTCTTTAGACAGACGTTTGTATTAGTCACTAATTGGAATGACAATATGCATCAACTCTTTGGAATAATAGATGTTTTCATAGGATTAAAAGTAAAGAGATCCTATGATCCAGCAATCCCACTACTGGGTATATATTCAAAGGGAAGGAAATCAGTATGTCAAAGAGATCTGCACTCCCATGTTTATTGCAGCAACATTCAAAATAGCCAAAACATGGAATTAACCTCAGTGTCCATTGAATGAACGGATAAAGAATATGTGGCATATATACACAATGGAATACTATTTGGCCATGAAAAAGAATAAAATCCTGTCATTTGTAGCAATGTGGATGAACCTGGAGGACATCATGTTAAGTGAAATACACCAAATACAGAAAGACAAATTCTGTATGATCTTATTCGTGTGACATCGATTTTAAAAAGTTATCATAGGAGCAGAGATTATAACAGTAGTTACCAGAGACTGGGGAGGGAGGGTGGGGAGATGTTTGTCAACAGGTATAAAGTTACAGTTAGATGGGGGAATAAGTTCTGTGGCTTTATTGCAAAGTAGAGCAACTATGCTTAACAGTATGATATTGTATATTACAAAATGGAAGAGAGGCTTTTGAATAGTTTCACCACAAAGAAATGATTACATGCATGAGGTAATGGATATGTGAACTACCCTAATTTGGTCATTATCCAATATCTACATGTGTTAAAACATCAAATTGTATTCCATAAGTATGTACAATTACAATGTGTCAATTAAAAACTAAAGACACTGTATGTATATCCAGATGTGTCTATTAGGGGATGTTAAAATAGAAATCCCCATCTTTTCTCTCTTTCTCATCTATGACTTCCACTCATAATCTCTTTTTCTGTTTGACAAAACTGTATCTTAGTCATGAAAAACAGTTTATTTGAAAATATTGGGCCGGACACGGTGGCTCAAGCCTGTAATCCCAGCACTTTGGGAGGCCGAGACGGGCGGATCACGAGGTCAGGAGATCGAGACCATCCTGGCTAACACGGTGAAACCCCGTCTCTACTAAAAAATACAAAAAACTAGCGGGGCGAGGTGGCGGGCGCCTGTAGTCCCAGCTACTCGGGAGGCTGAGGCAGGAGAATGGCGTAAACCCGGGAGGCGGAGCTTGCCGTGAGCTGAGATCCGGCCACTGCACCACTCCAGCCTGGGCGACAGAGCGAGACTCCGTCTCAAAAAAAAAAAAAAAAAAAAAAAATATTGTTTAGGGAGATTAGTACCTCGCTCATACACAGATAGGACATGGTTCAGAGAGGCTTGGATTCAGGTCGTTGGCCATTGCTGTCAATTCTCTATTTTATAGTGTTTATGAGGTTCACGATGAGCATCTCATACAGCAATGCCTGAAACTACAAGTGGGACTTATGTTGTGCCTGATATCAGGAAAGGGGCCAATGAATATTAGTTTACTCTTTCATTACTTGCCTCTTTCCACTGATCCACATTGTTCTTATTTATGAGCAATATCTGATAGCCTGCAGCCTCCTGTGTGCTTAGAAGTCTTTTTAAATGTTGATGATTGATTCAGAAAATCAATACCTAAGAGGATGAAACCACAGGGAAACATGATAGGCACTTCTTAAACATTGAAAGTAATTTATGAACTACGGCATTTTCAAAGAGTCTGGAGTTCTATGCAGAGAAAGACTCACTGATGCTTAAAAACATTTTTGGAAGCAGAAAGCCAGCAAACTAGAGCCTGGAAGATTGAGCAGCAGGCAGAAAGACAGAGGGGTCTGAGTAGTTCTGGCGAGGAGATAGGAATGAATAGAACACAAGGAAGTTGGCCTGGGGAGGGCAGGGGTTGCTGGCTGCGAAGAGTGGACTTAGTCATGCATGGTCACGGTGGTCTGCCAAGCAGACAGGAGCCTGGAAAACCAGGCACAGTCATCTCATCTTCTCAGCTGGAAATGGGGAGGAGGCATTTGAACTTTTTTCATCTGGAGAATAATGCAAGGAAAGGGATGATAAGGAAAAATGGTGATGTTGGAGATACGACTTGGTCCATAAGCTATAAGAAAGCACAGGTTCTTCCCTCCATCTTGCAGTTCCCTTCCTCCATCTGCTCACTGACTACATTCTGTTTGTCCTCTGTCTATAACTACCGGGCCTCTCCTCATGGAGCCTTCCCCTCTGACCCACCCTCCAAGGCTGCTGTGATTTGAATGTGTCCCCTCCAGAGTTCAGGTGGTGCCACATGATAATATTAAGAGGTGGGACCTGCAAGAAGAGATTAGGCCATGAGGGTTCCTTCCTCCTTAATGGGATTTAGGTCCTTATAAAAGAGGCTTCCCACAGCCTCTGAGTAGCTTGCCCTTCAGCATTCTGTCATGTGAGGATGCTGCAAGAAGGCTCTCACAAGACCAAATCCCAATCAAGGGATCTTGGACAACAGCCTCCAGAACTACCAGGAATAAATTTCTGTTCTTTATAAATTAGTCTGTGATATTCTGTTATAGTAGCACAAAGTGGACCAAGTGTCTTTTTATGTACTATGTCCGTACCACTTCTGTTTATTCCTGCTGTAACACATAATGTAATTGTTTTGGTTACCCAGGAGATGGTAAGTTCCCTGAGAATGGAGAGCTTGTCCATTGCATCTTCATGCCCAGCCCAGTGCCTGATGCATGGCAGGCACTCAGTTAATACTTGAAACAATGTGTGAATGAGAAGCGTGCAGTAATAGCACAAACAGATGAAGGCCTAGGTAAATGGGTTGAGAAGTAGTAAGGAAGGGACTGATGGGGATCTTGGAAGGTGAGAGCAAGTTGGGTGGGTGGCAGAATGGTTGATTATCACTGTAATGAGTGCAAGGTTTTATTCTATACTATTTGCTCATCTTATTTATCTCATTCTACTTTCTCTTAATTGGGAATTTAGAATTATTAATGACTTGTTTGTACTTGAAATATCACTGTGAACATATAAATACTCTAAAGGCAGCTATATCCTGTGCTATTAAAGTTAATTAGAATTATTGAATAATTTGAGGGTGGCAATGTATTATTAATACTATTAATGTTGTTTATAAATATAGAGCAAAGTTGGGTTTTTAAAACTATTTTCATTCTCGCTTTTATTATTTTTAATTGACATATATTTTTACATATTTTTTGGGTACGGTGTGATAGTTCAGTACATGTATATAATGCATAAAGATGAAACTAGGGTAATTAGCGCATCTGTCACCTCAGACATGCATTATTTATTTGTGTTGGGAGCATTCAAAACCCACTCTTCCAGCTATTTGAAAATACACGATAAATTGTTAGCTGTAGGTGCCCGACCGTGCTGTAGAGCACTAGGACTGTCCTTCCTTTCTAGCTATATTTTGTACCCACTAACCAGCTTCTGGCTAACCCCCTCCCCCTACCCTGCCCATCCCCTAGTACCACTATTCTACTCTCTACTTCTATGAGATCAACTTTTTTAGCTTCTACATATGAGTGACAACCTGAGGTTGTCTTTCTGTGCCTGGCTTATTTCACTTAAAAGTAATGTCCTCCAAATTCATTCATATTGCTACAAATGGCAAGATTTCATTCCTTTATATGACTGAATAGTATTTCATTGTGTATACATACCATTTTTAAAATCTGTTCATCTGTTGAATTCCATATCTTGGCTATTGTGAATAGTGCTGCAATAAACATGGGAATGCAGATATCTCTTTAACATACTGATTTTCTCTCCTTTGGATGTATACCCAGTAGTTGGGTTGCTGGATCATATGGTAGTTCTGTTTTTAGTTTGCCAGTGTGTTTTTTGAAATAAGACCTATTACAACTACATAAACTTGGCTTTTTATTATCCAGATAAGACTTGGTCATTGCAGAAAAATCATAACTATGACACTATATAATTTAATAGTAATATATGAACATAAGAAAAAAATACAAAGCCCCTGAAATAATTATTACTCAATAATTATTAAGCAATTTTGGGTAAATATATTGCCGGGAATTCTTAGTGGGTGTGTCTAAATATATAACTACTTTAAACGTAAAGTACACTCTATACCTTCTTGTGACTGGATCTTAACTTAAAACATGAATGTGCCTGTTAACATTTCCGTAGCTCATCTGGTTTTAGCACAGCAGTAGTGAGCAGTGGCATGCACCCTTGACAGTGCCACATGACATACAAGCTGGACCATATTTCTGCTCTTTCTCCAGAGCTGCGAAGGTCACTGAGACACAGGAAGATACAACCTAGAAAAATGGGGGAGTTAATACTACAACTCTCACAATGGGGGGTGGGAGTTGGTGGATAAATGCCGCAGCATCCCTGTCCCATGTTGAGACAGTTACAAGATCCATGCTGAGTGGTTCTGCAGGGGCTCCCTATGCAGTTGCCTGCAGCAGTAACCAGCTCATTCCTGAAAATTGTATTGGTTTTTCAGCTTTGTCTATCTTACTTTCTCCAAAGCAGCTTGGCATCCGAGTCTTTATCTCTGTCTCTTTCCAGAGAATCCCAAAGTAAAAAAATGTCAACCCTGTATTATTGAACAATCCAATTTATTTTAATTTTTGTTATAAAAAGAATTATAATGGATATCTATGTATAAATGCCTTTACATATGGATCTAGTTAATTATTTTTTTAATAAGTGCTAGGTCAAGGATATGTTTTAAATTTTTATTGTAAATAGAATTACAATAGATATCTGTGTATCAATACCTTTACATATGGGTCTAGTTAATTTTTTACAATAAATGCTGGGTCAAAGATATGTACTTTTTAAAGACCCTTGATTTATGTTACCAAATTACCCTTCAGAAAGGTTATTCCAGTTTGCAGAGTATTGGTTTTCCTATAAGTATATAAGTGACCTTTGGGTATGAACCTTTTTAAATATTTGCCAGACTCTCAGATAAAATATTCTGTCTAGTTTTAATCTGTAATTTTTACATGTGCTTTTGGTCACATGTTTTTGTTTGATGTGTTGCCTGTTTGTATCTTCTTCCCATTTTTCTCATTGGATATTTAAATGCTTTAATCACTTTTTATGACCTCTTTACATATTAGAAATAGTAATCCTTTGTCTCATGTTATCAACCATTTCTCTAAAATATCCTTTGACTAATTTTGTGCTTCTTAATAGCCACTCTCACTGGCTTCGTTCTCAAATTCTACATTGGCCTGCACATCTCTCTCCCCGTGTGTTGACATTCTCACCATTTCCCTCCCTGTAGGTCTTTCTATCTCATTTTCATTCATCTTCTCTTTTCTATACCTGGTCTCTTTCTCCCTAATTCCTGTTCTAAACATGGAATTGATTGGTCTTTTCTACTTGGCAGTGATTCTTGCTGGGTGAAGAAGAGAGTCCACATCAGAACAAATGGGAGAGGTGGTCTTTCAAGTGCCATATTCCCAGACTCTTGAGAACCATGGCGTTCTTACCCTGAGCTGTAGTGTGCATAGTGTGCCGTGGTGACTGTTAGATGTGTGTGGAGCCCCTCAGCTGAACAGAAGCAGAAGTTGAGAACTATTGGCTGAAAGGCTAAAGAAGCCATGGAAATGCCACTCACATTTTCCGTCTACTTGTTTCTATGATAGAACTCTCTTGGAAATCCTGTGACCTCAGTGCTTATCTCCAAAAAACTCTTTCTACGTGTATGTACTTCACAGATCTGAAAGTTACTTACTAAATTGATTGCAGAATGTGGTAAAGGCACATGCTAGACCGGGTCTAGAGGACTAGCATCCTTTTTAAAGTCTGATCAATATGAAAGGCTATCTTTATGTAATGCCGTGGGGTCAAGTCCAAATTACATTTCCACATCAGGAGAGCTTTCAAGGCTAATGCAGATGCCACAGGCCTCTAGGGAGGGGTTACTGCTGTGCTTGGTAGATTTATAGTAACACGTCTACTGTCCTAGGAAAGGAGGAAAGGGCACCTCTTGCATTCTGGGAGTGCTCTCGGCTGCTCACCACTAATCAGGAATTTCTTCAGGCTGAGAGACTTCTGGCTTCATTCTTTTCATCCCAAACACAATTTATTTATATCTTTGTAAACTCACAAAATGTGAAATATTTCTTTGTATTCTGAGTTATTTTATAATGTGTATTCAATTAAAATTGTAGATTATCATCTCAAATTGATTTGATTTACATTCATTTAAATTAATTACACAGTTGTTTCTTAAAAGAGTCTTCAATATTTAGGTAACAAATTATCAATATAGATATTGAACATTTAAAATTACACATGAAAAGAGAAATAAGCAAGGATGTTGAGAGGCAATCACAGGTCACACTTGCTATGACTGAGCTTTAGAATTAGATCTCAGCTTCTCAAAACCAGGGTGGAAAGGTATTAATAACAATGGGGAAACATAATTATCACTTGGCACAAAGAAACATGCTAAGCATTAACAGAAAGGAAGTATTTCATCCTGCCTTGGACTAAATTTTGAAGCAAAAATGTCCTGTGGAACTTACACATTGGACTTAGGGTGAATGTTTCCAGTATAAATTCATGGAAGCATTTTTCTTTTGTTTGTTTCTTACAGTAAATCCTCAATGTAAGCAAAAGCTATAAGGTTTGAATATAACTCAGTAAGTGTTTTCTCAGAGTAGTTTTAGTGAAAGTAGTGTCCAAGTAGTTTAAGAATCTAGATTTTTGGTAGTTTTAAACATAATCCAACTACATAGAGAACAAATGTCTGTTAGACTATGTTCCTTGACTCCCAGTTGCATCAGCTGGGCTTTGTGAAAGCTAGGTAAGAGTTTTTATGGAAAGAGCAAAAGATGAAATTTGCCTCAATGTGCTGACTTCGAGTAAATACCCACACACCTTTTACATTTTTGATGAGGCAACAAAATGTTTTTAATATGTTTTATGATTCATGTTCTTTTGTTAAATCAAAATAGTTATTAATTCAAAGAAACTACTGTTTCTTCAGCTGCAGATACCTACTGATTCTTGGAGGGAAAAAAGCATATATATATGTATATATGTGTATTTATGTTTCTGTTTAACCACTGACCACTTGCCTGGTTAATCAGATATCCTTTTCTCTGGTCCTTGCTTCAAAATCTCTATTTCTTTAGGCTTGCACTAGCGTCATAATTGCAGATGGTAAAGTAAAGTTTCAGACCTTACCTGTTTTTCTGACTTCTGTTCACAATGAAACCTCTGTAGTGCAGCCAGTAAAAGAAGAAACTGGATGAAAGAGCAGATTTACTGACCCTTAAAGATGCTTCTTTACCCTTCTCTTTAAAAAAATCATAGAATAAATGGCACTCAATTCTTATGTGTATGGTCAAAATGTCGATGAAGGCTTGACCTGCACCAGTGCTTCTGACTCCTATCCTGGTGCCAGGATCAGGTTTGCTCAGGGTAAGAACAGCCACAGATGCCTCCCAAGGGAATCTGTTATTGATGGATATGCTTGCTGCTGACTTAGGTCTCAATTGATGCGTCTGGGAGAAGAGGCACATTTTAATCTAATGAAAAATCCCATTATACATTGTGGCTTAGATTGAGAGAGTTAGAGGTAATTTCTCTTCCACTATGATATGGCCTGTCTTAGCCTTATTCAGACGTTTTGTAAGTCTTCTTAAATTGAAATTAGTTGACGTGTAATTTAATAGCTAGTAAGCACCATTTATGAGGAGTTCTCTTATGATGCTATGTTAGTCAGCTCAGACTACTGTAACAAAATACCATATACTAGATGGCTTGAACAACAGAAATTTATTTCTCATAGTTCTGGAAACTGGAAGTTGCAGATAAAGTCTGGTAAGGACTGGTGTCTAGTGAGTGCACTCTTCTTAGTATGCAGAGAGCAACCTTCTCACTGCGATCTTCACATGGTCTTGTTTCTGAGCACACGTGTGGAGAGGGAGAAATCTCTCTCTTCCTCTTCCTCTCCTTGTAACGCCACCAACCCTATTTGTTTAAGACTCTAACCTTATGACCTCATTTTACGTTAATTACCTTCCAAAGGCCTTATCTTCAAATACAGTCATGTTAGTGATTAGGGCAGATGCAATAAATAAATAAATACATGCAATTTCTGTTGACCAAGGCAAAAAAAAAAAAAAGCAGGAAAGAAGGAAGCCTAAGGGATCTTGTCAGTGAGATAACCATTGAGTTATTTAATAGTAAGAAGAACTGGTTACCCATCTGGACCTGTGGATTGTTCTGTAGATTACAGGACTTGGAGGTCCTTTCTAAACCTAAAATTCAGTGTTTCTAGGTAATAGCTCATTTGGGGGAATCTATTCCAAATGCCTGTGATGTTTTTCTTTCATTATTCATTCTTCGTCACCCAGAGTACCCAGCAGAAGGCACAGTGGAAGAGCCCAGCTGGCCTAGGTTTGATTTCCACTTTCTCTACTTAGCAGCTGTGTAGCCTTTAATTAATTACTGTTCCTCTCTGAGACTGTTTCTTTGTCTACAAAATAATTGATACTTGCCTTGATGCAGATATTAGAATACAGGCTATGCTACTGTATATAAAAGTAAGCAAAACACACTAGCTTAGATATGAGAGAAATGATAGGAATTTATTTATCTCATACATACAATCCAGAGGGAAGCAGATCAGGGCTGGTGGGAGACTTCTGATACCGGACTCCATAGAAACTTCCATTTCAGGGCCAGTGGTGACTGCTTCAGTTTTCATTATCTCCCTTCAATGGGAATGGAGAAAGGCTGAGAGGAACTCATTCACACTGACCTTTTAGGGGCACCATCCCCAAGTGGCACACGCAAACTTTGCTTCCACCAGAGCTTCCACCAGAATTGTGCCAGCCAAGGAGGCTGGATGAGAAGCATATCTTTAGCTATTGCTTTAGTAGCAGTTGTTCTTCGGCTTCAAATGATTCTCGCAAAGATTAGAAATAATTCATTAGTTCATTTATCTATATTGAATTGTGAAATATCATAACAAAGTGTTTAGCAAGATTCCTCACACATGGTAAATACCAAAAAGATGGAATCACCCTTCTTACTTTTCCCTAGTACCTTACTACTGGCAAAATGTGGTCCATGGCCTAAAAGCATTAGCATCAACGGAGAGCTTTAGAAATGCAGAATTTCATCCCCAAGCCCAGACCTCAGTCTGCATTTTAACAGTTGGTGAAGCTCTGAGCTGGCATGTTCTTTGTAAATCTTTAATGGTATCTGCTGGCCTCTACTGGTGATGTTATCTTGATTGCTTACAATGTTGTTGTCAGAATTAAATGAGATGACACATATAAAATACTTTAAATCTGTGAAATGTTTTATAACATGATTTAAGTGTACATAAGTGAGAAGGAATAATGTGAACCATAGGTTATTGTAACAACATTTATTTTCTGAGACAGGATCTCATTCTGTTGCCCAGGCTCCAATGCCTGGCACAATCATGGCTTATTGCAGCCTTGGCCCCCACCAGGCTCAAGCAATCCTCCTACCTCAGCCTTCTGAGTAGCTGGGACTATAGGCACATGCTACTAGGCCCAACTAATTTTCATATTATTTGTAGAGATGAGGTCCCACTGTGTTGCCCAGGCCGGTCTTGAGCTCCTGGGCTCAAGCAGTTCTCCCACCTCATCCTCCCAAAGTGTTGGAATTACAAGTGTGAGCCACCACGACTGACCCAAAATTTGATTTCAGATTTTCCAACCTTGATAACCTTCTTTGATGTTGTAACGTCATGTGAAAAAGGCGTTCTGTTTCTGGAAAATGTGCTTGACTTGCCATGCAACCTCCTAGGTACAGAGTTTTTATTATTAGTTAGGGAGATGCTAGGCCTAACTTTCTAAATTGAGGGTTTTAGTGTATTTTTAATCACCATTCCTCTATGATGTCTAAATATTTCATCTTTTTAAGTTCTTAATTACATTACTGTCCTATAATTTGTGTGATAGAATATATGGATTTTGACATCAAATGAATGTGGAAATGATTCTAAAAAACTGGAAAATTTTTATCAATGGAGAAAGTAGATAAATGTCAACTTTATAGTATCAACTTAAAGAAGTCATGCCTAAATTGGGTCCAGGTGCGGTGGCTCACGCCTGTAATCCCAGCACTTTGGGAGGCCGAGGCAGGTGGATCAGCTGAGATCAGGGGTTTGAGACCAGCCTGGCCAACATGGCAAAACCCTATTTCTACTAAAAATACAAAAATTAGCTGGGCATGGTGATGCACGCCTATTGTCCCAGCCACTCGGGAGGCTGAGGCAGGAGAATCATTTGAACACAGGAGGTAGAGGTTGCAGTGAGCTGAGATCGCACCACTGTACTCCAGCCTGGTGACAGAATGAGACTCCATCAAAAAAAAAAGAAGGAGAAGTTATGCCTAAATTATAAACAGCCAATCCAGATTCATACACCAGTGTTGAGCTATAAGAAATCAGGAGAATCAACTCATAGAGTTCTATAAATTGGGAAAGATATTTGTTCTACTGTCTCACCGTGTTTGGGGGGTATAACTTAAGATCCTAGAAAAATGTACGGTGCATATAGAAGGTGATATTAATACCCGATGTTGTCAGAGTGAGGGGTGTATGTGAACATGCATTTGTGTGAAAGAGTATATTCTTAAATGATTGGCCAGAAAACTTGTGAGCTGACCTTGGGCCCTGGTAGCTTCATCAGATTCATGGTATCCAGGCCTGTGCCCCTGCCTCCAGTGCATAGGAGCCCGAAGAGAGGCAGACACTTACTCGCTGTTTCTGCAGTTCAGTCAGGCATTGGGCATGCAGTGAAAACAGGTCTAGGGGATGCACATCTGATTCACACAGAGAAAAGCCTGGGTTTTAGAAGACTGATCAGCCAAGAAGCTCACAAAGGAAGGGAAGTTCTGAACGACAGATTTTTCTGGATCATTGTGAGTTATACCTTGCCCTCCTGCCTGTCACTGGAAAGGATGGCCACAGTGGCAGAGATGACTGCTGCATCCTTAGGGGCAAGCACACACATGCCCAGTGGTCTTGGGACTGATAAATTTAGATGAACATGAGGCCTTGCCTTTCCATTCTGTATTCCTTTTCATTAGCATTCAGTAGATGAGTGCTGAACTGTGAACTTGGAAGTCTATGGTGAGAGGATAAACATGCATATGACATAACTTTCCTTCAAGGACTTTCAGTTGAGGAGATAACTTTATCAGAGAGAATGGCAATAACTAATATTGGTACTTTAAAATAGATGTTGCTGTGTTGTACCCACATTTTTTAAAACCTGCATGTATATGGGTATTTAAAAGTAAATTGATCTGTATCATGTTTATAACTATATTACATAGGAACAAAAGACCAAAAATGGCTCATACATCAAAATGTTAATGGTGATGAAAATTTAAATTATTTTTACTTTTTCTTCTTTATTTTTTACATCTTCCTAAATGGGCACATGTTGCTGACTTAACTGTAAAAACACAGTAAGTCTCCCAAGTAGTTTTATGCACACTACCACGTTTGATCTCCACAATCACTCTGTGAGATCAATAATGAACATCGATGTTATAGATGAGAGAAATGGAGGAGACAGGCAGACAACTCAGACACTCAGGAAGTTAAGTGCAGTACTATTACATGATACAGACAGTGTTGAACAGGGAGCAAAAGGCAAAATCAAGAGCCAAGTTAAGATCTCGGAAAGAAAATGAAAAGTGCTTGAATGAAAGGGAAATGTAAAGATTCTGGAACGTAGTTAGGTTTAGGGCAGTGCATGGCTTTGTATAGGAATCTGATTCCCTCCTTTGAGATCGGCTTTAGTTTGATCAGACTCAGAGACAGGGTGCACAGTGGTTATGTTTGGGTTTGGGATCAGAGAGTCTGAGTTTGATTTTCACCTTTGGCACTGCCTAGCTATTGAACCTAGGTAGTTATTCACAGACTTGGGGCCTCCATTTACCTATCTATAAAATAAGAAAAATACTAGTAGCCACTATAAGGATTAAATGAGTTAATATGTGTAGGAGCCTTTAAAAGTATATAGGACATAAGGAGGACTCAGCAGATATTAGCCACCTGAAGCTGATTGTCCTCATTCCTATGACACAGGGCTGATGAAGATGTTGGCAGATTAATTGTAAGAAACAGATAGATGTATATCAAATGTATATAGATGTATATCAGAAAGTGCTGACAGCTGTGGATAAGGGATGCAAAAGAATTACAACGTTAATACTTTTTTTGAAATTATTTTGAAACCCTGAGAAAGTTTGTGCTGGTCTTATTGGATAATTCAGCTGTCTGTTTGAATTCATACCAACCCCTCCTTGATTATTACAAATGTTTGGAATCTGTGTGTACACTTAGATTTTCCTAATTATACTGTGTCATAAGGCAAGTAATTGCCCTCAAATTAAGAATGATTATTTTGTCATAAAAAGACCTGGATCACAGGTCTGGAGTTGGCATGTGTGTGAGGGTTAGTCTTAAGTGTCCTGCTGAAATAAGAAGTGTACCTGCATGTCACTGAACCCTGGTCAAGGCATGAATAATGTCGCTTGGTAAACGTTGACTCTGAGGAGTTTCGGGGCAGTTTATGCTAACTGTCATCAATGTTTATAGATAAGAGTGAGATGGAGGATTTACATCTGGTTTCTGTGAGACCCCTGCAGGGCCCTGCTGTTGAGGCTGGTTATGTAGCAGGAATATGTCTAAGTGACCAGCAAAATAGAAAAAATACCAGCTGAGACTGCATCCCAGAAGCAGCCTAAAATACTACCAGTTGAGTTTAGATTACCAAGAGAGAATATATTGTATACTAGTTGCTTTAATATCCTATGCCTAGCTGTTTTAAAGTTCTTCAATTCCCACACAGGTAAATTATTGAAATCCAAAAATATTAGAGCAAGAGCCTATTGTAAACCTTTTTTATGCTCTTATCTGTGTTCTAAAATATGTAAAATATTTTTTGTCATTTTTTTCAGACTCCCTGGTTGTGGAATACAAGGCACTGCTGGTACAACTACCCCTATCAGGTAAGGAGGCATTATTGTCTGGGTTTTTACACACATAAAGTATCTACCTTAGGTCAATTTCATGGTCTCAGGCAGGCCCCAACAGGTTGGGCAACCCCCTTCATTCTTGGCCCGACTGCCGCTGATCAGTGCTGGACATAATCTAGTGAGGATAGTAATTTGTGCATTATTCTTAGTGAAGTTCAGAATCAAGGCCCAATTGCCCTAGCAGGTGGAGTCAGCTTGGAAAGTACATTTACAAAAGAATAGGATCAATCAGTTCAACAGGTGGAAAATTCCTGCTCCTAACAGCTGATCTGCTTCTAATCACTGAGGTAAGTCTGGAGTCCTGTTGACATAGCACAGACCTGCCTCAACAGCAAGTGGGAAAGATCAAGTGTGAGGCTGGAGCAGGTACACTGAGTTCAGTTCACTTTGTGGCTTAGAAGCAGCCTCCAAATATGTAAATCAAGCACCGTTTCCCTGAATGCAGAAAAATGGGCTTGTACTATGACGTGTGGAAGGATTATTTCTGAAACTAAAAACAGCATCATTGAAAGTGAGATTAAAATCATATTCCAGAAAGGAAGCATTTTAGATCTCTGCCCACCGGCACACTTTTGCATCTTTCCATGAATTCAGTGATACAAGCATGTGTTGTTGTGGTCCCCAGATCAGTTAAAAAAGCTGGAACTTGTCTAAGAGTTTCTAGCTGGGAAATTTCTATAACTCCGTGTTCAGTTGGGATGTTATGTAAGAGAAGCAAATGCAGCTAGGTATTTTGAAGAGACATATTATACATTATAATGAGCAACTTCAGGTTTTTTGTTTGGGGTTTCTTTGGGTTGTCTGTTGAGGTATTTGGTCTTTGGGGCATGCACAGGCTTATGGCGAGCAGGCCTGCCCTGTGTCTGTGTCTTCTTTGTTACACACAGTGTCACGGCAGAGGGTGGGGACTGGCACTGGATACTCCTTGAGCTAGTTCAACGTTAAGGACACATTGAAATTGAATTCCAGTTGGCATTTTCATCTCTTTCGAGTGGTTTATTCACGTTAGAAAACACTATAAATAAACAATAGAACATGGCAAGAAAGCTGAACATTCAGAGGATATTTGATAGAGACTAAAGCAATGGTGAAACCAATAGCTTATTTTACACAATTGTAATTCTCAGGCCCAACTGCTATTTACCGTACTTGGAACATTGTCACCTAAGGCTCTTTGTGTCCTGTAATGGTATAGTGAGTGGCAAAATCCATGTATGTCTACATTTCTGTTTATAAAAGTACATACAAATGCCAAATGAAATGTAATCCCTACTCTTCTTTCTAACTATAATTTAGTCCAGAATAACTGTCATGTTCATGGCTGGAGCTGAGAAATTGCTTATTTCTGAGAAAATGAGTTGCTAGAGCTATGGCCTATACTGTAGCTGCAGAGGGTTTCACAGCACTGTAGATTCAACATGAAAGTTTGAGGGTCTGGGAGATAGTAATTTTTTAAAAAAACAGGAAACACCACTAGTATGGAAGGCAAGGTGCTATCTGTGAGGACTCAGATCAAGATTGTTTTCTGTATGATTCAGCATATAGTCCCCAGAATGCAGGACAAATTCACGGTCTCTCATGGGAATGGTGCATCTTTGAAAATGCCATATAGTAATAAAGAATATTAGCTGATTTCTTTGTGTGTGGTGGGGGTTGAATTAAACAACATACAATTATTATGTATGCAATTACAGTACTTTGTGTGTAAGCATGTCTATGTAAATATATAGATTGCTGTTCCAAGTCAGTTGCTATCCTTAAGGGCACTTTTAAAGACATGCTTATGAAACGTATTTATTATATCTTTAGCATATATGTTAAATAGATAATTGAACAGACATTTAGGTGACAAAGTAGTGGTCTACTTCAGTTTTATTAAGGATACACTTACTTTATATAAGTACGCATGTTATTTGTTACATATTAAATAATTTCATATACATGTGTATATTCTAAGTTTAAAATAATGTGAAGCTGCATTCAGTTGAACCTTGTCCAGCTTGACATAAGAAGCACAAGTTGGACATGAGATGCCCTAGTTGGTGGTCATGGGGCCTCACTAGCTATGAGACCTAGCCTTAGCCTCTTAACCTGAATTAACTGACAGCAATTTCCTGTCAACTATATAATCTAGGTCTAGAATTATAGTACTAATTTTATAGGATTTTTATGAGAACCAAAGAAATTAACATGTGAGTGAGCACTGTCAACTGCAAAGCACTCCTTGGACATAGTAATTATTATAATGGGACGCTCTCTATGAACTCTGCGGTTTCCAGATGCTCTCTGACTTGCCCTTATAATTCCTCTGGGCCTTTCCCCAGGTGGTGGAAGTAAGAGAATCTCATTAAAACTAAAATTTACCCTTGGCTCAAAGGGTCCTGAACCAGAGCCCGATTTTCTAAACTTTATTGCAGCTATCCATCTGCCCTGAATATCCATCCTTCATCATTAATGCCTTCAAGTTTTACAAGGATAGTTCAGTGGGAAATGGATTCTCTTTAGGGAGATGCTGAATTGATGCTTGTCTCCGTTCAGGCTGCTAGAAGAGAATACGCTAAGAGATCATGTCCCTTCTTATAAGGGCATTAACCCTATTCATGAGGGATCCACTCTGATGACCTAATTACCTCCCAAAGGCCCTGCCTCCAAATACTGTCACATTGGGATTAGGCTTCATCATATGAATGTTAGGGGGAACACAGACTTTCAGTCCACAGCAGGGCTCATTGTCATTTAGACTTTAGGATTGCTGGTTGGAGTATCCTGTCCCATTGTGTATTTTGTTGTCAGAGACCTTTGCAGGACAACTTTTCTGTGATTCCCATGCATAGAGTGGGTGAGTGCCAGCTTCTTCTGATTGTCATTCATTATGCTACTATTGGTGTACAAAACATTTACCTTTCAATTATATTTACCATATATGGTATCGTCTTGTGTATGGGGGTATGGACTTGTTTGTGTGATGAATTTCAAATGTTTTTCATTCATTTTGATAAAGCAAGACATATCATTACAACTCAATATAATAATTAAAAACAACTCATCAAAAATGTTTTTTGAAAACTCTCTTGTTTTTAGTGGGATTGTGTGCAAAATAAATATTCCTGACTTCCACTGCCTCTCTGAGCCTCCCCCCAACCCTGAGCCTCTGAAGCAGTTAAAGCAGGTATCACTAAACTAAGACCCAACTTTTATACCTGCTAAGCTGTGGAGCTGAGACGTGATCAGATATCCTGGCTGGGTGCCTAGTCTGGTATCTGCTGGCAGCTTTCCTGTCCCTCTGATCTTTCAGTAAATATTTTTGAATAATTATTTTTGATATTTGAAATGTACTGAACATTTTCTAATAACAACAACAAAAAAAAACTTTCTGATCAATGCGAAACTTAAATCTATGCCTCAGTGACCCACATAGTATTCCAGTTCCTATCACCTACTGTCTTGTCCCTATACTCTCAGCAGTTGTCCAGGGTTATTCTTTGTCTGTATTAGAATGTTTTTTCAGGTTGCTTAAGGGATCTTGCAGATACTTGTGACAAAGAATCATAAATGCTATTGTTAAACTGAATAATGAATGAAGTCCCAAATGTTCATGCTAATTAATGCTTTTTGAGTCGGAGATGAAATGAGAGTAATATCATCAAGCTGTGGATGAAAGTTATCCTCAAAGCTCCATCATCTACAAAGAGAATAGGACAGAAACTGCCTTTGTGCAGGTGCAAGACCATGTTACTTTTGAGCAGTGAACTTGAGATGTCTGGGATACAAATTGGGTTCCCTATTAACTATTAATCATTCCTTTTTTTTCTTTCACCTTCAGCCACTCACAACTGACCTTCACTACTATTACATCCTGGAGCTGTCATTTTATTGGTCTTTAATGTTTTCGCAGTTCACTGATATCAAAAGAAAGGTAAGAGCAGTTATGTTGTAAAGTGCTTGCAAACATGCATCTTTAATGGCCCTTAGCAGGTGGGTGTAGACTCTCAAAGGCACTCACACCTGTTCTCCTGGCAGCCCTAGGTTAGTATGACCTGCTGCATTATTACAGAAAGTTCTCTATTTTTGCTTGTGCTGTTTTGTATTTTGTTTCTATTATTTCTTCACTCATCCCCTAAAACTTAGCCTTCTTTTCTCCATGTAATGATGTAGCAGTGAATCCCCATAGAAATGATTTTCTCTCAATCTAATTCCCAAGTCCTCTGTTCTCCAAATTAAATAAAAAGCAAAAATTCTATTTGTAGCTCCTGGGAGAGAGTAAAGTCTCAGTGTTTCAGCCCTATGGAGTTAATTCCCCAATTGCAGGGTTATCCAGTGTCAAAATTTATCTTGGAAATGCAGCATTCCTCAGTGAACTGTGATCTGGTTTCCACCTATTCCCTCCACTGGAATTGCTTTTGTGTGACCCCCTACGTGTTAAATCCACTTATTCTGGCTTTCATCCTACCAGCTTCTGGGCAAAATTGGCACTTCTAGCTCTTTACTACTTATTTTTCTGTGACACCATATTTGGATCAATCCTTCAAAGTCACCTTGCTGTCCTTTGTCTTAATGCCTTGTGCCCTACATATTTGGGTGCACCAGAGTTCTGGACCTGAATTACAGGATGCCATCTCCCTGGATGATTGAGTTTATACTTCCTGACACTTCCAACCATAACCTACATCCCACTAATTCTGAAATGTTTCTCTTCTGCCCCACATTATCTCTGGGTCCATACTTCCACATCTGTAGTCACAGATGATAGTACTGGTTGAACATCCCTAAATCTGAAAATGCAAAAGGCTCTGAAATTTGATACTTTTTGAGTATTAACATGATGCTTAAAGTAAATAAATGCTCATTGGAGCATTTTGCATTTCAGATTTGTATATTAGGGATGCAAATCTGTAAGTATAATGCAAACATTCCAAAATCCAAAGAAATCCAAAGTTCAAAACACTTCTAATCCAAAGCATTTGGGGTAAGGGATACACAACGTACATTGTGTTATTTTTGTACATTATATCATTTAGTCCTGACAACAAATCAAAGATCCAGTTTGATTATTTTATTATTTATGCTTATTTTATGAATGAGGAAATTAAGCCTTACATGCAAAGTGCTCCTGACTGAAGACATGGTCTTCTAGTCTTGTTCTTCCTCCAGTAACCCTTAGAACCAACAGTCATGTCAGCCAGGACGTTTTCCTTTGCTCTTGTTTTTGCCACTCCGTGTACCTTCTTTCCTTAATATCACTGACAAACGTACAGTTCCCTCTCCTTTTGCCCACTCTGTTATGTAGTCTCTTAAACAGTCTTCGTATCTAAGTAGTCATTCTTGTTTATCTGCTGCCTAAGAATTATGTTTCTAAAACCTTCAAGACAAAGTTCAAATACTTGGAGGATAAAACGCAATGTCTTAGTCCAATTGAGCTAATACAACAAAATGCCAGATTGACTGAGTAGCTTATAAAATCTATTTCTCACAGTTCTGGAAGGTGAGATGCCCAAGATCAAAGCACCAGCAGATTCAGTGTCTAGCAACAACCCACTTTCTCATAGATGGCAACCTTCTCACGCTGTCCTCTCATGGTGGAAGGGGCAAGACAGCTCTTTCAGGCTTCCTTTATAAGGACATGAGTCCCATTCACAAGGGCTTCTGCCAAAAGGCCCCATGTCCTAATACTATCACTTTGGGGGTTAGAGTTTCAATATATATGTATTTGAGGAGGACATAAGCATTTAGTCCCCAGCAAGCAAGATATGTTCACCTTTGCACCCCCACGACTATCAGTGTAGCTGCTCATCGTGGGGATCAGTAAGTTGAGGGTAAATGAATAAGCGAAATCAGTTCCTTTACGTTATGATGGAGCACAGTACTGCAATGTGTCATTTCTTGGTTAAATCAGTAATCTGCTAAGTTGCAAACTGGTATCCAAGTGGCAGCTGAAAAGCGTTTTAAGAGTCTATGGGCCTACTACCCAAGTCCCCTTCGCCACATATGCTCCTTCCGCCATCCTACAGCAGTGGCTTACTTGGCTGGCAAAAAGCTGTCTTTTCTGATTGTATGGCTACAAGGCCCTTAATATGGTATATACCAACTGATTCTCAGAAGAAGTAGGTGGCCCCTGTCAAGGCGAGCTTGAGCATAACAGATGACTCTTTGACACCCATAATTTGTGGTTCCTTTACTCATTGTACCCAATACTCCGAGTTGGTTTCTGAAATCATTTACAGACTCTTTAGTGATGGTATGTCAAGTGAGTCTCTTCTGTCCTACATGAGGGAGTCTTCTTTGGTCACGTAGTGCCAATACATGTAGACTGATTATTTTCTATGTGCCAGGTACTGTGCAAGGCTCATGTTGCATTTTATTTTCTTTTTTGAGGAGACCTTTTGTCCAGGTAGTCACATAAAACACTTATATAACAGAGAGCTAGAACCTTCTTCTTCTTCTTCTTCTTTTTTTTTTTTTTTTTTTTGGGAAAATTGACGCACAGAGTGAGTTTATGTAAGTTTCTCAGGGCCATGTAATATGGGAATGAATTAGAGGCTAGGCTTACCAAGTAGAGCCTTGTGATTCGCTCTTGGATTAGACACGTACATAATCCTTGCTTTGCCATGCTCCTGACATTACAGGTAGTAAGCCTTTCACAGCTCTTTGCCATTTTATCGGTCCTTCTCTTGCTTAGTGAGAACTAGAGGTGCCATCCAGAGTCAAAAAGCAGGAATAGCTGTCCTTGGCTTCCAGAAGCCTAGTCCTAGTAAGACATTGCTGTACCAAAAGTTACCAAGTCCCTCCACTAGCTTGAGCTTTCTCATCACATGGGGAACATGGCTTTGCAATGAGCCAGCAGGGCTCAAGAAGTCTTTATTGCTGTATTAGTTTGTTTTCACACTGCTGTGAAGAAGTACCTGTGGCTGGGCATGGTGGCTCATGCCTATAATCCCAGCACATCAGGAGGCCAAGATGGATGGGTGGATCACTTGAGCTGACGACTTCAAGACCAGCCTGAGCAACATGGCGAAACCCTATCTCTACAAAAAATACAAAATTTAGCCAGACGTGGTGCACCAAGTGAGCCAACATGGCACCACTGCACTCCAGCCTGCGTGATAGAGCCAGACCTTGTCTCAAAGGAAAAAAAAAGAAAGAAACACCTGAGACTGGGTAAATTATTAAGAAAAGTTTAAGAGATTTAATTGGCTCGCAGTTCCATAGGCTGTGCAGGAAGCATGATACTGGGATTTGCTCGGCTTCTGGGGAGGCCACAGGAAACTTACAATCATGGCAGAAGGTGAAGGAGAAGCAAGGCATGTCTTACATGGTGGAGCAAAAGAGAGGGAGAGGTGCCACACACTTTTGAACAACTAGATATTATGAGAACTCACAATCCCGATGACAGCACCAATGGGGGATGGTATTAAATGATGAGAAACCACACCCAGGATCCAATCATATTTGGGGATTACATTTCAACATGAGATTTGGGAGGAGACACAGATCCAAACCATATCAATTGCTTTAAGCCAAATGACTATTATCTCAATACTTTTCATAGGTAAATTATTTTGGAGGATTGAAATGTATCATTTTGTATTACTTTAACATATATAGCATCAGTGGAAAACACCTGTAAAAGGGATAATTTTGTAGTAAAGTTTGTGGAATTGATCCTAGGCCTGTATATATTGTCAGTGTTTAGAAATTGAGTGTATATTTTTTGCTAGTCAACACCAATAGTTTGTTTTAGATAGGTAGCGCCTCTGTCTTCTCCTGGTCAGATTACATTTGTACATTCCTGATGCAGCTGGTTTATTCTTGTTTCTTGCACAAAAATGGGAATTTGGCCACTACCAGACGTGCTTATTCCCTGGCACAGGTTTTAATTAGGAAGGCCTTTTCCTCTGCTGCCATCTCTCATTAGGGAGCCGCAGTGCTTGCTTTTACCCTTTGCATCTTGCTGAATGGCCCCATGGGTCCTTGGCAGTTTCATCCTTATTACGCCCCCACTTGGAGGACCTGCTGTTCTAGCCATCAGTGAAGATTTATGGCACGTTCTGTCTGCCAGATGCACTCTCCACCTTCTGTATTGGAACTATTAACTGAAGCCTCTAAAAACAGCCTGCTTCTTTATGATGGGGTAGGGGTGTTTGAAGACACCCATTGGCAATACAGTATGGAAATCAACTTCAGAAGACTGTTCATGAGTTTGTTAACAGAAGGGTTATCACAATGTTTCTTTGGCTCCCATATTAAGTGACAAAGAATGTCAATGGCCATTTTCAAACAGGGACCAGGATTTATAAACACTGGCTCCAAATGCATGCCTCAAACTTTTAGAATCAGTACTTTAAATAGGTTTAACAATCACTTATTTTGATTTATTGGGTTCACGAATTTTTCTAAAATGGCTTTGTACTCATAAACTCTTCTTTTTTGGCATCTTTTTTTTTAATTGCTCTATTTCCACATAGAATCTGAAGTTTAAAAATGAGGGGAGAACTTTTCATCTTCATGGTGACAGAACACATTGCCTCACTTTTAATCATTTCCAGAGTTGGTACTTATTTGGTCAGTGATAAGAAATACTATTATCTTCCCAAAGGGAAGATTAGATGAAAAATAAAAGATGTTTAAATTATCTTCTATTTCCCAAGGCTTAATTTTTATCAAAATTTTATCCTTTAGCACCTGTTCACAATGAACATTTCTCCTGCCATCTAAAATATCCAAAGGAAGCTTATAAATATTTTCGCGTTGGAGCTCAGAACAGCTTGCTTATGTCTAAATCCTATGTCCCTTTTAACTAAGCTGCTGTTTGGCTTGAAGGCTTGGGCCTTCGGCCAATGAGTTCTGCTCGTGTTCAGAGTCCTTCTCAGGAAAGCATCCCTGGCAGAGTTCCAGGGCCCAGCTGGTGAAATCAACTTGTTGCTCTTTTGGTCTTGAAACCGAGAGAAACACTACATCTTATAAAAGATTCCTGACAGAGAGGTATGATTAAGTATAGCAAGAAACTTATTGATGAGCTTGTGTAAGCTCTCTACTAACATTTTGCGGAGAATAACTGGAGCCCATTATTGTAAGTGCTTTAGATGCCTTTGGAGGTCGTATCATGCTCCAGATCTTGCCTGCTGCAGTTAGTTTTAGGGGAAAGGAAAATGCATGTTTTAATCTTCTTACGAAGAAGCAGCATGGAATAGAATTACATAAAATAATGTATGTAAAACTAGGTAGTACAGTACTTGACAAATAGCGCTTAGACAGTACCTGGAACATAATGACCCAGTAAGGAAAGTCAAAAAGCACCTACCATTAACACCATTGATTCATAAAGGAAAGGGCATTTTACCATAAAAGAAAGGGAGAAAGAACATATTGTAATAAAGTACAATCCTTTAAATTTATCATTAAAAGTCCTTGTTTTTCTCATTTTGTCCTAGACTGGGGAAAACATTGTTATGGGTGCAATATGGCTTAGAGGTTAAAGGCGTGGGCTCTGGAGTTTGTCTACCTGCCCAGCACCACTCCTAATTCGATGTGACCTTGAGCAAGTTACTTTACCTTTCTGTACGTTAGTTTTCTGATCCAAAGAATGGAGTTCACATAACCTACCTCATGGGTGTGTTGTAAATGTAAATAAGTAAATAAGTAGTACATGTACTTAGAACAGTGCCTGGCACATCATAAATGCTCAATAAATGTAGCCTTTCCTTGTAGTCATTAAGGCACTTGCCAGATACTGCCAGCTTTTCACCCTCAGGCACACCCAGGATTGTGCTTCTCAGCCAGCCTCCCATTTTGTGATTGGGTGGGGCCCTATGACTAGTGGGCTGTGAACAATATTGATTTGAGCCGCTTCTGAGCTAGAGTATTATAGTTGCTGGCATGAGACTCTCTAGAACTCCCACCTCTAGCACAGTGATTAGTAACACTGGAGATAGGGGCTGCTCTGTCAGCCTGGGTTTCTTAGTGCCTCAGGCAAGCAGAGTCCCCTGGCCCCCAACCAATGATAACATGTAATGAGTAAGAAATAAGCCTTTGTTTTAAACCCCTGAGGTTTTAAGGTCTTTGTAATCGCTGCATATCTTAGCTTATCTTGACTGGCGCAGATGTTAATAATAATATGGCTAGTTATCATTTCCTAGGATAATATTTGGAAATAATTTGTCGAAATCAGTACCTCTCGAAATGTGCTGTTTGAATCCCTGACGATCCCTGAGGCCCTTTCAGGAGGCCTGCAAGGGCAAAAGTGTTTGTATAATAGGGAAAATGATGTGGCATTCTCGTGCCTCAGTTTCTATGTAAAATAGAGTTTCAAAGTTACACTTGCTTTATGGGGTTGTTGTTAAGAATAAATGACAATATCAGACAGAAGAGCCTTTGGCACATGAGAATTAGGCAAATCAGAGGGTAAGTAGGAATTCACCAGGTAGTCAAGGTGGGATGGGCCAGGAGCCAAAAGAGGAGAAAACACAAGCATCACAGCCAGAAGGAAAAAAAAAAACTGTGTGGCCAGAGGTCTGCACAGAGACAAGAAGCAGCTTCCAGGAAATTCTGCAGCTAGAATTCTGTATGTTTGTGAGGAGTCAGGAGTGGGTAGCTCAGGCAGCTGAAGAAAGAGGAGTTAGAATGTGGAGGATAAGGCTGAGGATGATGAGAGTTCCCCAAACCCCTCCTGACAATTTACATGCCATCCCAACCTGGTTGACCTGAGGGAGACTTTTTCCATCTTCTGTCTAAAGCACAAAATTGAGTCCCTGGTTACCCATTGTCAATTTAGGCCTCAAGACCTTTATAGTAAATGGACGATGGCTTTTGAGTCCTGGGATGTTTCTGATTTTAGTAGAACACAATCTGCCCCCTATCTGCCCCCTACTGATCATTCTGGATGTTTTCAGCCCAAATGGGTTTGTTTGATATCATAAAGGGTTACCATTATCTCTGTTCCGGGGATTATTGCAAAAAAAAAAAAAAAAGAGTTAATTCTGCTAACCCTTGTATTACTTAAGACTGTTAGATTGAGTATGTTTTAAATGTCTCAGAAGTGACCTTTCCCCATTAAAAGCTGTGCAAACTAGTGTGACTGAGCCAAGGGTAATTTAAACAGAACCCAGAAGGTATAGTACAAGACCTTCATCTCCAGGCACTTGTGATTTAGCAAGGCTCATAGTAAGAGAGAGCTTCTGAGGATCTAAAGTTCAGTGAATAAAAAGACATGTATAATTAAGAAAACTATCTACATCATTTGAAAGCAGAGTGCATTTGGAGAGTGTGCTTTTGATCAGGAGAGGAAGGAAGGCGTGAAGGAGGACTCCAAGGCGTTGGAAATCAAGCTCCATGCTCTGGCCGGGCCCATCAGATGCTAATCAACAACACTATCTTACCATTTTCTATTGTGCAAATAAAATTTTATTGTGTCCTTTTCCATGGTGATAAAATCAATTAAAGATTAAATATTAACTAAATAATTCACAGTAGACAAGATTATGAGTTCTTGATCTTGAAATGGGACCATAAATGTTGCACGGGAGAAAGATTGAGTAAACTCTGCTTATACAATGGTTATTTCATTTATATATGTTTCTAGAAGTCATAAAGTAACGGCACATCTAGCAGTAGAGAAAACAATACTGAATCCAAACAAGCATCTTACTTTTGAAAGCTTGTGAAGTCTCCTTGGTTTTCAAATTGTTTAAAATCTGTGGTTATACTTGATCATGAGAATTTTTTTGTTCTCTTTCTTTATAGTTTATCTGAATGTTGAGAGTAATATTTAATGGATTACATCAGGACAGCTATGAAAATTAAATCTCTTACACATTTTTTGGTCTGACAAAAATGTGGTGAAGTTAGCCATGAGCCTATGTGGTTACCACATCTTAGATAATATGACTTTTCCAATATGATGCTTTCCTGTATGTCCTTTGATGTGACTCTAAGGCAGGTCACAAAGCTTTTCTGTGAAGAGCCAGGTAATATTTTAATTTGGGGGGACATGTAATCTTTGTTGCAAGTTCTCAACTCTGCCACTATAGCAAGACAACTGCCATAGACAGTAAGTAAACAAATGGGCATGGCTGTGTTCCAATAAAACCTTATTTACAAACCCAAATCTGGCCATCTGGCCCTTTGCCTGTCTTTGCTGTAAAGTAGAATAACCTGTTGTGCATATTTGATGGACAGTGGGGATGTTAGATTTGAGAATGGCTAGTGGAGATATTTAAATCACATCAGTATACATTATAAAAACATTTTGATAGTAACCATAGTAAATTCAACATCTTTAAACCAATTAATTTCATGGCACTTGGTGTTTTTAAAATGAAGTCTGTGTGTTACAGTTATCCCCCTCAAGGACCTAAATGTGTATACATTTAGTCCAAAAGGAGAAAAATCTATAATCTATTGGGGGAAAAGTGTTGAAATAGATTCAACTCTAGATCTAATGTGAATGAAATTTTATTCACAGACTGAATTTTGGAGAAGGGAGTAATTGATTCTTTCCTGCCAGGACTCCTCCACTTTATAATGGAACAAACGTTTCCCAAATAAGTCACAGTTCTTCATTCCTTTCCACATTTTCCTGTAGATATTTACCTTAGGGTGCATAGGCTATACATAAGAAAAAAGTGAGTTCTAGTTGGAGTTTTGAAGAGCCTTATGTGAAATATCTTTCTTTAAATGGTCCATTTAACCAACTCTCTTATTTAGAGTGAGCCAAAATTCAAAGCCAGTCGAAACAGAACAACCAAATAAATTGTGGGAGATTGTACATACATTACGTGAACTCTTCACATCATGAATTGGTAAGAGAAGATTATGATTCTCCTCAAATTATCTAATGGGGAGAGACCCAGAATCAACTGATTTCTATAAATCACCCCAAATATATTTTTATTATTTAGCCATTGTCTCAAAATCCTACACAATTTTTTAGTCTTTTATTTCTTTGTTTTGTTTTTTAACCAAATTATTAAAGCTTTAGAAGTTGTACTGCTATTTATTCTAGAACCCACCGTAAGACAGGACAAAGCAGCAAATTATTCTGATGTGAATTTCTGGTACTGTATTTCATTTTTGCCTTAAGGACGTATTTTGTGATTTATTTGCACACATTAGTTTTAATATTAAGATTTGTTAGTATACTATTTGGGGGTTTTGGTATTCTTTAAGAGGTTTTATATATAGTCATCCTGATCATCAGGACTTTACCCATCTCCAAAGGCTGAAAAGCTATTATATCTTTATATTCCCTTAATGGAAAAGCTGCTTATGATTATTCTTGATGTGTGTAAATTTTGTCCGAAATCCTCACCGTCTCCATCTGTTTATTCATTCTAAAATGGAGATGAAGACTGAGTAGCTGCTCTCTTTAGCACGTTGCCAAGTTACATGCTTAAAGTCCACTTCTACCCCCAGCATTCTGAGTTTTATGCCAAGGCAGGAAAATCACAAGAGAGAAAGGAAAACTGTTTGTTATTATCCCTAAAAAGAAAAACATGTTACTCTGTAAAAAGTCATATAAATTTCTATGTGCCTTGGAGTTTCAAATAAGAGAACTATTTTTTATTTGTTTGTTTATTTTTTTAATGAGGGGTTTCTATTACTGCAGTTGCCATAAAATGAAATCAGCTTTAAGCTATGCTGCTGTTCTTCTGTTTCCTAGAGAGTCTGAAAATCAGTTCATTGAGTAACCTGGTGCTATTACCTGACTTCTATTCATATTAGTTAGATTACAGATTTATTAATTTTATTAAATTCAGGAAAGCTCATATGCGTCATTTGCATCTGAGGGAGAAGAGCCTTTTTCTTGCACTTCAGAAGTATTTCATATTCTTCTTGTCTGTGCACATCTAAATCAGCCTTTAATTAAAATCTTGATCTTCTAAATTCCCTTTATAAAGAGGTTCACTAATATTTTTTCTTAATCAGTTGCAAAAATTATTCCCAAAAGAGATTGCATAAAATTAATATATTATCCAGCCAATGAGAATTTAGGGAACAGTTCCTGTTTATAGTATGTGTATGTATTATTTTTAATGAAAAATGGGTGAATTTTGTTTTTGTAAAGGCATGTACATCAAGATGAATTTGTAGTGCCTCCTGAAAACAATATTATTTCAGAGATTCTCTACAGCTTGATCATTGTGAAGGGAGTTGCGTTATATAAACTTTCAGATCTGTGTCTCAATGAGAGGTAGATCCCTCTGGATGTTTGGTGCTAATATTTTACTGTACGTAAAATTCCCCTAGAGAACGGAATTAAAGATGCTGATTTTCATTCTAACAGTTGGGGATGGAGCCCAGGTAGCTGGAATTTTACTTGTACCCAGGAATTTCTGATGTGAAAGCTACACAGAACAGACTAGAAAAGTTTTCTAGGTTCCCTAAATGCTATTTGAAAATGTAATGAGGAAAAAACAGCCTTATCTTACCAGCTTTTAATGCTAAAATGGATGACTCTTCCTTGAATTCTTTTATTTCAGACTTCTAATTAAGTTTGAGTGACGACCATGTTTGATTTTTTCCCCCTTGTCTCTGATAATTAACATAGGCAAAGCTACTGAAGTAAAGGTCAACATTAGGGTAAATATCAAGCAGGGAACATAGAAGGAGCCCTTGATAATGGCTGTGAAAATGTCAAGAAACAATATGGCCGAATAGCAGGAGGTTGAGGACACAAGTAAAGCACGTATCCAGGCCAGTCTGTTTTGAATAAAGGCTTTGGCATCAGTCTTCAGTCTGAAGACCAGTAAGAAATCACAGTCTCTCTCCTTAATTGCAGTTATGAAAAATGCAGGAAAACATTTCAACCTAAAATGCTAATGTTCTTTCAGCCATGACTGTGTCTGTGTGCGCACTAATCACTTTCAGCAGTTGCAAATATAAGGATGGAAGTTTTCCACCCTGCATTGATAAAATCCAAATTGGCAATTTGTTTAAAATGGTTATTTGGACCAGATTCAGTGCCTGCTCAAAGAAGTGTGTTGGGTCAGGAAGACGTGAGTAACACATAAAATAATGATTGCATGGCCTTTATTAAAGGTATTTTATTATGTATAATGCATTCTGAAGCAGAAATGTAAAAGATGGCAAATCCATTATTCATTCTTTTTTCATATTCATACAGATAGGACTGTAATGAAAATTGGTCTTCTGCCATGGGCATAACTGTGAATCCTTCAGTAATAGAACAAATGTTTTCTAGGACCAGGTGATTTATATGCAAAAAACATCTTTACAAAGCAAATTTTGTCTAAAAAACAAGGCTCTTATTTTTAAAGGAGCTGTGCTGTATTGGCAAGGCCATTGGGTTGTTTATTGACGATATATTAGATACATCTCAGGAAACTTCATTATAAAATGGTACTAATCCACCATAAGTGTTTTAATCAATTTATATTTATTCATTTTTAAATTAAATAGAGAAAAACCCTTGTTCTCTTTCAGTGAGCCAAGAGCAGTCATTCAGAGCTGAACAATAGAAAATGTGGAAAGTATTGTTCTTTTTAGGTATTCAGCTGGTTAAACTTTGAAATCTGTGTATTAAGCATAGCAAATATAAACTCATTGAATTTCTGAATTAAGCAGTGTGTGTTTTCATTTGATTATGTTTAGGAAACAGTTTAAAATATTAGTTGATAGGTAAGCTCTACTTTAATGGATCCATTGTTTTGAAGTAGTTATTATCTGGTAGAATACTATACTCCACATGATGGAATCTAGTAAGTAACAGCTTGGAGAGAACAGATTTTATCTTTCAGTGGAAAATGTTATCAGTGCAATTTTTATTGTATGTCTAAGGCATTTTGGTATTGTCTAACTTTAATGATTTAAGAAAACCTTAGGTACTAACTGCAAAGACAGCAGAATTTCAGAAGTAGGTAAAACTGGTAAGTTGCACCTGTACATAATCACGTGTTAAACTCAGAGTATGGTCATCATTTCTCTTCTGCCTGAGCTGAGAACTAGATGTAAATGTGAGTCTAGATGAAGGAATATAGTGGTAGGTCAGCCACTGCATTCTCAATGCTCAGTTCTGTCGTGGGCAGTTAGAATTAACTGTTGGAAGACGCATGCTCCTGACAGTGGAATCTACCATCAATGTGTCATGCTGTTTGGAGACTAGGTTAATTGAAAATAAGAGAAATCGTTGCACTTCATTTCTTAAATTATCTGACCTCATTTAGCAAACTAATATACTGTTTATCCTAGTAATAAATCAATATGTATGGTTGTCCATAAATGTTAGGCACTTTCCAGGGAAGAAAATAACCTCCGGACATGTTCACTAAACTGTAGACAGAATCATTTAAGCAATTAAAGTTGTTGAAGTTGACTTTTCAGACCCTAACCTGTAGTGACATCAACAGCTACTCAGCTGCTAAATAAAGAGGGCGCATGTGTGGGCTCTCCCACACTCTCTCCCCGCCACATATACACAAATATGAAATTAGTAAAGACTTCAAATATTATTTAATCACCATAACTATGAAGCCTAGAATTATAGAATTGACAGCATAAAAATAACCTGATCCAGTCTCTTAATTGTATAGATAGCCAGACTCAGTGGCTCACACCTGTAATCCTAGCACTTTGGGAGGCTGAGGCAGGTGGATCACTTGAGGTCAGGTGTTCGAGACCAGTCTGGCCAACATGGTGAAACCCATCTCTACTAAAAATACAAAAATTAGCTGGATGTGGTGGCGCACACCTGTGATCCCAGCTACTTGGGTGGCTGAGGCATGAGAATGGCTTGAACCCAGGAGGCGGAGGTTGCAGTAGCTGAGATTGCACCATTGTACTCCAGCCTGAGTGACAGAGCAAGACTCTGTCTCAAAAAAAAAAAAAAAAAAAAAAATTATATAGATAGGCAATTACCCTACCAAAAATTACAAAATTGATGAGTTGGATTACAAATTGGCTCTTATGAAATAGGTGCTCCATAATTGTTCAAGACACCTACATTTTTCAGGAGTCTGGTCCTGTCGAAAAGACCCTGGTTTTAACTTTCTTGCACTTATGTTTAACTTAGAAGTTGCCTTAACCACAGAAAAAGCAAACAATAATAACTGAACTGAATTGGAGAATATAAGTTAGAGACAGAGGCCTCTCTGAGTTGTGGAAAGGTGGATAGGTAAGTGAGGGTCCAGGATAGGTAAGTGGGGGTCCAGAAGAAAGTGGCTCTGTCACCCAGTGAATCAGGAACCAGGGCAGAAGCCATGAGAGCTAAAGGGTCACAGAGGAAAAGTACAAGGCTATTTAGAAAAAGAGACAGCACTAGGGCCTCCTCCTTCCCCTTGGGTAGAAGATTAAGTGGAATTCACAAGGAACCGAGGAGTCTACCTAATCTAGTTGCTGTTGCCTTTGTAAACCAGATGTTTAGCTTGGCAGAACATCCACCAACCTTAGCACTGTCACCCACACTGATTCTCAGAACAAACGAGAATACTCACAAGGGAATGTTGTAGGAAGGAGTTTATGAAGACATCTGTAAGAATAAAAACCTAGTCCTGTTTTGTGTTCATGACGAGTAGTATTAGAGAGTATTTATAAGTGCTTTGTACCTACTGCAATGTGATAGATAAAATTAAGTCCTTACAACCTCAGAAATAATTTTATTCTTGACCCTTAACCTCCCAATTTAGATCTGAATACAAATGATACGTAGAACAGTTACATATCAGGGATTAAATAGTAGAGTGATTACTTTCTATTCAACAAAGTTAAAATATCTTTTTAAAAGAGTGGTAATAGACAAAAAAAAAAGCTACTAATTTTTAAAATCTATAATCTATAATGCTGCTCTGGCTTCTACACGTCTCTCCTTCTTACTTGACTCCAGCCACACTCACCTCCTCGCTATTCCTTGAACACATCAGGATAGAAAGACCGTGATGGATAATGCCTTTGCCTTGGTTGTTTTTTCTGGCTTGAATATTTTCTCCCCATCTATCTATAAGACTAGCTTCCTCATCATCTTTAAGTCACCTTCTTAGAGAGACCTGCCCTGGTCTGGCCCCTCTGTGTATTATTATAATGTATCTCCCCCAGCAACCAGGACTCCCCACCCTTCTTATCATGATTGCTTTTTTCCCCCATAGCACAATTTTACCTTCTACTATAAGAGATCATTTACTTATATTTTTTGTCTGTTCTCCCTTACTAGAATATACAAGTTCCACAAGGGCAAAAGTATTTGTCTAGTTTTCTTACTTATTTTTCCTCAAAGCCTAGAACTGTCTAGAGCATAGTAAATGCTCAGTCACTATTTTTAATGAATAAATGACCATATGAATATTGACTTCTCAAGATAAAAATTTGGGTTTATTCCCCTAGATTTAACCTACATGCTGCGCTTTTTCATAATCGGGATCTGCTCATACGTCAGTTTTCAGATATGCTTTTCATTTTCACGCTCTCTCCCTTAGAGAGAAAGATTCAAATAAATCTACCCTAGATGAATGGTCTATGGGGAATAGTCCTCTTCCGCCAGAGGCTTCAAATAGAGCAACATTAGGGTCAGTCTTGGCATTTAAGTCTCAAAGAAATTCAGACTTACTCTGAGAGAGATATATAGATTAGATAAAAGTATGAGTAAAAGACTGTATTTCTAAGCAACAAAAATTCCATTTCACAACAAACCATGTCCAGATAGTCAAGAGATAATATCAGAAAAAAAAATCTTCACTGAGGCCAAGATGAGGTTCCCTTGAAGCTGACCAAAATAAGGATGGTCAATTTACTATTATTGCTGCAAGATATATTTTTTTCTAATGTCTATGGACAGATAATGATTAAAATTCAGGGCATCAATCCCCATGAGTATGCAGTATACCTAAGTAACAAGCATGCATAGGTACCCCCCTGAATCTAACATAAAACAATTTTTAAAAATTCAGGGCTTGTTTGTGTAGGTCCTATCAAAAAAGCCAACATGGTAGGATTCTTATTTTAGTATCCCAACAGGCATATTCTGGGAGAAGGATGCTAACACTGAGATGCACATTCCAAGAAATCTGAGATAACAGAAAACCATCACCCCCGTCTTAATCCATTTGAGCTGCTGTGGCAAAATACTGTAGATTGGGAGTCCTGTAAACAACAGAAATTGATTTCTTATACTTCCAGAGGCTGGGGAGTCCAAGATCAAGGCTCTGGCAGATCTGGTATCTGATGAGGGCCCATTTCCTGGTTCATGGATGGTGCCTTCTAACTGTGTCTTCATATGGTGAAAGGGACAAAGCAGCTCTCTGGGGTCCCTTTTACAAGGACACTAATCCTATTCATGAGGGTTCTGGTCTCATGCCCTAATTACCTCCCAAATGCCCCATCTCCTAACATTATCACCTTGGGCATTACGATTTTAACATGAATTTGATGGGCACACAAATATTTAGACCACAGCACCACCGTTAACCTTGCTATGTGGCTTATCAGCCCTTCTGTAGACAGTGGACCGTCTGGGCTGGGAGCTATACAATGCCCTTTTCCTCTGACCTGCTGTCCCTTCATAGATGCCACACTCTGTTCAAAGACACAACCAGTACCTTCTGAAGCCCCAACCATTTAGTAGTCAGAGAAGTGGTCCAGTTAAACCTGTACAGTTGCCCCAAAGACCTTCCTAAAGTTCAAATGCACCGGGCACGGTGGCTCACGCCTGTTATCCCAGCACTTTGGGAGGCCGAGGCGGGTGGATCACAAGGTTAGGAGATCGAGACCATCCTGGCTAACACAGTGAACCCTGTCTCTACTAAAAATACAAAAAAAATTTAACCGGGCGTGGTGGCGGGCGCCTGTAGTCCCAGCTACTTGGGAAGCTGAGGCAGGAGAATGGCGTGAACCTGGGAGGTGGAGCTTGTAGTGAGCTGAGATCATGCCACTGCACTCCAGCCTGGGCGACAGAGCAAAAATAAAATAAAATAAAATAAAAAATTTTAAAAAGGTTCAAATGCAAGTAGTACCCTTCTTTTCTTGAAATTCTGTAGTGATTTCTCCCATAGCTTCAAATTATTTGGCTTGCTACAAAGCATTCTTTATGATATGGTCTTTGTCCTGGCTTGATCGCATTCTTGATAGTCACTGATTTCCTCCTATCTCCTGTGGCCCTAAATAAGTGCTTTGCCCCTTTTGCCATATGATGACACAGCTAGAAGTCACCATCTATGAACAAGGAAGTGGGCCCTCTCCAGATACCAAATCTGCCAGAGCCTTGATCTTGGGCTTCCACCAATCTCCTATGTGTCTCTCCCAACACGTGATGGACTCCCACAGGATAAGAGTTATACCTTATTCATACCTTATTCATCCTCAGTGCTAGGCTTGTGGAGGTTCTCAGTAAGTCCTGGTTCAGTGGCTGAATGGCTAAATGGAAATGTGATGTTGCTAAACTCTAATATGGTTGTTTTTTCTTTCCTCAAGGACTTTGGCATTATGTTCCTGCACCACCTTGTATGTATTTTCTTGATTACCTTTTCATATGTCAACAATATGGCCCGAGTAGGAACGCTGGTCCTTTGTCTTCATGATTCGGCTGATGCTCTTCTGGAGGTAAAAGTTTTCTTTCATCTTTAAGAATACAAAACCCAAAATTTAGGAAGTCCCTAATCTCATTAGCTCTTCAATGTTATGTTAGATGGTGCCTGGGTACAATAGTAAATAACTGCCTTGAAACTGTAGTGTTTCTTTGAAGGTTAAACTGGTGAAAATGAGATTTTAAATTAGTATATAAACTTTTATACAAAAAAAAATTGTTAATAAAATGCTGAAAACCTTTACTAATCCATACTTAAGAAATGAATGATTTTACAAAGGAAAATCATTATTTGATTAGGTTTTGTTTTGTGTGCTGTACCTTTTACCCTGATTTATTGGGAAATTTTGTAAAACTCGGTTTGGGTACTGATGGAAGCTATACATCCCAGTAAAATTAAGTAGGGGTCATCATTTTTATTGCCAAGATACATTTTCCTAATGTTTTTACAGTGAAAAGTGCATACGAATTGCAAATTTTATGTAGAAACTATGTTTTCTATATATGAAAGTATAAAGAATATCTGTGGAAATATTGGTTATATATGAATTGGTGACTATTATTTAGAATTCTTAAAGTGGTAAAATAAATAAAAATGTTCTAGCATATTTTAAAAGGTAAAATCCCAAGGAAAATTGTGATGTGATATTTACTTTTAACTATGGCTCCTGTGAAGAGTCATACTCAATAATGTTAATCATTAAAGTCTTTGCATTTTATATTAAGAAATTAATATAACTGGTCAGAATTACCTTGTAAGAGTACAAAGCCTATGTAGAAATGGTTCTTACAATCTGATCTGAATTCTGATTTATTTTCCTTTAGGCCCACCATTTTGCTTTAACTGCTTTGTTTTGCCACCTTTGAAGCAATTACTATACCATGAGTGTAGACTAGGCATACCCTCAAATAATGACCTGTCATTGCAATATAAGCAGAATTCTATGCTATAAAATTTGAATCTACTATAAAGGCAATTAAAGTTTGAGGTGTATACAGTACTTTGTTAAAAAAAAAAACTGGTCCTTTCATGTTATGAAATAGAAAAATAGACCTAATGGGCTAGATAAGTCAAATGATAATTTGTTGCTATGATTTTTAAGTGATTCAAGCTAACCTCTATTCAACATATTTTTTAATAGGAGAAATATAATTACTATAAAGAAATATAATAAGTATAATCAATAATATAGATTGCTTATATTGCAGTCCCCTGGAAATGAGTTACCATTTGGTTAAATCCTAAGTTTGCTTGAATGTAGAAATTTATACTGCAACCTAAGGCTGTACAATCAATCCTGTACAATTAGCCAACTGCATTGCCTGTGGAAATGGCTGGCATGATGCTTGGTAGTGCCATGGGGTAGATTCAGAAAATTTCTAATCAAGTTCCACTTGTATCCAGAAAAAAAAATTCAGAAATCTCAGTCATGTGGCTTAAAAACAAATGTTCTTCATCACCTAGATTCTCTTTAACATTATAAAAATAAATAACACTCAGAGTATTCAATTAATGAGATAAGTTACCTGTCAGCTCCTCAACATGTTATCTTACGGCCTAGACATTTCTGAAAAGTTTGTGTTTAAAGCTTATTTATTGAATACTGGTGAAAAAATATAAAAGAAAAATGTCATGATTTACGTAGCCAGAAGAAGGTAAAAGGTACCTTTTAACATAATTTATGGTGTTACCCCTGAAGTGTTCATGAAATTAAAAGCTTATAATCCTAACTTCCACCCAGTTAATAGATATTTCCCCTTAGGAATACATTCCTCTCATAACTTTGTGCTTTATTTAAATCTTTTAAATTATAGCTTCTGTGGATAATGTCAACAATCTTTTCAAATCTGACTCAGTTAATTTAAGTTTCCAAGAAGTAGAAAATAACGTTATAAATTCAGAAGACATCATCAATTTATAACCCTGTGTGTAGGTGCTGTGAATTCTATGTAAAAATGTAAAAAGAGATGATTAAGCAAAATTATGTTTTCAGTCTCACCTGTTTTTAGAATCATTTGTAAAAAAGTAGATGGTAGAGAAAGGGATGTGATTTCTTCCCTAATTTATAATATAAAAAGTCTTCACTTAAATCGCTCTCATAAATTATGCAAATACTTTTCACAGACCCTTTGAGCATTGGTGGCTTTCATCTAAAAATGACCCATTCATGTAACTTTGAAAATTCTACCTAAATGGATTAGTTGAAATGACATGATCTTGACACTTTCTTCATTTCTAAGTTCATGAGAATAAGCCAGAAAAGCATCTCCCAGAGTATTCCTTGTGCCTGTTTAAAGAAAACCTGTAATTTTAGGGAGAAAGGAAGAAAAACACAGAAAGCTCCATATATTCTATATAAAGTTCGTGGCCTCAGTATTTGAGATTCATAAAAAGGTTTAAAGGATTATCCAGCACTTCTGTTTGAACTGTTATACCAGATTTCTGTTTTGGTGTCTCTGGCTTGCTAATATCATCTATGATGTAAGAATTTCTTATTTTTCTCTCTGTTTTTCTGAAATCAACCATACAATTGAATTTTTCAGGTTGCTGAATATTTTATTAAATCTGTAACAGTCAGGAATTCTACTTACGGCTAATGCTGCCTCTCACTCAGCTTGTGGGTAATTTATAAATACTGATGCATGATACATGACATTTCAGTCACAGGCAATTTTATGCATCTGATAAAGTGTATCTTATAACAGACTCATGCATATTGAAAGAAACTCTTTATTATCAGTTTAACTACATTAATAGGTCACATTCCTTTCTTTCATAGGCTGCCAAAATGGCAAATTATGCCAAGTTTCAGAAAATGTGTGATCTCCTGTTTGTTATGTTTGCCGTGGTTTTTATCACCACACGACTGGGTATATTTCCTCTCTGGTGAGTATGCCAGTCTTCTTCCTGATAGAGCCACCCTTTCCAAATAAGCTTTCTGAACCATTTTCCTTTTGAATTTTACCATAAGTATTTAGAGGTTTAAATATATTGGGGGAGGGGAATACCTCAAGAAACTGCTTGATTTCTTCTTCCAGAAGAGGGTGGCACTCTTTACTAATGATTTCCACAGAATAGTTGGAAAAGGATGTGGCTTGCATGGGTTCTGAAGTCACAGAAAGCCATCGGTCATAGAAGGCACTAGTCTAGAATATGACTCAGGAACCTCAGCCATGAAGGTTGGAATTAAGAAAGAAACTGCAGTGTTGCAAACAAGTATATAACAGGAATCTCCTGTACCACGGGTTCACAAAGGGTTGTCCCTGGATTAGTGGCAGCAGCATCACCTGAGAACCTGTTAGAAATGCACATTCTTGACCCCACCCAAGACCCACTGAGTGAGCAACTCTGGAGATGAGTCCTGGCAGTGTGTTTTAATAAGCCTTCCTGATGATTCTGCTGCATGTTAAAGTTTGAAAACCACTATCCTAGAGAATTTGCATTAGCTATATACCATTCTAACCAAATAGTCTTTGAATTCTATCCAAAGTCTCTTCCAGCTTTGTGTTACTTGGCAAATATGCCTTTCATGTTTCTTCCAACTTACTGAAGAAAAATGTTGACCAAGAGGGATTCCTTGTCCACCCCTGAAGAATTTCTTTAGATTGACCTCAGTTCCCCAAACACCAGTCTTCCTGTATGATTTTTCTACTCATTACTAAGCCTTCTAACTGTTAGATTGTCATGCCTGCTATTTCCCCACCTTGGTTAAGGTATATAAAAGAGTTTTGTCAAAGGTCTTAAGGAATTCAGGATTTATTCTGTTGAGTCACTCCCTGCACAGATAGAGGCAGAGTCAGGAAAAGAATGTGAAGTTGGATTTTAGAAAACCTTTGCTGACTCCTGGGTCTTCATTCTAAGTACTTGCCCCCATCTGTGTGATTAGCCATCTACAACAGTAAGCTCACCAGTCTAGAATATCCATTCTTTGCGTTTTCCATATTGTTTAGGCATGGACTTTAAAATTCCAATGAACTACCATTTTCTGTGTGTATTTAGTGAAAATTTACTGGGCATTTGCTGCATTACTAGCACTGGGATGGTACTGGTAATGCTGATAATTCAGTCAGACATAGGGCTGCCCTTGGGGTACTTGCAGTTGAATTCCTACAGATCCTTTTAATATTCTGGTTTATAATTTGGGGTATGGGGTGGGGGAGGCCAGAGATTATAAATTTTTTTTCCAAACATTTACTGGACATAGGTAACATCGATGGATTATCAATATTTAAATAGTTTTGTTGCACTTACTGAGGAACTCTGTTGGCTAAATTATACATTATAGCAAATAGAGTATTTGTGTGAAATAGTGACTCACCTGTGGAGGGTAAAGTGTAATGGAGGTAGATTAGACTTTAGTTTTAAGAAGCATTTCACAGACCTATTTCTCCTTCAAAGACTGTGCTTTAGGTAGAAGAAACAAAATTATTTCCCCTGCCCTATATTCCTTTTTGTTTTCAACCCATTTCTTTGTATTCACCAACAATATCTTCCAGGTTCCTCTTGACTATATTTGAATTCATCATGAGTCATCAGAATATTGGTAGTTGATGGGTTTAGTAACAGTTGGCTTATTGTCTGTTGTATAATCAATCCATGGTCCTCAAAGACAGCATACACCATGATTAGCCTTTTAAGAACCATGCACTGCTCCTCCAGACTTCTCTTCCAGTCACAATACATCCTTCTAGAACAACCCTGTCCAACAGAAATATAATGCAGGATTTATAGTAACACAATATTTTCTAGTAGCCATACTAAAAGTTTTTTTTTAAAGATGAAAGGTGATATTCACTTAAATAACATATTTAACTCAGTATATTCAAAATAGTATTTTTTTTTTAAGACAGAGTCTTAAAAAAACCTGCCGTGTCGCCTAGATTGGAGTGCAGTGGCACAATCTCGGCTCACTGCAATCTCTGCCTCCCAGGTTCAGGTGATTCTTCGGCCTCAAGTAGCTGAGACTATAGCACGTGCCACCACGCCTGGTGTAATTTTTTTTTTTTTTTTTAGAGAAACAGGGTTTCACCATGTTGGCCAGGCTGGTCTCAAACTCCTGACCTCAAGTGATCTACCCGCCTTGGCCTCCCAAAGTGCTGGGATTACAGGCATGAGCCACCATACCCGGCCCAAAATACTATTTAACATTATCAACACATTAATATTAAAATGTTTTGAGTATCTACATTCTTTTAATTTATATTAAATCTTTGAAATTCAGTGTATATTTCACATTACCACACATCTAGATTTAGTTTAACTACATTTCAAATGCTCAGGAGCCACATGTGGCTCGCTTATTGGACAGTGCAGTTCCAGAAAAGAACACCTATCACAGTCTTTTACAGTGACCAGATTCTACACATTTTCTGGGGTCTGAGTATCTTGGTTGACATTCTTAAGTTTGCTGTTTGCTACATCTGTACGAGTCAGGAGAGTATACTGGTTAGCTGGGACGTTTGGACCAGTGTGCGTGGGTTCAAATCCTGCCTCCACTGCTTAACACCTTTGTGCTGAAGTTTCCTCATCTCTTAAATAGAAATGATGATGATGCCCAATCACAGCATTGTTGTAAATATTAAGTGATTTTATGTCTCTATAGAGCTAAGAAACATGTCAGGTTCATAGTAATTGTTATGTAAGTATTGGCTTGTTAAGTGAGATTATTTATTCAACATGAAAAGAGAGACCTCTTAGGAAATGAGTAAGAAAAAAAGAACAATAACTCAACAGAAGTATTTGGAGTGGCTCTGAACTGGCACAGTTCAGAAAAATATAAATGACAAAATTATAGAAAGATTTAACCTCACCATAAGTAAAGAAAGCAAATTGTAGCTTCTGGAAATACAGTCATGTATCATATAGCTACGCTTCGTGGCCAATGATGGACCGCATATATGACAGTGATCCTACAAGATTATAATGGACCTGGCCGGGCGCGGTGGCTCAAGCCTGTAATCCCAGCACTTTGGGAGGCCGAGACGGGCGGATCATGAGGTCAGGAGATCGAGACCATCCTGGCTAACCCGGTGAAACTCCGTCTCTACTAAAAAATACAAAAAACTAGCCGGGCGAGGTGGCGGGCGCCTGTAGTCCCAGCTACTTGGGAGGCTGAGGCAGGAGAATGGCGTGAACCCGGGAGGCGGAGCTTGCAGTGAGCTGAGATCCGGCCACTGCACTCCAGCCTGGGCGACAGAGCGAGACTCCGTCTCAAAAAAAAAAAAAAAAAAAAAAAGATTATAATGGACCTAAGAAGTTCCTATGACAGCATCACAGCACAGTGCATTCATTACTGATGTATTTGTGTTGATGCTGCTGTCAACAAACCTATTGTACTGCCAGTCACTCCTCATTCTTCCCTCCTATAATCCCCTGGCAATCACTAACCTGCTTTCTGTCTCTGTGAACTTACATTTTGTGGTTATTTTATATAAATGGTTTCATGCAATATGTGATCTTTTGTAACTGAGTTCTTTTTGTTTCCTGATGTTTTCACGGTTTATCCATGTTGTAGCATATATCAGTACTTCATTGTTTCTTATTGGTGAATAATATTTTATTGTATGGATATACCACATTTTATTTATCTGTTTATCAGGTGACAGACTTCAGGATTGTTTCCACTGTTTGGCTATTGTTAATAATGCTGCTATTAATGTTTGCATACAAGATGTTGTGTGAACACACATTTTCAATTTTCATAGGCATATGCTTAGGAATGGAATTGCTGGATTACATTGTAACTCTAACTTTTTGAAGAACAACCAAATGTTCTTTTTCTTTAGAGCTAGAACAAAAGTTTAAAAAAAAAAAAAAAAAAAAAAAAAACCAGGGTCTCCCTCTGTTGGCCTGGCTGGGCTACAATGGTGCCATCATAGCTCATTGAAGCCTTGAACTCCTAGGCTCAAGTGATTCTCCTGCCTCAGCTTCTCGAGTGTCTAGGACTACAGGTACGTGCCACAATACCTAGCTGATTTATTTATTTGTAGAGACAGGGTCTCACTACATTGCCTAGGCTAGACTTGAACTCCTGGCCTCAAGCGATCCTCCAGCCTAGGCTTCCCAAAGTGCTGGTATTACAGGTATGAGCCACTGCACCCCACCCACCAAACTCTTTTACAAAGTTGCAGCATCATTTGACATCTGACCAACAATGTATGAAAGTTCTACTTTCTCCATTTGCTTGCCAACACCTACTATTTTTTGTATTGTATTCATTTTAGTGAGTATTAAATGGTATCTTATTGTAGTTTTAATTTGCATTTCAAATTATTTACCCATTTTTAATTTGGTTATTTGTCTTTTTATTGTTGTCAAAGTTTATGTATGATTATATATCTGAATGATGAATATAATAATGTATCTGATATATAAAGGACTTACCCAATATATAATTTGCAAATGCTTTTTCCCTTACTGAGGGTTGCATTTCACTTCCTTGATGATGTCCTTTGAAGCACAAAAGCTTTTAGATTTGATAAAAGTTTGTCTATTTTTTCTTTTGTCACCTGTGTTTTTGACGTCATAAGAAACCATTGTCAAATCCAAGGTCATGAAGATTTACTCCTATTTTTTTTTCCTAGGAGTTTTCTAGTTTTAACTCTTCCATTTAGGTCTATGCTCTGTTTTGGGGTGATTTTTGTGTATGGTGGAAGGTAGGTATCCAAGTTCATTCTTGTGTGTGTGGGTATTCAGTCATCCCCACACCATTTCTCGATTGGCTATTGATTTTATTATGATCATCTTCAGCACATAACTCTAACGAAGCGAACTTGTGTTTGTCACATTCCTCATTTACTGCCCTTTACTGGCTTTAATTCATTTCCACTTCTTAGCATCACACTATATTTTATCTGTGGCCTGCTTCCTAGGTTGACTCATTCGTCCTGCCTGGGAACTCTTCATCCTGTCTAATAAGCCAAGAGGTGAGACGCATTTGCACAGCCCTTTCCTCTTCTCTCCAAGCTGGGACGCTATCCAAGGGAGTGTTGATTATTTCTGTCCAGAGGACATCTGGGATGCAACCCTCCCACACACAGGCCACCAAAACTGATCTCTCCACTGTTCCTTCCTGATGATATCACTGTCCTCTGTGGTCTCCCTGTGTAGATGGTTCCAGCCAATGCTGGCCTTGCTGTTCCTAGGACATGACTTACCCCAGAAAGTGCAATTTTTATATCCACTCTGTGCTGCTGTTGGCCCTGCTAACCTGTTTAATGACCCTATTTTGAAGGGGAGGATAAAGAAAGTGGCAACTCCTCCTCTAGCCCATCACTACACTGCCCACAGCCTCACCACAGAATTCCTTGCTTTGCTTTTTCTTGTTCACAGTCTTTCCTGGATTGTGAGATAAGTAGAATATGATGTGGGAAGAGACCTTTGTTGTCAAATAATTCAGCCACCACATGAATAATTCCAGTGGAAGGAAACCCTGCACCTCTAAAGACAGTCCCTTCCAGTTGCACAGTGGCCATTATTAGAGAGTTCTGCCCCAGGCTGTCACAGTTTACCTCCCAATACTTTCTGCGTTTTTGTCCTAGTTCTGACCCTGGAACTATATACAGTGTGTAATTCTTGTTCTATACCTCAGCCCAGCAAATATTCGGGGGAAAAAAAAAATTCTTACTCCCCCATTTCCTGTTATCTTCATCAAGATAAGCATTGTAAATTCCTTCAGTCACCTTTTTCTCTGGCTTTCATGCTGGTCTTTTCTGATTCTGAATTTTATTGTATCAAATCATCTGGGAACATTACATCAGTTCTTCAAAATGTAGTTTTCTCTACTATTTGTCTTAATAATACCTTGTTATTTTGAATCAGTATTTGTATGATTATATCATATAATGACTGTGAAATAATCTTGCTAATACTGTTATGGGTTTCCTTCAGGTACGTGTGATGATAATCTTTGTAGAAGCATCATCTTCTCACATTTTGCTAACATATGAAACTCTGAAATTGTAACTTCATAATATGACCATCCTGGAAGCCAAGATAATGTGTCTTTATTTCCTGTTCTCGGTAACAACATTCTTCTTCCATAATTACATAGTTTTTTGCTAAAACCTGAGCAAACATATGAATAGGTTTACTATATCAAGAGTTTTACTGCTTTACCAGTTTTATCAAATAATCAAATATTTAGTGGGTCACTCAGAATTTATCTGGTAGGAATTCTTTCTTAACACATCCTTAGATAATTTGATTGTTCTTTTATTAAATGACATCTGTGGAATCAGGTAGTTTCATTGTTGATATAATTAACAGCAGACTTTCTTATCAGTATCTCCTTCAAATACATACTTATTTTTCCCAGATGGTGCTGTATATAGTCAAGATCAAATTTTAGCCAAGTCTTTATTTATCATATACTTCTAAAGATTTGGGTTTGTAGTCAGTATTTAAAAGCTTCAATAATATATATTGGATACTTGTTGCACTACTATTACCAAACAAGCAATCACTGGTGCCCCACTGACTTGCCATCACTCAAAGTGTTAAAAGTTTAAATATTTTCTCTTGTATTTAAATTTCTGGAAAGTCGTGTCTAGTTAGCTCTCCTCAACTCAAAAATCTATGCGTTTTAGCCGTTACTTTGTAGTCACACAGTCAATGATCTGATCCTTTTTGAGAGTAAATCTACGCATCATTGTAAGCTGTTAAAATTTTCATTGATCTGCAACTCTCTCTTATAGTCCACTTATATGTAATCTCTACGTTCCTAACAATTTCCCATAAAAGCTGTGGTTTTAATATGGCATAGATTGTACTCAAACTCATAACATCCATCAACAGTGCCTTACAGTGCCCACTCAGTAAGTATTTGTTGAGTTAATTAGGTACTCTTTAATTATAAACGGTCTCATGTCCATTTTCTTATTTGATTTCCTTAAATCTTTGTTAAGTAAGATAGGTGCGATTTCTCCCTTAATACACAGAGAAAGCAGATTCATCTAGTCAATGATTCACTGGGCTCTCTGGACTCTGGTCTCCTAATATCAGTTCAATTCAGCAAGTACTTACTATGTTCCATTTGTTCTTTCTACAATGCAATATTCTCTTCTTTAAGGCCATAAAGCATTTGATAAGATACATAGTTGGTGGTAGTTCAATAAAAAAGAAAGAGTCATTTAAAAATGATTGCCTCTGTCATTCTGCCCCAGTCAAGATAACATATTGCAAACATCATCATCTATCAGCGATACATTAGAATCTGGTAAAGAAAGGAGCAAATTCACAAAGATGCTGAAAGAGAAGTGGCATGGTACAGTGGCTAGAAAGGCTGCTTGTTTTGAGTCAGATTTCTCCTCCCACACTGTCTGAAGACCAGATGTGTGATTTCTCTGCAACTGTGTCCTCATTGGTAAAATATGGTAAATAGTATACCTACCCTATGTCCTCATCGGTAAAATAATGGTGAATAGTCTACCTACCTTACCAGAAATATTAAGGATCAAGTGTAATAGTATTTTACGAACTATAAAATACTTCATAAATATTAGGCATTTTTCAAAATATGCTGTTACTGTTAAATATATAAATTCCCATTATAGCCAAGTGGTCTGAAGTTTTTATTACATTTTATAGCTTCCCACTAGTCTGTATTAAGGAACCATGACCATAGATCTGAAATAAAATTCTAAAATGGTCTATCCAATTATGAGACTTAAACTGTCTCCCTTTAGTGGCTTCTGTTCTCAGTAGTCAGTGAGCATGTAATATTGAAACTGTACTAGTTTACCATATTCTCACAAATCCCAAGTGAATGGGCATACCACTATCTCCAGAACCTCTTTCCGTGGCCAGATAATGATTTTCCACATCTCCAGTCATGTCCCATGAAGTGCCAGGGCCTTGGCTACAGGAGGGTTAGAGTCAAATATGTACCTTTACTGGTCAGCTACTGTTCGGACAGAAGCATCTGCCTTCTCAGAATGTTGCTTTCTGTTGATCGCTTCACTGAAAAGTAGGGGAATTATCTGTGAATTTGTTCTCTCTGAAGATTTCTACAATTAAAAAAAAAAAAAAAAATTGACCAGGTGCGGTGACTCACGCCTATAATCCCAGGACTTTGGGAGGCCAAGGTGGGTGGATCACGAGGTCAGGAGTTCGAGACCAGCCTGACCAACATGGTGAAACCCCATCTCTACTAAAAATACAAAAATTAGCCTGGTGTGATTAGCCGGGTGTGGTGGCATGCGCCTTATAATCCCAGCTACTCAGGAGGCTGAGGCAGGAGAATCACTTGAACCCGGGAGGTGGAGGTTGCAGTGAGCCGAGATCGTGCCATTGCACTCCAGCCTGGCAACAGAGTGAGACTCTGTCTCAAAAAAAAAAAACAAAAAACCAAAACAAAAAAGTTACAGAGGAGACTCAATCATCCTTTTACCATTTTCCATGATAAGATTTGAAATTCATATAGACACGCAGGAGAAGATTTTTTTTTATCTGATTTATTTTTCAAGATGTATTTTACCAAAGTGGCATGGCTTATATGCTTTTCTGAATTGTTGATAAGGAACAGATTAGTCGCAGACTTCACACATTTGAAAAACCTGACTTTTTTTTCATGCAATCCCTCAACAAATTTGCTCTGAAATTTGCCTTGGTGCTGGTCTATGTTAAATATATTAGAAAGATTTGAAGGATGAAACCCGGTATCTTTTGGACATAAGGTGTTTTGGTGTGTTTTTCGTAATTCTTACATCTATCAGCATTGGTTAACACCTTTACAGGATGTGGAAGAGTTAGATGGAAGTAATGTGTGTTGAGATGTCTCTTTCAGATGAACATAAAGATTTTAATGTAATTTTAGGATTGAAGGTCTGGACCAGAGGTCAACAAAGTATGGCCTGTGGGACAAAGCAGCCCACTGCCTGTTTGTATCAGTAAAGTTTTATTGGAACACAACCTTGCCATCTATTAATATTGTCTTTGGCTGCTTTCTGCTACAGTGGCATGGCTGAGTAGTTGTGACAGGGTTATGCCGCATAAAGCCTAAAGCATTTGCTCTCTGGTCCTTTGCAGAAGAGACTTGCCAACTTTCTGGCTAGGCCATTAAAAATTAGTCTCGTGAGTAATAATAAGGCAGTGGGTGGAGTGAAGTACTAAATGCATTCAGCCTTGGAATAGTCTTTAAAACTGTTGTCCACTTTAGGCAAAAAAAAAAAAAAAAAACATGCAATTACTCTGTTTTTTCTTTTTTTTGAGATGGAGTCTTGCTCTGTCACCCAGGCTGGAGTGCAATGGCGCAATCTCGGCTCACTGCAACCTCCGCCTCCTGAGTTCAAGTGATTCTCCTGCCTCAGCCTCTCGAGTAGCTGGGATTACAGGCACCCGCCACCACACCCAGCTAATTTTTGTATTTTTAGTAGAGATGGGATTTCACCAGGTTGACCAGGCTGGTCTTGAACTCCTGACCTCAGGCAATTACTCCTAATATTGGGAAGGGAGAACAGAATATGCTCTTGATTAAGCAGTCTTTTTCCTTTTGTGACTTGAATCAACAAAAAAATGCATTGTCACCGGCCGGGCGTGGTGGCTCACGTCTGTAATCCCAGCACTTTGGGAGGCTGAGGAGGACAGATTACCTGAGGTCAGGAGTTCGAGACTGGCCTGGCCAACATGGTGAAACCCCATCTCTACTAAAATTACAAAAATAAGCTGGGTGTGGTGGCACATGCCTATAATCCCAGCTACTCTAAAGGCTGAGGCAGGATAATTGCCAGAACCTGGGAGGCAGAGGTTGCAATGAGCCAAGATCGTGCCACTGCATTCCAGCCTGGCCAACAGAGCAAGACTCTGTCTCAAAAAAAAAAAAAAAAAAAAAAAGGTGCATTGTCCTAGTAACGCTTTCTGTAGAGAATTAATGTATTAAGTGTTCCTTCCCTCCTTCCCAATCCCTGCAGAGAAGCCTTTACTGGGGGAAGAGAAAAAAATAAAAAGATTGTTTGCTCAAGGCATTATAAGATGTGTTTATCATCTAGGGAGAAAATTCAGTATGACCATTTGCTCTGTTTTAAAAATATCTGAGTGTTGTAATAAAGTCTCATGCTAGGACCAGAGATTTGAAAATTGTGTATTTGACCAGGCATCTCACTTACTTGAGAGAACTGATACTTTATGGAAAATCCTAGAGCAGATGAAGAACCATCGTCAACTATGTTTCTATTTGCTTAGGCTGTTATATAGCACAGATATGTACCGGGCTAGTGCTCTCCATCCTCACTTCCCATCACCTCCCTGACTTTAGTCTTGGGTCTCTCCTGCCAACTTTCCACTCCCATCCATGCTGAGCTCCTTCTCAACTGTCCTAACCTCAGCCTTGGACTGCTGTGTGCCTGCCCTTTGCCTTCTTGCCTGTGTGGTGGACCAGTACCATAACCATCCCAGAAACCTTCCCTGCACAATCCCAGAGCACAGGGCTCTGTGGTGCTGTCAGAGCAGGCCACCCTGGCCGTGTCCTTGCATTGGCAGAACCTCTTCCATGCCTCTGGTGGCAGTGTTGCCAAGGAGACAGAACCACAGGATCATTGGCATCCCTAGAATCCTTCTGTTCCTTGTGAGGCTGTGTCTTATCATGTATTATCATTTAACTTTTCATGTCTTTGTGTCTTGTTTCCCAGACAAGAGAGCAAACACTTCACAAATTCCTCATAGACAAAGAATCATTTCTTCTTTATCGATCTGTTTATAGCACGTTACTGTGAGCCTGCTGTGCATCAGGCACAGTGTGGGTGTTGGGGATGTAGATATAGATTAGGTTATGTGCCCAGGAACAGCTAGCACTAAAAAACCATCAATAAATATTTGTTTAATGGAGAATGAAATTTTAGAGTTTCGCCTGCAGTTTGGCACAATCACGACTGAGATGTTGCAGCCCACGTGCATCTTTCCTTATGATGCGGAATCGGCCCAGCCGAAGAAGACGAAGACAACAGTGACTTAGTAGCTTTCAAAAGCAGGAGCATCCCAGCCACTGAATTGTTTTGATCAGATAGAAACAGATCAGATGGAGACAGTACTGCTTTTAATAAGTTTAGTAAGTCCTGCCTTTATCCACAACTGGTCATAAAACGGAAATGCTCAGTTGATAAAGTGGATTGTCAATGAATTGGAAATACATTTGTCAAATGTATTTGAAGAAAATCACAAAACAAGCAGGTCTACTAAAATGCAAACTCCAACTAGCTGTGACCAGCAGCCAGGTCTGAGGTTTTGATGATGGTGTGTTGTATGTTGGCTTCTGAGTGAAGAAAAGAGAGAGGGCAGCGTGGGAAGGGAAGGACAAAGGACATGTAGCAGGGGGTGGGAGATTATCTTGCCCCTTCCATGCAGTCATCCGAGGAAGAATTCTGGCATAACGATTTTAAATTCTGTGTGAGGGACCTGGTGAGTCGTCCCCAGCCACCCTTGGGGATTTCTCATCAGGCTTGTTGTCAATTAGGTGCCCAACCTCAAATTCGTAACAAACTCCATGTCTCTCAGGGCAAGTTGCAGCCACCAAATATAACTATCTTAAGTCCTTTTTTGAATGGACAACATGTAAACCCACATATAATTTTCACAAACAGTTGTGTCTTAGACTACTTTGTATTCTACGTAGTCTGAGGCCATGCATTAAAGAGACTTGTTGCAAAATATTTAGTTTGATTTGTTTGGCAACTAATACATTGTGTTGCGATCTATGAGTTATTCCAAAGTTATGAAGAAATGTAGAATCCAGGACTCATGAAAATATTTATTAAAATTGTTCAAAAAGGCCATTGGAAACATGTTCAATGAAATGATTCTGCGTACATTCCGTTTAAGAATGACCAGACTGGGCCGGGCGCGGTGGCTCAAGCCTGTAATCCCAGCACCTTGGGAGGCCGAGACGGGCGGATCACGAGGTCAGGAGATCGAGACCATCCTGGCTAACCGGGTGAAACCCCGTCTCTACTAAAAAATACAAAAAAAAAAAAAACTAGCCGGGCGAGGTGGCGGGTGCCTGTAGTCCCAGCTACTCGGGTGGCTGAGGCAGGAGAATGGCGTAAACCCGGGAGGCGGAGCTTGCAGTGAGCTGAGATCTGGCCACTGCACTCCAGCCCGGGCGACAGAGCGAGACTCCGCCTCAAAAAAAAAAAAAAAAAAAAAGAATGACCAGACTGAAACAATTGCAAATGCTTTTAAATTCTGAGCGATACAGAAGTACTGTTTTAATCACTTAATATTTTAGATGGTCTTTATAATTGAAATATAAATATAGCAAAATGCATCTAATGAAATGGAATTGTCTATTAGCTGTAATTCTACTACCCAGTAGTGCATGCTAATTAAATAGGGAAGTATTTGGCATTGTTTCCCAAAATAACATCCAGAAAGTGCCCTGAGTCACTTCTGTTCCAAACAAGCCTCCTACCTGCTAATTCTGTCATGCTCTGTTGTCATAACTGATGTTAATCTGAAGCAGCACAAGATTGTGAACCATCAAATAACAGTAAAATATTTTCAGTGGCTTTTTATTATACCTTTTGACTAACAATAAATGAACAAAACAAAATAAGGAAAAATGTCTAGTTATCGCTAAGTTAACCACAGTATTTCCATTAATCAAGACTTTAGTACACCAAATTTCCTAGTTTTTATCCTGTGGAAATATAAGGGTATTTTATCTTTTGTATGCTACTGAAGGACAAACATCATCATACAGCAATGAATGCTTTAAAGTGATGTTCAAGTATCATTTGACCATGGGAAGGGAAGGGCAAAGGAGAAATAGCAGGGGGTGGGATATTATCTTGCCTCTTCCATGCAGTCATCCAAGGAAGAGTTCTGGCATAACGATTTTAAATTCTGTATGAGGGACCTGGTGAGTTGTCCCCGGCAGCCACCCTTAAGGATTTCTCATCAGGCTTACTGTGTTATCAGTTAGGTGCCCGGTCTCAAATACGTAACAAACTCCATGTCTCTTAGTGAATTCAGAAGATACGTGAAGCACTGAAGGAATTTTTCTTTGTGTACAAGTTCCTTAAATTACGTCCCTTTCCTAGAATACTACATTATGTTAGGAGCACAGTTTGCCAAGTCAGCATGTCATGAAAAATGGTCAGAACCCTTTTTTATACATTGTCTACAATATATTGGAGAAATAAGTCAGTTGCTTCACAAAATAGGTTAAAGCTGCCGTGAAGAGGTAGGGAAGAAACAGAACCTGAATGTCTGTCTGAGCAATGAATTATTCATGGAACTTGACCCCCTTCTTCTTTCCTAGCCATATGATTGCATTTATTTCAAATTGTATCTCCCCCATCCCATTAAAAAATTGAAGTAGATGTTAAATTCCCTACTCTCAGTAGCAGTCACATGGCATTTTCCTGAAGCACTGTTATAATGGAATTGTTTGGTAATCATTCTTTCCTTGTCACTTTTCTTTTTTTTTTTTTTTGAGACGGAGTCTGGCTCTGTCGCCCAGGCTGGAGTGCAGTGGCCAGATCTCAGCTCACTGCAAGCTCCGCCTCCCGGGTTCACGCCATTCTCCTGGCTCAGCCTCCCGAGTAGCTGGGACTACAGGCACCCGCCACCTCGCCCGGCTAGTTTTTTTGTAGGAGACGGGGTTTCACGGTGTTAGCCAGGCTGGTCTCGATCTCCTGACCTCGTGATCCGCCCGTCTCGGCCTCCCAAAGTGCTGGGATTACAGGCTTGAGCCACCGCACCCGGCCTATCCTTGTCACTTTTCTCTAGTCAAGAGTGAGTTCCAACAGGGCTAGGACCACATCTCATTCTCCCTTTATGTGCTTAGTCCCTTGCACCTGGTGCTGGTGCATCTTGCAGTTCATCTCTGTGATTTATTCTGCATCTTAATTTGGAATTCACCTTCATAAATGGCCCTCCCCAGACCAGTAGCTTGTTTACTTAATTCAGTGTAATATAGTATAAACCTTTTTACTTTTTTCTCCCCGAATCAAGGAAAAATATTCTGAATGCCACAGTAATACTTATTTAACTTCTCTCTCCTCCTTAACATACATATTCTACCTAATTCTCCATTCTATTATTTTCTCACCCCACATGCTGTCCCTGACAGCTGTTGTCTGGGTTCAACTCTCTTTCTGGCGTAGTATGTAGGGGACTGGCCTTTGGGCAGCCCACACCAGACATAACTGACTTGTGGCTTCTCTCACTCTTTCTCTCTCCCTTTTTTAAAAACTTGCTCTCTATCCATCCTTCAAAGATTTGGGGAAGATGATGAAAGGTTGCTTTATTTTGAAAATAACTACATACACAAGTAGGGTCATTGTTTATTTTTTATCTTCTGACCTGCTTTTTTTCCAGAAAGAAGTCAAGTAAAGTGATACTTGGCTGTGTGTTTACAATACAAAGAGATAGATAAATATATATATAAAATAACTATATTTACATATGTAAATAAAAACATACAGTGATGCTGAGTTGTGCTTATTATGATCTACATCAGATAAGTATCACACCAGTGGCTTCCATGAGTTCATGGGGCTCCTTTTCGTAATTAAATTTGGAGAGACTATCACTTGCTTCCTGCTGCAAAACAATAAAAGGAATAAAAGGGAATATGTTTATCACATAAATGAGGGCCTTAATGGTTTTGAGATTTCAGACAAAACAACTTCATTGCATTTACATGAAAACCCAACAGTTTCATTGAAACTGTATTTTCCTGGCACTTTTTGTGCTTATAGAGTCTTGGTACAACAAATGGGCCTTAAAACTCTCATGTTATCATTTATAACTAGACTCAGGATACGCTTCTCTGGACCAGTATCTTGAGAACCTTGAAAAACAGCTAAGTAGATTTCCACATCACCTGAGAACAGATGGAGATTGTTTTCCCCTTAGCGAAGAGGAACGAGAGTTAATTTTCCTTCATGTTAACACTGTTCCCAGTAAGCTGTGACAACTTGCTGCTCCTTATTGCTTCTGCATCTGAAAACTTCTTGGCAGTACAAAGTAATGCACTTTTGTTGGAGAAAAGGGAGAAAAATTTGACAGTAAGGTATGTCAGTTACTAGAGCTGTCATTTAACCAAATGCATATCTTACAGTAGAAGAATATATAAAGTTAAGAGACAAGCAGCTCAACTCCAGCATAGAAGGAAGACTGAATACACTTCTAGGGAGTTTTTCCAGTCGTAACAAAAGCCTCTTGACAATCCTGGAAACATGATGGTGGTGGAGGAGCAGGTAAAGGTTGACAAGGGTCTTGCCCAAGAATCTGAATTGCAGCGGACACATGTTCTAGTAATCATTTCCCATGCCTAATGTAGCTTATTGTCAGGCCTTTCGCAGGCCTTCTCTTGAACCCATTAGGGGGAAAAATCAGATTGCCAATACTTTATTTTAAAATGGAGGGGTTAGCAGTATCAAATACTGCAGGGCAGATCAAGGCAAATGAAATTACCAGTCACTGTGAAATTGTACACATTCTCTTCTTCATCCATAAAATGGGAGAATTGGAATAAATCTCAGTTGCTAAAAGTTTTAGAGCTAAAAGCTCTGAAAGTTTTATGACGTTATGCTTTGGCAGTGATGAGGGGGTTGGTGACCTTCTAGTTAAAAAAAAATGTGTAGAATTATGCATGCAAGAGTTTCTGGTATAGGAGGTGTGGGCGGTAAGCAAGAAGAGATAGTGGACATAGATTACTTGTTTAAAAAGCCTGCAGTGTATAGAAGGAGAACAAAATAAGCTGACCATCAGTTATTGACGGGGATATGCCCACGAAAAACATGCCTTGGCTCATACCCTGGGGCAGATTCTGAGGGCACTGCTGCTGGAGGCTGTCAGCTAACTGTGCCCCTCACAGCTGAGTGATAAAATGTCTTGCAGGGAGATCTGAGTGGCACACGTCCTTGGTATAATTTATGCCACTATAAATAGGAAGCTAACACTGAACCATTTATGCCACTATAAATAGGAAGCTACCACTGAACCTGATGAACGAATCCATCAGGAACAAAAGATAGACAGACACACACGCACACACACATCAGCATGGCTGTGTTTGGCCATCTATCAGTAGTCAACAGGGTTTATCAGACTGTATATTGAGAATATACATTGCTTTGTTTTCTTACAGACTTAAATTTGAAGAACAGTGATGATGAACTCATTCTATATCACTTTGGTTTAAAAGTTGCTTAGCAATGGGACAAAAACAAAAGCAAGTAGGTTTATATTTAGTGCTCTATCTATATGCATCTGGAGCACATTTCGGAAATAATTCAAAAAGGCCAATTCATTTCATGCCTTCTGCTACGAAATGAATGTGGGAGTCAAGCTGCTATTTTCACAGTGCAAGACATTTATTGTTGACTTAAAAAAACTCTCCCACTTGCACATAATCACTATCCTGACAAATGACACTGCAGAGTTTCAGCTCCTTAAGCATAAGGTAGAACAATCTTTAAGAAATAAATACTAGGCCACAGGAGTTAAAAAATAAAGTATCATCCAACCACAGAGTCAAAGCATTTAAACACATACATTGTTCTCAAGTGGACCAGTTCTTCACTGAGTATGTGTTCTTTAGGGTTACAAGACTGATCTTATGCCTCCTCAGTTGAACAGTACGGCACTTTGATTGTTCAGTCAGTGTAGGACTTTTTAACTCTGTGCCAGGCTCGTTTGCAGCTATCAGTGCTGATACAACTTCATGCCATGTAATACTTTTAACAGACTATTTCCACACCCCTGCAAAAAAAAAAAAAAAAAAAAAGTTAATAAGGAACTGATCAATTAAGGTTAATGGTAGATTTAGGCCTATAAATTTTACCCATCTTAGTCATTTCTGCTTCCTAAAAATTTATACAAGGACAATTTTTTTCTGGGGTAAGAGGGTGTGATTGACACCCTAATTCTGTTTAGATTGTGGTAATATAATCAGACTGTTTCAGGGCTCCATGAGTGTGATCCTTGGACATGAAACAGTTTCTGAGTACAGAGTATGAAATGCTGGTGAGATTTTGTCACCAACAGCACTTAAGAAGTATTTTGGCCAGGTGCAGTGGCTCATGCCTATGATCGCGGCACTTTGGGAGGCTGAAGAGGCAGGATGATTGCTTGAACTCAGGAGTTCAAGACCAGCCTGGGCAACATAATGAGGCCCCGTCTCTACTAAAAATTAAAAAAAAAAAAATCAGCCAGGCATGATGTCACATACTTGTAGTCCCTGCTACTTGGGAGGCTAAGGCAGGAGGATCACTTGAGCCTGGATGATTGAGGCTGCAGTGAGCTGTGATTGTGCCACTGCACTCCAGCCTGGGAGACAGAAGGAGACCCTGTCTCAAAAAAAAAGAAAAAGAAGAAAAGAAAGAAAGAAATATTTTTCTAGGCAACTGGGCGAGGCGGCTCACACCTGTAATCCCAGCACTTTGGAAGGCCGAGGCAAAAGGATTGCTTGAGGCCAGGAGTTTAAGACTAGCCTGGGTAATAATGCGAGACCCCATGACCCCAAATCTATGAAAAATTGTAAAAATTAACCAGGCATGGTGGTGTTTTGATTTTGGCATTAATTTACTCTTAGTAAACTTGATCAAATCAGCACTCTTCTCCTACTTTTGTTACCGTCACTGTAAATAAGTGTAATAAGACCTTCCTTGGTAAAGAGTTTTTGTGTATATTAAGTAAAAATGCACATGAAAGTATCTCAAGGTTTAAAGCACTGTATAGAGCTGTGTCTATTTCATTTGAAAACGATGGTTGATATATGGACGCAATGAGGACCTTATCAGACCCAAGTGGGCTTTTTTTTTTTAAGAGACAGAGCCTTGCTCTGTTGCCCGGGCTGGAGTACAATGGCACAATCATAGCTCACTGCAGCCTCAAACTCCTGGACTCCTGCCTCTGCCTCCCAAGCACGGGCACTACAGGCATATCCACCGTGCCCAGCGAATTAAAAAAACAAATGTTTTGTAGCAACAGAATCTCACCATGATGTCCAGCCTGGTCTCGGATTTGTGGCCTCAAGGATCCTCCCGCCTCAGCCTCCTGTGCCTGGCCATAGGTGGGCCTTAGATGAGGGCACCTAGGTAGAGGAGGATTCTTGGAGGGAAAAAGGCTTAAATTGAGAAATGTCTGACTGTTCAAATTAGAACAGGGAAAGTGAAGAATAATCCAGCTGCAACATTTAGTCAGAGAGAATCATGTGGTGGTTAGCATTTTCCTTCTAGGTTCTCAGATGGAACTGACGCATGTGTAGGGACAGCCCTGGCATGGCAGGCAGTGCACGACAGGCTTGCTGGCAGCACGTCTCTCATGCCTGCCCTTCCCCTTTACTCTCGCCCTACCTCGCCCTCACAGACCATGACGAAATTCTCTTATGCTCTCTCACCTCTGGTCCCTGTCTGATAAATGTGTGGATCTGACTGTATTTTGGTGGATTTGCCTAGAATTTGTGCTAAGGGGATCCGCTGGTGACTATACCACCTCTTTATGCCCACTACTTTTTATCCGTTCCTGTGAAGAGCTATTGCTTCCTGCTTCTGTCTACCTTGACCTCTTCCTGATAGCATGCCAGCCTCTTAAGAGGCACAAGCAATTGTGACAGAGGCCAGACTGAGGAATAGGATGACAGCATCTTCCATTACAGCTGTACTCACTACAGTTGCATCTGTAATACATAAGAGGGTCTCAGGAAAAACACAATGAAAACCTTTCAAGACTGATTCAATTAAGTGCCTCCCAGGAGAGACTGAGCCACCAACAATGGAAAATCCAATATTGGCTCGCAGAAAGGCACTTTGTCACATAAATGTCCTTTTCCTCTAATGTGTAAGGAAAAAATTTTGCAACATCCTTTTGTTAATCTGACATTTGCTTTTTTTAAAAAGTGCTACCTCTTTCAAATTCTTTAATACCAGTATTCATAGGAAATTCATTAAGGGTGGTGTGAAATTATAAAATGAAGGGCTGCAGTGTCTAAAACCTTTTGTTCCGATACACATTTTAAATCCTGCATGAAATTATCCATGTTTATGACTCTAGGCAGGGACCAAAAGGAAGAGTGGCTGTTGAGCTTGAAATGAGAGTGTGGATGCAAAGGATTTTGCTCTGTGTCTTGTATGTGAATAAAGAAATATAATGTACATCTTCTTTTCAAAAACTGAATTCAGTATTAAGCAGCATTCAGGGAATGAGCAGTTTTCTTTTGTCCTAAAAGTGCCGTTGTAATAGTTGAACATCATATGAACAGTTTATAAACAGCTTTTGAGCTATTTATTGGGAAATATTTAGTGACAGCCATTTCTGCAGCAGGTTCACGATGGCATCAACAGGTGAATGTGAATTGTTGTTCCTGTCTTTAGGTGTGATAATAGCATTATGGTGAGCATTTTTTAAGAGTTTGAGATATGTATAGATTAGATAATGTGTCAAGGATTAGTTTCGAAATAATCCAAGGTAGGCAGGGGGAGAGAGGTCAGTGTTGACCATGAGTTGATTATTATTAAAGCTACTGAAGAATGTGTATTCGATGGGTTGGTTGTTATTCTGTTTTCTATTTGTGGATATATTTGAAATTTTCAATTATAAAAGTTACACACTTAAATGAAATATACTTTTATTTTATATACAGGGTGAGAGACTCAAATTATGAGTTAGGATTCCCTCTGTGACAAATGACGCTGGGCATGGTAGTCCAGGCCTTGCTTTCTGCTTGCATCTGTTAGCACAGAGCTTGTTACATGTGACCAACAGGAAGAGGTGTGAATCAGCTTTGCTCTGCCATTCAATGTTGGTGGATGGTGTGAAGATTTTAAATGACAGATGGTGGTGACTATTAAATGATAAATAATGGCAACTTATCAGGAACCAAACAGAAAATAGTCACTTTATGTTTCTGGTATGCATCTAATTGTTCTTGTTACATAATGACTTTTTTAACACTGTTGTAGATGAATAATGCTTAAGACTATGGAAGTTTAGAACTTCAGAGAATTTAAAAATCTTTCGTATTGTTACCTCTCATTCCTCTGATTAGAATTTAAATAAATTAAGTAAATAGTCTGTTGAGGGATGGACTTCAAAATAAGCATAAAATGGAACATTATAACTTGGAGTTTGCATCACAGATTTTTTATAAGTTATTGGTCAAAGAAAATGTCATGATTTTTTGAAGTACCAAATGTAAATCATAAAAAGCTTAGGCATAGGGCTAAAGCTTAGGCACATTTTCCTGGTCAAAAAAAGCTTAGGCACATTTTCTTGGTCAAAGAAAATGTCATGATTTTTTGAAGTACCAAATGTAAATCATAAAAAGCTTAGGCACAGGGCTAACCACCAGGGAGACAAAATGAATGTGGTACCCTTGCTCCAGGAGCTTGCAGTCCAGTTGTAACATTGGGCAGCCAACTGTAACCCACAGCAGACAGCCAGAAGTGGTAAACAGCGGTAGAAAATTTTACAGTAGAAGTTTTTTGTTTGTTTGTTTGTTTTTGTTTGTTTGGAGGGGGGAGTTTTGAGACAGAGTCTCACTCTGTCGCCAGGCTGGCATACAGTGGCACTATCTTGGCTCACTACAACCTCCGCCTCCTAGGTTCAAGCAATTCTCCTGCCTCAGCCTCCCGAGTAGCTGGGACTACAGGCACACGCTGGCACGCCCGGCTCTTTTTTTTTTTTTTTTTTTTTGTATTTTAGTAGAGACGGGGTTTCACCATGTTGCCCAGGCTGGTCTTGAACTCCTGAGCTCGGGTCATCCACCCGCCTCGGCCTCCCAAAGTGCTAGGATTACAGGTGTGAGCCACTGCACCCAGCCTACACTAGAAGTTTTGATGAATTCAGTGATGATGGTCTAACTGAGAAAATGATATTTGACCTGGGCCTTGAAGAATGAATAAGTAGTAAATGGGAGGAAGGACTTCCACCTTAAGCTCACACCATAAGCAAAAGCAGAGAGGGAAGAACAGCATACAATGTAGAACAAAATCTTAGGGAATAGAGTCTAAGGTTCGTCACATGGTAAAAATGAGTATATTAAAATTTCCATGAAAATTCCTAAATTTACCATGTGTGCAACTAGGTGGTCTCACTAAGAAAGGTAAGCAGGTCAGAACTGGAAAGGGCCAAGGGTGCAGAAGATTCATGGCCCCTATTTCAAGTGAATTAAGAGGAGCGGCAGATGGTGTCTCCCGCATTACATTTATTTTTTATTTACTCTTGTTATTTTATGCTGTTATTTTATTCCATTTTATTTTTTGCTAAGCATAAATAGTGGAATCCTCAATAATGACATGATGCAACTGACTCCACTGCCTTCTGTGGTATGAAGAAGAAAGGAACTTTTTTTTTTTTTTGAGACAGAGTCTCGCTCTGTTACCCAGGCTGGAGTACAATGGTACCATCTCAGCTCACTGCAACCTCTGCCTCCCGAGTTCAAGTGATTCTCCTGCCTCAGCCTCCCAAGTAGCTGGGATTACAGGTGCTCGCCTAATTTTTGTATTTTTAGTAGAGACAGGGTTTCACCAGATTGGCGAGGCTGGTCTCGAACTACTGACCTCAGGTGATCCACCCGCCTCAGTCTCCCAAGTGCTGGGATTACAAGCATGAGCCACTGCACCCGACCTGGAAAGGAACATTTAAGGGGATGTTCCTTGAGCTCTCCAGGTCCAATTAGGAGCTGATGTTGTCAAGTTCAGTATGGCAAAAAAAAAAAAAAAAAAAAAGAGCAAGGGAAAAATTAGTGCTGAGTCTTTTCCAGAATTGATGCATATTTGGTGCATAATGAGAGAAAATTCCACGGATTTTTTTCTTTAGATACATGTTGTTTAACAGCACTTCACATAAAGTTGTTACACAGCAGGTGAAAATATTCACCAAGCACAATATGGAAAAAAAATAGGAAAGAGATTACTTTCTTAACTTTTTCTGTATAACTACATGCTATGTATTATCTTCGGAGTTAGAAAATATTAAGGCCATTTGAATTATAGAAAAATTCCATTTATCCTACCAATATTTGAAAACTCGGCCGGGCGCGGTGGCTCAAGCCTGTAATCCCAGCACTTTGGGAGGCCGAGGCGGGCGGATGACAAGGTCAGGAGATCGAGACCACAGTGAAACCCCGTCTCTACTAAAAATACAAAAAATTAGCCGGGCGCGGTGGCGGGCGCCTGTAGTCCCAGCTACTCAAGAGGCTGAGGCAGGAGAATGGCGGGAACCCGGGAGGCGGAGCTTGCAGTGAGCCGAGATCGCGCCACTGCACTCCAGCCTGGGCAACAGCGTGAGACTCCGTCTCAAAAAAAAAAAAAAAAAAGAAAACTCACTGTTTGCCAAACACTACTGGGTAATTGAGACCAGGATGGGAAAGGCACACATTTCAGTCCTTGCCCTGATGAAGCTTTCTATCTAGGAGGGCAGAGACATGAATGACATAGCTACAGTGTGGTGAGCATTATGCAAACATATCAACTGCTGTTAACATCCAGCCTTTTCTGAGGTTCAGGCAATGCTTCTTCCCTGATGAATGACTTTGGAGCTGCCATCTGAAGAATGAGCCTGGGTTAACTCAGCCTCTGGGGTACCCAGATCTTCAGAAATTAAGAAAGGATTCTGAAATTGTTCACAGTAGTAGTCTAATTTCTTTAAATACACATATTCTAGATTATCTGGATGACCACCTTCTGACAAAATACTGCCACATGATTTCATTGCTCATGTTGTCATTTTGTTTATGATCACTTTGAAACAAGGTCTAAGTGGGGACTAGAAGCCTATGGCAGTTACTGCCTAAGTAGGAGTTGGTCATTATTTAGAGTAGAGTGGTGGTAGTGGTGGTAGACAGAAGTAAATGGCTTCCAGAGGAATTCAGGAGATGGACAGGGCATGTAGCCACATTGGTTATGGAGGGGATGGGTAAAGGAGATAGAGGTAGAAAGAGTGATGCCGCAGTTTTGACTTAAGTAACTCAGTGAGGGCTGAAGCCATGGACTGTGGTAAGGAGATGGTGGTTAACAACATGGACTCTGGATAAACCCTGTATGTGTTCAAATTCTGGTTCTATCACTCCGTCTATATACTGGATGAATTATCTACTCACTCTAACCTCTTACTGAGCTGCAAAATTGGGGAATAAAAGCAACAGTGTATCTCTGGAGCTATGATGATTAATAATAGCAGTGATAGTGGTGTTATATTGAATAGGGTTGATGGGAAATATGAGTTTGATTTTGGAGTTGCCTCATAAATATCCAAGAGCAGGCACCAAGCAGGCAGTTATATGTATGGATTTGGAGAATTTAAAAAAAAAAAAAAAAGACAGACTGAGCTAGAAAACCAGTTAGAGCAGGGGTGTCCGATCTTTTGGCTTCCCTCGGCTGCTTTGAAAGAAGAAGAGTTGTCTTGGGCCACACAAGAAATAGACTAACACTAACAATAGCTGATGAACTTTAAAAAAAATCTCGCAATGTTTTAAGAAAGTTTACGAATTTGTGTTGGGCTGCATTCAGAGCAGCCCATGGGCCACAGGTTGGACAAGCTTGAGTTAGAGAATCATGAGCATGATGTTGACGGTGTGATTAAGCATGCTGGTAATGAGACCAGAGTTCATATATATAATAAATAAGGAAAATGTTCATTTCAGAGCCACAGGGCCTAGCTCAGGCAAGCATGCTGTAAAGATGTGTTGCTATTCACATGGAAAGCCATAGATGTTACTGTCCACATGTGGAGAGCAGCAACAATAGCATTGTGAGCATTGATTCCTTGGTGCAAGAAGCATGGAAATAACAGAAGTACCAGGGTTATGCAGGTGGCATCTGAAAACATCAGTTTCAGTATAGTATTCATTTCAAGAAATGAGCATGTCGCTGGCAGCTCCACGGTCATTGAGGGCCCACCCAACTTCAGTCAGAGTATTCAGGGGAAAAGGTTTGAGCTTTGACGTGACTGGCGTTTGTCTTACTCTGCAGAGAAAAAACAAGTCACAGTGAATGATGATAAAAACAGAGTGTTAACATTTCACTGGTGTTGCAGTTCGTTTCAGTTCTGCATGTTATGTTGTTCACTTTAAATGGCTTCTAAAGTCACTTTGTATAAGTCTCAATGTGATGTTTCATCCCCTTTTTTGCTTTTCTAATAACTTTATTTTCAGGAGCCTAATGTTCTCCTTCTTTCTTCTGTTGCATGTCTAAAGTTTTTGCTAAAACTAAAGTCTTGGTAGTGAACAGGCCAAATACAATTATCGTGGAACGGTGTACTGAAAAATTATGCCTATGGGTATAAATATTACAAGAGAAATGTGAGGAGTAGCCCTGTTTGATCTATACTTGTCAATTGGTATGGCCACTAGGGACACTCTGGGCTGCTGAAGTGGGCTCCGCCAGCTGTCCGTTTGCTTGGAATGGGAATCCTCCATTATCAGCACCTATTATTTGATAAAGAGTACATAAGTGCCTTGGCAGATCCAAAGCAGGTCAAATGCATGTGATCATTGTACTTATGCTTTAAAGTGGGAGGCGGTAAGTTTGTGGGCAAGTATCTAAAATGAAATAGACACACAATAAAGGACAATAAAGAGGCCAGGCAGAGGGAACCACTAATACCAACACCCACAGGTGGGAATGGCCTTGGTCTAGCCCTAGAACAGAAAGATTGATGGACAGGAGGGGCATTGAGACTGGGGAAGTAGAAGAGGGAGCAGATTAGGGACTGTGTTGTGGGTCTTTGTATAACGTGTTTGGGTTTTTATTCTAATTGCAGTGGGTGGTCATTAGAAGACCTAAGTTAGAAGAATTGATTCTAGTGATTAGGAGTGTCCCTGAAATTTCTCAGCATCGCTAAACAGTAGAACCACTCCCTGCTGTCTTTTGATATTTATCTCCTTGGGATAATTACTTATTTGGAATTTTGGTTGCCTTTCCACATGGACTGATTTTTCACTTGAGTCGATATCTTAGGTAAGGAAGGTGTAGTTTGCTCCAGAGCCTCACACTACTTGGGGCCAGCCGTAACGCTCCCAGTGAAAGAGTGATTAAGATGGGAGATTACTGTCTATATTCCTACATATATACACACACCTGTTGGAAGAGGCAGCTTGAGGCAAAGTGACAATGAATTACTAGTTGGAGCTTTATATAAGAGTTGTTTGGCGGGGCGCAGTGCTCACACCTGTAATCCCACCACTTTGGGAGGCTGAAGCAGGCTGATCTCTTGAGCCTGGGCATTCAAGACCAGCCTGAGCAACATGGTGAAACCCTATCTCTACAAAAAATACGAAAAATTAGCCAGGTGTGTGGCACATGCCTATAGTCCCAGCTACTTGGGAAGCTGAGGCGAGACTCCGTCTCAAAATAATAAGAAAGAGTTGCTTTTTAAAAACTTGACATGAAAATGTTTTATATAACCTTCTCTAGTGTTTTAAATATAATAAGCCTGATGCTACACCTTAGGAAACTTGATGGTATTGACTGAATGTAAAGGGGAATATTTTTGTTAAGTAAAAGTCTGTAATGAACATTGCTCTCTCTTTAACAACGTGGATGTTAAATGACCCAAATCATTGTAACTGAATTATGAATCACAAACATCCACTCACTCGGCATCCAGCGCAGGATCTAAGTGTGTGCTTAGAACATACAGTGGGCCACAAAATTTTTTAAATATTTTTACATTTGAATAGAAATTGACTTGATTCCCCACATTCTGCCCCTCCCCTCCTGCCACCACCACCAAAAAAAGAGAATTTTTAGGAAGTGTCTTGTCTTGTTATTGTTTTCTGGTTAGGAATCATTCTTTATATGAACTACATGTGGGTGGAGATAAGGACACCTTTTTTTTTCAGGCTATCAGATCCTACGAACACACCGCCTCCTTTTTGTTGGACTTTAACTTACTGTCTGAAGGAGTTTACCAACTCCTTCAGACCCTCACTTCAAAAGACAATGTCTGCAAAATGTGTTCAAAAGACAATGTCTGCAAAATCCTGGGAGGATAAGCGTAAGCTTTGAGCAGCTCTCAGTAAAGGAGAGTGAGGAAAGAATGGTCCCTGAAGTATCTATGAGTTGGGACAGTTTGGCAACCTCAAAAGTTGAGGATTCTAAAGCTCGAGGCTCTGCTGTCCTCAATAAAGTGGATAGGGGAGGAGGACAAAATTTCAAACATTGGATTTTGCCTAGTAAATATCATTCAGGCACACACAATCATAAATGACCCATAGTCATCATGTCTCTCCTGAGAGCAGGAATGGATCAATAGAAAGGTACTCAGAATTGTTATTCAAAGTTAGGGATTTTTTAAAAATGAGTACTGATGGGAAATAGAGAACAAAAGGGGGAAAAGCTTACAGAAGTGGTTCCCCAACTTGTTTACCATTGAAATCATCTGGGGATTGTTTAAAAATTCCAATGCCCAGGCTCCACCCCAGAATAACTAAATTCTAATCTCTGGAGATACGTGGCAAGCGGCATTGCTTTTGAAGCTCCCCAGTTGATTTAAGTGAGCAGGCAGGTTGGGAACCATCAGCCTATTGAACAGGCTCTTTGAAGCATATGGGACACAGGTGGGAAGTGGAGAAGCCAGATTTCTGAATTATTCAGATAAAGGGAAATGAGTTTTGCAATGGAAAGCACCATTATGAATAAAAGTTGATTTTTTAATCATCTCAGTAGGCATGTCTTATGTATTATGTACATGTTCCAAAATCTCATGTATGTTTATCAGTTTAAAAATATTTTTTAAAATGTCGAACACCAGCTTACATGCTTCACTGCAGACCTTCAACCCTAGCACTGGAAGGTCCAGGATAAGAGAACAAATGGAAACCCACAGACTGCATGTCTAAATGTTTGTGTTACAATTCAAACTTAACAACTATTAAATCAAGTATATTCAGATGTGGACAAATGTACCTATATAATGATCCAGAAGTCTGGATTCAGTGTAGAATGTCCATCTCCCCAGAGTCCTCCCCAGAATGTGGCGCGTCAGGGAGAGTGGGCGTCCAGCCCCTGGCAGGCAGCCTCTCCCTTTCTCCTCCTACCTTTGACGTCATCAAGCGCTGTGAGGGGCTGATACTCACCTGTGGGGATGCCACATTCCCCTCTTAGATCAGCTGGCCTCTGGATCACCTCCCAGCCCCATCAGTGTAAAAAATGAACCGGATGTTGTGCATACCCACATCTGGTCCTCAGAGAAGAGGCGAATGCAAACCCAGAAAGTGGGCTCAGGAATCGCCAGAGCCTGGTAGAAGGGTTGAATGGGCTCCCAGTGGCACCTCCTCTTGACCTCACATGCCCCTCACCGCATGGGAGCTGTGTGCCCCGAGAAAGTCCAGAGCTGCTCCCTCTTGCCGGGGCCCATGGAGGCCCCACCCAGCACCTTGTAGAAACCCATAGAAGCAGGTTTTAGCAACCTGACTTGTAGCCAGAGACTGGAGCAGGGATGAGGTTTAGAATAATAGAATCTAAAGAATTTGGGTTCTTTATGAAAGGGATTTTCTTTTAGAACTTTATTGCTACTTATCATCAACTACTTATTTGATAAGTTTATTATTTTACTTTATTGCCCTTGATCATACAAGAAGATGTGTAGTCTCCACTAATAGACCTTCAGAAAAGCACACATCCCACCCCTCTGCCATCAAGTTCCAAGCGTGGTCTCCATCTAAGGAAGATTGGGGCAAAGGGATATGATGAGTCTCTTCTGATGTCTGGTGTTTCTCTGCTTGACTTTGTTTCTTTGTTGCTATCTGAGTGCCACACTGGGGATACTTACACATAGGAATGTTAACACCAAAACTAACAACAGGCTCAAATTCTGTTTCATCCCCTTGGTACACCTTGTGCAATCCTAAAGATGTTCAGCCCTGGCACTGAAGCAGCTTCACCTCTTCTGCACCTGAGAGTTGAACACAAATAGCTATTTTCAAACTGATTTAAAAGGGTAAAGGGTTCTATATATATGTATATATTTTTTATATATATATATAATCATCTTTGAAAAAATGATTATATACATTTATATACATTTAAAGTATGTTATTTTCTCTAATTATAAGAATACATACTCATTAGAGAACATTTGGAAAGTGTAGAAAACATTTTAAATCCCTGAAATCAGAAGTACCTAGTGTTAATTACCATTTTGGCATATTTTCACTTAATTACTCTTTAAATCATATTTTATACGTATGTGTGTAAAATGTCTAAAGGAAAATTAGAGATTATACTGTGTGTAATTTTTAATCTAGCCTAGGCAACATAGCAAGACCTCATCTTTTTTTAAAAATTTTTTTTTTAAAAAAATTAACCGGGCATGATGGCACATGCCTTTGGTCCCAGCTACTCAGGAGGCTGAGGCTGGACGATCTCTTGAGCCCAGGAGGTAGAGGATTCGGTGAGCCATGATTGCACCACTGCACTCCAGCCTGGGCAATGGAGTGAGACCCTGTCTCAAAAAAATTTTTTTTAAATCTTTTGTCACTTTTCATTAAGTTGTGAGAATATTCTCATGTCACTAGATAAAAAGACATGATTTTAATGTATGAATAATGTTCTATCATTATAGATACGAATTTTTAATCATTTTTTAAAAACATTAGAAATAGTATGGAGAAAGCATTCTTGAACTTAAATCTTTGTTGGTAACCTTTATTTCTTAAAACATAGATAACTGTAAAAGTGACTGTGAAGGTAGAGAGTTATTTTAAGATATTCTGGATATGTATAACCAAATTATTTTCTATGAAGATTTCACCTACTTGTACCCTGACAAACTATGTACTTGAGTGGTTTTACTTTATTTTTTGATAACATGATGTTTTCTCTTTTTTATATACATTTGATCATATAGTTTAAATATTTCTTTTAATTATTAGTTTCAACATTTTCAAACCCACAGAAATTTTGAAAAAAACAGTAAATATGCATATACCCCCAGTTGCCCTCACCAACTGTTAGCCCTTATACCAATAGAGCTTCCTACACACGCTCGCACATACACACACACACACACACACACACATTTGCCAAATTATCTGAAATTAGGCTGCAGATATCATGATAGTTCAGCCCAAAGACTTCAACATACATGTATCCTGTTTTACTTTGTATTTATTGGATTATTAATATGGCAGAACATTTTGTTCATGTTTTCTTGGCCATTGTATTTCTTCTGTGAACTGTGTTCATATCCTTTGCCCACTTTTCTCTTTGAATATGTTGCGATTTTCTCATCAACATCCGTAGTATCTGTGAGTGAAAGCTGCATCAGATGCTACCCAGATGCCACCTAACCTTCTGACAAGGAGCTAGGCCCTGAACACTCAGATGGCCAATGGTGTGTAGGATAAATTTCCTCTCTGATTTAAGGTATGGCCTTGGGTATTGCTCTTCCTGCAGTGAGAGTAGAAGTCTTACCTTCAGCTTGTTGACTGTAACCATTTTATTTGTGATCAGAGACTACGGAAATAAGTAATTAACATTGAATGGATAAGCACAGTTAAACTCAGTATTACTGGTGGAAACACAAGAGAGTGCCTTGTCGTGTTAGTTAATTTTTTAAAATTTATTTTTAGATGAAACCTCCTGAGACTCTGTATACTGTCTTTTGAGTATTGGAAAAATATTTTTTGCTAAATAAAACCACCATGTCTAAAACCATGACTTGGAAGTGTTTGCAGTGATTTCTGCAAAAGAACTCATTGTGGTCCTACTCCTGAACCTGCATACCCCACCAAATGACTGGCCTGGGGACTGCTTCAGTCAAATTGTGTTTGTATTTCTCTCTTCCTCAGTAAAGTGTTGTCTGTGCCTGTCCAAAGCTTGCCAGCAAATTGATCACATCAGGCAGATTTCCAGCCTGGCAGTTACAGATGGAAAAGGCTTTCAGATCTCAGGCTCTGAGTTTTGCACAGAGGCTTCCCTCTCCTAAGGTCTAAGGCACAACTATTTGTCTTTTTATTAGTATAATGTTTAATCCCAGAAATTGGGGTACAGGTATTAAATGCCACCCTGAGTTTGTGCAAGGCCTGCTCTTGATTCACAGTATAGGCATCTGCAGTGCCCCAGGGAAGCAGATCTCTTGGGTCCTTTCTGTCTGCCCTTTTCCTACCCCCTGATTCCTGCCTCCCCTATCCCTTCCTACCGCTCTCTCTTACCATTTCCTCCTTCCCCAAAAGACAAGATTTGAGGGATTGTACCCATCGTTTCCAGAAGCACTCCCTCTCCTGTATCTTCCAAAATCGTGACATGAGAAAGTAACAGAAAAGTGCAGAACCCAGGCAGGTTTCACAGTCCCTAGGCAGCTATTAAGCTCTAAATATTAGGCACCTTGACAAAGACAGCTCCAAGCCTGCCAACAAACCCACATTCCAGGGGCAAAGGATATCAAATGTGCAACTATTTGTTTAAGTTGATCCCTCTTCACTCTCTGAATCCCTACACTCGTAACCTGGATGAATCTGAGTGCTGCTTCTTTTGTTCAGATGGAATTTAAAAATCTGTTTTAGAGTGAGAAATGCACAAGCCCATCCCAGATAGGCAGGTCCTTTTCTCCCACAGGTACGCCCTCCTTTTCCCTGGCCTCCTCTCTTCTCAGAACTCCCAGGGAGCCAAATGCTTGCTGAGAACTGTCTCCACCCCTTATTCAATGCACATAAAACTTGACAGTCTGAGCAGATGGGGAAAGTGGAGTTTTTCCGGCAACTGTCTCCTTTTCTGGAGCAGGAAGCTGGGACTCTGGCTAGAGTGAGGCTGCCCTCCTGCAGCTCTGAGACAGGAGAGGTGGCTGTCTGGAAACTCATCTGATGCAGGGCAGGTGAGCCCCAAACTGGTGCTTAGTCCACAAGGCTTCTTGGCTTTGCCCAGGAAAAAATTCAAGGGCAAGCCGGAGGTAGAAGAAGACAGCTTTATTGAAGAGGCAGTGCCGTAGCTCTGTGTGTCCTCCTGCAGAGCAGGGTTACCCACTAGGCAGGGAGTAGCAGCTCAGGGCAGTTTTGCAGTCATATTTACACCCACTTTCAATTACATTCAGATTAAGGGGCAGTTAATGCAGAAATTTCTAGGGAAGGCATAGTAACTTGGGTCTTCAGGTCATGGAGAGGGGCAGTTAACTCCCAGGTGCTGGCTTGGCAATGGCAATGGCGAACTGACATGGCACACTGGTGGGCGTGTCCTATGGAAAGCTGCTTCTGACCTTGCCCTGTTTTAGCTAGTTCTCAGTGTGGTCCGGTGTCTGAGCCCCACCTTCTACCTTACATCCAGCCCTGTGAAAATCTGTTGCACTCTTTGTCCCAGTTAAGACCTCTATTGGCTTTTGTTAATGCTTGGCTGTATATTATCATTCTCATGTGGCTTCCTCAAATTTTAATTTAAGCAAATATTTATATGATTACATACATGTTAATTATAGTTAAATACTTGTTATAGAAATTTTGTAGAAAAATTGAAACCACGAAGAAGAAGAAATTTCAATCCTATAGCTCTGAGATAACCACTGTTCATTGTTTGATACCTTTGTTTCTAACATTTTATGTGTTTAAAATTACATCTTTTTTCTTTACCAAAGTAAGATCATCCTGCACATACTGCTTTTATAGCTTTGCTTTTCTAATTTAACATTGTATTCTGAGCATTTTTCCATTTCATTAAATGTTCTTCTATAATATAATTTCATTGGCTACAGAGTATCTGCCATATGAAAAAGTCATTATTTGGTGCACTATTTTAGGGCATTAATTAGGATGTTTCCAGTGGCTTGTTATTATAAATAATATTGAAATAAACATCTTCATGGACAAATCTTCTCACGGATTCCTGATTACTTCCTTAGGACAGATGTTTGCACAGTGGATTACGGCTCATTAGATGTGCACATTTTGACACATATTGTAACAGTATCAGCCAAATAGTATGCCAGTTTTTATTCCAACCCCAGTTCCTCAAATACAGAGTAAGTTCTTTGAGGTTCACTACTATATATCCTCCATAGTTCCTGGCAGTGTTGGGCATACAGTACAAACTTAATAAAAATAAAGTTAATTCCACTAAACTTTCTTGATTACCAGATATTTAACCAATCTCCCTTTTGCTACCTTCACTTGCTTTCATGCTATAGATGCAAAAGATAAGTGTGGTCACTGAGCTAAATATTGATGATAGCAGTGACTTTGATCAAAAGCCATGTTACCTCAAAACTGATCCTAAACACAAGTAAGAGGTTATAGCAGGAAGTGTCAGGTTAAAAGAATCTGGGGGCTAGAATATGGCTGGAAACTTATTTACTGCAGTACTAACAACCGCTTGTGTGAATGAGTTGATCACCTTTTCTAAAGAGAAAAGAGATTGAGGATGTGGTTTGGGGTGTGGGGTGCATCAGGTACTTTGTTATGACCCAAATATGGTACCAGAAGACAGAGCACTACTGGATGAGGGGGAGGTGGGTGCATACTCTGCTATGGGAGCCCGTGCCACTTCAGTAAATAAATCAAGCTTTCTTCTCTCTTGAGGAATCTCATTCTTCCTGTTTATCCTTCTCTCTCACTGCTCCACACTTCTCTGGAGTACTTGTTTCCATGAAGTATAATAATCACTGAGCAGTATTTTTTTGTTTAAGAGCAGCTGTGTTTCTCAAGCCTTGCTCTTGTTTTTAGGATCCTCATGTCCTCTTGCCAAGATATGTGCAGTGGCCTCTATGCAGCGTCCTCGCGCCTCCACTCTCCCCTGATGGAAACCATCTCACAGTTTCCATAATATTCTTCCTAAATCAAGGCCTTAATCTAGTTCCCCCAGCCCCATTCCCAAATTTTCCAGGATTTCCTTGTTTTCCACTGTAAGTTCAAACTTTTCTTCCCAGCAAGAAAGACCTTCCACAAAATTATGCCAACACTTCTCCTTTACTGCCTTGCAGGTAGCCAGTGTGTCCCTTGTGTATACCCTTTGCTTTCCAGCCTATACATGCCTTTGCTCAAAACTCTCCCTTTGCTTGGAACACCTATTATATTTAATAATTCTACCTTAGTAATCAATGTATTTGTCTGATTCTCCTACACTTATTTGTAAACTCTTTGAGTGTAGGTACCTAGTCTTATCCATCTTAAAATCTCTCTCAGGGATACAGTTTCATTGTTTAGGGAGGGTGTACCCAAATATCTTGCTCATTTTAGATGTCATTTTTATGTTTAATATTCTGGTCACAGGGAGAAAATATCTTAAGCATATGGATTATGCCAGATGTAGTGGTGGCACAGCTGTAATTCCAGCTACTTGGGAGGCTAAGGCAGTAGGATCATTTGAGCCCAGGAGTCTGAGGCCAACCTTGGCAACAGACCCCATCTTTTACAAAAATAATAATAACTATATATATGTGTGTGTGTGTGTGTGTGTGTGTGTGTGTGTGTGTGTGTGTGTGTATGTGTGTATATATATATAGAGAGAGAGAGAGAGAGAGACTGAGTTTGACACTGGAATGTGTCCAGTGACACCAAGTTGTATAGTTCATGCCTCAGGCCTTGCATGCAAATTGGAAATTAAAGACAGCAACGTGGCAAAGTATGTTGCTGATAGCTTTCAGCTTTGCTGGATTGAACAGGCACATAAGGTGAGGCTGCAGACTCTCCTGTCTGCTGCCAGGTCACACCCAGCCAGTCCTTGTGTATTCATATGCCTGGTTGCCTGGCTCCCTGTGGAAGCTGGTGATGGGGTACCAACAAGGAGCTCCGCACGTAGCTGCCAGCTACAGTATGCCTAAACTGAGGGCTTGCTAAGCAATCTCTGTTGCCATTGCTATCCAACTTAAATGTCCTGCTGCTGAAAGCTGAGGTTCTGCACAGTGTTCAGTGTGCTCAGGAGGCAGTGGTTTGATCTCATAAATATAACATTTGCTCAGGGCCTTATATCCTTCATAGATTCCTTCCCAAAGATGGGATCTTGTACGTTTTTTTCTTGTTTTCTGCATTCTTGCTTTTTCCCATACATCTAGGTGTAAAAACAAAACAAAACCTTTCCTTTGGTTTTGCTTGTTAGGTTAAAATCAGAGAAACAATGAAGACTCACCAGAGAAGATTGCATCTATACAAATGGGGTATTTTATCCATGGAGAAAACAATCAGAACAAGTGAAATTTTAAGTAAATCTGAAAACATAAAAATTCATAAGGTTGTTTATGTTAGAGTTTAAGAAACCTTTAGTAAACATCTTGTCTTAGGCTTTTATTTTGTAGATGAGGAAACAGGCTTGGAGAAATAAGATAACTCACATCACAGAGCTAGGGAATGCACGAACTGAGCCTAGCACCAGGTGTTTTTGACCAAATGTAGTACTCAAATCTCAATTCTTCTCTGAGGAAGCTCACTTCCCACCCATATTCCCAGGCACAGCCATCACATTCTATAGCATTGATTCTAGTAGTTAACATTATTTCAGTTGTTGATTAAACAGAATGATACATTTATGTTTGTCTTGATCACTTATTCAGTGCATATAGTTTCATGTGTGTGATTTTTCTGTCATACTTGTGAAGCCTGCAAGAGCAAAATTTTATCTAAATCTGTGCATTCACTTTCCTAAGGCTTTTTGTTGTTGTTTATTTGGGTCCTTTTCCCCCTTGATTTTGAGCATCTTACAATTCAGTTGCCACAACTGTTTCTTACTTATGGGGCGCACAGGGCGCAATTCTTTGTTAAAAGCATGTTCACTGCATCTCTCTTTTGCCAACCTAGAGATAATATGGTGCAGAATCTCTCTCAAGACTGCAGGCCTAGGATACTTTTTTCTCTTTTTAGCAGCACTTCCAAAATTTTCAGGGATATTTTTGCAGGATAAAAGTGAAGAATTAATCTTGTAAATATTGAAATAAAAACAGACCTTCATTTTAAAGTATTGTAACACTTCCAGTAGAATCTATACCTGTTTAGAATTCCATGCCAAATCACATCCTCACACACACAGCTAGCTAGAGGAGAAATTTCTTACACTCTAGGTAAGGGTAAAACACTGTCCTCTTATCCCCTGCTTTCCTGCCACCCACCCCATGCCCAACTGCTCCCATCCTCCCTCTCCACCTGTGTGCAAATGAAGGAGTTGGTGTGGCTTGATGGGGCTGGGGGTGGAATTTGGGGGACAGTGTCAGGACGGGGACCCCTAGAGCAGACAGCATCAGGGAAGTCAGGGCTTTCCAGAGGGGGCGAGAAGCCAGGCATCAAATACCACTCCCCATGTAAGTATCAGAGTCCAGAGAGCCAGGAGGCACTATGGGTCCGTGTCTCAGAGATAAGACATGAGAGATGAGAAGAAGGAAGTTGGAAAGAAGGAGGGTCTGTGTCTCAGGAACAGTAGCGTACTCCTTAGCATAACTCTTGGACCCACCAACCAGTTGGTGTGTTCAAGTGTCTAGGCCTGGATTTCTTCAAGGGCCAAAGGACAAAATGCAAGTGAGTATATATACTTTACATAATAATACATAATATTCAGTTTTCAGAAATTTTTTCGTGATCACAGATGAACCTGTTAGTTAATACATTGCTTTAGGAAAACGGTTGCCTCCTGGATGTGGTAGAGAAGTCTCACAACCAGGCCTGCAGTGCAGACAGGGTAAGGCCTACCTGAAGTTCTGATACCCAGAGTACACACACAATGCCTAAGGTGATGTTGACTCCCTACAAGCTAAATAAGATGGGTGGAATTTGATCCCTAAAGAGTTAAATACTGAGATTCTCCCAGAGCCAAGACCCTACCAGAACCTTCTCGAGAGATTTTTAGGCAGCAGAGGGAAGCATTCTTCCTGTCTTGCCAGCCTGAACATGATCACTTCTAAACCTCCCTTTTAGCTCTTATTTGCTAAAAATTGTTTCAAGACTATACATTCTGTGTTTGTTTTTTTCGAGACAGGCCTTTGCTCTGTTACCCAGATGGAAGTACAGTGCATGCTTATAGCTCACTGTAGCCTTGAACTCCTGGGCTCAAGCGAGTCTTCTGCCTCAGCACCTCCCCCCCCCCAGTAGCTGGGACTACAGGCGTGTGCTGCCACACCTGGCTAATTTTTATTTTTGTAGAGACAAGGTCCCACTGTGCTGCCCAGGGTGTTCCTGAACTCCTAGGCTCAAGTGATCCCACCTCAGCCTCCCAAAGCTCTGGGATTACAGGCGTGAGCCACCACGCCCAGCCCGCATTCTCTTTTTTAATGTAAGTTTTAAAAGAAGGAGAGAGGGATTCCTAAAGATTATATGTTTTGGTAAGAAACAACAAAACCTCTGTCTTGTGACCTTGGATAATTAAATACTATTTTAGGATCTTGATCTCCTGACCAAAAAGTTGGTATTGTATCTGATCTGCTGACTTTACAGTTAATAACGAGACTGAATCTAATAAACATGAAGTCTTTGAACATCTTCCAAACAGAAGGAAATATTACTATGGCTCTAGCTCTCTTAAATCCTTCAGTGGACTAGTTAGGGAAGTATTTTACTCATGCTTTCTAGTCATCTCTAGGGATCTTCATTTGAAATATCCATGTGTGACTCTCGCATGGAGGCATAAAGATGGATACTGTGTGCCTCATTTCCTTCTCTAGGGAATGTACAAAACCATATCACTCCCGTGGGCTGTGATCAGTGCAATAAGCATGCCCCCACCCCACTGCAGGCCCCTCTGGCTTAAGAACCTATCCCACCCATAGATGGGTATTGAAGTTGTTAAAATGAGAAAATACAAATTGTCCCAGCCTCAGCAACTGCCCAGATAGGAAGCCAAAATGGAAGCTATTCCCAAGAAGCAAGTAACTAGAGCAGCCTCTCTGTGTTTCTGCTGTAAATAGCCACCCTGTAAACAGGCTCCTTCTGCCAGGCAGCTAGAAATTCCCTCTCTACTTCCTTGTCAGTGTGGTCCGTCAGAGATGAGTTCAGTGAATTATCAGAATGACCAAGATTTTCTACTTTAACTGAGTTAATTGATTAGACCCAGAAACTTTGAAGCTGAAACAAATAATCTCACAACCAGAGTCTCAAATTGGTACGTGTTTGGTCTTTGTTTTCTCTCACCTCTACAAAACATACCATTGAAATCTTCAAGGGAAGGGGAAAAGGGAAAAAAGGTAAGGAAGCCCATGGTAATCTGACAGCATTCCCCACCTAGACCCAAGAGTGCTTGGCCTGCCATTGGCCTTGCTGGGAATGATCCTACAATGGAAATGAGCAAACGTAGCCCTTCAGGGAGGAGCACACAAGTGTAGGGAGGTTTCAGAGCCACTTCTGCCATCCTGCCTCTATGAGGATGGGAGGCTGGTTTTATACTCTTTTAGAAAACTGGAAGAGTAAGTCCCTGGAATCACAGTCTTTCTTAGGCTTCTACCTGCCTAGCAGGAGTCAGTCTTATCTATCCTTTTCTTAAAGTAAGGGATATTTACAGATACACATCCGCCTCAGTCCTTTCAAAGAGAAAAGCAAAGAAAAGGGCACAGGGCTGGCACTCCCATTTCCTTGTTGAATTTACGAAGATCTTTGGTTTTGTGTCTTAAATATTTTGTGTACATGACAAAGTAGTAATGAAAGGAATTATATAATTTTCAGTAATGGAGACAATTATATTGGGATTTAAGGGTCAAGTGGGGTGGGCCAAAGTGGGGAAACCACATAAATAAAACCAAATGGGTCATTGAAGCAGCAGGGCCTGGCTTATGGCTACCAGAAACTAGCTTATGAGCCCAAGGGACAACACATTACAGGGAATTACAGGCCAATGGCAAATATCTGCAGAAATGCTGAACAGAGATATTGATGTTCATCCTCCATCATAATGTGGGGACGGATCAGCTCTGAGTGTAAGCCTGGGTGAAGAACAGAGAAAGGGATGGGAGAACCTGATGGCCTAGACCAGCAGACAGGTAGCTTCAAGTCTCAGTGTCGCCCACCAATGCAATCTGACTTGGGGAATGTTATTTACATTCCTCTGCTTCCATGTCCTCATATGAAAAATAGGGATAGGCCGGGCGCGGTGGCTCAAGCCTGTAATCCCAGCACTTTGGGAGGCCGAGACGGGCGGATCACGAGGTCAGGAGATCGAGACCATCCTGGTGAACACGGTGAAACCCCGTCTCTACTAAAAAATACAAAAAACTAGCCGGCCGAGGTGGCGGACGCCTGTAGTCCCAGCTACTCGGGAGGTGGAGGCAGGAGAATGGTGTGAACCCGGGAGGCGGAGCTTGCAGTGAGCTGAGATCCGGCCACTGCACTCCAGCCTGGGTGACAGCGCGAGACTCCGTCTCAAAAAAAAAAAAAAAAAAGAAAGAAAAATAGGGATAATTACAGGACACAGTGTGGAAAAAAAGAAATAGAAGTTATCCCATAGGCTTTATTTCCTGAGAATTAAATGAGTTAACATATAAAGCCTAAGCCCGGTTCCTAACGTATAGTTAATGTTCAATAAGTATTAACTAGTATTAGTGTTGCTATTTGAGGATCTTATAGAGACGTTGAATGGGCAAAAATGAAGCAATGTATGTAACATATTTGGGACAGTGCTTAACACATGGTAATTACTCCAGGAAGAGAAGTTATAGAGAACCAAGCAAAAGTCTGTCTTATGCACACATAGGCAACAAAGAGCTAACTAGAGGGCTGAAAACAAGCATGTTGGAATCAGGATACATCCCGAAGGACACAGCCTTGGCTGGAAGGACTCAGGTTGGGAGGTCAGGAGCGTGGGTAAGTAGACCAGGCAGTGGCAGAGTTAGGAATTCAGGCAGACGGACAGCAAATAGGGCAGCAAGTACTTTTGGAAAAAAATAATAATAATAATAACATCTACCCCAGCCAGGAAGTCACCAATTACAAACTTCCTGGGATAAGAGACCAATTCCTAAGACTGGCCTGGCTATGACCTGAAAGTAAAAATAAATTCACTGACCCCATGTCCTATTGGCTAAGGATACAGATGGAACTCTTATGTGCACTGCGAAATGAAAGATAGATTATTTGTTCATGTTCAAGTTCAGATTCCTGTCCGGGGATAAAGAAATGACTTCTGGCCAGGCATGGTGGCTCATGCTTGTAATCCCAACACTTCAGGAGGCCAAGGTGGGAGAATCACTTGAGCTCAGGAGTGCAAGACCAGCCTGGGCAACTTAGTGAGACCCTGTCTCTACAAAAAAAATTAAGAAAATAAGTAACTTCCATGTTTGCTACAGATTAATAGATTAGTGACTTTTTTATTCAAGATAATGAGGCACCCATGCTGGAGGCTACCCAGAAGCTGTCCTCCCAAAACTGGGAACTTGATATCAACACCAGTGTTGTGGAGAATGCAAGCTGCAGCAGGGGCAGTCTTGTTAAAAAGGAAGGACATTGCAAACATCATTCTCAGCCTTGTAATAGTCTTGATGTTGACTAATGTCAACATGATGTTGACTAATGATGTTGATGTTATTTAAGCCTGGAACTTCTGTTACCTTAAGAAAACCCTCACAACGAGGGCTGCTTGTAATCATGACTTAATTACCTGACTTTCAGGTTTTAAATGCCCACGTTTTTTGTTCAGAGTGAATTTTAAATGCATTTCTATCAGCATCTACTTTAAAATGGACAAAACATGCTAGCAGATTAGTCATCTGAGGTAGAGTCTACTTTCATTTATGTTTTATGTAGGTCAAATGAACATATATGCCAGAGAAACGCACATCATGAAATACACTGAGGTCTGTTTGGGAAAGCAAAGTCAAGACCATTCAAAAGCTATGAAGTAAACCACACCCTAATTTTGACCACAGAGTTCATTTTACTTTTCAAGGTATCCTTACTGACATTATGTAGCACTCCTTAAAGTGAGGCCCTGACTCTGTTCCTTAGAGAAGAAATCTTGGCTCTCTGGATATTTGACTTGGGTCTAATTATTATTGTGGTTTTTTTAGAGATCATTCCAAAAACATACAACCCAAGGCTCAGATAGAACTCTTTAGTTAAAGTAGGGGAGGAGCGGTGGAGGTAAACTTGCGGTTACTTGCCATGGCCAAGGGCCATGGTGTCATCAAAAACATGCACCTGTAACCCATTCATACAATAAGATCACCTGGGCCATTGTTAACGTCTTGATTACCATTATGTGCTCCTGCCTGTATGTCACTGGAGTATTTAAAAGTAAGATGGACAGGGCTGAAAGAATGTTCATCTAATTTTACATATTACAGAGAATGGATTTAAACTCTTACTTGGAAGTTGCAATGAGAATGGGGAAATTGAGCATTGGAGATAGCTTTTTGGAGTAAGATGCCAGTGAAGGTCTTTTTACACTGCACTCTGTGACATTATGAGACCTCAGTCCTCAGGTTTCAGGGGAAAGCATAATGCTTTAAGTCACAGTGATGCTTAGAATTCAAATGGGTATGGCCTTAAGTGTCTTCTTTAAGACTCCCTTGTGTTTGCCTCACAAAAAAAAAAAGTTGTAAACTGTTCTGCATGAATGTATGCATCCCACACAACATATCCCTTATGTCTATGATAATCAAAGTTAAGATGAAGAACCCATAAAGGGTAAGAATGAGCTAAAGTAACTACAGGGCATGGCCAAATCAAATTTTATGATTCATTAAAATCACCCACCAAGGCTAAGATATTGAGGTGGTCACAGGTGTATCAGGGCATCAGTAGTGAAATGCATGGAGCCCAGCTTTGCCCTGTAGGCACATTTCTGTCAAATGCAGGACGAAAACAGCTCAGACTGACGCCTCTTCATGCATTTGATGGGATCTCCATTCATTTGATGGCATGCCCATTCATTTGATGGGATTTTTAGAATGGGGGGTATAACATGGAGATCAAGTGTTTTCTGTACTGGGACTCACCCTTAGCAAAAGGTTTGGGCAGAACAAACCTGCCTGAGTATGCACTGTGCATGCATGATATGCCATCTAGTGGTTAAATGAGCCTAACCTGAATGAAAAGAAAAATGATCTCAGGTCCCTTCTGCCTCTGTACTCATTAGGCAACAGTAGAGGTTCGCTGCTATTATTTGGAAAAGAAAAGAATTTATTTTCTTAGAAGCCATATGTTGAATACAAATTCATCTGTGACCACCCCAAAAGCTTAGCCTTGGTAGGTGATTTTAATGAATCATAAAATTTAATTTAGCCATGCCCTGTAGTTACTTTAGCTCATGCTTAACTTTTATGGGTTCTTTATCTTAACTTTGATTATCATAGAACTATTATACAGTTCTTTATTATGTGTGTGGGGGATGAACACATTTATGCACAACAGTTTACAACCGTTTTTGTGAAGCAAACACAAAGTGTCTTAAATAAGATACTTGAGGCCGTACCCCTTTGCATCTAAGCATCTAAGGAGAACACTGATATTAGAGTAATTCTTAAAGCCGAAAGCTGTACATTGTGTGTGTTTGTTTTGTATATATGTGTTTTGTTTGGCCCACAGGGTACTGTCTTCCATTTTATTTTATTGGCGTATAATTCCTATATGCAATATAGTGCAAAAAATCTTCAGTATATGGCTCGATAAATTTGTATGTATGTATAACCCATGTGATCATCACCCAGATCAAGATATAGAAGGGTCCAGCCTCCCTTAGATCCCCCCACCCCCGGTCAATCCTCCCTCAAAGACAACCGCTGTTATTAGTCAGGGTTCCCTAGAGGGATAGAACTAATAGGAGAGACATATAGGAGTTTATTAAGTATTAACTTACACTATCACAGGGTCCCACAGTAGGCTGGCTGCAAGCTTGAGGAGCAAGGAGAGCCAGTCTGAGTCTCAAAACTGAAGAACTCGGAGTCCGATGTTTGAGGGCAGGAAGCATCCAGCACAGGAGAAAGATGTAGGCTGGGAGGCTGGACCCGTCTCACCTTTCTCGTGTTTCTGCCTGCTTTATATTTGCTGGCAGCTGGTTAGATTGTGCCCACCAGATTAAGGGTGGATCGGCCTTCCTCAGCCCACTGACTCAAGTGTTAATCTCCTTTGGCAACACCCTCACAGACCCAGGATCAATACTTTGCATCCTTCAATCCAATCAAGTTGACACTCAGTATTAACTGTCACAACCACTATCCTGAACTCTGTCACCATAGGTTCGTGATGGCATCATTAAAGTACATACTCCTAAAGTACCTCCCAGAAATAAGATTCTATAGTCACCGTTTTAATAGTTTGTCCAAAAAAAAAAAAAACCAGTTTTCTCAATTGTAACATTCTTGGGCCAAACAAAGGCTCTTTCCTAGGTTTACTGTTTATTAGAGTCCGAGTGTCATATGTTCTCTGTCCCCCAGTATAAATTCCTAATATATTGTTTTTCTTACCATGCTTCTCACTGAGAGATATATCCATTTGGTGCACTGATTGTATTTTCTCAAGTGTCTCTACGGGAAGCCAAGTTGATTTTCAACGAAATCCCATTACTTTTGAGCAGCATCTCATAAGTAATCAGAGGTGCCACTGATTGTCATGGCAAAGCCCATAAATCCTGATGCAGTGTTTCAGAAATTAATGTGAATGCCATGTTGCCAACGGCTGCTCTGACATCCTGTTCAAATTAAGCCAAGCAGTAGCATCAGTCCTAGCGTCACAATGGCGAGAAAGCTTCTCGGTCTATAATCCAGCAAAGGTTAACTTATAATGAATAGCATAATGCAGTCATTGTTGCTATTTACACAGAACTTCTTTCTGTTCAAAGGGAACTAAAGTTTCTCTGAATATCAACATGTGTAGTATGTCAAGAAGCAGAGCTAGTTTTGAAATAAAATTATTTTTATTATTTCAGAGCTTTCTTCTTCATATTTATTGAATTGTTGGATTAGCAAACACATGGTCAATCAACGAACGTGTCTGGCAAGCATGTTACTTCCAGGTGTTTTGCAGGGTGCTGGAGATAAAAGAGTGTAAGGTGTGCGAGTCCTCCCACACTGCCACGGAGTTGAGCCTTGTTGTCCCCCTGGCCTGCAAACTGATGTTTAAAGAGATAACTGCTTCTTCAGATAATAAACAAGGCAGGAATGTAGGCATTATCCTAATTTAGTCATTTTTACAAAGTAATTGTATTTATTAATAAGTATTAATTATTTATTATTAATAATTTCTCAAAACCCAAACACCACATGTTCTCACTCATAAGTGGGAGTTGAACAATGAGAACGCAAGGACACAGGGAGGGGAACATCACACACTGGGACCTGTCGGGGACTGGGGAGTGAAGGAAGGAGAGCATTAGGACAAATACCTAGTGCATGTGAGACTTAAAACCTAGATGACAGGTGGATGAGTGCAGCAAACCACCATGGCACATGTATACCTATGTAACAAACCTGCACGTTCTGCACATGTATCCCAGAACTTAAATTATAAAAATTAAATTTTTAAAATGTAAAAAAAAAATAATTTCTGGAATAAGAATGAAAACGAAATTTTTAATTTTTAGTGTTTCCTGTTATGGGACATTTTGGTTGTTTGCTGTTTTTAAAATATTTATAGATATTTTATGTCTATGTATTTGAAATTCAGTCTCTGACTCCCTGCCATACTCAATGGCCAGAGCTTCCGGAATAGTGTTAAATAATAATGGTTATACTTTTTGTCCATGGTTTTCCTGATTTTAAAGGAAATAATTCTGGTGTTTATTAATATGCTGATTTGAAAGGGTTACAAAAATCATAGTAAGTCCTTTGTATTCTAATTGTTAAACATCAACAATGAGGAATTAAACATTACCAAGTGTCTTTGATGCTGTTGAAATCATTACATTTATACCAATTTGGCCTATGTTTGTAATATGTTAACAGATTTCCTAATATTATCCCCCTTCCCCAGAGTGAATACAACTATTTCATGAGGTATTATTCTTTTAATGACTTGTAAAATTCAAATCATTAAATTTCTATCGTTTTTAGAATTTTAACATGTTTATTATGTATTACGCTTTAAAGACAACTAGTATGGCAGGGTTGGAGACAAACTGTTAGTCTCATTCTAGTCTGTAAATAGGAGTGGCAGAAATTGGGGGATGGGGAAGAATCTATTTGTCTATTTTGTTTTTCATTCTCCTTTTTCCTTTATTTTTTTGAGACAAGGTCTCACTCTGTTACCGAGGCTGGGGTGCGGTGGCACAATCATAGCTTCACTGTAACCTGCAACTCCTGCTCAAGTGATCCTCCTGCCTCAGCCTTTCGAGTAGCTGGAACTGCAGGCGTCTGCCACCATACATGGTTAATTTTTATTTTATTTATATAGAGATAGGGTCTCGCTCTGTTGCCCGGGCTGGTTTCAAACTCCTGGACTCAAACAATCCTCCTACCTCAGCCCCCCAAAGTGCTGGGATTCCAGGAGTGAGGCACAGTGCCTTGCCTCTCCTTTTTTCTTTTTTCTTTACCTCTTATTCCAACTGCAATAATTGTTTTTCTCTCTCTCTCTCTTTTTTTTTTTTTTTTTTTTTGAGATGGAGTCTTGCTATATCACCCAGGCTGGACTGCAGTGGTATGATCTCGGCTCACCGCAACCTCCGCCTACTGGGTTCAAGCAATTCTGCTGTAGCCTCCTGAGTAGCTGGGACTACAGGCACACACCACCACACTCAGCTAAATTTTTTTTTTTTTTTTTTTTTTTGTATTTTTAGTAGAGACAGGGTTTCACCATCTTGGCCAGGCTGGTCTTGAACTCCTGACCTCAGGTGATCCGCCCACTTCGGTCTCCCAAAGTGCAGGGATTACAGGCGTGAGCCACTGTGCCCGGCCTGTTTTTTTCTTTTCTAATTCACAAAGTTCTTTTCTAACCTCTCTCAAAGCTTTCATCACAGTTTCTTTTGTTTAAATTATCTATTTGTCTTATGTTCTTATATGAGTGATCTGTGTCTTAAATTCGAGAGTTTTCTCTCCCTTCCCTTTAGCCACTAAGTGTTGTCCACCCAGCCTCTCCTCTAGAATCAAATTGTCCCAGCAAAGTGCTGCAGTGGCAGGCAGTAGAAATGCACTTAGGTGAGTTTTCTTGTGGGTCTCCAAACCATCCCTGGGGTAAGCTGAGGAGGAGAGCCGAGAATAAGAATGATTCCAAAATTATGCAGGTGCTGTGCTTCTCTGTGGCAGCAATATGGGTCCAGATGACATGAGTCCATTTCCAAGTGCTTAGGAGCAGACACAGGCAGGGACCAGAGCAAAGCACTAAAACCAGCCTTTGAGATATCTGCTCCAGGTGGCTGTTGCATTCTAGTTCTGATGGTAGATTACAGAGAGAACCAGTTACCTCAAATAATTTTTCCTAATTCAAATACATACTCTTACATACTCTTAAAACTAAATACATTCATTGTTCTCTAATCATTTTTGTCAAAATCCTTCCGATACTCATTTCAAGACATCACTTCAAAATGATGTCTTTCAATTGTCAGTGCTTTCCCAGGGGAAGCCTTACACAATTAAGGACCCTCTAATGACTCTCCTACTAGATATGAGCCTACGTCTCACTCATATTCTCACTTCCACTGTGTTTTTCCCTGTGCTAGGCATATGGCTTGTACTTAAGTAATGTTTAGGAGTTAATCTCTTTTTTTACAGTGTATTGGCATTGAATGGCATTCTTCTCACTTATTTAAAGCCCAAAAGCAACTTCAAAGATCATACAGGCCTTTTAACAAGTAGATACAGCATCTCAACCAAAACAATGAATGAAAATTAATGAAAGAAATGATGGCAAAAGTGAAGGGGGAAACATATGATCCAACAATTCCACTTCTGGATATATGCCTGAAAGATATATACTCAGAGTGATATTTGTAGACCCGTGTTCTTCGTAGCATTATTTGCAATGGCCAAAACGTAGAAGCAACCCAAGTTCCATTTCAGTGGATGAGTGGATAAAACATGATATATACGTATAATTCAGCCTTAAAAAGGAAGGAAGTTCTGACACATGCCACAACATGGATGAACCTTGAAGATGAAACAAGCCTGTCACAAAAGGACAAATACTATGATTCTACTTTGATGCTGTAGCTAAGGTAGTCAAATTCACAGAGACAGGAAGGAGAATGGTGGTTGATGCAGGCTGGTAGAATGGGTAGAGAATCTTGGTTTTGAAAGATGAAAAGTGTGCTGACCATGAATGGCGGTGATGGTTGCACAACAATGTGAATTTACCTAATGCCAATGAATCGTACACTTAAAAAAAGTCAAGATGGTCAATTTTACGTTATATTTATTTTATCATTTTCGAAGAAGCGAATAGGGAAAAAATATTCAACCTAAAACCAAATGAAAGTCATACCACCAGAGCAATTCTTCAGGAAATGACATTTCTAAGTACCTGGCAAACTTTCATACCATCCTGCCAGAGAGGGGGTAGTTGGGAGACACTGTTGACCTTCTGCTTTAAAGGAGTGATGAGAGTTCCTTGGAAAGCAAAGGAAAATGCCACATTCACTAATCACTTGCTTCTTTTGCTTAGGGTGTTAAATACCACATTATTTGAAAGCTGGGAGATCGTTGGACCTTACCCTTCCTGGTGGGTTTTTAACCTACTGCTGTTGCTAATACAAGGGTTGAACTGCTTCTGGTCTTACTTGATTGTGAAAATAGCTTGCAAAGCTGTTTCAAGAGGCAAGGTAAGCTGTAACTCACTTTTTTCAATATGTCTTAGAAAATTTTGTTTCTGTAATTTCTCTGGATCAACTATTTACTATTTCATATTTCATCAAAATTGGTATTATTTCTTCAGAATTGAACAAAACTACCTAGAAACATAAACGAAAATGTCATTTCCTTCTCTAGTTCATTTTTTTAAGTCTTCAGTGTTCCTTTGCTGGCGATGGCACCCAATGATATGCATTTGTAATTTTAGACTTAATAATATATTATTTGTTGTGTTCGCTCTCGCTCCTCCTGTCAACCATGGACCTCTTCTGATTATATTTATACTGAACAGAAATTTAATCACTTCTCTCCTTTTATGAGAAGGATCACTTAGTGCAGTATGCCTGTTTAAACAAACCTTTCTTTCAAACTGAAAAACAAATCTGTTCATGACTTCCAACAAGATTTAGTTAAATCTTTTTGGTTAAAAGTGGACTTGAGGTTGATTCGAATAAAGCTTCCTAAGCCTCAGCTCCCACCATGTGTGTAGAGCAGAGACTTTTCCAGATCGTTCTCTGTGACATGTTCTTACTTGTTTGTTCTCTTCCTTCTGCTACCCTGGAAGGCTGGGAAGTGGAACCCTTTACATGTAAGTTTCTCCTCCTCTCTCTCTGTCCTTGTCCTGAGTGCCTCTTGCCTGTTGGAGGGGCACTCAGATGCTTTTGTTTCCGTGCATATTGTTCTGTCTAACCTATTGACACTGGCTAGAGGCTTCATGTGAGCTGCAGTTCCATGAGCTGCAAGGGACACTAGAGACAGCTCTATTAGGGCCCTTTGGTGTGAGCTTGTGTTCTGCTAAATGTTGCATGATCCAACAGAGAAGAAGAATTTCTTTCACTGGTGTTTAATATGTTGGCTAAAAGTCAAAAATAGACCAAAGTAAAGTAGGAGAAACAGAACTAGTTGGAGGGGGAGAGGATCAACACATTGTAGAATGGAGGCCTGAGCATCAGCTGTGTGCCTGACCTGCCCAGGGCCATATGGTAGCACGTGACCATTCTGATTCATCAAGGTCAACAGAGCTGGCCTCTTCTGCAGGGGAAGTCGGGGCATCTAGTCATGTAGTATGAAACCACTTCTCAGCACCATCTCTAGTAGAAATCCTAATTATTTTGATCAATTAATTGTTCAGAAGTTAAAGTTCATTTTTCTCTGTGACCTCTCACTCTTTAAAATGATCATGTATTTCTATTTTAAAGTCTCTCTGTCCTCATTTGGATACAAATTTAGTCAACATGCACAAAACTGTCAATATGATAACAATAACTAAATATGCAAGAATGCTGCTTAGATTACTTGTGTCCTAAATTGAATTGCTATTTCTACCAGACACGTTGCCTGCTCTTCAACTTACTCCTTTTACTTTATGAAGAGATGATGATTAATTTTATTCTAGATCTCAGGCTTCACAATATCTTAGCTGCCCTTGCGGCTCTCACCTGGGACAGTAAGATTCATCTTGGCCATGAGTTATTTTCCTCTGGGCTATTTTGAGATATTCTAAATTGTCCTTTCTTTGAAGGTAACGTAAGTATAGATTTTTCTAAGTGCAATTTAAAAAATCTGACTGAGCATGCAAATGTAAATTAATCACTTTGTAAAACTGGAGATTTCTACTTAAGACTAATGGACTTATCAACATAGTGGAGCTTTACTATAATGCTGGCTTTGTGACTCACAATGTTTAAGTTCAATTACCTTTAGCCATTTTGGAGTCTGAGTATCTAAATCTGTTTGGAGATGGCCTGTGTGAGTTCAGTCCCATCTCAAAGGGTATTGGAGCGAGGTTCACTTTTACGATATTTACTTCATCACCACTGGTTGGCATAAAGCAGTAGTTCTGAGCTTTCGCTTTCTCCTGACCCCACCCACCTGAGAGAGAGGACGTTCTCCCACAGGAACTGTTAGTTTCTCAAGTTGGGCAGAGTGGAGGGAGTCCAGGATTCTCATGTTAGAGTGTAATGGTAGCACAGACGGGATGTGATGTGGGAAAGCCCCCAGTTAATTCTGCCATACCTCCCAGGGGACTTTGCCAACCTCCCCAGCCCACCCCTAGAGAATCACAGGAGGACCAGATTGGGAACGTTCCTATGAAGGAAGGCTACCAGGTCTCTTTTGTCACACTACTGAAAAATAGAAGTAAGCAGTGATGAGTTACTCAAAAATCTTAAGGCCTTCTGGGTAAGAATGCTTACCATAATTTAGACTTACAGAGTAGGAGGTTCAAACTATTTTTATCTTAAAAGCAGTATTTTCTTAATTTCCCACAAAAATTACTTCCTTGTTAGACAGTAGGATTTTTCTCGTCCTTTGTGGTAATGTATAGATTTACATCTTCTCACCTTATTTTGACCTCCATGTGACTTAGGGAGATTGAATGGAGCATTGAAGAGACTTGGCAGGATGGGAGCCAGTTCTTTCTTTTTATGACAGTTTTGCTCTTATTGCCCAGGCTGGAGTGCGATGGCACGATCTCGGCTCACTGCAGCCTCCGCCCCCTGGGTTCAAGCGATTCTTCTGCCTCAGCCTCCGGAGTAGTTGAGATTACAGGCATGTGCCACCACACCTGGCTTTTTTTTTTTTTTTTTTAGTAGAGACTGAGTTTCTCCATGTTGGTCAGGCTGTCCTTGAACTCCCGACCTCAGGTGATCCACCCACCTCAGGCTCCCAGAGTGCTGGGATTACAGGCATGAGCCATCTCGCCTGGCAGGGAGCCAGTTCTTGATGATCTGGTCAGTGGATTTTACTCAGGAAATATTTCAAGCTCTACCCCACTCAGCAGGTTCTTAAGATGCCTCCTGGCCAGGCACGGTGGCCCACACCTGTAATCCCAACACTTTGGGAGGTCGAGGTGGGTGGATCACCTGAGGTCAGGAGTTCCAGACCAGCCTGGCCAACATACTGAAACCCTGTCTCTACTAAAAATACAAAAATTAGCTGGGCATGGTGGTGCATGCCTGTAATCCTAGCTACTCGGGAGGCTAAGGCAGGAGAATCCTGAACCCAGGAGGCAGAGGTTGTGGTGAACTGGATCACACCACTGCACTCCAGCCTAGGCAACAGAGCAAGACTCTGACTCAAAAAAAAAAAAAAAAAAAAAAGATGCCTCCTGCTGTCATTTGTTGTGTGACATACGAAACAAAATTCCTAATTAATTATAGCATACACAAAATAAAAATGTAATCATTAAACAATGCATTAAAAAGCCAAATAGGAATTTTTTTCAATGTTCTGAGCTAGTGACTATCTCCATTGGTATGGTTAATTGAGAGCTGACTTTAAATTATTCTCAAGGAGAATGTGATCATCAATGAGTAAATTGATCCATTTGTACTAAATTCCTGTGATGCTGTTCCAGTGGCACAGTATGCTGCTTTTTGATTAAAAGCGGGATTCATGGTCTAGTATGTTCTGAATATGGAAAGATACCTTCAAGAGGTCAGGAAGTCTAGCCCTCCATGATACTTACCTTTGTCGCCTACATTTTATCTCTCCAATGAAGGGGAACTTATTGCTATGGCAATGTTCTCATCCTCTTCAATTTTTTAACACTGGGATCTGTTTCCCTTTGTGTATGACTGCATGTGCTTCTAGCATGCCATACCTTGATGATTTCTTAGGTGCTGGTTATACTCACCTGCTTCTACTCCACAGGTGTCCAAGGATGATCGAAGTGATATTGAGTCTAGCTCAGATGAGGAGGACTCAGAACCTCCAGGGAAGAATCCCCACACTGCGACAACCACCAATGGGACCAGTGGTACCAACGGGTATCTCCTGACCGGCTCCTGCTCCATGGATGATTAGTTACTGAAAACTACAAGTCCCAAGCAAAGTGAACTATTTGTTCCTGGAAGTATTTAATAAGTTGCAAATGCAGTTCCTTTCATAATATCTCAGCACCAGAAACAAAAATTAAGATTATCAAAGCATTTTGAATAGTGCACTGCCATGTGTCCTGTCTGTGAATGAAGAAGAATTACCATTCTCTCTATGTAGGCATGCTGTATGTAATTGACACAAGGGAACAGTATTTGCATTTGTACTGTCTTAGAATATTATTTATTTTTTGTATTTGTAAATCTGTGGACAAAAGAGGGTTTCCTCACTCCTTTTACTCACTGGGCTCATGACAGTGAAGGAGATGCTCCATCTGCTTCTCCCCCTTTCTCTTGCTGTAGTCCAATGTGCTATGAGCATCAGCTTACTTTATCACTTAGAGCAAGCAAAATCCAGTGCAAGATTCTCGTTCAGCTCTAAATAGGTTTGCTTTCTTTTTGTTACAGTGCCCATTTTGAAATTGCCTATACAGTCTTAGTGACCATTTAAACCGGACGAACCGGGTGTTTAATATTCACTCTTCATGGTCGATTCGCAGTTCAAATTAAAGAAGATGGTTGTTGGAGAACTTTTTGAATGGTTTTGTATTAAATTGCTTTGAAATAGATTTTATTTCTTATGCACACAGCCAAGATTTCCTCAATGGGTGTGATAGCTAGTTGAGGGTTAACCTTGTAGGTTACAGAGTGTGTTTGTTTGTTTGTTTTTCTCTGTGATGAGGTCAGTGCTCTGATTCTGAAGGAGGATATTCACTGAAGCTCATAGTTATAAACAAGGAAATCACTGTTAAGAATGGGAATTTGTCTTGTGTTCTGGGAATAACATAAAGAGAGCAGCTGATTTCAGCCAGGTTTTGCCACTACCCTATAATTAGTGCAGTCTTCTGTCACATTATAAAAGAAAGAAGTATATTTGGGGACCAAAAAAATCTTTCAAGAGTTGATAAAAATTACATGTGCAGTGCAAAGCACTTTAATGCAACCAGCTTTCAAGAAAAAGCCCTATCTAGTACTTGATGTTGATGTTTTTATTTTGCTGAGCAAAATAAAGCCAATGGGAGAGAGACTATTTTACCCTTTGCTTTTCTCCTTAAACGTAATCCAGATGACTTTCCTGTTACTAGACACTGAGCGGCATTACACTGCAATGCCTCTTTGGTTTCCAGGAATTTTTTTCAAGTGGGGCTGTTTCTGGAAAAAATGAAAAATTCTATTGGACAATGGCAATATCAACAATGAGGAAAAGTACTGAAGAATAAGTTTCCATAAGTCTTCTACACAGCAGTGTTATTTATGTACAGATAAGAAAACTGTATGTTGGCCAAAGATTTTATCTCTTCTTCTAACTTCTAGTAAGAGGAACAAGGGATTATAAAACCCTTCATAAATCAAGAAGGCCATCACTTAAAACACGAACCCCAAACAAAAATGCCGTAATATAAATGTGTGAATCAGGGCCGTGAAGACAATAGCAGAAATGGTAACGAGTGTGCAGAAATACCAGAGAGTGCATATCCTGCTCAGAACCATTTACATTTAATTCAGTTCTTTGAAAAAATTAAAGCTTTGTGCCCACAATTTGCAATCTGTGGGTTAATAGTTAAAAGAATGCTCCCAACCAAAAAATTCTTACTGTAATATTATATCTTTCCCTACTTATTTACAAAATAATGTTTCTGTTATGGTCCATAGTAATAATTGAAGAGGCTTAGAAGTACATCTGGTTGTTTATTGGGAAAACAATGCAAATAATTCTGCTTTTAGAGTCTTGTTACTTTATTTCACAAAACAGGCCTATGTCTAGGAGTGTAATTTGTGGATGGTTGAGTTTGTAAGAACAATCATAAAAGGACTTGTTAGTCATCAGAACATCTACTAAAATGCAGGTATATGTATAAAAGGTAATAGCATAGCTGAAAATTTTGAGAAGGTAAAGGTTTCTTAATTAAAATATGAACATATTTAGCTTACTTTAGTGTCTGGGGCAAGTCCTCTCAATGGGTAAAATTAACTTTAGAGATCTATAATGTGTTCAGGTTTAGATCATATGACACCCGAGCACAGAAGAATAATTTCAAGGAGGTCAGCTTGTAAATTAAAGGTTTAGAAGAATTGCATAAAATGAAGTAAATTGGGCCTGTCATTAGCAAAGACAAATCTAAGTAATCATTTTTCCCCCCAGAAGTTACTTAGAAGGAGAACTGGCAACACTTGGGGCCTCTCTCAGTGATGGCATTCACTTCACACAGTCCTCTGTGTTATCCAGAGAGTTTTATTTCATTTTACATTTCAGGGCAGAGTTCTTTGGGGCTAATTAAAATAGGGTTTGCAGGCTTTTTATAATGCAGAATAATATATCTCTGTCTGTAGCTTTCCCGTGGTAGCCTGATAAGGCTGAGAGAGAAAAATATGTGCAGTATCTCATCCTCCCCCTGTGCTAGGCCATAGCTTTGAAGTGTATTTTGTAAATTCAACTATAGGTTAGTCAGAGTGCTGTTTCTCATTAATTAACTTAGCCTGTGTTGATATCGCCTCCTTTCTGGTCACATTCAGAGCTTCCCAGGATAAAAAGGGGTATGTAGAAAGGATTCTAGAAGAAGGAATACTTTATTCTCTAATGTTAATAGCTTTTCTGGATCTCTTAGTAGGGGGAAAGTAGAAAATCAAATAGAATTTGGCCTCAGGTCAATAAATTATATAAAAACGTGTGTTCTATTTATGTATATGTATGTTTCTCCAAAAAGTGATAAAACCAAAATATCACTGACTCATCCTTACCCATATTCTTTTCATAATACCCACTCACCAGGTACAACAGAAACTTCCCTCGTTTGTCAGCCTCCTGGTCATGTTCTCCACACACCTGAAGGTGGTAGAATCTTTTCAGCCTCTTATCTAGAGAGCTAAATATGGCTAAGTGCAGGTCATAGAGAACCTAAGACCATCGTATAAGCCAACTACAGTTCACCTTTCCAAATTTGGTCCTATGGATGTTGAGCATAGGGAAGCAACTCTCAGTATTTTGGATTATTCAAGTATATGTGATAAAAATGCAAATGATTGCCGCTTTACCCCAGGGTTTTATTAGCATCCTACTTCTGCTGGGCTGCCAGACAGATGATGCCTTGAGGTCTTATTATATAATGCCACAGGCATCTGGTCAAGGTAAACAAGGCAGAAAGGGTAGGCAAGAAGCGAGATAAAATCAGATCACCTTTGATCAAAATGGTTGGTGAACCTCCACATGTCCAGTTCTGTTGCCAAACTTTCCATTCTGAGTATTTGGTGGAGTTTGAATTTGAGCAAACTGAATAAAAGGGCCTGAATCTTCCACTTTATATTCAAACCTCATTGTTATTTGGCCTAAGTAAAGTCAGATTTCATTTCCGTTTACCCGAGTTCGCTTTAAAGAGCTTTTCAAAGAGCTTTATAGACACCCACAATTGTCCCCAATCTCTTCATGATTTTGCATTAATAGTTGTTTTTGTCCCTTTCTTGGAAATGTTAATGCCAAAGTTGCCTGACCATTTGAGCGTTTTTCTTAATTTGAAGTATAAAAATTGTAAGATTCCAAAGGTGTTAAAAGATTGTTTATCAGTATGTATGGTGATGTCATTATCTCCAGAGAGGGAGGCTTCAAGAAATCCTTTGGAAATAAAAAGTTAAATGTTTACATTTCATGTGGTATTTGAGGTCTTCAGGTTCTGATTAGCTTACTTTTTTCCTTTGTCCTTGGCTGATTTCTGCTTTGTAGATAAATAATAATAGCCCTGAGGTGTTTCTAACATTTAAATAAGAAAAAAATCACATCGAAGTCAGCCTGCTGGAAAAGTGATCACATGGCAGTTCCAGTAACTTGTATGGAAAGAGAAAATGCAATGAGCCAGTTACTGCACTTGCCACTACCATGCTGTCCATGGAAGGAATAATCAACAGTTCAATTGTCACAAGCCGCCCTTGAAGAAAACGCAGCAAAATATTTTTAAATGAAGATTTTGAAGTCCCCAGAGCCAGTGAAGGTTTCTTTTGGTAAAATGAAATTGTGCCATTCTCAAATTACCCCGTAGTGATGAGCACTGACTGGTTCACTGGCCACATTTTAGTTCTTCATCGTAATAGGCCAGAAAAGGGCTCTGTGGTTTACCTCTGTGTGCACTGTCCCCTCCCCACCCCTAGGGGGCACTCAGTAGCTGCTGAGAAGGCCTGTCCACGAGGCTGTTGGAACCCCTCCAATAAATACTTAGAGGTAGTGTATCTGATGCTTGTTTTCATGGAGAAAATTGTATTGGAGATCATAAAGCATCATGAATATTTTTAATAGGATCAGCAGACACCCAAAGGAGAAGCTTAGTCTTTTCCAGGTATTTCCCACTTGAGTTCAACCCAAAGCCTTTGAAAGGAATGCATTGCCACATGGCCACATGCTAAGACCCCACAGGATCTAACACGGGGTCTAAGAAAGTCTCTGCAGCCAGATAGTACATGGTGTCTCCACAAAACTAGGCATTCTGGAGATTGCCCAGAAAGGGATGGGAGGGGACCGTTAACTTAAGATCTGTCTCGCTTATCTCATGCACTCACATTACTTTCAGCCTCCTGGAGTTCCTGATAAAAGGAGGCCAGGGTGTTGACATTTTTTAGCTATTGATTTCCCAATAGCTTGTGGATCAGTTGTACACCCACACTTCCTTCTCTGCCTAATTCCATTTTTCTGAAAAAAAGTAGTATGCCTATATATGTGTGTTTTTCTTAACACAGGTCCATGAAAGTTTGGCTTCGTAGTTTGATGTCTGTTGTATGGCCTAGAAACCAGGGGGCAACAACTATTGAGATGGTTTCTGTATTCAGTGAAAAATTCTATTTCATTGAGACAATTTTTTCTTTATCCACAGTAATTTTTTAAAACTGTCATCGTGAAACTACCCTTAAAAAAATAAGATTGCCTGCAAAAAAAGAAATGAGCTATGGAATAGGAACAGTTATGTGATGATTCTGGAACTTTAACTTAGAGCTTCATTACTTTAAGAAGGGAAACAACCTCTGAGTTTGATTTTCCAAAGTTTCATAAAGCCCCTAAGCTCATGATTTTCATCAACTCTTTGCCCACATAGTCATTTACCTCCAGAGCCATTTGTTGTCATAGAAGGGGTGGTAGTGTTTGGATTTGATTTTTTTCAACTTGCAGTGAGAAATAGGATAGGTGACAAAACCTTATTGTTTTCTTAAGACAATTCAGTGCTTGAGCATCTCTGTCAGAAATGGAATGAAATACTGTTAGCCAATTAGAATTATTTTATGTATTGTTATTGTGTTTTGCTGATTTTTATATGAAAATATAATTATTCATTCTTGATCTCTGGAAGCAATCATTATTATGAGGATCATTTTACTTTGGAAACACTTTCATAATAAAGATAAGTATTAAGAGTGCAGTGTAAGTGCCCTTTACTGTAAATGCTAACCATCTCATGTGGGTAAAACATCACATCTCACTGGATGAGGTCAATAAGGGCTCACATCATCCCAGTAGGTTGTTACAAGCCTCGTCAAATCCCAGTATCACTGTGATCATTGAGAAACTAATGTTACATTAACTTGGATAGACTATAGTGTTTCTTTGAAAATTAAGATTAAAACCTCAATGTTAAATGTTATGTAGCGCTTTATTCTGGAAAAAAAATATGGTTTATAGAGTTCATCTGAAATATATCAGGTTATGCTTATTTTAAAGCAATTTTAAAAGAGGCACTTAGGATAAACAACCCAAAGCACAACAGAAAACTTCCTTCTCTGTGTATGCACCCCTCATCGGAGTTTGGCCCACATCATCTTCTCTTGGTTTGTACCTCACTTTGTTAGAACTTCTCTCCATCTTTCTCTGTCTTTCCTGTGAAATACTGTCTCTCTCACTCTGCTCTTCTGCTCTAAGGTTAGGTCATCTAGGACTCAAAAGCCATAAAAATAGCACTAAAATTCAACCAGACACCCCACCACTATCAGAAGTATTACAAAAAATAAAGCAGATACCCTATTAAAATCTTATAAACATTATAACCACCCCAACAATAGAGTAACTCATGCTGATTTCAAGCATGAGTTATTTTAATAAGTTAAACCACCAACATTCCTCTGAGACACAAAAATACAGACTATGAAAAATAGTCTTATTTTTCGTATTTGGAATTCATGAATTCTTCAGTTCTATAAACATAGCATAATCTAATGCTATAAGCATCTGTCTTAGTCTGTTTTCTGCTGCTGTAAGAGAATACCACACACTGGGTAATTTATAAAGAATAGAAGTTTATTGGGCTCATGGTTCAGGAGGCTGGGAAGTTCAAGAGCGTGGCGCTGGAAACTGGTGAAGGTCATTGCATGGTGGAAGGTGCCACATGGGAAAGCAAGTGTGCTAGACATAGGAAACTGGGCCAAACTCATCCTCTCATCACTCCTGAAATAAAAGCATTAATTCATGCATCAGGACAAGGTCCTACCTTAATACTTGAGTTTTGCAGAGGACATTCAAACTATAGCAGTATCGCCCCCAAGTAGCCAAAATGCAACTCATCTTTTCTCTAGGACCCATTGCTTACTACTGGGGCTGCCATATTCAACCTAAGCATCTGTTATTCCTGCCTAATTCTGTTTCCACCAGCCGTGCACTTGCTTCAGTGAGAACAGTGGCAACAATGCTAACAACATTGAGAGATGATAGGACAACAAAGGAGGAGAGCTGTGTACCAAGATCGGCTGGGACGCTGGGTGGTCCCTCAGAACCAAACAGCACGGTAACTGGATCCTGGGACCCACACCCTTGATTATTCCCAAAGTGCTAGAGCACGAAGAAACAAAAGTTATATTATTCCTAGACATTAACATTTAAAAATTTTTAATTAAAAAAAAATTTTAAGGACAGGGTTTCAGTTGCCCAGGCTGGAGTGCAGTGTTGCAATCATAGCTTACTACAGCCACAAACTCCTGGGCTCAAGCATTTCCCCACACCTCAGCCTCCCAAGTCGCTGGGACTACAGGCACACACCACCAAACACAGTTAATTTTTTAAATTTTTCGTAGTGGTGAAGTCTTGCTATGTTGCCCAGGCTGATCTCAAACTCCTGACCTCAAGCAATCCACTCACCTTGGCCTCGGTGTGCTGGGATTACAGGCATGAGCTATTGCACCTAGCCTGAAATTTAAAAATTATATATAGCCTGCCTTAGCCAAGGTCCAGGCAGGAAACAGAGTCACTGTGAGATGGTTAAGTTGAAGAAATGTTAACAAAAGGATGACTTTACAGAGGCATGGGCTGGATTACAACATCAAACAAGGGAAAGTGAGGCATCCAGAGGCTAGCAAGTATGGGAAGCCTTTACCATCCCTGGGTTGTAACCAGAGGCCAGTGAGAGGGGCTAGGGTGGAAGAGAGGCCACTCTTTGGGGGCTATAAACCTGGGTGGAAAGAAAATACCCCGATGTCTCTCTCTTCCTGCCTTGTTGTACCACTCGTTGGCTGGACTCAGCAAAAAGTACTACCCATTGGCTGGACTCATCAGAAAGCTGACAGTGCGGAGCCCGGGGGAAATAGACTACAAGGTTCAGCCTCCCAGCAGACAATAGATGCGGGAGAGCAAACAAAATAAGCAGCATAAAGCCAGTATTCCTAGAGCCTCCCATAGAGTCTGGCATGTAATAGGGCACAAGAAATATTTGCTGAAGAAACAAATGAACCCAGTTACGAGAGAACTAGTAAGAGTTGTTAGCAATTAACGTTCCATCTGTTAGGAAACAAGCAGGAGACAACACTTTGTCTCTAACTCTGTCTGAACTCAGGGTTTCCCTGTGTGGGTTCTCTCTTCCAAAGTGTGTGAACCATTTGCATTTCCACCAGCAATCAACAGAGTTCCCCTACATGCTTGCCAACATTTGGTGGTGTCAGTGTTCTGGAATTTGGCCACTGTGTGACATTTGTAGTGGTAGCCCATTGATGTTTTAATTTGCATTTCCCTGATGATATATGATGTGCAGCTCCTTGTTTGTTTGTTTTTTTCCTTCCCTTTATTGCAAGTTCCATAGAAGCAGGAACCATACCTGTCAATTTTGCAGTGAACCTAAAACTGCTCTAAAATAATAAAGTCTATTTTTTTAAAAAGAAACAAGGAACATTGGTTTGCTAGGGCTGCCATTACAAAATACCACAGACTGGGTGGCTCAGAACCATGAGAAAATAAATTTAGTAACAGAGTGTATTTTCTCACAGTTCTAGAGGCTAGAAGTCCAAGATCAAGGTGCCGTCAGGACTGATTTCTCCTGAGGTCTCTCTTCCTGGTTTATGAATGGCTCCTTCTCACCGTATCTTCACGTGATCTTTCCTCTGCGTATGTCTGTATTCTAATTTCCTCTTCTTCTAAGGAATCCAGTCATACTGGATTGGGGCCTGCCCATATGACCTCATTTTACCTTAATCACCTCTTTAAAAAGCCCTGCATCCAAATATTGTCACCTCCTGAGGCAATAGAGGTTAAGGTTTCAACAAGAATTTGGAGGCAGACACAATTCAGCCCTTAAAACAAAGCAATTTCACATAGTGACAAACTGATATGGCACAGCTGAGCTCCCCGCTAAACCCCACCCTTAAGCCTGGAACCTCAGCCCTAAGTGAAAACAGCTGGCCCCATTTTTCACCCCAATTCCCCCCCCCCCCCCCGCCCCCGCCTGCCACACCCTTATCCTGTGCCCATAAAAGGACTCAGCTGGCAGAGCAACACAAGTGGCTGAGCATTGGGGATACAAGCTGCTGAGTGTCAGGGATACAGGTGGCTGAGTGGTAAGCAGAGAAGCAGCAACGAAGTGTTGGAGACTACAGATAGATGCGGCTAACTTCAGACAGTGCAGCTTCAGGGAAAGATCACCTTTCTGTACCATCCCCTTTCCAATTCCCCATCCCGCTGACAGCCACTTTTATTGCCCAATAAGATCCTCCGCATACACCACCCTTCAATCCGTCTATGTGACCTGATTCTTCCTGGATGCCAGACAAGAACCAGGGTGCTGAGAGGACAGGGGCTTGGATGCCATTGTAGGGCCCACACAGAGCCTGCTTTTGCTAGAGAGGAGCAACCAGCTAATTCCAGCATTCAGCAGGCTGAGTGAAACAAGCCATTCCAGTTCCTGCCCAAAAGGGGGGTCAATGTCAAGGGAACAATCCCATCTCAAAAGGACAAAGTAATGAAGAAATAAGGTGATTGCATGGTGATTGCCAGGGCTCTTCAGATTGGGTGGTTAAAGGTACCTTATGGACAGGTAATCTGAGCTAAGTAAGACCTTACTGACAGGAGCAGCCAGTGGGGGGATCTTGCGTAGGAGCAATGCAGGCAAAGGCAGTGGGAACCTGCAAGACAAAGGCTGCAAGGTGGGAGTATGCTTCTAAATTCAAGGAATAACAAGAAGGCCAGTGTGGATGAAGCATAATGAGCAAAAGGAAAGCTCAGGGCATGAGACTGAAAAGTTAGCAAGGGACAGATCATACAGGGCCCATATCCTATCCCCGTGGTAAGGAGGGCAAGTTTTAGGCTAAGAGTAGTGGGAAATACTTCAGGGATTTGAGACAGGAGTAGCATAATCTTATTGGTTGTCATCTTTAATAAGAGAAAGAACATGAGCTAAGCAATGGAACAAATACTAACTTGTATTTATAACTGGAAAAAGCCTTCTCAAACTCCTAGTGTGTCCGTAGTGTCTGCATTGCATGACAAGGCAGGAAGATGGGCACATGGCCATGGGAGGATATAAAGGATTATATATTACTGAAGATTTAACTCTCAAGCAACAAAGTCAAAGTCCTGATGGAGAGTGAGAGGTGGAAGATTTTGCTGTAAGTATGCTAAGATCTGGGACAGGAAATGCCTTCAGGTCACTTCAAGGAAAGCAACTTGAAAAAAATATGAGAAATTGGCAATCATCAGCCAGAGGAGATCTTTAGGTAGGAAGGCAAACTTCCTGACTAAAGGCAGTTCTTTTCTGTTGTTTCGTTACCACCTTTCTGTATGTAGTTCAAAGGCACCTAGTGGACTGTGAATTGATGGATGAGAGCGATTTCCAAAGCACCTCTCTGGAGGAGGAGAGAAGCCAAAAATGACAATATTTGCTGTTTGTAGATTTCACAACTGCTAGTTGCATATGAATGAACCTACTTAGTTTAGCATCACACCACCACCCAGGGAGGTTAGACAGAGAAGAGAATCAACCTTGTTTTCCTACTGTGTGTCAGGCATAATGCTGGGTGCAAAACTACCTCAGTCAAGCCACTTATCCCCTCAAAGGTAGATACATTTTATTCTCATTATTCATGATAGTTATGTTCTAAAAAGTCACTGCAAGCACTGAATTAGCCAGTGCTGAATCATTACTCCTAGGATAAATACAGGGTTAGTTTTCCGGGACCTTCTGGTCACATTTCATCAACTGATTAATACATAACCTTGTTTTATGTGTATTTGTTTAAAGACTTCCTATTTAATCTGTATTTTTGGTTAATTACCGTTGAACTCACAGTCAACTGCACTATAACTCATTCCTGAATGAAGCTTATCAACACATGCATTTTTGTAACTGCCCAATGGGTTCTCCTTGCCGGCTGCCCGGATAGAGCTGATTTGTCAAGATAAAGGAATTTAATTCTGTGTGGCTTTAATTCACACAGAGCTGGCTGATTAGAAGACTGGCGTATTATCATGCAAATCAGTCTCCCTGAAAATTCAGAGGCTAGGGTTTTTTCAAGGATGCAATCATAGAGGTATGGAAAATGGTCCTTATGAGTGCTCAGTTCACTTCTGGATAGGGCCACCACCTGGTTGGGGCCACAGGGAGGTCCAGATGGAGACACTGGTCATCAGAAATGCAAAAACCTGAAAAGACATCACAAAAGGCCAATCTTAGGTTCTGCAAGACAGATGTTATCTGCAAGAGTAATTGGGGAAGTTGCAAATCTTGTAACCTCCAGAATAATGGTTGATAATCCTTTATGTCTACACCTTAGCAGAATTTAGGCTCCTGTCATCCTCCTAACCTGGTGGTCTTTCATTAGCTTTACAAAAGGTGGTTTCGTTTTGAGGAATGGCTATTGTTTAAACTATAAACTAAATGTCTCCCAAGGTTAGCTTGTCCCAAGCCCAAGGAATGATTAAGGGCAGTTTGGATGTTAAAGGCAAGATGAGGGTTAGTTAGATCAGACTTCTTTCACTGCTAAAATTTTCTCGCTGTTATTTTGCAAAGGTGGTTTCATTTTCCCCATAAGGCATATCACAGCTTTCTTACACTTAAGCGCCCTAGACAGCACTTTAGCCCTACACTTGGGGACCATTTTAAACAGCAAAATCACCAACAAAAAGCACAAAGATGCGAAAGATGTGTCACTAGACAAACTACAAAAAGAATATTTGTTTACAGCATGAGTTGAAAGAAGAAGGCAGAGTGGCGCCTTGTTCAGCCCCAGCTTAGAATATGTGCATCAAGTGACTCAAAATTTTCACCACAGATGACTATAAAAGATACATGTATTCATCAGGGTTCTCCAGAGAAGCAGAACTGTTACAGTAGGTAGCTAGTCAGGCATGAGCAGGGCAGAAGAGGGCCACCCCTGAACCAGGAATGTCAGGTGACTATCAGGTAATTGTCAGGTGGTTGTTACACTGTTTCTCTAAAATAATAATTTGTCAAAGTGGTGTTAAGGAAAGGCAGTCTCCCCCGATAGATAGAAAAAATCTGAAACTGGTTATCAGCAGCTCCCTGATAAGATCTCAGGAGTTGGGAGAGTGGGCTCAGGCATGCTTATTAAGAGACAAAATGGTGAAGTTTAACTGTTATATGACCTTCTAGGAGCATTCAACTGGTAAGGGAGGAAGGCCCCAAGTAAGCATGCATACAACTCCAATAAACACACTGAGTGCAGCCTCTCCCAAGTGCTAGCAAGCACTACGCATGCAGACATTCCACCACAAGGGAAGAATCGGGAGAAGGGATGCAAGACCCGGGTAGTATGCCAACATACAAAACCCCAAGTCAAAGGTCAAACCAGGCACTTGATCTCTCAAGTTGCCCACTTGGCCATCTTCCAAGTAACTTTACTTCCTTTCATTCTTGCACTAAAACTTTTAAATAAACTTCACTCCTGCTCTAAAACACTTGCCTTGGTCTTTCACTTTGCCTTATGCCTCCGCAGTCAAATTCTTTCTTTTGAGGATGCAAGAATTGAGGTTGCCTCAGGCCTGTACAGATTTGCCGACAGTAACAGAACCAATAAAATACGTGTGTGTGTGTGTGTGTGTGTGTGTGTGTGTGTGTGTATACAGAGAGAGGGAGAGAAAGGGAGGGAAGGAGAGAAAGATTTATTATGGGGAATTGGTTCACACCAAGATGATGGAGGCCGAGAAGTCCCAAGATCTTCGGTCACAAGCTGTAGAGCCAGGAGAGTTGACGGTACAGTTCCAGTCTAAGTCCAAAGACCTGAGAAGTAGAAGAGCTGTTGGTGTAAGTTCCAGTCCCAGTTTGGTTCTAGGGGCAGGAGAAGACCAATGTCCCAGCTCAAAGACAGTCAAGCAGAGAGAGACCAAATTCTTCCTTTCTCAGACTTTTTGTTCAGTTCAAGCCTTTAGGAATTAAATGAGGCCCACTCACACCAGGAAGGACAATCTACTTTACTCAGCCTATAGATTCAAATGTTAATCTCACTCAAAGACACCTTCACAGATACACCAAGAATATAGCTTAACTAAATATCTAAGCATCCTGTAGCCCAGTTAAATTGACACAGAAAATTAACCATCACATGCTTTGAGTATTGATTTTTGGTTTGCAAATAAATTTTAGAGGGCAAGTGAATTCACAAATATGGAATCCAGCAATCATAAGGATCAAGTGTATCATCATTCATCAGTGGTGTGGTGGAGGCAGCTCATATCAGCTTGTACAGGCTGATTGTTCTATTTTCTGAAATTTTGCAAGCTGATCATTAAACAGTCATTTTAAAAAATTGTATAAACTTACAAATTAAAATTATATTTTAAAATATAGGTAATAAGGCCAGGCACAGTGGCTCTCACCTGTAATCCCAGCACTTTGGGAGGTTGAGCAGGAGGATTGCTTGAGCCCAGGGGTTGGAGACCAGCCTGTACAATATGGTGAAACCCCGTCTCTACCAAAAAAACCAAAAAAACAAAAAACAAAAATCAGCAGTCATGGTGGCACACACCTGTAGTCCTAGTTACTTGAGAAGCTGAGGTGGGAGGATTGCTTGAGCCTGGGAAGTCAAGACTGTAGTGAAGTGTGATCACACCACTGCACTCCAGCTTGGGCACAGAGCAAGACCCTGCCTCAAAAAAATACATATTTACAGGTAATAAATACCCAAAAACATCACTTTTAATGATTTACCTATCTTCAACTATCATCTATGCTCTTGAGGTTATTTACATCTATTGTATTTGTATGAAGGATATGAATACAAATTTGTATTTGTATTTATGTGTGCTGTTGTGCATTTCTTCACAAATCTGTGTTCAGTGACATTACTTTCCTAGACCATGTATTTAATAACTTTATAATTTGCAGCAAAAGCTGCAAATTAGGGCTTGCTTTCTTGTTTATTTATTCATTTATGATGAGCCAGTTAAACACTCCCCAGCACAGTAAAGATTTGACCCTAGACCTGAGTGATTCCAAAACTTATGCGTACTCTTTCTGGTTCATTACACAGATTCCATTTTTTCATTTCCATTCCAAATGTTTGCATTTGTTTCTGAAGGTGTGGGCTGCCAAGATTTGTACTGCATTTCGAATTCTCCATTGGCTTTTTTTCTTATCTACCTCTGTTAAATTTTCTTACAGATCTAATTTTTCCTCCTGTAGTTTTCATCTGTATCTTCCCTCTTTTTGGAATCATATTGTTTAGTCCTTTCAACAATATCAGAAGCTTTTCTTGGGAAAGACCCCCAATAAATCAAATACATCAATAACTGAACTCAATTTTTCAAGTTCACTCTATCAGTCTAATTCCATCTTCCTCAATCTAACCCTGGGAACTTGCAAGGTCAAACCTAACCCAGAACACAGGTTCCCAAAGAACCAGGGGAAGCAGTTCAGTCATTCAAGACATTGCAGACTGAAGAATGGAAGGGATCTGCATAGTAAAGTTGTTTTTTAGGGGTCTGGGTTTTAAGAATGGGCTGAAAGACTCATAGGGAAATAGTCCTAGGGGTGGGTAGTAGGTGAGGGATGAAATGCTACAAATTGAGTTTATATCCTGTAACTTGAGTTATAGGAAATAAAAGAGCAGTTACCAGCCCTCCTCTTTCTGAGTCATAGCTGTTAATTTGATTCATCAGGATTGAACTCTTGGCTCTAGCCTAAGTTCCTGACCCAGAGTGCTAGTTACTGTCTGGCAAGCCATCAAGCAAGACTATGTTAGATTTCAGACTAATTGGAGCCATGTCACCAAAGATGAGTTCAAAAGGATCCCTAGAGTTTTTCAGAGCATTGCGTATTGTTTTTCTCTTAGCTGAGGGTACTAGATGGTACACAGAACAGAGCCCTGACATACCACACTTCTAGTGCTGCCATTTCTTAGTTGTATCACTTACAAGTCATTTCTGAGGAGTTATAAAATAGTTTGCACTATGGTAACCAGTAGTTTACACTATGCTACATGTACCAAATTGTTTACCCACAGAACCAGAATGCTAATGAAAGCAGTAAAATGCACATCAAAATCAAGTCAATAAATATATTGAGCACCAATCGTTTGAGACATTATGTTAGGCTTTGTGAGGAGTATAAGGAAGTCAGGGGCAAAGCTGCTGCATTGAAGGGGGTCTCAATCCAGTTAGGGAGGCAGGCCACAGGCAGAAGTTATTAGCTCTGAAGAAATAATTGTTCTATGTGTACATCAAACTTAATGATCAAGGCAAAAACTTTTTTTTTTTTTTAGACAGAGTCTCACTCTGCTGCCCAGGCTGGAGTGCAGTGGCAGTGTCTCAGCTCACTGCAACCTCTGCCTCCCAGATTCAAGTGATTCTCGTGCCTCAGCCTCCCAAGTAGCTGGAATGACAGGTGCACACCACCACACCCGGCTAATTTTTTTTTTGTATTTTTAGTAGAGATGGGGTTTCACCATATTGGCCAGGCTGGTCTTGAACTCCTGACCTCAAGTGATCCACCTGCCTCAGCCTCCCAAAGTGCTAGGATTACAGGCATAAGCCACTGCCCCCGGCCAGCAAAAGGCTTTTAAAAATAAAAATAAAATCTATAGATAGAAGACATTGGTATCATCGTTATATCAAATATGTTGTGAGAATAGTAATTGCCAGAAAAGTTCAGAGGAGAGAGAGGTTGTGTTATAGTAGGCAGACATCAGCAGGCCAGGAGAGGGCTGCCCGCCCAATCCGGAACATCAGACGACCATCAAGTGATGGTCAGGTGGTTGTTACACTGTTACAGTCATTATTTCTCTAAAACAATTAGTCACAGCCAGCACCAGGGAAAGCAGTCTCCCGACAGATAGAAAAAACCTGAAACTGGTTATCAGCAGCTTCCCAATAAGATCTCAGGAGTTAGGTAAGTGGGCTCAAGCATGCGCACTATGAGGCAAAATGGGGGAGTTTAACTGGTATATGACTTTCCTCTAGGAACGTTGTACTGGTAAAGGAAGAACGTCTCAAGTGAGCATGCCTATAACTCCCGTAAACACGTTGCGCAGGCAGCCCTCCCCAAGCACTGGTAGGGCACTGGGCATGCAGACAGCCCACCAGAAGGGAAGAATCAGGGGAAAAGGGATGCAAGACCCCAGAGGTATGCCAATGTGTAAAACCCTAAGTCAAAGGTCAAGCCAGGCACTTGATCTCTCAAGTTGCCAGCTTGGCCCTCTTCGAAGTGTACTTTACTTCATTTTGTTCCTGCCCTAAAACCTTTTCGTAAACTTTCACTCTTGCTCTAAAACTTGCCTTAGTCTCTGCCTTATTTTTCCTCGGTCAAATTCTTCCCTGCCCCCGCTCCAGAGTGGCTGGGACTACCGGCGCCCGCCATCACACCTGGCTAATTTTTTGTATTTTTAGTAGAGACAGGGTTTCACCATGTTGGCCAGGCTGGTCTCAAATGCCTGACCTCAAGTGATCCGCCTGCCTCCACCTTCCAAAGTGCTGGGATTACAGGCGTGAGCCACCGCACCCAGCCCCAAATTCTTTCTTCTGAGGAGCTAAGAACTGAGGTTGCTGCAGACCCATAAGGATTCGCTGCTGGTAACAGCTGCTTCTGGGATCAGGTAAGAAAAGGTTTCAAGGAGAAAGCTAGGAAGAATGGATAGGATTTGAATGAGTCCAGTGGAAAGAGGAAGGGCATTTGAGACAAAGGGCATAGCATGAAGCAGTGAGGCAGCCGGCATCCCACTCCCTACCACCTGTTCTTCCCCTTAGTGGCCTGACCTTGGCCTTCCACTCCATCCTCATCCCTCCCCATCGGCACTATCTATCTCAGAATGTGCCATGCCTGTGACAGCTCCGGAACTCTGGCCATGCTGCTTACACTGCCACGGAGACCTTTTTCCTCTTCTTCTTCATGTAGCTAACTCTTACTTGGCCTTGAAGACTAATGTATGTTAGAAGTTAGTCTTGCCAGAAAGCCTTAGTCTTTGGGAATTTGGTGCTCTTCCTTGAGAAGAAAAGGTACAACCATTTAACTCCATCAGAACACTTACCACACGGCCTTTCCCACTGGACTCACTGGAAACGTCTTGAGGGCAAAGGCCTTGCCTTTGATAGCTGATCCATATCAGCCACCGTGTCCACTACACAGTAGGTGCCCATTATCAGCCACCGTGTCCACTACACAGCAGGTGCCCGATAAATTCTTGTAGAGTGAATATATATTTACAGAAAGAGGAGCTGTGAGAAGATGCCTCAATTTTGGAAAGGAAAAATGGGTTGATTTTTACATTTTAAATTTAAGCTGATGAGAGTCCTTTCATGTGGAAATGTCTAACAAAAATTGGAAATAGAAGACTGACACTGGAGGCTGTTATGATTTTCATTTTTTTTTTTTTTCCAGATAAACTGAAGCACAAGAGGGTAAAAACCTTGTCCTTGGTCTTACAACCAGAAAGTGGTGATGCAAAGAACTTAGTCCAAGCTTTGATCTTTTCTGCACTGCCTGCCAAACCAGAACCTTGAGAAATACCCATGTTTGGGGGATGAGAGGAAGAAGATAAATCAGCAAAGAAAATAGTGATAAGAAAGGTAAGTGATAAGAAAAAAATGATGTAAATAATAAAGATGACAGCCAGGGTTGGTGGCTTACACCTATAATTTAAGCACATTGGGAGGCCAAAGCAGGAGAATTGCTTGAGCCCAGGAGTTCAAGGCTGCAGTCTATGATGGTGCCGCTGCACTGTAGCCTGAGTGACAGAGTGAGCTCCTACCTCAAAAAAAACAAAAAGATGATAATGATGAGTTTCTCTTCTTCCTTTTTCTTTTTCCTTTCCTTTCGCTTCTCTTCCTGAACTGTTCAGTCCCAAAACCTCAAATAGGACAGAGCAGAGCAGATATCTCTGCCAGGTGAGGGAATCACTGTGGCCCAGAGTGGAACGTTGGGGGCCACATTGGGCATGGAGGTGTCTGCCCAGAAGGACAGGGCAGCTGGCAGAATCATAGTCCAAGATGGGGGTAAAGAGGAATCCACACAAGGTGGGAGTGAGGAGTTGGAGGAGGAAGCACGAAGAATCAAAGCCCAAGCAGGATGGTGAGGCCATCCCTGCAGAGGGGCAGCCTGGCATGAGAAGCCAGAGCATGGAAAGCCAGAGTGGAAGCAGTGGGAGATGGGTTACATTGGGGAGGATTGATCAGAGATGTAAATATATTAACAATAAGCGGAGCCAGTTTCTCACTGCTGGAAAAGGGAAGTGTAAATATGGAGGAGGAGAAAACCGAATGAACTTAGTAGTATTGGATTAAAATTGTAGGTATCCGTGTATGGTTTTTAATAGGTAGATATCAAAATGAACACAGATGTAAGTGTATATCTGCATTTACATGTGAGTATGTGTGTGTATACCCACACACAGATTAGATAGATAGATAGGTAGATAGATGATAGATATTTCATAACTGTCCACCTCAGGGCCTAGAGTCAATGCCTCCTCAATAGCTCCTTCTGAGCACACCTAGTGACCCAGATCTTGGTTTCTAAATCCATCCTAAACCCATTCTCCACGAAAAGGAACCAGGGCTCCTTGAAGTAGCTGAACCCAGACCTGGGCGGGGAAATCTAAGACTGGGTGTGGAACATTGTTGGGCCAGAAAGCAAAGAAGTACGTAAAGAATGATGGGAAAATGTTATGAGGACACAGAACCAACTAAAATCTAGGATATTTTGTGCCTCAAAATTAATAAGCTGGTGTATTAGTTTGTTCTCACGCTACTAAGGAAGACATACCCAGGACTGGGTAATGTATAAAGGAAAGAGGTTTAACAGACTCACAGTTCCACATGGATGGGGAGGCCTCATAACCATAGCAGAAGGCGAAAGGCATATCTTACGTGACTGCAGTCAAGAGGGCTTGTATAGGGGAACTCCCCTTTATAAAACCATCAGATCTCATGAGACTTATTCACTGTCATGAGAACAGCACAAGAAGCACCTGCCCCCATGACTCAATTACCTCCCACCGAGTCCCTCCCACAACATGTGGGGATTATTACAATTCAAGGTGAGATTTGGGTGGGGACAGAGATCCAAACCATATCAGCTGGAGTGTGCCTCCTATTGATTAAGGAAGTCACGAGCCCAGCCCAGATTCAAAAAGAGGGATGAAGTGGAGCTACAGTTAATTGGGAGGCTACTAGTCTAACAGACTATCACAACCAATGCAATGGAAAACCAAATATATTAGGAAAAGTAGAAGTTGCTAGTAACCTTGGGAAGCTGAAGCTGCTTAAAGTAGCTGGTACAAACTGAAAGTCAGACCAAGAAACAAAGGGCCTTCAAGAAGCTTTCTGAACAATTTCTGCCAACTCTGAGCAGATTTTCTGAACCGGCACTGGGGAAAACTGGTCTCATAAAAGAGCTTATGAGAGCAGAACCACCTCATTGGGGCACAGGCCATGGGAAATGTGACACTTGCTTAATGCCGCTGGTTTTTAGTCAGGCCACAGTGAGAAGGAACAGTCCTAACAGGCCCCCAGCCAGATTGAGTTAGCTCATTTTTGGTTTAGTCAAGCAGTAAAATTTGCTACTTTAAGTGCCTTCTCCAAAGACATCCCTCTTTGCCTCGTGTGTTGAACCATCATTCAGTGAGTATATTTCATTGAAAATATGATTGATTGTCTTTTGTAGCAATAATAAAATGCTACAGCAACTTTGCCATAAAAGTAGTAATAGTAATAAATTATAATGCATTGAATAAAATGGGAAACTATGAGTTCATATGATATAAATTAATATATAATAAACTGAAAATGTGATGAGGAGCAAGGTGTTTGCCTAGTTTCAAGGTACGTCGCCACAAAATATTTACTCACTTCAAAGGTTAAAACAGCGAAGCAGCCTGGCAGACACCATCGTAATCAGGTGAACACCATCATTAATGGGGCAAATGAAATGAGTCACGTGAATGAATGCAATAAGATCACAGCATCACTTCTGTGATATTCCTGCCAAAGATACGAAACCTGAATCTGATCATGAGCAAACATCAGATAAGCCCAAATTGAAGGATGTTACACAAAATAATTAACTGGTCATCTTCAAGTCTGTCAATGGCAGGAAAGCCAAGGAAGGGCTAAGAACTGTTCCAGAGTGGAGACTAAAGAAACATAGTGCCTGAATGCCAGGCACGATACTGAACTAGCTCCTGTTGCTATGGGAAACTTAGGCAGGACAATTGGTGGAACTGAGGGTTAGATAGTAGTGATGAATCCATTTCAATTTCCTGCTTTTGATGGTTGTATTGTGGTTTTGTTGTAGAACATCCTTGTTTGAAGGAAATGCACACTAAAATATTAGAAGATGATGGAGCATTAGATTGGCAACTTATTCAGGAAAAAAGGAAAAAAAAATCCTTGTAATGAACTTGCAATTTGTTTGTAACTTTGAGAGTATTTTTAACCAATATGTTTGTTTTCAAAATCTTAATGTCCTAAGTAAAATTTTCAGATCTCTAGATGCAAAATGTTTATTTTTTAAAATGAGGATGCTATCTGCGACTTTCGAGAGTCGTAAAGTAATACAAGTGCCTCAAGTTATCAAAGGAAAAATTTAGTGAAATAAAAAAATGCATTAAGTAAAACTTCTTGAGAATTCTAAATTGTTTGGTGAGTAGTCATGTGAGTTTTATAAATTTTTGAATTAGGATAGTTATATTTTTTAGTGTTTTGTGTGTATAATATAAAATTATCTTTATTTTATTTTCTTTTTTGAGACGTAGTCTTCACTCTGTCACCCAGGCTGGAGTGCAGTGGTGCGATCTTGGCTCACTGCAACTTCTGCCTCCCAGGTTCAAGTAATTCTCCTGCTTCAGCCTCCTGAGTAGCCGAGACTACAGGTGCTTACCACCACACCTGGCTAATTTTTTGTTTGTTTGTTTTGTTTAGTTTTTTGTATTTTTAGTTGAGACAGGGTTTTTGCCATGTTGCCCAGGCTAGTCTGAACTCCTAACCTCAGGTGATCCACCTGCCTCAGCCTCCCAAAGTGCTGGGATTATAGTCAGGAGCCAGCATACCTGGCCATAAAATTATCTTTAACATCTTTATTCTGCAAAAAATAAGGGGATCCTGATAACAGTAATAACAGTAAATGTTTATTGAACAGTCATTATGTATACTCTGCTATGAAATATATGGTATTACTTCCATTTACATAACAGGAAACTGAAACTCAAAGGGGCTAAGAAATTTCTCCCAAAGTTAGCATACTAATTTGTAGTGTAGCCAACTTTTGAATTCCCCACACTCCAAAGCCTATATCATTAACTCCTGTTCTTTAGTTCCTCCCATGGAGGCCATAGAGAAGGGAATTTTGAGGAAGATACCAGAAGCTTGGGCTTTGTTCTAGATTCCTCCCACTCCCTCATTACTTACCCTTAATCCAGTCTATCACCAAGTCTTGCTGGTTCCATTTTAAAACTCTACCACTGCCTCCAGGGTTAGTTAAGGCCTCACCATTTTTCTCCTGGTTCCTGGCAACAGCCTCCTCACTCTTCCTAATCCTTATCTCAGTTTGCTTTAGAGTTTCTACACTACCGTCAGAATGAACAGCCTAAAACTAAAATCTAAATATTGGCCAGGCACTGTGGCTCACACCTGTAATCCCAGAACTTTGGAAGACTGAGGTGGGTGGATTGCTTGAGCCCAGGAGCTTGGAAACCAGCCTGGGCAATATGGTGAAACCTCATCTCTACAAAAAATAAAAAATAAATTAGCTGGGCCTGGTGGCACACACGTTTAGCTCTAACTACTTGGGAAGCTGAGGCGGGAAGATTGCTTGAGTTTGGGAGGCAGAGGTTGCAGTGAGCCAAGATCGTGTCACTGCACTCCAGCCTAAGTGACAGAGTGAGACCCTGTCTCAAAAAAGAAAACAAACAAAAAAAAAATCTAAATATCACAAATGTGCGTTAAGTTCCTATGTGGAGAGAAGAAAGACCCTTTTGTGACTCCATTTACCTTTGGGTTAAAGTTAAAACATGGCACTAGAGTCATCCCATTATCTGGCCTCTGAGTATCTTCCAAGCCTCATGAACTATAAGGTCCCATGCAAACTGTGCACTCAAAGCACTCTTGAGAGATAATTTTCCAGATACAACAGAACAGTTTCTCTTATGTAAACACGACTGATACATGCATATCAAGTGTCAGCAAGTGTGACTATCTCTTACCAGCATTTTCTGTGTTTCCCTTCATTCCCAACTAGGCTGCGTGGGATACCTCTTTGTAATTCCCATTACATTTCTCTAAAGACCTCCTCTGTATCTATCATATCTTCATAATCTGTCCATCATATCTATCTATCATCATATCTATCGTCGTCTTCATAATCTATCATAGTATAATGTAACCTTCCTTCATCAAACTGCTGTCCTTGAAAGAAGGGATTGGCGCTTGTTCCTCCTTGGATCTCTCGTCAATACCTGGAACAAAGAAGGTGCTTCAAAAGACATCCTGGAATGAATGAGTGAATGGATGAATACACATCAATGATTTATCAATTGTGTAAAACGCTACAGAGAGGCAAAATGAAAGAACTTGTGTTTTTCAGTAGAACCATTTCAGAAGAGTTGGGAGAGGAGTTGACTTAGAGGTTAAATAATTTGAGTGAGAAGACAACAGGGGATGATTTTTTTTTTTTTTTTTTTTTTTTTTTTTTTTTTTTTTGAGACGGAGTCTTGCTCTGTCGCCCAGGCTGGAGTGCAGCGGCGGGATCTCGGCTCACTGCAAGCTCCGCCTCCCGGGTTCACGCCATTCTCCTGCCTCAGCCTCCCGAGTAGCTGGGACTACAGGCGCCCGCCACCTCGCCCGGCTAGTTTTTTTGTATTTTTTTAGTAGAGACGGGGTTTCACCGTGTAAGCCAGGATGGTCTCGATCTCCTGACCTCGTGATCCACCCGTCTCGGCCTCCCAAGGTGCTGGGATTACAGGCTTGAGCCACCGCGCCCAGCCTAAGGGGATGATTTTTAACAAGTACTCAGAGGGCTGTTTGACTGAACCTAAGTTTGAGTGGACAGGGTGCCCTCAGTCTCAGGGCTGTACAATGGCTTTAAAAAATTAATATATACTTTTAAAAAAATTCATATGGAATCTCACCATGTTGCCTAGGCTGGTCTCAAACTCCTGGGCTCAAGGGATCCTCCTGCCTCAGCCTCCTATGTAGTTGGGATTGCAGGTGTGCCACTGCACCTGGCTCGTAGTAAATAGTTTTGAATAGGTAATGCAAGCACAGCATATAAAATTTCAAAAGTGCAAAAGGAAGTCCAGTAAAGAGTAAAGCTCTACCACTTCCCATGCCCATCCCCTAGCCTCTCAGTTGATGCCACAGGAAAAGATCACAATAAATAACCATTTGGCATGCTTTTGTTTCTTCTCTAAGACTCCATCTCCATAACTTGGCAATGATTTATAGGAAATCACTATAAATCCATTACTTATAAAGTGTAGAGGGGACCAAGATGGAAAAGGTGAATAAGTCCCACTGTTGGCACTTTATTTACATAGGCAAAAATGCCCAACTCATAATGTGCCTTGGAGACTAAAACAACTCTATACTGGATATTCCAGTGTACATTTAAATTGAGATTTGTAATTGAGATTTGATCATAGATGAGCTTAGAAAAAAATGTAAGTAATGAGACATAAATATTAACACAGGTGATTAAATGAAGATATAATGTAATTTGGGCAAATCTGCATTTGTAAAATGTCCTTGTTCTCATGCTTTCCTTTGGAAGCTAAAGCCATAGATCACAGCTATAGGATGACTTGACTGTTAATTAGTTGTCCATTAGTCTTCATTTCCTAGGGCTTATTGTGGAAAAGTAAATTTATACTAATTTGTTTTATGCAAATTAATCTATTTGGTTTCATCTTCTTTCTCCATTAACACCTGGAGTTTTAAAATTAATATATATGACACTTGGACATGCATAATAAAAATTAAACCCTAGCACACTGAATTTGCATGTATATAGTAAGTTAATTATGACCATTTGGGCTCAGATTTAAAAATTAAGTAATTTCAATGAGGTGTTAAGAGGCAAAAAGCTTATTCTGTGCAATTTTTACAACCACAATGTAATTAGTACAAGCAGAGCATAAAAGTTACCTTAGATGCTACAAATTAGGCTGGCTATTAACAATAACAGCATCAGTGTTTACCCCCACTGCTTCTGCCACAGTTTAAAGTACTCATTAGTGCTTCTAAATTGGATAGTTTTCTTTTTTCCATCTAAGGCTTTGGGCAAAGCTCAAAACCCTTAAAAACTTTTTTAAAAAATATGTGCATTAAGGCAAGTCTTCAGAAATGTATCTTTTAGCTTTGGAGAGATATGAAAATTAGGAAAACTTATCACTGCAATGATCCCAGACTGAAAATAAGAGTGACTTAATCAGAATGAAATTGCTTCTACACTTCCCTCTGAGGGTGATTGGTGGAAGTGATGTCAGGTATGGTAAACACTGACCGTGGTGCGCATGTGCGTGCTGCGGCAACAGGGAAAGCTGCTGCTCCTCTGTCAGCTCAAACAGGTCAAGGACTAGGCATCATCCAGGACTCAGAACCAGGAGCTGGCCTTGGGAAGACATGTTAATGTATATCAAGATGTGTCACCCATGTCATAGCTAGTCCTACAAAGAAAGCGCTCTCGAAGATGTGGCCTGCTGACAGCTAGCTGCTCCCACCTGACCCCTTAACCCCTGGACCCCAGCAGCCTGGCTAAGTACTCCTGCCCACTGGGCCTTTAATACCAGCAGGCCAGCTGCCCTAATCTTACTGTGAATACGGCAAAAATTCTCTTAGATGTTCTTGGCAAACTTGTCAGACCCCTGCCCATTTTAGACTCCAGCTCTTCCAAACTTATTCTTAACATTAGGGAACTCTTCGGTTTTATTCTCAATCCCAAGACTCTTCTTACCTCATCTGTTTATATATTTTAACCAACAAACCTCCAAGAAAGTTCTCTAAGTGGCCCCTTGGGATTCTTGCCGAGTCCTACTTCGTTTCCTGCTTGTCAAGGCCATTTTAATCAGTGTCAGAGCCTCCCAAGTGCATTGGAACCATTTCCCATTTTAGAGTTCCTGCCCAGAAGGTCACACTTATCTTCTGTCTCAGTGTTTTGAACTCTGCTTCCTGATAGCTGAGGATATGGGCCTACGCGTAAACAATATCCCCTGCCTTGCCAAAAAAGAGAAACTTGCTAATGGAGTCACTCTCTCGGTATTTAATTCAAAGGAAAGCAATTATTTATTGAACATTTACTTTGCTCCAGATACTTGGCTATGAGGAGCTCATTGAGTACTGTGGGAGGCAGACCATTAAACTCATACTTTTATTTTTTTTTTCTTTTTTTTTTGAGACAAGGTCCCTCTCTGTCACCCAGGCTGGATGGAGTGTGGTGACATGAACACGGCTCACTGCAGCCTCAGTTTCCCTGGGCTCGGGTGATCATCCCACCTCAGCCTCCTGAATAGCTGGGACTACAGGTACACACCACCATGCCTGGCTAGTTTTTTTACTTTTTATTTTTGGTAGAGATGGGGTTTCGCCATGTTGCCCAGGCTGGTCTCGACCTCCCGGCCTCAAGCAACACTTCTGCTATGGCCTCCCAAAGTGTTGAGATAACAGGCATGAGCCACTGCACCCAGCCTAAATGAATACTTTCAACACGATAAGATAAATGAAGTAAAAGAGATGTGTGCAATAGATAGCAGTAGTATAAAGGCAAGAGTTCACTCTCTCTGGAGAAAACAACACAAGCTAGACTTTGGAGATAAGTAAAAATCAGCTGGGTCAATATAAAACTAGAAGGACTTCCCACTGGAAGGCTCAGCGTAAGCAAAATCCTAGAGATACGAAAATAACAAGGCACGCTGTCATCATCTCAACTATCAGTTCTTTTTTAAAAATTAAAGTTAGCATAAGTGTTATCCTTTAAATTTGTGTGTGTGTGTGTTGCTGGGTGCAGTGGCTCACTTCTGCAATCCCAGCACTTTGGGAGGCCAAGAGAGATGGATCGCTGGAGCTCAGGAGTTTGAGACAAGCATGGGTAACATGGTGAGACCTCGTCTCTACCTTGTGCCTCTGTTGCCCTATGGGTATTATAAGGATCAAAATAATACATATCTACCTCAAATGATAACCGTGGTGATTAAATAAGTTAATAAGTCATCCCTCAGTGTACATGGGGTATTGGTTTCAGGATACCCCCTCATACCAAAATCCAAAGATATTCAAGTCCCTTATATAAAATAGTGTCACATTTGCACATAACCTACACACATCCTCCCATGTACTTTAAATCATCTCTAGGTAACTCATAACACCTAATGCTATGTAAATGTTATATAGGTAGTCATAAACACTTATTTGTATTTTTATTGTTACTTTAAAAATTTTTATTTTCTTTTTTTTTTTTTTTTTTTTTGAGACGGAGTCTTGCTCTGTCACCCAGGCTGGAGTGCAGTGGCCGGATCTCAGCTCACTGCAAGCTCCGCCTCCCGGGTTCACGCCATTCTCCTGCCTCAGCCTCCCGAGTAGCTGGGACTACAGGCGCCTGCCACCTCGCCTGGCTAAGTTTTTCTATTTTTAGTAGAGACGGGGTTTCACTGTGTTAGCCAGGATGGTCTCGATCTCCTGACCTCGTGATCCGCCCGTCTCGGCCTCCCAAAGTGCTGGGATTACAGGCTTGAGCCACCTCGCCCGGCCAAAATTATTATTTTCAATCCACAGATGCAGAGCCCAGGGATATGGAGGGCCAATTGTATTTGTAAAACACTTAGAATGATGCCTGACATGTGGTAAGTCCTTTAAATGTGAGCTTATATTACCATAAAGTATTTACCTAGGTCTCAATTGATGATGTTTATGCCGTTGCCAGTTCTTTGCATGTTTTGGCTACAAAAGAAACTTCCAAGGCAAGTTTTGAATTGCCATTAGCTCCTATTACATTTGGGCTCCTTTTTCTTACCAGCTTACCAACACCCAGTATTTGTGAATACTTAATACATGTGTACTATTGTTGTTAACTCCCCTTAGAGGCAGCACAAAATGTGAAAGTTGGAGTCCAGCAGAGCAGCTTCCAGGCCAGACTCTGGAAGGGAATCCGTTGCAGGTTTTCTTTCTGCAGAGAGGCCCTACCAGGAAGGCACATGCTGAGCGGAGACTGAGAAAGAAAGCAGGAAGATTAGGACAGGAGAGGTCAGACAGTAAATCTAACTGGAGGCTAGGCTGGAAAGCAGCCAGAGTATGAGTGCAGGTCAGAAATGTGGGACCAGAGACAAATCTGAGAACAGAGAACTCAAAAGAATTCTTTGCACATTAAAATTTTCAGAAAGTGTGAATGGTATACCTTCTTGGAGGAGATGCTTCGATCGATCGATCGATAGATAGACAAAGATAGATAGAGAGAGAGAGACAAATAGATGGATAGACAGAGATAGATAGATAGACATAGACAGATGATAGATAGATAGATAGATAGATAGATAGATAGATAGATAGATAGAAAGAAAGAAGATAGTTCTTGAGAAAAGAAAAATGGCTTAGAGCAGTCTGAGCCATATGAGGTATGCCAAATTCATCAGGCCCAGAGAGGGAGCATGGGGCTCCAGTCTTGCTGTGCCTCCTTGAACCCACGCCTGGAAGCAATCATTTAAAGGCATTTTGTTCCTGACTAGCCACCTCATCTACTATCTTTATGTTCCTGGAATTTGTGATACACAGAACAGTGTATAGCCAATCAATAGCTTATGTTATTTTCATGGAAATTCTTGGCAAACAACTCAGGAGCTTCTTCCTCTTCCTCTTCTTTTCCTTTAAAAACCTACTTGTGGCCGGGCGCGGTGGCTCAAGCCTGTAATCCCAGCACTTTGGGAGGCCGAGACGGGTGGATCACGAGGTCAGGAGATCGAGACCATCCTGGCTAACACGGTGAAACCCCGTCTCTACTAAAAATACAAAAAACTAGCTGGGCGAGGTGGCGGGCGCCTGTAGTCCCAGCTACTCAGGAGGCTGAGGCAGGAGAATGGCGCAAACCCGGGAGGCGGAGCTTGCAGTGAGCTGAGATCCGGCCACTGCACTCCAGCCCGGGCTACAGAGCAAGACTCGGTCTCAAAAAAAAAAAAAAAAAAAAAACCTACTTGTACCTGCTGCTAACCAGAGCATATACTCAAGGCAACTTGAAACTATGCTCTTGGGTTGGAGTCCTCAAGCGTGGCCCAAGTAAATGCACTACTTATATTAAGTTGGCCTCAGTTGTTTTTTCCTTTAGGTTCACATTCTCATCAAACTGTAGGTACAAATGAGGTTGTTAATATTAATTCCAAAACTACAAAGTTCTTTGCTCCTCTTACTCACATAGGAACTCAGTCTTCTCCTCCCAAAGTCCCCTTGGGCCATTTTTCGGGACTAGAAGAATTCTTACATGCTCGGGGACAAATGTGCTCACTGTGGCCTGCTCTATCTTCCTTATCAAGATGCACAACCTACCTGAGCCTCAGTGGCTGAAGACACCTTAGCAGGTTCTCCCTGCTGCTGCCTCCTCCCAACCCATACCCAGCAGAGGTGCTTTTTGCTATACTCCTTAGCAGAGTATGTTTAGGGTGGAATGTGGGGTCAGAGGAGAGAACAGCCCTTATCCATCTAGAGTCTTTTATGATTTAGGTCCTCTTATTTCTCTTCCTAACCTCAGTCTGCTGAGGTTCAAAACATGTCACCCCAGGCTGGGTTGGGGAGAGGGAGAGGAAGATACATAACCAGCTACCTGCTCCTTGTCCTTGATGCTTTACTTCTAGTCACTCAAGAACAAATATTAACCAGTCATTGTAGTAAATGGAATGGAAAACTAACTCCAATTGTCCGCCCCTCTCTGTCTCTACGCCCTTTACAATGGGACACTGAGCTCCTCCTATTAAAAAGTAGAAGCTCTCCTTGCCTCTTTAATCTGCGCTGGGCCATGACTGGCTTTGATCAGCTGGATGTGGCTGAAATGATGGGATGTCCATTTTAAGCTGTACCTCCAGAGGCCTTGAGCTGTTCCACTCACTCTTGTGGCTCCTCTGCCATACCCTGAGAAGAGCCTGGTTAGACTACCAGCTCATGAAGTACGGCCTCAGCCAACAGCTAGCCCCCAGCCATCCCCCTGCCCAGAAAAGCCCAGATGCATGGCTCTGCCAAGCCCTGTGTAGATGACCTGCTTTTACATGAGTGAGGTCAGGGGACACCTGAAGATCCACCCAGCTAAACTATAGATTTTTGAACCAAGTAAAGTCTGTGTCATTTGAAGCCACTGGTTTTTCTGTTTGTTACACAGTATTATTGTGACAAAGGATAAATGATACCAACCTATTTCTGACCTCCAAAATCAAGGCTTTTTGCACATTCAAACACTCCTCTGAGAAGCTCAACAAATAGCCAAATTCTAATTCTCAGTCTGGATTCAGCCAGGATCCCCTGCTGCACTTACAACAGCCCTGCAGCAGATGGGAGCAAGATGAAAGGATTTTAACTCAGCAGATGTCCAGGAGGTCTGAGGGAAAGCTAGTCAGTGCACTGGGAATGGCACACATGAAGAGTTTGGGGATAGGAGTGCCCTACCAATCTATATTTCATATACAAAGATCACAGTAGGCTTTGTGTGACAGCATTTCTTGTGGAAACTGGCAAGGGAGACCAATTTCCCCAGTTTGGACTCAGTTGGGACTGAAATGAAACAAAGAGCAGCAAGAAAAATGGGGCAGGAATCACAGAGAAGACATTGAGCTGCCCCAAGTCCTAGAACTGTGGCTCTGGACAAGTTTATCTAAAATCTCTGAGGGCAGAGAAGCCCCCGCAAGTGGGAATTTGAGTCACATATTATTAACTTCAGTCTATATCCTGTCTCTAAATTTCTTTTTAAAAAAATAGAGGGGCCGGGTGCGGTGGCTCAAGCCTGTAATCCCAGCACTTTGGGAGGCTGAGACAGGCGGATCACGAGGTCAGGAGATCGAGAACATCCTGGCTAACACGGTGAAACCCCGTCTCTACTAAAAAATACAAAAAACTAGCCGGGCGAGGTGGCGGGCGCCTGTAGTCCCAGCTACTCAGGAGGCTGAGGCAGGAGAATGGCGTAAACCCGGGAGGCGGAGCTTGCAGTGAGCTGAGATTTGGCCATAGCACTCCAGCCTGGGTGACAGAGCAAGACTCCGTCTCAAAAAAAAAAAGAGATGGGGTTTGCTATGTTGACAAGGCTGATCTCGAACTCCTGGCCTCAAGCAATCTTCCCATCTCAGCCTCCCAAAGTACTAAGATTACAGGTGTGTGTCACTGTACCTGACTTAAATTTCTTTTATTATACAGAGTTGCCTTGTCTAATTCCAGTCCTGAGATAGCTACCCAAGATTGTTGTAACCTCCAGTGATCAAGTTCTTTGGATAAGCAAAGAGGGAGGACATTAAGTGTATGGAAAAGACCCCTCCTCTCCACGGTGCAAGGCAAGTTCTTTTCCTTAATTGTCTCGACTCTTCTACATTGTTTCTAGGAGCTTTTTTCTTTTTTTTCTTTTTCTTTTTTCTTTTTTTTTTTTTAGAGACAGAGTCTCACTGTGTTGCCCAGCTTTGAACCCCTAGACCCAAGCAATCCTCTGCCTCAAACTCTTGAGTAGCTGGGACTACAGCACATACCACCACACCCTAATTTAAAAAAAAAATTGTAGAGATAGGAGTCTTTTGCTGTATCGCCCAGGCTGCTCTCAAACTCCTGGCCTCAAGTGACCTTGTAGACTCTGCCTCCCAAAGTGCTTGGATTATAGGCATGAGCCACTGCAACTGGCTTATTTCTGGGGACATTGAATGGAGCCTGAACACCAGGGACAGATGAATGGAGGCTGAGCCAGCCAGGCAGGTGAAAACTGAATGCTTTTCAACTGTGAAATGTTCCACTGGACTGTGTTGATGGAGCTCCTTTCAAACTGGGGCCTGCCCTTGCCTGCCAGTCAAACAGAACTGCCCACAGCCTAGCAAATGGCTGTCATACGTCAATAGCCCATTCATTGGAAATCTAATGATTGGCAACTGGGACCACAGGTGCAGAGAAAGCAGTAGAACTCAAGCTGTGGTTGAGTTCTTATTCTGTCTATCCTTTTGAGTGATGAAAAATGAGGCCAAATCTAGGCAATTGTTTTCTTTACATTGAAAGCTTAGCCTCTTGATCCTGTTGGGGCTGGAGGGAGAGTGGAGTTAGGCTCGGAGAAGTGGTTAGTGTACACTTTGCTCCTGATAGCTGTTTCTGAACATTCTGTAGTTATAGTTCTACAGGAGTAGGTTCCTAGTTGTTTGGTATCTGGCCCTGTGGGATTTTAGGGGGTGGGGGAATATGGGCTTGGTATTTGAGAGCTGGATAAAGGAGGTGGGCGGGGTGGTTGGGCTCTAGATTTGTTGGTTTGCATATTAAAGGCATGCTCACAAGCCAGTTGTTTGCTCTCTCTAGGAATTAGCTAACCCTCAGACAGGCAGTCTCTCTCCAAGTCCACGAGGTCCCAAAAAGTCAAAGCATCATACAATATAGAAAATAACAAGCATGATTAATACTACAGGCTGAGAGGATATGTGTTCCTGCACTGTCAGACCGAGCGCTAGAATTATTGGAGACACATTGCAGCTTCTGTGCCTTATCTCAATGTTACGCTGTTCAGGACTCAGGATCCTGCCCTCTGAGGGTTTAGAGAAGTCATTCTCACTGTCTCACCCTGGCTCTCTTCATCCAGAGCAGTTCTTTACTTTCTCAGGAAACAAACGGGATGAAAGTCCAGAGCTGGGACTTCCTCCTTGGTGTGTTTGACAAGGACTGACGTACTCTAGGCCCTTTGAATCCCGGAAGTCCAGTACACACCCAACCTTGATTACAGTGTCTAGAATGCTGGAGCGTAGGTGAAAGGACAAAAGCCAGACACATTTCGACATGAGGGATCCACTGACAGATTGTCCGGTGAGTAGCTCGGTGTGGGTTGTGTGCCTGCGTGTGAGGAGGGTGGAGGGTGGGTTTATATATTAATGGATTTTAACTTAAGAAATTTGAGACACTCAGAAACCAAACAAATTTAGATATTGGCTGTGGTACAAAAGTTTGTGGTTTTTCTTTGTTTCAGTTTAAAAACAGAGCTTTTTCTAGGAAATGACAGGGCAGGTAATTGTCATCTTTCCTTCTCATATTCTTGGAAAAAGTTTTGAGTGAGTAAAGCATCATATTTGGATCCAGATGGTGGTTGTTTGGAAAACATTCTTAAGACAGACACCCATGGTGCCAACATCGCGTGTGGAGTGGATACAAAAACACGCAGAATGTCTGCAGCCAATTTTTGGCTCTGAGAATAAAGTGAGGGAGGAGAGTTTTTGTGCTTTTTTGCCCTCATTTGTTGAGTCAAGGATCACAAGTCCTGCAGGAGGAAGGATAGACTCTCCGCTCTGCCTGGCCTGCAGTAGTTCTCAGACTGGTTTAGCAGCATGTTTGTTCCATGTTTGCTTGTTTTGGTAATATTCGGAGCACTACCAAAAATATAAGTTTGGTCAGAAGTCCAAAGACATTGTGAGGTCACTGGTGGCAATAGCAGAGACGTAATTTAGGAAATAAGAAGCAACTAAAATAAAAGGGGATATGTTTACTTTGAAAATAAAGTAATTAAGGAGGGTCAGTGTTTTATCCCAACACATGGGGCTGAAAAGCTAAGATTGGTGACGTCATAAGCAAGAGGTTTCAGTCATCCTTCATGTATTAATAACACAAACTGTGGAGCAGCAGATAAATGGGCGCTGAGATAGAGCCATGAAGAAGACCAGCAGAGGATTATTGATTTCCTTTTTGTTTATTCAGTGGATAAGAAAAGCACATGGTTGGAAAAGATGGAACTATGGCTACTATTGCAGAAAATCAGATGAGCTAAATGAGATGAACTCATAAATGACTAGTAATTTTACTAATGACAAGATAGTAGCCAATTCTGCCTAATTTTACTGTCTTTAAACACAAAAATAATTTGTGCTTAATGTAGAAACAAATTCCAATGATATTGTTATAGATTTTTAAGAGTGAAACTTCCACCTTTAATTACTTCAATCTCAGTCTTCTCTCCACTGGTAATTATGAATAATTTTTAAGTAGTCTTTTATCTTTTTTTTTTTTTTTTTTTTTTGAGACGGAGTCTCGCTCTGTCACCCAGGCTGGAGTACAGTGGCCGGATCTCAGCTCACTGCAAGCTCTGTCTCCCAGGTTTATGCCATTCTCCTGCCTCAGCCTCCCGAGTAGCTGGGACTACAGGTGCCCGCCACCTCGCCCGGCTAGTTTTTTTGTATTTTGTAGTAGAGACGGGGTTTCACCGTGTTAGCCAGGATGGTCTCCATCTCCTGACCTCGTGATCCGCCCGTCTCGGCCTCCCAAAGTGCTGGGATTACAGGCTTGAGCCACCGCGCCCGGCCAGTAGTCTTTTATCATTTATTTATCTCTCCTTGAGGTTGCTCCCTCACTAAACTGTAAAATCCTCCCCTGTCTCAACACTCCTACTCGATGACTTTGTATCAGGGTGGCAGGCCAGGACAGGCATGGGATAAGTGGCAGCAAAATCTTGGCACTAATAGTAACCAAAGAAGACAATTAACACCAGGGGACGGGTTCAATGGACAGAAGAGAGGGAAATGCAGGCCAGATGTAATTAAGTTTAAAACGAGAAGAATAAATAAATACATAAAAAGGAAACTGAAGGCCTAGCATTGTTTTTGCAGGCAGCAAAGTCAGTCTTCAGATGTGGAGAAATGTTTTCTTTCAGCAGCCCCCAAGGCAACCCATAACCATACTTCTGTGTCTGCTTAAAGCTCCACTCCCTGACATGCTGAATAGTTCCTTGTGCTCTGCTGAGCCAAGGACTCCTGTCCTTGGCTAAAACGCTGAAGGTCATCTGTATGGGCTCATTGCCACCAAAAGAATCCAGGAGTCATGGGGAGGCGGATATCCCTTCAGCCTGGGTTTCCAAACCCTCTAAAGTCACAGAACATTTATTTATTTGCAATTGTTTCATCTTAATCAAGTGTTCAAGTTGATTTCCTGGTACATTCTTAGCTTGTACTTGGGAAACAATGCTATGTGAAGATGAATCTACAGTTTGGGAACAAAATAAGACAAGGAAATGGATTGCAAATGAGTGCCTCATGAAACACTTAGGTAGTTTTATAAAATAACCCAAAGCTTTAAGCACCTGCAAAATGTCCCTTTCCATGAGTCCCTAGAGTTGCACAGAGCACAATTCATAAAGTCTTAGCTACAGTTCTTAACCGGGCCCATACCAATATACCCATGTATGGAACTCAGTGGGTTGCATGAACTTCAGTGAAAACAAATCTCTATTTGTACTGATTTCTAATTGAGATTTAGAATTTTATTCAATCCAGAATATAGACAACAAGCCCCAATACTACTAGTAATATCTGTGTAGTGTCTGTGACTTTGTAACCAATAAAAATCAGAAATTTTATAACAACATGACAGTTGTTGCACGTATCTAGAAATATTTACATTCAACCTGACTTCAAAATGTTGGTAATACTTAAGATATGTAATTTAGCATGTTAATTAAAAAGCATATAATATCATAATTTTAAAAATACACTCTAAAAATATATAATTCATTTCCTTTGTAACCCTACGCTACTTAAAAATGTTATTCTGAATCAAATAGGTTTCATGAGACTACAAAAAGGGCTCATGGTACGAAAAAATTTAAAAATCTCTTTTAGATCAAGTTTTAATGGGCAAAATAGGCTGATACCTGGGCCCGTCAACCTCAAAGAGCCAGGTCAGTGTTTGAGTTCAAATTATTGTCACCAGGTTGGCATAAGATTGCCTAAATGCTGTGTAGGACTAATCTTGAGAGTGTCAGAACTTATTCGAAGAAGATATCTTTAAGATATCTTTAAAGTTCTGTTTTTGACAAGGAGAAGAATTGGCTCTGGGCCTTGATGCCCCATTGCCTGTGAAGGTTTAGGTTTAGCTCTTAAACCTAAAAATATGTCTAGGGAACTCATCTTCAAATCCATGTGCAAGAAAGGTGAGGAAGTAGGATCCAATTATCTCCAAAGGAAAGAATTCGATCACAAGAAAGTATTAATAGCACCTTCCTATCAAGCAATCACATAGAAATCAAGGACAAGTAACAAGCTGTAGCCAAATTTTTACTTTTTTTTTTTTTTTTTTGAGACGGAGTCTCGCTCTGTCACCCAGGCTGGAGTGCAGTGGCCGGATCTTAGCTCACTGCAAGCTCCGCCTCCCGGGTTCACACCATTCTCCAGCCTCAGCCTCCCGAGTAGCTGGGACTACAGGCGCCTGCCATTTCGCCCGGCTAGTTTTTTGTATTTTTTAGTAGAGACGGGGTTTCACCATGTTAGCCAGGATGGTCTCGATCTCCTGACCTCGTGATCTGCCGGTCTCGGCCTCCCAAAGTGCTGGGATTACAGGCTTGAGCAAATTTTTACTTTTTACACACTCATTCAGTATCCAGGAAGGGGTCTGTCAAAGCAAGTCTTCTGGGCTCCACACAGTCAGCCACTCCCCTCATGTCATCCTCCATTGAAATGGCACCAGGTTGCTCCTCAGGTTGGTAACCTGGCTCAGATGACAACCTGAGCTTCCCATCTTGGTGGCTTAGCCTGGACACCAGACAAAGACTGTCACTAACTCAAATGGTGCCGGTGCCATGGTCCATAGCACCTGGGAGAATCTGACTCACTGCAAAAATACAGAAGGAGACTGCATCTGGCATGGGTGTCATGTTGCCCACAGCCTCCCCAGTGTGCATCAATGAGATGTGTAACATGCCATTCTTGGACCTCTGTTTCCTCATGTGTAAAGTAAAAGAAGGAGAGGATGGAGTAGACTATGCTTTTTAATGTTCCATATCCCATAATCTGCGGCAGTCTGCCACAAGGATCCCAAATACTACGCAGCTGGTGAACACGTACATGGATTCCCTTCATAGAGGGGCAGTGCTTTGAAACATAGCCCCCAGTGAATCAGAACTCACATGATATCAGTAGCACAGTGCCTGGCATCCAGTGTTAAATTTAAGTGGAATATCATGGTTTCTTTAACACTGCGAGGATCATCATTATTTATCAAAATTATTCCATACGAGCATCAACACAAATAAATTTTTCTATAATTCTTTCTAGAACTAAATTTAACCCTCTTAATCATTCAACCAGAAAGAGCAGGTAGGCCAAGCTTGATGTAGGCACTTTATAATCTTTACAAGTCATCTGTCTAACCATTTCATATGCTGATTGGCTGGATTACTGAATGTTTTCTGTAATGGCTATATTTATCAACAGGATTTGCTTACAAATTCTGGGAAGAAACATTTTCCTAATGGCTGAATGGGAAATGTCTGTGTAGACCAGTTGTCTATTTGTGAAGGGGTCATTATTTTTTTAGGGGCTTAGGAAGATCCCAGATATTCCACTACCAGACTGAAATCCCTTTATCCGGGGAGAAAAGCCTCATAATGTTTTTTGTTTTTCCTAATAATGAATGATCCCCAGGAGAAGCAGCATATTAATATGAATTCATATGGAGATGTAGAATCAATAGTAGATTATTCTCTGAAATGAATATTTGGTAGGGGGTTAGGATATTTAAAAGCTCAATGGGTAGGAAAAGAACACCAAAATTGCCTTCCACCTCCCTGCGACCACAGCAAGCCCTTCTTCTTCTGCTGGTTGATGACATTAAGAAGCCAGCTGTATTGCACATGACACTTAAAGGTTACTATAACTTGGAGTAAACTTAGTGTGGTTAAAAAGATCAGCCATTTATAAATGTATTTGATTCTAATAGATTCTCTAATTGATTTTCATACCTAATATTTCTAATCACAACTCTGTCTCTAACTAATTAGATTATCGTTATCTCTTTGGGCCTTAACTGTTCCAAACTGTGCTCCATGGAACCCTTTCAGAGTCCTCTCTAGTGGGTGGGAGTGTGGTGAGGTAGGAGTAAGACAACCAAAACTAAAGTCAAGTGATTTCACCCCCACACAGCAGGTATGTTCCAAGATTTTCTGAACACACACACACACACACACACACACACACACACACACACAGAGAGAGAGAGAGAGAGAGAATTATATGGTCTCTGGAGGTCTGCTTTGGCATTTAAGTGGATCTGCTTTTCACAGTTTTTATCTCCAAGTCTGAGTAGATGGTACATGATGAAAAGTACAGAATCATTGATTCTAAATAAGGATTTATGCTGGGATAATGGAAATATTCTTAGCAACTCTTTTATTTATTGATGTCACCTTTATCTCAATCTGGATCAGGGTTTGTTGGGGAATTTCTGGTACATAGTATATAGGATCAGAGGTAAAGATTCTCTCCATTGCTCTCATAACCTCATCTCTTATCTGATCACTAAATTAACAATTATGAATACCTTCTCAACTTGCATGTGCCTGGGCATACTGGAGTTTGACGTCTGAGGATGGTTACAGGTGTACCTGAGACACAAGTCCTCTGCACCCTTGAATTGACAGAGTATGGCTGGGAGCGAGGTAGGAGGCAAAGCCATGGGCCAGTTCCCTCTTCCTGGAACAACTGTGTCTATTTACCACACTCTTCCAGTACAAATATTTTCTACGTGTGCCATTTTGGGGAAAAAGTTAGAAAGTACTAGTCTACGAAATGACGGAAAATCATCTTCCAAATTCTAGAGCTGGCAGCCCTAGGGTCAATGGAGGCCATAGACTGTGCTTTGTTCCAGCAGCCCCTTACTTTAAGAGGTTGAATGTGAATGCCTTTGCCACAGGCTTCACCACTGCCACTAAAGGCCATTGAGTTTTCAATCACTGGCTTGTAAACTTTCAGCATGGCCTAGCCTCCTAAAACTAGTTCCCTTGAGACAGTATTTAAAAATGTGTCTTAGGGAGTTTTGATGGCTTGATCAGTTTAGGAAATGCAGCAGCCCCTGTAACACAAGCACATAGAAAAATTCTCAACTGGTTCTACTCATTTTTACATTGGTTATGGGCAGAGTTTTCTCTACATGCCCCATCCCACACTTGATGTCCAGGGTCCCTTAATTCTCTCCCATAGGTAACTTCTATGTGCAGACTATCCTCTGGTGATGGTGGACTGGTAAGGGCCTTTCCTGTAGGACATTTCATCTTGAAGTCTCTTCCTTCCACTCCTGCTTCCCCTAATGGAAGGTTCTTTTTCTCCTTCCTACTCTAAATCCCTCGAATCCATCTCTCTGCTTTCTTTTCTCCCATCCTCAGCCCCAGCTTTATAGTGTTTGAGAGTAGAAGATTTACTTCGTAAGCATATGCATCCAGGTCTTTCTCTCTTGCACACAGCCCCATGGCTTTTTGTTGAGTCTGTTTCTGCTTTGCTGTGGGCTGGAGAGAGAAGTCAGTAAGATAATACATAAAAATCCACAGCTTAATACTGTGAGATAGTTCTAAATAAATCAAATAAGAAAGCCACAGGACCTATAAAGAAAATAATACAATTTTATTGAACATAAAATAAAATTTGAACAAATGCAAAAACTTACTATGTCCTTGGATAGAAAGTCTAAACACCGTTAAAAAGTCAGTTTTCCCAAATTGATGTATGTATGTAATACAATTCCAATCAGGATCCCAACAGGGATTTAAAAAGATATGTAATTAGACAAATGTTCATATGTTACAATAAATGCCTCAGAATAGCCAAATAAATTATGAAAAGAAAAAAAAAGTTGTTTAAAGAGAGAGAAGAAGCAAAGTGTTACTATCTCTATAACTTAGGTAGTGAGTATCTAATGTGCATTATTATTATTTTCTGTATCATTATGTTATAAAACATAAAAACATTTCATAATTCAAAGCAAAAAGACCCTGTATGAGTTAGAACTATGTTCAGCTGCATATTAGAAAAACCCCAAATACATACGTCTTTTAAAAAACATTGTATTTTTCTCACACATAAAATAAGTCCAAAAGTAGAGAGTTGAGGGCTCCTGTGGTGTCCTTTACAGCCATCAGAAACCCAGGCTCTTTTTCTCTTTCCACTCTATGTTCTTAATGCATTATGTCCAATCTCAATACCACTTTATGGCTTTGGCCTGCATTTTCAAGTCCAGAAGGAAGACAAGAGTGCAAACAAGCCTTTACTGAAACCTCATACAGAACCTTCCCTCACATCTCCTTGGATAGCTTTTAGTCACATGGTTAACACCTAAGGTTGAGGGAGGCTGAGAAATGACCTTATTCCAGGAGCATGTACCCTGCTAAACATTTATGCATTTTCTTCTCATGACACTGAGGTGTGTTTCATGGGATGCTATTAGGTGTTGCAGGAGAAGACAAAAGGCTTAGGGAGAAATCTAGTGAACATGTTTAGGTAACGTAGGAGTAAACAAAGAGGCTCAACAAGGTTCTTTACTGCAGGTCTCACAATTTCAAAATACTCCCCTAAACTTCCCCAGTGTGCCTGTAAGGGGAGGAAGGAGGCCTTAACAGTATCATACCTTTCATATATGGCAAGTTAGTTTTATTGGAAATAAAAATTAGAAAGCTTGATTGCCAAACAGTGATTTTACTTTCATGACTCTGACAGGAGGATTATTTCTCCTTCATGAGGGGGGCTCCAAATTGGAACCTCACTACAAGTGTGTTTTGTTTACACTGCAGAGTTTTTTTAATTTGTGAATCGTTTGCTACCATTAAAAAAAAAAATCATGTTTCGGATGCAAATCCTGATTTCAGTTTTTTTGGACAAAGTGGGAGATCTGGCTTTCCTGGGCCACATTCCAGGTGGCAGTGATGGGCCAGAATGGTTCTAACAGCTGCCTCTCCGGCTCACAGTCCCCACCCTGCTCCTCACTCATTCAGGGGCCTGACTGGTGCCAGCAGCCACAGGATTTTGCAAACTCTGCTTTAGAAATTAACAATTTTCTCATTAAAGCTTTGCACCCTCACCACTTTCCTCGTGTCCCAGGCAGTTTCAAGGAAGTGGTTTGCTAATATTAATATACATCTATGAAGTCCTATCACAGCTTTCTGTGTTAAATTCACAGGAAAGTTAAACTACCGCATAAAGGTAAATGGATATGGTAAGAATGTTCCTGTATCCTAGGTGTTGGTTTGTTCCATCACCAAAGGTAGGGACCTGGATCAGCTCATTTCTTTAGGTCTTTCCTCCTCTGTCATCCTATGTTCTTAGTTTGATACTCTGCTAGCACCACATACCAAGTGCTTTGTTGACTGAATGGCTTTCTGGGCCCTGAGGGCGTGTGGGTTTGTGAATGTGCCCACTGTAATAGGAGGCACTCAGTAAATGTGAATTTCCTTCGTTTTTCCCTTCTCAATATGGTGCCCAACTGAATGCTGGCAATATCTGAACACTGGAATAGGCTGGCTCATTGTATGAGCAAAGAACAGCACAGCTCTCAATCCATATTGAATTTGGGTCCTCTTATGTAAAATCTCATTTTGAAAAATGCAATCTGCTGTTGCACCTCCCAGATGGAAACTATGAGAGAGTGTGTCTGGGATGTTCCATCATCTAATTCACTTGCTCTGTGTCAGAAAAAACTGCAGAATCAATTGACATTTAGCTTCTCTGTTTAGGCACTTAAAATCTATTGTCATCAATGTCTACATTTATAGTTTCCAGGAAGACATTGTGGAGTTCTAAATCAAATGACAAAAACTTTTACTGGAAATTCTTGTGTCCGCAGGCTAAATTCAAATATACATGAATTTATAAAGGGTAATTAATAAATTTATAATGGTTTGGTTTAGCCAAAATGTTCAACTCATTATGATAACATTTTCTTACTGGAATTAAATGAGACAGAGAGAGGACTAGGACAAAGTTTTCTTACCGGGTTATTTACTCAGTTTCCTATCTCAGATAAGAAAGACTCAGCTCACTCTAATGGCTCACGGTTTGTCATGAGCCCCAGAAATATAATTTTGAAGTTTGTGTGTGCAGGAGGGGACATAAAAAGTTATGTGGCATCCTTCAGAATATATTTTTTTGTCCTTCCTGGGAACAATTGGGGTGATATTCCTGTGACATTCCAGGCGTCAAATGCACCCCACTGCTGAATTGTTTGCATTTGGCTGAGGAGAGAAACAGATCAGCTTTATTTCTGAAAAGTTCTCCAGGGTCTTTCATATCCAGGCAGAAGAGACCTCACCTTGATTTTAAGAACTCATCCAAAAGGTATGCATGCCTGTAGCTGCACGATCATTTATAATGACAGTATAAATCATATATCATGGTTATAGTAGTTTTCTGAATTTATAGGTGCTCTATCTTCAGAGTTGCTTGTAATCTTCCTGTTCATTGTTTTTTTTTCTGTTGTTGTTCTTGTTTTTCAGTATAATAAAGTATATAAGAACCTAAAGGAGTTTTCTCAAAATGGAGAGAATTTCTGCAAACAGGTCACATCTGTTCTTCAGCAAAGGTACAAAATGCACGTTTGCAATAAATGGTTCTTCCTCTTTAGTTGCAGCAAGTGATATGACTGGAGGAGTGATTACAAGCTGTCCTACTTTCCAGAATGTGGTGTTATATTTTGGTACTCGAGAGATTGCTTGAAGAATGATTCTCCCCTATTGCACATTTATCAACAGGATGCCATAAAAATCAAGAAACAACAGGAAGTAATTCTGCTTAGGAAGGCTCAGTCAAGTCTCTTCTGATTCCTCAGACTGGGTTTATTACCCTCTCCTGGGGCCCACTGTTGGATCTGATGCATACTCTCATTATTGCACTTTTCACACCAACAGCAATTATTACTTTACATTTTTCTCTCCTCTAGAAAGGCAGAGGCTGTCTTACTCATCATTGTATGCTGACCTCTTAGAGCCTGGCCTTTTGATTTCCTTAGTCACTGTCAGGTGGATGAAGGAAAAGTCACCATTTTCAGCATTGTCTTCTTAATACTAGGTGTGATCATGTGTAAAACTGTTCACTGTGCTGAAATGAGGACATTTAACTCAGTCAAGAAAGTTACAAAAGCCCTGCTTAAAATGAGAAAACCCAAGGACTGAATTTGGTCATAAGGGACTTTTTAGGCCTTTTCCCTACTGCTAGATAGCTCTGTAATAAGCAAGTCTAAAGAGACCTTCAGAAGAGACTGTTTAAACTATTTCACATTTTAAATATTGAATGTGTGCCATAAGACCAAAGACGCCATGGACTGATTGCATCCTGAATTAGTAGGTTGTAGGGGACAAAACATAATTTCTTTTCTCTCCCTTTTCAAGCTCTTAGTTGAGATACTCTTCTGAAAACAAGTTAGATTAACAAAAAACAAGCAGAAATTTATGAACACATGCTATACCCATCACATGGGAGAGGCCTCAGTTCAAAAGCATTTCTCTCAAGGCAGTGGCTTAGGGGTCATGCTTAAATAGTATCTCACCAAAGAGCCAGAAATCCTAATAGGGACAAGACAAAGAAGATAGCATCTTCGGGCTTCCAAAAGGCAGGAAAATGTGGGAAGGTAAATATATGGGAAGATTAAAGTCTGCTCCTAGATCCTCTGGCACCACTATCTCTGAGCAGATAAGCAAGTGTTGGACTGTCTTTAGGTGGGAAAAGCAGAGAGAGGGGCAGAGTTTTTTAAACTCAACAATCCCCAGCATTTTTGAGAGGAATGTTTTGGTTTCCTTCAAGGTCAAGACAAAAGGAAAACATTAGCTTTATCAGCAGCAAATGAATGAGGCCAAAGAAAGATATGAGAGAGCTCAAACAGACTTTTATAAAGAACAAAACCAGGTTTGTCAAAAGGAGTCAAAAAGAGAAACATTTTAAATATGAAGTAACTTCTAACCTAACAGCCAAATTTTTTTCATAGTTTATTTTTAATTTTAATAAGATATACATAACATAAATATGCTATTTTAGCCATTTTTAAATGTACAGTTCAGTGTATTAAGTTCATTCATGCTTTTTTTTTTTATTCTTTAAGTTCTAGGGTACATGTGCACAACGTGCAGGTTTGTTACATATGTATACATGTGCCTTGTTGGTGTGCTGTACCCATTAACTCGTCATTTACAATAGGTAATGCTATCCCTCCCCCCTCCCCCCTCCCCACAATAGGACCTGGTGTGTGATGCTCCCCTTCCTATGTCCAAGTGATCTCATTGTTCAATTCCCACCTATGAGTGAGAACATGCGGTATTTGGTTTTCTGTTCTTGCGATAGTTTGCTGAGAATGATGCATCCATGTCCCTACAAAGGACACAAACTCATCCTTTTTTATGGCTGCATAGTATTCCATGGTGTATATGTGCCACATTTTCTTAATCCAGTCTGTCACTGATGGACATTTGGGTTGATTCTAAGTCTTTGCTATTGTGAATAGTGCCGCAATAAACATACGTGTGCATGTGTCTTTATAGCAGCATGACTTATAATCCTTTGGGTATATCCCAAGTAATGGGATGGCTGGGTCAAATGGTATTTCTAGTTCTAGATCCTTGAGGAATCGCCACACTGTTTTCCACAATGGTTGAACTAGTTTACAATCCCACCAACAGTATAAAAGTGTTCCTATTTCTCCACATCCTCTCTAACACCTGTTGTTTCCTGATTTTTTAATGATTGCCATTCTGACTGGTGTGAGACGGTATCTCATTGTGGTTTTGATTTGCATTTCTCTGATGGCCAGTGATGATGAGCATTTTTTCATGTGTCTGTTGGCTGTATGAACGTCTTCTTTTGAGAAGTGTCTGTTCATATCCTTTGCCCACTTTTTGATGGGGTTGGTTGTTTTTTTCTTGTAAATTTGATTGAGTTCTTTATAGGTTCTGGATATTAGCCCTTTGTCAGATGAGTAGATTGCAAAAAATTTCTCCCATTCTGTAGGTTGCCTGTTCACTCTGATGGTAGTTTCTTTTGCTGTGCAGAAGCTCTTTAGTTTAATTAGATCCCATTTGTCAATTTTGGCTTTTGTTGCCATTGCTTTTGGTGTTTTAGACATGAAGTCCTTGCCCATGCCTATGTCCTCAATGGTATTACCTAGGTTTTCTTCTAGGGTTTTTATGGTTTTAGGTCTAACATTTAAGTCTCTAATCCATCTTGAATTAATTTTCGTATAAGGAGTAAGGAAAGGATCCAGTTTCAGCTTTCTACTTATGGCTAGCCAATTATCCCAGCACCATTTATTAACTAGGGAATCCTTTCCCCATTTCTTGTTTTTGTCAGGTTTGTCAAAGATCAGATGGCTGTAGATGTGTGGTATTATTTCTGAGGGCTCTGTTCTGTTCCATTGGTCTATATCTCTGTTTTTTTGGTACCAGTACCATGCTGTTTTGGTTACTGTAGCCTTGTAGTATAGTTTGAAGTCACGTAGCGTGATGCCTCCAGCTTTGTTCTTTTGGCATAGGATTGTCTTGGCAAGGTGGGCTCTTTTTTGGTTCCATATGAACTTTAAAGCAGTTTTTTCCAATTCTGTGAAGACAGTCACTGGTAGCTTAATGGGGATGGCATTGAATCTATAAATTACCTTGGGCAGTATGGCCATTTTCACAATATTGATTCTTCCTATCCATGAGCATGGTATGTTCTTCCATTTGTTTGTGTCCTCTTTTATTTCACTGAGCAGTGGTTTGTAGTTCTCCTTGAAGAAGTCCTTTACATCCCTTGTAAGTTGGATTCCTAGGTATTTTATTCTCTTTGAAGCTATTGTGAATGGGAGTTCATTCATGATTTGGCTCTCTGTTTGTCCCTAACAGCCAAATTGCTCTGGTTCCATGACAGAGAAAGCGGGAGGGGCCATCTGAGAGGTCATTTCTTTTATAAGAAAATATTGTTATCAGTCCCAAAGGAAATTATTTTAAATAAGACCAGTTATTTTTATGAATCCTACAAATTCAACTCATTACCTAGATTAGAAAGCCACCTTCTGCCTGCAGACCAGGAAGAATCTATGCATGTATCCGCCAGGCATATAACCTGGGTTGTAGTCATCTAGGCATTAATTATTTGGTATCTGAGAGTTCAAAATTAGTGCCTGGTAGAGAGCTGTGAAGATAGAAGACAGGCAATAGATGATGCCTGCTGGTAAACAGACTCAAGAGTGAACTGAAAAACTCTGGGGTGGGGGGTCACTGCTTGAAGTCTGTCTCACTGTTTTTCCTTTTTCTAGATCACTCCACATCCCCACCTTGCCACCGACATCCACTTTCTTCATACAGTCAGAGCCTTCATTTCCTATTTTTGTTTTCTTGAAGTCTCTTCCTAGGGCTGCCATCTGCCCTGAACCTATTAATGTGTGAAACCCTCCAATCACTTATTCTAGAGTGACAAATATGTCCAGTGGGGAAGAAACACTTGGGTAGCTGAAGATATCTCCCCTCATAGCTTTACCTCCTTATAGAGAAGAATTTAGAATTTGAACATCTCAAGAGTCTACTGGTTAGCAAAATTACAAGCACATTCCTGGATAAAGACTGTATAGTATGAGTACAAAGAACAGATCTAATGTTTTACCGAGATCAAAAAATTTTATGCTACATATTAGGTCATTTATATAATAAATGCTTTTCTGAACATTTTCTAAAGCTAAACTTGTACAATTAAATTATTTCCCCTTAGCAAGAAGCCATTTTTAAAGTTGTTTTGTATTGATTCCTGGTAAATGTACATTTGCAGTGTCTCCTTATCTTGAGCTTTCAAGTTTCCTCCCCTTGCTCAGCTTTTAGATCATGTAGTTAACCTGAAGGATGCTTGTCCACACTAAAAGAGATGGCATTTGGGAATAACTATTTTCTAATGGACACAAATATTCTATTAATCTATGAATATGTGGCACATTATATACTTTTAGACAGCATTCCTGTGTATTAGCAGGCAAAGACATAGGCCACTTCTCAGGGCTGGATCATTTCTCTCCCACACAGTAACATGATTCTGAGGTCACTCCCTCTTCCTAGTGTGTTTGAACTGAGTCAACAATTATGTTGGTTATTTATTAAACCATATCAACAAGGATGGATGGTCACAGCATGGCTGGGATTACATTTGCCTCGACTCTCCCCATTCTGTGAAGTCAGAAATTCCTCCTCTAGATATACATTGGATAGAAGGCTGATTCCCACCAGCTATCTAGAAATGAGACTTGGCCTTATTTTCCTCTTAAAGGTGGGCTTATTACATGTGAAACAATGGTAAGCTTCCCTTGTATTAGAAAAATACCTGGAAAGCCATTACTCTTCAAAAGAAGCTATCTTGTTACTTACGGTTACAGACAAGTAATGGGAAACCCAATAAGAAAGTAAAATGGTAGTCTTGGAATATATTCAGTAGGCATTTCCATTGAGGGTTATGACAGACAACGATGAAGGCAAATCCGTGACCAGCAGGATGCAAAATACAGTGAAGGAGGACATGGGGTTTTGAATGAGGGGTACCTGCCACCTAAAATGCATTCAGTAAATACTTGCAGACTGAATAAATAAATAAATGGGCTGGGTGCAGTGGCTCATGCCTGCAATCCTAACACTTTGGGAGGCTGAGATGGGAGGATTGCTTGAGGCCAGGAGTTTGAGCCTGGTCAACATAGCACAACCCATCTCTATTTTCATGAGAATTTTTTTAAAGATAGTTAAGAGTTTTTAAAAATTATTATACCTACATTATTAAAACAAGGCCTTTACTGTCTTTGGAGGTGTGCGTTTCCAGACCCCTTACTTAAGAGCTCCTGGAATGTGGTTCTGCTTGACAGAGCTCTGCGTTAGCACTTGGATACCAGAGGCAGCACCACAGTCAAGCTGCCAGGCCAGAGAATGTTTCCTTTCCAAACTCAGCTGCTCTCTTGCACTTATTCTGATTGAGTGGTGATAGAAAAGTGCAGTTGTTACTAAAACACCCTTTTGCCTGGATATTCTGCAATTCATGGTCATGCTTAGCTTCTTTTATCCAATTAGCTACTTCAGCTTCTTTTTTTGCAGTAGCGAACAGATTTAGCCAGAGAAACATAGCAGCTCCTACAATGCCTAATGCCAAAGTTATCAGGTTCACTTTAATACAATTACAGATCAGATTTAAAGAGACAAAGGTACATTCTCAGAAACACTTTGTGAATGTTTGGCTTCCTGCATCCTCACAGCTAATGTTTAAACAGGCTTTGACTGGAAAATCAATTGTTCCTCTGTACGGGAGTTTAAGATCAGGTTTTCAAATGCCAAGATCTGCTGCTCTGAACTTTAAAAAGAAAAGATTAAAAGAAGGAGGTATAGTTGGCCACTTGTTCAATCCATGATTCATTGCAGACACTGTCAACAAAGCAATAACAAATTGAAATTAAATATTTGAAAAATCATCTTTCACTCTACCGTTATCCTGGGTGACCTTAACTCCCACAGTTTTAGCTCTCTCACATATTGATGATTTACAAATGTGCAGTACTAGGAACATGTCTAAACCGTACTTCAAACCATATATTTCACAGTATATTGGACATTTCCACCTAGAAGTCCCATGGAACCACAAAGTCAATATGTCCAAAACAGGGTTTATCTGCTCCTCTCCAAAGCTGGTCCTCCTTCTGGGAACCACTGCCCAGTCAATCAAGCTCAATGCCTGGGACCATCCATATCCATGATTCTGTCCATCTCAACTCATGACTAAGACCGTACTTCTCTCTTTGAAACCCCTTTGATATCCATAGCTTTCTTTTTATTTTATGGCCTCTTCCACTGTTCTGGCAAAGCTCTCTCAAACTATTCTGTCTAGGAATGCTGCCTTATAGCCGTGGAGTTTGTATGCTGCACAAAGGCACACGGCTGAGTGGGATGAATGGAGGCAGAAATCCAATCCACTCTTACCCCTTACGCCTTTTACTCTGACAGAGCTGTGCCCCTTTAGAGGACGCCCGTTTCCAATCCAAGCAAAGTTACCTGAATCTGTGGGCTAGCTGAGGCCCTGTGCCTATCTTCAATGCACCTTTCACTCTGTAGCCATGACCCTGTTTAAGATCCTTCAAAGACTCCCATGACCTTTAGGATAAAATTTAGCCCTCATCATTTTATAAAAGGGCCTTTGAGATCTGAACTCTGCCTTCCTGTTTACTTTGTCTCTCTCCATCTCCGCATGATCCCTGCCTCTCTCCTTACTGAGCCACTTGCAATCCCACCCCACTTGTATCCCACTCACACTCCTGCCATCACCACCACTGCCACCACACGTGGGTCCCTGCATTTGCACAGGCTGTATCGCCTGCCTGGTAGATGTTTCATCACCTTCATTGCCTGGCTGCATTCAACACATTCTTTAAGATCCAGTCATCCTACCATGGCAGGCCTTCCTTAACTCCAGTGTCTAGTCTCCAAAAAATGCTCCTCAGTTCTATGTGCAGAATTAGTGCTTGCATCTGTCGTAGCTCTTACAGCCTGCACTGTTATTCTCTGTTCACTTGTCTGTCTCCTTCCCTAGAGGCTGAACTCCTTGAGGGTCTTTGTGTCCCACGTGACTAGCATGGGCCTCGCGCAGAGTAGGCATTCAATAGATGCTCACTGAGTAAGTGGAGACACTAATGTATGAGTGACTCTGTGCCTTCCAGGCACTCACAACGTTAAAGAAGATCAAGTTAGGCTATTTCTGAGGAGTCATAAGTGGGTATGTCAAAGACACTTACTGGCATAATATGTAGCATATTATTTTGAACAAAAGCTAGAAAAAGTAGTAAAATCACAGGAGAGACCATTTATTCAGCACAACCCATAGACCAGCCACTGTGTTAAATGTGTCTTAACTTGATCTCTTTAATTATCTCACAACCCACAGCATACATACTTCTCTCCATTTCTGATTTACAGATGGGGATATGGAAAATATGATACATTTGGAGTCCTACCCAGCTCAACCCAGGCTCAGTGCCAGGGTATCCCCAAGTGGATAGGCAATTTTGGGCACTGCTGTGGGGGACCCACCATGCTCGGGGGTCCTGGTTCAGCCCCCTTTGCAGAGTCTTAGGGTCCTGTATGGAAAGGGACAGCAGCAGTCATGAAGCCCAGTGGCTTTCAAACCTTATAGCTCAAGGGGTTTGTGGGGAGCCCGCAGGGGCTACCTCAGGGGGTGAGGAGGAGGTTACATGGGCAGGGCTCTGCTTCCTCCTCACTCTTTCTCCCTTTTAATCAGATCAACTTGACTGGTATTTATAAGATACGGTGGGATTCTGTATAAAATTTTGTTTCCCTGCTAAAAAGTTTTGAAAACTGCCTTTCTCATCCACTTTATCTGAATTCCCTCACCACAATACACCCTGTTCGCCCTTACCCCACACACTAATGCACTAAGCTTGGGAATGAACGCACACTTTAGGCTCTGAAGTTCTACAGCTGCCTTCGCTCACGTTTACCCTGGGCCAGAGTGAGCCGGGTCTCAGTGAGACTCACAGACTAGACATTCAAGAAGGGCATCATTCAGGTCTTATCCTCCTGTTTCAGCATTTTTTATACTGTTCTCAGGAAGCAGAATTAAGACAATTAGTAATGCTGCACTGGGCTAGCAAGTGAGCCAGCCACTCCAACAACAGAGCGTCCATATGAAAATGTGTTTCAAGCTGCCGGTAATGAACTTTACAACCTGTTTGTAAGAGGAGCTTGTGATGGTCTTTCAAAAGACATACCAATGAAGTTTGGATGGAAAATATCAGCACATCCACCCGCAAACCGGAAGCTGGTGCTGGTCCAAAGAAGGAACTTAAAAGATGTGTGATATCCCAACAGAAGAATTTGAGGTTACTAAAATTTCTTCTCAATTTATAATGAAGGGAGGACTCTGTCACCTGCTTCTTTCAAGCATGAGAAGGGCTTAGCCCTGTTTTGTGTTTTTAGAGATGGGGTTCTCATTCTGCTGCTCAGGCTGGAGTGCAGTGGTGCAATTACAGCTCACTGCAGCCTCAAACTCCTGTGCTCAGGAACTCCTCTCGCCTCAGCCTCTCAAGTAGCTAGGACTGCAAGTGTGTGCCTCTACTCTGGGCTAATTTTAAACAATTCTGTAGAAATGGGATCTTGATATGTTGCCTAGGCTAGTCTCAAACCCTTGGTCTCAATGATTCTCCCTCCTCGTCCTCTGGAGTAGATGGGATTACAGGCTCAAGTCACTGCTCCTGGCCTTAACTCCATTTTAATTAATTCCTCATAGACACAGGGGGGCAACTACAGTTTGTTTTTTAAACTACTTTTCATTATCTTAATTTTACAAAAGCAGGATAGTCTAAAATTGATTACATGGTCACATATTCTTACAGTTTAATTTGTACTTTATCCAAAATACTGAATCTGTAACCAGATATTTTCCATCTCTCTTTTCTTTCAAAAATATAATTTATTTTAAATTCTAAGTCAAACAGTCAAACATTGCTCTTTGACTTATCAACTGGCCTTCATTATTACTAATGAAATAACATTGACCAGCCTTGCATGCTGAGAGAAAATTAGAATATAAATGGATTAAAAGTCAGGGCATGTCATTTTCTTGGTCCAGAATCTTGTTTAGGGTATTAAAAAAATTTTTAATTTTTAATTTTTGTGGGCATATAGTAGGTGTATATATTTACAGGGCAGGGTCCAGAATCTTTAAAACCACTGGACTATTCTGAGATTGGGTTGCCTATCAAAATATATATGCATCACCAATGCAACAGGCCAAGACAATTGCTTGGAGAAGGCATTTTAACTTGTATTAGCTATGGTGGCAGTAGAATGGAAAGAAAAAAATGGGAAAGGGCTAGAGAATTAAGCACAATGTCTTTACAAGCTTGTTTCTGACTATTTTAATGAGGGAATGAAAATTTCACATCTCAATGTGAGATTAGCTCTGCTCTCTCTACTCCCTTTGCATGTGGTACTTTTTCAGCTTGAACCGAGATAAAGCACCTCCTTTTGAGAGATGAGAAGAAATCATTCTAAGTGGGGTATGCCTTGCTGCCTCTGCCTTGGGAAAACACCTAGGTCATTTTATTTCTATTTAGCAGGCATCCTGAAAGGATACATATATTGCCTCATTAGACCGGAAGCATGGAAGAGCCGTGGAAGTGTTTGTTTCCATTTACAAACATTCTGACTTACAAAAATAACAGCTTTCTTCACGCTTGCCACTTGGAACATGGCTTCGTATAAAAGAGCGATTCTCTCAGGGGAAGAATTTAACCGTTAACATCTGTTGAGATAAAAGCCATTCAGGGCTAGAGGCCTGGGAGAGGATTCGTTATATCTATGCAGAAAGAGTGCACAGTGACACTGTCCCACACCCATCCTCCCCACCGCATTTCATTTCCTTCTGTCTTGCAGAGTAATTTGCTCAGGTTCCCAAACTGGTCATTAGGATTTAAAATGCAAGAGTAGATGATTGCAGCCTGCTTTGCTTGGTTGATTTGAATGCTAGTTCTAAACCCTTTGGGGTCATCAGTAAGTTACAGGCAAAGAGAGAGGGTACACTCGTGCTGTTCAGAGAGGCAGTGTCCAACTCACTCCAGCCCAAAGTGTTAGCTCGGTGACATTTGCTGTCAGAGCCCCCATCCTTCCCACTTTGCCAGACCCTCAACATCCCCACTTCCTATTACCCAAATGCCTTGCAACTGCACAGATGCCTTTGGAATAGGCCCGGAAGCTCATTATGTCTGCACCGAGGCTGCTGTGAATTGGGACTCCAGCTACACAGCCTCCAGGAGCTGTGCTGATTCAGAACACTGCAATTAAAGGTGAAGTGAGAGGCGGTATCAATTTTTGAAAGCACTTTTGTTCACTTCTCCCACAATTCTCCATCTGCAATCTCTTCCCCAAAACTTCAGAGGTAGGAAAGAGGTGTGGTTAAGCAGGCAGGTTCCCCAGCCAGATTGCCCAGGGCTGGAATCTAAGTCTGTCACCATCACTTCCTTCCTGTGTGCCCTCAGGCTAGTGACTGACCCAACTCTCTGTGCCTTGGTGTTCCCTTCCATGAAATGGGTAGACAGAGTATACCTGCCTCACGGGTTATCAGGGATTAAATGAGGAAATATACCTAAAGCACTTAGAATGATGCCTAGCACATTGTAAGTGCCCAGTAAGTGTTGGAGGTTCCTGTTTCTTGCCTAGGGAGAACACAGGTCAAGCATCAGCATGTCACAAAGGTGATGCAACACCTTTGTCAGGAGACCACTGTTTGGACACTCTCTTTATGTGCAATATACAGGAACTTTTAACCTAAATACCATTCTATAAACCCACAAATCTGCCCTGCTGAAGATTTCTAAGGTACTTGTCTGTAAAGAGAAGACTCCCAACACAAGAAATGCTGTGTGGTAGTTGAACCTCTTTAGGCTGGTTTCCTATTATGCTCAAGAGAAAGCTGACAGAAACACCAGGGCACAGGAGAAAAGCTGGCCAAACTAAAAAAAAAAAAAAAAAAAAAAAAAAAGCCCCAAATCACCTCAAAGTGAACAAGCACCCCTTTTTCATACCACCAAAGCCCAACTTTTTTTTCCCCAAGTGGAATAAACTTGACAACATAAAGGAAAGCAACACTTCTTTCTGGTGTCCTTTTTAGGTCTGCTTAGCCTCAGAAACACCTTTGTACAGGCTGCAAGAACATTCTGAAAGTAGAATGGAATTCTGAGGAAGAGGCTGTGACTGACAGCATTACCTTTCCTGTTAGAAACCATTCAGGATTGTTCTAGAGCCAAAGGACAAGAAATCTGGGGATTCTTCCTCCCACACCATCCCCACCTCTGTGTATTCCTTCTGAATACACAATGATCACATTAGAAGAATTAATATTTAGTAAGAATGATTTTTGTGCCTTGCACTGAGCTGAACATTATAAAAAGCATTATCCTATTTAATGCTCTTTGTGCTGCTTCCAAGAAAGAATGCAATGCTGGAAAGAAAAGACCTAAACAGCCCTCTGGTTAGCTTTCCTGTACTCAGAAAGGGTTTATGTGTCTAGCTATTTCAAGTGCTAGACAGCTGTGTGCTCTAACATCAGGGCTGAGCACAGCTCAAACTACAGAGACTGCATCTAAACAGCTTGTTAATTTACAGTTCTCAAAAGTGGTGAGGTAAGAACAAGTCTATGGCAGAGACCAGTAAGAATTCCAACCAGGACCTGGTGGGAAGTCCATTCACTTATTCATTCATTCATTTGTGACATACATGCTGAGTGCCTGTTATGTGCCAAGCACTCTTCTAGGCCTAGGGATACAGCAACGAACAAAGCCATTCTTGATCCTTATAGAACTGTTCACATCCTAGGGGTGTTCACCAGAGTAAACTAAAAAATTATAATGTGATACAAGATACAATAAGACACAAATAAAACTGTAAGGGGAGAGTGGCGAGGATCCTTTTTTAGATGGGGCAAACCTCTGCGGTGGTGATGTTCGAGCATCTCCTGTTGGGGATGACACAAAGGAGAATACCATGCGGCTATGTAGCAGAAGCACTCGGCAGAGGCCACAGCAAGTGCAAAGGCCCTGAGGCAGGATGGCAGTTGGCCACTGAGTAGGAGTAGAATCAGCCAACTTGTGACTGGCAGGAAGGGAAATCAGAGAGGCTGCCAGAGTCACATGATGCAGAGCTTTACAGGTCAGCAGCAATCGTTCCAGACATTGAGCCCCTAGTAGACTTGGGCTCTTAACACATTTTATTTTTCATAAAACCCCTTTAAGTAGGTCATATAACTTCTTTTTTAACAGTACCTGAAGCCACTCCTACTGAATGATAGAGATTTCCTGGGGTTCCAGAGCATCTGAGTTCATCAAGGGTGATGGTCTCTCCCAGCTGGCTGTTAACCAGCACTCTCTTTTTCTCTCTCTTTCCATCAACTGGGACATATTCCTAGAGCAGAGAAATCTATTTTTAAGTGCAATGAGATATTTATTGACTGGCTTCATTGTCTCAAAATACTGGCCTCAGCCTTTCCTTATGTCTGGGCAAATTCTGACACCAAATGGTTGTTTTCTGCAGCTAGGCCTTAACATACATCCTACGATGACTTTCTTACAAAAAGTGATAAAATCAACTTAAAGCACAGCTGTACCAACAGAAAAAAAAAAGAATAGTAATTTAGCAATAGATCAATAGCCCATCATCTCTGGATTTCATTTTCTAGAAGAGGGCTGTCTTTCTTTCCTCAGTCTGTGACATGGAGTTAATTTGTGTGAAAACATGCAGGTATTAGACTAGTTGTCTAATTAGAGAGCTCTGGGATGTTTCTCAAATGAAATAACATCATAAATCATTCTAAAAGTACAATAAAAATAGATTAACACACTGAAAAATGCAGTGAAAACTCTTAGGGTCCATATTAAAAGGGGAAACATAATATAAATTGAACTTAATTCCTTACATTTTTATTCTCTGTAGTCAAAAGTGATATGAAGATGCCCTCATTTTAGCTATAGATGGTCCTATAAATAGGACATGGTAAAATAGGTTTAAGATGAGAGTGATTCAATCTATCCAAAAGAACCAAGGGGTTTGCTTTTGGAGGGCATGCCCGGACTTCCTACTGAGCCTTGTCCTGCACAGAAAGTAATAGAAATTCATTTTCTAAATCTGGTGTTGGCTACCACTGCAGATTCCCATTAGAAAGTTACTGCTTGGTTAATCCAATCGTAATTTATTTTATTGCCAACGATTATAATCTAGAGCTAATCTGATTAGTGCTGATATCCTGAGATCAGTAGGACAGTTTTCTGTTCCTTACTAGTTGTATTTGTTTTGTTTTTATTTTTGTTTAAGGTGGAGTCTTGCTCTGTCACCCAGGCTAGAGTGCAGTGGCATGATTTCGGCTCACTGCAACCTCCGCCTCCTGGGTTCAAGCAATTCTCCTGCCTCAGCCTCCTGAATAGCTGAGACTACAGGCGCCCGCCACCATGCCCGGCTAATTTTTTGTATTTTTAGTAGAGATGGGGTTTCAATGTGTTAGCCAGGATGATCTCGATCTCCTGACCTTGTGATCCGCCCGCCTCAGCCTCCCAAAGTGCTAGGATTACAGGCGTGAGCCGCTGCACCTGGCCAATTGCATTAGTTTTTAGGGCCGTCATAAAGCCACAGACTTAGTGGCTTAAACGGAAGTGTATTGGCTCACAGTTCTGGAGGCTAGCAGTCAGAGGTGCGTTGTGAGGGCTGTGAGGGAGAATTTGTTCTGTGCCTCTGTCCTGGCTTCTGATGATTTGCTGGTAATCTTTGGCATTCCTTGGCTTGTAGATGCACCACTCAGATCTATGCCTTCATGTTCACATGGCGTTTTCTCTGTGTGCATGTCTGATTACGTCCACATTTTCCCTTTATATAAGAACACATTCATATAGGGTTCGGGCCCACCCTAGTGACCTCATTTTAACTTGATCATCGTCTGCAAACACCCTATTCCCACATGAGGTCACATTCACAGGCACTGGGGAGTAGGACTTCACCTTCTTCTTGGGAGACACAATTCAACCCATTAGTGTGATGTCAAAGGAGCTTAGTTAAAAACTCTTCTTTTGGGCCCGGCACAGTGGCTCATGCCTGTAATCCCAGCACTTTGGGAGGCCTAGACGGGTGGATCACCTGAGGTCAGGAGTTTGAGACCAGCCTGACCAGCATGCTGAAACCCCGTTTCTACTAAAAATACAAAATTAGCTGGGCATGGTGGTGCGTGCCTATAATCCCAGCTACTTGAGAGGCTGAGGCAAGAGAATCGCTTGAACCTGGGAGGTGGAAGTTGCAATGAGGCAAGATTATGCCACTGCACTCCAGCCTGGGCAACAAGAGGGAAACTCCATCTCAAAACAAAAACAAACCTCTGTCTTTTTAGGAGCCTGTTGGATACCCTTCAGGATTATGCTTAAGGACAAGAGGATCCTTGTAGTAAACAAATCATCTCTTTATGTAGGCATTACATTTTCAGCCTGACCCCTCCTTCGTGCATACATGTGTGCATGTGTGCATCTGTGTGTGTGTTTGCTTGATTTCTAGCCAGTGCATCCTACTTTTTTTTTTTGAGATGGAGTCTTGCTTTGTCGCCCAGGCTGCAGTGCAGTGGCATAATCTCAGCTCACTGCAACATCCGCCTCTCATGTTCAAGCGATTCTTGCACCTCAGCCTCCCAAGTAGCTGGGATTACAGGCTTCCACCACCACACCTGGCTAATTTTTGTATTTTTAGTAGAGATGGAGTTTCACCATGTTGGCCAGGCTGGTCTTGAAGTCCTGGCCTCAAGTGATCTGCCTGCCTTGGCCTCCCAAAGTGCTGGGATTATAGGTGTGAGCCATTGCGCCCAGCCCAGCACATCCCATTTGACTAGTCTTTTTCTAACAGGGCAAACCTAGAAATTAGCTATGCCAAAGGACTTCAGAAACTGGCAAGCAAGCTGAGCAAAGCATTACAGAACACGAGAAAAAGGTAAGTATTGTGGCAGAGGTAAGGCAAAATCATCCCTTTTTAAAATTTGTTTTGTTTTCTTTCGAGACAGGGTCTTGCTCTGTTACCTGGGTTAGAATACAGTGGCACAATCACAGCTTACTGCACCCTTAATCCCCCAGGCTCAAGCGATCCTCCCACCCAGCCTCCCATATAGAGTAGCTGGGACCATGCCCTGCTAAATTTGTTTTTTGTTGAGATAAGGGCTTACTATGTTGCCCAGGTTGGTCTTGAACTCCTGGGCTCAAGTGATCCTCCTGCTTTGGCCTTCCAAAGTGCTGGGATTACATGTGTGAGCCACCACACCCAGCAAAATCATTCTTAAAAGTAGTAAAAAGTGACATATGTTCCACTCCAGCTTCCTCTTCTAAACATGGCAAGTACATCACATCAAGCATGGCTTCCAGTTCTTGGGCACTTACCGTGTGCATGCACTGTGTTAATGCTTTACTGATACCCCCATTTAATCCTCATCAGAACCCTTGAGAGGTCTTGTTATCCCTGTTTACAGATAAGGACTTGAGACTTGGAAAGTTCAAGATACTTCCCCCAGTCACCCAGATCATGAGTTGCATAGCTGGATTCTTCCTCAGTGTTTATGACTCCTAAGGCCACATTCATAATAGGCCTTGGTAATGACATTTAACTTGGGAAGTGGTGTTGTAAAGTCAGATTGTCTTGGAGTCAGGAAGTATGAATCCTATGTTTTCTCTATTCTATGACCTTTGACAAGTAACCTGGCCTCTGTGTGCCTTTATTTCTTCCTCTGTTGGAGAGAGTAATAATATTTGCTCTATTGTGTGTGCGTAGGCATATTAAATGAGATCATGCGTGTGACGAGCTTAGCACATTATGTGCTGAAAGGTGTTGGTTCACATTCTTTTCAACATATTGCAGCACTAAGAATGAAGTAGTTTCCTTTATTGGGAGAGAGAAGAAAGATAGTGGTATACCAAAAATAGTTCATTCGTGGTAATTTGCTACAAAGATTCTTGATTAATACATGCAGACGTGCCCTTGAACTGGCAGTGCCATTGTAGAGGTCTCTTTTGATGATGAAAGAGATAAAGAGGGGAAAGGAAAAAAAGAAGCCTTCTGGAGCTCATATTTCTATTCTTCTTTAGGCATCAGCCATAATAACAAATGGTGACTTTGAAGGTGCTCTAGCTTTATTTTTATTTTTAGGACAGTCTTTTAGTAGACTACAGTAAACCAGTATAGCACAGTGGTTGAGTATAGATAGACTGCCCAGGTTTAAATTCTAACTCTACCACTTACCGGGTGAATGACCTAGGACAATTTATCTTATCTCTCAAGATCTCTTTAAAATAAAAGTAAAGCCTATCTCTTATGGCTGCTGTGAGAATTAAATGCGGTAATAGAAGAAGTATGCTTAGCAGAGTACCTGGCAGGGAACGAAAGCTCTGTGAATGTCCATTATGTTTTTGATTCGAATTGCCTCCTGAGGAATGAGAGGTATAGGGGTGTAGGGGTGTGTGTATTGTGCTGCAGCTGTGGCATCCAGCAGAATACTACCAAAGAGTTGGCAGGTCCAGAATGTTAGGCCAACTGGGATTAGCACAGTATTTAACAGTGAACATTAGTGAATTTTTATCCATACTCAAATCTGTGTTAGGTACTACAGATATCTTATTACTTCATTACTTCTAATTCTCTTTCTTTCTTTCCTTTCTTTCCCCTCCCTCTCTCCCTCCCTCCCTCCCTCCCTTCCTTCCTTCCTTCTCTTTCAATTTTTACCCCGTCTTTTCCCAGGTGTTGACCAAGTTACTTCTACTTTAAAAGATCAGTTAAGTGAGGGCCAGAGATTCTTCCAAGGTCATGCAGAAAACAAAGGGGGAGCATCTCCATTCAGACACAGGCCCTTCTGAGGCCACATGCTTGGTCCTGTCCTGATACCCAGCTCCTCCAAGGGGCAAATGTCAGATACTCTACCCTAAAATGTGCCTGACTTCATTTTTTAAAAATCAGCTATATTGAGTTTTAATTTACATGCAATAATAAGCACCCATTTTAAGCATATGATCTGATCAGTTTTGACGTATGTAAATACCCTGTGTAGCCACCACTAAAATCAAAATGTGGACATTTTCATCACACCAAAAGATTTATCATGTCTGTTTGTGCTCCTTCCCACCCAATCCCAAACAACCCACTGATCTGCTTCCTGTCAATATAGATTCATTTAGTGTTTTCTGGAATCTCCTATAATTGTAAGTACATAGCAGGTATGCTCTTGTGCCTAAGCTCGTATCTGGCTTTGGATGCGTAGAAAATCTGGCATCTTTTGGTCTAGTTCTCTTATTCTTAGACTGCAGGATGCAAACTAAGGCATTTTGAGGCAAAACCTCTGCACCATTCTGATTAAGGCAAGGATGCAGATCCACCCCCTTCCTCTTCATCAGAATCTACACAGGCCTCTGTACTTGGGGTTTCTTGATGTGACTGGACTTACTATCCTGACTGTTGAAGGCAGACTAGATAGGGCCACTGTGGGAGAAAAATGACATCACACTTCCTAATCCTCCCACTATGCCATGAGGGACTGGGTAGCATTATCCTTTGTGTTAAAGTGAGATACTGCTTATAGGACCATAAACTATCTGAGCTGTTGTCTTCAAACCCAGCAGGGAACAGGAGCCGGACTCCAACCCCAAGGACAGCAGCAGGACGTGAGCAGAGCTCTCAAGCCCTTTATCACTTAACTTTTCTGAGTCTCAGTTTTTTCATACCTATGTGTATCCTATGACCAACCTGTTCTCACCCTCGGCTATTTTATTTCCCCTGTTTTATTTTATTTTTATTTCTTATTTTTTTCTTTTTGGTGGGGAGAGGGGCTCAGGGGATAGGGTCTTGCTCTGTTGCCCAGGCTGCAGTACAGTGGCATGATCATAGCTCACTGTAGCTTCCTGGGCTCAAGCAATCCTCCTACCTTGGCCTCCACAGTAGCTAGGACTATGGGCATGCATCACCACACCTGGCTAATTTTCAAAATTTTTTTGTAGAGAAAAGTTCTCGCTGTGTGTGTTGCGCAGGCTAGTTTCGAACCTGTGGCCTCAAGTAATCCTCCCACCTCAGCCTCCTAAAGTGCTGGGATTTACAGGCACTTTAGGAGACTGAGGCAGTGCTACCACACCTGGCCATTTCCACTATTTTATACAGATATGAAATAGGAAATGAAAATCTAAATGAAAAATGACTGGAAAAAAAAGCAGTATATATAATGAGTATAGCGCAAATAAATGTATTGGCAGAATTTAATCTCACAGAGAAATTGAAATAAGGTTAGGGAAGTGAATGCAATTGTTGAATGTGGTGAATCAGATGTGATATTGTATTTCTAGCCAGCACATCCTATTTCCTAGGAAAATGACACTCACCTTTGTTCCCCACTGTTTTTGCCTTTAGCTGTATCAGCAGTGCCTGGGCCTGGGCCTCAGAGGGAATGAAATCCACAGCGGACCTGCATCAGTGAGTTCTCCCACCCTGGCCTTTCTCCAACTCTAAAGGGAGTCATAAATATTTAAAGTGGGTGTGCTACAAATATTCCACTTCCAACTTGCACTGAATTGATGTGCCAGAACACCCTACTTTGTTTCCCCAGAAAGTAATTTGGAAAGTAGATATAAACCCTGATATTATGCTTCTGTGTCTTTTATGTTTTATTTCCAGAAAACTTGGCAAGGCAATTGAATTGGAAGCAATAAAACCGACTTATCAAGTCCTAAACGTACAAGAGAAGAAGAGAAAATCAGTGAGTCCAAACCTTTCTTTACTTTTCCTGTTTAAAGCAAGATTCCTGTGTTTAGCCCAGAAAGGAAAAGGTGATCTGAACATGGTACCAGCTTTCAGGAATTTATCCTAAAAATAAAATAAATACTTGTATTTATTTTAAAATAAATGAATAATAAAAAACACAAATCCAAGATTTATGTGCAAGGATGTTAGAGCATTGCTTATAATAGTGAAAAACTGGAAACTACTGAATCATTCAAAATAAATTGTGATAAATTTAAGCAATAGAATAATTTGCAACCATTCAAAATCTTATTGTAGAAGAATTTAATCACATGGGGATTGTTTTTCACAGTATACTGTTAAATAAAGCAGAACAAAAAAGTCTAATTTATACAATCTCAACTTCATAAAATGAATATGTATATATTATATATGTATAGAGAAAACTGGCAGAAGCTTCTCAAAATGTTAATGAGTGATCTTTAGATGGTGAAATTGGAGGTTTTTATTTCATTTTTATACTTTTTTTGCATTTGAAAAACAATTTTATCATTCTGTTTGTAAATAAGAGAATGATAAGCACAATTTTTACAAAGATGTTTTCTAGCTTATTAGCTTGGTATTATGTAAAGGTAATAGTGGGTACAATCCTCAAATATCCTAAAAATTACAGAAAAATAATTCAACAATCCTTTCAGGGGCACCTGGTCCTCTGATAGCAGATCCTCTACTCTTTCTCTGTGCCTTTCCTTCTAGAACAGTTTTTCTTTCTTTCTTTCTCTCCCTCCCTCCCTCTCTCTCTCCCTCCCTCCCTCTCTCTCTCCCTCCCTCCCTCCCTTCCTTCCTTCTCTTTCTTTTTTTTCTCTCTCTCTCCCGTTCTTTCTTTTCCTTTCTTTTTTTGACGGAGTTTTGCTCTTGTTGCCCAGGCTGGAGTGCAATGGCATCATCTTGGCTCACTGCAACCTCCACCTCCCGGGTTCAAGTGATTTGCCTGCCTCAACCTCCTGAGTAGCTGACATTACAGGCATCTGCCATCATGCCTGGCTAATTTTTATATTTTTAGTAGAGACCAGGTATCACCATGTTGGTCAGGCTTGTCTACAACTCCAGACCTCAGGTGATCTGCCCATCTCGACCTCCCAAAGTGCTGGCATTACAGGCGTCAGCCACTGCCCTTGGCCTAGAACAGTTACATTTGTGTTCCTTTTTCTTTTTCTTTGTGTATTATTCAGTAGTTAAGCACTTTATACTCTACTTCTAGGCAACATAATTGGGTGTTTAATAAACACTGCTTGGCTCTCATAGGGGTGGGGTTATGGTCACTGTTTGTTTCAGGACCAGGTGCAGGTAAGAGGTTTGTAAGCTGTGGTAGGTGGTCCCTGTGAAGGGAAGGGGTGGTGGTTAAGGGGGAGTTTCAAGGAAATACAGTCAGATAAAGCACATCCTCAGGGGCAAGTCAGAAGGATGAGGAGAGGTATGAAAGTTCTGATGGAAGAGAAATGATTTTTAAAAATTGTATTCAAACTCATTAAGCTGAGTCAGGAAGTGGAATTGATATTTGTATGTACATAGGTATATTTTACCAGAAAGGATGCTCTATTCAGTTGCGGGTGATGGACAGAACTTGATGGGAATTACTAGCAAGCAATATAACCTGCCTTAGCAAGCCAACTTAATAAAAACCAATTACTAGTCTATATTTCATTGATTACAAAATATTTTTCACACTGCATAAGTCATTAGCATTTCTTTAATATTTACCATAAATGAGGCATAGTCCTGTGATAATTGATCACAGTGCTTTAGTTAATGGATGTCATGAGCACCCCCAAACTACTGGTCCTGTTTTTCTTCTTTTCTGCATTGCCCCTCTCCACTGCACTCCACCATCCCACTCTACTCTCACAAAAGGTTAGATTTTATTTTGTAAAGTGAACTTGTTCCACATTCCAGCCACATACATGAAATCAAAAGTGGCATAGTACATAAAATATTTTCATTGTGTCTGTTACAATGAACCATATACTCTAAATTGAACCAACTGGAAAAAAATAAAAGTGTAGCATTCGCTAGATCTCAGAGTAGTTGAATAATGGCTGATTGCTGGGTCTGTGTTCCGGGGAAAAATGTTCTGCTGTAACTTCCATCAGATCTCCCTGGGAAGTTGTCAGGATCATTTTCATCATTATTATTACTGTCTCTTTGGCTATTTAAAAGCAAGGGAAAAAGTTAATTATGATTAAGAGTTCAATATCTTTGAAATTAAAGCAATATTCACTTCAGGGGCAATGGAGACACATAGTAAAATTGGCACTGTTAGGACTGTTACCAGTTTTCACGGTGTTGAGGTTTTTGCTGCATGGATTGACATGGAAGATGATGTGATGGGACTAGCAACAATATCAGCTCATGCAAGGGCCTCTTGCACATGACTGCACATGTTTGCATGCTTTTTACATTCTTATAGATTAGAAATAATTATTTTACTAAGTCCTGTTACTTGACACAGGGATAAGATAATTTGTCTAATATGTCCATTGTAGGATCTTGAAATTCCCGTGAATTGTAATAGTGATTGATAAGCTAGTACTGTGACTGTCTTAGTTCAGGCTGCTCTAACAAAATACCATAAACTGGATAGTTTATAAATAATAGGAATTTGTTTCTTACAGTTCTGGAGGCTGGGAAGTCCAAGATCAAGGCACCCGCACATTAGCTGTCTGATGAGGGCCCACTTCCTGATTCATCAGTGGCTATTTACTCACTGTAACCTCAGATGGCAGAAGTGGCTGGGCAGCTCTTGGAGTCTCTTTTATAAGGGCACCAATCTCATTCATGGGGGCTCCACCTTCATGACCTAATCATCTCTCAAAGACTCCACCTCCAAACACCATCACTTTGAGGGAATAGGTTTCAATCTATAAATTTTAGGGGCACAAACATTTAGTCTATTGCAGTGACTAAAGAAGAAGAAAGCAAAGCTTTGTTTCCTTTTTCCTTCTTCAATAGCTTGACAATGAAGTTGAAAAGACAGCAAATCTTGTCATTAGCAACTGGAATCAGCAAATTAAGGCAAGTATCCACAGATATCATTTGTGTAAACTCAGTTTTTAGAATTGAAGTGTTTTGCTTTCATACAAATGTGATGACGTTCTAGCATTAGTACTTCTAAGTGCTAACTGAAGAGAAAAATGTTTCCTTACCTGAGTTGTTACATAGATATATTTTTCACCAAACCAATGGAAGTGCATGGCTCTAAATATGATTATTTAGAACTTATTATGTGCTAAGTGCTCTACGTTTATGTATTTAATCATCACAACAACCCAATGTCATATGTCATTGTGCATTGCCCCATTTTACAGATTGGGCAATGGAGATAGAGAGAGTTGAAGTAATTTTCCCAAGGTTACAGAGCTGGTTAATGGTTGAATCAATGGTTGTCATAAGTTGGGTTCCAGGGTCACTGCTCTTAATCATTACATTATGCTGACTGCCATTCTGTATAATTTGTAACTTACAGCAAATGATAAACACTACCTGGGTTTTGTTTTTTTTAATTTGTAGAAAGGTGTTAGTGATATGTACATCACTAGTGAGAGTGGCCCAGTGAGGGGTGGGTAGTGATATGTAAAAGGGGATGCATATATCAATTGCATGAGTATGTGGGGTCCACTTTTTGTGCACAGCACTATTCTAAGACATAACTTTTTTTCAAGTAATTTAAAATTTAGTTGGCTAGATGACATATGTGCAGGAAATAGGGAGTACATTCTAAGGAGAAGAATTACGATCTGATGTGGGAAGCTAGAGCATATCAGTATGAGTTCTGAAGCAGAGAAAATAACAGATGGGATCCATATGCACAGAAGATTATTCTAGAACAATGTAGTATAGGAGGAATTCATTTCAGGTAGAAAGGACTAGCAGTAAATCTGCTAACAAGACTCAATGAACCCCTCTGAGAAGACTTGTTCTGTAAGTGTTGAAATCCTTTTTCATCTCCAAAGCGTTAGTGCCCACAGAGAACCTTTACAAGTAAACAGCCACTGATGCCAAATAACTAGAGATAAACGCCCTCAGAAACAGGCAAACTTGGTGTTACTTCCAAAGCTTCTGCCAAAACTGAGGACTGACTCCATAAGACCAAGGACATTAATAAAAAGTGTTTGATGTAAGTGAATTTCTATGTCCACAGTAGTTACAATGGTAAAAGGATGCTCATGAGAATCACTTTTATAATAAGTCCCAGCAACAGTGTCCAGTCATTTGTTTTTAGTTTTGCCATGGATTTTATGAGTTTTCTTTAAAAGGAATTGTTTTTTATTTTTTTAAAGAAATAGAGACAGGGTCTTGCTATGTTGCCAAGGCAGATCCCAAACTCCTGGGCACAAGGGATCTGCCCACCTTGGCTTCCCAAACTGTAGGGATTACAGGCATGAGCCACTACACCTGGCCTTTAAAAGGATTTGTTTTTAAAAATCCATTTTCTTTAAATATTCAGCTATCACAGGAATTCAGTACAATGAATCAAAAGCCAGAAATAATGCTGAGAGGCTGCAATTGCTCCCAAGAAAAAACATCTTTTATCATTTCCCAGTTTCTATCAAGTCATTTTTCTAAATAAAAGATTTCATTTTTTTTATGAAGAGTGACAGAGAAATTAGAGAACATAAAATTCTTGGGCTATAATAAATTTCTCCCTTGAAGTTACAATTCAAGGGATTCAGCATGTCAGTAATGAAGTACAGTCTATTTAGGAGACTCTAATGAAAAGCCTTAAAGGACCAAATATTCATGCCTCACAATCTTATTTCCCAGCAGGCATGTGGCTGACAGGAGGTAGAGAAAGAGGGCCATGAGCTTATTTCTTTAATTTTCCTTTGCTGAGGTTTCTCACATTTAGAGGGAGGCAGAAGGCGTTGCCTCTGATTCCCAAGCTAAAAAGCCAAGGAAGAGAGACCTCCCCTTTACTATCTGGTTTGACAGTCCTTGCAACCTCGAGGCAAAAAGCCAAAGTCTTTCAATCAGCCTACTTCCTGAACAGGCTAAATCCAACTTAAACCAAATTCTGTTTGCATAATTTATCTCTGGAGCATCATCTTCAGCTAAATTCAACTAGGTAGACTAGGAAATTATCCCCTAAATCCTAACCTGCTCCAAGGGGTCAGCATGAACAGGGTAGGGAGACTCTGAGTGCTCCTTCCTTCCCCACTTCTTTCTACTTCTCCAACTCCAGCAAGTGCAGGGCGTTTCACAAGATGCCAGGCAAATGCCCAGCTCTCAGGCTTGGCCATCAGGAAGCAAATTGCGACCCTTGCCACACGTTTTAAGATAACATCTTAAAACAATCTCAATTGTAGCCTAGGTTGATGTAAAGAATGATGCAGGCAGTCTTCCGTGTTTGTTGTGATTTCTTCTGTGGTAAAGCGATTATGCTCACTAGAACATTATTTTGGAAGTTTGCAGGCCTTCGATGATTTAGCAAAATTCAAAACCCTCTTGAGGGTACCCAATATAATGAAAAAATATGCAGGAGTTCTCAGGACAAAGTGTTAGCTGCTCTGATGTTTTAGGTACATTTTGAAGTGAGAATGGGAATGAGTACGCATTTTTGTTTCAGCCTTTGGAGGATTCTAGGATACATAATCGTTAAAGCTAGCACATGAATGTGCTTTGTTCCAAAAGAGAAGAGTTTTCTCTTGGCATCAGCCTCTGCTCCTTTTTTTGTTGTTTGTATGTTTCTCACTGTAGGCCAAGAAGAAATTAATGGTTAGTACCAAGAAACATGAAGCACTTTTCCAGCTTGTAGAAAGCTCCAAGCAATCTATGACTGAGAAGGAGAGGCGGAAGGTAAGCTGTCATGGCTGGCTGAGTGCATGCGCCATAGACGGATGGGCTTGCTGCCCTTAGCTACAAACACAAGAGAATGGGTTGATTCTTCTTTCTCTGTGGGATCCCTGCAGAGATGTAGCTTGACAGAGCATAAAAGGGGATTCCAAATCATTCCTTGTGCGTACGCGCACACACACACAACACACACACACATTTTAAACTTTATTTTAATTTTTTTAAATAGAAGGGATCTCACTGTGCTGCCCAGGCTGGCATCAAAGTCCTAGGTTCAAGGGATCCTCCCACCTCAGCCTCTCAAGTAGCTGGGACTACAGAAGCATGCTACTTTGCCTGGACCACATGTATTCTTTAAAAATATTATTGACAGATGACAAATGAGACCAATGATGCCCAATTTTTTGAAAGGAAACTCTATTAACATTATCTTAAAAAAACCTCTCAGCTAATACCCCAAATAAGTTAAAAAAATACTTTATATATGTTGTTTGTTACATATAGTACTTTATGTATTATGTTAATATGTTATGAACATTATGAAGCATAAAAGTAGAAATGTTTCCAGGATGAGAGAAAGATGAAATAATATTTGAAATGATTAGCAACCATGATGTCTTTAGATAATCATTAAGTAATGTTTTCAGGAAAAATATATACTTGGAGCAAGGTTCAGCCTTAACCATAGTAAATTTAAATGCATATTTCTAATAGTCTTCTTGATAATTTTTTTTTTTCTTGAGTCAGAGTCTCACTCTGTGGCCCAGGCTGGAGTGCAGTGGTGCAGTCTTGGCTCACTGCATCCTCTGACTCCAGGCTTCAACAGATTGTCCCACCCCAACCTCTGGAGTAGCTGGGACTATAGGTGCGCACCACCAGGCTTGGCTAATTTTTTTTTCTTTTTCTTTTTTTTGCATTTTTAGTTTAGACAAGGTGTCACCCTGTTGGCCAGGCTGGTCTTGAGCTCCTGACCTCAAGTGATCTGCCTGCCTCAGCCTCTCAAAGTGCTGGGATTATAGGCATGAGCCACCACCCCTGGCCAGCCTTCTCGATAATTTTTTATTTGTTCATCAAAATTTTTGTCAGATCTCATTTCACTGTTTGCCCTTTCACGTGGGTAGTAACACACTCACAACCAGGAGAGGTGGCAGCGTCAGCTCGGACATTTTGCTGTGGATTCTTTGTGATTAAATTGCTAGTGGAACATCAATCTACAGGTTCTTGGCAGAAATCTAAGATATTTGTGCATTTTGTTTATGCTAACCTAACTGGAGCCAGATAATGTCTGTAAAACTACATGGCCCAGGTATATGTCAATGGCCACATGTCCCAGATGCTGGAAGGGAAAACACAGTGAGGGCCTACGGCAGCTTTTCAGGTTGCAGAATCCCCACCCTCCCCCCAGGCCATATCAGAATCCACAACTGTCCATGTGTGAGCACCAGTGTAGACTCATATATTAAGTAAGAGTAAGCTTGACCACTAAGTTTTCAGGCAAAATGAACACAAATAATATTGGGGTACAGGAATAAAATAAAGATTTTCTGCTTACACCCCAATAGATTATCTTGCACACCTCTTGTGGTATGTGCCCCAGATTGAAAACCTTTGACATAGTCAATATCTTCTACAAAAGATGAGTCCCTACTAAGGAAATGCAACCAGCACCACTGCAAACCCCTTAAAAGGAAGAGAAAATTGTCATCGCAAGTAGCTCTTTAATCTGAAGAAATATCCATTGAATAACTTAAATTCATTGTTAGCAAGATTTCACAAGAGTCTTATTTCTTTCCATGTCAGTCTTCACAGTTGGAAATGATCATAATAAGTATTGAATAATGAGGCAGCTTCCGAGGAGGCGAACCCACAGTCTGTTAAAATACTCAGTGCCAGGACCTGCCTAGGCATTCTGAGTGCTCATTAGAAGCTATTCTTTATTGATGTCATGCAATAATAAAGAAAAAAGCATGGCAGCTAAGTGGTGAATTTCCTCTTCCTACCCTCATCAGCAGCTTCCCTGGGAAGTAAAGGTCCACAGTGCTCTCTCCCTTCGTCCAGTTGGTAACCATAACCTTGGTTGTTACTCTGTCACACACCCATGCCATCTTCCCTGCTTAATCGGGCAGCTTTTGTTAATCCTGAAGCTGAACACCCAAGAGGGAGGCATTCATTTTCTCATCTCACACAGAAGCGCTCATGATCACCTGAGCTGGTGCTCTGTGCTGCTCAGCAAATTCTTCCTTGTTTCCTGCCCAGGAGTCTTGATTCTCTCACCAGAAGCTGATCTAAACCTCCGTTCTCCTCACACCTCCATCCACGCACTCCTGGCACAGTATCTTGCCTCCTACCTCACAGAGTAAATAGAAGTCAGCACAGCCACCTGCCTACTGAAGTAATAGCATTTACATATCTGCAATGGAGAGGCCAGTTCTCCGTCCTGTGCTCTAATCTCATCCCATCCTGCCTCCCAGAGGCCCTCTCTTGATTATCCCATATTTCCCATATCTTGGATAGCCCTCTCCCTAATGATTCCTCCCCACCAGGCTTCTATAACTCTCCCTGTCTTATAGTCTGTTCAGGCTGCTATAACCAAGTTCCATAGATGGGGGTGGCTTCAACAACAGACATTCTGGAAGTGTAGGTGGAACCCTCCTGACCTAATTTGGTGGGAAGGCACAAATAGTCTATTGCACCTTCTCCCCATCTTACAAGAGTAAAGAAAGTTGCAGGGACACTTATTTATGGGGTCTTCTGTTCCTCTCCAGATATTGTCGTGTCTCCTTTCTACAATACATCTTAGTGAAAGGGGTGTCTGCTCTATCTCCACTTCCTCATCTTCTGTTCGCTCTTCAAATCACCCTAATCAAGCTTTCCCCATCTTTCCACTAAGAGTGTTCTTGCCATTGAAAACAATGTCTTCTCATTGCTAAAGCTAACAGGTACTTTCCAAGTCTTACCTTAGTTCACTTCTCGGAAGTATTAAGCATTGTTTACTTCCCCTTTGTAGAAATATTCTCCTCTTTTGACTTTAGTAACAACTCATGCTTTTGTTTTCCTCCTCCTTTCTGTAAATTTTAAATTAGATTCTTTATGGGCTGCCTTTTTTGGCCTGATCTTTATATATTGCAGTTTCTGAAGATTTCTCTTCTGGGCCTCACTCTGTTCTCTTCACCATTGTCTCTCCAGTGTCTGATACAGTACTCTTGATATCAGGTACTCAATAAATAATACATACTCACTAAGTATATTCTCAAGACTTCAACTACAGTATCTATGCTGGCAATACCCAAATTTGTATCTCTAGCCCAAACCAGTCTGTAAACTGCTTTCTGACACCTCAAACTCAATATCTAAAACTCCAACCACCACTTCTTTCTACCAAAGATAATCTTTATTTCTGTGTTTTCTGTGTCTTTGAATATCATCACCCACCATATCCTCCCAATTCTAACTCAAACCAGATACTTCAGTGGCACAATCTTGGCTCACTGCCACCTCCACCTTCCAGTTTCAAGCAATCCTCCTGCCTCAGCCTCCCAAATAGCTGGGAGTACAGGCATGCACCATCATATCTGGCTAATTTTTGTATTTTTAGTAGAGATGGGGTTTTGCCATGTTGGCCAGGCTGTTCTCAAACTCCTGACCGCAAGTGATCTGCCCACCTTGGCCTCCCAGAGTGCTGGGATTACAGGCGTGAACCACCGCACTCAGCCAGGAAAAACTCTTTCATGTGGCCTGTAAGACCCTTCCTGACTTGAACCTTGCCAATCTCTTCAACATCACCTCTCCCCATTCCCCATCGTAAACTGTGTGATCCAACTTCACCAAAAAATATTTTTCTGTATCCTGCCATGCTATTTTGCCTTACCAACTCCTACTTTCATTTTAGTTTTATTCATATGGAGATCAATTTTTTGAGCACCTACTATGCGCCAAGTTATAGCTGAAATGTCATTTTAATTTCAAGGCTAGTTTAGATGCCTCTCTTGATGTCCTTCCCAGTGGTACCTATACAATTCTATCAGCACACAAGATGGTAATTGGTCTGTGGGTCCCTGACTAGAGAGGGAGCCTGTCTTGTTCCATTTTCTATTCCCAAAGCCTTGCACATGACACATAGAAGGCCCTCAATGTCTGGTGAACAAATGAATGTGATGTTTGTTCCAAGAGCAAAAAAAAGGAAGGAAAGGAAAAGAAGTCAATCTTTGACAAATTTTAGTAAAGGTTTCTGAGCAGTTCCTTAGGTAAGAATACAGGAGTCTACAGCTGGGCACAGTGGCTCAGGCCTATAATGCCAGCACTTTGGGAGGCTGAGGTGGGCAGATTATCTGAGGTCAGGAATTCAAGACCAGCCTGGCCAAGATGGTGAAACCCTGGGCATGGTGGCACATGCCTGTAATCCCAGCTACTCGGGAGGCTGAGGCAGGTGAATCGTTTGAACCTGGGAGGTGGAGGTTGTAGTGAGCTGAGATCGCACCACTGCACTCCAGCCTGGCCAACCGAGTGAGACTCCATCTTAAAAAAAAAAAAAAAAAAAAAAAAAATATATATATATATATATATATATGAGTATACATTCTTCTTTCATAAATATACTTGGAACTACCTGCTATAAATTTGCTGAGCAGAAAATTCTAGTCCACAACTCTATAGTACAGGCTGATGAATATTAATGGTGATCTCAAAAGCAACTCAGTTTCATTCCTGGAGTGCTGAGCATTCTCAGTAAGAATCTGAGGACAGTGATTTAGCAGAGTATAATGATGACTCTCTGAGTCCTTGCATTGAACTGTTGCTAAGTTAATGTTCACAAGCTTGCATTTCTACAGACAGATGTGGTTCATTCAACTTGATACAAAACCAGATACGTCTTGTGTAGGTCATACATCAGAGCTGGGGGACAGCTGTATAGCCCACATATCAATTGGAATAAAAAAAGTGAGCAGTATTAATATTCAACATTTTGGATGAATGTTTTTCATGATTGTAAGGTTAGTCAACATATCCTTAAATAGAGAGGGTCCATTTTAACAGCCTTTGTCTCTGTCCTTGAAACTCCTAAACTACTAAATCAGGGAGGTCTTTGATGTTTGTTTTTTTTTTTTTTTTAGACGGAGTCTCGCTCTGTCGCCCAGGCTGGAGTGCAGTGGCCGGATCTCAGCTCATTGCAAGCTCCACCTCCCGGGTTCACGCCATTCTCCTGCCTCAGCCTCCCGAGTAGCTGGGACTACAGGTGCCCGCCACCATGCCCGGCTAATTTTTGTATTTTTAGTAGAGACGGGGTTTCACCGTGTTAGCCAGGATGGTCTCGATCTCCTGACCTCGTGATCCGCCCGTTTTGGCCTCCCAAAGTGCTGGGATTACAAGCTTGAGCCACCGCGCCCGGCCTGATGTTTTTTAAAGAATGGTTTGAAGACCATTTGCATCAGAACCATGAGAGGAGATATAGTCAAAATTCAGATTTTCTAATCCCCCTACAGATGTATGAAATAAGTATTGCTGTTTGTAGAATTCTGGAATTTGCAATTTTTACAAGCATTTCAGGTCATTTCTAAATAGAGTAAAATTGGAGAATTGGCTGGGTGCGATGGCCCACACTCATAATCCTAAAACTTTGGGAGGCTGAGGTAGACAGATTGCTTGAGCAGAGGAGTTGGAGACCAGACTGGGCAACATGGTGAAACCCCACCACTGCAAAAAAATACAAAACTTAGCCAGGTGTGGTGGTGCATGCCTGTGGTCCCAGCTACTTGGGAGGCTGAGATGGGAGCATTGCTTGAACCCAGGACAGGGAGGTTGCAGTGAGCCAGTGAGCCATGATTATACCACTGAACTCCAGCCTGGGTGACAGAGCCAGACCCTGTCTCCAAAAAAAAAAAAGAAAAAGAAAAAGAAAAAGGGAAAAGAAAGATATTGAATGCTTCAAAAATATATCTATAAAGTTGGAGAATGATTCATGCAATCCAACTTCTTTGTTTCTCAGAAACATGAAATTACTTGTCTGGGTATTTTAAGAATCAGTTTCAGCTACCCTGGCCCAGGGAGTTTTGTATTACTGTACACTGATTTTCCAGAAGATTTAGTAATGAGAATGACAAATTTTGGTGATAGGCAAGAGGGGGCTCTTTGTAAGGGAGCAGATCATTGGGTAGCAGTATGAGAGGAAACCATCTATCAAGCTGTCCATAACTTGCAGTGAACACTGGGCATGTATCTCAGGCTTTTCACTGGCAATAATTATACTGGCTAAATTTTGAGTGCTATGCCAGGTGTTGGGCAAGGTGCCATCTGCCTCATCTGTGTTACCTATGTCAGAGCCAAGGGAAATCTTCCCTTTTGCCCTGTGATGTTAGGCTAAAAATCACTGACAAGAGGCAGATGAATAGGAGAAAAGGCATACTGATGTATTTGATCATAGTTTTATGTGACATGGGAGCCTTCAGAAAAAAGATGCAAAGATACAGGGGAACTTGTCTATGTTTATGCTTAGGTTTAACAAAATGTAGAAATATTATGTACAAAAGGGGTGCAATCTAATGCTAATAGGCTGCATGGGAAAACCCAGTAAGGCCCTCTTTCTAGACTCTTCTTGGCCTCTCTGTGCAGCCTTCCTTCCTGCTGGGGATGGGGCAGGACCCTCTCTGGAATAGGGGTCTTGTGACCTACAGTCAAACCAAGTAAGTCAGATAATTTCTTTATGGCCAGTTTTTACACAGAAAGGCGGTGGAAAAGTGGGAGTAATATTTTTAGATTTTTATGGCTGGCTTTGGAGAAAAGGGGTTCTGGTTTCTGTGAGCTTCCTTGGAGAAGAGGGATTCTGGTTTCTACCAATAGCCTCCGGGGAGAACGGGAGTGAGAGATAGGAGGACAGAAGGTCAGAGAGAAACTTTTACTTCTGAGGCTGCTTCTGAGACCTTCATTTTTGTGGTATTGTTTTCTGAGTCCCAAGATGTGCCCGAATTCTCAAAGCAACCCAGTATGAGAAAACTGTGGCTCAGGAAGGTTAAGTAACTTGTTTGCAGCTAGGACCAGGACTCTTATCCTGGAAGTTTGATTCCAAACCTCTACTTCTGGGTTTATATAGTAAAAGTAAAATAATATTGCTAGATAGAACAGTAGCCAGACTCATTCTAAAAATTAGTTCTAAAAATTGTGTGATTCCACAAGTCTATACCTAACCTGGTAAGAAATGCAGGAGCCTGAAGGATTTACCAGATAAGACTATGGGATTCATTGGCCAATTGCAGTCTTGACCTGTACTGTCAATTCTCAAAAGCTGTGTTGTTTGACCTTCTCTGTGATTGTGTGAGTGTAGACAAATCACTTCCTATGTAAGGGTCTCAAGCCCATCAATGTGTAAGATTGGGGGAACCATACTGGAAGGCCCTTGGGTTTCCTTCAGGTTTGGCCATGCATTTTTTTCTGATAAAGATCTTTGGTTTTGTCAACTATAGTCACTGTTTATGACTGTACGTGAGAGGTGAGAAACATATTGAGCCACATACAATTTTTTCTATGGAATTATAAAGGGCTTTCTAAAATGTGTTAGTGAGTGTGTGACATTGATGTTTTACATTAGCTCCTCAATAAACTGACAAAATCAACTGAGAAGTTGGAAAAGGAAGATGAAAATTACTACCAAAAAAACATGGTGGGTTATTCTACCAGACTGAAATGGGAAAACACACTAGAGAACTGCTACCAGGTAAGTTATATATTCACATTTTTTTCTTCTTCTGTGGAGTTTTGTGTGACCTTGAAGATGGAGGTCAGATCTACAGTGACAAGACCTGCCCTCTGTCATAGCTATGAGCATCACACATATTGTGACTCTAGACAAACCACCTTTCCTCTCATTGTTTCAATTTCTCCATGGATACAATTACTAGTGACAATTTCTTGAATTTCATTGGCCAGAGTTTCTGTTCCTAATTCTTAGTGAACAGGATAGCACCCAGCTAACTTCAAAAAGTGCTGTCAAAGTGAAGTGTAAATTAAGGATTAAGTGTTAGGTGGTTGGAAATTAGTTTTAGTCATGAGCGATGACTCACACAGTGATCGCTTATGGAGGTCAGGCATTGTGTTAGGCACTGGAGATACAGAGCATTGAATAAAGTAACATCTCAATGCTTGAGATGTGTACATCTCAGTGGCAAAAGTAGACACATAAAGAAGGAATTGTGGCAAATTATCTGATAACAATAGGCAAAAGATGTCAGCAAGCACATCACAAAAGGAGAAATCAAAATAATTAATAAACCTATGAAACAATGCTAGATTATTTGGCAAAAATTAGAACTTGACAATATCAAGTATTGGTAAGGATGTTAGGAAACAAGAATTACTGTACCCTGTAGGGGGAATAAATAATGATATTTGGTGAAACTAAAATAAGCATGTACTTACCACACAGCAGTTCCCAAAAGCAGTTTTTAGGCATATATCCTACAGAAAAATGTATACTTTTATTCCAAGAGTGATGCACAAGAATGTTTATTGCAGAATTGTTTATAATTCTGTACGCAATCTTCATACCCATCAAGAGAAGAATTACTCTTCAAAGATGCTCGCATTTGGAAAGCGAACTAATATCCATCGATGAAGTTAATTAAGACTATATTTAAACATGAGTTAACCTCAACAAACATGATGTTGAAGAAAAGAAACATACCACTTACACAATCTGTGTAAATTAAAATTCTTTTAAACTCATGTGGAAACTATACTGAGTTTATATGTGTGTGTTTGTAAACTTACACATATAGACTGTCCATGTATTCAGTGGCAGAAATGGAGCCCATGGGGGAATACAACAGAACTGCCAGAAACAGCCACACAGCTTATGCACGGCCCCTGGTGAAGCAGTGCAACCCCAGGCTCAACATGAATATGACCAAATTAAATAACTATCAATTCTGGAGAGTAAGAACATGCATATTTTGGTTTTATTTTTCCCCACCTGTTTTAAATTAAAAAAAAAAAAAGTGTTTAAAGCAGATATGATTGGAGAAAGCCATGATCTAATGGCTAGCGTGGAACAAGTGCTTGGTGCTCAGTGCTCCTCTTTTAGGCTGTGCTAAGCACATTCATGTGCTTCCGTTTTGTATTAATCACGACATTATGAGGACATTGAGGCTGGAAAGATGAAGCAATGAGCCTGAGATGGTTTCAAGATTCAGCCTGGACCTCTGTGCTATGCTCCTGCTCCAGTGAAAACTGGGAGAGCAAAGGCTATGTGGCAGGCGGAAACCCAAGGGCTGCATTTACATCTCTTGCAATTCAACCACTCAGAGCAGGATAGATGCAGAATTAGAGAAGAAAGGGGAAATTAAAGGAGATGAAAACTTGGGTCAAAAATAGGAACAAATGAGAAAAAATTCCTTAATTTACACCTTTAAACATAAGCTTCTGGTACTCTCCTTGCTTATGCTAGATAGATTTTAGATGAAGGTGATGAGAAAAGGTCAGGGATTTAAATTCTAACTTCATTCATTTGAAATCTGGCTCTGCAACCTGGGCTCTGACCTTGCCTCACCTCACCTCATCACTTCCTGATGGAGCCGTGGTCTTTCCACTGAGGACAGCTTCCTTGGATGGCCCTGATAGGAGATGGGAGAGACATTTCTGCTCCCACTCCATCTTCCAGGCACCCACCCTTCAAGGGCTGTGAGAAAGATACTTCACCTCAGTGTCTCTATCCTCCTCACCCTTCTACCTACATCGCAGCAATGGGAGATAAATGGGTCCTACCTGGTGTAGCTGATAACTAGCTTGCCTTCAATATATGTTAGGGAAGGCTATGATTATCTTCATTATCAGAAGCTCTTACTACTCAGTTTCCTTTCCTCCTGATAAGATCCTCTACATCTTTCCTCTCCAACCACTACTCCCCCTTCTCAGCATTCTTAGAGTTTATATTGAAGCATCATGGAAATTATCTCTTTTCTTACAGTCTTCCAGACGGTAACAAGGTATACATTCATTTACATTTCAAAAGGCATCTTTCAACTTCAGCTCTCAAAATATTTAAGACCTAGTTTAGTTTCCTTCCTTCCTTCCTTCCTTCCTTCCTTCCTTCCTTCCTTCCTTCCTTCCTTCCTTCCTTCCTTCCTTCCCTCCCTCCCTCCCTCCCTCCCTCCCTCCCTCCCTCCCTCCCTCCCTTCCTTCCTTCTTTCTTTCTTTCTTTTTTTTTCTTTTTTTATCCAAGTCACATGGAATATCTACTCATCATAATGTCCTTGAGGAAGAGCATTTTCTTTCTCCCCTCTTGTATCCTGGATTTTTGCTACCGCTATGCTGGAGGCCACCAGTGTTTCAGTCCTTCTCCTTTTTAGTTCATACAGCTTCTCTTACCCCACCTTCCTCTGAGTTCTCTCCTGCCACCTGAGAGCCAGCTCAAGCCCGTTAGACAAAACGTGTGATGACTTCTGTCAAGTCACTCTTGCTTCACTTGAACCCTCAATAATGATGCCCTTAGTTGGTATTTCCTGGGCTTGTGTATACTCAGTCTATACCAGCAGGTCATTGACTCACATATTACTCTATGAATGCCATATTTTGCATATGTTTATGACATTCAAGAGTCAAATGTTAGATTCATGAATCATATAACAAAAACAGCCTGAATTGACTCAAAGAGAAATTTTATTATAAGTGTGAGCAATGGAAATGGGACAGTTAGGGTCTCTCAGTTTCATTTTTTCTCCATTCTTTCACCATTCTTCTATAAAAATTGAATGTAAGAATTCATTTTAGGGTCCTACAAAGTGTCCTCTTCTTTCTTTTTACTCTACATGGTGGATTTACAAATTCTTTCAGAGAACATTCATTGAACTACATTCAAGGCAGTGTACTAGATACTGTGAGAAATATTGTAAAACCTCAACTGTGACCATAAGTAATGAAACCAATTCCACAAACCACATGTCAAAATTAGTCTTATTACTTCACAATCATACTATGTTCTAGCCACATCCTACCCTCCAAGAAGAAACAATTCAGATGATAGAAATAATCTATATTTTTCACAATAATAGCCATATTACCAAGAATTACAAAGAATCAAATGCTTGGGACTGAAGTACTCACTCAAGGAAGTATTTTAAAAAGCCATTTGCGATATGTGTCGAGAGCCTTAAAAATATTCCCTTTCTCAACCAGTGTTCCTCCTCTAAATCCCAGAACACAGAAAATGATTCGAGTGGCTGTTTTCTCAGTTCTCCCAAGGATGGCACTTGAGTAGTCCCACTCTAGATGAGAGGAATAACAACTCGTTACATACAATGGACTCCTCAGGACAGTAGGGCTTCATTCTTTCCTAGGACTCTGTTGAAAAAGGTAATTTCCTTTCTCTAAATCTGTCTTGAGGAAATAGCTGACAAACCAGACACAGATTTCTATTTGAAACAAAAGTAAAAGTCAGGAAACATTGCAAATGTCCAACATTAAAGGGATGACTGAATGAATCACCACACGGCTGCACAATGGACGATTATGAAGTAATTAAAGTGGTATTTTCAGAGACTAATGACACGGGAAACTGTTCACATGTATGGTTAAATGGAAAAACCAGAATTTCAAATTTGAATAATTTGATAGACAACTGGAAGATAAAATCGTACATATACACATACCTAGACTGAAATATATCAATATGTTAATAGCAGTCACCTCTGGGTGGAAGAATTATGATTTTAAAAATGTATTTTTTGTGGGCCTTTGTGGCCCTAGGACAATGTCTCAGAGCACCTGGGGTGCTTGTTAAAAGTCAGATTCCTGAGCGCTTCCCTAGACCTGGGAGCCTCTAAATCAATCAGAGCCTCTGAATGATTATAAAGAGGGGTCTAGGTATTCTAAAGTTTGAGAGTTCCTGCTCTAGAAAGAGCATATTTCTTTTATCTGTTCTATGACAGTCATTTAAATGAAAACAAAATCCCTTTGACCTCTTCCTGTAGTACCAGCCCAAAGGCTAGGACAGCGAGAACTGGAAGGAATGAATGAAGAACATAAATTGTCATGATGCTTGGGTCCCAAACAGGCTCTAAATCTGCTGAAATCTGAATCTTTCTGGATAACTCCTTGACCACACTTTCTTCATATGTACTATTGTGGAACTTCAAGAGGACAGTTTGAGGTCCTCCAGAGTATCTGGCTTCTCTACCACTTATTTTATGTAAAAAGAACAAGATAATAGAAAGCAACAAATCATTAAATGAGTTATGGATCTCTCCTTTGCACAGTGGAATTTATTTCCTCCTCTTTTTATGAACAAACATAGATCATTTTAATGATTTCCCTGAAATGTAATTAAAATCTGTTAAGCATTACCATGTCACTAAGGGACACTGGTTATCTAGTCTCAGATCGATGCTAGTGGTTCAGCACTTGTCAAAGTAAAGAAACACCTGTCCACTAGGGATGCAATATGTTCTAAAACGTGGCTTTTATTTTCTCTTGTCTTTTACTCATAGGCTAAAACAGAAGAGCTGCTTTCTAGATCTTTTTCTATAGGATAAGGACTTCTTTTTGAAGATTGTCACATAGGAGATCCAAACAACTGAGCAGAATTTGTTTTACATATTTCTTATGAGGCATATCGATTCTGCCCTTTAAGAAGCAAAACATTTGATAGGCTGTTCTGTGTCTTTAATCCTTTGTCTGGGAGGCAGAAGGGCAGACAGCCACATTCAAATGACTGGTGCCTCCAATTTTGTGAAAGCCTCAGGGGACTGCCAGCATAAACAAATCCATTTGACTCCCATTGATGTATGAAAATTGGGCAGCTTCAGAGGCAACTAAGAAGACTGCCATGGGGGCAAGGTTCCAGGCTTCCAATCCAAATGTCAGGACACTTGGTACAAAATCTAAAGTTGCATGTGATTGGCACAGATGTTCATAGTTACTGCCTGAACCTGTTACTACTTTCATTTACAAGCAGTGTTCAAATGACTATATACCAAAAATCAAAACGTGGTATATACATACCATGGAATATTATTCAGCCAAAAAGGAAGGGAATTCTGGCACATCCTACAACATGGATGAATCTTGCAGACATTATGCTAAGTGAAATAGCCAGATGCAAAAGAACAAGTAGTGTATGATTCTTCTTGTAAGAGGTACCAAGAGAAGTTAAATTCATAGAGACAGAAGGTAGAATGGTGGTTGCCAGAGTAGGCAGAGCGTAGGAAATAAGTTGTTTCATGGGTACAGTTTACTTTTGCAAGATGAAAAAAGTTCTAGAGATGAATTATGGTGATGGTTGCACAATAATGTGAATGCACTTAATGACACTGAAATAGATGCCTAAGGTGGATAAAATGGCGTGTCATATTATGTAAATTTTACCATAATTAAAAGTATAAAGAAATTTAAAATAATTTTAATCACCATATACCATAAATGAATTAACAGCACAGGGATATAGAAGAATACCATACTGGATCAGGCCAGTGGGCTCCTGTAGGAATGCCAAAAGGTGAGCAAGGAGAACCCAGTGATCTTTGTGACTCTCCATTCTCACCTCTTGCACTGCCAAGGGCCTTGAGACATACCCATCTTTCTTCTTCCCTATGGTCGTGTTACCCACCAATTTGCCTAACGCCTTGTTCATGAAAGATGATTGCTGGTGATCTCTGTGGGATGGAGGAGTTGGGATGGCGGTTATGAGAGCAACCGAGCTGGCCTTCTCTGGATAAAAGGATGAATGCCCAGGCCTTGTTTGTTTTTTCTCTTTCTTTTCTTTCTTTTTTTTTTTTTTTTTTTTGAGATGGAGTCTCACTTTGTTGCCCAGGCTGGAGTGCAATGGCATGATCTCAGCTCACTGCAACCTCCACCTCTCAGGTCCAAGGGATTCTCCTGCCTCAGCCTCCTGAGTAGCTGGGACGACAGGCACGTGCCACTACACATGGCTAATTTTTGTATTTTTAGTAGAGATGGGGTTTCGCCATGTTGGGCAGGCTGGCCTTGAACTCCTGACCTCGGGTGGTCCATCCGCCTCGGCCTCCCAAAGTACTGAGATTACAGGCATGAGCTACTGCGCCTAGCCAGGCCTTGTTTTTACACATGCACACACACACACACAAAGATGGGAAGAATTTTGTCTTGGACACCTGCCATCGCCATTAAAACCCAGACTCCCCTGGGCACATACCCAGCAGCCTTATTCTGCCCCCACATGGCCTTGGAATCTCCCTTGGTACTCTGCCTGACCCGGTCTTCTATAACAATGCTTAGTTGTTAAACCTTTCTGCCCTCTCTAAAAACCACCAGTCAGCAACTCAATTGGCAGGGATCTAATAAGTAACATTTTAAAATGTGTGTGTGTGTGTGTGTGTATATATATATATATATATTTTTTTTTTAATTTAATTTAATTTTTTTTGAGACAGAGTTTCACTCTTCTCGCCCAGGCTGGAGTGCGGTGGTGTGATCTCGGCTCACTGCAACCTCCACCTCCTGGGTTCAAGCGATTCTCCTGCCTCAGCCTCCTGAGTAGCTGGGATTATAGGCGCATGCCACCACACCTGGCTAATTTTTGTATTTTTAGTAGAGATAAGGTTTCACCATGTTGGCTGGGCTGGTCTCAAACTCCTGACCTCAGGTGATCCTCCCACCTCGGTCTCCCAAAGTGCTGGGATTACAGGCGTGAGCCACTGCGCCTGGCCTCTAAAATGTTAATAGCTAACAAGGCAAATGTGATTCCTCTCACTTTGTTATTTACCCTTCCTACCTAAAAGTTGTAAGTCTAATAATGAAACTTCTGTCATCTCACACAAAATAAAAAAGCTATGTGCCTACCTGCAAACAGTGGACTCTGACTCCCAGGCCTAATTTTAGGTAGAATTATGAATTGGTCAGACTTTGGGATTATTCTCTTGTCAAATAATCTCCTTATACAGAGAATTTGTGGCTTGTCATTCTCTTCCCTGCAGAGACTAACAGAACGCCTGGAATGTACTATAAACAATTCTAAAACTATTGAGTGTCTCAATGCATTTCCAAGACATGGATATGGGCTTTCCCGGGCTTCATTCTCCTCTAGAATTCATAGATGTGTCTCAAATGCTTCCATTTCTTCTTTCTCCCTCTTCCTTGTAAACTTAGGTAACCCACAGCATCTGCCTATATCCCTTTTGGGTCAAAAGAGCCTGGGGAAAGTGTGTGAGTTAAATCACTCTTAAAGGAGTGATTTAAGATACCAAGACACAGTTCTCTCCTGGAAATCTCCCTCCACTGTGGTTTGGATATGACATAGTCAAGAGGCTAAACATGAGACTTTGCTCAGTCTGTCTTCAGGTGTGTCAGTATTTGATAAGTGACTTCTGTTTTGCATAACAACTGGCTGATCTTACCCCAATTTTCATTCTTTTCAGAGCATTCTGGAGCTGGAGAAGGAAAGAATTCAACTTTTATGCAATAACTTAAACCAGTACAGCCAACATATTTCTCTTTTTGGCCAAACCCTGACCACAGTGAGTATAGACGATCTCTCCATTTCTGGTATGCCTGGTAAGAAGGGGCAGAAACCTTTCTTCGACAACCTTATTCTGCTCCCCTTGGCATTGCAGTGCCACACGCAGATTCACTGTGCCATCAGCAAGATTGACATTGAAAAAGATATCCAGGCTGTAATGGAAGAAACTGCAATTTTATCTACAGAAAACAAATCTGAGTTCCTGTTAACAGATTACTTTGTAAGTATGAAATGGAAAAAAATAAGTTACATTAATGAAGAATCTTAGGTACTGAGGGACTTATATGGAAAAAATTGAAAGCAAATACCATGTTTTATAAATGAAAATGATTTCTCATAGCCCATATAAATAAAAACACCCAGCGTTCTAGTTTACAAACTGGGCGATGGAAACATGTCTTTGGTATTTTCTAGAAGGAAAGAAAGTCAAGCAGGGTTTTAAACAGAATCTTCATATTCGGTCTTCTATAAAAGTATTGCCAGGTAGATATGTTTCAATGACCTATAATTAATCACTGTATATCACGTGGTGCTTAAATTCATTGTCTGCACAAATTGCTGTGCGACAAATCACCACCCCCCGCTACCGCCTCCCCCTGCCAAAATAATGGCTTAAAACAAACATGTATTATCTCATAGTTTGTGGGTCAAGAATTCAGTTGTCTTAGCCAGGTGTCTCTGAGCCCCTCCCAAGGCTGCAATCAAGGTGTCAGGCTGGGCTGCAGACACCTCCAGGCTCTTCCTGCAGAAGACTCACTTCCAAGCTGACTCACAGGGCTGTTGGCAGGCCTCCGGTCCTCACTGCTGTTGGTTGGAGATACCATTTTCTTGCCACATGGGTCTCTCCATGTCTCAGCCTGCTCCCCGCAGAATAAGTGATCAAGATAGAGCCAGAGTGCCCAATAAATTATAATCTTTCGTGAGCTAATCTCAGAAGTGACATCTCATCATATTCTATTTGTTAGAAGCAAGTCACTAAGTGCAGCCCATACTCAAAGGTGGGTGTGAGGGGAGATCACCCAAAGGCATGGGTTCTAGGAAGTGGGAGTCACTGTCAGTATTTTTCATGGTCCCTTCCTTTGAAAACCTTGGACCAGATAACCGGAGGCTTATTTTGAGGGCATTTGAGTGATTCTACTGTGGGTGTTTTGGCTGAAAACTGGTCAGTGTCCCTGGTGAGAGCCTAAGCATGTTGCCTCTTTGCTATCTTGGGCAAATTATTTGTTCTTCTGGGTCAAGCCTCAAAGATTTTGGCCTCTGCTCCCCTCTTGATATTCTTAATTGTAGTGTTCTAGGAACTGATTATTAATTACCAAAATCTGCAGAAAGAATTCCTGATAGTGTTTCCCTGGGTCCTCTGCCATATTTTATTCAGGATTTCAAGCTCCAGATTAGGGGTGTCACTCTTCTCTGATACGGAGAACAAGCCCACTGATTATGTTCTCCATAGGGTTAGAAGTACAGCCAAAGCTGACCTTCCTAGACCTCTGATCAGGCAACAAGAGATGAGGGTAGAAGGGAGAGGCGGTTAGATCAGGCACAGCAGTAAATCCTGACTGGCTTTCCCTTTCCCTACCCTTCAGAGAGCAGCAAATGACCAGCTACTTTTTATTGAGTCTTTTTTTTCCTACCCTGGCAAAGGAGAAATATATTAGCAATATCAATGTCTGTTCAATGCAGAAACAAGGTAGAAATGGAAGTGGAAATGATTTGATTACAATGGGGAAAGCTCTTTTTTTCTTCCAAATAATGTAGGCAGGGCCTGAGATGGAAAAATGTACAATAAAATAAATCTACTATTTTCTTCCAAAGAATAATAAAAATGCCCCTATCAAATAACTTGTCAGTAAAATGAAGATTATTCTCCTTGAAAATTTGACTAGGGTTCTACCAAAGTGTAAGGAGGCAGCCATGATGACTTCTCATTTATTGGCATGTTCAGGGAAATTTTTGGTTTCTATAAAACTTCACTGTGTCAGAACTCACAACCATGTATCTGTCGTCCAAGAGAAAGGACTGTGTCTCAAAATGAGTGAATAGTATTTTCTTGACATCTTTAAGGCAAAGTACCCCCGTGTCTGACTTTATAGTCATTGTAAGTGTAGGTTGGTTTTTATCCAGTGTTACGAAATTTACATGGACCAGGGACAACAAAGAGACCAATCTGAGTGCAACACTTGGAGGGCTGGTGACCTGGTGAAAATACTTGTAAGGTTATCATAAATGCCGTTCAAAAGATGGTATCTGTAATTTTATATGCCTCCTCCAGTACTGACCTTCTTCCTAACAAATCTTTAGAAGAGAAGGACAAATGTGAGAGTTGAATGATGGCAATATACCCCATCCTGAAACTGACCCAGAAACAATCTATACCTGGAAATACATGTTTAAGCAAAAGATGTCCCCAGACAAACCAAGAGAAGCCTTTGACTGGTACGGGAGCTATGTGATGACTAACATTCCTTCAACAGGGAAGGACTAATGGTTTTAGTTAGGCATCTTAGCAGTTCAGTCAGAGTTTACTAGGGGGTGTGATGTCAGCTTGCACCTCAGCTGTAGGCTGACATGTGAAAGGGTGGTAGAGAATTTGGGGTCAGCTTGGGCCTTCTTTTATTTATCTGTGTCACGGGTAAAATGAGGAAAATAAAACCAACCACTGAGTTGTAGGAGTTGCATATAATAAATAATATAAAGAAACTTTTATTTATTTATTTAATTATTTTGAGATGGAGTCTCGCTCTGTGGCCCAGGTTGGAGTGCAGTGGCACAATGTCAGCTCACTGCAACCTCTGCTTCCTGGGTTCAAGTGATTCTCCGGCCCCAGCCTCCCAAGTAGCTGTGATTACAGGTGCACACCACCACACCCAGCTAATTTTTTGTATTTTTAGTAGACACAGGGTTTCACCATGTTGGCCAGGCTGGTCTTGAACTCCTGACCTCAAGCAATCCACCCACCTTGGCCTCCCAAAGTGCTGGGATTACAGGTGGGAACCACCGCACCTGGCCTAGAATATAAAGAAACTTTTGTAATGTGTAATGCAAAATATGTAAATAAAATATTTTTATCTGTATATGTTTTTATAGAGGCTATTCCCTTTGCTCTAAATCCTCACACTTCTTGTTTGTGAAGCTCCATCTAAAGGTAATCTCTCAGCTGGGATCCTAATTTTTCTCCTTCCTTGTCAGAGAAGCCGGCATCCTCCCCTCCCACCTTGAGTCATTAGTTTCCCCTCTTTCTCCATGGGTTTCTGTCCCTCTGCCACACTCATGTTTAGCAACCTCCTCACTCCAACCCTACCATCCTATTCCTTTTTTTTATTCAATCCTTGAAATAATACATGTGAAAGCTCAGATATCATGAATGATTCCTCATAGCCTATGTGATAAAATTCCTACATCAGCCCTAAAATCTAGCTTTAACTCCCTGAACAATTTTTTCTTCCATTATTTTTTTGCTCATGCAACAGGTGTCCTTATTGTTCCTGACACATTTCCCACAGTCCTCCCTCAGCCCTTTGCTCCCGCCATTTCTCCTGTCTGGAGTGCCCTTTGCCATCTTTCCTTGACTAGACAGTTAATATCTTCTTGCCTTCTTGAAGCCGTCAGCTGCCTCCACTTGTGGTGTCTGTACCATTCGTGAATGCATGTGGTCTTGTATTGCTAGTTTCTTTCATGTCATGCTTCAAGGCCTAACTAAATCATAAACCCATTCTGGGCAGAGCATATGTGTTTTAGCTCACATCTTCCCAGTACTGAGCCAACACAGAACTCAGTCAAAATGTCTTCCACTCCTGAGGCAGTCATAGCCCAAAGCACATACATGATATTACATTTGGGCCATTAAAGGACTCTAACTTGAACAAAGGTAAATAAGGAAGCAGTAAGTATACAACAAATAGATTTATCAAGAAAATGAAATAACTGTAGCAAGGGTCCATCCTCAAAGAATAATTTGCTGTATTAAAAAGTGCTCGGCCATGTGACTTACAAGTTGTGAACAAGGAGGTATTTTCTTATTCATCAGGTCTAGAACAGGTAGAACGATGTATGCAAAACTGAAGATTATCCTGCTTAAATTTTTTTTTTTTTTGTAAAGTTAAAATTAAATGCAGCCAGTGGAAGTCTCAGTATGGACAGGGAATAGCAACTCTTACTTCTTCCCCTTGTTAGACATCCTTCTTTTTTCCTAAAGGAAGAAGATCCTAACAGTGCAATGGATAAAGAGAGACGAAAGTCTTTAATAAAACCAAAATTATTGAGACTGCAGAGAGACATTGAAAAAGCCTCAAAAGACAAGGAAGGTGTGTAACCATCTCTTTGAATGGCCAGAAAAAGGACCATATTATGCTCAGAGGTTTCATTCGGAGTTAGGATTAATCTGCTTTTGCTATTTGGCAGGGGTCATCTCATTTAAAGAACCATATATCAAACTTAAATTGTGTGAATAAAAAAAAAAGAAGAAGAAAGCCAAAAAAAAAAAAAAAAAGGAAAATCACATTTTGGTCTATTTATGAAACCTATATAAGTATTATACTACTATTTTCAGAAATGTAGCATTTTAACTGTGTTTCTGAAATTGGCTAGAATGAGAAATAATGTTTGGTTTAGAACATGGTAAACCAGCTGTGCACAAGAGTTTTGGAGGATTTTTTTGGTTTGTTTCTTTTGACTTTTGAAACAATGTAAAAATCATTCAAATTAAATTCTGTAGGTAGAAGTTAGGCATATTAGAATGTGAAGCAGCTCTAAAGCAACATGGATGACAAAAATGACTCCACATTCGTGGATCTGATGTCTACACAGTAGCTTGTTTTATATGGATCACAATAACTCATTGCAATGGAATACTAGAGAGCAAATTCAAGATAGAAAATATTTAGTGATGTGAATACTAATGAGGAAGAAGCCAACATTGTGTAAATGTTAGCAATCGCTAGAATGGGTCAACTGAAAGAAATTCAAAGTCTCATCTGGAAACATAACAATCAAGATGCTTTAAGCACCAGCATTTCTCAAATTTCATTAAGTGAAGAGAAAGGTAAACGAACAGTTCATTTATCATTCAGACAGATTTATTAAGAACTACCTGCAGAGACTCCCTCAGCCATTTAAGAAATCCTACTGGTGGCTGGGTGCTGTGGCTCATGCCTATAATCCTAACACTTTGGGAAGCCAAGGCGCGTGGATCACAAGGTCAGGTGTTGGAGACCAGCTTGGCCAACATGATGAAACTGTGTCTCTACTAAAAGTACAAAAATTAGCTGGACATGATGGCACACACCTGTAATTCCAGCTACTCAAGAGGCTGAGGGAGGAGAACTGCTTGAACCTGGGAGGCAGAGGTTGCAGTGAGCCAAGATCATGCCACTGCACTCTAGCTTGGGTGACAGAGCAAGACTCCGTCTTAAAAAAAAAAAAAAAAATCACTGGTATCACTCCTAGGCTTCCTTTGAGAGTGACTGACTCCCAGCTGTGTCCCACTGAGACAGTGTGAAAGGTGACTGAGAACATTATTTCATTTTCAGGCCTGGAACGAATGCTTAAAACATACTCCAGCAACTCCTCCTTCTCTGATGCAAAGAGCCAGAAAGACACAGCAGCGTTAATGGATGAGGTAAATGTTTGCAGAGTGCAGTTTCCTAGATTTAGTGATGAAAGGGTTATTTTTAGAATACTTGTTTCTGGTCCGCTTGGCCTTGTTTGCCTTTCCTTTCTCATGACATAGAACAATCTAGTGGGAGAGCTTATAAGGTCAGCTTCATAAGTCATTTGAGGGATCTGGAAAAATCCAACTACCTAGAAATGTTTGCTTTGGTGTCCTAGGAAGTGTGTCTAAAATAGTATTCTCTAAAACAGTCATTCTTTAAGGGCCTAGAAAACATGTGCACTTTAACCCAGTTAAGAAAAGTGACAGGAAATACAGGATCTGCATTCAGAAAGGCCTGTATTTAGATTTAGCTCTGCTGTTTACAGGGACCTGGGGCAACTTTAGTGTTCTCATCTGCAAAATGGGGATATTGGTACTAACCTCATGGGGTTTTTATGAGGGTGAAATATTATTTAGTAAATGCTAGCACAATGCTCAGAGGAGGAGCTCAAAAACTAGTAATTTTTATTAAGACGGTATTTTCCATTCATCCCTCTGCTGATCTCAGTTATCGGAGAATAACAGGAGAAAGGAAAGACGAGGCTGCACAGAGGGAAGAGGGCTGTCTGGGGTGTGAGGCAAAATCTTGGGAAACCAGGAGCAACTTTGGAGGCGAAGTTCTTTGAGGGTGGGAATTGGGGTGGGGAGATGGTAGAAGAGGCAGGGAGGTGGGCCTCCTGGCCTTTGTGCTGAGCGTGTGAACTCTAGCCCCAAAGACATTCGTGGGGACTGATGGACATTTTGGCCACTTCAGAGGAACCCACATGAAAGGGGTAGTTAACAAAAAGCTGATGAATTTTACATAGGAATAAAAATGAACAGATATATAGCACCAGTGTGCAACATATGGGTTTCTGCTGTGATTAGAGATCAGGAGTGGACTGGGGTTAATCTGAGACTCATTTAAGGAGATAAATTTTTTAGCAATGTTTTGAAGGATACAGGAATCTGGGTGTTTTCTTTTTCTTGCTTATAGCCTAACTTTCTTGTGAATGTAGGTACCTGATAATTGTACCCAGATTGGCAATTTCAATAGTTCTTTGGTGAAAGAAGACAGATGCAGTGAGGTATCGCTGACCTAGTGTTTAGATAGGCTTTCTTGAGTAGGGTGCTGTTGCAGAGACAAGCCTGACACTTCTTAGGAAAAGAAAGGCCTGCATTGTGTGCACTTGGGAACAGAGGTCTAACATACCTGCAATGACCTGTGGCTACAATTTTTATGAAATTATAAAACAGACTGTAGGACATTTTCTGTGACCGCACAAACTGTTAACTATTCAATGCAAATAACATGTGCCAAAATAAAGTCATAAAAAGCATTTCATGATGCCATTGGGTTATACATTTATTCCTTTGGCTGTCCTTGCACAGAATTTTGTCATTGTCATTACCAGCATACGTGTATTAGGGTCATCTGGGTCCTCTTGCCTGAAGCATACAGTGGAGGACAAAAGGAGGGAGAGGATCTGACCCCGGAACTTCTGGTGTTTATGATCCGGTGAAGGAGCAACTGTGAACCTTTAAGTGATGACTGCCAAATATCCGCATGATTTCATTACACATGCTCTGCATCTGGGTAGACAGAAACTAGTGATACTGGTAGATTTTGTGTCACCCAGGGAAGGTTTCTAGGATGAGGAAACTTTTATTTAAATTCTTCCTTATTTCACTGTATCTTGGTCCTTGAAGTGCCATATTTGAATCAAGAATGTTCACAAGCAATGTCAGAGGAGAAATTGTTGAGAAAATTGGAGGCACTTAGATTAAATACTGTCTTTAGATACCAGAAAGAGGGCCACATACAAGAGGAACTAGATGTGCTCTATGAGACTATCAAGTGAAGGTCTAAATAGCAGGCATGGGGGAGCTTTTAGTTTTGTCTTAGGTAAGCCTGCACCACAATGTAGTGGATTCCTCCAACAATTAGAGACCTTCTCCATCAGTTGGATGTCTTCTGTCCATGGTTGTGACACCCTGGCAGGGATATTAGGGTTAAGGAATTCCCATGCTGGAGGTGTAGGGGAGAGAGGGATAATGGTGATGAGGGGGCTGGATAAGCAGGACCCTTCCAATGCTTAGATTCTGTTATTTAATTCACTTTGGCTGGACCCAGCCTGACAGGGTAATTATAAAGTTTCTAGTTCAAGGTCAAATCAAGAACAGACAGAGACTAGGAATGTATCTTTAGTTTGACTTAGTATTTTTATACTCAAATACCCTAGAATATTGTTCCCAGTTTCCAGAAGTATTCCTGTAAACTTTGTGGGTAATATAAGACTTCACCTTCTCAAAGAACAAACGAACCTCACATTCAATTTCATTTGATTCTATTGATGTTAACTCAATTCTGTTCACAAGATTGAGCACTGATGGCTCACTTTCTTCACAGACCACCAAAAATCTACCTTCTACAATCAACACTCCCTTTCTCATCCCTCAGCAGAAAATTGAGTCAAAGCTCTTCATTGCCATAAAATACTATTACCAAGGTTTCCTGTTTACCCCCAGAGTACAGAATGAGACACACTCAACAACTAAAACCACCCTCTAGACTGCTTAAAGAGTTCATTCCATTTTTTTTTCCTTCGGCATTTTCTATGAATATCTGTATGAGTTAAATGCGTACTTTTCTAACCTTTGTTATTTTGAAAGTTATTCTGATATTCCTGTACAGTTGTGCCTCATTTACTAGAAATTTGCTCACATGGCCAAATGATGTATCCACAGAACAATTTGAAACTAGACCTTTTGGAAGCAAACTCCTACAAACTGTCATCAGTGTTAGCAGAACTTGAGCAAAGACCTCAACCCAGCCATCCTTGCAGTAACTCCATCTTCAGGTGGAGGGAAAAGGTAACATTCAAGGAGACTGGTTGTAAGTTCTTGATTGGGCCTGCTGGGTGGAATGGCTTAAAGTAGCATCAGGGCAAAAAAGATATTAGGAATTCTATGTGATATTAATATTCATACACTTAATAAGATAAATGTTTTTATTTCTTTTGAGCACAACAAGAGCTAGACACAACCGAATACACTCTGTGTACACCAAACTTCTATGAGGAGCTAAAAAACACTTTCAATGTCTTCTGGCTCATCATACCTGAATTTTATCCTTTGGATGTGTTTTACAGTAAAATTTCTATTAAATTGTATTAGTCTCATCTGTTTAACATGGTGCCTAATGCAGATAATGCACCAGTACAGCTCTGAAATTCACATACACCTATTTTCCTAGTGCTGCACTCCAGGAGTGGATGAGCAGGTGAACGTACATGGCAGCTATTGCTTGTGGTTACTGATCAGAAGGGGGAGCCGTAATCATCTTGTGAAGGGACGGTTTTCTAAGAGGCTCAAGAGCTCAAAAACAATCTCAGTCATTTAGAGGGTTGTGATCATTTCACTTGCATTAAGCCAACTAAAGTTGTATTTGTAAAAGTAATGTTATGAATGTTACTATTTGGCCTAGACACACAGGTTAGAATTGGAAACACAGGCTATAAAGTACAGTAATTATTTAATTTTGAAAATATTAAGGCTTCAACTCAAAACTGAAACACAGTAGGGCTTAGAAATCTATTGAATTATTTATACCCCTCAGTTTAAAAACTTCCAGTCCAGGCGCAGTGGCTCATGCCTATAATCCCAGCACTTTAGGAGGCCGAGGTAGGCAGATCACCTGAGGTCAGGAGTTCCAGACCAGCCTGGCTGACATGGTGAAACCTGTCTCTATTAAAAATACAAAAATTAGTCAGGCATGGTGGTGGGCACCTGTAATCCCAGCTACCAGGGAGGCTGAGGCAGGAGAATCACTTGAACCCAGGTGGTGGAGGTTGTAGTGAGCTGAGATCATGCCACTGCACTCCAGCCTGGGTGACAGGGCAAGACTCTGTCTAAAAAAAAAAAAAAAAAAATCTTGAGGAAAACAGCTACAGAAGAGTTAATTTTCATGAATGTTTATGATAATCGTGTTATAAAATATGACTTTTTATACCATTTGAACAGGAGCATACTCATAGCTATGTGAAAATATCTCGGCCTTTTTTAATGAAGAGATTAGAGAGTATTGTGAGCAAAGCATCTTCTGGTGGGCAGAGCAATCCAAGTTCTTCAACTCCAGGTAATCCCATGCCCACAATCTTTTTGGCCTGGGTCCTACTGGCAGGGCACATTGCTACATTTAAACTTTATTTTCAGAGCCACTTTGACCTGTATCTGTTTAAGGAAATTTATATTTCCATCGGGACTGATTAATTTGTTAGACTCTGTAGCTTTATGTAAAAATGGGAGAAGTTAAGAAGAGTAGAGGGTTGGGAAAGTATTTTATAATATGAGAAGTTGCCTCAGATATCAGATGGCTGGCATCCACCTTATTCAAATGGCCTGTTATTTGCCATCCACATAATCACACTTAAACCATTGTGAGGAGCTTTGTCACTCTGTCTCCATAGCCTCCTCCAAACTCCCATAAGAAGCCTGTCCTCTCTGCGAGACACATAGTGATCCAGGTGGTTTGCCAGGGCTTGGACTCATGGCCTACAAAGCCCCATTAGCAGTCATCTGACTTCAGTCATTCGTGCACCCACACACCACACTGCTCTTCATCTTTCAGCATACACACACATGTCACTGTCCCTGCATGTTCAAGTATAATTACCATAATCTTGACTATCTAGTTTTTTAAATTAGAAATTAGTTAAAAAAAAAGAACTTCAGTAAAACCAGGACATTATGGTTCACACGATGTATTAAGGAGTCACCGCTGCATTGTTTGAGAAACAGTTCCATACACAGCTAGGGATGATAACATGCACATGCCCCAAATATCCCCTATTTATATCTGAATGGCAAAACTGGTGAATGTTTTCTAAAACATGCATGCAATGTTTTTCTCTAGACTTACTATTTCATGTATTATAGTTTTTGATTATATAACATATGCAGTCCATACATATAGAAAGTGCATCATAAATGGTTTTTGAATCAAGGAATGAAATTATGTAAAATTACAAACTTTCCTTTTGAGAAAAATTTAATATATTGAAACTCTGCACCACACTGTTAAATAACCAAAGAGCTTCAGCTCATATTCATTTGCCTGCTAACACAGCATAGTAATTACAGCTTAATCTATTTCAGTCCCTGGTGCAGCCCAGCTCAGCAGCAGACTTTGCAAGGCCTTATATTCTTTTCAAGCCAGGCAAGATGATGAGTTGAATTTGGAAAAGGGTAAGAATCATTCTCAAATATTTTAATTGCCTTCCCATATTGAGATTCTTAGCATGAATAAAACCCTGTCTTAGTGTGGCAGCCTTAAGAGTTACTACCATGTCAAATCAGTTCACCCTTCTTGAAAGGTAAGCACATATAAAACAAAAGCTCACATAATGATAATAGCTAACACTTATTCTGTTTTCTATGTGCCAGACATTGTTGCAGGCATATTGTCCAATTTAATATTAATGAAACCCTTGGAGGGTTTTATTGGTTATTCCCATTTCATAGCAGAGGAGACTGACACACAGAAAGGTTAGGTGCTTTGGCTAATGCCACAGGCTGTGGCAGCGCAGGATTTCAACTTGGAAACACAGCCATACTCCTAATCACAATGTACACTGGGGTAGAATGTCAGTAATGGAAAGTGATTAGAGGTGTACCCCACCTTTTTATTTTTTAGAAGCTAGACATGCAGGAATGTGAAGTGACTTCCTCTCTCAACTTAGTGAAAGTGCAAATTCTAGCACCTGGGTCAGCTGACTCCCAGCTTAGTGCTGGTCTCACTTCTCAGAAAAGCTTTTTATGTCCAGTCTAAAGAGTAAGACCCCCTTCTTTGTGTCACAGAGTTTTACTTAACATGGAAAGGTGTTATATAGTGGCTTTATAATATAAACCACAACATTATTAAAGAAAAAAGTCTCCAGCCTCAACCTTCATTATGTGTCCAGTTAGAAACCACGTTTGGATGTTGGTGCTAAGACAGAGATCTGGAAACGGAAGGGTTAGTGAGAAAGAGTAACGTTGTGGGAGAAAGTATATTATCCAAAACAAGAACACGGCTCCCAGAGCCAGTGGAAAATCAAGATACATTTTGTAGCCAAACGACAAGGACACCGCACATTTGCTATTTATTGGGTGTTTCCTTTGCAGCATTTGCCAGTCATCTCTCCCCAGGCAATTACTTTTCTTCCTATGTGAATAAAAGACATACTTCCCAGATGCCACCTAAAACCCATGGATGCTGCATTTGAGTTATATCATTCACAATAAATTGATTATCTTGTTTTCAGTTCTCTGCTGGTTGCAAAGCCTGCTTACACTTTATATTCTAAGTAGTTTCTTTCAATGAAACACGACATTGGAGGCTTAGGAAAGCTGGCAATACAATTTGAAATCATTTGTTGGAATTCTTGTTAATAGATTATGTCAATTTACTGACCTGAGAGAACCCATTAAAGGCAGAACTTAGAGACTGAGAATGATCTCCTTTAAGAATAGCGATTTATGACTAAGAAAAGACAGAAAAGGAGTTAATAGTCTCCTTTGTCTTAGAAAGAGAATTGCTGAGTAAGAGTGAAGGGAAGACTGAAAAATCACCTCAGAATGACGCTAAAGAAAAAGAAGCTCTTGGATCCTGAAGGGGGCAGATCTTTCTACTTTTATGACAAGAGCCATGTTTCTTGTCCAATTTGCTATGGAATTCTCTTTATTTGAATCATTGCTTTAAAAAATATTGTCTCCAAATTGATGTTGTATTAAAGTTGGCTAAGTTGTTGAACGGGGAGTTACATTTCTATGCAAAGTTGTGAGTTAAGCTTTTGGACTATGAAATCAGGTATAATGCAGAGGCATTGTCTTGATCTTAGGAAAACACTGTTGGTGAGACATACTTATAGCAGCCAACGTGCCAAAGTATCATAAACACCAGCATGTGAAACCCTCAAAGTATGGACACCAAGAAAGACTTTGGTGACAATCCATCAGCTACATAGAAAGTGAGCCAGGCAGCGTAAGGATATATGACCCAAGGTGATTTTTTTTTTTTGAGACAGAGTCTCGCTGTGTCACCCAGGCTGCAGTACAGTGGTGTGATCCTGGCTCACTGCAACCTCCACTTCCCGGGTTCAAGTGGTTCTCCTGCCTCAGCCTCCTGGGTGGCTGGGACTACAGGCGTGTGCCACCACACCCAGCTAATTTTTGTATTTTTAGTAGAGACGGGGTTTCACCATGTTGGTCAGGCTGGTCTCGAACTCCTGACCTTGTGATCTGCCTGCCTTGCCCTCCAAAGTGCTGGGATTACAGGTGTGAGCCACCACACCTGGCCAATCCTGTTTTTAAGCAATTATTTTATCTCAGTTGTTCATTATCTTACTCTTTTTAGTATCCTCTGGATTATGCCTGCTTTATACACAGGTGTTTGATACATTTGGCTTCATCTGAATCAAGTGCAGAAAATGACACTACCAAGTAACTCCTTGAAGCAGAACCTCCTTAAAACTCTTATCAATCGGGCTGAGGCATGTGTTCATATTGCAGAGACCCATTTGTCTGTGTATTTTCACAGGTGACATTGTGATTATACACGAGAAAAAAGAAGAAGGATGGTGGTTTGGATCTTTGAATGGGAAAAAAGGCCATTTTCCTGCCGCTTATGTGGAGGAGTTACCTTCAAATGCTGGCAACACAGCTACAAAGACATAAAACAAGACTCTGAACATACTACCTTCACACTCTGTAACCAACAATACAATGTGGTTCAAATAAGAATAAAGTGCTATTATCTTTACAGGTTTTTCTTTTGAAATGGATGGAGTTTTACCTGCACGTCACAGCACTTTGCATTCATGATTATTAGCTTGAAACAGTCAGCTAAAAGATGGATGGGTGGAGGCAGACAAGGAAGAGGCTCCTTGGTTCCTAGAGTTTCCGAATTCTAGGAGACCCTAGAGATGATCCAGTATAACCCCTGGTGTCACAGAAAGAGACTGAGTCCAAGGTGGGTTCAGCTGCTTGCCTGAAGTCACAGAGTTATCTGGTAGACAACAGCAGTGAGGACTTAGATGTCTTTTTCCTCTGGATTTGGGTGGCAACAGAGCACAGCAGGCCTACGAGGGGGTCAAGCAGAGCCTGGGAAATGAGGAATACAGATCAATTCCAAGCAGAGAGACAGGCAATCAAAACACCAATGAGATCAACCCAAATTAGGGGATGGTAGGATAAAAGATCCAAAGAAAGGGTGGTAGACAAAGGTCCAGCTCCCAGGCTGAGGGCCTCCGGGCAGAATGCAGTTTCATCCTAAGCCAATGATCTTCTGAAGCAGTTGCTTCATATATACCCCCTGTCCACCACCAGAGCTGCTCTTAGAGTGAGGTCAGGTGTGAGCCAGAGATGGCTAGAGATATGAGAACAAGAGCAAATTGGACAGGAAAGGGCTAGGAGGGAGATAATGCCCCAAATTTCATGCCTTCTTGCCCATCTGGAAACCTCATTTACCAATTCAGAAATAAGGAATTCTGTACTTCCCAACTAAGTCATTATGGACGGAATATCCTAAGCAGCTTCCTAATGGAAGGACTTTAAATGATAGTGGATTTCTAGTTTGAATGGAAAGTTCAGGAAACCAATCTTCACTATCAAAATGGAATATTTAGGGTGAAGAAAATTTATGGTACTTCCTCAAATGACCCATCACGGGCAAAGGTTGGGAATGAGAGAGGCTAGGCCCCGAAACTACTTCCAAGGGGAACAGTTGAGAGTGAAGAGAAATGTTACAGCAGCTTCTTTCAGAAAATGACCTAAGTTGGCCTGGAGATCTCACACTCCATTGATTGGAAGGTCATGGTCTTCATGAAACTGCTGGGTATGTTTTTACTCTTGTGCCAAATAGGCTGTCCTTTAGAACTTCAATACAGGCATTAAAGGAGTAATTAAAATCCATCCCATTACTCTCCTGCCCCTGACCTCTTTTTTAAAAAAATTCATCAAATTTTATACTTTCAAGAAGAAATTTTTCAAACTGAGGACTATATTTTGCAAGTCTGTACCATTACACTCCTATAGCGGAATATAAGTAACACAATAGATATTTAGATACAGATATTAGAGCTGAAGGAGCGCAAGTAAAATTTGTGTGAGACGTAACTTACAACCCAGAACAGCTCAGACGTTTTAATGCCATCCTTAATGGTGTCTTAATGAAGGCTTTCTGCAAGTAGAAAGTTGGCTGGATAATAGGCCATTAGACCATGAACAGAGATTTTAAATTTATATTTCCTTTTCATCTTACTTCTTTCCATTAAGCCTTGATGGATAAAAAATTATGTAGCAATTGACTGCAGCCTACACCAGACCATTTTCTGTGGAGAAAATCATCATAATGGTAGTTTGACCCTAAAACTCTTTGAAAGTAATTTTCAAAGAAAGACATCTTTTTTTCTTCATAAATCAGTTGTGTTTTATGAAAACATTAAATGGTTCCCCTGTTTTGGAATGTTGCTGCAAATTATTTTTGCATCTGACATATAACTTTTAAGCTTCAAAGAAATACTATAAACCAGATGAAATACAAATATAATTGGATATAGCGGACTTGTTGAGTATCTTTTTAGTAGGGCAATAACTTTCTGATTAGATAGATGGGGATGATACTCCAGAAAGATTTAGTGCATATTGTGGTGAACATTAATTATGGGCTGAAGTCTCCTATATAGAATAACTTTAATGTTAGTGCTTTAAAACTATTAAATGGACTTTCATAATTATACTCCACTAAGTTTTATATGTCAGGAAGTTTTTAGTACCATTGACAACCTGAAATATAGGCCGCAGAGGCCGATATTGAGCACATTGATGTTACTCTATTTTAGCTCCTTTCTAGTAGAGGAAAAGCTGACATATCCATCATGCTATCAACCAGAAAGATTTACTAATTTCATTTTTCTGCATTTTCACTTACCCATAATAATTAATATGCCTAATGACAAGGCATTTTAATCACTTAAAGTGCCTTATGATTCATCAAAAATGTAATATTCCGTTTGGGGGTAAATGTTATTGTATAGTATTATAAAACTTTAACTGATCAGTAATTTGAACACAGTTTAATTTTGTTCTCCCCCAAGATAAAACCCGTCCCCTCCCAAAGCCTTGACGGCCTTGAGGGGTAATCAGCCTGGCTGGGAGAAAGAGAAGTGGGTTAGATCAAATAGCGGCACACCCTAGTGTCCTCTGCAATCTCATACAGGAAGATGGGCTTGGGGTTGCGGGGCATGAAAAGGTGGGATTCGGACTGGGCATGAGAAGGCGGGACTCAGACTTGGGTCAGAGAGTGGGGACACAGCAGAGACGAGCAGAAACCTTTTGCAGAGAGAATGCAGCTACCTGGATAGAGCTGAAGATGATGGATGAGGGGAATGTCAAAGGTCCCAGGATGCTGTGATCCAGCACGGAGGATCTGGATCCCTAGACATTCAGCTGAGCAGCAATGGAGACAGGAGTGAGAAGACCAGTGAGCTAGAGAATCCAGGTTGTGTTTATACAAATAGGAGGTCAGATCCGGGAAAGTAATGGGAAGTATGGGTGCTTGAGATCAGGGAAATCCTGCTGAAGGGGCAGAGCCCTAGGGATACTAACTGGGTCAGGGGGTCAGAGGAATAGGAGGAAAGCAGCTTTGCTCTGAGGTTGGAGTAAATGGACCTACAGAGAATTAGGTGAAAACCTCTTTCTCAGAGGAACTATGGAATTGGAGAAGCAGACCTAGGAGGGGAAGCAAACTGAACTGGTTGGAGACAAACTTTGGTTTTAAAGCTCAGGACTAACAGAGGGCTCTGGGTCAACAAAGGGAATCATATCAAGGAGCACCTAGAAGCATGCCACGTATATGGGGAAACTGAGCTTTCCTCACATGGGGCAAATGGGAATTGCTTTTTTTTTCAGTGATTCTTCCAGTGTGGTGCCTGGACCAGCATACTCCTCACACCAGAAGTAGTCTTGGCCAGGCATGGTGGCTCACGCCTGTAATCCCCCCACTTTGGGAGGGCAAGGTGGGTGGATCACTTGAGGTTAGTAGTTCAAGACCAGCCTGGGCAACGTGGCAAAAACCTATCCCTACTAAAAATACAAAATTAGCCAGGTGTGGTGGTACATGCCTGTAGTCCCAGCTACTCAGGAGGCTGAAGCACAAGAATGGCTTGAACCCGGCAGGCAGAGGTTGCAGTGAGCTGGGATTGCACCACTGCACTCCAGCCTGGGTGACAGCAAGACTCCATCTCAAAAAAAAAAAAAAAAAAAAAAAAATCATCTTTGAACTGGATTTTGAAGGATGAATAGAAGTTACCATGTGGAGAGGTTAAGAAACAAAAGATCTGTCACTTAAATACTAGGTCTAAAGACAATGAGTCCTCTTTCTCAAAAGAGCCCCCAGTCTCTATTCTTGTAAGCAAGACAGAGCAGTAAATAAATACAAGATCCCATGATAAATGCTGTAACAGGAGTATGACAACAGGTAATGAGGACATTTAGGAGTGAGAGGTTTCAATCAGGATCGAGGAGATCAGGGAAAGTCCGAGCTGCCTGGGAGTTAAGCAAGTGAGACGGGTTGGGTGAGTGCTATAGGCAGATGAGGAAGAGGCACTGCACCTAAGCACTGGAAAGTACACGTTTGTAACAAATGACCAGGCACCAGTCCACAAAGTATCTGGAAATTATCTGACCATAATATAATGTAGAAATCATTAAGAAAATGGTAACTGAAAAAAACTTTGTGCATTTGGAGAATGTGTATGTGTGCCCACACCCATATATGCAAATGCATATATGCACATACACATATACTTCTAAATAATCCATGGTCCAAGAAGAAATCTTAATGGAAACTAGAAAATGTTAGAAATAAAAAATGAAAAAGACACTATTTATCAAAATCTGTAGTTTCGGGAAAGCAGCTATAAAAAAGTCCCACAAGGAAAGGAGAAATGCTAAAATTAATAAATGAAGCATCCTAATTATGTTTATCAAAATAACAGCAGAATCGACCCACAGTAAAGAACACCGAGAAGAGGAGGAGGAGGAGGAGGAGGAGGAGGAGGAGGAGGAGGAGGAGGAGGAGGAGGAGGAGGAGAAATGGGCTGGGCAGGGTGGCTCAGGCCTATAATCCCAGCACTTTGGGAGATGGAGGCGGGTAGATCAGGAGGTCAGAAGTTCGAGACCAGCCTGAGCAACATGGTGAAACCTCGTCTCTACTAAAAATACTAAAATTAGCCAGGCATGGTGGCAAGTGCCTGTAATCCTAGCTACTCAGAAGGCTGAGGCAGGAGAATCGCTTGAACTTGGGAGGTGGAGTTTGCACAGTGAGCTGAGATCGCGCCACTGCATTCCAGCCTGGGCAACAGAGCGAGACTCTGTCTCAAAAAAAAAAAAAAAAAAAAAAAAAAAGGAAGAAAGAAAGAAAGAGAGAGAGAAAGAGAAAGAGAAAGAAAGGAGAGATGTAACAAAATAGAAGAGTATGAACAAGGCTATCCATTGGTTTTTCTTTGAAAGGATTAATAAAATGAGCAAATCTTGGTGAGAATGAAAAAAGGTATGAATAAACATTATAAGAAAAAAGTAGGCTGGGTGCGGTGGCTCATGCCTGTGATTTCAGCACTTTGAGAGGCCAAGGCTGGCAGATCACTTGAGCCCAGGAGTTCGAGACCAGCCTTGGCAACACAGGGAGACCCTGCCTCTAAAAATAAATAAATAAATACATAAAAAATGTAAGTAGATGCTATAGATGTAGCAGTTATCTAAAAGATAAAATTATATACTATGAATCTTTACACCAATTAATTTGAAAGCCAAGAAAAAGAGACAAATTTCTCAAAAAATATGAATGATCTAAACTTAGAAGAAATACAATAACTGAATGATTTAATAACTGTTAAAGAAATCTAATGAGTACCTTTTTAAAACTCTTCCTACAAAAAAATCCCCACAAGACCAGATAGTTTTATAAGTGAGTTCAAAAACAATAATCTTATTCAAACTTTTTCAGGAAATAGAAAAATATACATGGGAAAATTATAACCCAATGTCACTCATGACTATAGATGTAAAAATTCAAAACAAAATATTCATAAACTGAAGCCAACACTGTATTAAAAAAAAGACTGCACATGACTAAAGTGGATTTATTCCAACAAGGCAAAGTTATTTCAACATTTTTTTTCAAAAGCCTGTTAATGTAAATCACATTAATAGGTTAATGATGAAAATTTATATAAGTACAGAAAAACACAAAATTCAACAAATATTCATAATTACTTTTAGTTAATTGAGAATAAAAGAAAATCTTCTTCATTTCCCCTAAGTCTGGGAAACCACACACATAGTAGAGTATGGCCAGATGAGAAAAGTGACCTCAAAAAGGATAAATAACTTGCGCAAGGTCATGTATCAGCTTCAATAGTAGAGCAAAGACTGGCCTGCGTCTTAATTCTCAACTTTTTTCCCCCACAATACCATGTTGGTGCCGGAATATAGAGCTTTTTGCAAGACAAGTTAAAATATTCAACAGTTGCCATTATATAGATAACATTTATTTGAATCTCAAACATTGCCTCTTTCCAAAATTCATAAACATTAAGTTGAGTAAAATAACTTCTCCCTTGAAGTTTTTCCATTTGCTAGACCTTATTCTCAGCTACTACTTCCAGCGTGCCTAGTTGCTAAGGAAAAAGGAAAATGTGTGTCTAAACTTGAAACGTTCTTCACACCATATCATACACTTTTCATATTTCACACCACGATATACTAACAATACCAAGAAAGGGCTGATTTTATATAGCATATAGATCCTCCCATTAACCGATAGACTCTTTTTCTATTTAGATGAAACTCTTATCTTTATTCAGAAAGGAACTTGTTCTCTGTCAGCTTGTTACTGAGTCAAGAAGTGCTCACCGGGTTCAGTGGCTCATGCCTGAAATCCCAGCACTTTGGGAGGCTGAAGTGGGTGGATCCCTTGGGCCCAAGAGTTTGAGACCAGCCTGGCAACATGGCAAAACCCCGTCTCTACAAAAAATACAAAAATTAGCCAGGTGTGGTGGTGCATGCCTGTAGTCCTAACTACTCGGGACTCCAGCCTGGGCGACAGAGTGAGACCCTGTCTCAAAAAACAGCAAAGCTATCTTTAACTTCCAAAAATGTCCAAACACCTTAGCAACATGTCTGCAGATATTGTTGAACAAGCCACCTCTTTTACGAAGTGCAATTTTGATTCCCCATCAAATAATTTTCTGTTGAGTCTTGATAATGTGTTCAACATTAATACGTATTTATTAAGCTTCTACTATATCCCAGACACTGCTAGGTAAGAGAGCTAAATGCCGCCATGGTACACAAATTCAAACGTAACTAATTATGTCTGTACAGGATTTTCTGAATTGAAAAATAACCAACACTTTCTAATTCTCATTAGCCTGGAAATCGAAACTTTAGATATATTAATAGAACATTGTAGTAATTTTGTGCTTTTTTTTTAAACTTAATTTGTTACTGAGTTTAATTTTAGAGACCTGTACCATTTTATTACAAAATGTAGAATAGATGAGTGACCCCATTTGGATTCCATTTCAAGCAGTGTTACTTACATTTGTGCCTATATTTTCCCACTTAAGAAAGTATCTTATCTGTGTATCTTGTGCTTTATTTCCACATTAGGAAGATTTTAAATGTTTAAAAATTATTTCATTGTTATGACACATCATCTTAAACATAATGCATAAAAAAGCAAGTATACTAAGGTAGCTCAGTTTGCCTTTTATATGTATTATTAATCAGCTCAAGTGGAATTTTCATAATGCATCAACTTTAAAATGTGAGCTAATATATTAGTATCAGCTCCAAAATATCCCTAGGTGGGTATATAGTAAACTTCAAAAATTAAGTTTCTTTTTGGTTTTGCTTTAAAGAGATAGGGTCTTTGTCACCTAGGGCTGGAGCTCACTGCTGAGCTCAAGCGATTCTTCCACCTCTGTCTTGCAAGTAGTTGGGACTATAGGCACGTACCACCATGCCTGGCAAATTAAATTCTTTTTAGAGATGGGGTCTGGCTTTGTTGCCCAGGCTGGTCTTGAACTCCTGGCCTCCTCAGTCTTCCAAAGTGCTAGGATTACAGGCATTAAGTCACCATGCTCAGCCTAAGGCTTTTATATTTGCTCAAACAGATTAAAAACTTATGCACAAATTAATAGCCCTCTCACACACCATTCCAAAAAGACCTGGGTGATGACTGCAGTCTACATCCCTAGTGACTGTTCTCAATGAGCCACTGGGGTTCTAAACACCTCATACTCTGCTCACTGTTCCCCTGAGATCTGTAGCTCTTTGCCATTTTAGTGAGGCTATTTCCTAAGGATCCAGACAAAGCATAGTCCTCCTCTGCTTTCAAGACAATATAGTTCTTTTTCTTAATCATTATACTTCTACAGAAACACAAAACCCAAATTATATTATAGAAATTCAAATTTGTTGAGAATCTTTAAGAACTTTGTTTTTGCATACTTTCCTTGTAATGTAGTATAGAAAGGCAATAAGGCATCGTCTAGATCTAGGTGAAACTCGTGGATTCAGTTGCCAGCTTGTCATCTGGGTTTGAATCCCAACTCTAACACTCAGCAGCAGTGTGACTTTAAGTCATTTAAACTCTGTACCTCGTATTCCTTATCTGTAGAACAAAAATTTCAATAGTATCTACCTCACAGGTTGTTGTGAGAACGTAAATGAGTAGATGGAGGTAAAGGGCTTAGGGCTTAGAACAGTGCTGGGCATGTAGGAAGTGCAAAAAAGAAAAAAAAAAGGTATTAACCATTATTTTAAGATGGCCAGCTGACCAGGCTTGTTAGAATAATCCCCAATCTTGGAATGAATCAACTTCCCTGTTGAGAAAACAAATCAGTCTAATCGTCTAATGTTCTATGGCCCAAGGCCCTCCGCCCTCTGTTCATAATAATGTATTTTTCTTTGTATATTTGACTTTGGATTCCAGTAGCAAAGTTGGTTCCTAGGTTTTGTTTTGAGACGGAGTCTTGTTTTGTCATCCAGGCTGGGGTGCAGTGGCACGATCTTGGCTCACTGCAACCTCCACCTCCTGGGTTCAAGTGATTATCCTGCCTCAGCCTCCTGAGTAGCTGGGATCACAGGCACGTGCCACCATGCCCAGCTAATTCTTGTATTTTTAGTAGAGACGGGGTTTCACCATGTTGGTCAGGCTGGTCTCGTACTCCTGACCTCGTGATCCGCCCGCCTCGGCCTCCCAAAGTGCTGAGATTACAGCTGTGAGCCACTGGGTCTGGTCATTCCTATGTTATCCTCTTGGGAATTTCCTGCTATGGAATCTCATTCTCAGATCTTGACCCCATTCCACCCACCAGTTAGAAGTGAAGAATGGCTGTTCCTTGAGGAAACATGGGCCCTATGTGGGGATCTACCCATTTGTTCTCTCATCCCCAATTCTCATTTCTCCAACTTGCTGGTGAAAGAGATCTTTCAGAATTTCTTCTTGCTTAGGCAAGCTGGGTCAATGCCTAGTGCCTTCTTACTGTATGGTTCAAAACATTATGTCATCGAGTTTGCAGTATGAGATATGATCTTTCTTTAGTCTTCTTTGAGACAAGACCTTCCCTCAAGTTTTGTTACATTTGTTCACTGTAGATATATTTCAAGTGGAGAAGTTCAGTCAACACATACTCACTGCAGATAGTCATCTAATGTTTCTAATGCCAAACATCTAAGCTGTCTTTCCCTTTCTAGAACTATAACATCCCCATTCTTAGCCCAATTATTGAGGTTAATCTGCCTCTATAGCTGGGTTTCAGGGGGAATCTAGTATAACCCAACACATGTATTTTAGCCCCTTGATCACCTGTACTAACTTACAGGAACCGGATGAGTATGAAATTGCCGTGGTCTACCACATAGAGGCTCAATCCAGAAGAAACAGATCCTGCTGATAGAAATTGAGCTCCAAATCAAGCTAGGTTCACAAAAACCGAAGTTGGGTTTTGATATCGTTTTTTGCATTCATTTAAATAAGTATATAGGCCGGGCGCGGTGGCTCAAGCCTGTAATCCCAGCACTTTGGGAGGCCGAGACGGGCGGATCACGAGGTCAGGAGATCGAGACCATCCTGGCTAACACAATGAAACCCCGTCTCTACTAAAAAATACAAAAAACTAGCCGGGCGAAGTGGCGGGCGCCTGTAGTCCCAGCTACTCGGGAGGCTGAGGCAGGAAAATGGCGTGAACCCGGGAGGCGGAGCTTGCAGTGAGCTGAGATCCGGCCACTGCACTCCAGCCTGGGCAAGAGAGCCAGACTCCGCCTCAAAAAAAAAATAAATAAAATAAATAAATAAATAAATAAGTATATAAAAAATAAGGCCAAATGTGAAAGTCTGCCGAGGAAAAACCGGAGTCTGCTTATTGTACTCTCTCTCTTCAAATACTCCCTTCAGACAAGCCCATGCTGAAATAGGATAGGTCTATTGCTAGTAGCACCCATTCCAATTACCAGGACAGTTTATTAGCCTTTTATCTCTAGAGAAAATACCAATCAATGGTCCCTAAAAGCTGATCTACACACTGGCATGTGTCAGTGATAACATCTCCACCAGGCCATAGCATTCTTCTCAGGTAAGTTCTACTACTATATGTCAATGAGCAAAGCCTTGAGCCAAGTCCTAGGTATGAGTGGTGTTAGGGCTCAGAACATGATACCCCAAACTATGGTGCTTTAGCATAGTAAGTACTTTAAACTAAGAGAGATTAGAAGGCCTCAGAAGCAGCATCAGAACCAAGGTCTCTGACCTTTTCCTGCCTTCCTGCTTCTTGCTCCTCTCTTCTCTAAAGTAAGTTGTAAAACCTAGAAATATTATTCCAACTTTCCCCCACCTTACTATGTCCTAAGACCCTCCTTCGATAAGGGTCCTGCCCCACGCCCAGGAAGAAGGAAAGCTACACAGAAAGACCCCAAGAAAGACCTGAACAGACAGGCCTTGAAGGTTTCTTCAGTTTATTACCACTAGATCACACCTGTTCATCCAATCACGTTTCTACATGGCTGTCCATTCTTCCATTCTTCCTCAAACATAAGCATAAAAACAGTTTTACCTGCATATTTAAGTCTTCATTTCCGAAGGCTCCCATGTCACATAAAACTTGGATTAAATACATTTGTTGTGTTTTTCTCTTGTTAACCTGTCTTTTGCTATAGGAGTGTTGGTTGTGACCCTTATGATGGATGAGGAAAGGTATCACATCTTTCTGTCCCTACAGCGGCCACTGAGAGAGGCTGCTCTGAAACTCCCTTCCTCCTCTCACTAACTGGGCGACAAGTTGAATTTTCCCCCAGATTATTCAGGGAGAAGGCAGGAGAAGCAACTGAAGGCATGGAAGGCATTGTTCTATGGTTTCTAGGTGTGCTCACGATATACTGGAACAGTATTATGTAGCTTTCACTATAGCTAGCATACTTAAATGCCATCAAATTTACACAGAAAGGATGAGGACAAAAAAAAAAGTCCTAGAATAAGTTGACATTTGAACTCTAATCTGTGGTGAACAGACTCCCAAGATGACAAACTTATATCCAGACCACAATTAAATGGCAAACATTACAGAATGGAAACTGTTTATAAATTTCTACAATTAGATTTTCAAAACTATATCCTAGTAAAATGCTGCCAACTTTCTTCTGATGTGAAGGATCGTCCTTTATTCTAATTATAGATCTCTCTTGGTGTAAGGTAAAAATATTCTTTCTTTTTTGACATTAGGTTGATAGTAAGATAGTAGAGTTTATTTTGCCAAGTACATGTTAAAAACTGTCAAACTTAGGTTGGACCCGTCCTTTTAATTTTTTAATATTGAGAGTCCATATTAAGTGGTACAAAAGCTTGGAGACCACTGAAACCCAGTGCAGGCTGAACAAATTTCCATTCCCAGTGCTAGCCTAAGTTACTCATGCCTGACATTTACAGAAAAAAAAAAAAGTAGTAAACTAATTATCTTTCATTAATTAAAAGAACATATTTTACTTTATATGTTTCCCTAAGATTTTAATTAAAATACAGTAGTTCTCCCTTACCCGTGGGGGATGTTAAAAGACTCCCAGTAGATGTCTGAAACCTTAGGTAGTGCTAAATCCGATAAAGACTGCTTTTTCCCCATACATAAATATCTATGATAAAGCTTTATTTACAAATTAGGCACAGTAAGAGGTTAACAACAATAAGTAATAAAATAGAACAACTGTAACAACATACAGTAATAAAAGTTATGTATATGAAATGTTTCTTTCTCTCAAAATGTCTTGTACTGCATTCTACCCATTTAATATTTTTGGACCACAGTTGACTGTGGGTAACTAGAACTGTAAAAAGCAAAACTGCAGATAAGGATGGACTACTGTGATTGAAAGAAGTATGCCACACAGAATGTTACAAAAATACCAAAGAATTACAGGCAGACAGCAGATAATGAGAATTCTTTTAAAAAGAGACACAAAATAGACAAGAAAAATAAACCATTTTTATATACACTATTTGTACCTTAATTATAAACCGTGGCAGTAAAAGCTTTCCGAACATTGGCAAGAAAAGCTGAAAAATTGTTGGTCTTCCTTACATTCTCTTGAAATTCTGCTAGGCCCTCAAGATGAGGGGCACTATCTGACACTAGGGAAAAAAAAAAAAATCAAAGACAATTAGAATAGATTTTTTATGGCAGAGAAGTGTTTCTAATTTAGATGCTCTCATCTGGTTTGAATGTCAATTCCATCTTAATGAAATTCTTTGAGCAAAAAAGGATACACTTGATTTTCACATGCCAACTATCTTTTGGATCTTTCCTTCATTTAATCTCTAAATATTCAAATCTGAAGTACTATAATCTTGCTTTAAATTTAAACAGATGGCACTCAAGGATTGAGAGTTTAGTGATGCAGAATGACCCTGCCCATCATCTTAAACCTATATATTTTAACTATTTAAACTTTTTTTTTAAAACTGTTAAGTCATTTTTATCTGCAAAACTTTGGTCTGACTTTTCATTTCTGACCACTGGATTTGAAAAAAAAAAAAAAAATTGTTCTTTTTTTTTTTTGAGACAGAGTCTTGATTTGTCACCAAGCCTGGAAGTGCAGTGGTGCGATCTCAGCTCACTGCAACCTCCGTCTCCTGGGTTCAAGCAATTTTCTTGCCTCAGCTTTCTGAGTAGCTGGGATTACAGGTAACATGTATGTGCAGCTAACTTATATATTTTTAGTAGAGACAGGGTTTCGCCATGCTGCCCAGGCTGGTCTTGAACTCCTGACCTCAAGTGATCCGCCCGCCTTTGCCTCCCAAAGTGCTGGAATTACAGGCGTGAGCCACCATGCCCAGCCTGAAAAAAGAACAATTTTCAGTGCCTAGCCTTAATAATTTACAATTATGAAAGAAATATCTAGAATTTTCCAAGTGAAATGGCAGGCATTAGAAAATGTGGTTGCTATTCCAAGAGTGGTATTTACAGGGGCTATTAATCAAATGAGACTCAAAGTCACAAATAACAGTATTATTCTTGTATGTAGTTGTACCACCTGGTACACTGGGACAAGTCTCCAGTGAAAGGGGTCAAAGGAAAAGAAATTCACCCATTATCAGATTTCCAGCTCTCGGGTACAGACTGCTTAGGAAACAAGGTCCATGACCACAGCAGAGAAACAACAGCAAAGGGCATCTGGTCCAAAATGTATCCTGTATATTCTATTGTAATATACTATCATGTACTATCAGATTATACCATAAGAGAATATCCAATTTAGAGAAAATTGAAAAGCTAGATAAGAGGTTTTTGGGGCTTGCTTTTTAAAATCTAGCACTAATTAGATTGGAAGATATTTATGTAGAGAGAAAAAAACCCAAACATCTGTATATGAATCAGATTCTCAAAATATAAATTCCCTAGGAACAGGAACTGAGCCACCAGGGCACAGGGCTATGCTAGCTCAGCAGTTCACCTGAGTGTCTGTCAGCTACAAAGGCTTTAAGATGATAGCACAGGTGTAATGAGCTGAGAACCATTTTTATGAATTCCAATAAATTAAGGATTACTTGTACAGGGGCATTAGAAGAATAAACAAGAGATAAACATATTTCTATTCCCTTCTTGTTCACATTATTATCAAAGATATATATTCCTTATAAATCAAAGGCCTTTTGGCCAGCTGCAGAATCAGTAACTAACCTTTATTATCAATGGGTGAGATTTGCAGGATGAAATAGTTTTTCAAAAATGTATTTTTGGGAAAATAAATTGTTAAATTCTGGTGATTTAACATGTGACTTTAAAGTGATCTACTTGGATAAGTTCTAATATTCACATTTAAGCAGCCATATTCTTTAAAGCTTCAGTTTTTAAAAAAGTTATCTAAAAGGAAAATTCATATTTGCACATGAATGCAGTGATTTTTAGATTTTTCAGACACTCTGGCACTGTGCCATCCTGAACAGATGCTACTTATTAAGGTTCCTAGACAATATCTATAAATCAAGACTATATTCACTTCCTTTAGAAGACTATAACCCAAGAAGCAAGACTGAAAAAGGAAGCAATAGAGTCTGGAGCTATTGCTTTCCTCCATATTACTTTATATTCTGATTGAAATAATATTTTGGAATGCCAATCTTAAATACCAGTTAGGAGATATTAGTACATACCTTCATAGTCCCTTGCTTCATTTAGATGCAGGGAAAACATAAATGGGCTCTCAGGATTCTTAGGGTCAATATTAGTGAATATAAACTGCAATTTCTCACCTGAAAAGAGATCGAACTATTTGGTGTGTCAAAGCTTTCAATAGCGATACCCTTTCTTACTCCATCTTGAATCAATATCTGCACTGCTAAGCATGTACAGTCACGTAACCAACATTTCCAAATGCAGAAGTTACAAATTCATTTTAAAATATATTATAGTTTCAATATGACATCAAAAATACAGTCAACAAAAGAAAAGCTAGATAAATTGGACTTTGTTAAAATTAAAAACTTTTGTCCTTCAAAGAACACTATCAAGAGAAGGAAAAGACAACCTAAAGAATGGGAGAAAATATTTGCAAATCATTTATCTGATAAAGGTTGAATACATAGAATGTATTTAAAACTCCTACAAAACTAAAAACCACCCAATTCAACAATGGGCAAAACACCTGAAAGAACATTTCTCCAAAGAATATATAAAAATGCCCATTAAGTACCTGAAAAGATGTTCAACATCATTAGTCATTATGTAAATGCAAGCCGAAACTACAATGAGATACCATTTCATACCCAGTAGGATGGCAAATAAATAAATGGAAAATAACCGTGTTGGTGAGGATGTGGAGAAACTGGAACCCTAGTACATTGCTGGTAGAAATGTAAAATGGTACAGCCACTGTGAAAAACACTTTGGCAGATCCTCAAAAAGTTTAAATATAGAATTACAATATGACCCAGCAATTCCACTCCTAAGTATATATCCAAAAGAATTGAAAACAGACTCAAGTAGATAACTGTATGCCAATGTTCATAGCAGCATTATTCATAGTAGCCCAAAAGTGGAAATAACCCAGTGTCCACCAACAGATGAATGGATATAGTATATACATACAATGGAACATTGTTCAGCCATAAAATGGAATGAATTTGGCAGCTGTGGTCTTTTTTATGATTCACTAGGAGAACTCACAGGATTCACTCAGCAGCATATGGCCATACTCAGGGCTATGGTTTATTACAGCAAAAGGATATAACAAAATCAGCAAAGGGAAATGGTACATGGGGTACAGTCCAAGGAGAACCAGGTACAAGCTTCCAGAGCCTCTAATGAGCTTCCTGGTAGACAACACTTCACATGTGTTGTCGCAATTTGATGCTGAAGGGATTCGCACATCCTGTTTGACTGTACTGGGTTAGGAGTCTTGAAAGCTTGTGCCAGGTTTCCTGTAGACTTTGCTCCATGTGCTATTGTTTCTTTGCTGATTCTGTTCTGTATCCTTTTGCTGCAGTAAATCTTAGCCATGAATATGACTATATTCTAATTCCTTCTAGTGAATCACCAAAGCTAAGAGTGATCTTGGGAAGCCCAGACACAACAGACATTGGCGTACATTAGCGATGTACATGTGATATACATGCAACAGGCATCAAAATATTCATGTGTTTTAGCCTAGCAATTCCTCTCTGGGAAACAATACTATGAAAAACCACACAAAGAAAACAGGAAAGTCAATGCTCACCGGTTTACAATAGTCCCCCTTTACCCACCAGGGAGAAATACATTCCAAGACCCTCAACAGATGCCTGAAACCACAGATAGTACCAAACCCTATGTAAACAGATGCTCCTTGACTTACAATGGCATTATGTGCCAATAAACACATCAAAAGTCAAAAACCTTGTAGGGCAAAAATGCACTTACCACCCTGATACACTGATTATAAAGTCAAAAAATTGTAAGTTGAACTATCGTAAGTCAGGGACTGTCCATACTATGTTTTTTCCTATACATACGTACCTATGATAAAGTTTAAGTTGTAAATTAGGCACAGGAAGAGATTAATAACAACTAATAATAAAATAGAACAATTAGAACAACATACTATAATAAAAGTTATAGTTATCTGAATGTGGCTTCTCTCCCTCTCAAAATATCTTATTGTACTATACTCATCCATTTAATATTGTCAGACCATGGCTGAACATAGGTAACAGAAACCGTGAATAAGGGGGGATACCTGTATTTCTAAAACTGAAAAAACTGGCAGATTCCAAATGTTGGTAGAAGCAAAATATGTGTTAAACAATAGATAAATGGTTGAATAAACTATGCTATATGAATAGAATGAATTATTATACCACTATTTAAAAATTACCATTATGAAGGCTATAGCAACTGAGGAAATGCTCATAATACAATGTTGATAGGAACCACAAAAATTATTTGCATGTTGACAATCCTGCCAAAAATACATTTATTAAAATACTGAATGATAAATAACTAGAGCATCAGTAACTATGTTAGAATAATTTAAAAATTGTAATTTTTTCCTATTTTCTAAAAAGTTAATGTCATCATTTTAGTTGAAAATATTTTTTAAATTCTCCTCTATTTAAGAAAAGACATACTTTTCTAATCTCCTGTGTTTTATTTATATTAACAAACTTACCATAAATTTTTCGAATTTCTAGTCCAAGTCGATCTTTATACAAGTCTGCAGATTTCTGCAGCCTTTTCAACCTCTCTGCATTCGCTTTATTAGCAGTAGAAATAGCTGTGATTAAAAAACACACACATATTAAATGTTTTAAATAGTAAATTAATGCTGAGTTAATTTTTTAAACTTAAAATCGACTATAAAATGATGCCAAGCCTATAAATCTGCTTTCATTTATTGTTTCTATATCTACCAGTTAGCTAAAAGAAGTTTTTGTTCATTCAAGTTGGAAGGAAAAACTGCCCAAGAAAATGTATACAGATAGTGAGAAGAATAAGCCTTGTCTTGCTTTATTATGTAGTAGCATAAATAAATAGGCCAGGGATTCGTATGGCTGGCATAGAAATAAACAGACTTCATTTATACTATTGTGCTTTTTCTAGATAACCAATTGCTTCATGGGAAAATGTTCTATTCCTTTAAGTGTAACTATTTCTTATAAGAGGTCAGCCTTATTTCAGGAAAAAAAAAGTTTTTTCTTTTTCTTTTTTTTTTAAGTTAGTACAATAGTCCCTAAGTATACTTTAAAGTAGCACAATAGTCCCTAAGTAATGAGAAAAATAATTTCACAATTTAGACTTGGTTAAGAACTCCACATGAAAAAGCATTAACAAAACAAACTTTGCTATTTTCAGAAGATTTGAAGAATAGATTACCTAGTTTGTGAGCAAACAAGGCTTCTTTCTAAAAGATGCATTCATCTGAATATGAAAGTTCTTTATACAAAAGAGATTTTGCAGCATAAAAAGAGCACTTAATATTACCTAGCAGAGAATGTATGGTCAATAAATATTTGTTGCATTAAGTACACTATGGCTTGTCCAAAGCAAATTTTATTTAGGGACACCACTTCTCACTCTGCTTAATTAAAACCTTTTATCAGCCGGGTATGGTGGCTCACGCCTGTAATCCCAGCACTTTGGGAGGCTGAGGCAGGTGGATCACCTGAGGTCAGGAGTACAAGACCAACCTGGCCAACATGGTGAAAACCCTGTCTCTACTAAAAATACAAAAATTAGCCAGGTGTGGTGGCAGGTGCCTGTAATCCCAGATACTCGGGAGGCTTTGGCAGGAGAATTGCTTGAACCTGGGAGGTGGAGGTTGCACTGAGTCAAGATCGTGCCATTGCACTCCAGCCTGGGCAACAAGAGTGAAACTCTGTCTCAGGAAAAATAAAAATAAAAATAAATAAATAAAACCTCATATCAATTTCATTATTACTGATTATATTAAAAATCACAAGAGAAGGCCCTTTAAGTTAAGGAAATAAAACACAGTTAGCTAACTTTAATGACATCTTGCAGAGATGAGTGGCTGGTTATGCCCTGAGGTACTGTAATCCATTTTTAGCAATGAATTTGAACAGGCAAGATGTACTTAATAATGGTGAACCGTCACCACTTTCCATTTTAGATCAGTATGTTTACAACAGGAAACTTACTTTCCTTCTTCCTAGAATATTCTTCCTTAAGATCCTGGATATTTGCAGTCAGTACTTCCAATTCCTGCTTTTTGCCTTTTACTTCAGCAATCAATTTTAACAAGTTATCCTTTTTTTCTTGAATGAGCTTATTTTGCCTGCTGATCTCTGTAAGAAGCACAAGGTATTAGCTAGAATATGCTTTGCTCTCTGACATGTATCTAAGAAAAGGCCAAAGTTTACTAACTTTCATAAAGATTAATAAAGAACGTTTCGACTGCTAAGCATTTTCTAATGATTCAAAATTTATAAAAGACAAAAAAGAAAAAAAATCCTAATCTATTTTTTCCTACTCATCTTTAAAAAAAGTGAGATAGAAAAGCTTCTTAAAATGAGAATACCAAATTAAACCAAGAAACAGAAAATCAAAAGATCATGACCTTTGCAGCTCCCCACTCCCAATAAGTACAGAAATAAAAACTACCATCAAAGATAACCAAACTCTATTTTTATTTTTATATTTTTTTGAAACACGGTCTCGCTGTTGCCCAGGTTGGAATGCAGTGGCACAATCACTACTCCTTGCAGCCTCCCACCTTAGCCTCCTGAGTACCTGGGACTACAGGCACATGCCACATCATGCCTGGCTGATTTTTAAATTGTTTTGTCTCACTATGTTGCCCAGGCTAGTCTCAAACTCTTAGGCTCAAGCAATCCTCCTACCTCAGACTCTCAAAGTGCTGGGATTACCAGGGCTAGCCACCACGCCTGGCCAACAACCAAACTCTAGAAGATGGCTTTACACAGTGCTTTGAGGAAAAGGCTCACTCTAATGCTATATAAATTATTCTGGAACATACCAAAAGACAGAAATAAGTGAAGGAAGACAGGTGGGCAGGCAAAGCTTACAATGTAAGCATAATTCTAAAGCTAAAACAAAAAATTAAAGATAGCACTGGCCCTCTACCCACAACTATATAAACTAATCTCACTTAAAAACATAGGTGCAAAGATGCTCAACAAAATATTAACTTACATTAAAAATAGTCCACCAAGAGCAAATATAGTTTGTTCTAAGGATTTTATATAGTGAAGCTGTAATATTAGGAAAATCTATCACATGAATAAAAATTGAAGGAACATTTCATGTGAATTCAGCATCTACTCCTGATACTGATTCTTAAACTATAAATGGAAGGACATTTAACATGATAGAAACAAATCAAAAAACCTTTCAAATCTCATAATATATATTTGGCATTTCCAAAAGGAATAAAATAGATGCCAGTTAGCACTATTATTTAATATTTCCCTAGAAGTTTCTGGCCAAGACAAGATATTTAGCTGGTAAAACTATAAGGAAAAAAAAGAACTATTTTTCATTATATGTAGACAATAGACATCTATCTAGAATACTCAGAAAAATCTACTGAAAACCTATCAGAATTTGTGGTACTACACACCAAAAAAATCAATAGTTTTTGTACATAACACCAGTGATTAATACATAGGTAAGAATAGATGTTTATACCAATATTAATAGCTGTAATATTCGTTTTTGCGCTTTGTTTTTATTGGTTTTATTAGTTTTTGCTATTCTGTGCTATTTTTAAGTACTGGCATACCTTGGCGATATTGCAAGTTCTATTCCAGATCACTGTGATAAAGCGAATATTGCAATAAAGCAAGTCACACAAATGTTTTGGTTTCCCAGTACATAGAAAAGTTGTTTTACACTATATTGTAGTCTATTAGGCGTGCAATAGCATTATGGCTAAAAAACCAATGTACATATCTTAATTAAAAATATTTTATTGCTAAAAAATGCTAATAATCATCTGAGCCTTCAGTAGGTCCTAAACTTTTGCAGGGGGAGGGTCTTGCCTTGATGTTGATGGCTGCTGACTGATCAGGGTGGTAGTTGCTGAAGGCTGGGGTGGCTATGGCAATTTATTACAATAGGATAACAACAAAGTTTGCTGCATCAATCAACTCTTTCATGAAAGATTTCTCTGCAGCATACAATGGTGTTTGACAGCATTTACCCCTGGTAGAACTTCTTTCAAAATGGGAGTCAGTCTTCTCAAACCTTGCTGCTACTTTATCAACTAAGTTTACGTAATAGTCTAAATCCTTTGTTGTCAAACAATGTTCACAGCATCTTCACCAGGAGTGGATTCCATTCCATAATACCACTTTCTTTGCTCATCCATAAGAAGCAACTCCTTATCCACTCAAGTTTTATCATGAGATGGCAGCAATTCGGTCACATCTTCAGGCTCCACTTCTAAATCTAGATCTCTTGTGATTTCCACCACATCTGTAGTTACTTTCTCCATTGAAGTATTGAACCTCTCAAAGTCATCCATGAGGGTTAAAATCAACTTCTTCCAAGTTCTTGTTCATGTTGATATTTTGACCTCTTCCTGTGAATCATGAATGTTTTATGGCATCTAGAATGGTGAATCCTTTCTCTGGAAGGTTTTCAATTTATTTTGCCCAGATCCATCAGAGAAAATCACTATTTGTGGTAGCTATAGCCTTATTTCTTAAATAATGAGACAAGAAAGTCAAAATTACCCCTTGATCCATGGGCTGCAGAACGGATGTTGTCTTAGCAGGCATGAAAACAACATTAATTTCCATCAGCACTCTCAGGTGATCAGATGCATTGTTAATAAGCAGGAATATTTTGAAAGGCATCTTTTTTCCTGAGCAGAAGTTCTCAACAGTGGGCCTAAAATATTCAGTAAACTATGCTATATACACATGTGCTGTCATCCAGGCTTTGCTGTTCCATTTATAGAACATAGGCAGAGTAGATTTAGTACAATTCTTAAGGGCCCTAGGATTTGGGGAATGGCAAGTGAGCACTGGCTTTAACTTACAGTCACCAGTTGCATTAGTCCCTAAAAACAGTCAGCCTGTCCTTTGAAGCTTCAAAGCCAGGTGTTGACTTCTCTCTAGCTATGAAAGTCTTAGATGGCATCTTCTTCCAATAGAAAACTGTTTCATCTACATCAAGAATCTGTTCTTTAATGATCTGTTCATTCAATGATCTTAGCTAGAAAATTTGCTGTAGCTTCTACATTAGCACTGCTGCTTTCATCTTACACTTTTATGTTATGGAGGCAGCTGCTTTCCTTAAATCTCATGAACCAACTTCTGCTAGCTTCAAACTTTTCTTCTGAAACTTCCTCATCTTTCTCAAGTCTTCACAGAATTGAAGAGGGCTAGAGTCTCACCCTGGATTAGGCTTTTGCTTAAGTGAATGTTGTGGTTTGTTTGCTCTTCTATTCAGGCCACTAAAACTTTCTCTACATTAACAATAAGGCTGTTTCTCTCTTATCATTCATGTGTTCACTGAATTAGCACTTTTGCTAACTGGCGCAAGAGGCCAAGCTTTCAGCCTTTCTCAGCTTCTAACACACTTTCCCACTAAGCTTAATCATTTCTAGCTTTTGCTTTAAAGTGAGAGACCTATGACTCCTTCTCTCAGTTGAACACTTAGAGGTCACTATAGGGTTATCAATTGGCCTAATTTCAATACTGCTGTGTCTCAGGGACTAGGGAGGCCCAAGGAGAGGAAGAATGACAGGAATAGCTGGTCGGTGAAGCAGTCAGAAGTCACTCAACATTTATCCATTAAGTTCGTCATCTTATATGGGTGTCATTCATGGCACTTAAAACAATTACAACAGTAATGTAAAAGATCACTGATTATAGAGCACCACAAGAAATATAATAATGATAAGTTTGAAATCTTGTGAGAATTACCAGTATGTGATAGACATGAAGTCAGCACATGCTGATGGAAAAACGGTGCCCATAGACTTGCTTGACACATGGTTGCCATTAACCTTTAATTTGTAAAAATTGCAATATCTGTAAAGTGCAATAAAGGCAAGTGCAATTCAACAAGGTATCCATGTACCAAAATACTGGCCTTTTACATCTGTCTCACATATTGGCCAGCACCTCATTACTCCTTCTTGGCTTTAATCCCTCTACCCTCCCTGCCTTCCCCATGTCCCTGTCACTATCTGTACAAGTTCTTCTTGCCCTAGCCCTCTTAAACACTCAGCTTCTGCAACTACCCACCCCTTTCTCCTGCACATGCTCAAAATAAAAACAATAATGCCTGTGCATAAACCTGGCCAGACCTCTCTGCTGGGAGAATAACCCTGGCACGGCCACTTCTTCCTCTGTTTGTCGGAAGAAAGATACAACTGCTGCTACTTGGGGCCCACTGCCCAGAGACAGTGTCCCCAAAGTGTCCATCAGGGGACTAAATAAGGCAGGAAGGCACAAAAAGCCTAAGAGCTCTAGGGCAGAGGTTACCAAGGTCAAATAACCAGAGCCAGTAGAGCTCAAGGGTGCTTTATAATGTGCTTTTGAATTTTTGAGTTAAAGATTTAGTTTTACTAATACTTAAATGAAATCTATGGGGGGAGGGGGGAGGGATTGCATTGGGAGTTATACCTGATGTAAATGACGAGTTGATGGGTGCAGCACACCAACATGGCACAAGTATACATATGTAACAAACCTGCACGTTATGCACATGTACCCTACAACTTAAAGTATAATAATAATAAATACATTAAAAAAAAAAAAAGAAATCAGATCAAAAAAAAAAAAAAGAAATCTAAACACTTTAAAATCAAATGTCAGTTAGTAATACCAGTAGTCTAGAACTGTATCAAATAAACTAAACTATCTACACTGTCATTTAATTCCAGTATTTTAATTACAAGTAAATATGTGCTCCACGGATGAGTAATTTTGTTCTCAAAGTTAAACAAGTTAGTCCACCACCAAATTTATGAAGACCTTAAATACCATAAATCTTCAAAAGAGAAATACACTATGATCTGTTTCCCAAATCGAAGTGAGCATGGAATTCTCAGTGCTTGAACAACATCTCTCAAGACAAGCATTCCTCAGGCAACAGGGAATTCTCGTTTATAGAGGTAACAAACAGAAAATTCAGAATCAACCTAGATCAAGAAATATGTAGCCTCTGTTTGAAAAAAACTGCAAAGCTTGTCTGAGACACATATTTGATCTGGATATATGAAGAGATATTTTATGCTTCTAAATATTATAAAAGACATGCCAAACAAATGTTGGCATTTTTAGGAAGTTAATATGATAAATGAAATATCAAATCAATGTTCAAGAGGTAGATTATTCTCTAAACAGTGCTGAAATCCAAAGTAAATTCTTTAGTCTTTTACTACTTTTTTAAAAGAAGAGGAAAAAGACTCAGCAGTTCAGTAACTTGCCCAAAGCTGTATTTGTTAGGATGAAATAATAAGGGCCAGGCACGGTGGCTCACGCCTGTAATCCCAGCACTTTGGGAGGCTGAGGCAGGCAGATCACGAGGTCAGGAGATCAAGACCATCCTGGCCAACGTGGTGAAACCCTGTCTCTGCTAAATATACAAAAATTAGCTGGGTGTGGTGATGTGTGCCTGTAATCCCAGCCACTCAGGAGGCTGAGGCAGGAGAATAGCTTGAACCAGGGAGTCAGAGGTTGCAGTGAGCTGAGATTGCGCCACTGCTCCAGTCTGGTGACAGGGCGAGACTCCGTCTCAAAAATAAATAGACTGCATTCAAACTCAGGTCTTGACTTCAAAGACAATGCTTTGCTCATTAAACTATCCTCTCCCAACAATGGGCTACCATTTTAATCTCAAGAGGAAGAGACAAATACAAATTCCTAAGAAAAAAAACAGACAAAGGCATAAACAGATGAAACACAGAATGCAGATGGTTACTAAATATGGAAGATAATTTAACCTCAGATTAATCACAGAAATGCAAGTAAAGCAGTAAGATTTCAATTTTCATTTATTACAACAATGTTTACAAAAATAACAACAAATGTTGAGAGGAATGCAAAATGCTAAGGTCCTTCTAGAAAATATTTTTGACATTGTAAAATAAAAGAGCCTTAAGAGTATTCACCTCCTTTGACCCAACAATTTCATTTTTACAAAGTTACCCTAGGAAAATAGGCTATATGCAAATATTTATATTAAAAAATTCTTTTTCAGAATTTATAATGAAAAACTGAAAACATCTTCAATGGCTAAAAAGTAAATGATTTTTAAAACATGGTATATCAATAAAATGGAATGTATTTTCAAAAAAATAGGAATGTGGGAAAATACTCTCAAAGTTGGAAAAAAAAGATAGTTATATAGATACCATGAATATAATTATGTTAAAAATCTACATAGCTCATGAAAAATAAAAGCTAGAAAGTCATTTTGTTAAATGTGGTTCTCAACATTACAGGTTAAAATTTTGTTTACTTTTCTGTATGTTCTAAGAATATGAACATGATCATATATTATGTCAAGTATAATTTAAAAATAAACATCTTACTAGAAAGAAAAATGCTACTCTTTAAAGATAAGAATTAAGTAGAATTGTACTATACAAGAAATCCAGATTGAAAGTCAAAGTTCTCAATTCTGATCCAGCTCGTCAGTTGTTACTCAAGGACCTCCGTCAAAATCACAACTTCTGAAACTCTTTTCCTCAATTGTAAAACAGGGATAACAGTGGCTACCCCATTCCCTGGGGTTAGAGTATCCAGTAATAATAACACAAAAACTTTTAAAGTAGGGACACATAAATACTACATATAAGAGTGTTTTCATTATAACATTTGAAGAACTGTGTGAATTTGGCCCCCCTGATGCTGTGTGACAATTTTTTTTGAGACAGAGTCTCACTTTGTCTCCAGGCTGCAGTGTAGTGCCATGATCTTGGCTCACTGTAACCTCTGCCTCCCAGGTTCAAGCTATTCTCCTGCCTAAGCCTCCCGAGTAGCTGGAACTACAGGTGCGCACCACTATCCCTAATCTTTGTATTTTTAGTAGAGACGGGGTTTCACCATGTTGGCCAGGATGGTCCTGATCTTTTGACCTCGTGATTCACCCGCTTTGGCCTCCCATAGTGCTGGAATTACAGGCGTGAGCTACCGCGCCCGGCCTGCTGTGTGACTATTATTGCATGTGTACACACTTGGTTGTCTTATTCCCAGGATCAACATTTCAAACTTTCACTCCTACTCGCCAGAGGAACCCTTCCTTGCGTTTTCACTCCAATGCAGGTCAGTATGGTACAATGGAAAGAGCACAGACACTATGGTTGCAATCTTAGATCCTCTATCTACCCCCAGACCTTAGGCAAGTTTCTTAACCTCAGTGAGCTTCAATTTCCTCATCTGTAAAACAGGGATAATCTCTGTCTTAGACAGACTTCAGGGTTTATACTAACTTAAAAGCCACCCCATAGTAAATGACTCTCACCTTCAACAGATGATCTTCCTTCTTGTGATAATTAGAATTTATGGCTCCAGAACTTTAGGCTATTTTGTTCTCTGCAGTATCTTCCTAGAAGATTACCTGGTATAGAGCAGTAGCTCAACAAGTATTTAGCCAGTGAACAGATTCCCTCCACCTTTCTTATTCCCAAAATAATATCTACTTCAGTCTTTACCTTACTGGATCTACGTGTGACTTCCAGTGTTGACAACACCCTTTCTTGCTTCTCTCCTCTTTTAGTTTCAGTGACCTTCTCTCTTACTTCCTCTGTTCTCCAATTACTAAGTCTGTCTTTACTGGTCCCTTCCATTTACCCCTCTCTCAAACTGTAGAGAAAACATAAGGCTTTCAAGATGAGTGAGGCTTCTGGAGTTAACCTGATGATCAAATCATAATCTCTCTGGGACTGTAATATCAGTACTGTAGGAATAATAATAATAAATAATACCAACCCTGGACAACTGTCATGAGGACTGAAGGAGATGGTCAATGTAAGACATTTAGCACAGTATCTGGCATACAGTAATGAGTAAATAAATATTATTACTAACCAAGGCTACCTTCTTCTACTCTACATATTCTTCCATAGCTTCAACTCCCCAAATTGATTAAAGACTCACAAATCCCATCTTCAGCAAAGACCGCTTTCCTGGCTGGCTTCCAGATGAATATATCCATTGCCTACCAGATATCGCCACCTGAAGACTTGCTGCATAATAAACTCAACATATTCACCCAACACATTTAAAATTGAACCCTGTATGTTTCCTTCCCACCTATAAAAACATGCTCCTCCTCTCTTTCAACCCCTCACTTAGTAAATGCATCACCACTGATTCATACTCCATGTCAGAAAGAATCATCCTAGACCACAACATACTCTCACCTTCAGGCCAACAGTCTTGAGTCGAAGTCCTCAGACCTGTCACTGGTCCAAGCCATACTCATTATGTGCCTGTACTATTACACTAAGTTTTTCCTTTAACTGGTCTCTTTATGGACAACAGTCTCACTCCCCTCCTGTTTATTGTGCATGATTACTAGATTGCTTCTTCTGAAATAAAAATCCAATATCATTTTCCAGGTTGAAATCCTGCAGCAACTCTTTATCTCCTGAAAAAGTCTAACCCCCTTTGCCCAACATGGAATGTCCACCATCTGGCCAACCAGTTCTACCAGCCACTTCTCCGCCACTCCCCATCCACAGTGTATCTAGCCATCCCAGAACCTAACAAGCTCTCGTGTTCCTGCCACATTTCATGTGCTGTTTCCTCTTCCTAGAATGTAGTGTTGACTCTGTTAAACATCCCTAACTCTTCTGTATGTGATCTCCTCCAAAGTAGCGTGGTATAATCAGACTGTAGGTTCAAATCATATTTCTCTTCATTATCAGCTATCTAACCTTGAGCAAGCTGCTTAACCTCTCTGTGCTTATTTTGTCATAAAAGTCTAACATGTAAGACTAAAAGCAATATCTATACCTCTTAGGGTTGTTGTGAGGATCCATGAGTCAATATATGCAAAGAGCTTAGAACAGGGCCTGGCACGTGGTATACAAGATAATGGTTAGCTATTAAATATCCTGCAATCCTCACTGGAAGAATCAAACCCTCCAGATTCCATCCTCATCCTCACACAGCATCTATTACATTATTATAACAACAATTACAATTTTTTTTTTTTTTTTTTTGGAGATAGGGTCTCACTCTGTCGCCCAGGCTGGAATGTAGTGGCATCACAGCTCACTGCAACCTTGACCTCCTGGGCTCAAGAGATCCTCCTGCCTCAGCCTCCTGAGTAGCTGGGACTACAGGTGTCCGCCACCACACCTGGCTAACTTTTCCTTAATGTTTGTAAAGACAAGGTCTCACTATATTGCCCAGGCTGGTCTTGAACTCCTGGGCTCAGGCAATCCTCCTGCCTCGGCCTCCCAAAATGCTGAGATTATTTTGGCTCAAGCCATTGAGCCTGGCACAATATATTTTAAGTGTGGTTTCCCCATCTATATCCTCCACAATATTGTGAGTAGATTATACTTTATGCACTGTTTTCTCCTAACTGCTGGGCAATAGCCGTCGTATGTTCATTGAATTAATTAAACTTGGGTAAATTGTATTTCTGTTCAAGTATAAACTGATTTTTTTTTTTTTTTTTTTGAGATGGAGTCTCGCTCTGTCGCCCAGGTTGAAGTGCAGTGGCACAATCTGGGCTCACTGCAAGCTCCGCCTCCTGAGTTCACGTCATTCTCCTGCCTCAGCCTCCTGAGTAGCTGGGACTACAGGCACCGGCCACCACGCCAGGCTAATTTTTTGTATTTTTAGTAGAGATGTGGTTTCACCATGTTAGCCAGGATGGTCTCGATCTCCTGACCTCATGATCCACCCGCCTCAGCCTCCCAAAGTCCTGGGATTACAGGCCAAGTATAAACTGATTTTTAAAAGAAAAATATTGATAACGCTTTTAGATTTTAGACTATATAGAGCATAACTTCACACTATAGATAATCTTTAAGAGTACACTTTGAGACTCACAGTAGTAAAACTGACAGTTCCAAACTTAATTTTCTAATGCCTAGGGATCCTACAAAGAGGTAAGAACTCAAACTCAATATCACTCTTTCACACACATGCAAACAAAAGTGGTTTTCCTTTTTGCTTATGGTTACAGAGGGAATGAGAGAAGCAGTGAAGGGCATGGAAGCTTCAGGGCAGATTAGAAAGTAAACATGGATAGGCCGGGTGCGGTGGCTCATGCCTGTAATCCCAGCACTTTGGGAGGCCGAGGTGGGCGGATCACCTGAGGTCAGGAGATTGAGACCATCCTGGCTAACACAGTGAAACCCCATCTCTACTAAAAATACAAAAAAGTCGCGCATGGTGGTGCACGCCTGTAGTCCCAGCTACTTGGGAGGCTGAGGCAGGAGAATCAATTGAACCCAGGAGGCAGAGGTTGCAGTGAGCTGAGATCGTGCCACTGCACTCCAGCCTGGGCAACAGAGTGAGACTCCATCTCAAAAAAAAAACAAAACAAAACTAGTAAACATGAGTAAAGTAAAAGTCTAGCAAATAATCTACTCGGGTAACAAAGTCAAATACCTTCATGGGTCACACAGCAAGTGAAGTGGGTAAGTCAAGGCTACCCATTTTGCAAATGAAAGAACATATGCCCCATGTAAGGACATTCTAGTCTAATATTGTTTAAAACATGATGCCTTTAAACCGAGTATCTCTAGTGGAATTTGAACTGTGGACACAAGTTTGTGTCCTGTGTGTAAGAACTCAGTAAAAACTGCCAGGTCTCAGTAAAAGCTGCTGATTCACTCTGGACAACCTGGAGAGTGGTAGAAATAAGATGGCAAGAATAGGAGTAAAACTATGGAGAGAAACACTGACAGAGTACTAACAGAGCTGAGAGAACTCCAGCTTTTCAATCCCCAGGCTGGGATTTCCAACGTGAAAACTCATCTTTTAAAAATTACTGGCATTTATACCTCGGCACTGACAAATCCCACAAGTATAGTGCTGAGTGAAAAAATGGACAGAAGACATACGAGAGAATGCTATTTATATAACATTCAAAAACATAATACTAGAGGCCAGGCACAGTGGCTCACACCTGAAATCCCAGCACTTTGGGAGGCCAAGGTGGGCAGACCGCTTGAGCCCAGGAGTTTAAGACCAGCCCACACAACATGGTGAAATCCCATCTCTACAAAAAATACAAAATTAGCCAGGCGTGGTGGCATGCACCGGTGGTCCCAGCAACTTAGCAACCACTCAAGTGGGAGTGTCACTTGAGCCCAGGAGGTCAAGGCTGAAGTGAGCCCAGATCATGCCACTGCACTCCAGCCTGGCTGACAAAGTGAGACGCTGTCTCAGAAAACAAAAAACCTCCATAATACTAAACAATATATTGATAGGTTAGTTGTGGAAGGTGGGAGAAGAAGGTGTAACGTAGGATGTTCTTTCTTAAGTTGTATGGTATGTCAATGTTTATTCCTATATATAAGCACATGTATATGTGTTAATGTGTATGTATTTTGTGTGTGTATATGTCTCTCTCTCTCTCTCTCTCTCTCTCTCTCTATATATATATATATTTTTAATTTTTTGTAGAGATGGGGTTTCACCATGTTGCTTGGGCTGGTCTTGAACTCCTGAGCTCAAGGGATCCACCCATCTTGGCCTCCCAAAGTGTTGGGATTACAGGCATGAGCCACCACATGTATATGTGTGTGTGTGTGTGTGTGTGTGTATACATATACACATATATATACACATATATAAACATGTATATATACACACACACAACATATACGCACTTGTGCACACAAAATATGTTGTCTTACTTGTATGAGATTTCATGATAAAGACGTATTATCTAAAAAAACCCATGATTTATACTTTTTCACATACGATTTTGATATTCCAGAAACATCTCAACCATTCGTTCTTCTTCCTTTAATTTCACAGACAGCTTTTCTGAAAGAGAAATTGAATTTTCAATTCAGCTGAAATGATGCTAAAAAATAAACTAGAACAGCAAAAACAGCATGATACAAGTTAACATTAGGTACCTGCAAATGCTTTGATGGAGTCCTTGTAGGTATCTCTTAGTCCCGCCATCTGACAGGAGGTGTCCGTACTTTTGAATTTATTCCAAAATTCATTTATGCTTTTATCGAACAGTGCCAGTTCATCCTCTACCATTATGTAGGACAATGCTAAAAACAGAATACACATTGCATTTTTTAAGTTACTGAAATCAAATCAGCCACATATTCCAATCAGTTATACAGTATTTTGGCAATTTGTCCTTTGCTAGAAAATAGCAACTTATCCTTAATTCTAGGTATTCAAGGGTAGATCAAGCAACCTGGGCTTAACTGTTGTTACGGTGCAGCAAGAATTCAGGATACCTTTACCTTCTAGCAGCTTGTTAGTAGGTAAGTGTAACTGCACAGGACACTTACACGCGCTATGACCCTGGGTCCATTTTCTCACAAGTAAAACCGTTGACTTCTAAATCACCTTTTCCAACTCTAACCCTTTCTGATCAGAGATCATCAGTATCGCCAGGTGGCCGGCACCCTCCCATAGAATAAGACCCCACACCTCTACCCTGTTTCTCTCCTCCACCTCAGAACAGTAAAAGTTAACAGTAAAATAGGGACTAAGGTGGGAGTTGAGCGGGTTCTGCCCAGGATGTGTGCAAGTCACCTCGGGCCTCAGTATCCTCTGTAAAAGGAGGTCCTGGGAGAATCCTGGACCCGCCAGTACTCTGCGACGCTAAAACCTTCCCAGGAGGACAAAAGATATCCCTGCAGTGAAACCCAGAGCGCTTTGGGTTCGCAGCTGCCCACTCCACTAGGCTGTGAGGCCCAAACAGCAACAAGATGCGCATTTCACAAACGCCGCCGCAAATACACACATTCCGCCTCCAAACTCACTTTCCCCTATCGCAACAGGCGGGCCGAGGAGCCCAGCTCGGCGCCCACCTCCCTCACCTTCGCAGGCAGGCCTGAGTCCCTTCGCCTTCCCCACACCAGATCCGCGCCCACTCTAGCCAACAGCCGAGCTCCAGACTCAGCTCCCGCCAACTTTCCAATTTCAAACCTAGTGCACTTCCCGCCACCCGCCTCCAGCCGCACGTTCGCCTTCTGATTGGCCGATAGCACAGGTTCTTCATGACAGGATTCGTTGAACTCACCCTTGGATTCTCGCGGGGAAAATGGGGGAAAAGGGCATTCTGGGATTCGTAGTTCTTTTCTGAACAACAACCAGCGTCTCCACTGTGACCCGAAAGTATTAACAGCACCCGAAGAGCTCGCCCACAATAAGTCATTCATCGGCTTCAAATAAAGGTTTCTGGAACAAATATATATATTGATCTTTAATCGTATCTTTTGCAAGAAATACATCCTCTTCTTTGTATTCACCTTGTAAAGTTGACTTCAATTATGAGTGGGCAGGAACATTCAGGTGGTCCTCAGAATAGGTTTTTACTGCTTACAAAAATATTCCTTCTTTTCTACACCCCCAGCTTCTCTAACATAATGTTTTTGAGGCCTAATAGAACACTATGTTACTATCTTGCAGAAGTGGAAGAAACTAGAGCACTATCAAAATCACCTGCTGTGTTCCTGGAGGACAGGAATGAGGCACAGGTATTCAACTAGGATTTGCCAGAGTAGACAAGCTGCAGGGAGCCTGAGTTGTTTAGAAACTCTGAAAGGTGACATGGATTCGGTATTTGAATCCTCCTTGGTAAAGCTGAGGAAGAAAGAAACTAGGGAAAGAACCTAGAGAATACGCTTTCTGAAGAATGGAAAATAAAGCTGGCCAAAATAATGAGGTCAAAGTTATTATTTTCATCTTAGACTATGGTATGTTTGTGAAAATAAAATCTGTTATACACCAAAAGATCGTTACTATACTAGTTTCTTTTCATTTTCATCAACAATACAAACACCAACAATAAATAAATAAATATGTAAACAACATGCTCAGAGGACCAGATATTAGCCATTCTTTATCCAAGAACTAAATTAAGACCTGTGAAACCAGGACAAGTTATTATGAATATTTAACACTTCACAATATGCCCAAAAGTCACCTTGCAGCCTAGAGACTGCTATTAATACAGTTAGACATACAGTTTACTACGATAAATCTCCTTTCATTTCCAAGTATTTTCCCAAGAACTTCTGATTTTATATATCTGATACTATTTACCTTAAAGCAAAATTTTATGAATCGAGCCTCTCAGAACTTTAGCTGATTGAGTGCTGGTACTCATTTTTAGGGTTTCCACAGTACCACATTAGTGAAGACAGTACTTAAGAAGATTCATGGAAGGGGGCTGACTTGATATCATGTTGATGAATTCCTCACTAAGTTTTTATACTGGTCTTTATCAGACTGTTTAGTGAAAATTCTTGCTCTCTTTGGGTCTTCAGCTAAGAGGGGTGATTGCCCTACCAATGTGTGGTTATTAGGGCAGCCTCAGGCTGTCTATTGTTTTTTATTCTTTGAGTGCTCCTCCCCAGTCAGGATGTGAGGAAGAAGTTTCTTTGTCATTTGTCAAAATTTTCATTTCTGAAAGACTGGCTGAATAATTTCTCTCGTATTCCCAAGGATAGCTAGAGACAACCAGCTCTTCTTTCTGCTCAGTGCACAGAATAGGGCCTCCAGCTTTCTCAGCATTAAGAAGGGGAAAACAGACCCACCGACCCATTAGTATTCACACAACTCCACCATCACCACCACCAACATATTACGTGACTTTCATTTCAACTCAACCAGAGTTTATTGAGTTTCTATTTTGTGCCATGTACTGAGCTGAGCACTGCCTTCTCTGGGATATACAGTCTGTGACCCAGGCTTAGGTTTCTGCAGGGTGGGGAATAGAAAGATGCCACATGTTCCCAGGCTGGAGGTGTTTCTAGATGGTGGTTATAGTCTTGCTCAGACTGAAAGCTCTATTGCTCCTCCCCTGAAAACTTAATTCTTTCTACGATGGGTGAAGGATAATGGGGTATAAGGATAAAAGATCATTGTCCTCTATTGCACATATGCTTGCTGGGTAGATACTTTGCATTTTCGGGGCAGAGCTAAGGATAGAAATGATCATGAGTAATGCCATGGTTGAGACTATAAGTTCCCCACCTTTAAGTATAAGTTTCTCTTTATGACATTCACATTTATGCTGACATTCACATTTACACTTTCAACATCCATTCACTGAGAAAATCAGAAATGACAAAAGTTACTATGAATTCAAAGGAGGAGTCTCTTCTTGCAGATTCCAGGTTGAGGACCTACAATATTGAAAATGAAAAGATTCTCGAACAGAAACTTTCAATCTTCTAGATTTCTGAATGGCCTATGTCAAACATTGCAATAGATGATTTAAGAAAGTAAGTTTTCTGACAGTTGCTATAAAGTACAGTATCCAAAGTGGAGTCAATGCCAGGTTACACCTGGACTCTTTCATCTCCTTCCCAAAATTAAAAAAATAAAATAAAATGAAGGAAGGAAGGGCTGGGACCTTGTATCAGTCTGTTCTCACATTGCTATAAAGAAATACCTGAGACTGGGTAATTTATAAGGAAAAGAGGTTTAATTGGCTCATGGTTCTGCAAGCTGTACAGGAAGAAGAGCAGCTCTGCTTCTAGGGAGGTTTCAGGAAGCTTCCAATCATGGCAGAAGGCAAATGGGGAGAAGGTACTTCATGTGCCAAAGCAGGAGCAAGAAAGATCAGGGGGAGGGGGAGGTGCCACACACTTTTAAATGACCAGATCTCATCAGAGCTCACTCACTGTTGCAAGGACAGTACCAAGAGGATGGTACTAAACCATTCATAAGAAATCCACCCTCATGATCCAATCACCTCCCACCACTATGCCGGAGGTCTGATATGGTTTGGATCTGTGTGGTAGAAGGAAGTCACCAAATTTTATCCCCCAAAAAGAAACTATAAAACTGGACCAAATTATCAAAAACAACCATTTAAGTGACCTGGAAATTGACTAACAGATTACAGTAAACTAAGAAGCATTTATTCATGAAAAACTATTCAAAAACATTATGCTAAGTGAAAGAAGCCAGGTGAAAAAGACTACATATACTATGATTTTATTTACATAAAATAACCAGAAAAGGCAGATTCCCAGACACAGAAAGCAGTTCAGTTTTTGCATGGGGCTGGGAGCAGACCCAGGCACTGACTGCCAAAGTGCATGAAGAAACTTTCTGGGGTACTGGAGATGTTCTGAAACTGGTTTGTGTCAATTACTGGCAACTCTATAAATACATTAAAAATCATGGAATTATACATTTAGAATGAGGAAGTTCATAGTATATAAATTGTAACTCAATAAAAGTGTTAAAATTAAAAATAAAAGATGAAGGATATCAGAGCTTTAGAAGAAAAAAAGACTACATCTCCCAAGCACTCAGAAAACATTCAATATAGTAAGAAAAATATCCAGGTTATTTTTATTATGGTAAGACACTCATAACATAAAATTTACCATCTTAACCAATTTTAAGTGTACAGTAAAGGGATGTTAAGTGTATTCACAGCGTTATGGCACCATCACCACTATTCATCTCCAGAACTCTTTTTATTAAAAACTTTGCCCATCAAATAACGAATCTGTCTTTCCTCCCCTCACACCCTGGCAACCACCATTCTACTTTCTGTCTCTATGAATCTGACCATTCTAGGTACAATTTTTAAATTGTCTCATAAATATCAAAAATGAGGATTTCTTTTACAGCTTTTAAATACATTCATCAATGAATGTTAATGTTTTTAGGTGTGATAATGGTATTATCTCATTTATGTTCTTGAATATTTTTTCCCTTTCATCCTACAGTTTGCATTTCTAAATTCTACTCATATCTCAAGGCCCAGCCACTTGCCATTTCCACCACAAAAGCTCCCTAATCTCACAGACTGAAAGCTATGTCTGCCTTTCCTTTTTTCCATTTACCCTATCTGTTCACCTCTAAGGACACAATGGTATGTGACATATGTAAATATCATATATTCCCTACTAGACCACAAGATTCTTGAGGTCTGATCTATCTCTGTCCTGTGTGGTACAGTGTCTTAGACTCTGTCAGTGTCGTAGACTCATGCTTCTCAAAAGTGAGAGGTTCTCCACCCAACAACATCATCATTATCTGGGAACTTAGAAATACAAAGTCTCAGACCCCACTCTATTCTTAGTGAATCAAAGATTCGGAGTCCCTGCAATCTGTGTTTTAACAAGCCCTTCAGGGGAATTGGATGAATATTAAAGTTTGAGAGTCACTGCTTTACACAATCTCTCTATACAGTACTCTTTAAGTCATCTATAAAAATGAACACAGCTATACAATATATTAACTACTTGGAAGAAAGTTAATAGTACTGCTCAATGGGCAACTCTGTTGGGTCCTTCAGTAATCCAAGAAAAAGTATATAGATGTATAGGTCATGATCATTTCTAGAGAAAAGTACCTAAGGAGACTAATGGAGGGGGGTACTTAGAACAGCTGTAGCAGGGTCATTCATAATAGTGTCATTATGGAATGCCAATATTCCTGGGATGCTAGCCAGAATGAAGGTAACGATTTTCTGAAGGTCACTAGGGTCTAAATTCCATCTTAAATAAATACATTTTACATTGCAAGGTGACCCTGGAGAGATCTCAAATACAGTTTATTTTAGAGAAGGCAGATAAGTTTGTGGTAAAAGGATAATGACCATGCAGAGACATTAAAGGTCAATGCCTCCAATATATTTTTGTTTACTGCCACCTTATAAGTAACACAAGCTAAAGTCAAATATCTCTGAATGGTGTTGAATTGCCATGAGCACTATAACTCAGCGATGAATGGTTCATTTTATGATAAGAAATATCTTGCAGTTATATAATATTTGACGTGGTGAAACATATTGGAGAAAGTCTATCCTCTGTCCCACTAAGTAATACAGGTAGGGATTTACTGTCAATCAAAATCTCAGAAAACTTTGAATGAATCAGAATGAGAACATTCTAGAAAGAACTGGAAGTATTCAACTACAGAGATGAACTAAAAAACAAGGCAGCAGAATAAGGTTTGGGGACCAACTATAGTAGTAAAATATTTTTTGTAAAAAGTCATTAAGAGGAAGGATGTTATTAAGACAAGCAACTCATGCTAGGGTGGTTGGAGTTATGAAGATATCTCTGAGGAAACTGGGGAAATGGGAGGATCCTGGATATAGGCCCCATGTATAGTGCATGGGATTCCAGTGAATCTCATGCTGTACTTAATTTGCTTGGGTCAGGGATTCCATTGAGAATCTGGTGAAAATCGTGGCTTCTTCCAAGAGATATGTACAAGCACAAACATTTTGCATGCAATTTTAGGAAGTTCACTGACCCCTAAATAAATCAATTCACGTTATGCACTGCCTGGTGACTGAAAAGATTTGGCTAAGGTTAGACCCAAAAGCACAGACACATAAAGATTTCTTCCACTCCAAAAGTGCTTTTTCTTTTTCTTTTTTTTTTTGAGACGAAATTCCGCTGTTTTTGCCCAGGCTGGAGTGCAATGGCACAATCTCAGCTCACGGCAACCTCCGCCTCCCGGGTTCAAGCGATTATCCTGCCTCAGCCTCTCGAGTAGCTGGGATTACAGGCATGTGCCACCATGCCTGGCTAATTTTTGTATTTTTAGTAGAGACGGGGTTTCTCCATGTTGGTCAGGCTGGTCTTGAACTCCCGACCTCAGGTGATCCACCCACCTCGGCCTCCCAAAGTGCTGGGATTACAAGCGTGAGACACTGTGCTCGGCCTAAAAGTGCTTTTTCTAACACTGCAGAGTTCTGATCCTTGAACACTTGGAGGAATCAAATGGAGAGTTCTACTATAACAGGAAGAAAAGGAGGTGATCCCATAGGGAACGGTGGCTGGCTATATAATTTCTGAAAACCATCTCCTAATGTGTAGGACATCTGGCTTGATTCCCAGATGCAATAGTGAACAATTCAGACTTATCTCTGCTCTGTTGGAGTTGACAGTGACCAATTAAAACACTTAGATAACTAAATATTTAGTATGAAAAAAGGGGGGGACAGGATAGTGGAAAAAAGAGAGTGAGAGGTGGGGGGGAAGAAGAAAAGAGAGGAGAGAACAGAGAGAGTGGGGAAGAGGCAGAGATGTCAGAATACAAAAGAGAAGCAACGTAAGAATTGTGTATAAGAGCAAAATTATATCTTTTAACCCTACTTCTACTCTGATCAAGAATGTCAGAGCTTGAATTCAATTCCACATTTACAAACTATTTGGCAAAATAAGAATAACTAATATTAATTATAGCTAATATTTTTTGGGTATTTACCATGTGTCTTAAAAAAAGATAACAAAAAGGAGATCTAAAAGGAAGAATATGGAAACAGACCAGGCCTGCATCCATGGGAAAGAGTGGAATAATACAGACCCCCAAATAAAGCAAATGAAAAAAAAATGGCTTAAGGCAGAAGTTGAGAAAGTGGTACAAGGAGAGACCAACTCCACATAGGAGGTACAGGAGGAGTATAGAAACCTTGTTTCAAGGGAATGATGAATGAAGACAATGCTTCTAAAAATTGATGTGTATAGAAACCATGTGGAAAGCTTACTAGAACGCTTCCTGGATTTTATTTCCAAAATATCTCATTCTGTGATCTGGAGTGGGCCTGGAAATTGCATGCAGGTGGTAGGAGGTAGGCGGTCCACAGGTCACACTTTAGGAAAGACAGCTTCAAAAAGAGGATGAGTACGGGTGGATCTACCCTCTTTTGGATCTTGGTCTGGGTAGGTTGAATGTGACTTTGTTCCATCATTTGGTGAACTGATTTTGCACAGACCTTAAACTCTAACAACCTTGGATTTGAAATGACCCAGCTTGTCAGGCAGGCTCTGTCATTGGAGGGAAGAGCTCCAACGGAAGATGATTAGTGTCAGAAAGAACCAACCTCCTGTATCTCCCTATTGCTGGGGCCCACATAGGATAGAGGAGCATCCCCACCCTAAGCAGTGGCAACTCGAGAGGCAGATGGCAGATGGAGGAGGACTAAAGAAATGTGTAGAAAGAGATTTCCCACAGGAACAAATCATAAAATACATGTAAGTGCTGAGAAGCTGGAAGCGAATCGCTCAGCAGTATAATGGATCAAGTGGTATTTTCACTTCTTTCATTTTTAAAATTTTGTATGAATCACATCTTAATTTTAATTTTGCTGTATAGTTATGTAAAATATTTACATGGTTTCAAAGTCAAATCTATAAAATAAGTATATTCAAAGAAGTCTGCTTTTTATCCCTGTTCCCTTCACTCTATTCTCTTCTTTCCTTTATAGAATTTTAAAATATATTTATTTTATATACAATAAATATATATAAAACAAATATATACTAAATAGAGGTGGGGTATTGCTTCATTTTCCAAGCTGGTCTCAAGCTCCTGCCTTCAAGTGATTCTCCCACTATGGCTTCCCAAAGTGCTGGGATTACAGATGTGAGGTACCAAGCCTGGCCAAATTTTTTTTTAATTGTTGAATCTTCTATTCTATTTAATCTTAAGCAGATGTGTATGTTTGTGTGTGTGTGCATATATGTTATATACATATATGTGTATATATATAACAAATATATGTTATATACATATATGCACACACACACAAAGTGCTAATATATGTATATATACACATACACATATTTTGCATACATATTTCTATATGTATGTATACACATGCAGACACACATACACATATATATACACACACAAATATATTAGCCCTTTCTAGAATACACATTATGTTTTCTCCACCTTAAATACACTTTCTTGACATTGTCACTATATAACATGATCTCTGTGGAGAAATGCATTTTGAGTTTGCACTAACCAAGTAAGTAAGATAGTTTTAAAACACAGGCTCTTTATAATGTAGTACTCATATCAACTTTGTTCAATAATTCATTCACTCAATAAACATTTACTAAATAACTATGATGGGCCCAGGGGCAGTTCCAGGTTTTGTGAAATCTAAAGCCCCTGTTATATGACTTTATATAGGCCCCTCTATAAAGCCCCTGTTATATAGGCCCTCTCTTTAATAAAAAGAAAATAAACTTGTGAATACCCTCTAAACTATCAGTAACAACTTGCCTTTTTTTTTTTTTTGGATGGAGTCTCACTCTGTTGCTCAGGCTAGAGGGCAGTGGCATGATCTCAGCTCACTGCAACCTCCACCTCCCGGGTTTCACGTGATTCTCCTGCCTCAGCCTCTCGAGTAGCTGGGACTACAGGAGCCCACCACAACGCCTGGCTGATTTTTGTATTTTTTTTTTTTTTTGGTGGAGATGGGGTTTCACCATGTTGGCCAGGCTGGTCTTGAACTCCTGACCTCAGGTGATCCGCCCACCTCAGCCTCCCAAAGTGCTGGGATTACAGGCGTGAGCCACTGTGCCTGGCCCAACCTACCATCTTAGGGGCCCATGCGAGCTTTTCCAGCTTCATGAGCGACTGGCTTCTACACAGGCCTGTTACAGGAACTGTGCTTGTGACTGTTGCACAAAGTGGACAGGACCCCTTGCTTTATGGAGCTTATACTGTAGTGCAGGAGAGAGATACTAAACATATACGCTCGTCACAAATACATTATTATAAATTGTGTTTAAATCCCGGTTATGAGTTGAACTGTGTTCCCTCAAATTCATGTTGAAGTCCTAAGCCCCAGTACCTCCCAAAATGACTGTGTTTGGAGATAGGATCTTTAAAGGGGCGATTAAGTTGAAACGAGGTCATTAGTATCTTCCTTAATCCAATAAGACTGGTATCCTTGTAAAAAGAGGAGATTAGAACACACCCATATAGCAAGAAGACCATGTGAAGACATAAAGAGTAGACAGTTACCTGCAAGCCAAGGACACAGGCTCAGAAGAAACCAATGCTACCGACGCCTTGATTTCAGACTCCTAGTTTCCTGTATTTCTGTTGTGTAAGTCACCCAGTCTGGTACTTTGTTATGGCAGCCCTAGCAGACTCATACAACTCCCTAGGAGAAAAGAGTGTTTGAGAGAAACCATTGTCAGAGGAGTGGTGAGGATGCTGGTTAGAGAAGGCATCACTGACAGATGCATAGAAGCTAAGATGCGAAAAGACTAAAAATGATGAACTATGAGGAATAAGCAGATTAGTAGGTGCTGTTAAAGGGTGAAAGAAATCAAGGTGCTTTTGCTTCATTTAATTATCCCACAGTCTACAGAACCAGATAGTTCTCGGGAGACAATCTTTCTAAATTAACTACCATAGATGAAAGGCTAATCACAGACTCTGAGGTGTTGAAGAGCAGGAAGTTTAATTTTTAATTGGAAAACAAAATGTATTTGATATCATTCACATCCTGATTTAAGGATAAGACATTTCTGAAGAAAATGAATATTATGAATTATGTAGATCAAACACTTTTTAGAAAAAGAATAAAGGGAAGTTATGCTCTTCTTCATGGCTCGTTAAAGAGATTATGGAAATTATAGAACCTGAATATGCAAAACAAAAAAAAGCCCGAAGCATAGACTCTAATTAGTCAAGGCTAATTCCTTATATGGATTGCCTTAGCGCAATGATCTGAAGCCCCTTATACCACATTGGGACCACTTGAGAACTATTTTAATAATACCAATGCCCAAATTCCATCACTAGAAATATAAATGATCTCAGGTGGGACACAGTTATGGCAATTTAAAAAGCACCCCAAAAGATGTTAATGGTCAGTCAATGCATTTATTCCAGGCAAGGTACCAATAGACACTGAAGCCCAGTAACAATGGTGCTGTTAAATGATGGGACCCAAAATTCGAAGAGAAGTTCAAAGTGATAGTCATAGCCTGTGAAGGCCTCTACTGAAGTCTTTTGTCTTTACTTAGGCCATGGTAAGCCAAGACAAAAATCCGAATGATAAAATAACAAGGTTACCTAGATCCATCACTGGTCCCCTTGTGAGGCTTAGTTGCTTTCCCACTAATCCTTCTAGACACAGTCCAGTTCTCTAAACCCAACATCTCTCTGACTTAGATCCATAGCCTCTTTGTGCTACCCTTCTGTTCATTGTCAGTCTACCCTGGTCCATAGTCCATGGTCCAGTCATAGTCCATAGTCCAGGACCATGGCCCTGGTCCATAGTCTAGTCATAGTCCACAGCCGTAGATTGTGGACCTGTGACTTAGATCCACAGTCTCTTTGTGCTACCCCTCTGTTCATTCTCAGCATTTGTTTGGTGCTTTCCACTTCTGCTTAACACTGTTCTCAACAAACCATTTTCCTGACTGGTCAAAAGCCCTTTGAAGTCTATTCCTATCTTTGTCACATGAATCATTCCCCATTCCTCTCAAGTGTATTCTCTAGTTAATAAAAGATACAATTTGATCCTAACACATTTCTATTAGCCAAATGACTTTCATTTCTGCTTGCTTGTCTTATAGTCAAAAAGCAACACATTTCTTTCCCTATTCCATATATAGTCTATCATTCTCTTGGATAAAGAAAATTGAAGATTCTTATTTTAAATCAGTGATCAGAAGATAATCTGTCATATCATATATTTTTCATACCCAGGCATTTATTCAAGCATTTTCCTCAAAGACCCAATGAAGTAGAGAGACACAGCCTATCTTAAATTAAAATGCAGCACTTTATGGGCTATTCTACATGCAATAATTATTTGCAAAGTCTTTTCAGCAAATATAGAAATTGCTAATGTCTGACTTTGGAGGAAATGAACTGTACAAAAAATTTCAAACAAACAAGATTCAACTGTTTAATTCAAAAGGGAGGTTGCATAAGAAATTCATTGTGTTTCTATCCGAATTTCCCCCTCAAATTGCCACAGATCAGCAGGTACTTCACTCTTTGCCACCAATTAAAATCATGAATAGATAAGCTTTTCAGCAGAGGAGGGCTGGTGTGCCCTCTCCACAGATGGTCAGCATCACATGTTGCAGTAATGGCTCAACATGCCACAAAGGCACGGTATAAAAACGGTGGGAATCAGAGCACTTCAGCTCCAAGTGCTCTATGTTTAGAATTGCCTCTTTTTCAAGATGGATTTCCTCACAGGAATGGAGTGCTCATAATTCAGCATTTGCAGAAGGACTACCGAGCTTACTACAATTTTCTAAATTTTATGTCCAATATTGGAGACCCCCAGAATATCTTTTTCATTTATTTTCCGCTTTGGTTTCAGCTTAATCAGACAGTTGGAACCAAGATGATATGGGTAGCAGTCATTGGGGATTGGTTCAATCTTATATTTAAATGGTAAGATTTCTGTTTTATTTCATTTTTCCTAAGATTTATCCTTATATTTGTGGCTTTGGCATAATGATCACATTTCAGATGTATATTGTTTCTCTTGCGAAATCTTTCAAACATACCAGTTAACTTGAAACACCAGATTCATAAGTAGAACTTTTAAAAAGCACAGAAATGTATACTTTTTTTGTTTTTTGTTTTGAGACGGAGTTTCACTCTTGTTGCTCAGGCTGGAGTGCAATGGCGCGATCTCAGCTCACCGCAACCTTTGCCTCCCAGGTTCAAGCAATTCTCCTGCCTCAGCCTCCTGAGTAGCTGAGATTACAGGCATGCGCCACCACATCAGGCTAATTTTGTCTTTTCAGTAGAGACAGGGTTTCTCCATGTTGGTCAGGCCGGTCTGTAACTCCCGACCTCAAGTAATCCACTGGCTTCGGCCTCCCAAAGTGCTGGGATTACAGGTGTGAGCCACTGCGCTGGGCCAGAAATGTATTCTTTAATGACTTATAAGTAATTCCCATGCCCCTGTAACACACATTCTGTTATTAAGAATTACTTACATGAGCAGCATGATAATGAACACATTGATAATTCCAGAGACCATTTTGATATCTCCAGTCTAAGTATCCAAAGCACCCATAAGACATTCCCTGCAAGGGAAAAAAGCCCCCATGTTAATGGGAAACCAGGGTGCCAAAATCCCAAATGACTACCACCTTTAATAATGTGTGAGAGACCAGGACCTAAGTATTTTCAAAGTCTCTTAATCATGAACTTTCACAATTAACCCTGTGCTTGAGTCATGTTTTATAGGAAAGAATTGCTAATCTCCAATTAAATAATAGCTGTGTATGTAAATATATATGCATGTTTATAATTCTTTAAATACAGGATATTATTTGGTCATCGACCTTACTGGTGGGTCCAAGAAACTCAGATTTACCCAAATCACTCAAGTCCATGCCTTGAACAGTTCCCTACTACATGTGAAACAGGTCCAGGTAAGCTATTACGGCAGCCTCCAGTTACTGAAGGTCTTCCAATAGAGAATCATTACACAGGGTTATCATCTAGTAACTGATATTATGTATGGTAGTAAAGAAAATCTCATGAGTGAGGATGCTAAAACTTCATAACAATCAAAATTACTAATGAGAAAGCAAAGCAAAAAAAAAAAAAAAAAAAAAGAGACACCTCAAATTCCATTTTGTTATTTATGAAAGGGTAGATTGGGAGAAAACTCCCCAAATGATTAAATATTTGGTGTTTACTTTTCAGAAGAATGTAATGGCTTGATACTAAAACAAGAAACAGTTAACTAGAACAAATTATCAAGGAACTAGACTAAGATCTTAGAAATGTTGGTTTATCTGCTGCTAAGCAACTTTCAAAGTTATTATAGGTCTTCTGAGAATCTCATGAATGAGGGAGGAATAGTCAAGTCTTTTGTAAGAAAGGTAAGGACTTCTCAATGTTACTATAGCCAGTAAAGACTATTTCTAACCCTAGAACAATCTCTTTAAAACGTATTTTTTTCTCTGTACACAAGTAGGCTTCTTGGGCCACTTCTTTTTTATTCTAATTAAGATTCTGTATGAGTATAAAGTCTTTATTGTGATAGTTGATTATAAGCCTGTTTTAAAAAGTTTTTTGAAACATATATTTAAAAAGTACATGTTTTAATTTATAGGAATGTGCTATATTGTACCTCATCATTTTACATAGCATAACATTCTTGCCAATTGACATCCTTCGAAACTAACTCTGAGTAGAGTTAAGGGTAGTAGAGAATGTGTAAATTCCTAATGAGTTTTCTGAATATGTCTTTTTTGTTCCCATAAAAGTATACATACATCTGTCATATCGCTTATTACACTAAATGATATAACTAATTATTTATATATCTGATCGCCTAGACTGGGCATTCCATCAGGGGAGGGATGATGCATATTTTATCTTTGTGAAACCGAAGTATGATAAATGGATGAATGGTTGGCTGGATAACATTTGAGACCACTGAAATGTTATCGTGGTCAATTCCAGCCCTTTCTGGCATGTGTTCCACCTTATAAGACATTTTCTGGAAAGAGAGAGAGAGGAAAGAAAGACTGCATCTCTCTGGGAGATGTCCAATTCATTTAGGCATAGTTTTTAAAAGGCTCTGAAATTTTCTGCAGATAAGAAATAGGTCTGTCTTTGTTTAACAAATAAGAGACAGATATTTAATTTGAGTGAACTACTAGGTGAAAAATCAGGGAGGACATTTAAGTAAAGTGATTAATAAAAAATTCAGTAGCATGGAAAAGACATTCTGGAAGTAGAAATGCTACTGTCTGCAGGCTTTTTCTGCTAGGATTAATGCCCTCTTTACAGCTTCTCCTCATCTTCTGTTTTAAAACAAAGATTCTCACTGCAGTGGCCACAAGATAGGCATAGAAGTAACTGCTAGTACACAGCAGTCATTTATAAATAAATCAGCAAATCACAGGCATAGCAATGATATCCTTTGGAGTTTGACTTCTCAGCCCAAGGAAAATAAGCCAATTGAAGATCGAATACAAGCATTAGGGTGGTGTAAAAGTAATTGTGGTTTTGCCATTACTTTCGATGGTAAAAACTGCAGTTACTTTCGCATTAACCTAATACTTTTTCTTGTCAATTAAAAAACAATTAAATATTGAAGAATTAGTAGGGCTGTGGCAGATTTGGGTGCAACAGACTGAGTTCTTAATGAGCCTTGAGTATATGATTTCTGGAATTGAATGAACCTGAAAATCTGGGAAAAAATTTTTTGAGACAGTGTTTCTCAGGCTCAATGTAACTCAATTTTTCTTATTTCTACCCACTTCTAAACATTATATTTAGCCTATGTCTTGTGATTTTTTTCTGAGTTACTCATAATTTTCATGGTGAATATGCTATTCTATTATTCATTTCTTATCTTGATAGTTAACCACTTTTCAAATGGACGGACATTTTGTTGTTGCAGGAAGTCCATCTGGCCATGCAATGGGTTCGTCCTGTGTCTGGTATGTCATGGTAACCGCTGCCCTGAGCCACACTGTCTGTGGGATGGATAAGTTCTCTATCACTCTGCACAGGTCAGCCTTGCTGCAGTTTCTGTAACACTGGAATACAACAGTTTTTAATACAGAAAGTCTCGTCTAAAAATTAATTTTAGTGCAGTTTTAGTCAATGAATAAAATGTGCTTATTCTATTCTTTCATAGACAAAATAACAAAATGAATAGAAAACTAATATTTTCCTTTAAGATAATAGCCTAATTAGCTCATAGCTATTTCCGCTTTTCAAGTTGGAAATGTTTAACTGATGAAAGACTTACTAAATGTGCCTCTGGGTTTCCAAAATGCAATAATTATCTTGATAACTCATAAATACGTCATCTAAAATTATACAGCGTGAGGAAACATTTTTGCATGCACATTCCCTTGCTTTAAAATTAACAGGAAGTTTTGAGAATCATCATTCTCCTTGACTGCATCAGTTTATTTAGTAAAATTATGCTTCCTTCTTTGAATAGCCAATGCTTTTGATTTCAGTAACATATATTCCAGCTTTAAAGAGTACACAAACTTTTTAATTAAAAACATTCTAGAAGCAAACTTAAATTTGAATGTTAGTAGATTTAATGTTAGTAGGTTTCTTAATGTTTAGAAAGGTCTAGAACTTGAAGGTTACTCACAGTTGTTTAGAAATTGGGTTGTTTCCTTCTCTTCTTTCCTGAAATACTTTGTCATTAAAACAATCGTGAGTACCAATTTAGCCATAAATTAGGCAACTTGAAATTAGATTTGCAAGTTAACCTTAAAAAAATACTATAACATATACCATGATTAAAAAGTTTTCTAAAATAAAAAAATTTCAAGATCTATCACATATTCCACTTTTTAGATTAGTATTGGATAATATAAAAAACAAACAACTAAAGGAATTTTGGTATCTTAAAAGTTTATTCTAATGAGACTGGGACCTGTATGCCTTAATGTATTTATTACCCAACCCAAAACAACAATAGTAAAAAGGTGTTATAATGTAAAAAAGTTAGCATTTTCTATTCACAGACAGTTTTCAAAGTAGGAATCTAGGTCAGTTTCACCTTTTATCTATACTGTATTCCTGCCTCCAATGACCAAACCTGAAAAAATATGTTTCTTCTAAGAAAAAAATTCTCATAACTCCTTTTTAATTTTTATAACTGCAGTATTTTCTTCATCTATAAAATTTTACTGAGTGTGTGCTTCTTACTTTTACATTGCCAAATTCTTATTTATTCTTCTTCCACACTGATATCCTGCTTACTTCTTTCAAAGCCTCATTTCTCTGTGTTCCTTAGCATTTATATAACCACATTTCAGTCTGATTATCAGGAACAAACCATTCAAGGATTCCTGGAACTCAATGCTGCTAACACTTTTTTTTTTTCAATACATGCATTGCTTGGATTTTAATATTTTTTATGTTTTTTGTGCATTGCTGTTTCTAATCCAAAGTATATAACCTATAGGTCAATTCCCCTGTTCTCTATTTTCTGTGTCTCAAAAACAAAACAAAACAAAACAAAACAACAAAAAACAAGAAACAAGGAGTTTTGAAAATCTGCGAAATTAAACCTCATGAAAATTGGCCTCAGATGGAATGCTCATGTGCTTTTCATCTGGATGGTAGCTGCTTTTCTACTGAGTTTTCCTCAAGCAAAGAAAGGTTGAGAGAGAAGGCATATAGGGCAGGGCATGAAAATATATATGGTTCATCCTTGATCAATCTGGATATTAGTAATTCCCCCAAACTTGAATTTCTCCTATTCCATTAAAACAATTATTCTTATTTCATAGAGGTCAAATTGACTTCCTTTTTAACATTTATTAAATCTCAGCATATAGCACTGGTTAAATTTAATGCATTGAGAAATGTAGAAATCTCTGTTAAAACTTTTCACATCCTATGGAGTATGTGGAAACAACGTTTTGAAAAAAAAATATTCTCAAATCATGATGCTATGTCACAGTTAGAAGATTCTTCTGAGAAGGATCATCTGATGTCATCCCCTCTAATTTTAGGAGTGATACAGTTTCTTTGCTTTTTACACTTGTATCTATTCTTCCATCGCAGACTGACCTGGTCATTTCTTTGGAGTGTTTTTTGGTTGATTCAAATCAGTGTCTGCATCTCCAGAGTATTCATAGCAACACATTTTCCTCATCAAGTTATTCCTGGAGTAATTGGTGGTAAATATGATCACTTACCCTTAGTTGTGTCCTTTGAAAGCTTTAGCTTCATTTGTTTAAGGGTATCAGATTCTCCCCGGTAATCAACTTTCCAATTTCAGAGGTTATTCTGTGAAGTCACTGATACTAAATGCTACCCTGGGAGCTGATGTGGTGCAACACACCTCTCATAGCCTCCATGTACAAAGTGGCACGGTCTCAGTGGCATAAATTCACAAATTGCTTCATGAGATGGGCTTTTCTGAAGTGAAATTAGAGCTAAGTCTAACTCCCAAACCATCACTTCAGACAGTGTGCTTGAGTCTTGCGTTGGGGAACTTAATGACTCTGAGACCTGCACACTGTGCTATTCTCTCTGAAACACGTGAAGTGACTATTACATGATTACGGATTTCATTTAGTAGCTGCTTTGTATTCCTGAAGCAGTGTTCACCACGACTCAGTTTCCACTGTTCAGCACCATGTTACCTTTCAAAGGCTAATTGGCTATGGCAATTGAAATGTTAATTGCAAGTACCTAGATCAGTGCTGTCTAAAAAGTGGGTTGTCAGTCAGTGCCACCAACTCCAGAACGATCCTTCTGGACTAGTATGAATAATGAAAACACCGTGGGCAAACCTGCATTTTTAGTTACTGCCTAAAAAAGGCTTTAGAAAATGAATAGAACCTCTGTGTCTAAAGTCCCTTGTCATTGAAAACGTGGCAAATTCTTTAATGCAGAGAGGAATGATCCTTGAGGGGCTCAAGGGCACACAGTCATCGTCAGTGTCTCTTTCCAATCCTCAGGCATGCTGGTGGCAGAGGCCTTTGAACACACTCCAGGCATCCAAACGGCCAGCCTGGGCACATACCTAAAGACCAATCTCTTCCTCTTCCTGTTTGCACTTGGTTTTTACCTGCTTCTTAGACTGCTCAACATTGACCTACTGTGGTCCGTGCCCATAGCCAAAAAGTGGTGTGCCAACCCCGACTGGATCCACATTGACACCACGCCTTTTGCTGGACTCGTGAGAAACCTCGGGGTCCTCTTCGGCTTGGGCTTTGCAGTCAACTCGGAGATGTTCCTCCTGAGCTGCCGAGGTGGATATAGCTACACACTGAGCTTCCGGTTGCTCTGTGCCTTGACCTCATTGACCACATTGCACCTCTACCATTTCCTCCAGATCCCGACTCAGGAAGTGCATTTATTTTATGTGCTGTCTTTTTGTAAAAGTGCATCCATTCCCCTAACTTTGGTTACTTTCATTCCCTACTATGTTCATATGTTAATGAAACAAAACGGAAAGAAGATTCAGTAGAGCGGTGCCTAGAGTTAGTGCTCAGTGTCACAGATCACCCTTCTCCATCCACCAGTAGAGCTACAGAGTAGGCACAGACCAGAAGCTTGTAGTCCGATGTCACAGAATAGCAGCAGAGGCCCCATTCCCCATAGAGATGTTTAGTTTGGCCTTTGCACTGGTCTTTTTTTTTTTTTTTTTTAGTTCTTCAGTTACCAATATTTAAAAACAAGAATATTTGACATAAAAATCAGAAGTTGTGTAGTTTTTTGAAAAATCTGATAGTATGACAACACAGAGCCTGCATTCCCAGCTGGAGACAACTGACCAAAGCTGCATACTAACAGTCCCCAGTAGGAGGCAAGGACTCTCCATTTTCTCACAGTCTTCAGCATCCCAGCAGGAACCCCAGTATGATTCCTTTATCTTCTTAAGGCCAGGCTGCATCTGATTCCTGTTGGCATTTTAGTGGGGAACACAGCCATATCCAATCTCAGTTTTCAGTTGAGGAAGTGGAAGCCTACTTAGGTAAAAGAACTTGCTGGAGTCACGTCACCTTCGGAGCAGGAATTAGAACCCAAGGCTTCTGACACATATCCCTATTGCACTGTGTGTTTGAGTGTGTGCACATGCACATGCTTTTTTTTGTTGTTGTTGTTGTTTTTCCTTTGTAGAGCCAGGGACTTGCTCTGTTGCCCAGGCTGGAGTGCAGTGGTGGATAATGGTTCACTGCAGCCTCACATTCCTAGCTCAAGTGATCCTCCCTCCTCAGCCTCCCAATTAGCTAAGACTACAGGTGTGCACCACCATGCCTGGCTAATTTTTGAGTATTTTTTTGAGAACCAGCGTCTAAATATTTGCCCAGCGTCCAAATATTTGCCCAGGCTGGTCTTGAACTCCTGGCCTCAAGTGATCTACCCATCTCAGCCTCCCACAATGCTGGGATTGCAGGCTTGAGCCATTGTATTAGTAGTTGGCCTACACTGTCTTTTGTTTCTTTATTTACAAAAGGTAAAAATCAGTAAGAATGAATGCTTTCATTTAGATTCTATGATGACTGCCATGTAAATCAGCTACCTTTTCAGAAATGACATTGAAAGACTGCATCCTCTTTGACTTATACCCCACACAGACATGCAGGGTCTAGGTGGGGCCAACGATGGCTGCAGATATATATACACATGGGTCCAGGGGTGATAGAACAGGCCAGGCTACTGTATGGATTTGAACCTCTACTTCACTTCTGGTCTCTGTTTTATAGTAGTGCTCACCAATACTTCAATAAATTCTGCTGAACTTACTCTAATAGAACATTATGCAACCCCCAAAGACTTAACTCTTCACTATGACATCTCCATACTTTATTTTTAGGAGCCAGTCTTTCAAAACCGGAGAAATTAGGTGCCTTCCTCAAAGTCGTGCTCCAACCCAGGCCAACTATTAAATGCTTGCATCTGTTAACTGGATTAGTCTGTATGTATCCTGAACTGTGATGAAAATCTATAGCTTTCTTTTAGAAAATTGTTATTGATGGACTATTAATATTATATTAACAATTTCTCAGTAAGGGTGTTTTTTCCTCATTGAATCTAGGAATGCTGGACTTTAAGTTGATAATTGTGTCATTTCAATCAAGTACAAGGATTTTGAGGCAGATTTTACTAGATATCTTAGTAATCCCCCACAATGTTTTATGTAACTCTTCTCAGAATATCAGTATATTAATTATTTTAGATGACATATTAAATATTCTATGAATATTAATGAAAATAAGACAGTTGAAGTGACTGTTGCTTAACAAGATAGTAGCTGAGTATAACAAACCTCAAAAAATCAAAGTATTAATTACCCCTTTCCAAGTATATGTATAGAGTATATGTCATTGCTTTTACAAAACACATTTAATAGCTTTCTTTATAAAAGGCAACTGAACTTTCTAAAAGGTAACTGAACTGAACTTGATATTAGTGGTTCAGTGATTCCAAAGCAAAAAGTTAAGGGATTAAGAAAGAATAGCTTAAGAATGAAATTTGTCTCATGTTGCTGGGACACTTGGGATGAAAGAAGTAGAGAAGAATGATTCTTCAGGTGATGACCCTTGTTCATTGGTTCAGTCCCACCCTATGCCCCACCATGTTGTGCCTTTAGATGCCTTCACGTTTCATGATGCATTTGTGTCATTACATCTTCCACACGTCAGAGATCTCATTCCTGTTTAAAAGCCCTTTGTCAAATTTCACATAAAATAATGTTAGTCTTGAAGGATTCTGGTACATCCCCTCCATCCTAGTACAATCTCAGCCTGCTTTCACCAAGGCCTGGGGAAACTGTGGCATTCATAGCCTGGGAATTCTGCTGCAATGATTGACTCTACCATAAATCCCTTCTGCATTTCCATGGAGAAGCTATCTTCAGCCACCCCACGGTGCTGTCCGTTGGGCAACACATTACCCTCAGAGGGGGCTGGGATGAGGTGTGGGCTTGTTTTCTATAATTAATCCCCAAGAACTCTGCCCCTAACTTCCATAAAGCCCCAGAGTCCCCATGTGAGTAGATTTCCCTCTTTATTCTAGTTGAAGTCTCCTGGAGGGATCCATATGGTGGTAAATTGCTTTTGCAATTGAAACTGCTTAGGCAGCAAGAGGAACCGTTTTTCATAGCCTTGGAGAAAATGCCTGCCCTTAATAATGATGGAAAAGGCACTTCTGTTTCCAATTTATTTGTCAGAAGTAAGCGGAATTGAGCTCATTAAACACTGTTGTTATAACCATATATTCAAAATGTCTACATATCTACATATTCAGGAGAAACATGTCAATACCATGAGCTTTTAGGATGAGAAAATCTAGACAAGTGATTCAAGAAACTGTCCAATCAAACCTACATTTGGAAAGAAATGCAAAATAATTTATTATTGCTGAAACTAGCTATCAGGAAGAATATTAGTGCCTTTCCTTTGACAACCTATTGATCGGACATCTGCCTAAAAAGGTTAAGTTGGTGCCTTCTTTAGACATATTTCATTACAAAACAGATGGTGATTAAAATAATTGTTATAAGATGTCCTTGATACTAAAAGTCATATCTCGAAATGCTTTACATTTTTTTAAATTTTTTAAATAAATTCAAGATCAAATTGGTACACACATACAAAAATCTTGGTGTAAGAGAAAGTCAAAAGACTTGGTTCTAAAAATGATATTCTTTTCTTAAGTATTTTAAAATTGTATATTCCAGCACTCTTCAGTTGAACTTTTTACAGTGCTGGAGATGTTCTCTGTGCTGTCCAATATAGTAGCCACTGGCCACAGATGTTTATTGAGCTCTTGAAATGTAGCTGATGCAACTGAGGAAATGCATTTTTTTTTTTTTGAGACGGAGTCTTGCTTTGTCGCCCAGGCTGGAGTTCAGTGGCTCAATCTCAGCTCACTGCAAGCTCCAACTCCTGGGTTCACGCCATTCTCCTGCCTCAGCCTCCCGAGTAGCTGGGACTACAGGCGCCTGCCACCACGCCCAGCTAAATTTTTTGTATTTTTAGTAGAGACGGGGTTTCTCCGTGTTTGCCAGGATAGTCTCGATCTCCTGACCTTGTGATCCACCCGCCTCGGCCTCCCAACGTGCTGGGATTACAGGTGTGAGCCACCGCAAAATGAAAAATGAAATGCATTTTTAACCTTCATTTACTTTTAATTAATTTACATTTAAGTGGCCATGTGTGTCTAGTGGCTACTGAATTGGACAGCACAAATCAAGTCTCACAGTGCTTTTCCTTGAAAATAAAACCCAAGTATTTTGCATATTGTCACTTGTGCCGTGTTCCTGTGAGACAACATGAATCAGCCTTAACGACTCTAAGAAGTTAACAGATATTGCTGCATTTTCCAAAGGGATCCTTTGCAGACCTGGATTCTCTCTCTGCAGCTTCCTTCTCTCTCACTCTGTTCTGTGAGCTCTAGCCGCCTTGGTGTCCCTGAACTCTCAGCTCTGCTGCCTGGAATCAGAGAGTCTGGGTTTGCCCTCCCTGAACCATGTTCCGGAAACCCTCTAAGGGCCACAATACTGGGGGGGAGCTTTACCCAGTCCATGACCACATTCTGGATGGCTGGATGGCTTTCTAACGAAGCCTCCCTGCTTTTCTGGGTCCAGCATACATGAATGCCCAACACCTGTACGTCTGTGGCTATTTAGAAACTCTTCCAAAAAGGACCACTTGTGTCCAGTTGCCCCTGAGGATTTTGCCCTCATTGATGGGCTGTCCTAGCCACTTTGGAAATGGCAAATAGCTTCTAGGATGAATTCCTAGATCTCAATATTACCAGGAAACTAAAATGGGAGTCTAGCTTTTCCCCTCCCCTTACTTCCAATGCTTTCAGATGGTGTTTCACTCTGAAGGTAATGTGGTGCCATTTGCCAATTGTTAAAAGTCTGTTTTTTTTAAAGTTAACAGTAGAAAAGATCTATAAGAAGCAACGACTCCAGAAACTTCTGCCAAATGACAGAAATTCATGAGAAGATTCTAAGACTTAGAAGTGCTTCCTTTTCAGCTCTGTAAAGTACAAATGCAGTTTATGTCCAATTTGAGCAGGTTTGGTGTGGAGTACTAATTACTGTCTGCTATCCTTTGAGGGAGAGCACAGTAATGACTCAGATGAAATCACTTCTCATTTCTTTTGGCAGCATAGAAGTAATTGCTCTAAAGGAGGGAAGAAGCTTCAAAGATTAAGGTTATAAAGGTTAGCATAAAACCGATTGTCTTCTGTTTTGAATTTTTTAATTTCTTAGAGTTTTTCTTTTTTCTAATGTTTTGCCGTTTGCTTTCTGAAGAGAATCTGTCCTCAGTTCAAAAACCATGGTATTTCCCCAAAGAACAATATGTTCTGAAGGAGCTGCCAGGACAGAGGCAGGTAAGGAGTGAAGGCAGCAGCTGCGGTCCCGCCGAGCGGGACTCCTGGCACACGCGGGAAGCGCGGGGAGGGAGGGAGGCGCTCGCAGCACAGCAGCCCATTTCCGGCGCTGGCCAAGTGGAAACTGAAGCGGCTTCCATGGGAGGATCTGGGTGCGCTGCAGGGGGAGCAGGTCATATGTGTGCCTGGAAAAGAAACCCAGCGCTACCAAGACAAAGAAGAGCTTCTCTCCTCTCGCACTCACCTAACCCTGTGCATCAACTAAGCCGATCACACTCTAATTCCTGTTCAAAGAGTTGGCTTTTTCCAGGATTCAGGCTTTGTCTGACGAACAGCATGGACCGGATTGTCCTCTGTGCTCATACATACATCCTGCTGTTAATGGAAGATGGGCATTATCTTCCACCCGCCCCCGCCCCTTGCCTCCAGGCTCAGTAATTCTGCATCAAAAACATTTCTATATAATCATTCCTTTCTTAACAGTTGTTCAAATAAAAAAAATGGTAGAGCTCTTGCAATATTTCTAGATGAAAACTGCATTGACTTAACAAAGGAAAAATAATGTTTCTGTCTGAGTTTTGGAGGGGTGTGTGTGTGTGTGTGTATGTGTGTATCTTATTCTCTTAGCTTTGGAATGCTGATGCCCTGCCCAACCTGGCCAAGCAAGAGGCTGCGCCACAGGTCCACATGTGGATCCCAGAGGAAGTCTGAATGCAGGTAGGCAGGTGCCAGGAAATTCAAAGGCAGATGGATGTACAAAGACCTGCGTGGAGTTTAGCAAGCAGCATCCTGGACTGGAATAATCAGAACTACATTCTAGTCTGGCCCTGCGTCTAACCACTAAAACTTCAGAAGGCCGTTTAGTGTTGGTGGCCTTAGTTTACCAAGTTCTCAACTGAGGAGTTTAGTATGGGGTTAAAATGGAAGGTTCATTCAGGGTGTGATATTCTGCAACTCTGAGGTTCTCATTCAGTCCAACATACTGTACTTTGGCTCTCCAACCAGCTCCTCTATTTTGTTTGCTTTTTGTGAAGCACTATTTCTGTGGAAGACTTTCAGATGTATTGTTAATTTTTCTGTGAAGTGGAGCAAGAAGGTGATAAAGAAGACCCTGGCTAATGTGTTTTGATACTGTTTTAATTTTAGTTACATGCAATGAACAAGGCTATAAACTCTACAAGGCACTCCATTTTGAAATGTGCTACTTTATTAAACAATTTTGGATTGATCAGTCTTTTAAACATTTGATTCCAATTATAATCTGAATTTTATAGCAATAAAAAAGTACATGGAGATATAATTTAACTGATGTTATGGGGCAAAATTATTAACATGAGAATAGCCATAGACTTCCTGCTATCCTGTCTTGCAAGAGACATCCCATAATTAAATTCCAACTCCAGTTCTCCTTTCTCAACATCCTAAAGAAGAAATTCTTGCTGGAAGAGATACTAAGCAGATCACATAATAATGGGCTGAGTGAGAAGAAAGGAAGGAGAGGGAAACTTGGCTTTGTGGGAGGTAAGGTTGGAGAGCTTACATGACTGAGCTGAGTGAGGAAAGTGACTAGAGTTTTGACATAGCATTTTAGTAAGTTTGTTGTGGAGTAATTACGGATCTCTCAAAGACATAAAGATCAAATTTACTTTTTAATTTTTTTATGGCTGTTGAAATGTGCTTCCTGAATGAAACGCAACTCTGACACCAAGTTATATGACGCCGAGCTTTTTGAGGATGACAAAATTAGAAATCCAGATCCAAAAAGCTTCTAAAATCTTCTCGGGCTTAACTAGGGCCCTTTCTGTCCATGCTTGTGTTTTTACTCGCCCACCCACCAGACCAGAATGTATTAAATGCCTTCAGCTGCTGGAGATGCAAGGGTGAGTTCAATATAGGCTCTTCCCTGGGGGAGGCCTCCATTGATTTTGGGCTCGCTTGCAACAGCTCTGGGTGAACTTGAGAGATACCTCTGGCCTGTGGGCTTGAAGAATTGGTTTGTGACTATTTCCAGCTATAAATTAACTGGTAACTTTACTCCCTATTTCTTCTAACCCATCCTTTTCCAAATTCATCCTCCTCTTGAACCACTTTTTTTCCCACCTCTGGCATATCCTGTCAATGGGGTCTAGATTGTTCCCAGTCTAACATCAATTTTATTCTGTGAAAGGATGAGAAAGCATACTCAAAAAACACTAAGTGCCTAAGTAAAAGCTTCCTTCATTTAAAGCAGGGCATGTGCAATGTTCCAGGAAAGAATGAGCTGCCAGGACACCCATCCAGTCATATCATCTTTCCATGGCAGTGATACCAGGTAAAAAAGACTGATTAATTCCTTCTTTCACTGAATATTTTTGGAATATCTCTAGATATAATGATCATATTTGAAGATCATTTAAGCATGTGTTAATACTTCAACACTGCATTATTTTCTTTATACTTACATTTCAGGATTTTTATTAATAAAGATCTAACTATCGACTAAGATTGTATTAATTTTTAATTAACAGCAACGACAACAACAAACACAATTACAAAAAACTACTTCAGTGGCTTAAACAAGTGAGAGGTGTCTTTTTCTCCTGTAACAAGATGTATGAAGGCAGGCAACCCAGGCTGGAGTAGCTGCACAAAGGATGTTCAGGAATCAGGCTGAGTATCTTCCTGCTCTGCCATCTGTGGTGTGTGGCTTTTGTTCAAGTGATCACAGCATGGCTGCTGTGCATTCAGGAAAGAAGAAAGGGGGATGAGATTCAGGTTTTATTTTACCCAGGCTTTATTCAGAAAGGGACAGCCTGCATAGGGCCTTGTGCCTATATTTCATTGACAAGACAATGTCACCTGGCCTTCATCTAGCTGCAAGGGAGTCTAGGAAGGTAACTATTTTGCTTTCCAGCCTCTGTAATAGAGGAAAGCAAAAGAAAAGGGTGTTGGATTGGGTGTCAAGAGAGACAACTCCTGCCATAGTGACTTATCACATACGTAACAATGAATGCAACACACAGCTGCATCTCTCCCTGCAGCCTGCCAAATTATTTTGCAGTAACATGCTAAAACCATGAAGGCAAAATGCTTTATGAACATTATCAGGAGATATATTTCAATGACTAAATTTTCTCCTTCCAAGAAATGTTATTGAAACACTGCTCATTTCTTACTTTGATTCTATTCTTGAGATATGAAAAAGAAACCAAATACCACAAAGGTTTTATCTTTTTTGGTAATCTTTTATAATAATCATAGGCACTTGTTCTCTGTCACCCTTAGCAAACATTTCCATTTCTATCTCCAGCTCTTCTGCTATCTCCAGCTCTTCTGTTCTCACATTTATTTTGTATTTGAGAGCAGGAGCTGTACCTGAATTACAGGAAGGAGGAAATTGCCAATTCACCAGCTGGCTCTGTATTTTTTCTTTTTATATAACACATTTTGTCCTAACTCCGATTTATTGGGTTGAGTAGTTGCATTCGGATAGCTGCATGCCAATCATGTGTATCCTGATTACTCATTATGAGCCTTAGGATGCCATACAACTCGCTAATGAGCACATTATAATGCTGGCCAGTGCTAATTAGATGATAATCATGTGCATTGCTTTATTTACAGTCTGCTATTTAAATTAATTGGGTATTTAATTGAACACAGTGTGAGAGAAATTGGAAATGGGTTTAGAGGTTCAGTGAAGTTACTTTCACCTGCCGTCTCATATGCAGGTGAGATTATTTACTTGATCTGTAAATTTAGAGCAAATCCAAGTGGACATAGTGCTCATTTTATGAGGGTACACATGCATATGTAAATTTCTCTCAAAGTGTGTTTGAAAACAACCAAATTCTTAATTTTGTATATCCTCTAACATCCTTTTGTGCCTTGATTAAAGGGAGATTTTGCATGCATAAGAAATATTTAATAAATCAAACCCTTAGTTGGAAATATGAGGTGGGATCCTAAACCAGCATGATGAAAATGTTCTGATATTTTCTTAGGATAGGAAACTTATATTTAATTATTGAATAAATATATGGCAAACTATTCCTAATTATAATCCTATGTATTTTACACTTTCAGGATATAGTATCAAAATATTCCAAGACCTACGTTTTAAAATGAGTGTATAATTGCCAAAAATTATAGGCTTGGGGGCAGCACCAAATTCAGAGCACCTTTTCATTGAAATAATTTCCTAAGGGCACAGGTAGAGTAGATCTAGAGTAACTACATAAAAAAGAGTTTTTGGACAAAAAAACTAGAGGCCAATTTTTCTACTTTTTTTTCTCAAACAGTAGCATTTCTAATATATGGGCATCTCATTCATGTGATTTTGAAATGGACCAAAATTCACTGAGAGTCTCTTTTCAAAATAAGTTGGAAAAATGTGCTGCTTCAACTTTTGCTAAGAATTGTTCATAGAAAAAAAAATCATAGATGGTTCTTATAGATCAACTGGAAGAAAACTTGTTTTGGGAAAAGGTCCTCAGGAAGCTTAGCTAATATGACCGTTTTTAATGTCATACTGTATTTTGTTACACTAAATCATCTTAGTTATTTCACTTTTGTCAACTCACATTGGTGAATCAAATAAAATGTATGATGTAAAGAATTTTAACCACTTCTGATACAGGCCAGTGTAGCTCTATGACTTCTGACATCAAAATGACTTGTTTGATTCCCCAAAGGTCTTTCTTTCATCCAAACTGACATCCTGCAAAACTGAAGTTTTGCAAAGTTTCTGAGTACAGTGTAAGGACACATTCCAATGGAGAAACTGGACTCATGTTTTTATAAGACTAGAATTACAGAGACAACTGAGATTCATTCAGACTAGAAAATTCGTGCACCTGATATTCTAATTCTGTGTTATCCAACATAGTAGCCACTAGTGGCTCTTGAGAACGGAAGTTGATAGAAGGTTGATTTGAGCTAAGATGTGCTGTAAATGTAAATGCACCTCAGATTCTGAATATTTAGTATGATAATGTAAAACTCTCAGGATATTTTTATTGATTATATGTTGTGAGAGCAATATTTTGGATATATTGGGTTGAATAAAATATACTATTAGCATAGATTTCACCTTTTTTTTTTATTTATGTGACTAGAAAATTTTAAATTTCCTATGTGGCTCACATTAGTGGCCCATATTATATTTCTGTTGAAAGGCACTGCTCTGACCCATGGAAAGAATGGGTGTTTCCCACTTTTATTCCTTATGTGGTAGCTGACAAGTTATAAGCTACCTGTGTGACTTTGAGAAGACTATTCAACATGATATATTGAGGTAGCGCTTTATGCCAAGTACCGAGTAAAGCACTGGGGACATTAAGATGAACTAGGAAGTCTCTGCCCTCAAAGACCATCAATAGACATTTTAGTATATGCAGGGAGCTCTGGTCACACAAAGGACAAATGGCTGGAAATAAAAGTTACCAAAATTTGGCAGAAATTCTTCCAGACATCTTTTTATACATACAAGTATGTACAAGCACATGCCAAACACACATAACAGATGTGTGTATGTATGAGTGTGTGTGCATAGATGATTAGATAGATAGATAGCATACCATCTTTGATGATCAGAAATCTTTTTTTTCTGCACAATATATCATGGGCATTGTTCCATAAAAAACAACAAATGTAAGTCAACATCATTATTTTGGCTTCATGATAAACGTCATTGTATATATGTACCAAAACTTATTTGACCTTTACCCCATTGTCTTATTTATAGATTTGAGATTTTTTTCCAAATGATTGTGAACAACGCAGGAAGAGAAAATTGCGCTCACTTTTTGTGATTAGAAGTTTAAAATAAACTCTGATAAATGGGCTCTCTGGTGAATCTATATCTGGACTCCCTTCTCTTCTGGTGATGTATCTTTCAAATCTATAATAGTTTCAGTATCTATTGTTCTAATTTTTGTGACTGTACTGCATTTCTATCCCCTTTTCATTTTAAACTTTAGTTTTTTCAATGAAAGATACACATGTACATAAGTCTTTTAGCAATTTCTTTCAGTATTCCCCTTCATCTTTTACAATAAGATGTTTTTATTGCTATTTGTTTAAATGTTTAACTGTTCAGTTTCCATTATGAAATATGAGGACCACAAGGATCCAGTTCTTTTTTTACCCATGTCCTATCCCATCCACAGCCTACCCCACACATTTTTCTTGTTCCTTTCATAGTCTATCCATAATTCTGGTTTAGATCAGTATTAAGCTTTTACATTGATGTGACTTTGTAAATAACATACTCAGTGTAATAAAATATATTTCCTTTTTGTGTAACTTTTCTTTCCCCCTAGAGCTAATAGCTAAAAATCTCCAATCTCACTCTGTCTTCTATTATGCATTGCTAATTTACCCTCAAACTCTAGCAGGGGGTTCTGTCTTCTCTCAGCGTTCAAACCCATCAGGCAGTCTAGCAGCTCCATGTTTTTCTGGGGGACATTCCTCTCAGAACCCATGTCCCTGCCTCAGTCTGGCTCCTTCCTATGGGAAAAGCACACCTGTAATCCTGTGAGCTCCTTCCTAATCCTCCTGGACATTCCCAGCACCTCATTCTCGAGTTAGGTCATCTGTTCTTACATCCCATATCTTCCTATTTCTTTGTCTGTGCCTGTATTTTTAAAAAGAGCCCCCTTTTGTGGCTTCCTGAGAAAAGATGGGGAGTAGAGGTGTTGAGACCTGCATGACTGAGAATGTCTTTAGACCTCTCTCATTCTTGAGAATAGCTTTGCTACATATAGAATGATTTCCCCTTAGAATTTTGAAGGCAAATCTTTATGAATTTTAGTTTCATTGTCAAAAGGTCCTATGTCATTAGAGCTCTTTTTTTGTTTGTTTTGTTTTGTTTTTTTGAGACAAGGTCTTGCTCTGTTGCCCAGGCTGGAGGGCAGTGGCGCGATGTTGGGTCACCAAAGCCTCAACCACCTGGACTCAAGCAATTGCCCCACCTCAGCTTCCCGAGTGGCTCATGCCACCATGCCTGGATAATTTTTGCTTTTCCTTTTTTGTTAGAAATGGGTTTTGCCAGGTTGCCCAGGCTGGTCTTGTACTCCTGGGCTCAAGCAATCCTCTTGCCTCAGCCTCCTAAAGTGCTGGGATTACAGGCATGAGCCACTGTGCCCGGTCACATCATTATAATTCTTTATCGATTATATGTCACACATTCCCCCTTCTCTCCTGGAAAATATTCTCCTTTTCCCTCGTTTTCTAAAATTTTATAATGTGCCCAAATAGGATTTTTATTTATTATATTCAGTGTTAGGTGAACTCTTTCAGCTTGGAAATTCATATTCTTCAATTATAGGAAATGTTCTTAGACTATTTTTAAAAATAATTTCTGCCCCTCAGTTTTCTCTGAACTCTCTGGAACTAGACTACTAATTATTGCACCACCTGAAAGGTTACCCTCAATTTTTTCTTTTCTTTTTTTCCCCCTACTTTTCATCTCTATCTTTCTGTTTTACTTTCAGAGAAATTTCCCCAACTTTATCTTCCAATCCGTCTATTTTTTTTTTCCTGTTAAGTTTTATTAACTGGGGTTATGAGGAGAGTCTGATTACAACACCAACACATTATGAAAACATTAGGAAATTACAGAAAGACTTGCAATAAGTTTAAACAGAACAAATTAAGCCAGCCCCTTGGTCTTCTGAGAAACAATGAGGTAAAATTGCAGAGACCAAATCTTTGTCAGCGATAGAGGATGCAGGTTAAAAATGTAGACATCATCGCCCCCTGGTGTTGTAAAATAACATGCAATGCTATCTATCTATTCATTTTTGAAGCTGTAATCTTCTACCTTGTCACTGAGCCTCAATTATTTCCTCAATTTCAAGCCCTCTTTAGTCAATCTTTTCCCTCATATAAATAACTTTCAAGTATCTTATTTGTAAATATAATTTGCCGGGCGCGGTGGCTCACGCCTGTAATCCTAGCACTTTGGGAGGCCGAGACGGGCGGATCACGAGCTCAGGAGATCCAGACCATCCTGGCTAACATGGTGAAACCCCGTCTCTACTAAAAGTACAAAAAAATTAGCCGGGTGTGGTGGTGGGCGCCTGTAGTCCCAGCTACTTGGGAGGCTGAGGCAGGAGAATGGCATAAACCCAGGAGGCAGAGCTTGCAGTGAGCCGAGATCGCGCCACTGCACTCCAGCCTGGGGGACAGAGCAAGACTCGTCTCAAAAAAAAAAAAAAAAAAAAAAAAAAAAAAAAAAATATATATATATATATATATATGTATATATATAATTTGTATTAATTCCTCTTTCAGACTCCATAAATTCCTTTCCAGGATACTGGCCACCTCCCAGCACAAGAGTCTATGCTCTTGCTCTTTTAAATGCAAGCCAAAACAATAGCTTTAGTCTTTTTAAATCAAAATTAGAGGATTAGCATGTATTTATTGCAAACTTTAATTTCCTCTAAAAGGCATCTTTACTCTGCAACTTGTCATTGCCATTTTTCATAACCAGAATGCATTCCTTCACCATCTGCCTCCTGACTTGGCAACCATCAAGAATTCTGGCCTGATCAGTTAACTTGCTAAACCATCTTTGCTGTTATATACCAGGAAACACTGGAAAAGAGACGTAAATAATAAACCTCCATATCCTAATGTCCCAGCTTTATTTATAGGCAGAATTTCATTTGTTGGCTAAGGGAAGAAAAACCATCTACGTAGAGTGAGCTTGGGAGGAAACTGGAGTAGGGAGAAAACATGATGGCAGGGTAGGTCTGTGGGAACCGTGGGTGCAGTGCTGCTCTCAAAGTTTTCATTTCTGTGACAAGAGCTCTTTTTCGTATGTTCATTTTTATTGATTCTTGTTTTTATTTAAATAGATGGAAATATCTTATCTTGACTCATTGAATACATTTATTACCACGTTTTGAGTGTTTTCCTAATCACTGCATTGGCTCTGTTAGTTCTACTTTCCTTTGTCCAGCTGTCCTATTGTTGCTTTTGCTTTATATGTTAAAATACTTCCTCAGTGTCTGGTGGTCCTTGGAAGTCAATTTCCATGCAAGAGGGAGACATTGAAAAGCCTGGGGAAGCTCTGATTGAGTGGGTGCTTGTTGACTGACAGGTGGGCTTCATAGGAGGGTAATATGGCTGGAAAATTTTCTTAGGATTCCAAGGATGGGGTCCTTGACTTCTTTTCTTTCTTTTTTTTTTTTTTTCGCTCTGTCGCCCAGGCTGGAGTGCAGTGACGTGATCTCGGCTCCCTGCAAGCTCTGATTCCTGGGTTCACGCCATTCTCCTGCTTCAGTCTCCCGAGTGGCTGGAACTACAGGCGCCTACCACTATGCCCGGCTAATTTTTTTATATTTTTAGTAGAGACGGGGTTTCACCGTATTAGCCAGGATGGTCTCGATCTCCTGACCTCGTGATCTGCCCGCCTCGGCCTCCCAAAGTGGTGGGATTACAGGCGTGAGCCACAGCACCTGGCCCAACCTCTTAGATTGGCCAGTTTCCCCAGAAAATCATTCTTCAATCTCCTGCCAGAGGAGAGGGGCTGGAAGTTCTTTTGTTCATACACAGCTTTACACTCAGTCCCCCTGTCTCTTGCATGTTAGCTGCCCCTTCAACTGCACCTTGTGTCTCAGTGCATACCTCCCTGTGAGCCTCCTCAGAGGGGGAGTATTCAGTCTCTTGCTGGAACTGGGGAAAGGCAGCCATCCTGCTGCAGGCAGGGCTCTGCAATTCTGTTTCCATACAGGCTTTTGGCCCATTCCTCTGTCTTCAGTCCCTCTGTGCCCTTGCCTCCTCCTTCCAGAAGGACCCAGTGTTTTTACATCTTGACCTTTCTAGGGGTCTGTGGTACAAAACAGGACGTTTCTAGGCTCCCCAACTAACAGGTTACATTTTTTTTTCTCTCATCTTGTAACTCTATTATCAGTTGTCCATTTGCTTTCTGGCTCCCAAGATTTTGCAGGTGGCATCACTGTGTTTTCTTCATTCTTCTAGATTCCTGCCACCTTTAGTTCTATGTCATTATGTGGTGTTTTGAGGGAGCAGGGGCAAACGAATGCTTTTCTGCCATATTTACTTGCTTTTTTGTATAACACCTTATGAAACTACAGTAAAGTAAAGTGCACTATTTTCATTTCATGAATAGAATTTTGCAGAAACTAAAAACAACGATCAGTATGCAGGGAGGTGCTGAGGAGTACAAGGCCTGGGAGAGAGTCCCCTGCTCCAGCCACACTGGCAGGTTCTCACAGTAATGGTAGCTTCGCCGCCCCTACACCCACTCTGAAGCTGAAGCATAAATCAACAGCCCTAACTGGAAGGCACATGCCAATGCTTTCCCTTTCTGCCTCCCTCAGCCTGAGAGCATCCACCCCTTCCCTATCCTCAGCCTTAGAGATAAAGGAAGCTGGTTTGACGTAAAAGACAACTTTAGTCAAGAAACACAGCTGGTCTTTAGTCCTTCTGTTCTTTTCAAATTTGACCTTGGTCAAGCTCAAGAAATGTTTGTTGAATGCCTGTTATAGACACGCCTCTGTGTACACTGAGGTTTCAAAAATGCAAGACAGTTCTCTGCCCTCGAGGAGTTCAAAGTCTCACTTACTCCCTGATGCCTCACTAAGTCCCACATATTAATCAGGACTGGCTCCTGCACAGAGAAGCACTGAGTGGTGGCTGAGCCGCCACTTGACATTGGGTTTTCCGTCACATGGACCCTAGTTTCTTTCATTTTCTGTATATACATCTAAAGCAGAATTATTATGGAAGGTCATTAGAAATTAGGTTGGATTCTGATGTATGACAATGACTGTAAAAGTAAAATATTAACATTCTTCTTTAAAGAAAAAACGATCCCAGCAGTCCCCTCCTGCTGGGATCGTTTTTTCTTTAAAAACAACCCCTGTAACTGGTGCGTCATGTGTGTCTGAGGTTCTTGCATTGGGTCAACTGATGGGGGATCCTGTGGTGACTAGTTTGTAGTAGGCTCCTTTTTGGGCCATCAGTTCTTCATGGGTTCCCTTTTCAATCACCACCCCCTGTGCCATGACAGCAATGATATCCGCGTTCTGGATGGTAGACAAGCGATGGGCAATGACAATGCAGGTCCGACCCTCTCTGGCTTTGTCTAGAGCAACCTGCACCGTCTGCAAAGAGAAGATGGAAAGTTGATGCAAAGATGCATGATTGCTCCCCAGCCCACCATCATGAGAGTTCAGTTAACATGACCTGAATAACAATTCTATACTTGAGGGCAAACCCGAAGGTTTGACATGAGAGAAGATTAAGTAAGTATTCTCTGAATGCAATGCATCAGTGATTTCAATGGCAGTGCACAGGCTGAAAAATTTCAGTGGAGCAAGAAGGAAGCAAACTATGAAGTCCTATGTAATTTTACGACATTTGATGGTCTAGCTTCCTGAAATGAAACCAAGAAAACAATGGAGGGTGGCAGTTAAGTGGCCGTTCCTGATACTGCTCTTCATTGAAGACATTTTAGCTCTCTCCAAAATGGAATCCCAATTGTTATGGCATTAATTATACATTTTAAATTTCATAATTGCGTTCTGCTCAATTGCATCTTCTTTCATGCAAACCACACATCAGATATTACCTCTTTCTTTGTGTTGTATGTGGCCTACCTTCTCTGTCACATACCTTTAGAACTATAAAATATTTATAACAGATCATCTAGATTATTTCACTTTATTCAAGAAAGGTGATCATTTGCCTTTGGAAAAAAATGTCACTTAGCCTAAAGAATCTTAAAAACAATTCTTATTTTAAAGGTAAAATATTTTATTTGAAGCAATCTTATAGTAAATCACTTGCTCTAGATAATTTTCTTTTGGTTCCATAAAGTATTGCCAAATTCTACTGTTAATAAATCAGAAAATTGAAAATAATGCCATTTTATAAGGACAAATTTTACAGCCAAAGACTCATTTGTAACGATATAAGACTTTAGAAAATCAGTACTTACCTTTTCACTTTCTGTGTCTAAGGCAGAAGTGGCTTCATCTAGTAGCAAGATTTTAGGGTCTCGTACAATGGCCCGAGCAATAGCAATGCGTTGTTTCTCCCCTCGAGAGAGTTGAGACCCCTGGGACCCAACGTTAGTTTCATATTTCTGAAAGAAGTATGGTAAGTTTGAGAAATAGGAACAGTTATTGCTCCTGTGCTGTACAGAACTCATGTCAAGTTCTCCTCTGTAATTTAAATTATTTATTTGTTGAACTAGGGAATAGTGAGTGAATCCTCCTATAGGATGAAGGATGTCAAATCCACTTAGGAATATAAGAAAAACATGGAATTTGTGACCTTTGATGTGGGAAGCAAGGGGACTTTATTCCTCATGTCTGCATTTCTTTTAGGTTTATATTTTCAATCTCCTCCCTGTGTCCAGGTAGAAGCCCATATATGAGATCCTCCTTGATTTGAGACTGTCTGATTCTACACTCTTATCTGGAAAAATCCTTCCAAGATGGACTAATCTCAAGAATGGAAATGTCTTTGTGATTTCTGTATTAGGGAGGTGACAACCTGGAACACAGGCCTTGGTTAGAAGCTCCACTCTGCTGCTTACTAGCTTGTGTTCATGAATAAATTATTTACATTTTTTTGAGCTGGCTAGTCATCTGAGGTGCAGTATTAACACTCACTTCACATATTTATTGTGAGTGTTAGATAAAATTAGGAAGAAAAATCACTCATGCCTGGGATGGCTACATAAAAATTAGTTAACATTCACAGTGCGTTTACCATAGAGGTATTGTGCTAACTATTCTAGCAAGGTTATCATTTAATACACACAGAAACCATACCCACCCTATTTTTTTTAGATTACAAAACTTAGGCACAGGGAGGTAAGAAAATGGTGTGAGGACAAGTAACAAGCAGTGAAAGTGAAATCTGAATCCAGGTGAAAGTGAATCTGTCTCTCCTTTGAGTCCCTTGACTACTGCTCTTCCTGCCTTCCACAACATGAGCTGTTTCCTTCCCCGGCTTCCCTTGCCTCCTGATGAAAGCTCCATCATGCCAGGTGAGACCCATGAAAATCTGCTTTGTCCTTGTGGAGACAAAGTGCTCAGAGAAGGGTACCATGGGGAAGTCTGTATGAGGACAATGTAGTAAACCAGCTCCATGCCAGCACCTCGCCCCAAATGAGTAGGTATTCAATAAGGGTTTGTGGGATAAATGAGTCTCCCAGGAGACACACAAGCTTTGCTTTTGAACTCTGGATTCAGCAAATAGTAATTTCCATGTGCTTATAGATTGGGCTAACAGGTAAGAACCGGGCCAAGAGCCTAACACTTAGGAGACTGTGAAAAGAGCAAACAAAAAGCCCTCCACAAACACCACAAAATTTATAAACATAATCACTTATAAAGAAAAATAATTTTCCCAGGGATATTTTTAAAAAGTAAGTAGAGAAGGTAAAAGGTAAAATTTGGCCCTACAATTTGGTTTCCATGTTTTAATTTTTCTTGTGATCCAAACTAAGAGGGACTTTTGGTGGATGGGAAAATGCAGAGACAATACTGTGTGAAATCTGGACTTGGCTCTGGCAAAGTAAGAGACACCAAGGCAGGTGCAACTTACCCACCACCCACGGTACACACTGCCAAGTAATGAAATAATGATGATGGCAGTAATACCAGCGGCAGCTTTCTTTGTGTACCTATTAAGTGTGTTTTCTTCATTTTAACGTTATTTTCTTGCACTTTGCAGATGGAATACACAATCTCAGAAAGGATAATTGTCCCAAAGCTATGAAGCTACTAAGTGGCAAAGCTTGGATGCAAGCCCAGGTCAGCTCCAAATCTCAGGCTTTTTCCCACTATGCTAAACTAAAGCTCAATGTGCAAAATAATTCTACAAAAATAGCATCCATTGCATTGGGCAATCCAATATTTTCCAAAATTAAAGAGTATGTTGATGAAGGATATTTCTTTTGCTTAAAAAACTAAGACAGTCCGGGGCCACTGTGAGATAAATTGTGTACCCTTTGACCTTCTAGAGCCACAATCATAATACAGATTGAATATTTCTTATCAGAAATGCTTGGAACCAGAAGTATTTCAGATTTTGGACTTTTTCAGATTTTGGAATATCTGCATATAATGAGATATCTTGGGGATAGGACTCAAGTCCAATCACAAAATTCATGTTTCTTATCTACTTTATACACATAGCCCAGAAGTAAATTCCTACAATATTTTTAATAATTTTGTGCATGAAACAAAGTTTTGACTGCATTTTGACTGTGGCCCATCATACGAGGTCAAGTATGAAATTTTCCACTTGTGGGATCATGTTGGCACTCAAACAGTTTTGAATTTTGGAAAATTTTGGATTTGGGATTTTCAGATTAGGGACGCTCAACCTGTACACTTTGGTCGTTCTACTTCTCCCCATCCTTGTCTCCCACAGGGAATGGCTCTGACTTCGTACTCACCTCTGGGAGTGACATGACAAAATCATGCAGCTGAGCCTGTTTTGCAGCTGCTATGACTCTTTCCACGGGAATTTCTTTGGTGTTGTCTCCATACTTGATATTGTCCATTATGCTACAGGCAAACAACACTGGTTCCTGGGAAACTATTCCAATGTTTGAGCGCAGGAACTGGATGTTTACTTTTTTGCTGTCATGCCCATCTATCATCTGCCAATAGAGGAGATGACAGGTCATTAAGTTTTCAGAATTTCAGCAGCGAGGGAAGTTCATATGTTAGCGTTAGGCGTTATGCAGGACATTTGGCTTGCTTAACAGACAGCAATCCCAAGGCTAAAATTACGGAATAAATTATGCTGCCTTTGACCTCTGTATGTAATGTCTATCAGGAGTGGCATCCATGTTAACACTAATCAGACTATAGTCCTATTTATTTCCTGAACTCTGGCTCTACAGGTGAAACAAATGAGAAAGATGCTCAGGTATTCAGGTAAGAAACAACTTCCCCTTACTTTGCTGCAGCACACTCTCTACAAATATACAGGGTTGCTCTATTTTGAGACTCATGAGTTACGGAAAGGATTTTTGTCTGGGAAGCTTTTGGTCAATATAAGGGTCAAACCTGTTTTCTTGATTTTACTAACGCCATTCTCTGAATAACTGAGGTAATAAAACCAAGTAAAAAAGGAATACATTTATTCACTTAGTCAATCAACAAACATATATTTGAATCACCTGCCACAAAGCACCATCCTAAGCAGTCTATGTCTGCTACGTAAAGAAAATATTATCTCTGTTTCCTTGGAACTCACAGTCTAGTTAGGCAGTGAAGTCCAGGTACTTGAATATCTACAACATGAGCTGGTTCACAAAAAAGTCCTAGAATATTAAAGGCACAGTATGCCTAACGTACTACTGTAAAGTATTTGGCCCTATTATTTCAGAAAAAATGGTGATAAATGGTATGAACAGATTATATTTAAGATAATTTCTAAGTAATGGAAAAAGCAAACACCATTAGAAAAAGTATAAAGCATTTCTCAACAACAATTAGCCCTGGCTTTGCTTTATGCAAGGAAATCTTTAGTTGCCTCTTTCAAGTTTTTCTCAGCATGTCTTTTCATAATGTTATCTGTCCTCATTACACTAAAGATTATACTATTCAGGGAAGTCAGAAAGGCCACTTTCAAAATATTAGCATTCAACAGTGAATCAAGTATGGAGCAAAATAAAACTTTTTCAGACCTATATCTATGAACGATTTCTTAGAAAATTGCTTGTGGATGAGCTCCAACAAAGGGGGGTGAAAACTATGAAAAGGGCATTTATGGGAACTATGAAATAATGGATCTAATCCAAGGAAATGTCACAGGGAACTCACAGGAAGACAACTATTCAACAGGCAAAGGTTGCAAGTGACAGAAATGAGGGAATAGATGGCCTGAGAGGGACATTGGAAGAACACAAAGGTTGTCATAAAGACAAAGAATACAAGGAAAAAAGAAACCTTTCAGAAAAACAATCAAGAAAAAATATAACACAAATGTAACTCACTATTTGACTAAGGGATGAACAATACTTACATAATCATTTAAAAAGCTGTCAATTGGTTTTCAACTTTTAGAATCAACTTAGAGTGAAAGCAGGAAAGATAATGTTGTAAACAGAATGTGCTCTGAATTCTTGATAATAGTGCAGTTAGAACTTAAGAGGTAAAAGAAGGGAGTAAGAGGTGAAAATAAAGGTAGGATTGCTAACATTTTTATTTTAGAAAGCGAGAATTCAAGAGGAACTATCTACAGGTGGTGGAAGAGCAACGGAAGCAGATCAGAAGTTTACAAATTTATAAATAGAAGGTCTAAAAAATGATATCACTACATTGGGAGGAGGTAGGAAAAAGAAGGGGGTGGTGAGGGTAAGTAGATTTTTATCTCTTGAGAATAAATCACAGAGAGTCTAAATTTGTTAAATCATGAAACAGCAGGAGCACATTATTTAAAGACATAAAAGTAATCATCGGCAGGTCAAAAAACATCAAGTGGTCAAAGATAGTTGCCTTTGGGCAGAGAAATGTGGAGTGGGAGTGTAAGCATAAAGCAGGGGGCGACTTTTCATTATAAATGTTTATTATTTGATTTTGTGACCTTCTGTATATATTACTTTTAAAGAAAGAAAAAAAGGACAGAAAAGAGAAAGAAATGTTATGAAAAATAAATAACAAAGCTATTCACCAAAATTTCAAATATCCTTGCCAAAGATTTACGGTACATGGCTCTCAATCTGAGTTCCTTGCCTTATTTAGATTTCAGCTTCTTGAACAAGGATTGTCTTAGATCTTTTCATGCTAAATCTCCTTTCTTGCTCATTTATCATTATTTCCCTTTTCACTCTACTTTTTTCATTCCTGGTCATTAGTTTCCTGATTAGTCTGCACTTTCTGCTCCATTTACGGGTAAATGAATGCTTCTATTAAATACACTCATCTCCAGGTTTGCAGTGTGCCCAGTTTTCTTTGCCTAACTGGTCAGCAGGCCATCTGGAACTGGGGAAAATCTGACATTAGAAATTGTGAGGGAGAATAAGGTGAAGCAGCAAATGACTGGGACTGGAAAATATGCATGGGGTAATGCCTAAGGCAAGCATTTTAAAGTGAGTCTGGCAAAGCAAAACCTTGAAGCCAAAAACTTGGAAATAGTCTGCAGAAGGCAAAATTCTCAAAAAGGTTGTGTGGCTTACCACTTTTCCTTGATCAGGATCATAGAAACGTTCCAACAGCTGAATGCTGGTGCTTTTGCCACATCCACTGCTCCCAACAAATGCCAGTGTCTGCCCTGGACTAATCGACACTGAGAGACCATTCAGAACTTGCGTGTCAGGTCGAGAAGGATATGTAAATTTACAATCAACAAAATCAATCTTCCCCTGGAAGTTGTTCTGTGGATGGGAGGATCAAAATTAGAGATGCTCTTACTGGAGCCTAGAATATTGAAAACACACCTAAATCTTGAGTTTAATCCCTACTTGAGATACCTTCAAACCACGCTGCCAAAATGCAAAGTATAGAGACAGTAACTTAATAAAAGGACATTCCATTTTCTATTCTGAAAGATGTAGTATAAAGAAAGGCTTGGGCAACACAATTAAAGACATTTGACTCCCCCATTCCCAGTCTAACCTAAGGGAATTTTCTTGCCATCCATTCCTGACATTCTGAATAGAAGAGAACAGCTGGAAGATATTATATCACAGAAGCCAGTAACTGTCCAAACCCTATAGCTTTGTTCCCCCAAAGACTAAAAATAATGTTACACTTAAAACGACCTAGAAAGAAAGTTACCTGAGGTCTGTACTGCAAAGGTGAATATTTTCTATTGTACTTTGGTGTGCTTAAAACTCTCTAGCCTATAAACTCTAGAAATGGATAGACATTTAACAAACACACAGAAACTTTACATTTACTGAACTGAAGGAGAAATTTTACAAATTTAGAAAGATAACGAATTTAGCTTAGCTTTACTAGTGTTTAGGTTTGCTTTGCTTTCTGGAACATACTAAAATTTTCAAAAATAGGTAGAGAAGATTTAAAAATACATATCTATCAATTAGAAGAAGATATTTTGTCAAGATTGAATTAATTTTCTGGACATCCACATAAGCTAAAACTTGAATCAAGATGAACATGAATTAAATCAACGTTATTGGACAGGAAGAATTGATTTTTCTACATTCCGTATCAGAACATCAATAGAAAACACAGTGGTTAGGTAGATCTCAGAGGACAACTGGCTTCATTCATTCAGGAACTAAGTGTATTTTATATTACACAGAATTTAGCATTCATTGAAAGTCATCGCCTTGTTCAAATGCCAGCTTTAGGAATAATTTTTGATGCTAATTTGCTTTATTCCTGTGTAGTTATAAATCTACTTTGTGTCCACTCCGAGTACGTATGAATGAACCCATACACAGCAGGAATTTAGAAGCCAAGTGGTATTGATGGCCATCCCTAATGGCTGTCCTGCACACACACACACACACACACACACACACACACGCACACGCACAACCTTACCCCTCATCAATACTTACACATTTTATTTATGTATTTTATTAGACTTTAACTTCTGGGGTAGATGTGCAGAATGTGCAGGTTTGTTACATAGGTATACATGTGCCATGGTGGTTTGCTGCACCCATCAACCTGTCATGTACATTAGGTATTTTTCCTAATGCTATCCCTCCCCTACCCCCAGCCATCCCCTGACAGGCCCCAGTGTGTGATGTTCCCTGCTCTGTGTCCATGTGTTCTCATTGTTCAACTCCCACTTATGAGTGAGAACATGCGGTGTTTGGTTTTCTGTTCTTGAGTTAGTTTGCTGAGAATTATGGTTTCCAGCTTCATCCCTATCCCTGCAAAGGACATGAACTTATCCCTTTTTATGGCTGCATAGTATTCCAACACTTACCCATTTTTCTCCTGCACTACTGTATACACTGATTGGGGGTTGTCGGTCCAGCAGTTCAAAAAAGCGTGCAGCTGATATTTTAGCTTTTGCATAACTTGGGGTGTAAGAGAAGGTTCTTCCAAGAGCTGTCGCACTCAGTACAACTGCAGAGATCACCCTGTAACCAGACAGACACACAGGCAGAGAGCAGGGAGGAGTAGTTGGTGTGGTGACCTGAGGGCAGAAGTTTGGGGATCTAGCCCTGGTTCTGCTAGGAAAGGACCAAATATCCTTAAGCAAGTCACTTTAGATTTGTCTGGGAATGAAGAGGGTGGTGTTTAAGAGATTAGCAGTTTTCAAACTGTGTTCTATGAAAAAGGGGTAAGAAGAGGACTGAACGAGCATGAAGGGGAGAGCTCAGACCTCCAAACCTTTATTTGACCACAATAGCTTCTTTTAAGAAAATTGTTGGAGGGGGAAAAAGACTTCTGAAGGTTTTTTTTTTTTTTTTTTTTTTTTTTTTTTTTTTTTTAAAGAAAAAGCAGGCTTGAAAGATCACCAGATTGAGTTGATTTTTCTAGAATTGTAACAGTTTTTTGAACCTATAATAGATATGTAAAAGATAATGATTGATGATGTAAGCTTCAATTCTGTACCAGGTATGTATATAATTTATGCTTCAGAGAGCAAGACAGATGAAATTGCCTGTCTCCTTCTTCTTGTGTTAGCCTCTAACTATATTCAACATGTACTTAATTAATGAGAGTGAGTGAATGAATGAATGAATGATAAATATAATGAGAGATAACTTTGTTGCTGTACAGACTGTGATGTGAGTAGTAGCCCCCAAAGCTGTTCACCTGCACTGTCATGCACAGAGGGTCTGCCTGGGATGGGGATAGGGATAAGGGATGTGTCTTTGTGTGTCACACTGCTCAGTTCATAAGCAGGAATTGTTTTAGGCCAGAATTGCAAATCCAAACATCTCCAGGAGCCCAATTTAAAGCCTAAGGGAATGAAAAGCACTTGAAATGAAATGGAAAATGGTGGAAGATGACCTTTCAATTTTTAAAGTGAAGCCTGAAATTCAGAGTTTTCCATAGTCCCAGAATTTTTTTTTTTTTTGAGATGGAGTCTCACCCTGTCACCCTGGCTGGAGTGCAGTGGCATGATCTCAGCTCACTGCAGCCTTCGCCTCCTGGGTTCAAGCGATTCTCCTGCCTCAGCCTCCCGAGTAGCTGGGATTACAGGTACACACCACGACACCCGGCTATTTTTTTGTATTTTTTGTAGAGACGGGATTTCGCCATGTTGGCCAGGCAAGTCTCAAACTCCTGACCTCAAGTGATCCACCCACCTTGGCCTCCCAAAGTGCTGAGATTACAGGCGTGAGCCACTGCGCCCAGCCTGTAGCCCCAGATTTTTACACGTTGGCAAAAAATTATTCTAAAACCTTAATATAAACTAAATAAAAATAAGCCAATGGTTTGCATTTTTTTCTAATTTAGATTAGTAGCTTTAAATATCAAAGATTTAGAAAAGAGAGACTTTCCTGGCTGGGTGGGTGTAGTGGAGCGGGAGAGAAGTGCTGAAAGAGAGACCATGTGAGAAGGCGGGACTCATGGCTAGAGAAGGAAACCCAAGAACAGATTCCTATAGGACCACTTTTCCTAATGCCCTCCAAACCTTTCTCAGACCATCTCCACCTTTATACCCGGCCCTCTCCGCCACCCATATACATGTGTACCTCATTCCCGAGTACCCTGACTCCCTTAGGCTTTCACCTCTGGAAGTGTGAGAAATTGCACTCAAAGCTAATCTGATTAGAAAAGCAGGCTTTGGCTATACGAATGGAACATCATCTACCTGTATGGCTTATGCTGTCTCTGCCTAGGAGGAGTCAGCTGGGAACATGCCCTCTTTGCAAGAGAGGAGTTCACATAAAACAGTACTTTATGAACCATCTTAGCCAAGGCCTCTAGATTTTCTCAGCATTAACATCTGTGGCAGATTGTTTATAAACAATGATCATATTAATTCACACTATCATGCATCCCTTTGCAACATGACTTTTTTACTCCTCTCATCAAAAAGTGGATTCTATTTTTTTCTATTCCTTAAACCTGGGCTTGATGGTATGACTTTCTTTGGCCAAACAGAAAATTAGAAAGTCTCTTTGCATGGAGAGACTTGAAAAGTACTTGCACAGTGGGGCTTGCCCTCTTTTGTGGCACTTGGAACTCTGAGGCCATAATATGAACAAAAGAAGCTCATCTGCTTGACAGGCCACGTGGAGACAGAAGAATACACAGAAGCCTGACTGAATCAGCCCAGGTCAGAAGAACCCCCCTGACGACCCACAGAATCTTGAAAAATAATTAATCCCACCTATTGTAAGACACCAAGCTTGGGATTGTTCGTTAAGCAGCAAAAAAGCTAACTGACAGAACCAGGCTATTCCTTCCTTGTGTGTTGATCTTTTCTCACCTTGGCTGGATATTCCTCACCTGAACACGTAGCTGAAATGGAGCCCCTCATTGGGGATTAAGTAACCTCCATATCTGTAGGAAGCAGAATTTGCAACAAACAGGATGCACTGGGAAAAGGCAAAGCAGAATCCATAAACGTTGGCTTTCTGAATGGCTGTCTTGAGGGGCTTCTCCAGCTCAGTCTCAAGTGTTTCAATGAACCGCCTCTCCTTTCCAATTCCAGCTACAGTGCGGATGTTACTGAGGGCTTCATTTGTAATCTGAAGATCGAGAAAGAGTCTTAGGAATACAAGGGCGGAAATAACTCCTTTCATGACATTTCAATGGCTGCGTGGATTAGATGGTGCAGATGGCAGAATGTGGTACAAATCAGAGAATGCATCATCTGGGAATACAAAGAAGTGGCTGGAGATCAACCCAACTGGACCACGAGACGATTTTTCAGTTAAATTCAAGTTTCCCTTAATTCTAACATGGCATGGCTTTGTTGCCTCCACTTGTGGTGGAAGAGAGAAGGAAAAATAAAGGTACACAGTTATCCTTGAAAGCTTTTTAGCTTCTTCGTTAATTCATTTGAAATGTATAAAATGGTATCTTTAAACATTTTCTGAGACAAAAGATTAAAAATATACATTTAAAATATTAGATTATATTTTCTTAAAAAATTAATCTGTCCAAATATTATATAACTTAAATTAGTTTTAGCAGTAAACAAAATTAATTAAATTTGTTTGCAAATGATGTTTTAGGAAAAATGAGTATTTATACCTCTAGTGGTAAAACAATACTTTTTTTCCATAGCATTAAAAAATGTTTAAGTTGTATATATTTAGGGGGTATGAGTGTAGATTTCTTGCAGGCATATATTGTATAGTGGTGATATCTGGGCTTTTAGTGTACCCATCACCTGAATAATTAATTTCATATACAATAGGTCATTTTTCAACCCTCACTCCCTCCCGCCCTCCCTCCTTTTGTGGTCTTTAATGTCCACATTAAAGATGTAGACATCTTCCACATCTTTATGTCCATCCATACCCACTAACATAACTTGAAATGAGTAGGAAATGTATCTTTTAGTCTATACTATGAATTTGTATTTGTTTTAACCCACACTCTAGGGCAAGTAATCACTGTTTCTGAATTAGGGTCTTACCCTAAAAAGGCAAAAAGGTAGGCCCCTTTGTTCCATCAACATATGAAGTCCTTTTGGCGTCTGCCTACTTGAGCAGAGTTCACGTTCCCTCTTTTAAAAGAGACAGAACCTAAGTTATTGTGAATTTGTTAAAAGAGTGTGTATATGTATGTGTGATTTCTTTCTTTTTTCTTTTCTTCCTTCTTCACTCCCTTCCTTCCTTCCTTCTTTCCTTTCCTTTTCTCTTTTTTCTTTCTTTTCTTTCTTTCTTTTGTTCTTTCGTTCTTTTGTTCTTTCCCTTCCTCCCTTCCTTCCTTTCTTTTTTTTTTTTTTTGATGGAGTTTTGTTCTTGTCACCTAGGCTGGAGTGCAGTGGCGTGATCTTGGCTCACTGCAGCCTGTGTCTCCTGGGTTCAAGTGATTCTCCTGCCTCAGCCTCCCGAGTAGCTGGGATTACAGGCACCTGCCACCATGCCCAGATAATTTTTGTCTTTTTAGTAGAGATGGGGTTTCACCTTGTGGGCCAGACTGGTCTTGAACACCTGACCTCAGGTGATCTGCCTACCTCGGCCTCCCAAAGTGTTGTAATTACAGGCGTAAGCCACTGGCCTCCCAAAGTGTTGGGATTATAGGCGTGAGCCACTGCCCCCGGCCTGTGTGATTTCTTATACTTGAGAAGTGTTTATGCCACCATCCCTCATTTACCCCCGAGGACAAGATATTAATTAGAACACACTTTAAAATGTGTAGCTAAAACCTAAGTGTATCCAAAACCTAAACTGCAGCTTGTAATTCTAGTTGGGAAAGACACTTGCCCCAAGCCTGGGGGACACTACAGTGTGAAGAGAAAAGGCATGTGCCATTAAAACCATCATAGCTCCTCTGTATATGGAAAGCATGGCTCAGGGAAACCATTAGATTGCAAAAGCCTCACAGCCAGAAAACTGAACTATCTACCCCTGCAAGTGAGAGTACACCAAATTGGAATGTGGAACGAATCACTATGCGAGAGGAAATTGAACAGGCAATCCTCTGTTCACCCCACTATTTCTCCACGCCGGCTCAAACTCAGAGCCTTGGAGCCTTATTGCCTCAGTCTTTGGGCCAAACATGCATGGAAAGGGTGGTGGAAGGTTCTTAAGTGTGCCTGTCTGTGGGCTGACAGCTTCCTTAAGTCTCTTCCTACTATTTGTTTTTAACAGTTTGTCTGATAGCCACTCAGCCATGAGGAATGGGAAAATTAGATGTGCAAGATTACCTGTCCCACCATCTCCAGGGCCCGCTTATCTCGAGAGGCAAAGCCTGTCAACATCCTGGTCTGTGTGGCTCCTGATAAAGCCAAGAAGGGGAAGAAGCACAAGATGACCAGGCTCAGCTTCCAGCTAAAGTAGAAGGCAATGATCATGGCCACAGTGACGTTAGTGAAGGAATTGACCATCATCCCAATCTGAGAGCCGGCAGCCTGCAAACCAAAAAGCAATCAACACATCTCAGACACACAGTCTCTTTTACCAACTACCATTATAAAAAAGGTCAGATCTTTTATAAAATTGCGATAAAATATACATAACAATATATATCATTTTAATCATTCTTAAGTGTACAATTCAGTGGCATTTCACAATGTTGTGTGACCATCACACATCTATACCTAAAGCTTTAAAAATCATGCCCAACAAAACTCTGTATCCATTAAACAATAACCTCCCTTTCTTCTCTCTCCCTCGCTCTTGGTGACTTCTATTCTAACTCTCTGTCTGTGTGAATTTGCCTACCCTAGGTACTTCTAGAAGTAGAATTATACAATATTTTTCCTTGTGTGTCTGGCTTATTTTGCTAAGCATAATGTTTTCAAGCTTCAGCCATGTTGTAGCAGGTATAAAAATTTCATTCCTTTTTATTTTTATTTTTTGTTTATTTTATTTATTTTGGGACAAGGTCTCTGTCACCCAGGCTGGAGGACAGTGTCATATTATGGCTCACTGTAGCCTTGACTTCCTGGGCTCAAGCACCCCTCCTGTCCCAGCATCCTAAGTAGCTGGGACCACAGATGCATGCCACTACACCTGCTAATTTTTTAATCTTAGTAGAGATGAGGTCTCACTATGTTGCCCAGGCTGGTCTTAAACTCCTAAGCTCAAGTGATCCTCCCACCTTCGCCTCCCATAGTGCTGGGATTGCAGGCATGAGCCACCACACCTAGCTTCATTCCCTTTTAAAACTGAATATTCCATTGTATGCATATATCACATTTTGTTTATCCATTCATCCATTGATGGACACTGGGGTTATTTCCAACTTTTGGCTATTGTGAATAATGCTGCTATGAACATTGGTGTATAAGCACCTTTCAAGTCCCTGCTTTCAATTCTTTTGGATATAGACCTAGGAGTGGAATTGCTGGGTCATATGGTAGTCCTCTGTTCAAAAAGTTTATTTCTTTTAAATGATTAAGTTCTTTTAAATGATGAGCTCCCATAATGTATCTGAAGGCTGAATTAATTAAAAGGTTCTTTATTCATAGCTTATCCAAAGTTCATTATTGACTAATCTCATTTTATGAGTGTCAGTGCAAGAGCAGTTTGTCTGAGATTAATGCAGCCCTAAACACGGGCTACACATGTGTCAGGTACTGATGCATTTGGCTTGTTTGACGATATCCAGTCATTGGGCTTGAGGTAGTATTACTTATTCAATGAAGATTAATGCTTGCTCTATAATTATGTTTTTGAAGTTGATACAAGACTGTTGCAAGATACCACTTTGATTCTCATTGAACTTAGCCTGCTCATTGGTACAAAGTTACATGCTGCTGTAATACACAGCTATGTAGTCAATGCAGATGGACAAAATGGATTCAGTCCCAATGTAGATGGATAATGGACCACTGTGGTAATTATATCTTACTAATCAGAGTATCCAGTGGTTCCAAATCTTCGTTTCAGTTGCAGCTAGGCAGGTATGACCAAAGTTTGGTACACTCTGCAGAAAATACTAGGGTGAGGACAATTACATCACTTCTTTTTAAAATTGTAGAAACACATTATTATTTAAGACAAAAAAATGTAAAACAACCACAGGTAAGGTTTTAGTCACCATTAGATGCTAAGGCAGTGTTATTCAGGAATAATTTGCATCTTTATATTGAATTGAAGACACAAATGGAATATAAAATTGTGTCCCAAAGCATTCTCATGTGTTAGTGCTAACTTCCTTGGAGACTAACAGGCTAAATCAAGAATTTCTCATTTGTACACCTATGTTCATAGCAGCACTATTCACAATAGCCGAACAACCTGAATGTCCACTGACAGATGAATGAATAAAGAAAACATGATATATCCATAAAATAAACATCCATAAAAATGTAGCTCTGATACATACTATCGCATAAACTTCGAAAACATCATGTTACATGAAATAAACCAGACATAAAAGGATAAATTCATATGATTCCACTTAGATGAGGTACATAGAGTAGTCAGATTCATAGACACAGAAAGTAGAATGGTGGTTGCCAGGGCTGAGGGGAGGGAGAGCAGGATGGGGAGTTACTGCTTCAAGGGTACAGAATTTCTGTTTGGAACGGTAAAACATTTCTAGAGATGAATAGTGGTGATGCTTGCACAACAATGTAAATGTACTTAATGCCACTCAGCTGTACACTTAAAGATGGTTAAAGTAGTAAATTTTATGTTACAAATGTTTTACTGCAATTTTTTTTAAAAAAGAATTTTTGGTTGGCAAGGACTGTCAGGCATTACAGAGTACTTGAAAAGCAACTTTGCAGTTCTTTGGGATGTCCTTGCTTCCTTTTACATTTTATTCAATTGGTATTTTTTTAAAAATTAAAAATAATACAGCCTAAGACACAAACAAAACATACATATTTAACAATATATGCATATATATTTATTTTTTTCTTTACAAAAAGGACTCATACTTTACATATTACTTTGTACTTTGACTTTTTTTCACTTATCAATGTTACTTAACTATCCTTCCAGATCAATATACTGGAACACTTTAAAAAATAGCTGTGTAATATTCCTCAGTATAAATGTATCCTAATTGATTCAGCTATTTTCCTGTTGCTGGATATTTGGGTAGTTTCCAGGGAATTTTATTAATTTTTTGGTTAATATAAAAATGATAAATATCCTTGAACACACATTCTTACACAACAGGAGGGAATTCACTCATGAGAATTCTGGTCAAAGAGTATATAATTAAAAAAAAAAAAGAATTTCTGGTTGGCAAGGACTGTCAGGCATTACAGAATACTTGAAAAGCAACTCTAAAGTTTTGGGGGGGATATCAACATTTACTATTATTCTCCAAAACATTTGCTTACTATTATTTACTATTACTCTCCAAAAAACATTGAAAAAGTTTGTACATTTTATGAGAGTGTCAGTTATTCCCCATTCTCACGAGTATCATTCATGATGGTTTTAGGAACACTACACATAATATGGTTATATGAGGGATATTACTATTCATTATAAATGTTTTTCTAGTTTATCATTTGTTTATATACAACTTTTGAGTTTATGAAGTCCAACATGTCTACTTTGTAGTTTTGAGTTTTTGTCTTGCTTGAGAGAATCCCCTCTACTACCACTCTTATTTCTCAATGAGCTCTAGCTAATATAATAAGAAAATAAAATAATATGAGTATAAACATGAAAAAAGAAAAAAGAGATAAAATGATCTTTTTTGCATTTTTTGCTTTGTGGTTATTGTGACTTTTACTAATTGAAGGCTTGTGGCAACCCTGCATATGCAGAGCAATTCTATTGGTGCCGTTTTTCCAATGGTATGTGCTCACTTTATGTTTCTGCATCACATTTTGGTAATTCTCACAATATTCAAACTTTTTCATTATCATATCTGTTATGGTGACCTGTAATCAGTGACCTTTGGCATTATCGTTGTATTTGTTTTAGAGCACCACGAACCACGCCCAAATAAGGCTGAAAACTTATTCAATAAATGTGTTTGTTCTGACTGCTCCACTGACTGGCCATTCTCTGTCTCTCTCTCTCTCTCTCCTCAGACCTCCCTATTATCTGAGACACAATAATATTGAAATTAGGCCAATTAATAACACTACCTTGGCCTCTAAATGTTCAAGTGAAATAAAGAGTCACACGTCTCTCACTTTAAATCAAAAGCTCAGTGAGGAAGGTGTGTCGAAGGCTGAGACGGGCAAAAAGTTAGGCCTCATGCACTGAACAGGTAGTCAAGCTGTGAATGCAAAAAAAAAAAAAAGTTCTTGAAGGAAATTAAAAGTGCTATTCCTATTCCAGTGAACACACAAATAATGAGCAAGTGAAGTGAACCAGATTTATTGCTGATATGAAGAAAGTTTGAGTGGTTTGGAGACAAGATCAAACCCACTACAACATTCCCTTAAGCCAAACCTAATTCAGAACAAGGTCATAACTCTCTTCAATTTTAGTAAGGCTGAGAGAAGTGAGGAACCTTCGGGACAAAAGTTGGTTCATGAGGTTTAAGGAAAAAAGCATTTCTACGATGTAAAAGTGCAAGGTGAAGCAGCAGTGCTAATGTAGAAGCTGCCACAAGTTCTCCAGAAGATCTAGCTAAGGTCATTGATGAAGGTGGCAATACCAAATAACAGATTTTCCATGTTGACAAAACAGCTTTCTATTGGAGGAAGATGCCATCTAGGACATTCATATCTAGAAAGGAAAAGTCAATGCCTGACTTCAAACTTACAAAAAACAGGCTGACTCTCTTGTTAGGGGTTAATGCAGATGATGACTTTAAGCTGAAACTTACCATTCCAAAAATTCTAGGCCCCTAAGAGGTATGCTAAATCTACTCTGCCTATGCTTTATAAATAGAATAATAAAGGCTGGATGACAGCACATCTGTTGAAAACACAGTTTTTTGAATATTTTAAGCCATTGTTGACAACTACTGCTCAGGAAAATATATAGCTTTCAAAAATATTAGTGCTCATTGACAATGCACGCAGTCACCCAAGTGCTCTGATGGAGATGTACAAGGAGATGAATGTTGTTATGCCTGTTAACCCAACATGAATTCTGCAGCCCATGGGTCAGTGAGTCATTTTCACTTTGAAGACTTTTTATTTAAGAAGTAACATTTTACAAGGCTACATCTGCCATAGTGATTTCTCTGAGGGAACTGGGCAAAGTAAATTGAAAACCTTCTAGAAAGGATTCACCATTCTAGATGCCATTAAACACATTTGTGATTCATGGGAGGAGGTCAGAATATCCACATAAATAGGTGCTTGAAAGAAGTTGATTCCAACCCTCACGGATGACTTTGAGGGTTCAAGACTTCAGAGGGAGTAACTGCAGATGTCATGAAAATAACAAGATAACTAGAATTAGAAGCGGGGTCTGAAGATGTGCTGCATTAAATTGCTGCAATCTCATGATAAAATTTGAATGGATAAGCAGTTGCTTCTTATGGATGAGCAAAGTGGTTTCTTGAGATGAAATCCACTCCTGGTGAAAATGCTATGAACATTATTGAAATGATTATAAAGGAGTTAGACTATTACATAAACTTAGTTGATAAAGTAGCAGCAGGGTTTAAGAGAACTCAATCCAATTTTGAAAGACATTCTACTGTGGGTAAAATACTATCAGTCAGCATTACATGCTACAAATAAATCTTTCATGAAAGGAAGAGTCAATTGATGAGGCGAACTTCACAGTTGTCTTATAAGATATTGCCACTGTAACCTTCAGCAACCACCACCATGATCAGTCAGTTGCTGTTAATAAATTAAGATCTGTACATTGTTTATTTTTATTTTTAGACATAATGCTATTGCATAGTTAGAAGAATACAGTATAGTGTAAAACACAACTTTTATATGCACTAGGAAGCCAAAAAATTAGTGTGACATGCTTTATTGCAATATTCTCTTTATTGTGGTGGTCTGAAACCAAACCTGTAATATCTCAGAACTATATCTGGCATTTTATTATATATCTAGAAAACCCAGTAGACTATATTAAATTTCTAAAATTAAAACTTACAAGAGAGCATGGAAAGTCCTTAAGATAAGTATACAAAAACTAACAGCTTTCATCTCAACTAATTTACAGATATAATTGAGAAAAACGTCTCATTCAAAATAGTGGAAAAAATACATGAGAAAAAGTGAGCAAGATAGTGGGACATATTAATGTAACTATGAATCTTGGTAAAAACTAAAGTCTTATTTGTATGTCTCTCAGGAAAATTTACTCCCACAATAGCAATCCTACTGTGTATGTATGTGTGTATATGAATGTGACCATAATAAAAACAAATTTTTAAGAAGAAATTAAAATGAGTGTAAAGTACATTAAAATAATTAACATCCAGGAATAGATAAGAGAATTTTGAAGAGGAAAAATTAGTGTGCAGGGATTTGCCTTACCAGATACTAAAATGTATCAAGTTATAAGAATTAAAACAATGAGTACAAAAAAAAGAAATAATGAATAAGACATACTATTTGATAGCACAATAGAATGACTATAGTAAATAACTTAATTATACATTTAAAAATAACTAAGAGTGTAATTGGATTGTTTGTAACACAAAGGATAAGTGCTTGAGGGAATGGATACCCCATTCTTCATAATCACTTGTTTCATGTTGCATGCTTGTATCAAAACCTCTCAGGTACCCCATAAATATATACACCTACTTGGTATCTATCTACAAAAATTCAAAAAAATTATGAATTAAAACAATAAGTTTTTAAATAGAATAAGTCAAATTGATCAATTCAGACTAGAGTATCTCCAAATAGTTCTAAGTATATATGGAAAGTTAATATTCACAATTGGAGGAAACATTTCAAACCAGTGGAAAACGTAATCTATATTTAAAAAATATTTTTGGAATATTTTCTATTCAGCTTCAAGAAAACAAAGCCAAATCTACCTCACACCAATCTTAAGATAAATTTGACCTGGGCTAGCAATCTTATTTTTTAAAAAACAACAAAAGTATTAGAAAAATTCTGAGAAAATCCTCTTTTTAAAAAGATAAGTGTTTGTAAGATAATTAGATGCTACTCTCTGAATTCTAGTGATAGTAAATAACCTTCAAAAGTTCCTTGCAGATTGAAGGACACAAAAATAGAAGAGATAAGATTATGACTTATTTATTTAGCCTAAATTTAAGAGTAAGGGGAGTAGACTACAATACTCCAATGATGAGAGTGAAATTGGAACGAACCTTCTTTAAGCAGTTATGCAATACATATCAAAATCTTCCAAAATGATTATACATCGATTCAGTGATTATATTTTGAGAACTAAGACAATAATCAAGGATGTGGCAAGCTCAATGTAAAATGATATAAATTGCTTATAAGGAGGAAAAAACCTGGGGGAAAAACGTAACTAGAGAATCCTTTAAGACATGACAGTAGATGAAAATGAAGTATTGTGCATTAATTAAAATCTATTGTAGAAGAATAATGACAAAAATATGTTCACCTTAGATTATTTTACGGGAAGAAAGAAAGACTGCAACACATATGTAGAGTGCAACCCTAAGTCTATGGGAAACACATGTGCTTACAGAAAAAGCCTAGATGAATTGAAAGTGAACTATTTATAGGGATTTCCCCCTGAATAAAAGGATTCCACGATCCACTGAAATTGTCCCATATAATTTTTGGTATTTTTGGTTAAACTGTCTAGGAGTTGAGACATGCTACAGTACTATCAATCCAGTGAGTTTTTTTCTTCCAAGAGCCTCACAGACCATAGTTCAGTTTTAAAATTGTACTTAAAAACTTTTTTCCTTTGTTTTTGTTTTTTAAAAAATTTATTAACATATTATTTCTTTTTTAAAAATAATTTTAAGTTCCGGGTTTAAAAAAAAAATTCATAGAAAGTGGGTGGAGATGTTGGAAGGGAAATTTGGCTCTCTTCACTTTAATCCAAACACCTGGTTTTATAAAAGTCTAGCCTCATCATGTGTGTAAGCCCTTTGAACAAGGCTGTGGGTTTTGGGGTTTACACACCACAGCTCTGCCTACCTTAATCAGAAAGTCAGCTCTTTGATACCTTCAAGATTCTAGATAAAAATCATTTCTTTCCCTCAGTTTCCTGACTGGGCTCCTGCTGAGGCTGCCCAGGACAGCTTCTCTGTTCATAAGGCTAAACCACACTCTGGGGTCCTGTGTGAGTAAGGAGACTTTTGCCCTGTTTCCCCACCCTCTGGGGGGTGGTGTTGAATCTTGTTGAAGCTGAGCCTCTGGGCCTGAAAACAATCTCAGAAATGAGTCTCAGGAAAGCTAGACTCAGAGGAAATCCAAAACCCTGACAGATTTTGGTGCATGCCACACACTGATTCTGGGCACTGCCTGGGAGACACTGTGCTTTAGCTGCTGTTTGTCAGTGGTAGGAGCAGTGGAAAATGTGGCTTTAGGATATCCCCATCCCACTAGTCCCTATTCCATAGGAAACATGCAGGTGATGTCAGAATGCTCTAACGAAAGAATGCCAATGCAGTTAATACATTTCTACTTCCCCTCCCATAGCTTACCCCTTGAACTTGGGAAGCATCTGTAGCAAGTCTTGTTGTCAATGCTCCAGGGCTATTTCTGAGGTCATCAAACCAGCCAATGTCTTGCCCCAACATTGCCCTGAAACCGAATTTACGTAGCCTTTTTGTTAGGAGCTCCCCGGATTTAGCAAAGGCATATCCCTAAAACATGAAGAAAGAGACTTTAGAGACATTTTAATGAGAAAAAAGGATATATAACTAAATCACTTACTGAAAAATAACATTTCTTACCTGTAGAAATTGGGTGAAAAGAGATACACAGCCCATTGCTACGAAAAGTAGGCACACACCATTGATCTGTGACCTTTGTTCATCTTTATCAGGAAGTGCAAAAGTCTTGGAAAGATAGTAAGCAAGGTAACTTTGTTATTATAAACAATAGAAAAATAAATATATTTATATGTTTAAAATGAATTTTTCTTACCATGTCATTATAATCTGTCCAAATTCATAAAATATACAACACCAAGAGTGAACCCTAATATAAGCTGTGGATCTGTGATAATGATGTGTCAATGTATGCTCATTAATTGTAGCAAACGTATCATTCTGGTGGGAGATGTTGATAATGGGGGAGGTTATGCATGTAGAGGGGTAGGGGGTATATGGGAAATCTCTGCATCTTCCTCTAATTTTGCTGTAAACCTAAAAGTGCTCTAAAAAATAAAGTCTTTTAAATCATGGTTCCACTTTAAACATGCTAGTAATTAAACGAAAGTTAGCTATGAATATGATGACAATGTACTACAGTCCTCTGTGGAATGGAAAACCTGGTGAATGAAAACCAATGGTGATGACTTACAGAATTGTTGTCTTGTTATTTTGCCTTTTTAGGCAATCGTGTTGGTTTTTCATTGACACAGATGAAAAGGATGATGAAATGACTTAAATCATTTAAGTAATAAAGCTGAGAAAGAAGGAAGAAAGGAGGGAAGGAAAGGAAGGAGAGACAGAAGAAGGAAGAGAGGAAGGAAGGGAAGAAGGAGGAAAGGAAGCAAACAGGGAGGGAATGAGAGAGGTAGTCATGAAGGAAAAAGGGAAAGAAGAAAGGAAGGAAGGAAGGAAGGAAGGAAGGAAGGGAGGGAGGGAGGGAGGGAGGGAGGGAATTGAGATCTGGAAATGTTATCTGTGACAAAACTCAAAGCAGTATTAATATTTTGACCCATGTCTTTCTCAATTACTAAATGAAACAAAATATGACTTTCACTCAGGTAATTTGCCGGTTAATTAGTTTTATAGAATATACATCATTAAAAAAGAAACTATCAAAGCATTGACTGGAATTACCTTAAGAGAGAAAAAAATTTCATTCATCTGATATTGAGGTTGTTGCCTCTAACTCACCAGAACCTGAAACATTTCCCCCACCCCCTAAAAAGCTATGGCCATTGTGAGGGGGAGTTTTTAGTGTATAATGCTTAGTAAACTACGCTCAAACATATTCTGAATTTACAGACATTTGTTCAAGTAACTGAGGATCTTGTTGCAATAAGAAAAATGAAAGAACACAATCCAACGACATTGCCTTGTTGTGAAATGGATTTTGTGCATAACAGAACTTTTTAAATTCAGGCCAGGTGAAGGAACTGGGAAGGTCAGAATAAGTATGCATTAGAGAGCTATACAATAGATCTTTATTCATTTTCCTGAATTAATTTGAGTCATTAAAACAGTTTCAACAAACAGTTGCTCAAAGGAAACCATTTATTCAAAAATATTACTAAGTACCTACTATTTGCCAAATAAATCTCCTTGCGAACAATATGTACTACTCCATTAACAAATCCTTTTTTTGTAAAGCAAAAGTAACCCATTCAAATTATGGCAAATTACAAAGTGGGTAGGAGGGGTTCTAAATTAATGAAATTTTACTGTTTGTAGGATAAAGTTTCTAGGGTCTTCGTGGTGCTCAATACTGGTAAAAGCGGGTTCAGAAAATAGCACAGTAATTCTTCCCAGCATAGCATGACTCATAAGTTTACAGAGTCTAAAATGTCAAGAATTTGAAGATAAAGATTTTTAAAATCACTACCCTGAAACCCCAAACTGCAATGCCACAATTCCCATTCCTCCTTAAAGTCACCTTTTATAATGATAATCTATAAAACCACAGATTTTCCCATTTAACTCTTACAGATGGAAAATAAAGCCCCAAACATCAAGTTGTTTGTTCAAGTTCATTAAGTTAGTGGTTATTACTGGATAAGGAGATGCCTGTTTTTTGGCTGCTGGTGCAGTGGTTTTCTTCTGGGTATGCTCTTTTAGCTTTTTGCATTTCTTACCTTCTCAGTGTTTAAAAAAAGAGCATTTAGCTAATGTTAAAATTCATACAACTGTCCAATTCAAGATTGGACATCTCTCTATCCATAATCTTTTTTCACAAAATTCTGCTCCACAATTTCTTTGTATGTTCTTGTTGTTGAAATGCAACTCCATAGGGCTATCCATCCGTAGATTCCTCTGTTCCTTGACTAGCTGTAGTTTGGGCACCCATCTTTGCTATTTTTGTAATGGTTAAGTTTGGTTAAGGAGAAAACTAACATTCATCAACCTTTTGCTATGTACCACATGTCAAATGTGTGGATTAACGTGCTCTAACTTAAATTAGGAATTATGATTCTCAAAACAACCCAGTGAGGTAGATTTTCTTGCTCCTTATACAGATGAGGAAATTAATCAAGGATAAATCACTCACCCAAATATATACAGATAGTACAGAGTAGAGACCTGCTACAAATCCAGAGCTGGCTGACTCTCACGTCTATTCTTTTTTTCCCTAGCATGCTACATCCCAATTGCTGTGCTTGGAACATTGGCACATTTTCCAAGTCAAATAGACACAGGGAAAGTGAAGCAGATAAATTACGCCTTACGTGTATATTGAGGCTTAGCTAGATTGGCAACTGGGCTCCTAATAAGGCCCAATCATTCCCACAGTGTGGTCTCAATACACCAAATGTGCATCTTGTACCCTTTAGGTATGTCAGAAGGAAAGTAGAGCAATTATAAACAGACTCACAATTATACGCTGTGAGTTTACTAATGAACACATGATAATTATGCAAAGAGACAACCTACTTTACCAGGGAGGAAAAATAGTGGTTTGTTCAGCATCGTTCTCTTAGCAAATATAACCCTGTGAGAACAAGAACGACGAGCAGACTTTGGATTTCATCAGCTAGATGCTGCCTACTCTGGTCCTATAGCCCTCAAGTCTCTAAGTCCATCTTAAGGTTTCTGGTTGTCACCAGAAGAAACACAGAGAACATTGTCACCACCAATGACCAAGCAGGTGCTCAAGAAGGACAGCAATTATAGTTGAATCTTCTTTTTTTTTTTTTAACTTAGCCATTTCATGGACCACTGGAGCTGGAAGATATCTTAGAGATCATCTTTGTAAATCCTTCATTTTACAGGAAATGGAGACCGGGAGAAGAGGTATGACATGATCCCAGGGCACACAGGATGTGGTAAGTAACTAGAAGAGCCAGTTTCAGAAGAAACATCTCCTGACAGGACAGTCAGAACTCTCCACAGGAGCTCATATGCACAGTTTGGGTGGAGTTGGGTGAGTATATTCTTTGCTCTGCTTTTATAAGAGAGAAAGAAATAATCAGCAAAGAAGCTGACATTTTGGATTTCTTTTAAAAAACAGACATCCAGGACATAGGCTTGGATTCTTTCCAATCCAATCCTATTCCCTACACCTTCTACACTCACATCGTTGCTCAATCCCTACACCTTTCTGATCCAACCCCATTCCCTACACCTTCTACACTAACATTATTGCCCAGTGAAATGCATTTCCCCAGCCTCTCCCTACTAGAATGCCAGCTTTGTGCAAGCAACACACAAACACACAATGATTTTCTTGTCCTCCACTCTATGCCCAACATTAGATACAATGCCTGGAAAACTATAGGTGGTAAATATTTGCTGAATGATGGGTGGGGTTTTTTTTGTTGTTGAATATTGTCTTCCCTACAGACTGAAAACTCCACTAGGGAAAGCATCATAACTGATATGCATTCCCCAGTCCCCAGCACCGTATCTGGGGAAGACAATACAGATCTGTTGAGGGAATAAAAGATGATTCATTTTATATTTGGATATTGCACCTACTAGGAAATCAAAAAATATAAATTATTTCAAAGATTTTCAACATAAAAGGTTATGGCACCATATAACTAGAAATTCAGTTAACCACAGTTGGGTGTTTCCGATTCTCTACCTTTCTGAAATTAATGTGATGTCTTCTCTTACCACAAGGGGGCAATGTGAAATCCACAGTGGTGGCTGGGGCCCTCCTTACCCAATGGACTTGATTTTGTTTGTGGATTTATCCAGGATTTTCTGTACAACTCATGCTTGGGGCGGGGAGGGGGGTCATTTTTATGGTCAGGAGAGGTGATGTGAGAGAAAGAAACGGAGGAGGGAACTAAAATGTAAGCTTTTATCATGTACTAAGCTCTGACAATGTGATATGTTGGCAAATTCTATAGACTAGGATTCGGTAAACCTGGACTCTAGTCCTGGCCCCATCACCTAATGGCAGTGTCATCTTGAACAAGTTAACAGTTCTAGGTTTCCTTCCTTGTGGACCTCAAAGGCTTTATGTGTGTATGTGTGTGTGAATTTCAGCTAAGAAAACGTGATCACATTTTTAAAAACTGCTTCTTTTATCTTTTAAACATTTTTGTATATTTAGGGGGTACAAGCACAGATTTCTTACATGCATATTGAAGTCTGGGTTTTTAGTACACCCATCACCTGAATAGTGAACATTGTATCCAATAGGTAATTTTTCAACCTTCATCTCCCTCTCATCCTCCCACCTTTTGGAGTCTTTAGTGTCTATTATTCCACCCTGTATGTCCATGTTTACCCATTGTTTAGCTCTCACTTATAAGTGAGAACATGTGGCATTTCATTTTCTGTTTCTGAATTATTTCACTTAGGGTAATGTCCTCCAGTTCTGTCCGTGTTGCTGCAAAAGACATGATTTTATCCTTTTTATGGCTGACTAGTATTCCATGGTATACCATATTTTCTTTATCCAATCCTCTTTTGATAAAAATTTAGATTGATTCTGTGTCTTTGCTATTGTGAATAGTGTGACAATAAACATATGAGTGCAGGTATATTTTTGAAATAATGACTTCTTTTCCTCTGTATATGCCTATGTGATGGTTAATACTGAGTGACAACTTGATTGAAGAATACGAAGTATTGATCCCCTGGGTGTGTCTGTGAGGGTGTTGGCAAAGGAGATTAACATTTGAATCAGTAGACTGGAGAAGGCAGACCTACCCTTAATCTGGTGGGCACAATTTAATCAGCTCTCAGCGAATATAAAGCAAGCAGAAAAAAAAAAATGTAAAGGAGGAGACTGGCCTAGGCTCCCAGCCTACATCTTTCTCTCCTGCTGGATTCTTCCTGCTCTCAAACATCGAACTCCCAAGTTCTTCAGTTTTGAGACTCAGACTGGCTCTCCTTGTTCCTCAAGCTTGCAGACAGCCTATTATGGGACCTTGTGATGATATAAGTTAATACTTAATAAACTCCTATATATATATATATATAAAATGATATATATCCTATTACTCCTATATATGTAAAAAATAGGATACATATCCTATAAACGCCTGTATAGCTAAACTCCTATATATGTATATATGTATGTATGTGTGTACATACATATATATATATAATAGGATATATATACTGTTAGATCTGTCCCTCTAGAGAACGCTGTCCCTAATACAGCCCCGTAGTGGGATTACTGGATGAAATGGTAGTTCTATTTTTAGTTCTTTGAGAAATCTCCATTCTGCTTCCACAAAGGTTGTACTAATTTACATTCTTGCCAGCAGTGTATAAGCATTCTTTTTTCTCCACATCTTTGCTAACATCTGTTGTTTTTATACTTTTTAATGATAGCTGTTCTGACTGGTGTAAAATGGTATCTCTTTGTGGTTTTAATTTACATGTCTATGATGATTAGTGATGTAGAGCATTTTTTCATGTTTGTTGGCTGCTTGTATGTCTTCTTTTGAAAAATATCTGCTCATATCCTTCACCCACCTTTTAATGAAATTATTTGGTTGTTGCTTGAGTTCCTTATAGATTCTGAATATTAGCTGTGTGCTGGATATAATGTTTGTAAATATTTTCTCCAATTGTATAAGTTGTTTATTCTGTTGACTGCTTCTTTTGCTGTGCAAAAGCTTTTTGGTTTAATTTAGTCCCATTTGTCTGTTTCTGTTTTAGTTGTGTTTGCTTTTGAGGACTTTGTCATAAATTCTTTGCAAATGTCCAGAAGAGTTTTTCCTAGGTTTTCTTCTAGTATTTTTATAGTTTCAGGTCTATGTTTAGGTGTTCTATCTATCTTGTGTTAAATTTGTAAATGGTGAGAGGTATGGGTCTAGTTTCTTTCTTCTGCATGCTGCTGTCCAATTTTTCCAGCACCTTTTATTGAGTAGGGTGTCACTTCTCCAAAGAATATTTTTGTTGACTTTTTCAAAGATAACTTGGTTTTAGGTATGTGGCTTTGTTTCTGGGTTCTCTATTCTGTTCCATTGATCTATGTGTCTATTTGCAAAGCTTGGTAGTATAATTTAGTCAGTCAAATAATATGATACCTTTAGCTTTGTTCTTTTTGCTTAGGATTGCTTTGGCTATTAGGGCTCTTTTTTTTGTTCCATGTGAATTTTAAAATTGTTTTTTTGTAATTCTGTGAAAAATGACATTAGTAATTCGATAGGGATTGCATTGAATCAGTCATTGCTTTGGGAAGTATGGTCATTTTAATATTATTAATTCTTCCAATCCATGAGCATGGGATATTCTTCCATTTGTTTGTGGCATCTATGATTTCTTTTATCAGTGTTTTGTGGTTCTCCTTAGAGAGATCTTTCACCTTCTTGATTAAATATATTCCTAAGTATTTTTTTGTAGCTATTGTAAATGGGATTACCTTCATGATTTGGTCCTCAACTACATCAATATTGGTGTATAGAAACACTACTGATTTCTGTAAATTAATTTTGTATCCTGAAAGTTTACTGAATTCACCTACTAAATTTAAGAGTTTTTGGTGAAGTCTTTAGGGTATTCTAGAAATAATATATCATCGGTAAACAGGGATAATTTCGCTTCCTCTTTTCTAATTTGCATGCCTTTTTTTTTTTTTTTTATCTTGCCTGATTGCTCTGTCAAGGACTTCCAGTACTATGTTAAATAACAGAGGTGAAAATTGGCATCCTTGTCTTGTCCCAGTTCTTGGAATTCTTTCAACTTTTCCCCATTATGTATGATGCTTGCTGTTGGTTTTTATGACTTTTATTATGTCAAAGTAAGTTCCTTCTATGCCTAGTTTATTGAGAATATTTATTAAGATGGGATGATGAATTTTGTTGAATGTTTTTTCTACATCTATCAAAATGATCGTTTTTTTCCCTTAATATTGTTTATGTGATATATCATGTTTATTGCTTTGCATATGTTGAACCATCCTTGCAGGCATGGTATAAATCCCACCTGACCATGGTGTGTTATCTTTTCGATGTGCTCTTGGATTCAGTTATTTTGTTAAGGATTTTTACATCTATGTTCATCAGAGATATTGGTCTGTAGTTTTCTGTTTTTGTGATGTCCTAGTCTGGTTTTGGTATCAGGTGATACTGGCCTTGCAGAATGAGTTAGGGAGAATTCCCTCCTCTTTGATTTCTAAAATAGTTTCAGGAGGATTGGTATTAGCTCTCTGCATGCTTGGTAGAATTCAGCTGTGAATTCTTCTGGTCCTGCGCTTTTATTTTTTGTTAGGAAATTTTTTATTACTGACTCAGTCTTGCTATTCGTTATTAATCTGTTCAGGTTTTCTATTTCTTCCTGATTTAATCTTGGTAGGTTGCATGTTTCCAGGAATTTATCTATTTCCTCTAAGTTTACCAGCGTAGTGTTCATAATAGTCTGTGATAATCTGTTGTATTTCTGTGGTATCTGTTATAACGTCTTCTTTTTCATTTTTGATTGTGTTTATTTGGATTTTCTCTATTCTTGATTAGTCTAGCTAGCAGTTTATCAGTTTTATCTTTTCAAAGAAACAATTTTTTGTTTCATTGGTCCTTTGTATTTTTTTGTTTCTATTTTGATTAGTTCTGCTTTGGTCTTTGTTATTTCTTTTATTAACTTTGGGTTTGATTTGTTCTTTTTCTAGTGTCTTGAAGTGCAGTGCTAGATTGTTAATTTGTGACCTTTCTACTTTTTTATGCAGGCATTTAATGCTATCAAGTTCCCTCTTAGCACTGTTTTTGCTGTATCCCACAGGTTTTGGTATGTTTTGTTTTCATTTTCATTCATTTCAAAACAATTTTCTAATTTCCATCTTAATTTCTTCATTGACCCAGTGATTGTTCAAGAGCGTGCTGTTTAGTTTACATGTATTTGCATAGTTTCCAAAGTTCTTCTTGGTATTGATTTCTAGTTTTATTTCACTGTGGCCTGAGAAGATACTTGATATGGCTTCAGTTTTTAAAAAATTCATTAAGACTTGTTTTGTGGCCTAATATCTGATCTATCTTGCAAAATGTTCCATATGCTGATGAAAAGAATGTACATTCTGTAGTTGTTGGGTAGAATGTTCTGTAAATGTCTGTTAAGTTTGGTATAAGGTCCAGTTTATGTTCAATGTTTGTTTGCTAATTTTCTGACATGATGATCTGTCTAGTGTGTATTTTCTAACATGATGATCTGTCTAGTGTGTGAGTGGGGTGTTCAGTTCCCCCAGTATTATTATATTGCCCTATCTTTCTTTAGTTTTGCTTATATTTGTTTTGTGAATTTGGGTGCTCTGATGTTGGGTTCATATATATTCAAAATTGTTACAATGTTTTGTTGAATTTTCATTATATAATTACCTTGTCTTTTTTTTTTTTTTTTTTTTTTTGCTATTTTTGATTTAAAGTCTGTTTTATCTGAGATAAGTATGGTTACTTTTGCTCAACTTTGGTTTCCATTTGCATGTGTCTTTTTATGTTCCATTATTCTCAGTCTATATGTGTCTTTGTGGGTAAGGTGAGTTTCTTATAGTCAGCATTTAGTTGGGTTATATTTTTTTATCCATTCTTCCAACATGTATTTAAAAGTGGACATTTAATCCATTTACATTTGTAGAAGGCAAATATGGGCCCCCAAAATCACTAAGCTAAAGAGAAAAGTCAAGCCGGGAACTGCTTAGGGCAAACCTGCCTCCCCATTCTATTCAAAGTCACCCCTCTGCTCACTGAGATAAATGGATACATGATTGCCTCCTTTGGAGAGGCTAATCAGAAGCTCAAAAGAATGCAACCATTTGCCTCTTATCTACCTATGACCTGGAAGACCCCTCCCTGCTTTGGCTTGTCCTGCCTTTCCAGAACAAACCAATGTTCACCTTACATATGTTGATTGATGTCTCATGTCTCCCTAAAATATATACAACCAAATTGTGCTCTGACTGCCTTGGGCACATGTCGTCGGGACCTTCAGAGACTGTGTCATGGGTGCACATCTTCAACCTTGGCAAAATAAACTTTCTAAATTAACTGGGACCTGTCTCAGATTTTCTGGAGTCACGCATTCAAGGTTAATATTGATATGTGAGGCTTTGTTCCTGTCATATTGCTGATTGTTTTCAAGTTGTTTTATAAATTATTTGTTTCTCTCTTTTTCTGCTTTTTTTTTTTTTTGTCTTTGTGGTTTGATGAAATTCTGTTATGCCATTTTATTTTTTTCTCTTTTTCCTTGTGTGATTATTTTATATGAACTGTGAGTTTTATATTTCAATGTGTTGTTGTGATGGTGAATAACGACCTTTTGTTTCCACGTTTAAGACCCCTTTGAGCATTTCCAGTAGGTCCACTCTAGTGGTGATAATTTTTCTAAGTGTTTGCTTATCTGGAAAGAGCTTTATCTCTCTTTCACTTATGAAGCCTATTCCGGCAGGATACAAAATTCTTGGCTGACAGTTTTTTGTTTTTTTTCTTTTCTTTTCAGCACTTTGAAAATGCCATCTCATTCTCTTCTGGCTTTTAAGGTTTCTGCCAAAAAGTCTGCTATTAGTCTGATGGGGTTTCCTTTATACATGAGTAGATGCTTTACTCTTGCTAATTTAAAAATTCTTTCTTTTACTTTGACTTTAGACATTCTGAACATAATATATAATGGTGAATTCCTTTTTATAATGTGTTTGCCTGGGGAATCAATGGACTTCCTGAACTGGGTGTCTAACAGTCTTGACAGACGTGGGAGGTTGTTACTGATAATTTCTTTAAATATGTTTTCTAAACTTTTTGATCTCTCTTCTCTTTCAGAAATACTGATAATTGATAAGTTCAGTTGCTTTATTTAGTCCAAGTTCAGTCACTTTACTTAGTCCAAGACATCTCAAAGGCTTTGTTCGATCTTTTTATTCTTTTTTCCTTATTTTTGTCTGACTGGATTATTTCAAAAGACATGTGTTCAAGTTCTGAAATTCTTATCTCTGCTTGGTCTAGTATATGATTTAAGCTTTAAAGTGTATTTTGTATTTCCTTCAATGAAATTTTTAGTTCCAGAATTTCTGCTTATTTTTTAAAAATGATATTTAGCTCCCTGGTAAATTTTTCATTCATATCCTGAATTGATTTTCTGATTTCTTTGTATTGGTTTTCAGATTTTCTTGCATTTTATTATCTTTAAAAATCAAGATTTTTAATTATTTACCAGGCATTTCAAGAAATTTTTTTGATTGGTTCTATATTAAACTGTTCTCACACTGTTATTCCTGAGACTGGGTAATTTATGAAGAAAAGAGGTTTAATTGACTCACAGTTCCACATGCCTGGGGAGATCTCGAAAAACTTACAATCATGGTGGAAAGAAAAGAGGAAGCAAGCACATCCTCATATGGCCAAAGCAGGAGGAAGAAAGCGTGAAGGGTAAGTGCTACACACTTTTATTAAAATTTGTGAGAACTTACTCACTATGATGAGAACAGCAAGGGGGAAGTCTCCTCCATGATCTAGTCACCTTCCACCAGTTCCCTTCTTCAACATGTGGGGATTACAATTTGACATGAGATTTGGGTGGGGACACAGAGCCAAACTATATCATTCTGCCCCTACCTCTCCAATAGCTCATGTCCTTCTTACATTTCAAAACACAATCATGCCTTCTCAATAGTCCCCCAAGTTTTAACTCATTTAAGCATTAACTCAAAAGTCTAAGTCAAAGTCTCATATGAGACAAGGCAAGTCCCTTACACCTATGAGCCTGTAAAATCAAAAATAAGTTTGTTACTTCCAAGATACTATGGGAGTACAAGCATTGGGTAAATGTTTCTGTTCCAAAAGGGAGAAATTGGCCAAAACAAAGGTATTCCAGGCCTCACCAGGTCCAAAACCCAGCATGGCAGTCATCAAATCTTAAAGCTCCAAAATAATATTTTTTGACTCCATATCTCACATCCAGGCCATGCTGATGCTGAGAGTGAGTAATTTATGAAGAAAAGAGGTTTAATGGGTTCACAGTTCCACATGGCTGAGGAGGTCTCAGGAAACTTACAATCAGGGCAGAAGGTGAAGGGGAAGCAAGGCATGTTTTCATATGGCCAAATCAGGAGGAAGAGAGAGCGAACGGGGAAGACTACAAAGTTTTAAACACCAGATCTCATGAGAACTCACTCACTATCACGAGAACAGCAAGGGGGAAATCCACCCACCCATGATCCAATTACCTCCCACCAGGTTCCTCCTTCAACATGTGGGGATTACAATTTGGCATGAGATTTGGGTGGGGACATAAAGCCAAACCATTATCGGTTGCTGGACACTTGTTGTGGTCCTTTGGTGGTGTCATATTTCCAGGCTTTTTCATGTTTCCTATGTCCTTCCATTGATATCTGTGTATCTGATGTATCAGTTGCTTGTTCCAATTTTTGAATTTGCTTTTGTAGGGGAGATTTTTAAAAAATACTTTGGCTTTGATTTTGGGTTAATGCCATAGTGTGATCTTTGTATGATACTACTCTGAGTCTGTTTATGACTCAGTCTCAACAGTAGACCACAGCAGGCTGGCAGGGATCCTCCCAGAGGTGATGGGAGTATCTAGTCTCCTCTCTCTCTCCTTGGAGCAGTGCAGAGGCAGTGCGTGTTTGTATATTCCTGGTATCTAGGCCCTCAGAATGATGCCTGACTGAGGCTGCTCCAGGATTGGATGCCTGTGTGATTCCGTGTGGGTTTCCCTTTTGGAGCAACATCTCTGTGGAATCTTTAGGCAGTTCTTCATGTCAGGGAAAAGGCCCTAGTGAGTCAAGAATTTATCCCATAGCCAAGATTGTAAAAGCCCATTTTGGAACCCAGGGGGGTTTGTCTCTTACTGTTTGCCCATATCCAAAAGCCTCTTGTGGCTCTCAGGCAGTCCCTAACTGGGTAAGCTGCCTCAGATCCTCTCCTTTCTTATTCCTGGTGCTTCCCCATCCCTTGTTTGGTGAATCCTAATGTTCTAGCCCTGGTAATCTGTTCTAAATGTAAGTATCTACTTATTATTCTGATTCCTCTTCATGGTGAAGGCACATACTACCTGCATCTAGTCAGCCATCTTTCAGTACTGTTTAAATGATCAAATTTTGATAACTAATCTTGCAATGACAAGATTTTACTAGAACCTGGCTCTACAGTTACACTGGCTGGATTTGAATGCCCACTCCACCACTTGCTAGCCTAAGCTCTCTGTGCCTTGGTTTGCTCCTTTGTAAAACAGAAATAATAAGAATACCTACCTTAGATGGTTGTTATTTATTTATTTATTTATTTATTTATTTATTTATTTTTTGGAGACGGAGTCTTGCTCTGTCGCCCAGGCTAGAGTGCAGTGGCCCAATCTCAGTTCACTGCAAGCTCCGCCTCCCGGGTTTACGCCATTCTCCTGCCTCAGCTGCCCGAGTAGCTGGGACTACAGGCGCCCGCCACCTCGCCTGGCTGGTTTTTTTTTTTTTTTTTTTGTATTTTTTAGTAGAGACAGGGTTTCACCGTGTTAGCCAGGATGGTCTTGATCTCCTGACCTCGTGATCCACCCGTCTCGGCCTCCCAAAGTGCTGGGATTACAGGCTTGAGCCACCGCGCCCAGCCAGATGGTTGTTAGTAAACTTAAATGAATTATTGTACATAAAGTGCTTATATATTGCCTAATACATGTTCATAGTTATTATTATAATGATTACAGCAATAAAGTCAGATAGAGAATAAAAGAAATTCTAGGAAGTAAAAAATTGGAATAAACTTAGTTTTCAACCATGCCTTATTTTACTTCTTTCTTTTTCTGCTTCCTATCCACATTCCTATTTCAATAGTGCAATCAATGGAAAATTATACATCAAACACTAACACCTGCTATATAAGTCAAACTTTGTACCTCTTCTGTTCAGCAAGATCAAAATTTCCCTAAAATCCTTTTGTATTATTCAGTGAATCCACTTTGCATTTTGATTAGGCTTGATATATATTACTAGAAAAATTGCCCTCTTCTAACACAAAATTTTCAGTGGCAGTACCATATATATATATATATATATATAGGCACAATGACTCTGTGAGTGTCCTGCCAGCCCAAATGAGAGTTCTCAGCTTTGCCTTCTTAGCTTCTGTGTGATGGAGGCTCAGGAAATTTTTCATTCTTTAGACATGAGAAAAATGAACTAACAGAAAAGAGCTAAATACATGAAAACAAAGAGCGGACTTATCAAAATAATAAAATAAAAGGTATGAGAAGAAAGCTAGTCCAGCTGTATACTTACCCCAAGAATCTGGCTGAATAAAAAGGCATACAAGGGTGTGACTGTCCCATTCACAGCTGCACCCACAGACCCTGCCAGCATGTAGGGCCATTCTGGAGCATTGAATTTCAGAATCCTCCTAACTGGGGCAGGTTCAACTTCTTCCCGCACAGGAATGTCCTTGTCCTTGAGCAGAGAGAGGGTTATATTAATCATCTAAATGTACTCACGACATTTTGCATGTGCTCAAGACATTTTGCAGCAGATCCTTTGGCATTCACAGATTTAAGGGTCATAGTTCGATTAGTTATGAGTGACCTCAAATGTCTATGAGATGTGGCGGTTTGTTATTTTTTGAGGAATAGTTTTGAACAAAACTGTTGCTGTGGCTGAATAAAAACTGAATTGAGCGAATACTCATTTGAAGGTGAGTTTATAGTTCTCATTTCATTATTACATGTGTATTAACTCTCAGAGAGTAATAAATATGTTGGATCTTGGAGAAAAATAACTCCCATTAAAAAAAGAAAACCTTTGCTATAGTTCTATTTATACCTGTGAGGACTTGTGAAATTTTCAATTTTTTAAAATAAATGTCAAGGTTCTATAATGTAGTAACTGGTTAAAGCTCTAAGGCAGGTCAGTATATCTGAAGTAAGAAAGACAAAATAATTTTAAAAATATATTAAGTGGTGTCAACAGTTATCATTGAGATGTTTTCAGTAAGGTTTTCCTTAATTAGTACCCAGAGGTAAGTAGTACTCCATTTGGATTTCTAAATTGCACATTTCTTCACACAGAGTGAACATTAATCAGCATTTCTCTTTAGTTACCATTGAAGTCAGAGCTAGCAAATTTTTATCTTCTCGAAGGCAAATATTATACATGGACCTCCGTTGTCTTTTTTGGCCATAATTTTTCTTTACTATGGATACTACTCATGTTTTGTCTTAAGGGTAATTAATTCATTAATTTGATAAATTTATTACCCACTTTGAAAAAGGATTTTAGGTAGCTTATATAGATTTGCATTGATTTTTAAAGGCTTTTCTATTAACATTTACTAAAAATATCTATAGCAAATTGACTATAAAGCTTAATTAGTGCTCTCTTTCATTAACACAGTAATTTATCTTTTAGGGAGCTGAATGGCAGGGATAGACAACAGCAAGGATCCTCAAAAATTTTCCCTTTGCTTACAAAGTCAAAGACCACATTCAATTTAAATGAAAGTCTGGTGTCATGTCCATTTCATTACAGTTGCAAGTCAAATAAAATGAGGGGAGGCAACTTGGGCTGTTGATGAATTTGGTACTGCCTCCACTTCAAGTTCTCTCTTGGCCTGCTCTCACCATTTGTACTTTGTCATTACTGCTCACTCATGCAACAGGTCCTTCTGTTCAATTATTTCACCTGTGACAGCTTACTAGCTCTAGGCAACCTATGCCAGAAAGGAAGAAGGGTACCTGGGAAAGTGTGAATGTAATAGGCATAGAAAAAATGGAGCTCTTGGACAAGCCCCATGTGGCCACCAGTAAAGTATATCACCAAGTGCTCTAGCTCTCTGGACCTCAGTTATTTCATCCTTAAAACGAGAGACCTGGACTAAGTTATTCTGGGGAAACAATCTCTCCGAGTCTCCCATGTTTTTGCACATCTTGTGAACAGAGGCATTGATTGCCTTCATTCACATTATTTTTTCAAGGGTATTTGTATAGCAAACAGTTTTGGAGGACAAAGAAGGCGTCTTCATCCTAAGTGCAGTGCAAACCTTACTGTCCCCATCTGCCCATTATGAAAGATTCAAGCTCCTCAAGCCCGGGATTCCTCTCGTTTAAAACACTCACTTCATTTGTTGGTATCATCTGGCCCTCTTTGCATTGCCTTGTGGGAACTAGGGGTTGGGTTGGGGAGCCAGTGCAAATGCTGAACACTGGCTACTGCTATTGCTATGAGTAATAAAGTCCTTTGTCTCTGGTTCAGGCTGCTTGTGTGACAGAGCAAGACTGCATCTCCAAAAAAAAGAATATGAACACTGTGATTCAGGATGCTCGTGTATACTGCCAGCATCATGAAACTGTGAGACTAATTGAATAGCTTGCAATTGAGCAAAATATTTCAACCCTTCACTGTTTTAGACAGTGGTTGGTATCCAGATCTGGATGCTCTCAGATTCATGTGGTTTGGTGATTAAAAAACCAGATTCCTGTATCCTGTCACCAGAATTCCAATTTAGTAGGCCTAACTGTGAATCTCTGTCTTTAAAAATACTCATCGGGTAATTCTGGTAACCAAAGTTCAGTTTGTGAGAACTCCAAGCCTCCTCTTACCACTAAATGGCAAGGATTCAATAATGTATGTTTGAGATGTGTCAGCTGTGCTGTATGTACCATCAAAGGGTACGCTTTGGAACTGGTGAAGACTGCTAGCACTCACTAAATTCTGCCAGCTTCCTTGTGACATTAAATACCAGCATTTCCTGGAACCACTGCCTCACAGGATGGTCCACCCACAGTTGGACATGATAGAAATTTTCCCAACTTTCTGATACCTGAAGGTATCCTTATCCCTAAACAACAACACTCAGGACATGTCAAAGCAATATAAAGTAATTCCTGTCTAGTGGTTTTCATTCCAAGAGACACTAACAAGAAACACAAATTAATTAATTTGAATACTTTTCTTTGGTTCCTCGATACTAAAAGTTTGACTTTAAAGTTTGACCCCCCACCCCGCTGAAAAAATGCAGCTGTCCAGCTTGAATGCTGCAAAAACTAGAAAATCTGTCCCTAAATATTGGATTTTTGATTGCATTTTATTTGCTATCTCTACTAAAAGAACAGGAGAGGAACAAAAGAAAACAATACAAAATATAATTAAAGTCGTTCTGTAAAGAAATATTTTTCTCTCTGATTTTGCAAAATTAAACATACAGAGGAGATTAATACATTAACAACAAATTGTAACTCACAGGCAAAATTATAAAATTTATATGTGTTTCCTTGTACCTCAATTGTAGCAGTGGCAGGTTGCATAGCACTTTTAAAAAATTACATACAGCCGGGTGCAGTGGCTCACGCCTGTAATCCCAGCACTTTGGGAGGCCGAGGTGGGCGGATCACAAGGTCAGGAGATTGAGACCACCGTGAAACCCCGTCTCTACTAAAAATACAAAAAATTAGCCGGGCGCGGTGGCGGGCGCCTGTAGTCCCATCTAGTCGGGAGGCTGAGGCAGGAGAGTGGCGTGAACCCGGTAGGCGGAGCTTGCAGTGAGTGGAGATCGCGCCACTGCACTCCAGCCTGGGGGACAGAGCGAGACTCCGTCTCAAAAAAAAAAAAAAAAAAAAAAATTATATATAAAGAAGTGCCTGTCAGCAGCTGCATAGCAGGGAGAGAAACAAAGCTCTTATTCATCTTTGCATCCCCAGTGGGATACCTGGCACTTCATAGTGTACAATCAATGTTTATGGGATAAAAGAATGAATGAAATTTTTATGTCCATGCTGCATACATGCAACAAGAGATTTATTTTAAATTGCTCATCTACTATGATGGATTCATAGTTCAATGCTAGACACTGGGCTTTTCTCAGTTTCCTTTCTTACATCTTCTGTGTAGGTCAGAGGAAAAAATAACCTCTGACTTAAATCTTAGGTCCTGCTTTCTATACTTTGTTACACTAATTTCTGCAATCCATTCAATAGAGGTCTCCTGCCCTAATAATAACTTTAAGATTTGATGATAAAAAGTGGTAACTATGACAAAGGAGCAGAGATTTTTCAAATGAACTAATACTGATAGCCATTTTTATGGGTCCCATCTCTGTCTTATCTTAACCAATGCCCAAATCCTATCTTATAAGTTATCTGTGATGCAGTTATGGGTGTCTAATATTTGATCCTGACTTGATCTCATACATATTCTGCCTTGTGTTTTAGTTTCACTGAAAGAGATGCCTAAATATTAGAGACTAAAACCTTTAGCCTGTGGTTTTCCCTAATCCTAAACTTAATGTTGTCAACATCGTAACTAACATCTGACCTCATTTACAGCTAAGAGTACTGCTTGGAGAGCAAGGATAAATGGGTATAGTCTCATCTCTGTCACCAACTAACCATGAGACCTTGGGTGAAAGCACAGACTTCTCAGGAAACGATTCTAAGTTTTAGAGTCAATACTCCACAAGACCACAAGGTGGAGATAACTCCTTTGTGTAAATTGACCTTTAACACCATAAGAGAGTATTTTCCAATCTATAGAAGGTAAGGTTAGGTCTTTTCCATCAACATGAGAAACAGAAAGGATTTCACCAATGCTTGGGCTTGTGGAATTTAGTTAAGTATTAAAATACTTTAAAATACCAAAACAGAGCAACATTTTACCCTATAATGTTACTTGAGATTAGAAATTTCATGTCACATTTTATTAACCCCTTTCCATTATATTCTTTTCAAAAATCATTAATTTTTTAAACCTGAAGTACTAATAAAATTATTGTACAAACCAGTGGTATTAATATGAGACCTTTTCCCATTGGAGCTTTAGTATAATCACACTGGCTCCCCTATCATTTTTCTCTCTCTTCTTCCTTTCTATCTCCCTTAACTAGAGAGAAAATAAAGTCACATCTTTTAAAACGTATGCTGGTCTACATATAATTGAGTTTAATTGTTCTATTCTAAATATATAATGCTGACTAGTAGAACATAATATGAAACATTTTAATCACTGTAAAACTAGCCCATATATTTGATTTAGATTTCCTTTTAGTTAAATAATTCCCTCCTGAATTGTTCCTGCATCAAGAGAACTCTATGGGAATCTGATCTCCAGATGTCCAGGGAATCTGATGATCCCCTACACCTATGCTAGGTCCTCTACCAGCTTGAAAAACAACAATGAAAAAGTCAGATTTTCCTTCCCTCCCTCCCTTCTTTCCATCCTTTTACTTTTACTTTTATTGTCAAGTATTTACCCAGAAACTAGAAAAAATTAAAAGGCAAAAATTAAATATGATTGGTATTGCTGTGGTTCAATAGAAATGTCAACGTAGTGTTTGGTTCTTTCTCCCCTGAAGCTCTATTAAACTCCTGTTCTTATATAATACATCTTATAGTTATTTGGGGCAGCACCATGGACTCAATGAAGTAGCTATTTCTAGAACTAGAAGAGCAGTTGAGTCTTTAGTGGCAGGATGCAGTAAGAAACTATGCTTGCTAAATGTGTGTTCTCTCACTGTGATTCATCCTGCTGCTCCTGAAAAAACGTGTTCTATGGAATTTATTTAAAGCGTCTGTTAGAAATTGAGACCCCTGTTCATTCAATATTAATACATTGAAAACAAAAGAGAACCTCATCACTCCCTTGTCATTTTCATAAGGTCATAAAGAGTATGCTACTTTATTCCAAATTTGTCCATTGTGAACCAATGTTTGTAATTACTGCCTAGCGGATTCATGTGTTGGAATTTTATTTAAGACAATTTGAAATTACATCATGCATAATGGATGTGCTTGTAATTTAAAAATTCTCTGACTTATTTGCTTTGATAAGTCTTGCAGTTGGGGTTTTATTTTACTGTGGACAATTTTTCATTCTAGTTTTTAAAATCTCCTGATGCCTTACTAAGTGCAAGGCACTGGGTTAGGTGACCAAGTTGATTCAGACACAAATAAGATGTATCACTAACTTTAAGAGGCTTATAATTTAGAAAGGGGATAAGTCAACATGACTTTGATTAAGGCTCAATAAGAAAATTGCCATGAAAATTTTCTAATGAAGGGTGGTAGGGGAATGAATGTGAGAGTATCAGGGCTGAAACATAATGTGCAGTAATGAAGAAAGGCTTGGAGGAGAATAGGTGGGCTCTTTATGTGAAAATTAGACAATGTCTACAAGAGCAGAACACTTGTATCCTTAGGAAGAAATTGTATATTGCTATACATGTTGTTTCCCCTCCTAGATCTTTAATTTTATGGTACTTTGAATTATGTTAAAATTGATAGCATTAATTTAAATGTATCTTAAAACCATTATAAAATTGTATGAAATCAACAAATGTCTGTGAAACCTAATTGGCCTCCATTAATTCAAATATTTTGATAACTTGTAATAAGGGCTAGCCTATTCAAATACCTTTGTTGATCAAGATAGTTTTGCCAAAATTATTGTAATTTAAGAAAGAAATTTTAAAATTTGAGAAAAAAAAGTTTTCAGGTATTCTTAACTTTTATAAAAGAATTTCTACATATGAGCAAATAATTTGCTAAGTACCTATAATTCACACATTCTGTGTTTGTTAGAATAGTTTGTCTAAGACTCTTAATTAACCCTTAGAAGTCCGTTTTCATTACCTTGTATTCTTAAAAGTAATCAATTAACTAATCTCCACTAAAAATATTGTCTAAAATTTGGAGTTTTCATTAGGTCTTAATGTTCCGTCTTTTCGTCTGACTTGAAACACTGCTAGGTATATACCTAGAAAATTCATATTCTCAGGCTTAAAGGGCATCCAACAGTCCCCAGGAGAGACTTTTTCCATTTCCCCCCAGGAGCAGTTGGTGCCTGACCTTTCTGTCTTCTTCATAAGTAGACTTATGATCTACAACAGCTAATGGAGGTTCGTGCACCAGGTAAGAAAGCTGAGACTTGGAGCGTTGCCGGATGGAAGCTCTGTAAACAAACAGAAAGATGAAACAGTGTAGACTGTGGCCAGATTGGAGCAGGATCAACTGGTGTCCAAGTTTACATCTCATATGTCAAATAAATAGAAATGTTTGGTAGGTCACATGGTAACCAGGAAAGGGAGCCTGCAGGTTAGGTTTGACAGAGCTGTTCTTATGGTAGAGCTAATCAGGTTGATTGCTCTGGGCCCTAATATCTTGCAAGCATTGGACCCAGATTCAGAGTGCAGGCAGGGAGGGAGAAAGAGAAACGGAGCAAAGTTGTCTTACCAGTTCATCAAAAAACCACCTAAAGCTCAAATACTTTCTAAACCCTGGTTCTGCTAATTGCTGCCTTTGCAACAGTCCATTTCCTTTACCTTCCTTCTGGCTTAGATTGTGGTCTTGATCTCTCTCTCTCTCATACCTGATGTGTTCACTTTAGCATGGTTACAAATGATATGAGGAAATAGGGCCTCTGAAGAGATTTTCTCCAGGCTATATACTACCCCTAGAGATGCATGAATGAGTATCTTGTTGAAATATAATTTAGCTCAATGTGTTCATTCATATATTCATTAATTCAACAGAAGCTTATTGGGCATCTACAACACACAAACCAAGGCCAGGTGATGTTGGAGACACAAAGACTAGCCAATGACAGATTTCTCCTTCAAAAAGTTTAAATCTTATAGAAGAGGGCTGTACCACACCCTGATGTAAAGAAGAATGTAGTAAGTGCTATTAGGCAGGTTTGAATAAAGAGTATGGAAAGTCAAATGAAAAAGAAATGTATGGCAGGTGTTACCAAGGCAAGATTCATGGATGAGATGGCTCAGGTAGGATTTGGTGATTTGTAGACTATAGAAAAGAGCATTTCTGATTGAGAGAACAGTACAAACAGAATCATGGAGACAGGGGAGGACAGACTTGCTTGCTGAATATACTGAGTACATGATAAGCATGGGAAGTGATTGGTTCAGGCTCCACCCTTCTCTTCCCTCCCCCAGACTCCTGGGAAGGAGGCCCCCCTTCTCCTCTAGGTTAACCGTAAAGTATTCAATGCTGGGAGTTGTTGACAATTATGTTGAGACCTTCAAAAAAAGAAGTTTCCTGAAAAATGAAGCCAGTGGTGAAATAGTAGAGCTGAGAAAGAAAGAGAGAGAAACTGCTATCTATCTTGGACATATCACTGAAGCTCTAGCCTTGCCTGAAGCCAAAGCATCTTTGGAATATTTAGTTATGTGAGCTGATTCTTTCTCTCTAAAGGTAAAGCCAGGTTGGGTTAGGTTTTCAGTCATTTGTAAACAGTCTTAATGGCTAAGAGGCAATGCTGAAGACTGTGTTTTAGAAAGAATCACCTGAAGTAAATGGTGTAAAGAGAGAGATGTGAGTGATAAGGAGACCTGCATCAACTGTTTTAGTGCCATGTAGATGAATCCATTCACATATCTTCCTCTAGCATTTTGTATCCAAGTGATATTAGACCAAAACAAATACCAAGGTGGTGCCTGCCTACTATATGCTCACCCAGCCTTCTAGAGAAGGCAGTAATACATCAACTGAGTTACTCCAATTTGTTCCCATTTTATGTTAACAGCACTGCCATCCTCTTAGTCACCCAGGTTCAACACCATGCAATTACCTCAAGCCCTCCCTCTTCCTTGCTCTTGCACATTCAGACTCTTGCCAAGTCTCATTATGACCAGGCATTAAACACTCCTCAACGCTACTTCCTGCCACCAAACTGGCTTCTGGGACACCTCCAGAGACTCCCTCCCACCTAGCCTGAAACTCCACAGCAATGAAGTTATTTGTCCCAGTTAGGTAGCAGAGGTCAGGATGTCTTCCTCAGAAGGTATGCAGCATAGGCTTACGTCAGCAGGTGAGAACAAGGTGCATGATAGGAGGAGACTTAAGGTCAAGGTCCTAAAAAGCAAACGCACAGCAATGGACTCCAAGGTAGGAGTTTGTGGAGGAGGAGAGGCCATCAACATATGACTGACTACCTTCCAGTTCTGAGTATGGGAAGACCTATATCCTTTACCCCTTGGATATCTACTTTATATTTCTTAAGTCTCTCTCTTTCACCATTCTCCAGATCATTCGTGCTGTCTAGCCTAGGCTGTCATGAGGCCATGGGCAGTGCATGTGCTAGGCAGGTTTACCTCTCTCATCTACCAGAAACACCATCCCTTTTGAGAAACTGACAACATCTGTCCCTCCCCTTCTCTGAAGCTGTGTACCACTTCTCACTGCAAATAAAAACAACTAACTTGGGGGAATACTCTTTCTCAACATTATTATTTAGGAAATTTGTGGCTGTTTTCTATTAAATTGTTCTTGAATCTAAAATATATTGCTGAAAAGGAACTTAGCCATCAGATAAAACTGGAACCAAAGAAACAAGATACATATTAGCACTTCATTTAGTCATCTTTTAACGACGACAAAAGAAATCTGTCAGCATATACAAGGAGATATTTTAACAGACTTTCATACTCAAATATACAAATCTTTCTCTGCAGAAGGTTAATAGCTACTTTCTGTGTGTACATTGTATTTCTGGATTTCTCATCCTAATCACCAAAATGTAGCATTTGTGAGAAATTATAGTCAAATTAATGTTCATATTTAAATGGTTATCTAGTCCTAATAATAAACTGCAAATAAACTACTTAGCATGGGTAGAATTTTGTTCATCTGAAGAGTTAAGAAAATATTTATTTTCTTGTTGGCCTGATCATAAGAAACATCTCCACTTTGCAACCTTTAACCTACCGACCGAAAGAGATGCCTTGTCATTCTCTGTGTTTAAGAAGTCAGTTGATATTTTCGGATTGTGATTATAATGACTTCAATTATTTAAATTTAGTATTCCAATCAGAAAAGCGTGACTAAACTTACTATCAGGTGCCTATAACATTGTTTTATACCTTTTACGTGACAGAGTAATGTGAAGCTATTGCTTTGTTGTTTGCCAAATTCAATAAATTCAATCAAACTAACATTTCTTAAAATTTGTTTGAATAAACTTGTTCTCAACAAGAAAGGAAAACCCAAGTCTGAAAATTCAAATTGATAAGGAAAAGATATACTAGGGCCTGAAGTATTTATCTACATCTGAAAATAAATACACTACTTTTTGTGAGCTATTCTTTGAATATTTAAATGAATAAATCTGTGTTTGAACTACTTGGAATTGTTAGCTGAATGTTTTATTTTAAGGCTTTTTAATGATTTTTTCAATAAATAATTATCCATCTTGAATGTGCAAGTCCTATCTCTGAGACTTTGCACAGCCTTGCATTAAATGTCCTAGAAATGGAAAGGGCAATTGTAGAGAGATTGCTGCCATCTCATTGCCTATTAAAAATCTTCTGACTTAAGAAAAAAAAAAAACAAAAAAAAAAAACCTTGAGTAACGGTTATAAATATAGACAAACACTCCTGGGCAGAATTCTTCTTAATACAGACTTTTAACATTAGAGGAACAGTTTTATTGAAACTCTTAAACCAGGATGAAAGGCTAAGGTGTATAGCCTCACTAATAGCATACTCCAAAAATATATTTTGAAAGTAAACAGCTTTATATTGATCCAGAGAAAAATAAATAGCTCTTATTTAGGAAAATTCTTTTTAAATGCTAAAAAATTACATTTCTTATTTCATCTTGTTAAGGAATGATTTGACTTCAGATGGGTTACTCTGGGAGCAGAAGTGTTTGTAATTCAATTGTCCCTCAGTAGATTAAAGAATGGAGTTAAAGGTATGAATTTGACCTTCATATAAGACAGTGTTTCATACCACAGTTAGCTTGGAGCTGAGAAACACTAAACACCGATTTTTTTTAAAAAAAAAGAAGTCCCCTTTCTAAGCTCAATACACAACATTTTAACCATAAAGCATCTCCATTGTAACCTTTATCCCCAATAAGATGAGAAGTTAAACAGAAAAAACCATGAATTGGTGACAGAAATGTCAACAGAGCAACCAAGGATCATTTGCATGTTTATATTTGACAAGACCTGGCAATCTACTCAGAGTTTCCTTGTTGTACCTGAGATATTCTCTGAGGATTATGACTACAGAGGACTCCTAAGAATATTTGGAAACCTTGAAATCTGCCCTGTGACTTGAACTTACCTTAAACTATCCTGGTAGCTCCCTCTGCTAAAGGTCCCCGCAAGCATGTCATCTTCAGTTGCATCTTTTCCTACTCAACACAGCATGAGCAATTCTTTAGTACATATAATGAACAGAACCATACCTAAGTAGAATTCTTTACTATGTTTGCTTAGAATATAATTACTATGTCTAATGCCAAAACATTCTGTTAACTTTTTGGCAATAAATAAAACTCGGGACTTGTCCTGCAGATTCTAACATAAAATTTCAAAATACTCAGCAAGACTGAGTCATTTAAACCATACAATAGCTTGTTACCTCTACAGAAATAGGTATTTTTTAGCATAAATCATAAAAAGTTTAAGAGAAGTTCATCAGAAGTAGCAAAAAAAAAATGATAGAAACACTGAACTTTTCAAAAGTCTGTTCAGAATAATCCTCATATGTTAAATGTATATAGTAGTTACACCTAATGGAGTGAAATGGTAGAGAAAGTTTAGAGTGGTTGGTTAATTTAGACTGCGGTAACCACCAAGTCTGAAAATTCAGACTGATAAAAAAGAACATGCACTAGAACCTGAAGTATCTATCTACATTTGAAAATAAGTATTACACTTTCTTGTCATTGATTAATTCACTCAGCCAATAAGCATGAAGCTTCTACTGTGTGCGGAACACACTCTAGGAAGCCTCTTCCATTTGCACAGGCTAAACAACAAAAAAAGAGGGGATAAAATTGAAAGTTAGAAGACCTTGGTTTTAGTGCTATAACTTGATTAGATAGCTTAGCTTCCTGAGCTTCAGTTGTTTCCTTTGCCATCTATATAATGCCTGCCAGGGTTGTTGGGAGAACAGTGTGCATTGAAATACATAGAAAACCATAAAGCACTATAGACATTAACTATTTAATATAACGTACAAGTATAGGGAAAAAGCACTTGCCCTTTATGTCCTCTTCATTAAGGGCTTGATTTCCCTGACTTTGCAAAGTCACTAGAGTGAAGTAAACACCTTTCCTTTCCAATAATTCTTCATGGGTGCCTCTTTCCACTGCAGCGCCATGTTCAAAACCAATGATAGTATCTGCAGCTTTGACCGTAGACAAGCGATGAGCCACTGAAATAATTGTGTGCCCATGCTGAATCTGTAAGAATGTGCAGTGCACCATTAAACAAAACTGTAAGACAGAGCTGACACTGACCTTCGGATCATTTCAGAATCCATAGGAAAGGTACATCCTTGGTTCCTGGGAATATTCTTAAACAGGCTGTGCAGACGTTAGAAAAGGCCAGCACATTTTCTTGCAGCCATAAACCCCAACACACACTGGCCCTGTTGCTGCCATTAATCAACAGCTAAAAATTTTTTTTTAGGTAATTTAAAAAATATCATAAGCTAATCTTCACAAGATTTAAACTTTTACATGTGTAGCTTTTGGAAACAAATTATGACTTTCTTCTGTTCAACTGTGAGGAAGATTGTAGTCAGCTAATATTTTCTAAACAATCAGACTAGATGCATGAACCCATGTAGTATCAACTACTCCCATCCCTCCCACCCCACAAGGAGCTGCCTTTCCTGCAGCAGCACAAGCATTTCCACATGGGCCTGTCAAATGGACTGAGACTTCCACAAACCTTACTCAGTGCTTCTTGCACCATGGCTTCACTCTCATTGTCCAGAGCTGAGGTGGCCATGTCCAATAGCAGAATCTTGGGATTTCGGATGAGGGCTCTGGCGATGGCTACCCTTTGTTTCTGGCCGCCACTCATCTGGCCTCCTCCTTCTCCAACAAGGGTGTCAAATTGCTAGGTGGAAGGTGACACCAGTCATGAAGGGAAAAGAATTTGATGGCTTCTGACAGTGATCCACTACAATGTCCTTTCTATTATAGCTTTCTTCTCAAGCACGAATTTTCACTGCTGCGACTTCCACTGAAAGAAATTTCCCTTTCCCAGACAGGTTATTGTCTAATCAATATTTATGTGTGAAATAAAAAAATTGATTTATGCTTTTATTCCAGGGTTTACTGGGCTATGTAAATGTTCCTCTTTAGTTCAACTTCAAATAAGATTTTTCAACCAAAATAAAAATTGGTCACGGTCCTAAATATCTATCTTAGAGGATTAAAGCACAGAGCAAATCCTTGTCTCTTTTCTCTTGCTAGACGACACAGCAAAACATAATGCAAAGGCTGTTTTTGTATTATGAATAAAAGGTCAAACTAGCTTTATAAGGATTATCATTGACAGAAGATGGTTACTGATTATCTCACAGGTCTAGCACAACATTGGAATCTAATAATTAGGTATTAACGGACAGACACTTATCTTGCTTATTACTAACCAACACGAGTTGAGCTCCTACCGTGAATAAAGCATGGTGCTGAGCTTTTTACACATAACATCTCTTTTAGTTCTCATAGATACCTTATGAGGCAGGTGCTGCTATTTGCAACTGATGAATAAGGAAACACTGGGCCCAAAGAATTAAAGTAACTTGAGAAAGTTCATGAAGTCTATAAATAGAGAAGCTGGGATTTGTATCAAGGCAGTCTGATTCTAAAGCTTTATACTCTTCAACTACTAGGCTGTATCATAGCCACAGCTGCAATCCTATTCATAAAGAGAATTTAGAAGGCTGAAAGGGAAGTGTTCAAGATCACTGACTCTGAAGGCAGACCACCTCAGTATGAACCTTGTCTTTCCACTTACATGCTGTGTAATCTTGAGCAAGCTCTTTGACCTCTTAGAACCTCAGTTTTCCATCTGTAGATGGAGATAATAATATTAGCTGCTTAACAGGGCTGTTGTGAGGATTTAATGAGTTAATAGATGTGAAGTGCTTAGAACAGTGCCTGGTGTGTAGTAAGAACCGTACACATGTTAACTCTTTACAATAACTCTTCTTTGACTTAGCAGACCATCGGTGGCGAAATCCATTTAAGTATAATGCTGAAGAGTTGGCTTTTGCAGTTGTTGTTGCTTAGAATGGAGATAGACAAAGAATAATTTTTGACACAATATTAGCTGCCTAAGCACAAGAAAATGATAAGAGTAGACATCATAAGATTATTGTGCAAGTTATTGCCACATGACGTTTAGCATCTGCTTAGACAAATGCTTAATAAAAGGAATAAGGACACTGTATCTATGTCAAAGGAGTTTTAAAAAAGATAGTTCCCCATTTTGGTAGATGTTTAATATATTACCAACAAAGGGAGCTTTTCAAAAGAAAACTTCCTTTTTTGATAGATTTGAACATATAAACAGTGTATTTTCAGATGAAAGGAAAAACTCATGGTACTTTTTCAGACATGAAGCTAAAACATGGCTTAAGAATTTAATTACTTGGGAATCATATGAAAAGAAATGTGTATAATTGTGCTACTTTTTTTCCTTCTATGACATCTTGGTTTCTCCCAGGAATGTACGGCTAGGGTACCTGTGGCAGGTCCATGATGAAGTTGTAGGCATTGGCCTCCTTGGCAGCTTGGACTATGTCTTCCATTGTTGCATCTTCTCTGCCGTAGCGAATATTTTCTGCAATGGTGGTAGAAAACAGAACTGGCTCTTGCTCCACGATCCCAATCTGATCTCTAAGCCACTGAATGTTAAGAGAGCGAATGTCATGGCCATCCACGGTCACCTAGAGAGCATGGGCACAACATCACAACTTTTGGAACCTTTCAGGGTTCTGAATCATAATATTATGTCATACTTGACCAATGGGCAGAAAAAATAGAGGCCAATAAGATTCTAATGGAAACAATTCCTCTTGAAATGTGGTTCTTTATGTAAGGATGATAATATATAATTGAAATCAAGTATAGCTGCAGAACAATTCATTGTAGAAACATAAATGATGTAAATAAAGGTCAGTTAATTTAACACGACTGGCCCAGGAATGGACACATTTTTAATTCCAGTAAAGGGTAGAGTCAGTTATTCACTATATTTTAAATATTTTTATATCTTTTGAGTTTTGATGAAAATGGACTCAAAAGATACAGTAAAAATAAACAGTGATCCCTATCTTGTATATATGGATTATAGTAAGTCTTATTTCTGGCCAGATTCATCAAATAACCGTTTGCTGTTAAAAAGCAAGTGAAACTATCAGTGGGAGCAAATAAAAATCACTATTAGTAAAAATGTAAAAATCTTACATCAAGAAACTATGATTTCTATATATTCAGAGTGCAGTTATGGTAGTATGTAGTGAAGACTACTCAATCAGAGATGAGATGTCTGTGAAAAACGAAAACTCTGTCATATTTGCCATGCCTGTGTAATATTATATGCATGATAGAGAACTCATTTTGTTGAAGCCATTAAATACACAGTTAAACGATTCCGTCTCAAGGCATCAAGGAGATGCTGACAAGAATGATTTTGAGACAGAATGAAAAGAGCATGGGCTTTGGAACCAAACACACCTGGATTCAATCCTGACTTGGTCATTTACATGCTGAATGACCCTAGACAAGTCTCCATCTCTCTGACTCTCTGCTTCCTTGTTTGTCAAATGGGCCTATGTACCTTTGGGGGTCATTGTGACAATAAGTAATTATTTTAATAAAGTATCTGACACATAATATGTGATAAATAAATGGCAATTACTAATACTCATTTTTCTTAGTTTCTTAGGACGGCTATCTCTTAATTTCAAGTCCTGTTATTGTTCCTATATTTAGTGTTTGGAGAACTTAAGGACACAATAACATTTTTGTTATAATACAAAGAAAAAAGTGGAATAGATAGTTCACTGAAGAGGCATCAATAGCATTTTAAATGTACAGTTATTTATAGTCAAGCGATGGGGATACATTCTGAGAAATGAGTCCTCAGGCGGTTTCATCATTGGCGAACATCACAGTGTAGTTACACAAATTTAGATGGTGTATATATATATATTTCCAAATGTCCTAGCACCATTACTAAAATCAATCATTTCTCTTAACTTGATCTGCAATGCCATGAAGTGACATATGTCAGATTTCCATATATGGTCCATCATAATCTTATGGAACCACCATCATATATGAAATCCATCACTGATTGAAATGTTGTTATGCCACACCTGACTGTATCTGCACATTCAGTTACATTACACAGTGAATGGAATTGACTGGTTATTCATTGAACACTGGTACCATGTAGGGAGCGTGTCCCATCAATTCAGTAACAAATCATTAACTATGCACGCCAGCACAGTCTCAATGTATGCCACGCCCTTCTGTTTGATCAATATGCTGCCATTTGCCCTTTACTGTCCCATGTATTGAGGAGTTTCTGGAAGACACTCACCATTCCTTCACAGGGATCATAGAGTCGCTGAATGAGCTGCAGTGCTGTACTTTTTCCAGCTCCACTGGGTCCTACCAGAGCTGTCATTTCCCCTGGTTTAATGACCATGTTGAGGTTATTTAGAATCTGGAGAAGAAAGAAAAGAGCAAAGTTCAGATTGTCACTGTTTACCAAATCAAACATTTGGGCTACAAGTGCAGATGCTTTTTGTGGATACTCGGTGTCTGTGTGTGTGTTTACGTACGCCCCCAAAGCAATGTCCACTGATATCCATCAATAACCAGCAAAAGAAAACATTGGCAAGGGTGAGGTTTTGGCATTTAGCACATTACTTAATTATTTCACTGAGAGCCATGACCAAGAAAAGAAATGATGTACATTAACACAGGTGAAGTAAATAAGACATGTTAACTTTCAAAATTATGTTCCAAAATCTAATTTAAAATATTCCTGACATACTAGGATAAGGAGACTATGCCAATTAGTTAAAGAAAAAAACCCATTAAGTTAGAAATATAGTACTAATTTACTGATCATGGATTAACAGTAAGATAATTTGCAGATTTTAAGCTACCCTTCCTGTGTATGGTGTATGAACATACCATTTGAATAAACTTACTTAATAAATAGTCATAGTGTGTTTGCTAGGTAGAGACTGAATGCTGGCTAGTAGGTCTTGCGAGGAAAGAATGAGAAGCTAATTCATAACTATCCATCAAATATTTTCACCAATTAAGAGGTGATTTTTGTACTGATTATGGAAAGTGTGGCTTGGGGTCCTCTGTGTCACAAAATCTCACACCTTTCATTTCACACTAGGAGTCAAACTTGCAAATACATTTTCACTTATTAGTCTGTATTGGACTGTAAGCTTCCAGGGCAAGCAGGCATCAAATGTGGTTGTTTATTATTACAGGCCAGTACAATCTGGCACACAGAGGGTTAAAAACATACTTGTACTATGAATAAATACATATAGGTTTAAGTAAGGAGATTTTATTTTGCTATTAAAAGTAATGGCAAAAACCATAATTACTTTCCACCAACTTAATATAAGTTTTAGCTATCCATTCAAAAATATTTACTGAGTGTGTACTACTTTGTAATTTATAGCTTACAAAGCACCTTACACACATTATAACATTTGATGTTTAGGTAGATATGTAATAGATAATAAAAATATACTTTAAGTATGGAATCAGAATATATATTTACTTATGTTTTATATATTTACGTATATAATGTAGGTAAATAGAGATATACACCTATATTTGTACATTTGTCATATATATTTATAGATATATTTATATTTACCTACATACCGATAATGTAGGTATGTATATATAAATATAAAACATAGGTAAATATATATTTACATATCATATATTTATGTATTATATACTATAAATATTATATAAATATTGACCTGCATTTTATGTATATGTTTACCTTCTTTCTGTATATATTCATATATTAAAAGAGAGAATTATATATATATATATATGATAGGTATGTAGTGTCAGAGTGAAGTTATGCTAACAAAATGGGATTTAGTTCTGTGCAGATAACAGAAATATTATTAAGAGAGAGTAGCTAGAGATACTCTGTTGAAAATGAGGAATAAGTCTAATTTCAAAGCCAATTTATTCAGGGGTAGTAGATCCTAATTTTCCTGTAGAGTAAATTGCCTTTGAAGATAATTTAAAGGTAGGAAATTAATTTTTTTTCACCATGTGCCCTGAACAAGACACGAGAGCATAATATCACAAGGATACCTTCCTATAAAGGCTGATGCAGTGGCCCTAGTGAATTTACAGATGGGAAGTAAAAACCTACATAATGGCAGCTTTCCTTTCCCTCTTCACACCGTATACTCAGTGTCCTCCACTTTCTGCAGTCTCTATGAAGGTTGGGAGGAACCTGTGCTTCTTGATTGTTCTAACTGCCTTGTCATTTATCTAGCACATGCATAGAAAGACAGGACCTGCCACTCATTTCAACAGAGTGTCCTATGGTTCTTTTAGCCTGAATGTGCTGCCAGACTGTGTCCCAACCAGGGGATTTGCACATTATGGTTATCACAAAGGAATGTGGTGTGTTGCCTGAGATGAGCCAACACTGGAGGATACTTCCAGAGAAATACACCTCTATTCCCTATTCCTAGGAACTGAGTCAGGCTTCAGAAAATGAGCAATTTGTGGTTATGCAAATAAATCATCAAAGAAGAAAACATCTATTGTTCTGGGGAAAAGACCAGCACTCACCTTGACCTCTGGTCTGGAAGGATAGTGGAAGGTCACATTATGGAATTCAATTTCACCCTTGATTCGATCCAACTTGTAACCATCTTCTGACATGCAGTCAATGATGGGTTTCTGGAGTGAAATACAAAAAGGACACAGTGTAAATTCAAACTAAGATGTACAACTCAATTCAAATTGTAAATTCAAACTAAGAAACATCTTTGGCATATCTCTGCAATGTTTTATCTGGTTGTTGCTCTGCTTTATGAGTAAATTCCAATGAAGATGTATATATTTATTGTGCCTCTTAGTTTGCATGTATCTTAATTTGAATTTACTTAGAGCAACAACCAGATAAAACATTGCAGAGATATGCCAAAGATATTTATACATTAAACATTTATTAATAATAGTGAGAATAATCACTACTTATTGAGATATTATATATTAACATAATACATATTTAATTAATTTATTTAATTGCTATTATTTATTGACTTATTACTGAGATATTATATGTGTACTATTATATAATAATACATATTATATTGTATTAATGTTGTATTAATATTATAAATGTATATGTTAACAATATTATAATATATTTTATATTACTATATTATTAAGATAATACAGGAGGCAATGTACAAGATGTTTTCATACTTTTATTTACATAATTGTCACCATGACCAAACTAGACAGGTGATATGCCCATTTTTCAGTTGAAGAAGCAGAGAAATTGAAGAGAGATTAAGTTTCTAGGACCATGCAACTAATCAACCAATCTGGGGTCCAAGGGTATTCTTTTGAGTATCCATGGTAGATGATGATCAAAACTGAGTGTTCCTAAATGATGTCTTCAAATGCTACCAACTTTCAATTCTTGTCCTGAATTTCACCTCTGTTGCTAAGCAACAAGCCCAATCTAGAATTTAACCACTCTGGTTAATCAGAGCAAAGTGAGGGCCTCCTCCTGCTACCAGAACACTCCAGCATCATCTTCTTCCCTTGTCCATAACTAGTGATGGAAATTCATCACTGTATTAGTCCATTTTCACACCGCTGTAAAGAATACCTGAGACTGGGTAATTTAGAAAGAAAAGAGTTTTAATTGATTCACAGTTCCAAATGGCTGGGGAGGCCTCAGGAAACTTACAACCACAGTTGAAGGCAAAGGGGAAGCAAAGCACGTATTACATGGTGGCAGGAGACAAAGCACGTAGGGGAAACTGCCACTTTTAAACCGTCAGATCTCATGAGAACTCCCTCACTATCACAAGAACAGCGTGGGGGAAAATGCTCTTATGATCCAATGACTTCCCACCAGGTCTGTCCCTCGACACATGGGGATTACAGTTCCAGAGAAGATTCGGGTGGGGACATAAAGCCAAACCATATCAGTCACTTTAGCTCTATTTAGGAGTATAATGTAATCTGCCTTCTTATTGGGTTGCTAATAAAGATAACAATTTTTAAATGCCTTAATTTTTTAGTTTCAGGGCACTTTTAGAGTCATCATCTTATTTGAGCATATAACAACCTTAAGAAAGAGGTAGAATTTGAATACATTGACATCAACTTTTTTTCTTTTTCAGAGACAGGGTTTCATTCTGTCACCCAGGCCAGAATGCAGTGGTGTGATCATAGCTCACTGCATCTTCAAATTCCTGGGCTTAGGCCATCCTGCCATGTCAACCTCCTGACTAGTTGGGACTATAGGCATGTGCCATGACACCCAGCTACTTTTAAAATTTTTTGTAGAGACAGGGTTGCCCAGGCTTGTCTCAAACTCCTGGACTCAAGCCATCCTCCTGACTTGGCCTCCCAAAGTGCTGGGATTACAGGTGTGAGCCACCATGAACATTTTTATGTGGTTTTCAACAATCTCTTTGTATATGAAACCCCAAATTATAAAAACAGATAAAGCAATGAGTCAGTTCCTTAGTAGGTTACAACTTCACTGTTTGGCGAAAAAGTATCAAACAGGGGACAGGGAACCAAACAGGTTCAGTGAACCCACAAATCACCTCTGGATTTCCAGGGCTTGCTTTGGACTCAGCTCAGGGCTTTTTTTTTTTTTTTTTTTTTTTTTTTTAAGAGAGAAAGAACAACAAATTACCAACTTCCCCTTCTGTTCTTGGCTTTCTGTTTGTTTGTTTTTTGAGACAGGTTCTCACTCTGTTGCCCAGGCTGGAGTGCAGTGGCGCAATCATGGCTCACTGTAGCCTCAGCCACCCTGGGCTCAGGTAATCCTCCCACCTTAACCTCTTAAATAGCTGGGACTACAGGCACATGCCACTGTGGCTGGCTAATTTTTGTGTTCTTAGTAGAGACAGGTTTTCACCATGTTTCCCAGGCTGGTCTTGAACTCCTGGGCTCAGGCGACCCGCAAACCTTGGCCTCCCAAAGTATTGGGATTACAGGCAAGAGCCACAATGCCTGGCGCGTTCTTGGATTTTGACTCCCTAGCTTGGCCTCCAGTGTGCTTCTATAGACTAACCAATAAAATAAATCCCTTTTTGCCAGATAAGCGAATTTTATGGACATGGCCTTGAAGTCCTGCATGGTATGGCCCTTCCCATGCCTCCAGCCTCTGCCCCTTGTTCACTCTATTCAGTTGCACTGGGCTTGTTTCAGCTTCTTTAAATCAGCAACCTTTCCCAACCTGGGGGCCTCTCTTCCATGAATGCCCTCCCTGTTCTTACTTCCCGTACCCCACCCCCTCGAATCCCCCTTTGCATGGCTGACTCTTCAGTTCTCTGCTCAAATGCTGCCTCCTCAGAGATAGCATTGGCTGTCACCACCAACCAATTTAAAGACTCCTTCTCCCACCCCAATCGCTGTCACATTGCCCTATTTCATTTCCTTCCTTTACTTACCACTCTCTGCTATTGTCTTATCTTTGAATGTGCATACTTCTTTACTGCCTGTCCTCTCCCAGCATGAGTAAAGAACAGGGTTCTTACTTGTTCTCTTGTTGCATTCACTCCCTTGAGGCAGGAGAATCGCTTGAACCCAGGAGGCGGAGGTTGCAGTGAGCGGAGATTGTGCCACTGCACTCCAGCCTGGGCAACAAGAGCGAAATTCCATCTCAAAAAAAAAAAAAAGAATTGGCACCAGCACATGATAGCATTTAATGTAATAAGTGTTGCTGAATTAAGGGCCTTGTGATAGCTTCTATTTTTAACATTAAGGTAAATTCTTAATGGGTGCTCTCTCCCCAGCCCCCAACCGTTAATGGACTTCACTTTTGGCTTTTACATACCCTGTCTATTGTCTCAAAAATGCTGGTGGCTGCTGCACGTCCAGTTGCAAAGGCTTCCAAACAAGGCGAGGCATTGCCAAGATTTAAAGCTCCTACTATGACACTGAGGAAAATCTGAAATGAAGAGAGAGAGAGATTTTTCATGTGTTTTTGTTAATGTATAAATAGTAATTACTATCATTTGGGTCACCCATGTTAACTCAGAGAGTTATCAGAAATTCTCTTCTGTGGGTTCGAAAGCTAGCTCTTTGGCTGTTTGGAAATACCCAAAATAGTTTTTGTTCTGTAAAGCATCTCCAATTTTTCCACTGTTATGATTTAGAAGACCACTTTATTTTTTACTGAATATTACTCTTCTGCAAAGTAGAACTGTTTTGAAATGAGTAAGAAGTCTAAGCAAGGTAGCATGTAGACCCAAAGTGGACTTGAATAGTGATTTGATCATTGAATTCATTATATAATCAACCTTATAGTGATTTTCTGGTTAAAGGGTTGCCAAAAACAATACAGACACTAAGATCAGCCTGACTATTCTAGAGGCTGGTACATGCAAAACCAACCTGCTACTGCTGTTACCGCTATACTAATGCTGCTATTATAGCAGTCACTGGGGTAACTACTGCAACCACTGTGAATAACAGCAATAATAACAATAATAACAGGTATGTTTCTAAGTGTTCTATCTGTATGATTTCATTTTATCCTTACAACAGAAGAGTGAACAGACAGGTACGGAGGCTCCTAATTTGCATTAGGTTACAACACGTCATAAGTAGTAGAGCAGAATTTGAATCCAGGCTTTTGACTACCATTCTACCTAGCTCCCAGACTCACCTGTTGCTGGCTACATGCAGGAGGAGTGATCAGGTTCCTGTGCAGACTTGGGGCAGCTGTTCTTTGACTTACCAATGCAGTCATCTCATTACCTTAGGGGAAGGCTACCTGATCATGCCCAGATGTTCCTACCAAATAGCACTCTGTTTTATTTATATCAGCACTGTTTATAAAGGTGAGGAAGAGGCAATGAGGCAAATCCTCAAGTTGGCCTCCAGAAGGAATACCAGTCTCCTCTCTACCCTGTCAGCCAAAGAATGGTCCTATTCTTGTGACTCGCATAGAGGATGTTTCATTGGCTACAGTCTGCTGCCAAGCCAAAGAGTGGCCCTGCATGAATGTAGTCTTTTTCAGGTAATCAAATGATCCTGGTCTGTGATGGTTTCCATAGGCCAGACCCCTCTCATTTGTTCTATCACACTGGGGCAAATTGCCCGAGTCTCTCCTGCTTCTCTTTCTTCCTTGTGGCTGGAGTGGCTGAACCATGGAAAGTCTCAGAGCCTCTCAGCCATGTCTCTCCCTCTTCAGTAACCTCTTCATTCACACATTAGGATGATTAACAGGGCCAGGGTTGCCCTGCGTGGGTGGTGGGTTAGCCCACTCACGCTTTCTCCCTAGAGTCCTAGCCTATGCATAGGCACAAAAATTATCTCTTCATCTCCTTTTCCTCAATTATGGCATGTGATTCCTCCCATAGGCAGATAATGTAATCTTTCAAGCCCCCATTTCTTCATCTGCAACACAGGGATAATGATAGCATATATTTCATAGGATTATTACAAGGATCAAATGAGATAATGTGTGTAAGGATGATTAATCCAGTGCTAGTCACTTCAATGGTAGTAACGATGTTGGTGATGATGATGCTGACAGTGAAGAAAGTATTGAGGTCCCACACTTAGGAGGTGGTAAAGGGACAGAGAGAACACTTCTTATGGTCTAATTTAGTTTAAGACCACACGCATCAGAGGTTTTCCTACCTCAGCAAAGAAACCTTCCATTTGCCCTAGATCCAGGGCCAGCAAACATTTTCTGCAAAAGGGCCAAATAAGTGTTTTAGGCTTTTCAGGTCATATGGGCTCTGAAGTAATTACTCAACTCTGCCATGTAGTATAAAAGCAGCCACAGACATATGTAAATAAATGACTGTGGCTCTGTCCCAGTAAAATGTTATTTATAAAAACAGGCGGTGAGCTGGATTTGGCCTGTTAGCCATAGTTTGCTGACTCCTGGCTGACTGGAGGCCTAAATTGAAGTTTGGGGTCCAAGTCTTTGAATGGCTCTCTGGAGGGGGAGGAGTGAGTGAGACGGGACAAAAGCACATTCCCAAACCATCACAGTAGCTAGCAACATCCCAATAAGCCATCACCTGTCACTCTGAACATCATATTCTTTAGCCCTGTGAACAGCAGAAGTAGTGTAGACAGAGAGATGGGAAGAGAGACTGCTGTGGAACAATCAAGCTATGGGTGTGCTGGAGAAAAACGGGTCCGTGGCCCCTGGGAAGACAGAGTCAGAGGCAGGAAAAAGTGGTTAATAGGTAGGCGCCAAAGTCAGGGAGACCTGAGTTCAAATCCCTCTTAACGTCACTTGGCACATATTTCTTGACCTCATGGCCTCAATTTCATTTTTAAGTGGTAGTATAATGACACCAATTACAGAATGAGATTGAGAGCATTTCATGCAGTAATTTTGTTACATAATACATCACTCAGTGCTTGACACTTTATATATACTGAATGAATGTCACTCTCCATTATGTGATTATTTTTATTAATGAATTCTAAAACTCAAGAGGGTCATGAAAGAACAACCTTCTGCACCATTCAGGTCCTCTTTGTCTTTCCCTACCAGACTACAGAGTGTATTTTTTCTCTGTGTACAAGTGATACTAATTATAGTCACTTATGTGAACTACTTACTATTTATGCCCAATTACCATGCAGCCAGTGATGATTTTGTGCATCACAAAATGTACTAGATTAATCAAATCGTTAATTAGTTTTGTGGATTAAAACACTCAACTCAGCCCATGCACACTCAGCCTTCATAGTTTGCTGCTCAGAAGTTTGGCCAAGACCTCACTGAAAGAGAGAGAGAGAGAGAGAGAGAGAGAGAGAGAGAGAGAGAGACACACACACAGAGAGAGAGAGAGAGAGAGAGAGAACAAGGAGTATAGTGTTAAAGAATGCATTTCATCTTCCCAAAGGAAATTTTCTCTTAAGATATAAGCAGACGCTTACAGAAAGATGTTGGGAGTAACAGGTTAATAATTAGTGATTAAAATGTTAGAGACCCATAGTATGCCATGCCTGCACATAGCAAGGACTCAAGAAATATCAGTTGAAAGAATAAATTATTTACAAAAGTTAAAGTAGCTCACTGTACAATGGGCAGAAAATTTAAAGATGAGAGCCATAAAATTGGATTCCTACTACAGACGGTTACCAAAGGGCTTTTTATTCAAGTGCTTCCAGTTGGAATTGTGTATTATTTGATTTTCAATTTACCAATTCACTTTTCCCTCTGAACCATTATTATTGTGTACCTCTATCCTCTCCTTGTAGGCATGGAAAAAGGGAAAAATAAGCATTCTCAATGCTTGTCTTCTTGCATAGTAACTATATATAAGCAGCTAGGACTAAGGCCAACTACTGATATCTCTAGTTTGGTAAATGTCAAAGTTCTTAGGAGGAATTGGATTAATAAAGACAAGGGACTATAGTTAAAATTTGGACCTGCAATACTTCATTGGCTTTTCCAATCTGCAAAAAATGTACCTAAGTTGTTAAGAAGTGATTAAATTATAAAATTGGTAACACTTCCCATCCATACTATCTCTTTAAACTTTACAAAACACATGAACCTGTATTATCATATTTATTTCCTTTAACAAAGTTCAAAAAATGTCAGCCATTCATGTTGCAAAGATAAACTGAATTGAAAAGGTTGTTCTTTGTGTATTATCATGTTTAATGAAATAAAGTCCGTGGCTTGGAATGATTATGGTTTGACCTCTGATAATCACTTCCATTTGCAAATCAAAATCCTACTCAATTTTCCCAGGCAATGTATTTATCCTAAAGCAGTAGATTATGAATTTTAAGCTTTCAACTAGCAAATTTCTGGTTTACAAGGTTTTGATATTTTTCATTGTTTGCTCTACCCAGAATCTGGAGCTAAAAAATTTTACTTAAGAATTTGATATAAAACTACTCATCAACTACTTGCAGGCCAAATGAAACAAATATTTCATTTTTTGTTTCCCTGACCTCATAGATCTTACTGTCTGAGGGTGGAAAGGGATGGGCACAAGTGTAAATAAATGCAAATATTCAATGTCACACAAGTGCTTTGAAAAAAAAGTACAGCAAATCACAAAAGAGAATAAAAAATGGGTGAGCGTAAAAGGCCTGACTGGGAAAGTGACATTTAGCTGAGAATTCAAACAATGATCAGAGTCCAACTGCAACAAGAGAGAACCATAAGCTAAGGAGGAAAGGCCTTGGGAGAGGGAGCAGGATAAGAAGGCTTCCTTGACCCCAGTCACACCTGGTTATCCTGCTATTCACTGTCAAGGTTCTCTGTCCTCTGTAGCACGTCTCTATTTGTCTGTATTCATTTACATGGTTACTTATTTACTGCTTGTCTTCTCCATTAAACTGTAAATTCCATCAAGGCAAAAAAGAAAACCCCACATTTCTGTTGCTCACTGTTGAATCCCCTGCATTTTCTAAGTGTCTGGCACATAGTAGATGCTGAATAATTACTTATTGAATGAATAACTGGAAGGACAATGAAAATTAAAGGCATTAGCTACTTTAGCACAAGTGAGCAATAAAGTACATTTGTAATACCTGTTCAGTTAAGGATGTTATTGACCTGGCATTTTAGTAACTCATTATGTTTCACAAATACCTTTATTAGTACATATCTTGGACTGTCATAAAGCTCAGTTATATGAGCTGTTAATTTTTAGCTGAGAGATCACTGACTTTCCATTTTCATGGTATATTTGCTTTTGGACTCAGAAAATCATTTCATAGCTATAAAGTCTTCAGTTAATCTGAAATTATTAAATTGTGGGTTTCATCAATTCAAATGTTTAGCATCTCTTTACTATAAAATGTATAAGTATTACTTGTTTCTCTATAAAATTTCTAGAAGATAACATTGGAAAAACCCTTCTAGACTTTGGCTTAGGCAAAGATTTCATGACCAAGAACCCAAAAGCAAATGCAATAAAACAAAGATAAATAGGTGAGACTTAAACTAAAGAGCTTTTTCACAGCATAAAGAACAGTCAGCGAGTAAACACACAACCCACATGATGCGAGAAAATCTTCACAATCTACACATCTGACAAAGGACTAATATCCAGAATCTACAACAAACTCAAAAAGTGGGCTAAGGACATGAATAGACAATTCTCAGAAGAAGATATACAACTGGCTAACAAACATATGAAAAAAATGCTCAACATTACTAATGATCAGGGAAATGCAAATCAAAACCACAATGTCTCTTGCAAGAATGGCTATACTAAAAATATCAAAACATAATAGATGTTGGCATGGATGCGGTGAAAAGGAACACCTCTACACTGCTGGTGGGAATGTAAACTAGTACAACAACTATGGAAAACAGTATGGAAATTCCTTAAATAACTGAATATAGAACTACCATTTGATCCAGCAATCCCACTCCTGGGTATCTACCCAGAGGAATAGAAGTCATTATATAAAAGAGATACTTGCACACACATGTTTATAGCAGCACAATTTACAATTGCAAAACTGTGGAACTAGCCCAAATGCCCATCAATCAACAAGTGGATAAAGAAACTGTGAGATGTGTATATATGATAGAATACTACTCGGCCAGAAAAGGAATGAATTAATGGCATTCACAGCAACCTGGATGGGATTGGAGACTGTTATTCTAAGTGAAGTAACTCAGGAATGGAAAACCAAACAGTGTATGTTCTCACTCATAAGTGGAAGCTAAGCTATGAGGATGCAAAGGCATAAGAATGATACAATAAACTCTGGGGACTCAGGGGAAAAGGATAGGAAGGCAGTGAAGGATAAAAGACTACAACTTGGGTTCAGTGTATACTGCTTGGGCGATGGGAGAACCAAAATCTCACAATCACCACTAAAGGACTTACTCATGTAACCAAATACCACCTGTTTCCCAAAAAACTTACGGAAATAAAAAAAAAAATTTGTTAAGGTATTACTAGTTTCCGCAGACAGACTCCATAAAATCATTGATGCTTTTTTCCTGAGGACACCAAAATAATAAACAAAACATCTAATCCATGGACTTTTCTGAGATACCAGAAGGAAATGTTATGTCTTGGTCAATAAGTCAAGGTACCTGGACGAGGGTTCCTGGTGTATATTCTCCTTCATCCAGGACAAGTGTGGAGCCATACCAGAAGGCCAGTGCATAACACAGAAAGATGAGACACCACACGAATCCCGTAAAGAATCCCATCACTATCCCTTTTCTAATTCCCCAACGCTGGGCAAACACAAGATTTTTCTCATACCTGTGAAGAGAAAACATTTGAGCCAATTTCAGCAGAAACAGCTCAAGTTATAATGTTTAAGACAGGCCATGATGCAGTGGTTTTACAAAATGATCATAAAATCATCCCAAACACAGCAACTTTAGGAAGAAAAATCTCCAACAACCTTTGTGTAGTTTTTTCAAGTTTGTTTTAACCTGACAATGAAACATGTTGAAAGGACGATACTTAACAAAGCTGCCTGATTGCTGCTTGGATTGCATAGTGAGGTAAGCTTGGCCCCAAGAGAAAAAGAATTTTCAACATAAATGTATGAACAAGAGAGATCTAGTATTACTTGTGTCTGAAGTGTTTCCTTGAGTCACATGACATGTCCCTATCAGAAAATAATGCAACGGGTTCCAAATAAGCAGACCAGACTATTTTGTTTCCAGCTCCCCAGGCTTGGAACTAGTGTTTGCACCAACTCATCTACAACTCACCCATCTTCCCTGTGGCTGAGATGCTGTGTTGTGACATACGGGTCAGGTTCACAGCCATGAGACATGGATAACTGAAACTATGTGGAAGTCCAATGCAAGGAATAGGTTTCAGTAATTCTATGATCTAGCCATTAACAATGGGCATTGTCTCATATATAGCTCAGGCATTCTGAAACCACCTTCCTACATCTCAAGAATTGAATTCATGGAGAACTTTTAACCTTTTGCAGGACACAAACTGAAGGTCTATCCTATGTTTTGACCATTTTTAAAACACTACACTGCCTCTTTTATTGACAATAAAAGATAATGTCTTTCATGGTGGAAGAAATATGCTACTGAAATTTTTTACAAGAAATAAAGAACCTCACTCCACAAACCAAAAGAAGTGGGGAAAAGAGGATAATAAGAGGTTGTAAATCCTATTAATCTTTTTTACTTGGTGGATTTGGTAGCAACTGAGAATAACACCATCTTACCAAATCTACAACACATAAAGTAAGATTTACTATTCAGTTGGTAGTTATTTTATAAAAATCAAAGCATGGCACATAGTAAGTACTCAATAAATACCAGATAAATTAAAGAACAAACAAAATTACATTTTAGACAACAGTATTATTTTGGCCATTTGGGTTTTTCTTTTCATTGAGAGTTAACCTCTAGAATAGTGATCTATAATTTATCAACACTAATTTGTTTTTTGAGACAGGGTCTCACTCTGTCATCCAGGCTGGAGTGCAGTAGCATGATCACAGCTCACTGCAACCTCAACCTCCCCAGAATCAGGTGATCCTCCCACCTCAGCCTCCAGAGTTGCTGCGACTACAGGTGCACACCACCATGTCTGGTTAATTTTTGTATTTTTTTGTAGAGATGAGGTTTCGCCATGTTGCCCATGCTGGTCTCAAACTCCTGGCCTCAAGCAACCCACCTGCCTTGGCCTTCCAAAGTGCTGGGATTACAGGTGTGAGCCACCGTGCCCAGTCTGTTTGACTAAATTGAAATCTTATCAGACTTTATAAAGAACATGTAGCATGGTACCTGAATAAAACGTGTTTAATTAAAAAGGTGTTCAATAAAAATGTGTGAAATAGCATTTTGAATCATGCTGGCATTTCGTTATTATTTTTTAATTGACAAAAGTTACATATATTTATGGTATACAACATGATGGTTTGAAGTATGTATAAATTGTGGAATGGCTAAATCAAGATAATTAACAAATGCATTACCGCACATACTTATATTGTGTGTGTGTGTATGTGGTGAGAACACTTACCTCTCACCTGCCCCCTTCCCCTCAAGGCCCGTGGTACTGTTCTGCTCTCTGCTTCTGTGAGTTCAACTCTGTCAGTGATATCATGGGGTATTTTTCTGTGTCTGGATTATTTCACTTAACGTAATGTCCTCCAGGTTCATCATGTTGCTGCAAATAACAGTATTTTCTTCTTTTTCAAGGCTGAATAGTATTTTATTGAACGTGGCATGTAAATTTACACACACCATATTTTCTTCATTCACTTGTCTGTTGATGGGTGCTTAGGCTGATTCCATATCTTGGCTATTACGAATAATGTTGCAGTGAACATAAGAGAACAGCTATCTCTTGACATACTGATTTCATTTCCTTTGGACATATACCCAATAGTGGGGATGCTGGATCATATGGTAGTTCTATTTTCCATTTTTTGAGGAATCTCCATACTCTTTGGCTGTGCTGATTTACTTTCTCACCAAAAGCGATCTGTGTAACAGGGTTTCATTTTCCCCATATACTTGCCAACACTTGATATCTTTCTTCTTTTTATAATGGCCATTCTTACAGATATAAGATGATATCCCATTGTGGTTTTGACTTTTGTTTCCTTGATGATTAGTGATGTGTGACATCTTTTCACATACCTGTTGTATGTTTCTTTTTGTATATTTCTATTTGTATTTTTTTTTTTTTTTGAGAAATGGCTATTCAGGTCTTTTGACCATTTTTAATCAGGGTGTTTTCTTGTCATTGAGTTGTTTGTGTTTCTTGTATGTATTGGATATTAATCCCTTATCAGATGTATGGTTTACCAATATTTTCTCTCATTCTGTAAATTGCCTCTTCACTCTGTTGATTGTTTCCTTTCTGAAGCTTTTTAGTTTGATGTAATCCCATCTGTCTATTTTTGCTTTTGTTACCTGCCCTTTTGTGGTTGTGCCAAAAAATCATTGCCTAGACCAATGTCATAGAGCTTCTTCCCTATGCTTTCTTTTAGTAGTTTTTCAGTTTTACATCCTACATTGAAGACTTTAATCCATTTTGAGTTGATGTTTGCATATAGTGTGAGATAAGGATCAAATTTCATTCTTCTGCATGTGGATATCCAGTTTCCCTAGCATCGTTTATTGAAGAGACTGCCCTTTCCTCATGGTGTGTTATTGGCCTCTTTATTGAAAATCAATTGACTATAAATGCATGGACTTCTTTCTGGGCTCTCTATTCTTTTTCACTGGTCTATGTGTCTGTTTCTGTGATAGTCCATGCTGTTTTGATTGCTATAGTAATCAAATAATCAAATAATCTAATAATAATCTACTACTTTCTAGTAGATTTTGAGATCAGGTAACATGATGCCGCCAGCTTTGTTCTTCTTGTTCAGAATTGCTTTTGCTATTCAATGTCTTTTGTGGTTGCATAAGAAATGGCAAGAATGGGTATTTTTGTCTTGTTCTTATCTTAGTAGGAAAAGCTTTCAAATTCTCACCCTTGAGTATGATTTAGCTGTGGGCTTGTCATGTGTGACCTTTATTGTATTGAGGTACATTCTTTTTATACCTAATTTGTTGAGTGTTTCTGTCAGGAAAGGATGTTGAATTTTGTTAAATGCTTTTTCAGCATCTATTGAGATAACCATATGGTTTTTGTCTTTCATTCTGTTAATGTGGTATATTACATTTATTGACATGCCTATGTTGAACCATCCTTACATCCTAGGGATAAATCCTAGGATCATGGTGAATGATACTTTTCATGTGCTATTCAATTTGGTTTACTAGTATTTTTGTTGAGCATTTTCACATCCATGTTTATCATGGATATTGGCCTTTGATTGTCTTGTAGTATCCTTTTCTGGCTTTGGTATCAAGGTAATATTGGCCTTGTAAAATGAGTGTGAAGTATTCCCTCCTCTTCAATTTTGTGGAAGAATTTGAGGAGGACTGGTACTAGTTTTTCTTTAAATGTCTGGTAAAATTCAGCAGTGAAGCTATCAGGTTCTGGGCTTTTCTTTCATGGAAGACTTTTTATTACTGATGCAATCTCCTTACTCATTATTGGTATGTTCAGATTTATTTCTCTTTATTTTTCCATGATTCAACCTTGGTAGGTTGTATTTTTCTAGGGATTTATCCATTTCTTCTAGGTCATCCAATTTGTTGGCGTTTGTTTTTAGTAGTCTCTTATGATCCTTTGTACTTCTGTGGTATCAGTTGTAATGTCTCATGTAGGCTTTTCTTTAATGACAGCAAACAGCATTATAGACTGATATGAGGTATAATATGTGTACATAAATACCATCAGATTTTGAAATAAATATCTACTCTAAGTTGGCTTTCTAAAAATTGCCAAGTGCAACATCTTTAAAAACATACTGCTAAAGGCTTGGGACTTCTTATAGTGCTTTGACCAACCTAAATTACTCTGCTTAGCTCCCTCTTGAACAAGTACTTCCTCTGGAGGCCGTAGACCAAGGTTGGTCTGCCACTTTGCACAGACTGAGAGATTCAGGGTACTACACTGATTGATTAAATTAGGGAAACAATCAGATCCCAATTAACCAACCTTTCAACCTCTCTTTTCTCACCACCAAAAGCAGCCACCGTTCTCATTGATGAAATGACTTCATCAGCCACCACCCCTGCTTTGGCATAGGCCTTCAGTTCATAGTCCGTAAACTTGGACACACTCTAAAAATCAAAAAGAAGGAAAGAAAATGTGAAGTCCAAGAAATTAGGTAAGTCAGTCTGTCATTTAGATTCATTTAGCATGTGGCATGGTTTAATACAATATCAGATTCTCACTGTAACATCACTGACAGGAGGAAGAAATCTGGTCCAGATTTGGTCTATGGTAAGCTTCATCCAGGGTTGTTTGTTGATATATCAAAATGACCCTACTAAAAGTAAGAACCTCCTCACAGAATAAATTCCAAATAGGACATTCTGTGAGACTAAAGTGTTTCCGTCATTATACTAATAAAGTGTTAAGTTAGACCATGTCATAGTTCATTGCTATTAGCCAATGGCCATTGCATAATTTATAGACAAACACCAGAGACACATGCAGATATCATGACTGGGTATAATATATGGCATATAACATATAGAGTATAGGCATGATGTTGAGAGATGATTCCAGATGATTCCAGAAAAGAAAGTTCATTTTCACTCAGTTGGAGACGCTCAACTATGCAGTTTTCATTTCTATAAAAGGAAATGAAAAGACATCTGTACTTAACAGTAGACACATTACTTTTTCTAAAATTGACTTGGATTGAGTCCTAGTCAAAACGAACCCCCAGAGAAATGCCTGGCACAGATAAATAAATAAGAAGAGGAAAAAACACATATTGCAGAAGATCAACTAGTTCAGAAATATAAAAAAATATATAACACCCAGATTAAGGGAGTTTATCTTCCAGTAGTTTTTCCAAACTTTTAGCAGCAAAACTCTTATCAAAATCTTAGATGGAATTCTAAGATGTAAGTTAAGTAAGTATTCATAGTAGTTTTAAAAAACAACATATTTATTTCATCAATGTACATTTGATAAAACATGTGAATTAAAAATGTAACAGTAAGGAAAGTGAGGCTCTTTTTTTTTTTTTTTTTTTTTTTAAAGAGCCAGGTTCTTGTTCTGTTGCCCAGGCTGGAGTGCAGCAGCACGATGCTAGCTCACTGCAGCCTCAAACGCCTGGACTCAAGCATTTCACTGGCCTCAGCCTCCTGGGTATCTGAGACTATAGGCACATGCCACCATGCCTGGCTATTTAGAAAGTTTTTTTTGTTGTTGTTGATATGGGATCTCACTGTGTTACCAAGACTTGAGGCTGTTTTTATTAACATTAAAGTTTACATTTGAGCCTAGTGAAGTTGCTCATATAGTTTGCTTTATAGTTGCTTGTAGAAGTTTGTTGTATAAGAACAAGCATACAGAGACTTGAAAGCAAGACAAGACATGTGCAGACCTACAACATTCCAAATCAGTGACATGTTTATGAGAAGCTGGAAATGGGTACTGAGATGACTAGAGAAGCTAAGCCTTAGATCTGTTTAAAACCAAGTGAACTGGGCTATGTTTTAACCTCCAACATGTTGAAATGTGGCCTATGATCCATGTGAGTGTGTATATTACTTTATCACAGGTTTGAAGAAAGAGATTAGTCTATTTGGAAAAAAAATGAACAAAATGTTTGCAAAACCCCTGAAGCTCTTCTGTGGAAGTTGAGGGTTCCCTGGAGTATAGCTGGGAAGTGGTTAGTAGGAAAGACTGCTTAAAGCTTGAATGATATAGTGGATTGAAAAACATATACATCTGTCTTTAGCAATTGATTCTGTGCCTGACACTGCTTAAATGCATATCGTGGATTATTCCCTGAATCATCATAATGTTTTTGGGAGGTATTATCCCTATTTTAAAGACAAAGAAACTGAGGTTTTCATGGGTTAAATGGATTTTTCCTGAGTCACATAACCTGTGATGACCTAGTGAAATGGAGTGAGCTCTTTGCTATTGTCACTTTAAACCATTTTCTATATTATCTGGCAAATGTCTGAGTTATTTAGTCAGTGGACTGTGAGAATGTTTTGCTATTGAGCAATAGGAAATTGGTACCTATTGCTCAATGATGTGTGAGTATGTATGCAGTTTTTCAGTTAAATTCTATTCTAATTTATAGCAAATTTTTAGTATGCCTGATCCCATAATGTGCTATCTAATGTGACTGATCTAATAATAATTTCTCAGTCCTTGGGAGTGTTTTTAGCTGATGTGCTCCAAAATTCCTATTCCTATATGTTGTCCAGGCCTCAATACCTGGGGAACCAAGACAGTGACTGGGATAACTCTTGGAATGGGTCAAATCACTTCTCTCTGAAAGAGGTTATCTGAAAGATAAGATGAAATGGAGAACACAGTTATGATTGCAGAAATCCTTCTTATGTGCTTGTTAATGCTCTGAGTCTGTTGTGCCATTTCAGGGAAGTGCCTGAGCTTGGCAGTACACGGGGAACAATAGGCATATTGGAGAGTGAGTGGGGTTTGGAGTCAGAACCCCTTAGACTTGAATCCTGCTCTGCCAGCGGTGAGTCCCAGACAAATCCCCTTACCTCTCTGAGCCTAGTTTCTTATATTTAAAATGATGCTAGTGCTCACTTTATAAGATTGTTGTAAGGATTAGAGATAATGACTATTAAGCTCCTAATAGTGCCTAGAGAAACAGTGAATGCTCAATAAATGTACTTGCTGTTAATAAAACAATACTTACCTTATTAAAACATCATTAATCCCTATTTGATGAAATGTCATTTGACATTGGGGAGTAATCTAACAAACTACATGAAAATAGTGATAATTATGTTGCTAACTATACTCAGGAAAATGGACTCAAGCTTCACATTTTTGGTTGTTTATGAGGGCAAATGTCTTCCCATGGAGAGATGCAAAAAGACATTCTTACCAGACCAATGGTGGCTGCTCCAATCCCAATGAGAGGGCTGACAGAAATAATAACCAAGGTCAATTTCCAACCCCTGAAAAATCCCAACAGGAACCCACAGATGGTCGAGGTCATGCGCTGAATGAAAAGGGCCATTTGGTCAGCTATGGCATCATTGATTTTATTAATATCACTAGAAACCAGAAAGATTTTGGTCACTAAAGCTGAATTTGATCATTCAAATGTCTTGCTGAAAGTCTCAGTCTTTCTCTTTTAAACATTCCCATCTCTCCATCCCCATCACCCTTGGGTAGCATTAACAGCCTCTCAAATCTTGGAAAATTTGCTGCACCTTGGGATGTTATCAAGCCTCTTTCCTCATTGCCAACCAACTTTGTCCTTAATCTAGGTCTCACAATGGGTACTAATTGCTGATAAAGGCTTTTGGCAACCATCTTATTTGCCTTTTTCTTTTACATGGCTAATATCCTTGCTCTGTCTTGAAAAGCCTTTCTTCATGTCTGCTGAATCCTTTCAGCCTCAAGGTTCTAGTCACATACCTCCTCGTTCATCAATCTTGTATAATCCCCCAAGAAGTTACACCTTTCTCCCTGTGTTCCCATAACACTGTAATTAATGCCTGTGCATGTGTATGTGTGTAGAATTACTGCATTCTGCTTAGAGGCAGTATAGAGTAGCGGTGAAGAGTACAGATTCTGGAGCCAGACTAAGAATTTGAATACAAACTCTTGTTGGGCAAGTTACTTAACCTTTTCTATGGCTCAATTTTCCTGTCTGTAAAATGAGAACAATAATAGAACCTACCCCAGTGGGTAGTAATGAGGATTGAAGTAGTGAATGTATGTAAAGCCTATAGAACAGCGCCTGTCATATAATAAACCATATATGCTAGTTCTGATTATTTGCTTGCACTTCTTATTTCCCCTACTAGGCTGTAAGTGCCTTAAGAGCACAAGTACAAGGTAATTGCTACAGAATATTGATTGAATATAATTATATTAAATTCATATTCCTGAGAACATTTCCTTAACCTCTTGTCCAGATGGAGTGAATAGAGCTTGGAACTAAATAGCAAGAAAGAACCTAAGACATCACCCAGATATTAGGCCATTGTTTCCAGCAAGGTTAGATAACTGTTCAAGGTCACAGTAAGGAGCAGAGTAAGTGCTGGATGAGCAGAGTAAGTGCTGGAAGCTAGGGGTCCTGACTTTCAGTATGCATTATCTACACTGTAGAGTGACTGTCTTTCAGGGGACCTCAAAATTCAGTTCAGTAGGGTTCAACCAATTCTAATTCCTCTCATTTAGAATTCCTGGGTGGCTGTTAATGACCTAAACCAGGTGTAAACTGGATTTAAATCCAGTTTACACCTGGACAGCTAAATAACCTTTTTAACTGTCTTCTATAATACTTCATTTCTAATATTTTAATTGAGGTCTACACACCAAATTGCAGTACCTTGGCTTTCAATTTTTAATGTCCATACTTGACAGTGTATTACCTATGAAAAAGTCATGCCACCTAGGAAAGCCCAATTTAAGAGATGAAACAGGAAAACTGAAAAATACTTTTAAATTGTTATTTAATTTAGAAAGAAGAGTTTTATTATCCAAAATCACACACTAACATACTGTTTTACAAGCTGCTTACTCAGAGAATCTTGTATTCAGCTCCCCCACTGAATTGCAGTCAAACCATCCTATTTCCATTCTCATTATTCTCCTAAAGTAAAATTTTCTCATTTTCTGTGTCTGACGAGCTGCGGCAATGACCCAAAAGCATATCTGGAAATGGACAAAGGAAGGTTTAACATTACAGTGTCTAAAATTTTGTTAATTTCTTCTTTTTTTCAGAAGAAAGTACTTTCAATACAACAGTTGAGAAAAGGGGGAAAATAATTCAGAAAATGCCTCTTCTTGGGAGCTAAGGTGTGAGCTCTGTCATCTGCCTGCTAAAAGTGGAGGTAAATAGAACTTTGGGCAGGGTAGCCTGAGATTTGGGTTTGAATCCAGCTCTGACCCTTAAGCAGGTCCGTGTCTTCTGGACTTTACCCTACAGAGCTTCACTTTCCTCATGTGTAAAAGAAGGCTCACAGAACCAAAAATAAGGCATTATTGTTCTTAAATAACTTTTTTTCCATGCTATTTCTGAGTGAATTTCCCTCCTGAAAGACCTGCCTGGAAGCATTCATGCATAGTTTTCAGGCAATAATTTTCAAGAAATGTAAGACAAAAATTATGACATCAGCATAAATCTAATCTGCTGATAGATTTTCCCAAACTATTTTTTTAAAAAGCCTGTTATTAAAATTCCCAATGCCTAAATGGGAAAAATTGATTCATTTCTCTTTACAAACACCACTGCCTGGAATTCTTGAATGAATGGGAAGGAATTCATTATTTTTCTACAAAAGAAAGCAAAAGATAAAATATTTTTCTTCTTAACAAGGGTTAAGTACCTCCAAGCCCTTCCATCACTTATCTAAAATATGCTCTAGATTCAGCTTTTCAGAATTTGGGTTGGAATGCAGTTTGGTGAGACTTTAGCAATGCGAGAAAAAGAAAGTAAATTTTGTTTTCCTCTATCTCTCCCTCCCCTACTTTCTTCAAGCTACTCAACTGCCCCCTACAAACACACCTGCAAATGTCCATTTCTGGATATAGAAGAGAGGATGAAGTAGGGAAAGGCAGGGGACGACAGGACATTACAACTACGAGTCTATTATTCATCTCTCTGGACAACCACTTGCATCCTCCTAAGTTGTACACCTGAGAGAAGAATCCCTACCCATTCTCTCATGTCCTCTGGAAACAGACTGTAGTTCTTAGGGCTTCTGATTAGCCTAAAGGGTGGCAACACGTTGCATCTCATTGTAATGTCTTTGAGGTCAGATATTGATCTATAAATTATATGGAGGAGATACTAACTTGAATATATCCTGTGATAAGTACTGCGACAGCAATTCCAGCATAGTAACTGGCAAATCTGATCATTTCACTCTCAATGTTCAGCAACCTTCAAAAGAGGGAAAAGAATGTTCATACTTGCAAGTAGGATCAAGCTAAGAGAGATTACATTTGTGGATATAGAGGGATTTAAAAAAATATATATTTTTTAAAATATATATTATATACTTTAAATATATATAATATGTAATATATAATAGATATACTGTATATAGTATATTTCTATTAAACATAATAAGACATTTTATCTATGCAAAATTATAATAAATCCAACCAAATTTCTAAATAGTACCAATCACAGAAAATATGCATATCCCCTTCATTTTTATAGGCAAAGATGCTGGGACCATGAAATAATTAATTAGCAGTGGTTGGAAGCCAGGATGCCCTAAATGGCAGCCCAGGGCTTGGTCCACTTTAGTCTCTTTCATGCATACTCATCATGCAGTGATACAGCAATCATAGGTAAGAAAGATTTTCAAAAGCCAGATAGGCTGTCTGAAAAGAAACTGATAGAATGATATGTGCTGTAAATCAGGAGGCTTACTATTACCTCTTCTAGGAATGCAAGCCAGCTTTTCAACTTCTCTATCTCAGAGTGACACTGAAAAATGTGCCTGTTATCTTCCCATGGGAGAGAAAAGTGTTTTATTAGCCCTGTCTTTTGCTGACTACAGCCTAATCTTCATTCACCAGGACAATTTCTAAGGTTGAAGCCAGACACTTGTGGGAAATAGCAAGAAGAAAAGTAGCAAAGAAAAATACTTCGGCATTTTTCCCAGCAGCACTACCATGTTGCTGCACAGGGCTTGGGATTGGCAGTGCCAGGGAGGGGAGGAAAAAATTCTGAAGTTGCTTTCAGGAATGAAGGCATTCCATAATTAGAAAATTAACATATTGGTTGATGACAGTTATGATCCTCAGGGACAAGTTACATGGTATAGAGTCTACTTTAGAAAATCAGAAAGCAGCCTGTTTAGCATGGGTTCTTCATCCCACACCCTTTTTGCTCTCTGTCAGGCCTTCATTTTGTGGCTTGAGCTTGAATTTTTTTCTCTCTCTATTGAACTCAGATCAAGCATTGCAATAGAATTCATTTAAAACAGAATAAACTGCACTATTAGTCAATATCTTTATTGACTATATTTATATTGAGTACATTTATGCTTGTCTTGCTAATAGATTGCAAGCTACTCAAGGTCAAGGGCTGGGCTTATACTGCTTGTTCACTCTTCCTGAAATCAATAAATGTTTCTGGATTTTGTTTTGACTTTCAAAATATGAATTAGGAAGGGAAATAACTGTTGTGGTCAACCCTTCTGACAACCTCAAAAGCAGCTAAGGTCTCTTGTGCTCACCACATTCCCAGTCTTTCATGATGACTAAGAAGAATGCTGAGATGAACAAGAACTAGAAAATCATAAACTTATCTATGAGGATCTACAATCAGAGGCTCTTATAAAAGCTAAATATCTCTGAATAGAGAGTATACTATACTATTATAAGTAAAAGCTTTCTAATGTATACATGAGTCAATTCTCTTCATTTTCAGTTTGTTTTGGGGTGTCTAAAACCAGAAAACTATAAGTATTTGTCCAAACATTTTACTTAGAGAATAGTAGTTAACAGAGGCTGGGAAGAGCAGTGGAGGGGGACGGATGGGGAGAGGTTGGTCAACAGGTACAAAGTTACTGTTCAGGAATAAGTTCTGGTACTACATTGCATAGTAGGTGACTATAGTTAACAATAATACATTGACTATTTCAAGAGAGCTAGAAGAGAGGATTTTGAATGTTCCTACCACAATGGCATGATAAATGTCTTAGGTGATGGAAATGGTAATTATTTGATTTGATCATTACACATTGTATACATGCATCAAAACATCACATTGTATCCCATAAATATGTATAGTTGTGTGGCAATTAAAATTATAAATAATAAATAACTTTACTTAAATTTCCTGTGGAGTCTTTATTCTATAAGCACTTTAAGCAGAAGTGATGAAGTGACTGTCATTAAAAATGCCAGTTTACAAACATATGTGGATTAAGGGTGTTGGGCACTGGCCCAGCTCTGGGATTTTCTGGTACAAAATTCAGGAGAATTCTATCACTGCTGGATGGTGCAGATAAAGATATTGCAGTTTATCACGCTTTTCAGCCCTGTCACTGAAATGAGTGGTTAACTCATTTTTATTTTATTCTGGGAAGAAGAGGTGATTAAGGCATTAGAGAACTTGATAATATTTCTGGAACAACAGAACAAACCTATCGGAAAAACTGACAGGAAGGAAAAGAGCAGGCCTGGCTTTGCTCCCTTGACTACACACCAAGGTATTTATTGTCTGAATGGTGGGAACACTTGTCATCATAAAACCCCAGGAAGGATTCTATAAAGTATGCAGGTGATTTGGACCACAGAATGGCATTTTTTTTAACAGCAAAAACTGACATGAATCTAATTGAACGAATTAAGATTCCCCATTTGTTGAATAACAAAGACTCATTTGTTGAATAGCAAAGAAGGGAGAGAGATGACAATTAGAGGAAAGGATAAGAGATGTTTTACAAATTATTATGATATGAGGACTTATTTTGCTTTTTTTTTTTTCTTTTTACCTTGTTTTGGAAACTTTTTATCTTTTCTTTTGTTTTACCTTGTTTTGTCATTCAATTTACACATCAAGCTTACAGATTAACTAAAGCCGTATCTTGCAAATACCTTGTAAAACTGTAGGACAATATCACACCCAAGATATTGACACTGATACAATCAAGATCAGGACGTTCTCATCATCTCAAGGCCCCCTCATATTGTCCTTTTACACCTCCACATGCTTCTCTCCAATCCCCACATCCTCCTTAGCCCCAGCTACAACCAATCTGTTCTCCTTTGCTGTAATTTTGTCATTTCAAGAATGTTATATAAATGGAATCATACAATGTAGAACCTTTTGGGGTTGGCTTTTTTCCACTCAGCATAATTCTTTCAAGTTTCATCATTAACAGCTCATTCCCATTTATTAAGGAGGATTCCATATAATATAGATGTCTCACAGTTTGTTTAACCACTCATCCTTTGGAGGATATCTGGGCTGTTTCCAATTTTTATCTATTAGAAATTAAGCAGCTATAAACATTTGTGTATAGGTTTTTATGTGAGCATAAGTTTTCATTTCTCTGGAATAAATCCCCAAGAGTAGAAATGCTGGGTCATATGGTAGTTGAGTGTTTAGATTTTTTTTTTAATTACCAAACTGTTTTCCAGGATAGCTATGACATGGTTTGAATGGCATGAGTGATTGTATGAGTGATCCAGTTCTTCCACATCCTCATCAACATTTAGGGTTATCACTATTTTTAATTTTAGCCATTCCGATAAATCTATGGTAATAGCTTATTTTGATTTAATTTGCATTTCTCTATTGATGCTGTTTAACAGATTTCATGTGCTCATTTGCTGTCTTATATCCTTACTTTTGGCTTTTTCCCATCTTTGAACTGAAATTTGCTATTATTTTAACACTGAGTTTTGAGAACTCTTTTTTTAAATTGTTTAATTCCTACAACTTTTATTTTTTCACAATTTGAAAAAGATTCACTTTTTCTTTCTATTTTATATGGCATGCATAAAACAATGAGTAATGTTCATATAATGCCTTAGAGCACCCTTCCCCACAGGTCCCAAGCCAACTAGGAAGGCCCAAAACAAATTCGTAAACTTTCTTTTTTTTTTTTAATTATACTTTAAGTTCTAGGGTACATGTGCACAATGTGCAGGTTTGTCACATATGTCTACATGTGCCATGTTGGTGTGCTGCACCCATTAACTCGTCATTTACATTAGGTATATCTCCTAATGCTATACTTCCCCTGTCCTCTCACTCCACAACAGGTCCCGGTGTGTGATGTTCCCCTTCCTGTGTCCAAGTGATCTCATTGTTCAGTTCCCACCTATGAGTGAGAACATGCAGTGTTTGGTTTTCTGTTCTTGTGATAGTTCCCTGAGAATGATGGTTTCCAGCTGCATCCATGTCCCTACAAAGGACACGAACTCATCCTTTTTTATGGCTGCATGGTATTCCATAGTGTATATGTGCCACATTTTCTTAATCCAGTCTGTCATTGATGGACATTTGGGTTGGTTCCGAGTCTTTGCTATTGTGAATAGTGCCGCAATAAACATACGTGTGCATGTGTCTTTGTAGCAGCATTTGTAATCCTTTGGGTATATACCCAGTAATGGGATGGCTAGGTCAAATGGTATTTCTAGTTCAAGATCCTTGAGGAATTGCCACACTGTCTTCCACAATGGTTGAACTAGTTTACAGTCCCACCAACAGTGTAAAAGTGTTCCTATTTCTCCACATCCTCTCTAGCACCTGTTGTTTCCTAACTTTTTAATGATTGCCATTCTAACTGGTGTGAGATAGTATCTCATTGTGGTTTTGATTTGCATTTCTCTGATGGCCAGTGATGATGAGCGTTTTTTCATATGCCTGCTGGTTGCATAACAGAATTCTTTAAATATTCTGGATCCCAGTCCTTTTTTGGATACATAAGTTGCAAATATGTTCTCCCAGTCAGTAGCTTGTCTTTTCTTTCTCTTAACAGGATCTTTTACAAAGTTTTTTAATTTTTTTGAAGTCTAATTTATCACATTTTCCCTTTATGAATTGTGCTTTTGGTGTAATTTACATGCTCTGTCCAACCCTAGAACAAGAAAATGGTCTCTTCCATATTTTTCTAAAAGTTTAGTTTTATTTGTTACATATAAGCCCATGATTCATTTGAGCTAACTTTTGTGTAATTTCATTTTTTTTTTTTTTTTTGCCTACGGATGTCCAATTGCTCCACAAACATTTGATTAAAAGCTTATCTTTCCCCCACTGAATTGTTTTTCCACTTTTGTCAAAAAATCAATTGGACATATTTGTGTGGGTCTGTTTCTGGGTTCTCCATTGTGTTCCATTGATCTATATATCTAACCTCTGTCAATGCCACACAGCCTTGACTGCATTAGCTATATAATATGTCTTGAAATTGGGTAGATTGATTCTTCTCACTTTATTATTCTTTTTCAAATTTGTTTTAGCTATTCCAGTTTTTTTTTACATTTTCATAAACATTTTAAGGTAATCTTTTCCATATCTACAAAAAAGTCTTCCTTAGGTTTTGATATATTAGGGCTTAAATATGTCATTTTATTTCTTGTTTTCTATTTGTTCTCTCTGTTATTTCCGTGTTTGTTTTCTCTTACCTTCTGATGGGCTGCTTGAGCATTTTCTTAGAATTCAATTTTGATTTATCTATAGTGTTTTTAAGTGTCTCTCTTTGTAAAGCTTTTTTAGTGGTTGCTCTAGGAGATACATTATAGATACATCACTTTTCACCGTCTACTAATGTTGTCATTTTACCAATTCAAGTGAAATATATAAAGATTACCTCCCATTACATACCTCTACTCTTCTTTGTTAATAATATAAGTGTCTTAACTATTTCCAGATTAAACACACATCAGACAGTGTCATAATAGGATCATATCAGTGTTAGAGTTTCTACCATAAAACATAATTTAGAAAGCTCAAGAGAAGGAAGGTCTATTGCATGTATTCATAGTTTTGTTACTACGCACTTCCTTCCTGATGTCTAGGACTTCTTTTATTTTTTCCTTTCTACTTAAAGAACTTTTCTTAGCCATTTTTTTGGGGTAAGTCAGCTGGCAACAAATTCTCTTGATTTATGTCATCTGAAAATGTCTTGATTTCCCCTTCCATGAGGGTAGTGGTAATGTTTTGACTCTGTCACCCCAACCCCAGCAGGTAAGAGGAGAGGTGCCTTATTATAGTGGGGATGATTCAGGCCTCCCACATATTCTCTATGGACACTGTGGGGGTGGGTGAGGGGGTGGCACAAGAGGGGCTCATTACCACCTAGCAAGTGTGGAAAAGTCTATGCTCCCAACTCAACATTTGCTGGCATGGGTGAGAGTGAGGCCACCATTTTCTTCTGTGGTGTTTGTCTGGAGTAGAGCAATTATTGCTTAAAAGTTTTCTACTAGGCTTTCTCTTTCTGACCCACTATCTAGAAAAAGCAGGATTTTGTTGGGTCTTTTTGGTCTGCACTCATTGGGGTTTCCAGTTTGCCAGCTTTTCCAACACTCAATCTAGTACACATTAGGCATAAGATACCCAGGGAACTAATCAACATGTTATTACTTGGTTCCTGAAGCTCTAGCCAGTTGACCTTTTTTCCTCCACTTTTCAGAATGTTATGTTTGTTTTATATGTAATGGATTAAACAATACAATCAAAAGACAGAGATTGTCAGATTGCATAAAAAAACAAGATCCAACTATGTGCTGTCTACAGGAGACACACTTTAGATCCAAAGATACTAACAGGTTGAAACAAAAAGATAGAAAGAAAAATCATTTCAAAAAGTAACCATAAGAAACCAAGAGTGGCTATACTAATATCAGACAAAATAGACTTTAAAAACTTGTTACTAGAGATACAAATCATTTTATAAAGATAAAAGGGTCAATCCATCATGAAAGATAACATTTATGAAGATATATGTACCAGAAAAAGAGCCCCCAAAACACATGAAGCAAAGTCTGACATTTGAAGGAAGATACAGATATTTCAGCAATAATAGTCAGAAATTTCAATTACACACTTTTAAATATTGGAGAGAACAAATAGGCAGAATATCAAGAGGAAGAGAAGACTTGAAATCAGTATAAACCAACTAGACCCAACAGAGATCTTTGGAATACTCCATCCAGTAGCAGCAGAATACACATTCCTCTCAAGTGCATATGAAACATTTTCCAAGGCAGACACATGCTAGGTCATAAAATAAACTTCAATAAGTTTAAAAGAATTAAAATCATATAAAATATATTCTCTGGCTATGATGGAGTGAAACTTGAAATTAATAATGAAAATACTTGGGAATTTCACAAACATATGGAATCAAAATAATACACTCAGAAATAACCAATGGGTCAAAAAAATCACAAGAGAAACTACAAAATACTTTGAGATAAATGAAAATGAAAACGCAACATTAAAATACTTACAGGATGCAGCTAAAGCAATTCTTAGAAGGAAATTTGTAGTTTTAATGGTCTGTGTTAAACAAAATCTTAAATCAATAACTCAACATCTCACTTTAAGACACTGGAGATAAAAGGACAAACTAAGACTAAAATAAGCAGAAGGAAAGAAATAGTAAAGATTAGAGTGGAAATAAATGAAGTAGAGATTAGAAAAACAATAGAGAAAATACAGAACAATAGAAAAACAATAGAGAAAATAAAAAGGACCAAATCTGGTTCTTCAAAAAGATAAACAAAAACAACAAATCTTTAGCTAGACTGACCAAAAAGAGAGTAGACTCAAATAACTAAAATCAGAAATGAAAAGAAACATTGCTATTGACCTTACAGTAATAAAAAAATAAACAAATACTTTGGACATTTATATGCCCATCTATTAGATAACTGAGATGAAATGGACAAATTTCTAAAAAGTACAAACTACTGAAACCAACTAAAAAAAAGAAATAGGAAAAAAATGGGCAAAAGACCTAAATAGAAATTTCTCAAAAGAAGACATACAAATGGCCAACAGGTATTTTAAAAGATGCTAAACACCACTGATTATCAGGGAAATGCAAATCAAAACCATGAGATATCTCCTCACACCTATTAGAATGGCTATTATGAAAAAAGAAGGACAATATCAAGTGCTGGCAAGAATGTGGAAAAAAGGGAACCCTTGTACACTGTTGGTGGGAATGTAAATTAGTACAGCCATTATGCAAAAATGTATGTAGCTTCCTCAAAAAGTTAGAAATAGAACTGCTATATAACCTAGCAATCCTATACTGGGTATATATCCAAGGAAAATGAAACCAATATATCAAAAAGATATCTACACTCCCATGCACACTGCAGCATTATTCACAATAGCCACCTATGGGTCCGTCAACAAATGAATTAAGAAAATGTGGTACATATAGACAATGGAATATTATTCAGCCTTTTAAAAAAATCCTGTCTTTTGCAACAGCACAGATGCACCTCGAGTATATCATGTTAACTGAAGTAAGCCAGGCACAGAAAGACAAATACAATGTAATCTCACTTAAATGTGACATCTGAAAAATTTGAATTCATAGAAGTAGAGAGTAATATGGTAGTTACCAAGGGCTAAAGGTGGGGAGATTGGGGAGATGGTTAAAAAATACAAAATTTCAATTAGGAGGAATAAGTTCAAGAAATCTACTGGGCTGACTATAGTTAGTAACAACGTTTTGTATGCTTGAAAATTACTGAAAGAGTAGATTTTTATTATTTTTTTATTTTATAATGTATTTTTTATTATTTTTAAAAATTTTTAATTTTTATTTCAGTAGGTTTTTTAGGAACAGGTGGTGTTGGGTTACATGAATAAGTTCTTTGGTGATGATTTCTGAGATTTTAGAATGATGCACCCATCATCCAAGCAGTGTACACTGCACCCAATGTGTAGTCTTTTATTCCTGTCCACCCACCCTTTCCTCCAAGTCCCCAAAGTCCAGTGTAACATTCTCATGCCTTTGTGTCCTCACAGCTTAGCTCCTGCATATGAGTGAGAACATACATCGTTTAGTTTTCCATTTCTGAGTTACTTCACTTAGAATAATACTCTCGGCCAGGCACGGTGGCTCACACCGGTAATCCCAACACTTTGGGAGGCCGAGGCGGGTGGATCACAAGGTCAGGAGATCGAGACCATCCTGGCTAACACGGTGAAACCCTGTCTCTACTAAAAATACAAAAAATTAGCTGAGTGTGGTGGCATGTGCCTGTAGTCCCAGCTACTTGGGAGGCTGAGGCAGGAGGATGGCATGAATCTGGGAGGCAGAGCTTGCAGTGAGCCGAAATCGTGCCACTGAGTTCCAGCCTGGGCAACAGAGCAAGACTCTATCTCAAAAAAAAAAAAAAAGAATAATAGTTTCCGATTCCATCCAGGCTGCTGTGAATGCCATTATTGCATTCCTTTTTATGGCTGAGTAGTATTCCATGGTGTGTGTATATAAATATATACGCATATATATGTGTGTGTGTATATGTGTGTGTGTGTGTATATATATGTGTGTATATGTGTGTGTGTGTGTGTATATATATATAAAACATTTTCCTTATCCATTCGTTGATTGATGGGCATTTGGTTGTACTACTTTACATTCCCACCGATGGTGTAAAAGTGTTCCTTTTTCACCACATCCATGCCAACATCTATTCTTTTTTGATTTTTTGATTGTAGCCATTGTTACAGGAGTGAGATGATAACACATTGTGGTTTTGATTTGCATTTCCCTGATTTGCTTGGTAGTGGCAAATTCCCTCAGCATTTGTTTGTCTGGAAAAGACTATATCTTTCCTTCATTTATGAAGTTAAGTTTCACTGGATACAAAATTCTTGGCTGATAACTATTTTGTTTAATGAGGCTAAAAATAGCACCCCAATCCCTTCTAGCTTGTAGGGTTTCTGCAGAGAAATCTGTCGTTATTCTGATAGGTTTTCCTTTATAGGTTACCTGGTGCTTTTGCCTCACAGCTCTTAAGATTCTTTCCTTCATCTTGACTTTAGATACTCTGATGACTACATGCCTAGGCAACGATCTTTTTGCAGTGAATTTCCCAGGTGTTCTTTGAGCTTCTTATATTTGGATGTCTACATCTCTAGACAAGAGATCTTCCTCCAGCAAGGCCAGGGAAGTTTTCCTTGATTATTCCTTCAGACATATTTTCCAAACTTTTAGATTTCTCTTCTTCCTCGACAACACCAATTATTCTTAGGTTTGGTCATTTAACACAGTCCCAAACTTCTTGGAAGCTTTGTTCATTGTTTAAATTCTTTTTTCTTTGTCTTTGATGGATTGAGATAATTTGAAACCTGTGTCTTCAAACTCTGAAGTTCTTTCTTCTGTTTATTCGATTCTATTGCTGAGACCTTCCAGTACATTTTGCATTTCTCTAAGTGTGTCCTTGACTTCCAGAAGTTGTGGTTGTTTTTTATTTATGCTATCTATTTAACTGAAGAATTTTCCTTTCATATCCTGTATCATGTTTTTTATTTCCTTCAGTTGGACTTAACTTTTCTCTGGTGCCTCCTTGATTAGCTTAATAATCAACCTTCTAAATTCTTTTTCTGGCAATTCAGAGATTTCATCTTGGTTTAGATCCATTGCTGGTAAGCTGGTATGATCTTTCGGGGGTGTTACAGAACCTTGTTTTGTCATATTACCAAAATTGCTTTTCTGGTTCTTTCTCATTTGGTTAGACTATGTCAGAGGGAAGATCTGGGATTCATAGGCTCTGTTCAGATTCCTTCATCTCATGGCGTGCTCCCTTGATGTGGTGTTCTCTCTCTTCCCCTATGAATGGGGCTTCCAGTGAGCCAAACTGTAGCGATTGTTTCTGCTCTTCTGGGTCTAGTCACCTAGCAGAGTTACCAGGCTCTGGGCTGGTACTGGCGAGTATCTGCAAAGAGTCCTGTGATGTGATCTGTCTTCAGTTCTTGGAGCTGTGGATACCAGCACCTGCTCCTGGTGGAGGCAGCAGGGGAGTGAAGTGGGCTCCGTGAGGGTCCTCTGTTGTGTTTTTGTTTAGTGCGTTGGTTTTGTGTTGGTTGGCCTCTAGCTAGGAGGTGGCACTTTCAAGAGTGCATCAGCTATAGTCCTATAGGGAGAATGCAAACTTGCCCTCAGGACACCTGGTTAAGTATTCAGGTTTCCCAAGCAGTGGGCAGGGCCACAGAGTTCCCAAGAGAATTGGGCCTTTGTCTTTGGCTACCAGGGCAGGTAGAGAAAGACCACTAGGTAGGGGCAGGGATAGGCGCGTCTGAGCTCAGCCCCTCCTTGGGCGGGGCTTGCTGCAGCTGCTGTGGGGAATGGGGGTGTGGTTCCCAGTTCAATGGAGTTATGTTCCCAGGAGGATTATGGCTGCCTCTGCTAAGTCATAGAGGTCACCAGGGAAGTGGGGGAAAGCTGGCAGTCACAGGCCTTACCCTGCTCCCACTCAGCCCACAGTACTAGAGGCTAGTCTCACACCCACCGTGCCCCCAACAACAGCACTGAATCTATTTCCAGGCAACCGGTGACCAGGGCTGAAAATTTGCCCCAGACCACAAGCCTTCCCATTGAGAAAGCAAGCAGACTCACAGTTTTTTTTGGCATCCCAGGAAGCCTAAAGCCAAGAGTAGATTTTTAGCGTCCTTGCAACAAAAAAAGATAAGTGTGTGAGGTAGTGAATATGTTAAATAGCTCAATTTAGCCACTCCACAATGTATACATATTTCAAAACATCATGCGGCACACCATAAATATATATAATTTTTATTTGCCAAATTAAAAAAAATTTAAAGAAATAGAAAATCTGAGTGGACCTATAACAACTAAAGAGATTGAATCAGCAATCAAAAACTTTCAACAACAAAAAGTCTAAGATGAGATGACTTCACTGAAGAATTCTACAAAACATTTAGAGAACTAATACCAATTCTTCACAAACTCTTCAAAAAATAGAATGGAAGGGAATACTGCCAAACTATCAGGTCAGAATTATCTGATACCAAAAGTAGACAAAGACATTATAAGAAAAGAAAACTGTTATATATTATATCTTTTATTAATATAGACACAAAAATCTTCACTAAATACAAACAAGTTGAATCCTGCAGCACAGTAAAATGATTACTCATTATTACCCGGTGGGATTTATTCAAGGAGTGCAAAGGTAATTCAACATATGAAAATACATTGATGTAACATACCGTATCAGTATTATAATGGGCAAAACTGCATGATCATCTTAATAGATGTAGATGAAGCACATGACTAAATTCATGACTTAATGGTTAGAACGTTCTACAAACTAGGATTAGAAGGGAACTTCCTCAACATAATAAAGGACGCTTACGAAAAAGTCATAGCTAATGTCATACTTAATGGTGAAAGACTAAACGCTTACCCCCTAAGATAGGAATAAGACAGGCATGTGTTCTCTCACCACTTGTACTCAACATTGTACTGGAGGTTTGGGCCAAAACAATTAGGCAATAAAATAAAATAAAAAAGGCAGCTAGATTGGAAAGGAAAATGTATAGTTATTTTTATTTGCAGATGATACGGTCTTGTATAAAAAATCCTAAAGAACCCACTAAAACCTATTGAACTCATAAGTAGTTCAGCTAGGTTTAGGATAAAAGATCAATATACAAAAAAAAAAAAAATTGTATTTTGCTATAGTAGCAATGGGCAAACTGAAAAGAAAATTAAGAAAAAAATTCCATTAATGATAACATCAAAAATAATAAAATACCTAGCAATCAGTTTAACAGAAAATTGCAAAATATTCTGAAAACTATAAAACCTTGCTGAAATAAATTAAAACAGACTCAAATAAGTGGATCATGAATCAGAAGACTTAATATTGTTAAGACGGAAATATTCCTTAAATTGATCTACAGATTCAATGTAATTCCTAGCATTCTAGCTGACTTCTTTGCAGAAGTTAAACAATTTATATGAAAATCCAAGAGACCCAGAATAGAGAATCCCTAGTAGCAGACTTACACTTCTTGATTTCAAAACTTACTATAAAGCTACAGTAATCAAAACAGTGTGTTACTGGCATGTGGATGTGTAGGTCAATGGAATAGCATTAAGAGTTCACAAATAAACCCTCTTAATTACAGTAAATTGATTTTGATAAGGATTCTGAGATTATTCAATAGGGAAAAAATAGTTTTTCCAACAAATGGTGCTGGAACAACTGGCTATTCATGCAGATAGGAATCAATTTGGACCCCTAATTCACCCTAATTTACTCAAAGTAGATCATAGACTAACCATAAGAGTGTATGAGTTTACTCTCACGCTGCTATAAAGAAATACTTCTGACTGGGTAACTTATAAAGAAAAGAGGTTTAATTGGGTCATAATTCTGCAGGCTGTACAGGAAGCATTAGAGCATCTGCTCAGTTTCTGGGAAGGCCTTAGGAATCTCACACTTATGGTGGAAGATGAAGGGGAAACTGGCACTTCGCATGGTCAGAGCCATTAAAAGAAAACAAGTGTAATGTTCATGACCTTGGCTTTGGCAATGGTTTCTTAGATATGACATCAATTCAGAAGCAACAAAAGAATAAACTAGACATCACCATAATTAAACACTTTAGTGGTTCAAAGATAATTATCAAGACTTTGGATTTGGCAATGGTTTCTTAGATATGACACCAATTCAGAAGCAACAAAAGAACAAACTAGACATCACCAAAATTAAACACCTTAGTGTTTCAAAGATAATTATCAAGAAGTTAGAAAGACACCCAAAGAATGAGAAAAATTGTTTGCAAATTGTATCTCTGATAAGGAACTTACATCTATAATATATAAAGAATTCCTACAACTCAATAATCAATAGACATATATCCCAGTTTTAAAAGGGGCTGAATACATATTTTGTTATATTATTTATTTCCAAATAAAAGATCTGAATAGATATTTTTCTGAAGAAGATGTGCAAATGGCCAAAAAGCACCTAAAAAGAAGCCAACATCACTAGTCCTCAGAGAAATGCAAATCAAAACCACAAAGAGATTCCACTTTGTGTTCCCTAGGATGGCTATTGTATTGGTTTCCTATGACTGCTGTAACAATTATCACAATTAAAACAAGAGAAATGGATCCCCTCACATGCCCAAAATCAGCTTCGCTGGGTGGAAATCAAGGTGCTGACTAGGCTGTGTTCCCTCCTAAGGCTCTAAGGGAGAAATTTCTCCTTGCTTCTTCCAGCTCTTGACAGCTGCTGGCACTCATCGGCTGTGGCAATGTCATTTCATTCTTTTTTTCTGTAGTCACCTTGCCTCTACTCTTCTCTCTACAGGCAAATCCCCCTCTGCCTTCTTCTTAGCAACTGTCCCTTTTAAGAACACACATGACTGCATTTAGGGCCCACCTGGATAATCCAGGATAGTCTCCCCCATCTCGATATCCTTTACTGAATCACATCTGCATAGACCCTTTTCCCATACAAGGTAACATTCACAGATTCTAGGGATAAGGACCGGGATATCTTTGGGGGTCATTATTCTGTCTAGGAGTGATATCATGGATACTAAATAACAAATGCTGTTGAGGATGTGGAGAAATTAGAACCCTCATACACTGTTAGCAGAAATGTAAATGGTGCAGTCACTGTGGAAAATAGTCTGGTAGTTCCTAGAATAGTTAAACATAGAGTTACCATGTGATACAACAATTCCACTCTTAGGCACGTACCCAAGAGAAATGGAAACATGTTCACACAAAAATCTGTATACAAATGTTCACAGCAGAATTATTTGTAATAGCTCAAAAGTGGGAACAATCCAAATGTCCATCAACTGATGAACAGATACATAACATGGATTATATCCATGTAATTAAATATTATTTAGCAATAAAAAGAAAATATTGATTCATGCTACAAGTGGATGAACTGCAAAAAACATATGCTTAAGTTAAAGAAGCCAATCTCAAAGGATCACATATTATATGATATTATTAATATACATGTCCAGAATAGGCAAATCTACAGTCAGAAAGCAGATTAGTGGTTGCCTAGGGATAGGGAGGAGGATGAGGTACTAGAAAGTGATGGCCGAGGGGCAAGGGGTTTCTTTTTTTAGTAATGAAAATGTTCTGAAATTGACAGTGGCAGTGAATGCACAACTCTGTAAATATAAATATACTAAAAAACATCTAATTGTACACTTCAAGTGGGTGAATTTTATGGTATGTGAATTGTATCTCAATAAAGCTGTTATAAAATTATATAGCCTAAACTGTCTAGCTTGAAAATAGTGCTTGCTTATACAAACTGAATATACATTTCAGTCTATATTCTTAGACTGAAATCCAAGTGAAAGGACAGGCCTAGATTTCTGCATTGATTTATCTGTATGAAAGGAAGCGAAAACTTGAGCTCCCCAATGCCCACAGTAGTAATCAGCCTCCAAAGGGCCCCTAAAATTCTCATCTCTCAGCATTCACACTTGTTTAGACTCCTCCCAAACTATACCAGGGTTGGTTTCTGTGACTCATAGAATATGGCAGAAATTATGGTATGTCTCTTTCATAATTAAGTTACATGAGACTTTGTGGCTTCCATTTGAGTGTTTAAACTTTAATTGGATAAACGAAAATAAAACGAAATTGCAATTGTGGTATTTTAACTTCCTATTCCTTCATCTGCTTTCATTTTTTTTATCTTATTATTTAACTGTTCTGACCAGAAATTCTGATAAGTTAATCAAGAGACCTGACGCTCTGTAATCCTTATCAGTGTAATTCACTGACAACCATCTGGAAGGCTTTAACTTAAAAATTCCATCCAATAGATTACAATTGACACATGGAAACCAATATAATAAAAGAGTAAAACCAGCTCCTGTCACTACACATACATGCTTTTGTTGCTAAAATTATTGGGTTGTCTTGTATATTCTAAGACTAATATATCTATTATAATAAAAGGAGAAACTGTACCTTTAATGATACACTTTTTCCATGAAAAAAACTTGCAAATAGTTTGGGTGACTTTGGAGGTATATAAACTACTTACAAGTAGGAAAATGTCCTCTCTCTTCTCCTCTGCCCCACCCAAGTCCATATTCACAGTGATCTTACCACATAACAGCTAAACAAACATGTTATTCAGAAGACAAATAGTATTCATGTCAATGATCATAATAACTCACAATGAAAGTATTTAACTCATCAAGGAGTTCCTAGTAAAGACATGCCTAGAAAGGTATAGTCCATACAATTTCAGCTATCTGTATGAATTTTTTTAAAAAAAGAAAAGGACAAATGTCCATTCACATTTGGTATCATGTGAATTCAGCCAAAGCCAATGGACTTCGGAAAGCTTCAGTTCATATTCTTTGCTGGCCTTCGGGTATGTGATCCAGTAACAATGAAGACAGTGAGTAATGAGTGGCCACTAGAGAATTCCTTTTTAATAGATGGCCAGGATGCAAATGTTGAAAGTAGATTCATTCTTTAATTCATTAGACAAATATTCATAAGCACCTAGTATCATGTATATGCCTCAAATTTTGACCCCTCCAACATTTATTTCCAAATTTTAAGGCATAATAAGATATACTTGAGGACTTTTTCCTCAAAACTTATCTTCATAAGTTTGGGTCAATTTACATCACACATAGGTCTGAATGCAGTTTTTTTCTCAAAGGGGAGAATGATTAATTTTATGTTTTGCGGTCAAACCCCTCTGTAAAAAGCAGTTCACTTCTGTCCTCCAACATAAATGAAGGATTTCAAAGACTTTCGTTGAACTCAGTCTCTCTTTTATACAAATTGCTCTGAGTTTTTCAAATGAAAAGAAACTTCCAATTTTAGAAAAGAAACGTACATATTTAGACATTAGGGAACTTATATAGAATGAGTAGACTTGTTGTTTATAAAGAATAATTCACATTGTATATTATCCTGTGTTTTCTATCAGGTACCTCCAAGTCTGTCACTACATATTTTTTAAATGATCATTAACTGAATGATGGCTTACTAGGCTTAAGCTTCACAAAGATAGGGATCATGACTCCTGGTTTTTCTGAGATGGGATCTCATTCTGTCACCCACGCGATCACAGGCAACTGCAGCCACAAACACCCAGGCCCAAATGATCTTCCCATCTCAGCTTCTCAAGTAGCTGGGATGACAGGTGCATACCACAAAGCCAAGCTATTTTTAAAAACTTTTTTTGTAGAGACAGGGTCTCACTATGTTGCCCAGGCTTGTCTCGAACTTCTGGGCTCAAACGATCCTCCTGTCTCACCCTCCCAAAGTGTCACAATTATAGGCATGAGCCACCATGCCTGGCTGGGACCATACTCTTAAGACAACTGTGTCCTTGATGCTTTCATGAGTTCCTGGTATGCAGTTGATGTTTAAAAAATTTTTGGTTGAATGAGTAAATGAATGAAAGACTCTAAGAGAGATAATATTATGGAAGAGTGTCAATGATTTTGAAGGACTCATTCATAGTCTGGAATCAAACCTATAGAAAATTTCAAAAATGAAGGTGAAAACTATAAATTCCTTTGAGGGAGCCATTCCTAGTGTCTTTCTAGCCAAGATGTGCCCCACCCTTCATTCTTGAACCTGAATATGTGGGTTCGTACGTGCAAATAAGCTTGTTCTGAACTTGAGGCAGCATGAGGCACACTGCAAAGTCCATGCTATGACAATGAGTCAGTCCTGAGTACATGATGGATTCACTGATTACAAGGTGGCCTGTCAGGCTTATCACAAAGAGAACAGTAGCATAGTGACTGTGTCTGTGTGAGTTCTGGCTACTTCTGCATGGTTGCCTCTGATCACAGCACTGCACCAGTTTTCTCACGCCTGTAATCTCAGCACTTTGGGAAGCCGAGGCAGGCAGATCACCTGAAGAGACTGAGACCAGCCTGGCCAAAATGGTGAAACCCCGTCTCTACTAAAAATACAAAACTTAGCTGGGCGTAGTGGCAAATGCCTGTAATACCAGCTACTCAGGAGGCTGAGACATGAGAATCGCTTGAACCCAGGAGGCGGAGGCTGCAGTGAGCCAAGATCACACTACTGTACTCCAGCCTGGGTGAAAGAGGAGACTCCATCAAAAAAAAAAAAAAAAAAAAAGAAGAAGAAGAAGAAGAAAACACACTCAACTATTGGTTAGACTAGTATCCCCTACTCCAAGTAATGCAGTATGTTCATGAAATTCCCATTACAAATGGAAGGGTTAGGATCAAGTGGATCACCAGCCACAGCCACAGCCACAAAGCTAAGGGGCAGAGGGGAGTTAGTGGGGCAGTAAAAAAAGAACTCTTAGAGATGATACTCAAGTAAAATTCATGGGTCACCTCCCTAGTGGCGTTAAGTATTGGTGTTATCAAGCTCAAGCCTATACTCAATGAAGTGGTTACAATTTACCGATGTATTTGATGAGTGACTTTCAATCCTGTTTCTGTTAAGATTTTAAAACATAGTAAGATAGAAGGAAACTTGAGGCAGTGTAATTTCTGGAAATATGGGTAAACTCATGTTTCTATTCTCTTTGTGTTAGATACCACTCCAGTTCAGTCAGTAAAATCCCCTCTATATATCTTGAATTACAATTTAAGATATGAGCAAAAAAAAGTGAAAAATAAAGAAAAAACAACCTACCCACAACGTGTTCCATTTGTCATGGTCTGGTTGAGGGAGCTGTTAGTCCATACGATGGTGTTATTCACACATGCTTTTCCTGGAATCTGGAGTTCTTGTAATTCAATGTCATAGTCAATAAAAACATCTGTCATTGTGCCAAAAATGAGCAGCACGCCTGGCTGGGCTATTCCATGGAGAAACGCACACAAACTTCCCACAAACATCAGCCAAATGTCAGTTGATGAAGAAAACCGAAACTTGAAAAACAAAGGGTTCAGAGATCATCTATGGGTGAAAAGCGGAAGAGGTAGGAGGACTATTTAATTTTAGTTACTAGATTCCGATGAATAGTACTCAACACCAAATTTCATGGGAATCATCTTAATTGAGCAGCAGGTTCGTACTAATTATATTGAAATAAATGGCATGGTACATCAATTATCTAAAACATTAGACTCTTAATTGTTAGATCATGTTATAAATTTCCTGGTCTCTGAATTCATTCTGTTTATTTCAGGAGCTGACTTTAGTTTTTAGCTACTCATCTACAACTCAAGGGGAAAATAATCACTATCAGTGATGCCACTGACAAGTAGATAAACTGTGTGGGGCATTCAGCAACAGTATAAATTGTTTTGTACAACTGATAGTGACAATGAAGAGTGCCGGTTTAAGCCTAGAAATGCCTCCATCCTGAGCAAATTTGGGGTAAATACCTATACTATGAAATTTCTAAAGATTTGTCATAAGAATAAATATATATAATGTGATTGTTGTGATGACTTTCCTTACAAATATGATAACCATGGGCTGAGTGATAATTTTCCAAGACATTTTTCTGATCTATTGGACAGGATTTGTATGTTTTATGAGCAACATATTTCTAATAGTTATTCAGCATGTTATCACATCGGCAAAGCCTATGACTGAAAAAGTGATCACTGAAGTTAAAAACCTACCAATATGACTAAAGATTTAACACTTCTTTCATGATCTAAACAATTTATAGTTGCACAGTCACTGCCATAAATCAACACAGTTTTATTACCAATTGAAAGAAGCCAACTCGAATGCCATCACCTTTCTTCTCATCTTGTAACCTGAGGAGAAAAACATAGGGATTTAAAGACCATCCTTTCCAACACAATGGGAAATTATCCCTAGGTGGTGATTTTATGAGTTATTCTTTAGTAAGAAAGAAAATCCTCACTGGCTGGGAAATTCTGGCCAAGCCTGATATCTTAAACACAAGCTTTATTCTTCTAGATTTACCTCTTCTAGAGATTTCAGTATAGCTCAATCTCAGGTTTACTAGCGATTCACAGAGAGGAACACCTGAGAGGTATGGAGAGAAAGTAAAAAGTCCTCTATACTCCCAGTTATACCAACAAATAACTTTTTGCCCTCAGTCATGACCCTCAATCTATTTGTGACTGCATTTCCTCATGGGGAAGCTGAAGTTGTTGGATTAGCTAATTTTAAAGTTTCCTCACACTCAAAAAGTTTACAACTACCTTAAATAATGTTGATATGATGAAAAATTCAAGAACATGCCCATACTTTTCATAGAATCATATTTCCTTAATATTTCTCATTCATTTCATTTCCCATAAGGCCATGTTTAACCTGTATTTGACCTCTTCAACTTCGGGGATCTTGACTTAACCTGAGTCACCCAGTCCATGAATACACCCTGGACCTTGCTGTCACCAGGAACTACTGTCTGACATGTGTAACTCCTTGGCATTCTGTGACTGCCCATGTATTTCATTTTCTCACTTCTTTCCTCCTTCCACACCTATTCATCAACCTCACTTGAGCCGTGCAGTCCCTTAAATCCTTCATTTCCTTCCATTGCTAAACCCCATTAAGATTTTTCTTCCTTCCCCATGCAGCCAAGGTCCCTCTGCCAGGCATTTGAACCACACTCTCACCATCATCGTCAATTATTATCTCTACATCATCCTTGTAAACTTCATCCTGCATCCATCCAGCTGTTTGCCCTCTTCTGCTTAAGCCAGGCTGCTGGGCCTGCTGAACACAACCTTACCACCTTGTGAATGGATACCAAGACAGGCAGAGTCTAGTACTCAGCTGCCCTAAGCTTCCCTTCTGGCCCAGAAAAGAATCCCAATTTTTTTCTGAGACTCCCCACGGTCTGGCCCTTAGCTCTCTGACCTCATCTCCTCCAACTATATTCTAGTTCTCAACACCCCACTCTCCTGGCCTCTTGCTGACCTTTGTCCATGCCCAGCTGTTCCCACCTCTGGGTGCGGGCACCTGCTAGTCCCTCTCCCCAGATGCATTTTCTTTAGGTAACCATAGGGACAGCTCCACTACCCCCGCTAGACCTTCCTTCAAAAGTCACCTACTCAACAGAGTCTTCCCTGGCCAAAGTCTTTAAAATTTCAACCCCACCCCCCACATACCATTTCATAGCTCCATTTCCATGTTTATTTTTCCTTCTCAGAAAGAAAGTGATAGATTATCACTAGCTACCATGCTATACATTTGATTTATTTACAGTGTTTATTATATCTCCCTCACTAAAAGGTAAACTCCTCAAGGGCAGACACTTTTGCCTATTTTGTTCTTTTCTGTACCTTCTGTACCCTCAGCACCTACAATAGTGTCTGATACCAAATAGACACTCAATTAATATTTGCAAAATGAATGAATTAATGGAGTGAATGTGTGCTCTCCAGCTCAACATGCAATGCACACTTCATTCCTCTACAGATCGCTCCCGTTCCTCTCAGCAGCTCTGGCAAACTTTTGCTGTGTTCTTCTCATTCCACGCTCACCTCCTCTAAAAACAAAACAACTCATTCAACTTCCTACTCATCCTCTCCTTGCCATTCATCTACATCCACACCCATTTTTAAAATTTCCCACCCAATAAGAAATATGTGGTTCTCAGAGGCCCAGGCTGACCTGACCACTACCAGCCCAAAGCTAATCTTACCACTCCCACTCCCTCCCTCTGCTGTGAATTACTTAAAATTTCTAAAATACCTTTAACCCTTCCCTTTCCACCACCTCCACTTCAGGAACTTACCTGATGTCTCACTTCTGTCTTCTAAATTAGACCTCATCTAATCCTGCCTTCATACCAGACTGTGATTAGCTTATATTTGTTCTATATGAGAATTCAAAATCTTTAGCTAAAGAGAAATATGCAATAATAACACTTTAGGTTTCTACTCTTTGCCTGTGGCAAGAATTTGGGGTTTAGGGACCTCCCCAATGCCCATGAAATTATACTTGTTGTTCAACTTTTCTTCTTCCCTCTTAGGTCAGGAGTTCTGTGCCATTCCTGAATACACGAGGGAGATTTGGACTCAATCCAGAAGCGATTTTCCAAAAGGTTTTAAAAATCAAGTTATAGTAATGTTTTAAAGAGAAAAAGAATGGATTATATATATAATTTTATATGAAGTGCAATGTGCATGAAAATATTCTCTGCTTTGTGCCGTTGATATGAATATTATGGAGTTATTCTAGAAAAGATGCTGCAGTCACTTACCTTGATTTCTTATCATTATTATCTGTCAGAAAAAAAATCAGTGCAAAAAAGCAGTTAATAATAATGACAAAATGCAATACAGTCATTAAGAAATTTGCTCTGGAAAAATATTCCTATAAATTACCTTTATTCATGGAATATTACCAAATGATTATTGGCCTTTTCTTTTTTCCTGCTCACGTTCTCTCTCTCTCTCTCTCTCTACATGCACACACACGCACACACACACGAAGACACTCATTAGGGTCCAGGAGTGCTGCTACGTTTACTCATTTACAGACTTTTCTTCAGGACATGAAATATTTGCACCATCTGAATATCAAACAGACAGCAACATTTCTAAATTAGCTGAAGAAGATCTGACTTTTTGAACTACAAAATAAAATTGATATTTATTTATTGTTTTATTGTTTGGTTCTTTAAAAGCGTCAGAATTTATCTGTTTAAAATATAGACCACAAATTAACAATAAGATGTTAATAACAAGATGTCATTGACACTTCTACACCAGTAGAAACCATAGGATTGAGACACATACTGTTTTCCCCAGTGTAGGTCAGAACAGATGCAGGGCAGGAGGTGAAAGTCGGGGGTTATAGCGAGGGGTGTAAGGAAGCCACTCGGGAGTTTTGTCATCCAACACTATCATGCCTCTTTACTCTTATTAAAGTAAAGAGGCATGATAATGTTGACAGATGGCAATATCCTGGGCTTGGTAATCAAACACAACAGTTTGATTAGAATTATGGTTCCATTAATTTTACTCATGTGACCCTTGCCAAGTTTCAAAAACATATCCGAGTCTCAATTTTGTCATCTGTAAAATATAAAATCATAGGGTTAGAAAACAACAGCTTAGAACCATCTGAGCCCAAGACATCCCAGGTGCTAGTGCTACAGGCCCCTCCACATGATCTCATTCTGGTCTGCAGAGTCTGGGCACAGCTCTTCCTAAGGAAGAGCACTTACTAAATTATGATTAATAATAACAATACAGGAATAAAGTTAGTCATAACAGCCACTGCTGGAACAACCTTACTCTACCTAGGAAAGGGGTTGGTGAGGGATGCTTTCATTTACCCACACTTGGTGTGTTCTTACCTAGTGCTTTCAGATAGTACGTTATGTGGCTTCTAGGGAGAGCCACAGAGTTGTGTGTAAGGATCACACCCAATGATAGTTCTACCTACTGTTGCTGAATATTTTCTGCTCCTTGAGACTTCACCAACTTGTCCCACCTTTGTTCTCGCCTCTCCTTGTACAAGATGCAGTGAGAGAAAAAAGTCACTTACATGATTTATCTGACTCAAAACCACCATTCTCCTCTCCAAATTTCTTTACACTTCGAAGAATTACTGGGTCAGACATGGTAATTGCAATCTGCAGGCAACAAACCTATAAAATAAAAGAATCATTGCAATTATTATCTTTTCTTTCTTCTTTAACCAAAGTAGCCAAATGAAAAAAACAATTTGGTTCAAGAAATAATCTTCACTAATCAATCTCAGACAAAAGCAGGTTTTTAAATTGGTTAATAACTCCCTGAAAGAACCTGATTATCAGGAAAGATAAGCTACAGCCATTGATGAAGGTTTTCTCTAGTTATTACATGGATGGTTGTTTTCTATAGCTTAATTATAGGAAAGATAAACCAAAACCATTGATCAATTTTCCTCTCGTTGTTGGATGGGTGGTTATACTTTATGCTTATCTGTGCTTTATTTATTTTTAATGAGAAAACGTGAAAACTATGAGAAAGGCAAACCAACTGGTGATATTCTTGAGTTGCTGTAGTTGATGAATAACACCCACATACTGTTGGGTAACCTTCAGTGTTCTTTTGTAAATGCAACCTCAAGATAAGGTGAGTCGAGCTTGGCTCAAAGGAACAGAAAGGAGACATTGTCTAAATAAAATGTAAATGTCAACAGAGTCATGGTTAGTCTTATTCACAGTGGAAAAATCAGTTTATAGAGGGCACAGGCAGAGAATTCCAGGATATAGACGCTAGATTCAGCATGAAGTTTATGCTTCACTAACTTTCTCTGCTTCAAATATATAGCAATGATGGATAACATGTTTTTAAAGAGATACAGTTGGACTCAAGCAAATAAAAATAAACATCTTCAGGAACCAGAAATGGCAGAGAAGCACCAAAGAGTAAACAGAGCACAGAAGCAGCTGGTATTTCCCCCTCAGGGTCTGGATGCAGACGAGTGTGAGAGTTTAGCTCCTGAGAGGACTGTAAGTGCCCCAAATCAAACAGGGAGCTAGAGACCATCTCTTTGCTTGGAGCCAGAGGAGCTAATGTGGGTCTCTTGCACTGCTGAGAAGACCCTGAGGAAACTCCTGCCCAGCATTGAAGCAGCTATTCCTTATGATGAAATGCAGACCCATGGAGGTTACAGGAGGAGACAGTGATATATATTATATACATATATACACACATGTACAAATAAGAGAGAGGAAGGGGGAATTGTGAAAAACTGAACTCACCTAATTGGAATCCCAGAAGCAGAGAGTGGAGAATGACAGAAGTGTAACAATTAAAGAGATAATTACTAAGAATTTTCCAGAAGCAATAACCTGATTCTTCAAATTAACAGTAGGCTCCAATAATTGATTGGAATAAACATCAGTCAAAACTTAAATACATTATCTAGAAATGTCCCTCAGTATATGCAGGAGATTGGTTCTAGCACTCTCACATATACCAAAATCTGCATATACCAAAATCCAGGTATACACGAGTCCCGCAGTTGGCTTGCAGAACTTGAGCACAGGAAAAGTTGGCTCTCCATATCCACTGGTTTTGCATCCTGAGAATACTGTATTTTTCACTGAGATTGGTTGGAAACAATCCCCATATAAGTGGACCTGCACAGTTCAAACCTGTGTTGTTCAAGAATCAAACTGTAGTAAAGCATCAAGAATAAACAAAATCCATCCTAAACACTGTAAAAGGGGAAAATGCATTATCCAAATATAAAGAACAGACTGACAGAAGTTTTCTCATCAGCAATAGAGGCTAGAAAACAGTGGAGTAAAGTCTTCAAAGTGATGAGGGAAAAAGTAATCTTTATCCTAGAATTTTATACTGAGCCAAAAAATCATTCAGCATCTTTCCAAACATTCAAAGTCAAGAGAGTTGCCACTTACGGACCTGCATAAAACAACAACTAGAGGATGTGCCTTAGCCAGAAGGAGTATCCAGAAGGGAGCCGTGAAAGAGAGAAACAAGGGTGAGCACAAGAGTTAACAAAATATGTCAGGACGGCCAATCAAATATTGATACCAAGTATAACCTTTTATATTTCAAAAGAGCATAATTAAAACTCTACACAATAGTGTAGATACGAGTGTATCTTGAACACAAGATAAGGTGTTCAATATGCAGATAAAGTATGTTAGGTTCATTGTCATGACAATCTAAGGACATTGTTTTACAATTATAATTGAATATATATTTATACTATTATAATTAAATATATATTTATACTATTATAATTAAATATATATTTGATTAAATGAAATGAAATTGCCAATATTTAACCATTTTTTAATTACAAGGTTCAACTAATATCTGAACAAAGTTCAACCAATATCTGCAAATTTTAAGAAAAAGCAATGAAAAAGTACCAGTAAAATCCATAGCTTCTAAATAAGCACGGATTGAAAACTGAGTATGTAGAAAACTTCATCAATCCAACAAAAGTTAAAAAAAACTAAAGAAACTTTAAAAAGCATAACAAACAGAAAATATAAACGAAGGTTATTGAAAATAGTACAAATGGTTCAGTAATTATGGTAAATGTATGTAGATTGAAGTACTGATACATACTACACAGATGAACCTCAAAATCATGCTACATGAAAGAAGACAGTCTCAAAAGATCACATACTGTATGATTCTATTTACATGAAATGTCCAAGATAGGCATATCTGTAGAGACAGAAAATAAATAAGTAGTTGCCTAATACGGGGGTAGGGGTAGGGGTGGGAGGGGAATGAGGAGTGACTGGTAACAGATTTCTTTTGGGGATGAAGAAAATGTTCTAAAGTTAGAATATGGTGATGGTCGCACAACTCTGTTAATATACTGAAAACCATTGAATACTTTAAATAAGTGAACTCTATGATATGTAAATTATACCCTCAAAAAGTTGTTTTTTTAAAAAAAGACAGGTCAGTTTATGGAATTTTTTAAAGTCCAAACATATACTTTTTTTTTTTCTTTTTGAAACGGAGTGTTGCTCTGTTGCCCAGGCTGGAGTACAGTGGCATGATCTCGGCTCACTGCAACCTCCACCTCCTGGGTTCATGTGATTCTCCTGCCTCAGCCTCCCAAGTAGCTGGGATTACAGGTGTGCACCACCATGCCTGGATAATTTTTGTATTTTTAGTAGAGATGGGGTTTCACCATATCGGCCAGGCTGGTCTCAAACTCCTGGCCTCAGATGATCCATCTGCCTCAGCCTCCCAAAATGCTGAGATTACAGGCGTGAGACATCACACCCAGCCAATCCAGACACATACTTATTATAAAAGAAATAATTTATAAAATCATAAAAATGGTCAAAAATTAAAGGATGAAAAGGATATGTCATACAAATACTGATTTCTCAAAGCTGTTATGTTAATGTCAGAAAAATAGAATTCATGCTCAAAACAATAATGGATATAATAAAGGACATGTAATAATTAAAAGTACAATCCAGCTAGAAGACAAATCAATTATTGGACTGTATATACCCAGCAACCTAACACAACATAACCTGCAATTGTAATGAAAAATTTAAACATACCTTTATTAGAAACTGATAAACAGACAAAAAATTAGAAAACATAAAAGCTTTTAAAATAAAAAATAAGTAATTTTATATAATTTACTATATAAAATCTGTTTTTCTTAAAATTTGGTTGGACATTGTTCACATATTAGTTGAACTTTCTAAGTAAAAAAAGATTAAATATTGGCAATTTCATTTGATTTAACAAAATATATATTTAATTATAATCGTAACACAATGTCCATAGATTTTCATGACAAATTTCATTACTATGGAACCTGTAACCAAGACATTTTTCAATTACATTTGGCACTTTTTAAAAACTTACCCATTAATAAGCCATCAAAAATGTCAACAAATAAAAAACTATGTATTTCTTTATAGTGTTGTTATTCTTAAGAGTGTATATTCTGACAATGCAATTAAATAAATACTAAAAAATTAAACACTAGTAAAACACACATATAATCAGTCAAATTGTGTGTGTGTTACAAACTTTAAAATACATATTCATATAACTATGGGTTAAGGATGAAATCACGACAGAAATAGAAAATATTTAAAACATAGTGATAAAAATATATAAAATCTTGTGGGCTACAGCTAAAGAGATACTTCAAGATTTATTTATAAAGATAAATGCATTTTGTTTTTTAAGAGATTAATAAATGAATTTGTTCTAATCAAGAACCCGTAAAAATGCAAGATTTATAAGATAGAAAACAATATAAAATGAAAAACAGTGGAAAGGATATATCAATTCAAAAGTTGTTTTTTGAAATAACTAAAAACACGCAAGTCAATAAGACTGTTGAAGAAAAGAGATATAAATCACAAATACTAATAGAAAATGGGAAAGATAAAATAAATAAAGTTTTAAATCATAAGCAAATACTATGAGTAATTTTATGGTAGTAAATTTGAAAACCAGGTTAAGATTAATTTTCTAGAAAAATATGAGTTATCAAAATTTGTTGACAAAGGAATAGAAAACTTAAAAAGTAATGGCTATTAAAATATTGGTTCAATATTCAAAAGTCTCCCACCTCAACAAACAACAGGGCTAGATAATGTTACAGGCAAATTTTACTACAACTTCAAACAGTAGATAATTCTAATCTTATGCAAATGGTTTTGGTGAAAATAAAAACAGGAAAAGCTATCCAAATCATTTTATAAAGCAAGTATAATCTTGACATCAAAACAAAAAGGGATAAAAATAGGCTTATAATTACTTCTGAAAACAGATTTTAAAATGATAAATAAAATATGTTAAATGTAATTCAGCAGTTTATGAAAAAAAATGAAATAATGTTGATCCCAGGAATGCAATGACTATTTAAGGTTAAAAAATAATCATTTTCATAGATGCAAAAAGTATTCAGTAAAAAATCATTATCCATTCCCGAGTTTTGAAAATCCATAAAATTTAAAAAATCATTATTTTGCAACCCTAATGAATAAATTTGGGTTAACGATCAGCAGTGAATACTAAAACTGTTCATTGAAATATTGGCAAAGATGAAATATCCAGTAGTACCAAGTGTTGTGAAGATGTGGAGGACGGAGTCCTTTCATGCACAGCTAATAAGAATAGAAATTGACTGAATGACTTTGGATAGCAATTTGGAAATATCTAGCAAGGCTAAAAATGTTAATACCCCAGGTCCCAGAATATCCTTCTCTGGTATTTTCCTTAATAATTTAAAAAACAGTTAACACTAATATGGCATTTAATACGTGCCAGGCACTGTTCTAAATGCTTGATACATGCTATGCCATAAAACCTCCCAACAGCCTCCTGAGATGGGTACTAGGACTATCCCCAATTTTCAGATAAGGGCACTAAAGTATGAAGGACTAAGTTATAAGCTCAAGAGGACAAGTTAGTAAGTGATACAGCCAAGGTTGAAACTCAGAAAATACATGCAGAGATATATGTAAGCTTGTTTATTGCAGTATTTCTTTGGAAACAAAAAGCTTGGAGAAAATATAAATGAACAAGGGATTGGATTCAATAATTTATAGAATTATTAATTATTCTATACACAATGGAATATCTAGCCATTAAAATCAGTGAATTCGCATGGATAAAGCTCAAGCAACGTAAGTTTAAACAAACAAGACAGAAAGTTTCAGAATGATACTGTATGATGTCATTTATGTAAAATGTGTTACCTGCAAATCGCTATTTGTAATGTTCATAGATATATAGACACTCAGTAGAAATATAAAGACTTGCCTGAAACTAATAAGCACTGAATTAATGATAGTGGTTACCTCTGAGGAAAAGAAGTGGAATGAGACTGGGGAGGGGCTCAGAGGGCCCCTGCGATAAAACAGGGTATCCGCATGTTTTAATTTCTTAAAACAAAAAAAGTTTCAGCAAGTATGGCATAATGTTTAAGATATGATAAAGTTGGAATGAGGTAACTTGGTGTTCATTAAATTTTTCTCTCTCTCTTTTTTTTTTTTCCTGTGGCTTTAAAATATTTCATGATACGGACACAGAGAGCACACGGAGGGGAACAACACACACTGGGGCCTATTGGGGGAGGGCAGTGGGGAGAGCATTAGGAAGAATAGCTAATAGATGCCGGGCTCAACACCTAGGTGATGGATTGATAGGTGCAGCAAACCACCGTGGCACACGTTTACCTAAGTAACAAACCTGCACATCCTGCACATGTACCCTGGAACTTAAAATAAAATAAAATAAAATTTAAAAAAGAACAAATGGAAAGCTGGATAATGCCACAAAAGGGTTAATGTTAGCAAGCTTGGGAGGGTAACATCATCATGTATTTTTCCATCTTAAGTAGCATAGCACTCCTAAATAAAACAAAATCATTTTGTAGAAAATAAAATACTTCATGATAGAAAATAATTTTTTTTCCTAACTCTGGGGAATCCCTTTAATTAAACAAATTTGAGCAGCTTTGATTTTATAGAAAAATTGTGAAGATGATACAAAATTCCCATGTACCCCACACCCAGTTATTAATGTCTTCCATTAGTATTAATGTACCAATGTACACTGTAAATATCTTACATTAGTATTAATGAACCAATATTGATACATTATTTTTAGCTAGGGTGCATAATTTATTCAAATTCCCTTATTTTTCACCTAATTGCTTTTTTGTTCCAGGGTTCCCTCTAGGATACCAAATTTACCATGTTACATTAAGTTGTCATATCTTGTTAAGCAACTCTTGGCTATGACAATTTCTCACACTTTCCTTGTTTTTGATGACCTTGGCAGTTTTGAGGAGCACTCATCACTTATTTTGTAGAATATCCCTTAATAGAATATTAAGAAGTAGAGTGAGAAATGTTATTTAATTAAGTAGTTTCTGAGGCTGCTTTAAAAAATACTAAAAGAACCAGATTCAAAATTCTTTTATTCAAGAACAAAATTTGTTCACTATAGCAGTATTACATTCAGAGACTGTAACATTTGCTGGTTAACAATATTTGAAGTTTTAACCAAAAACTTTTTTTCAAAAAACAAAGACACTCTTTAATAATGAGAAACTAATAAACAACATTTAACCACAGATGTACTATTGCATTTCCTAATTTTAAAATACAATATTAAAAAAATTTAGTCTCCAATTATTTTTTCCTCTGGCTTAGCTCTTCATTTAAAAAGGTTTCTTTCCACTGGTGTGCAAATACTTCACAGTGTTTAGAGGACAGTGGTCTAGTGTCTTGCCCACGAAATTTGGAGTCTCTCAGATCCTGATACTACCTGTTGCTTCACTCTACGTAGTTGGATTTATTTTTAAATCTCTCTTCACATCCTTATTTCTCCACCTTTCATGTCAGGAAGTGGTGGTGATGGTGGTAAAATCCACCTCGCAGGACCGGTGGGAAGATGAAATGAAACTGTATCTGTACAGCAGCTAGCATGAAGGGAGATAGCCGCTGAAGTTCCCTTTGCCCTTCAAGCTTAAAGACTGAGTCCCCCCTACCTGATCCTCCACCCCACCTGCCCTTCCAGGGTCATTTGTAGTAATCTGTCCTCCATTAAGCACAGGAATACTAATCCACCAACCTATTCTCTTTACTTTCCTTCTGTGTCCCCTTGTCAATTCCATACATTAGGTTTCAATTGCTTACATTTTGCTTCTTTCTGAATACCCCTACAAATCGTTTTTGTGGTTTCTAATTTACCTTTAAAAGTAACATTCTAGGCCGGGGGCGGTGGCTCAAGCCTGTAATCCCAGCACTTTGGGAGGCTGAGACGGGCAGATCACGAGGTCAGGAGATCGAGACCATCCTGGCTAACATTGTGAAACCCCGTCTCTACTAAAAAATACAAAAAAAAAAAAAAAACTAGCCAGGCGCGGTGGTGGGCGCCTGTAGTCCCAGCTACTCAGGAGGCTGAGGCAAGAGAATGGTGTAAACCCCGGAGGCAGAGCTTGCAGTGAGTTGAGATCCGGCCACTGCACTCCAGCCCGGGCGACAGAGCGAGACTCCGTCTCAAAAAAAAAAAAAAAAAAAAAAGTAACATTCTAAAAGGCAAAAATTCATCCAAGCATGGATCTCTATGCCCACAGCATTGTCAATGCCCCTCAGTCAGTGAGCACCAAGAACACACCTGTAGTGAAACAAGCTGTGTTTGCTACTCATTGCACCGAGGGTGAGCACACTGTCAGGGGCTGTGGGTACCTCAGTAAAACGGTGTTGAAAGAACCTATTATAGAACTTGGGCTTTAATCAGGTGATTTGGGGAAGGATCTAACGTAGTGGGTATTTGTTCTAGATTGGATGCTGTTAAAAAGCTGGGACTATGTATGACTAGATAAAGAAATAGCAGTCATTCATTTAGCAAGATGTTCGGTATTTTGTGAGTTGGACAGCGACCTTGATTTTGCCTTTGCTGAGAACAAAGTACGAACTGACCTTGCATTGACTCAGGGTGACTTTGCGGTTGGTATTCTGTGAGATTGTTTATGTCTAATAAGAGAATAACGTGACTTAAGTGTGAGTACCAGGCCAGCTACAAAATGGAACAGGGTGTTCTTTTGTTTGTTTATTTTTCTCAGCATCAGTGCATCACTCTGAACTTTGGTAGTCCACTGTTCTTTTCTGACATGCCAAGGAGCTATACTTCAAAAGATGTGTACTCTGTAGGGCTGAAGGCATGCACTGGTTGTTCAGTCAGAAATGGAAGCTAGTCCCTTTACCTTTGGGCAGCTTAGAAATGGCAGTGAAGACTTTTGAAGGCCATTGTGCTGAAAATCTTAATTATTTGCAAGTACCTACAAAAACACTGGGAATTTTATAACAGTAAGTTTGGGAAAGTACACTGAAAAACCAAAATTACTAGAAAGAATAAATGAAAGCCTTGCCTGTGATATTTGCCACAAAAGACAATGTTTTCAGAATTGAATATTAGACAAATTGCCTTGTATCATTATGAATGTAGAATAATATATACCTCGCATATATTATTAGACCATGTTTTCTCCCACTGGCGAATTCTTTTTTTTTTTTTTTTTAATTAGATGAGATGGTGGGAAACTCGTACAGCAGATGCTGGAGGACATGGCTGCCAGTCTCGGAAACTCTGGAAATGCAGTGGGAATCTGGTTTTTGGTGATAAACACATTTGTTTTGCAGGTTCTTGAGAGCGTAGCTCCTCCTCATTTGGTACTTTCTATGATTTAAGAGTACCATAGTATTTTGCCACATTATTTTTCCTCACTGATTACAAGCAGATATAATGTCATCTAAATCTACTCTCTCAGCCATTAGCTGCAACACTTTTTTAGCACCTAACCTAATAACTTGATTTGAGTTTCATACATTGCAGGAGGCTTTAATTAGTGTTTCTTAACAAATTTTCAATAATGAAATTTTACTTAAACTAACACAAGAAAACTCATAGTTGAAAATAAGATTCAATGTTATTTCATTTTTGCTGTGCAATTTAATATATTAAATTATTTTAACCTCCCCAAAATCTCTTCAGAAACAGACTGAGAATTTTCAAGGCATTCCAGAAAAATGTATCTTCCAATAAACTTAAGGGAATCTAGGAGTAAAAAGTAGCAAATCGAGATGTCTAAGCACTAGTTGGCAGACTTTGGCCACCTAATCATAGAATCCCCCAATAATTCTTAATTGTTCACACCAACTCCAGTGTTCCTCTCTGCTAAGTCTATAACCTTCACACTACATGTGCTTCTGTTTAACTATTCAGGGTTGAAGTTTTCTCTTGATAAAATATGTAATCTTATCAACACAGATACACACATTAGAGGACAGTCTCCTGACCATTGCTGGTAAAAATATATCAAAGATTTTTCTACCTTAGACTCTAACAACAGCATTCTGAAAGACCTCACTGCTGGAGAGGAGTGGATGGGGAAGAGAAACCATCAGCTAGATGGTCATTTGAGAGAACCTAGTACTTTGACCTTAAAAATGGGCCCGACAACCTACAGGATGGGAGAAAATTTTTACAATCTACTCATCTGACAAAGGGTTAATATCCAGAATCTACAAAGAACTCAAACAAATTTACAAGAAAAAAACAACCGCATCAAAAAGTAGGCGAAGAATATGAACAGACACTTCTCAAAAGAAGACATTTATGCAGCCAACAGACACATGAAAAAATGCTCATCATCACTGGCCATCAGAGAAATGCAAATCAAAACCACAGTGAGATACCATCTCACACCAGTTAGAATGGCAATCATTAAAAAGTCAGGAAACAGCAGGTGCTGGAGAGGATGTGGAGAAATAGGAACACTTTAACACTGTTGGTGGGACTGTAAACTAGTTCAACCATTGTGGAAGACAGTGTGGCGATTCCTCAAGGATCTAGAACTAGAAATATCATTTGACCTAGCCATCCCATTACTGGGTATATACCCAAAGGATTACAAATGCTGCTGCTATAAAGACACATGCACACGTATGTTTATTGCGGCACTATTCACAATAGCAAAGACTTGGAACCAACCCAAATGTCCATCAATGACAGACTAGATTAAGAAAGTGTGGCACATATACACCATAGAATACTATGCAGCTGTAAAAAAGGATGAGTTCATGTCCTTTGTAGGGACATGGATGAAGCTGGAAACCATCATTCTCAGCAAACTATTGCAAGGACAAAAAAACCCAACACCACATGTTCTCACTCATAGGTGGAAACTGAACAATGAGAACACTTGGACACAGGAAGGGGAACATCACACACTGGGGCCTGTTGTGGGGTGGCGGGGGGGAAGGGATAGCATTAGGAGATATACCTAATGTAAATGTCGAGTTAATGGGTGCAGCACACCAACATGGCAAATGTATATATGTAACAAACCTGCACGTTGTGCACATGTAGTCTATAACTTAAGGTACAATAAAAAATAAATAAATAAATAAAAATGGGCCCAAATGAGCAGTACCACAAAGGTCCTGAGGCTGCCAAAATTGGAGGAGATACAGGGTTCTACAAGCCATGCCAGGAAGAAATCAAAGATCCTGAGAGCGTAAAATATCAGTGCCCACTACTGGCCACTACAGCAAGGCTGCTAGTGTGAACTGGTGGGGATGTCAGCCTGGAGCAACAGATGGACAGGCTGACGTTCACCAGTGGCTGGGATCAATGCTAGCAACTGGCTATTGTTATTGTAGAAGTTTTGAAAAAAAAAAGGGGGGGTCAGGGCTGAGAAAAGGTGTCTCCAGAGCTGAATTCTTCTGGGCTGAAAGATACTATTACCATCCTATTTTGTAAATACAGTTTTATGGGAATACAGTCACACCCATTCATTTTCTATCGTCTTTGGCTGCTTCTGTGCTCCAATGACAGACTGTATGACCCTTTCTGTCTCCCGTACCTAAAATATTCACTATATAGCTCTTTGCAGAAAATGTCAACCCTGTACTGTGAGATCAGTTCAGGGCAGCCTGAGGCTCAGGAAGAAATCTCTGAGGTCCTGATTTACCTACCCTAAAAATTGTGTGAGGCACCAGCCCTCCAACCAGCCCTACCCTCATGGAACTTACAATGTGGCAGGGAAGACAGACAATATCTGGGAAATTAGGCATCAAGCAGGATGGCAGTGAGGAAAGGGGAAATACAGGCATCTCCTGGGTCCTCGTGCAGAAGAGCTGCCTTGTCTAGAGAGCTATAGAAGGCTCTGGAGCAAGTGCTTAGCATGAGACATTGAAGATGAGAGCAAGTTTGCCATGGGAAGAGGAGAGGGAAGAGCAGTCCAGGCAGGGAAGGACACATGCAAAGGCCCAGATGCAAGAGACAGGGCAGCCGGGTCCAAGGCTGAAGGAGCCCAGTGAATCTTGGGGAGGCGGATGGGCAACTCGGGAGGATGTGGCTGGTTGATCCTTCGGGGCCTCATGATCCTTACCACTGAGAACTTGGGACCTTATCCAAAAGGCCATGGGAAGCTAATGAAGTCTTTAGGTAAGAAAAGATTATGATCAAACTTATATTTTAAAAAAGTTCCCCTGATAAGGCTTGGGACTTGGAGCCCACACCCAGAGAGGTTAGGAAATTGGTTTGAGAAGAATAGAAATCCCACCAGACCAAGAGGCAGAGGTGGCTCTGTCTGTGTTCTAGGGTTTTTCATTTTCTCTGCAGAGATTTGTTCCACTTTCCATTTAATTTTCACCCAAATGCTATTTTTTGAAACATGTTTACCTTTTCTAGGCTTAATTAAGGAGGAAGAGTTTTTTTCACATTCAGGTCAAGATGGTAGGAAGAATCTGAATGCCCTCAAAGCCATCGAGGAGCTGAGGACAGTGAGGGGAACCAGGCCAGGCCCGGGAGTGGAGAGCACCTCCCCCCACCATGCCCCACATCACACTAAATATTCTGATCATGCGAGGGTCCCTCTGTGGCTTTTCTCTTGTGAAGCCTTGCCCTCTGTAAAGCCTTTCAAGACTCCAGCCCCACAAACCCTCCCTTCACAGAGCTGCTCTGAGAGAACAGAATTGCCCCTGCTCCTCTTCAATTTGGATGTCTTTTCTAAGCTACAGTTTTCTTTTCTTTTTTTTTTTAAACCCTTAAAACATCTTTCACTGCTGACATTTAAAAATGTAGGTAGGACACCTTTGTTATTATCAGCTCAGCAAACGATTTCTTTATCTGAAAGATCATTAGAGGAGGAAAGAAACATTAATATATGCTAAGAAACAAGGAAAATAGAAAAGCATTATTTTCCAGATAAGCTCACTGTGGGTTAATGCTGTGTGTCAACACTGTGGGACACCCTGTCTGGGGATAGACTAAAATGAGGCCCTTCCAGCCCTGAGGGCTATGGCTGATAGAGAAGGGAAATAAATACACGTGATCCCATTGGCCACATAAGTCCTTTTTTCAGAAGCACCACTGAGGTAGAGGACTAAAGAATTGCTTAGGAAAAAAATAGATGTAACAACAAAGTTAACTGCCACAGCGATTCTTTGTCTCTAAATGTACAGTTCTTTCCTCTTGACCAAGCAAAACATAACTCCAGTATTTTATTTCTGCAATGAAACTTGGGCATTTTATGGCAATTGTAGCATTTCAAAACCACAAAATGGGCATTTTTCCCCCTAAATAGCTTCTTAATCAATTTTTGGGAGTCATCCACTAATATTTGTCACCATTATTCTTGGTACTAGGAAACGAAAATTATTCAAGGGGCTTGCAATCTAGAGTGGGGAGGAGTGTAAACAGAAGCTCCTAGACAGGGAAACAGAGGCTTCAATCAGAGGCAATCACAGTGTTCCAGAGCACAGCAGGGAGAACCAAGGTGAGGGGGTAAGCAGTGAGGGGACGTGGTTGCCCATAGAAAAGAACTTCTGTTAAACAAGAGCTCGTAAATAAGTTATCACTTCAAATATTTAATAATAACCACTACTAGATCAGAATATTAAAGTTTTAGGTTATAACCACTATAATTTGTCTCTAATATCTCTAAAAAGCTATTCCCCCTCAAAAATGTTGACAAATACTGTCTTTTATTCTGAGTGTGAAGTGTAAATAATATTTGATCTCTGTGCTCAAGTCATTAGCGATATGTGATTCCCACTGGCTTGGGTAACCTAAAAACTGAAATTAAGTCCTAGAAACCAACTTTCTCCCCTCTAAACATGCATCCACAGCTAATTTTTTTTTAGTGTTTATATTTTTGAAAACCGGGAGAATGAAGAAATGAGTACGGTGTTGGAGAAAAGATAAAGTCGGTGTCGTTCTGTATCAAACCAGCTTTCAAGGGTAGAATTTGTGATCATTGAATTTGTGATTATTAGAGCAAACAGAATTGTGCTTTCATAACGCCAAGTTAAAAAAGAAGCCCACTGGTATTTTTACTTTGAGCAGATTATTCAATCTATTTGGTCATTTGTACCACACACCCATGTACACCACACACACACTCTCTCTCACACACACACACACTCTCTCTCTCTCTCAAGAGATTGATGCATGAACTAGCATTACTATAAAGAATACAGCAACCAAGAGTCCTCTGTATTGTGTACAATGTTATGAAATAATTAATGCATCCTGAAAGTTTCTATCCAAGTATTGTAGCGTTATTTACACAGGACGAGAGACCAATCTTTAATAAATCAGAAACACTACACCCCACAAAGTGAGAGTTAAAGGGAAGAGGGAATGAATTTGCAGAGACAAGTATAAGTTACTTACCTGTGAACGTGAATTGGAGGAAGCCAGAGGAAATAATGGACTCCACTGTGGAGAGTCAAAAGGTTTCACAACCTTTTCCAACCTCAGTTTTCATCATTCTAAAGCACTGAACAGAATTCAAGCCTTTTCGAGAACATTATCTATTTGCCTAAGGGTCAATGTCCCTGAGGGCAGCCTAAGCACAGTTCAGTGACATATGAGAAACATACTCAGAGCAATAACCCCAAACACAGAGTGTGCTTGGGAAACCCTCTGAGGGTGTCAACAGACCTTGGAAAGTGCTGATTCACCTTTGAAGGAGAGGCAAATTGAGCAGAGTGGGCCCAGCAAGAAGCCTGGAATTCGGGCTATCCCAACCCTTATTTTTTACAGGCCTGTAGTTGTGAAAACTTACTTAAAAACATAACAAGACAAAAAAAAAATACCTTTAAACTTTCCCCCTCAATATAAAAGATTATTCTTGGAAAAATCCCTGGTTGCAGGCTCCAGATGCTCCTGGCCCAGCCATAGAGTTTTGTGGAGACAAATACCCTAAAAGAACATCTGAAACAGCCTTGCACAAAAGTCTGAGTGCATAGACAACTCTTGCACCCTGGCATGAACGGTCATTAACCTCACGCTTGGCACACCAGACGAAGCTCTGTATAAGCAAAGATGAACGATTTTTTAAAGGTTCAAATGAACAGAATCTCAAGTCAAATAAGCACATGGAGCTCCTCCAATATATTTGTGCTGCCTCTTCCTCTCCCTTCTTGTGACTCTTTCCATTTTTCCTACAATGTTCTTATTTTTTCTCCTTTGCCTGAACCTACTCTTTCCTAAATGTATCTCACTCCAGCCTTCAGCAATGAATAATAATAGGCAACATTGGTCAAGACTCTTGGTTGGGTGCCTGGCCCACTTCAAAAATGTTATTTGTATCACCTCACTTGGGTAGCCCTAGGAGTTGGGTGCTATCATGTCATTTCTATTTTATAGTTGCACAGAGAGGTTAAATAATCCACCCAAGGTGTAATAACTAGTAGATGTGAAGCCACAAGCCAGTCTGTGCTAACCTTCTTCCACTCTGTGCTCTGAAATGCAACTGATGGACCAGTGCTTCTCAATTAGCAGAAATTAAACTGTAAGATCAAATTTTCTCAATTTTAGATTTCTCTGTCATAAATTTTTCATTAAAATTCAGCATCCACCATTTTTTTCTCTACTGGAATTTATGTATAAGACGGTTTATGACTTAGCCCATAAACCTGCATGGTTTATGACTTAGCCCACAAAACCCAAAATTATGACATATAATTTTATATGTTATTATATTTATATGTTCAAATCTCAATATATCAAGGTCAGCAAAGAGAAGCAAGATTTCTAGATGTTTCCTCTATCCAAACTGGATGGGTTGCCTTCTGAGGTGACGCAAATGTAGTAATACAGGATTTGGCACCAATTAGGACCCAGGAAAAAGAATTTTGCTTCACACAAACCCAAAAAGGCAAGACAGCTATGTGGCTGTAGCTTTGATTGGGAAAAGATTCATGATATAGTTTTGCTACCTTTGCTGTGCTGAAGTTATTGACAACAGTCAAAGGGTAAAAATGCCAACAAGAGAAAACTGTCAACTCAGGACCAGAGCTGATCTGCTCACAGGTCCGAGGGTCCTAAGACTTTCCTTCTGGTGGCATGAAGATCCAAGGGAAGACAAAAGCAGAGAGTTTTAGAGCTAGAAACAACATTGTATATATTGCTATATCATCCAACAACCTCATCTTCTAGATGAGAAAAGTGAAGACAGAGTGGCCATCTGTCCAGGGCCCTGGAGAGTTTAGGGTGTCTTCCTCTGCACCCTCATGCTGGCCCCTAGACACATCTGGGCAGTGTGAGTACTGAGCTGATCGTGCTTAATTCACTTCAGCTGTAGGCTTGTCTTCTTTATGCTTCATGGTCTGAAAATAGGTAGGGTTGTGGTCCCTACAGTCATCCAATTAAAATACCAGCTCTTTTTGAATGTTTATGTGCCAAACACGGTTCTCAGTTCTGGGATTCAGGAATGAATGAAACAGACGAGAATCCCTGCCTTAGGAATCTTATATTCTGGGGGCGGGGAGGGGGCAGTATAGACAGGAGACAAAGAAGTAACACACACAATACATCAGATAGTGTAAATGGTATGGAGAAAAGCATTGCAGGAAAGGGATATGATAGGGAGTGTGTGTGTGTGTGTGTGTGTGTGAAAGAGAGAGAGAGAGAGAGTGTGTGTGTGTATATGTATATGTGTCAGTAAGAGTGTGAGGGGAGAAGGATGTTGCCATTTTTAACTGGGTGTTATGGAGGCCCACTGAGATGGTGACATATGAGGAATGACCTGAGGGCAGTAAAGGAACAAGTACGTGGGTATCTGGGGAAACCGCATGGGCAAAGCTCTATGCAGGAGCATGCCTGGTGTGTGTAAGGAAGCTGAACCTGGAGTGGAGTAAGCAAGACTGAAGTCAGTTGGGGATTATGTCAGAGTGGTGGGAATCAGGGAGTGCCATGAGCTCACAGGGCAGTGGCTCTGAAAGCGTGACAACTGGCCCAGCAGCAGCCTCCTCATTACCCAGTAGGAATGTATGTTCTTGGTCCTTTCCTGAGACCTACTGAATCAGAAACTCTGGGAGTGGGGCCCGATGAGCTGAAGCTTGAGAACCACTCCTGTAGAGCCTTGGAGGTCACTATGGACCAATTTGGAACCTGCTTCAAAACCATAGCAAAAATGTCTCAGAGAAAGCTCTAAACCACAATGGTAGAATTCAGCCAATAGCTGTTTAAAAAATATATTGAGGATTGCACTATGGAAGAGATAAAAGAAGTTGCCATCACTTTACTCCTTGAATCATTCAAAAACTAATGATTGAGGATCTTCTTTTTATAAGACACTATGTCAAATGTTATGCTGGCTACCAAGTTGTACACATTACAGCTAGTGTCCTTGAGAAAGTTTAAACCTTAAAAGGATAATAAAGCTTAGCATATAAAACAAGTAAGAATAAAAAAGAACAACAGCAACTGTTATAATGTTTGATGCAGACCTTAAGTATTTAAAAAGTGACCCATCAATATGGATTCTCAAAGAAAGAAGGACTTGAGTTATATCTCAAAGTATGAGAGGCACCAGGTCATAAATACAGCATGAGTGCACACAGGCAACATTGAAAGGACCAAGATGGCTGCTGAGAGAAGAGGCGAACAGTGGCTTGTAAATTTGATTAAGTAGGTGAAGACAGACAAAGAAGGGCTTTCAATGCCAGTAGGATGAGTCGCATGCAGTCTAAGATAAGAACTTCTGTTCACGGCCAGTCAGGGCCAGTGTTTACAAAGCTGAGCCACAAGAAGGATTGGTTAGGCAGGAAGTCTTGCACACCAATCACAGAAGCTGGTTATTACCACCCTGAAAATCAATATAAATTGTGTAAAGTCAGCATGAGTCAGTTAACAATATAATTGGCTATTTTTTTGTGTGTGTGTGGCATAGAGACTAGCAGAGAGAAAAATGTCTAGATTAGAGCTTTCTTAGGTAGTTTATGTGTTTTTAAAGCAAGCTGTGTGGAAGAACACAATTTCTGTAGTTTAGTTGACTGCAGAGGGAGGCAGAATGGTATAGTGAAAAGAGCACAGGCTTATGAAGTCACAAAGCACTGGTTTTAGATCCTGGTTTTGCCACTTGCTTGTTGGGTGATTTGGTTAAGGTAGTGATACTTGCTAATTATGTCTCCTCATGTGAAGTCCAGTAGGCCTTGAATAAGGAGAAATTGGTGTTGAGCAAAGGTGCTCTGCTCCATGCAGTCATTCAGAGACCCAGGCTGACAGAAGCTCTACCATCCTCAACATGTGGCTTTTAAGGTCTCCTTGGACATGGACATCTATCCATCACACAGGGAAGAGAAAATATGGAGCATTTTGTATGGACAGTTCCTATGGGCCAATCCTGGAAGTGGCATCCGTTACTTCTACTCAGATTCCATTGGAGAGGACAGTGCCACATAGCCATACCTAACTGCAAGACAGACTGGAAGATAAGGTCAGGCTGTGTGTCTAGGAGGATTAGTTAAAAGTTAACCAATCTTAAGAGATGGTCTTTGAAATCACAAAGGTTTGTGTTCACTTATTAGCTATCTAACTTTGGACAAGTTACTTAATTTCCACTAGCCTCAGTTTCTTCATCTGTAAAATGGGAGTGAGAATACCACCTGCACAGGGTGATGAGGACTGCCTGAACTTCCCTGTGCCATAGATTCCGGGCAAGTATGCTGCTGGTGGAAAAGCGTTTTAGAAGTGGAGGCAATGCAGATTCTCCTCCAGCATGAATGCCACCGACTGGTTGATCTGACTCCCAGGGATTATGCTGTAAGATTAGAATATTTTAGTTTTGATTCTGAGATTTCAGTCTATCTGGAAGGCATGTGGATGTGCATCCCAGACCTAACATCCCCCCAAACACAGATTAGGCCCTCCTTAATCACATCCCACAGTCATGAGTCTGGCTGAATCTGCCCTGAAAATAGAAACATGTTTAAGATTTGTAAAATAAACTTTCTCAATCTCATTCTTTAGGTCAAGGAGTCCCCATGATGCTGGATAAGGCATCAATAGTCCTGAAGTAGAAGCCTATCCCAATAAGTCAATCATATTCCAAAAAAATATTTAGTTCATGGTTGTGCAGGGATGTTCTATATTAGTGTAGTAGGATAACACTGTGAACCAATTACCCACGCATTTTTCCTCTTCTACTTTCTTTTATCCTGGGGCTCCTCCCCCAAGTAGCCATGTAATTGAATTGTGCACATTTTTTTACCTACCAAAATCAGTATATTCCTAATTTTGTCATGTAGACATGTAAAAAAGGACTGGAAGAAGTACAATATAAAAGTGATTATCTGTAGGTTATGCAAATGTGAACGACGGTGGTTTTCATTTTCTTCCTCATGCTTTTCTGCATCTTTTAAATTATATACAATAAGGGTAAACTATTTTTTAAATATATGTTATTAAATAAAAATAATGAATATGACAAAGGAAATAATGACACATAATAAAATTTTATTAATGATTTTTAAAAATACATAGAGAGTCTAGCTATGTGGGTGTCCTCCAAATATTAGTTGTAGTTCAGTCATTGCTTTTTTTCTGGGAAAACTCTGACTTCTGCAGAAGGGATGGCGCCCTCATCTGGACATCACAAGCAAAGTTTCTGTGGATTCAAAGCCCATTAAGAACTTGGTTTATCCTAACACAGACCAGCCCCGTGTCGTGGTACCTGAAGCTCCTGTTCAGTGGTGTGCCCTGAATGTCCTGAACCTGGAGGTAGATCTACCCTATCCCAGCTCTCTGCCTCATTTGGCTCTCCCAAAAGCTGGCTCTCACTGATCGCCTTTGGCTCAGTGCCTAGTCTGCCCCACCTCCACATCAAGTCTGGGTGGGGCTCCTGGAATTCCTTCAGGCCTCACTTGTGGGCTATTTAGAGTAAAATACTGGGCACATACAACACTTCATTATGGTCTTCAAACCATGCTTCCTTTAAGATGATCTTAAGGACAAAAGTCAGAAATAGTGAGTTGAGTAAGTCCAATGTATTAGTAGATGTTTTATGCTCCCTCTGTAGAATTAATAACACCACATAAGACTAATTACAATCCTAGCATGTTGTCATTTACAGTTATCTAAATGAAATACATTGATCTCCACAGCACTCAGTACTTGGTTAGAATTTATATTTTTGTTTCTCGCTCTAATGAGGAAAACCAGCACAAAAATATGGACTTCATTCATAAGCAAATCTTTTCTGATGTTTTTGAGTGTGGTAGTTCTTGTCTTTCCCTGAAGGCTCATTATTGTGCATAAAGTTATAAAAATTATAAGGGTACATTTGTAATGGCCGAATGAAAAGAAATAGGTGAAATAAACAAAGAGGAGGAATCAGAGAGAATTCTGCTACAGAACAAAAGTCAATTATAAGTAATTGTGCCTGCAGTGTTGAATATTCATTTGAACTGTAGAATTTATCACTGGCAAGGGGCAAGTCTGCCTGGGGATATGGGTACCTTGGGTTTTCATGTCTTGGCTTATCCAGGACACCTCCCTTCTTAAAGTCATGTCTCAGTCTTGGAAGCTATTCCTTTGTTGAGGTGGAAGAGGAGGTGATAAGAAGTGGGTGCTTGTTAATAGTCAAGCATAGATCACAGTGATCTATGCCAAGTGGTTATAAATAAGCTGTGGGTGGTGCCTACTACTCCCTAGCTTAAAGCAAGGCAATTCATACTCAATGCAACATGCTTAGGTAATAAGAAACTAGTTTTACCAAATTAGTCAACACATCTTTGGACAGCAATCCAGTTGCCTCATGAAATCAAGATTCAGTTCTCTATATTAGCTTTTCAATCTAGAAAAATGTTGTTATAAACATTGTTAAACTAATATTTTTATCTTTGAAGGGGAAAAAAGGAAGGCAGACATATTATTTTTATTGTTATGTTTCATATGGCTGTTCAGAGCTTTCCAGTTCCACCCTTACTGACCCTGGGTGACTCCTTACGACTCCAGGAAACTTAGGTTGTGAAATGCTGCTCTGAAGCCATAAGCTATCTAGAACTGAGTCACTAATTCATTGCTTCTCACTGACTAGACACACATTTGGGGGTCACAATTTTAAAAAGCAATAATTAAGAGCAGTTAACTACAAGGACCCTGAGCTTGGGCACCAAACCTCAAACTGAAGTAGGACAAAATGAAGGACTTGCATCCAAGTCTAACCTGCATCTAACTGCTGGAAAGGTTGACGTGGCTGCCATAACACTAGGGACCCTCTCCCAATTCAGCCCAGGGGTTTCAGCAGACCCTGTGTCAGAGTCCACACTTACCTCTCCCAGGATGCAGCCAGGCATCTTTACCTTTAGACCACAGCCCTCTCCACAGTAGTTAATTTGCCACATACTCTCAGGACTCTTTATTGGATGTGGAAGGGTGGTTGCCTGCATTCTCAGGCATTCATTTCAGCACCCCGCATGTGACTTAGGAACACGTGCTAATGGCAGTCACTAGATTATTTTTCTTCTTGAGTGTTGTACATGTCTTTATTTTGAGTATGCCTCATAGTAGTGTGTGTGTGGATTATAGGTATAGATATAGATAGATATGCCAAGAAAAAGCAAAACTCACAATGTTATCATATTCTAAGTACTAGTAGTTTCCTTCAAGTCAGATCTCAAGGAATTTTATCTGAAGCCATGAGCTATCTAGACCTGGGTCACTAATTCATTGCTTGTCACTGACACTTGTTTAGGCAAACATTTGGGGGTCACAATTTTAAAAAACAATGATTAAGAGCAGTTAACTACAGGGACCTTGAGCTTGAGCACCAAACCTCAAACTGACATAGGACAAAATGGCTCTAGGTTAGTGCTTTATACATAGTAACTTATTTATTCTCTTCAAGATAATAACTCATCTCTCCAGTTAATGAGAAAACTGAGATTCAGAGGTTAAATAATTTACTTGTCCAAAGATGCACGTGTGATAAGTAGGATTTAAGCCCAAGTCCACAGGGCTCCAAACATATACCAAGTTGTTTGGAGTTGCCAAGTTGCTCCTTAAAGACCTTTGCCAATTGCCTAACTCTATCTTGTCTTGCAGTCACTATTTGATGTTAGTACTTTCTTCCTTACTAACAAAACCCTAAGTTTGGAAAGAAACACATTCAGGGAAGGTGAGCTCCAGGCCTAGCCCCAGCTCCAAAGTCTAAATCAGTCATGGTCATTCTATTTCCCTACTCCTTTGATAGAATGGAGTTAGACATGTGACCCAGTTCTGTTCAGTGAAATATAAGGAGAAAATCTGCTAAGGGCTTTCTGGGAAATTTTTTTTCTGACGAAAAGATGGGAGTTTTAACAAGAGAAGTTATTTTGCCCTTAGATTTTTTTTTTTCTGTTTTCAACACTCATGTATGAAAATGTGATATCAAGAGATGCAGCAGTCATTTGGTGACCATGAAGTGATGTACCAATAATGAAGAGCCACATGCTGAGAATGGAAGGATGGAGAGAAAGAACCTGAGCCTTGGTGGTATGACTGAACCACTGAACAAACCCTCTAACCAAAGACCTCCAGGTTTTATGTAATGCAAAATCATTAAGTCATCATTACTGAGATGCTCTTTTATATGCCAATTGATATCTCTTACATTTCTAGATAGCTTCAGAAATTAAATTGCATCATTACTTTGCAAAGAGTTATAGGCAAACACACATATACACACAATTTCATATATTCTGAAGATTTTATTATAGGGAATTGAGAAAATGACACAAGAAAGAAAAAAAAAGGAAGTACTGCTAAGAAAACTGAGAAAACGAAAGAAGAGTACAACTAAGTGATTCTTCAATGACTCATCTCAAATCTTCATTCCAATGACTTCTCAAGGCTTCTCTGAGTGATCCCTCACCCAAGTGATTATTGACTTCCCACTCCTCCCTCACCCCGGATTTCTCATGTGTCACTGCCAACTCAAATTCATGGCTAAAGCACTAATCTCTTTCCACACCTCTGCTTCCTGGAACCCTTTGTTATTATCAGCCTTATATCTATGCCCAATTCAGCCAGCCATTGGAGTGATGAACTTTCCATCCTAGAACCACAGTCCAATTTGCCTGTCACCTCACTGAAAAGGCTCTGGTGCTCTGGCAAACACTGCTGTGAGTTTCCTGAAACCTACTTTGTTTTTTTTTTTTAATTTTTATTTTAGGCTCAGGAGTACATGTGCAGGCTTGTTATATAGGTAAACTCCTGGCACAAGGGTTTGATTTACAGATTATTTCATGACCCAGGTACTAAGCCTAGTAACTCAGTTAATTTTTCTGCTCCTCTCCCTCCTCCCATCCTCTACCCTCCAATAGGCCCCCAGTGTCTGTTGTTCCCCTCTTTGTGTACATGCATTCTCATAATTTAGTTCACACTTATTGGAAACCTCCTTTGGCCACACTTTGACACTGTCAGGATAGGTGGGATCCTCCAATTCCTGCTGAGATCACTCCAGATACTTAGAGCCCAAATAAGATAATCAATAGTGCTTTCAATAGCTTATAGTTTAAAAAGCTGTGCTGAATGTTTTGCAGGCCACTGAGGTGTGGACATGTTTTATATCAGTGAGATCACAGGTGAGCAAGCTGTTATTGGCTATACTGTTCGAAAATCAGCCTTTAACATCTGATTATATTTGGTTTCTTATTTGAGTGTCCTTGGACCATGTGTGACCAGACTGCTATGGGAGTAAAATACGATAATGTATAATTTTTCTATACCTTCTTCATGCATAAAATCCCATTAGCATTGCTGATTTTTCCCACTATACCCGAAATCCCCAAACATTCAACTTTAAATTTTTGACTTTAAAATACTGGTAAAATTCACAGCAATAGAAGTTTCACATCCTTCCTCATAATTTCCAAAGCTGCTTCTTTTTTTCTTTTCTTTTCTTTTTTTTTTTTTTGTTTTTGAGACAAGAGTCTCACTCTGTCACCCAGGCTGGAGTGCAGTGGCCCAATCTCTGCTCACTGCAGCCTTGACCTCCAAGGCTCAACCGATCCTCCCACCTCAGTCTCCCAGGTAGCTGGGACTACAGGCATGCACCACCACACCTGGCTAATTTTTATATTTTTTTGTAGAGATGGGGTTTTGCCATGTTGCCCAGGCTAGCCTCAAACTCCTGGGCTCAAGCAATCCACCCACCCTGGCCTTCCAAAGAACTGGGATTACAGGAGTGAGCCACTGTGTCTGACGCAATGTTGGTTCTTAATTATCATCTTTTAAGTCTCTAAGCCCCTAAACTCCTTACAGCTTTCAACTCTTGAGACTCACTTCCTCTTTTCTTTCACACTTCCACTGTCTTGACATTTTTTATTTCTACTTGCAAGGGCCTGCAGCTGTGTTTTTTAATTTTTTTTTAAATCAGTAAGTCTGGTGATAATGAGGAATGGGGAATCAAGGATGACCCCAAAATTCCCACAGAAGCACTGGATGGGTAGAAGTGTTATTTAGTAAGATAGGAAAGAACTAAGAAAAAAAATTGCAAAAGTAAAACTAAGTGTTCAGTTTTAAAATTTGTTTATTTTAAGATAGTATGAGATATCTAAGCAGAAATGTAGTATAGCAATTGGGTCTGGAACTCAACAAGTAACAGTAGACTGGGGATATCAATTTTGGAGTCATTGGGGTATCTACAGTATTTATAGGCTTAGAATATAATATCTCCTAGGAGAGTATAGAATGAGAATAAATTCTATAATTGATCCCTGAAGGACTCCACCATTTAGGACTGGGCCAAAGAAGGGGGAATCAGTAAAAAAGATTAAAAAATGGGCTTATAGAAAAGTAGAATAAAAACCAGAAGAGCTTCTAGTAATTAATTCTGGAAGATAAGTTTTTCAGATAGTTCATCTTTTCAGCATATCTGAGAGCCAGACATTGAGCCAGAAAAAAAACCTCACCATTATTCTCTACAATCATCAAAGAAGAAACTATACTAGAAGAAATTAAACTAAATTAGTAGTTTTGGATCGATCTGGTATCCAATTGAAGACACAGAAAAGGGATTCAAACATCACTGAAGTGGCTTGGTAACATCATGAAGATGGCAGAGTAGGGACCTTAAGGGGCCTGTGCCTCCCCAGAAAAACAAAAATACAGGAAAAACTGTCAAGATCATCCTTATTGTAACTGTGGAAGATAGGAAAAAGGTTTACAGCAACCAAGAGAACGTGTAACCAAAGAAAGGCCACTAAGACATAGTAAGAGAGCTTTGTGGCATTTTAACTTACCCTTTCCCCACCCACCTCCTTGGCCTGATGGTAATCTTGAAGATGGCAGCCTGAATCCCCAGTATAAATATCTGGTCCTGGAGGAAGTAGAGAAAACCTTTTTTCCCAAGAAATCACATTTGTTTTGATCCAACTTTGGGTTTCCTGAAGAACTGACACAATGGACCTGCCTTTGTATTGCCTAACTTGGAACTCTCTCAGAGTGGAGGACATTCCTCAAAAACACTGAAAGATAAATGAACAAGCAGCTACCACCTGAGACAAAAATCAAGCATTGAGGCAAACAATAGATATGACTAAAGCTGGGTAGGAAAAGCTGGGGAGTGAGACTCTTTGGGGAACAAGGGATTTGAAATGCTTCTTTGAGCACTAGGCAATCTAGAAAGTCACATGTATACCCAAGGCAGGATGAATGCACAGAAAAGACCATAAGTTTTCACTTCTAGCTGATCTTGTGGTTTAGCATAAGCAAGAAATAAACACTAACTCATAGTTGTAAATAGCCTGGCTAAGTATTCAGGACTGTCCAACACAGCCAATCAGGAAAAATCTGCAGATTAATTTCTTTTTTTTTTTTTTTTTGGCTCCAAGCATCTAGGTAAATCTTGGTCAAACAGCTGGCTGACTATTAAGCTGAGAAAAAAACAGAGACTTCAGAGATCAACAAAGAAGACACCGGCAAAATAGCTTAGGAAAGTCACTAAACAGAAAAAACTACTACCCTCAACAAGAAAGACAAAAAATTTCTACACTGAGAAGACAGTATAATTTTCAAAGTTATCAAATTATAATGTTTAAAGTATCCAATTTTCAACTAAAAACTACAAAGTATGCATGTAATAAGAAAATATGATCCAGTCTAAGGAAAAAAGAAATTAACAGAATCTGTCCTTGAGGAAACCCAGACATTGGGTTTACTAGATAAAATCTTTAAATCAACTGTCTGTAAAGTGCTTAAGAGCTAAAGAAAGCCATAAACAAAAAAATAGAAGGAAACCAAAAGAACAACATCTCAGCAAATGATATCAATTAAAAGAAGAAATTATAAAAACAAACCAAATAGAAATTTTGGAACTGAAAAGCTTAAATAACAGAAATAAAAAGTCATCATGACAGTATATTTGAGCTCTCAGAAGAATCAGCAAACTTGAACATAAGTCAAATTGAAATTATTTACTTAGGCCAGGTGCATTAGCTCACACCTGCAATCCCAGCACTTTGGGAGGTTGGGGTGGGAGAATTACTTGAAGCCAAGAGTTAAAGACCAGCATGGACAACATAGCAAGACCCTGTCTTTATAGAAAAAGAAAAAGAAAAAAATACACTTTCAGGAGCATTAAAAAAGGGTGAATAGAAATGAACAGAGTCTAAGAGACATGTGAGACACCATCAAATATACCAATATGCACATAAAGGGAGTTTCAGGAGAAAAGAAAAAGGGGCAGAAAGAATATTTGAAAATATAATGGCTGAAAACTTTCCAATTTTGAAGAACAATGTGAATCTACACATCCAAGAAGCTCAACCAACTCTTAGAAAAATAAATGTAAAGAGGTTCCAAACCAAGACACACTATAATCATACAAGCGTTGGAAGACAAAGACGAAGACAGAATCTTGGAAGTACCAAGAGAGATATGATTCATTGCATACAAGGAATCTCAATCAGATTAACAGCTGACTTCTCAGCAGAAACCATGAAGGCCAGAACGTAGCGAAATGACATTTAAAGTGCTGATAAAAAAAAAAAAAAAAAAAAAAACAACCAAAAAACTATGAACAAAGAATGCTATACCTAGCAAAACTATCATTCAAAAATGAAGACAAAATTAAGATATGCCATGAGAAATGAAAGCTGATCAAGTTTGTTGCTAGAAGAATTGTCCTACATAAATGCCCAGGACTAAATGGCTTCACTGGTGAATGCTATTAAACATTTAAAGAATTAATAACAATCTTTCTCAGTTTCTTTCTGAAAAGGAAAAGAGAGAAGAGTACTCCCTAATTCATTCTATGAGGTCAGTATTGCCCTGATACCAAAGCCACTTTCCTTAGGAAGATGAAAGCAAAAATTTTCAATAAAAGACAAAAAACTGAAATCAGCAGCATGTTAAAAGGCTTAAATATCACGATTAACAGAGTTTTATCCCAGGAATGCAAAAGTGGTTCAATATACAAAAATCAATCAATGTAGTTGATATGGTTTGGCTGTGTCCCCACACAAATCTAAAATTGAATTGTATCTCCCAGAATTCCCACATGTTGTGGGGGGAACCCAGGAGGAGGTAATTGAAACATGGGGCCTACTCTTTCCCATGCTATTCTCATGATAGTGAATAAGTCTCATGAGATCTGATGGGTTTATCAAGGGTTTCCACTTTTGCTTCTTCGTCATTTTTTCTCTTGCAGCCACCATGTAAGAAGTGCCTTTTGCCTCCCACCATGATTCTGAGGCCTCCCCAGCCATGTGGAACTGTAAGTCAAATTAAATCTCTTTTTTTTCCCAGTCTCAGGTATGTCTTTATCAGCAGCATGAAAACAGACCAATACAGCAAATTCATACCAAGAGTGGGTGTTGCTGAAAAGATACCCAAAAATGTGGAAGCAACTTTGGAATTGGGTAACAGGCAGTGGTTGTAATGGTTTGGAAGGCTCAGAAGAAGACAGGAAAATGTGGGAAAGTTTGGAACTTCGTAGAGACTTGTCGAATGGCTTTTCCCAAAATGGTGACAGTCATATGAACAATAAGGTCCAGGCTGAGGTGATCTCAGATGGAGATGAGGAACTTGTTGGGAACTGGAGCAAAGGTGACTCTTGTTATGTTTTAGCAAAGAGTCTGGTGGCATTTACCCCTGCCCTAGAGATTTGTGGAACTTTGAACTTGAGAGAGATGATTTAGGGTAGCTGGAAGAAGAAATTTCTAAGCAGCAAAGCATTCAATAGGTGACTTGGATGTTGTTAAAGGCATTCAGTTTTATAAGAGAAGCAGAGCATCAAAGTTTGGAAAATTTGCATCCTGACTATGCGATAGAAAAGAAAAAACCCATTTTCTGAGGAGAAATTCAAGCCAGCTGCAGAAATTTGCATAAGTAGCAAGGAGGCTAATGTTAATCCCCAAGACCAGGGGGAAAATGTTTCCAGGCCATGTCAGAGACCTTCACAGCAGCCCCTCCTATTACAGGCCCAAAGGCCCAAAAGGAAAAAGTGGTTTTGTGGGCCAGGCTCAGGTTCCCCATGCTGTATGCAGCCTAGGAACTCTGTGCCCTGTGTCCCAGCTGCTCCAGCTGTGGCTGAAAGGGGCCAATGTACAGCTCAGGCTGTGGCTTCAGAGGGTGGAAACCCCAAGTCTTGGAAGCCTTCATGTGGTGTTGAGCCTGTGGGTGCACAGAAGCCAAGAACTGAGGTTTGGAAACCTCTGTTTAGATTTCAGAAGATATATGGAAATGCCTGGATGCCCAGGCAAAAGTTTGCTGCAGGGGTGGGGCCCTCATGGAGAACATCTGCTAGGTCCATGTAGAAGAGAAATGTGGGGTTGGAGCCCCCACACAGAGTCCCTACTGGGGCACTGCCTAGTGGAGCTGTGAGTAGAGGGCCACCATCCTCCAGACCTCAGAATGGCAGGTCCACTGACAGTTTGCACCATGCACCTAAAAATGCCACAGACACTCAACACCAGCCCATGAAAGCAGCCGGGAGGGAGGCTGTACCCTGCAAAGCCGTAGGAGTGGAGCTGCTCAAGACCATGTGAACCCACCTCTTGCATCAGCATGACCTGGATGTGAGACCTGGAGTCAAAGGAGATCATTTTGGAGCTTTCAAATTTGGCTGCCCAGCTGGATTTTGGACTTTCATGGGCCCTGCAACCCCTTTGTTTTAGACAGTTTCTCCCATTTGGAATAGGTGTATTTAGCCAATATCTGTACCCTCATTGTATCTAGGAATTAACTAACTTGCTTTTGATTTTACAGACTCATAGACAAAAGAGACTTGCCTTGTCTCAGATGAAATTTTGGACTGTGGACTTTTGGGTTAATGTTAGAATGAGTTAAGACTTTAGGGGGCTGTTGGGAAAGAATGACTGGTTTTGAAGTGTGAGGACGTGAGATTTGGAGTGGCCAGGAGTGAAATTATATGGTTTGGCTGTGTCCCCACCCAAATCTTAAATTGAACTGTATCTCCCAGAATTCCCACGTGTTGTGGGAGGGACCCAGGAGGAGGTAACTGAATCATGGGGACCAGTCTTTCCCTTGCTATTCTCATGATAGTGAATAAGTCTCACAAGATCTGATGGGTTTATCAAGGATTTCCACTTTTGCTTCTTCATCATTTTTTCTCTTGCTGCTGCCATGTAAAAAGTGCCTTTGTCCTCCCACCATGATTCTGAGGCCTCCCCAGCCATGTGGAACTGTAAGTCCAATTAAACCTCTTTTTCTTTCCAGTCTCAGGTATGTCTTTATCAGCAGCACAAAAACAGAGGAATACAGTAGTATACCAGATTAATAAAATGAAGGAGAAAAAAACACACAATCATTTCAATTGATGCAGAAAAAAGCATTTCACAAACTCCAACATCTTTTGATGATTTTTAAAAACACAACAAAATAGGAAAAGAAAAGAGCCTCCTCAACATGATAAAGGGCATTTATAAAAACCCCACAGCTAACACTACACTCAATGGTGAAAGTTTTTCCCTGTGATCAGGAACACGACAAGCATGCTGTCGTTTGCTACTTCTATTCGACATTGTACTAGAAATTCTAGGGCAATTAGACAAGAAAAATAAATAAAATACATCCAAATTGGAAATGAAGAGGTAAAAATATATTTATTTATAGATCTCACGGACTTATATAGAAAATCCAAAGTCACCCATAAAAAAATTGTTATAGTTAAGAAACAAGTTTTGCAAAATTGCAGAATACAAAAGTAACATGCAAAAACAAAAAACAGTTGTATTTCTATACACTAACAATGATCAATCCAAAATGAAAACTTAAAAACAATTCTATTTATAACAGCATCAAAAAGAAAACACTTAAGAATAAATTTAACATAGGAAGTATAAGACTTGTACACTGAAAACTACAAATAATTGCTGTAAGAAATTAAATAAGACACAAATAAATGGAAAGACATTCTGTGTTCATAGACTGTAAAACTTAATATTATTAAGATGAAAATACCCCTCAAAGGGATCCCCAGATTCAATGCAATCCCTATCAAAATCTCAACAGCCACTTTTTTTCACAAATAGAAAAAGCTGAGCCTAAAATTTATATGAAATCTCAAGGTTCCCAGAATAACCAAAGCAATCTTGAAAAAGAATAAAGTTTGAAGACTCACACTTTCTGATTTTAAAACTTCCTACAGAGCTATGACAATCAAAACAGTGCGTTACTGGCACAAGTATGGATATATAGATCAATGGAATAAAATTGAGAGTTCAGAGATAAACTCAGGGCAGACAGCAGAGAAAGATGGCCAAATAGAAGACTCCACTGATCATCCTTCCTGCAGGGAACACCAAATTGAACAACTATCCACACACACACACACAAAAAAAACTTGATAAAAACTGAAAATCAGGTGAGTGATCACAGCGCCAGGTTTTAACTTCATATCACTGAAAGATGCACTGAAGAAAGTAGGAAAGAGAGACTTGAATTACCAATTCCACCCCTCCCCCATCATCTTGGGAGCAGCTGCATGGCACAGAGAGAATCTGAGAATCTGTATGCTTGGGAGAGGGAGAGCACAGTGACTGTGGGACTTTGCATTGAAACTCAGTGCTTCCCTGTCACAGTGGAAAGCAACACTGGGAAAAACTCAGTTTGTGTCCATGGAGAGAGCAGTTAGAGCAGACCTAGAGGGGAATCACCCATCCCAGAGGTCAGAACCTGAATTCCAAAAAGCCTTGCCACTTACAGGCTAAAGTGCTCTAGGGTCCTGTCCAAACTTAAAAGGCAATATAGGCCACAAGGACTGAAATTCCTGGGCAAGTCCTGGTGCTATGCTGGGCTCAGAGCCAGTAGACTTGGAGGGGAGGGGGCACGTGACCCAGTGAGATGACATTTCTAGACACACCCTGGGCCAGAAGGGAACCTGCTTCCTTAAAGGGAAGGACCGAGTCCTGGCAGGATTTATCATCTGATGACTAAAGTGCCCTTGGGACCTGAATAATCAGGAGTGATACCCAGGTAGTACTCACCACGGGCCTTTGGTGAGACTCAGGGATGTGCTGGCTTCGGTTGTGACCCAGCACATTCCCAGTTGTGATGGCTATGTACAGAGACTCTTTGTGCTTGATAAAAGGGGATAGAAGAGTTAAGGGGACTTTGCTTGCACCTTAGGTACCAGTTCAGCCACCGTGAGGTAGAGCACCAAGTGAGCTCTTGGAGTCCCCAGTTCCAGGACTTGGCTCTTGGACATTTCTGGACTGGCCTTGGGTTAGCGAGGAGCCCACTGCTCTGAAGGGAGAGTCCCAGGCCTTATAGCATTCACTACAAGCTGACTTAAGAGCCCTTGGGCTTTGGATGAACACTGGTGGTAGCCAGGCAGTACTCAGCAAGGGCATAGGGTGGTGATGACCATGGGGGAGACTGTTCTGTTTGTGGAAAAGGGAAGGAAGAATGGGAAGGACTTTGTCTTGTGGCTTGCATGACAGCTCAGCTGCAGAATACACCACTAGGCAGATTCCTAAGGTTTCTGACTCCAGGCCCTGGCTCCCAGATGGCATCTCTGGACTCACTCAGGATCAGAGGAACTCTCTGCTCTGAAGGAAATAACACAATCTGGCTGGTTTCACCACCTGCTGATTGTATAGCCCTAGGTCCTTGCGAAAACATAGGCCGTAGCCTGACAGTGGTTAACAAGGGCCTTGGAGACCCAGTGCTATGCTGGCTTCAGGTCTGACTCAATGCAGTCCCAGTGGTGGTAGCCTCAGGGGTGCTTGTGTCACCCTTCTTCCAGCTCCGGGTGGCTCAGCACAGAGAGAGGACTCTAGGAGAAAGTAAGGGAAGAGAACAAGAGTCTCTGCCTCGCAATCCAGAAAATTCTTCTGGATCTTATCCAAGACCACCAAGATGGCACTTCTATGAGCCTACAAGAAACACAGTATTACTGAGCTTGGGGTGCCCCCTAATGCAGTTACAGCTGCAGGGACCAGAAGCTTAGGTCACAACACTCAGTACCTGGAAAGCCTTCCCAAGAAGGGCAGGTACAAACAAGCCCAGACTGTGAAGACTACAATAAATACCTAACTCTTTAATGCCCAGACACCAACAAATATCCACAAGCATCAAGACCACCTAGAAAAACGTGACCTCAACAAGTTAACTATGTAAGGCACCAGGGACCAATCATGGAGAAACAGGGTTATGTGACCTTTAAGACAGAGAATTCAAAATAGCTGTTAAGTGGAAACTCAATGAAATTTAAGATAACGCAGAGAAGGAATTCAGAATCCTATCAGATAAATTCAACAAAGAGACTGAAATAATTAAAAAGAATCAAGCAGAAATCCTGGAAATGCAATTCACACACTGAAGAATGTGTCAGTCTCTTACCAGCAGAATTGATTAAGCAGAATTAGTAAGCTTGAAGAAAGGCTATTTAAAAATACGCAGTAGAGGAGACAAAAGAAAAAATAATAAAAAGGAATGAAGCATGTCCACAAGATCTACAAGATCTAGAAATAACCTCAAAAGGGCAAATCTAAGAGTTATTGGCTTTTGTGGGGTAGAGAGAGAAAGAGATGGGGTAGCAAGTTTATTCAAAACAGAACTTTCCAAACCTAGAAAAAGATACCAATATTCAAGTACAGGAAAGTTAGAGAACACTAAGCAGATTTAACCCAAAGAAGACTACCTCAAGGCATTTATTAATCAAGTTCCCAAAGGTCATGGATAAAGAAAAAATCCAAAAAGCAGCAAGAGAAAAGAACAAATAACATAAAATGGAGCTCCAATACGTCTGTCAGCAGACTTTTCAGGGGTTACTTTACAGGCCAGGAGAGTGGCAAGACTTACTTCATGTGCGGAGGCAAGGAACTGTTTATCCTAGAATAGTATATCCTGTGAAAATATCCTTCAAACATGAAGGAGAAGCAAAGACTTTCCCAGACAAACAAAAGGTGAGGGATTTCATCTACATCAGACCTGTCTCATAAGAAATGCTAAAAGGAGTTCTTCAGTCTGAAAGAAAAGGACATTAATGAACAATAAGAAATCATCTGAAGTTGTAAAACTCACCAACAATGAGTACACAGAAAAACACAGAATATTATAACACTGTAATTGTGGGATGTAAAATACTCATATCTTGAGTAGAAAGAAAGATGAACGGATCAAAAATAATAACTACAACTTTCCAAGACAGCACAATAAGTATAAATAGAAACAACAAAAAGTTTAAAAGCAGAGGGATGAAGTTAAAATGTAGAATTTGTATTATTTTTCTCTTTGCTTGTTTGTTTATGCAATCACTGTTAAGTTGTCGTCAGTTTAAAATAATGGGTTGTAAGATATCATTTGCAAGTTTCATGGTAACCTAAAATCAAAAAAAATACAACAGACACACACAAAAAACAAAAAAGCAAGAAATTAAAACATACCACCAGAGAAAATTAGCTTCACTAAAAGGAAGACAGGAAAGAAGGAAGAGAAGACTATAAATCAACCAGAAAACAGAAAGAAACTCAGACATTTATGGCCAACTGATTTTTGACAAAAGTGCCAAGATCATTCAACAGGGAAATAATAGACTTTCCAACAAAATGGTGCTGGGACAAGTGGTTATCCACAAGTCAAAAAAATGAACTTGGACCCCCCTATCTCACACTATATACAAAAATTAACTCAAAAGAGATCAAAGACCTAAATGTAAGAGCTAAAGTGATAAAACTCAGAAGAAAATATATGGGCAAATCTTTATGACCTCAGTTTGGCAGTGGTTCTTAAATAAGACACCAAAAGCACAAGCAACAAAAGAAGGAAGATAAAAATTGGACTTCATCAAAATTTGAAACTTTTTTGCAACAAAGGATACTATCAAGAGAGTAAAAACCAACCTATAGAATAGAAGAAAATACTTGCAAATCAAATATCTGAGAAGGCTCTGGTGTCCAGAACATATAAACAGGGTGTTCAGCATTAGGGAAGTGCAAATCAAAACCACAGTGAGATATCACTTTATACCCACTAGGATGGCCAAAGTTAAAAATATATATAAGTAATAACAAGGGTTGACAAGGATGTGGAGAAATTGAAACCTTCATGCATTGCTGGTGGGAATTTAAAATGGTACAGCTGTCTGTTATGAAAAACAGTTTGACAGTTCTCCAGTAAGTTAAACATATAATTACCACATGACCCAGCAATTTCACTCCTAGAGGATATAACCAAAAGAATTGAAAATAGACATTCAAACAAAAATGAGTACGTGGATCTTCATGGCAACTGTATTCATAATAGTCAAAAGCAAACCAAATGCTCATCAGCGACTGAGGAGTTAACCAAAATGTGGCACACAATGGAACATTATTCAGCTATAAAAGAAATTAAGTACTGATATATGCTACAACATAAATAAACCTTAAAATCATTATGTTAAGTGAAAAAAGCTAGACAGAAGAGGCCACATATTGCATGGCTCCATTTTTAAATGAAATATCCTGAATGGCATATCCATAGGGAAAGAAGAGATTATTGTTTGCCAGAGATGCAGGGGAGAAGAGAATAGAGAGTGACTGCTTAATGGATGGAGGGTTTTCGTTTGGGATGAAGAAAAATTTCTGGAACTAGATAGTGGTAATGGTTGTATAATATTGTGAACACACTTAATATCTTTAAATCATGCACCTTAAAATTTTAAATGGTAAATTTTATGTTATGTGTATTTTGCCACACAAAACAAAGAACAGAAACAACTATTCAAATGAACAAAAAGCACTTTCAAGGTAAACTTACATGCTTTATCTAATTGTAAACATTATTTCTGGACTCATCACTTCTACTCATGCAAAGATGACTAAGCAGGAATAAAACAAAAAAACATGATGCATACACACAATGATTAATGACAAAAAGGGAATGTCGTACTTACACTTGAGGTACTGTTGTGGGTTAAATTGTCCTCTCCAACCCCAATTCCTATCTAGAAGCTTCAGGATGTGATTGTATTTGGAGATAGTTCCTTTAAAGGCAGTGATTAAGTTAAAATGAGGCTGTTAGAGTAGGCCTTAATCCAATTTGACTGGTATCCTTGTAAGAAGAGGCATCCTGGCTCACAAAAGACAGTAGGGATGTGCGTGCACAGAGGAAAGACCATGTGAGGACACAGTGAGAAGGCAGTCATCTACAAGGCAAGGTGAGGCCTCAGAAGAAACTACACCAGCCACCACTCTGGTCTTGGACCTCCAGCCTCCAGAATGGTGAGAAAATAAATTTGTGTTGTTTAAGCTATCCTGTCTATAGTCTTTTATCAAGGCAGACCTAACACACTAATAACAAGTACACAGCCCTAAAAGTGACTAAAATTGACACCAGAAAAAAATAAAATTTAGAAAACTGTTTTGCAAACCAAATATGAAGCAGGGGCATATAAAATAAATGAAATAGGAGTAAAAGACAGGAGAAGAGAAAACAATTATGTGAAAAGATAATAGAAGGAAATAAGGAAGGGGAACAGAAAACTAAAAATGCATTACTATAACAGAATTGAAATCTTCATTATAAACAGTAAACCACAAGCAAACATAAGAAATGGAATCTGTGACATGATATATAAATGTGAGAATTCTTCCAAACTGTAGAAGAACATAAAAATTACAAAATGATGAAGTAGAGGTTATCAATTTAAATTACAGAAAACAGAGACCTACAGGAAGTGTGAAGCTTCCTGAAGAAGTAACAAAGCCAATAAAATTGAAGCAATAATCATTTTAAAAATTAACTTTCTGAGTAGAAAAATTTCAAAGTATAAAGATTAAAGGTCAATATAAACAAAACCACCCTTGCTTAGTTTCTGGTAAAAATTTCAAATCATAAAAATAGAGAAAAAAGTTCTGAAAATATTTAAGACAAAAAATGTTCACCTTTGAAATGATCACTTACCATGTCTGACAGTTGTTTAAAAAATTACTGGTGCTGTTCTGTTAAAAACTTGATAGTCCTGATTAAATAATTTTTCAATTTTTTGTAAATGTAGAACACTGTCTTTGCCTAGGGAATCACTAAACGTTTGCTTTTTTATTATTTAAACAAATAAACAGTTGCTTGCTGCAGAAGAAATGAGGGTTTTTAACACCAAGGAAATTGAGAAATGATATTTTGTATCTTTAGAATCCACATTAAATGACCTGTTAATTACAAAAGACTAATAAAACATCCACTGGCAGATATAGTCAGTTACTAAGCACTCTTAGCGTCATTTTTCAACTTGGAATTGCAAATGACCCCAAAATAACTACGTATAAACATAAGAATTTGCTATATAAGCTTGTATCAGTTAGCTTTTGCTGTGTAACACAGTACCCTAAAGCTTCACTGCTTAAAACGACAACCATTTTACTTGCTGATGTAGAGGAGAAGCAATATCTTTTCCTCACCCATCACGAACTTGTATGCCTTTCTCTTGTTAACCTGTCTCTTGTTATACAGGAGACCCAAAGAGAGAAAACCTAAAGACCCAGAGAAAACTGTATTGTTATGGGCAGTGGCGCAGAAGTGTGACTGCAGGACAAAAGGGTGTGATCTAATGGTAATAAGCTAGGGGAACATGACAAGGCCTGTTCAGATTTTTCTTGCACTTCAGGTATAGAACAGGACCCCTCGGAATGAGGGTCTTATAACCTACTTTCAGGGAATGTAGTTCAGAGAATTATTTTATGACCTGCTTCAAGAGAGAAAGGTTGGAGAAGGACAGAGAGTAACCTGCCTGATTGTGCAGTTTTCTCAGTTTTCTCCAACTTAACATACTCAGTATGCCAAGGTGCCATATTTTGGGTACCATGCTCTGAGCCACAACACTGACAATTATGCAGGCTAAGAATTTAAGTGACCTAGGCAGGGTGTGGTGACACACCTGTAATCCTAGCACTTTGGGAGGCCAAGGAGGGTGGATTGCCTGAGCTCAGGAGTTCAAGACCTCCCTGGGTGACACGGCAAAATCCCGTTTCTACTAAAAATACAAAAACTTAGCTGGGCATAGTGGAGTGTGCCTGTAATCCCAGCTACTCAGGATGCTGAAAGCTTGAACCCAGGAGGTGGAGGTTGCAGTGAGCCGAAATCATGCCACTGCACTCCAGCCTGGGTGACAGAGGGAGACTCCATCTCCAAAAACAAACAAACAGAAAAAGAATTGAAGTGACCTCAAATGGAAGTCTTACCAAGTACCATATATGTGTCTGCAATCATTGGGCAGCTCAACTGGGCTGAATGGTCTGAAGTGGTTTGGTGTTGGTGTTTGAAGCCACAGGTCTCCAGCAAGCCAGTCCAGACTTCTTTATATGGTGGCAGCATTCCAAGAGGACAAGCCCTATTGTGCTTTCTTAAGCCTGTGCTTACATCTCATATGCTGATATCCCATTGTCCAAAACAAGTAACATGGCCAAACACAGAGCCAATGTGGGAATGAACTACAGATAAGGGCAAGGATATAGAGATTTGTGCATTGCAAAAACAATCTACTACAAACTGCATCCATATAAACATGCTTAAATGGTACAAATTTTAGGAATTCATCCTCAGGAAACAATTATACATAAACAAAATGTTCATTCAAAGATATTCTTCAAAGTATTATTCATAATGATGACAAATTAGAAACAATCTAAATGCCCAGTTATAGGAGGTTAGCCAAGCAAGCTCATATGATTAACTATGATACAACCATTTTTTAAAAACCACTGCATAAAAACTGGAAGCATTCCCTTTGAAAACTGGCACAAGACAGGGATGCCCTCTCTCACCACTCCTATTCAACATAGTGTTGGAAGTTCTGGCTAGGGCAATCAGGCAAGAGAAAGAAATCAAGGGTATTCAGTTAGGAAAAGAAGAAGTCAAATTGTCCCTGTTTGCAGATGACATGATTGTATATTTAGAAAACCCCATCACCTTAGCCCAAAATCTCCTTAAGCTGATAAGCAACTTCAGCAAAGTCTCAGGATACAAAATTAATGTGCAAAAATCACAAGCATTCTTATACACCAGTAACAGACAAACAGAGAGCCAAATCAGGAATGAACTTCCATTCACAATTGCTTCAAAGAGAATCAAATACCTAGGAATCCAACTTACAAGGGATGTAAAGGACCTCTTCAAGGAGAACTACAAACCACTGCTCAGTGAAATAAAAGAGGACACAAACAAATGGAAGAACATACCATGCTCATGGATAGGAAGAATCAATATCGTGAAAATGGCCATACTGCCCAAGGTAATTTATAGATTCAATGCCATCCCCATCAAGCTACCAGTGAGTTTCTTCACAGAATTGGAAAAAACTGCTTTAAAGTTCATATGGAACCAAAAAAGAGCCCACATTGCCAAGACAATCCTAAGTCAAAGGAACAAAGCTGGAGGCATCACGCTACCTGACTTCAAACTATACTACAAGGCTACAGTAACCAAAACAGCATGGTACTGGTACCAAAACAGAGATATAGACCAATGGAACAGAACAGAGTCCTCAGAAATAATACCACACATCTACAGCCATCTGATCTTTGACAAACCTGAGAAAAACAAGAAATGGGGAAAGGATTCCCTATTTAATAAATGGTGCTGGGAAAATTGGCTAGCCATAAGTAGAAAGCTGAAACTGGATCCTTTCCTTACTCCTTATACAAAAATTAATTCAAGATGGATTAGAGACTTAAATGTTAGACCTAATACCATAAAAGCCCTAGAAGAAAACCTAGGTAATACCATTTAGGACATAGGCATGGACAAGGACTTCATGTCTAAAACACCAAAAGCAATGGCAACAAAAGCCAAAATTGACAAATGGGATCTAATTAAACTAAAGAGCTTCTGCACAGCAAAAGAAACTACCATCAGAGTGAACAGGCAACCTATAGAATGGGAGAAAATGTTTGCAATCTACTCATCTGACAAAGGGCTAATATCCAGAACCTATAAAGAACTCAAACAAATTTACAAGAAAAAAACAAACAACCCCATCAAAAAGTGGGCAAGGGATATGAACAGACATTTCTCAAAAGAAGACATGCATACAGCCAACAGACACATGAAAAAATGCTCGTCATCACTGGCCATCAGAGAAATGCAAATCAAAACCACAATGAGATACCGTCTCACACCAGTTAGAATGGCAATCATTAAAAAGTCAGGAAACAACAGGTGCTGGAGAGGATGTGGAGAAATAGGAACACTTTTACACTATTGGTGGGATTGTAAACTAGTTCAACCATTATCGAAAACAGTATGGTGATTCCTCACGGATCTAGAACTTGAAGTACCATATGACCCAGCCATCCTATTACTGGGTATATACCCAAAGGATTATAAATCATGCTGCTATAAAGACACATGCACACGTATGTTCATTGCGGCACTATTCACAATAGCAAAGACTTAGAATCAACCCAAATGTCCATCAGTGACAGACTGGATTAAGAAAATGTGGCACATATACACCATGGAATACTGTGCAGCCATAAAAAAAGGATGAGTCTGTGTCCTTTGTAGGGACACGGATGAAGCTGGAAACCATCGTCAGCAAACTATCACAAGAACAGAAAACCAAACACCGCATGTTCTCACTCATAGGTGGGAACTGAACAATGAGATCACTTGGACTTGGGAAGGGGAACATCACACACCGGGGCCTATTATGGGGAGGGTGTAGGGGGGAGGGATTGCATTGGGAGTTATACCTGATGTAAAGGACTAGTTGATGGGTGCTGACAAGTTGATGGGTGCAGGACACCAACATGGCACAAGTATACATATGTAACAAACCTGCACATTATGCACATGTACCCTAGAACTTAAAGTATAATAAAAAAATAATAATAATAATTAAAAAATTTTTTTAAAGTAATAAAAACAAAAACAAACAAACAAAAAACCACTGCATAAAGGTATATGTATTGATACAAGAAAGTGTTTGGGATAAGCTTATGAACATTTTTAAATTTTTATTTATCTTTTTTTAACTTTTATTTATTTATTATTATTTTATTTTTGAGATGGAGTCTCACTGTCTCATCCAAGCTGGAGTGCAGTGGCACAGTCTCAGCTCACTGCAACCTCTGTCTTCTAGGTTCAAGTGATTCTCCTGCCTCAATCTCCCAAGTAGCTCGGATTACAGGTGCACACCACCATGCCCAGCTAATTTTTGTATTTTTAGAAGAGACGGGGTTCCACCATGTTAGCCAGGCTGGTCTTAAACTCCTGACCTCAGGTGATCCATCCACCTTGGCCTCCCAAAGTGCTGAGATTACAGGTGTGAGCCACTACATCCAGCCTCTATTTTTTTTTTAAAGAAATGAGCCTACAATATATACAATATTTTTCTAAAAAGAAAATATGTTAAGGGCAGCTAAAGACAAAGGCCAGGTCACCTACAAAGGGAAGCCTATCAGACTAACAGCAGACTTCTCAGCAGATCTCTTAGTGGAAACCCTACAAGCCAGAAGAGATTGGGGACCAATATTCGACATTCTTAAACAAAAGATATTCCAAACCAGAATTTCATATCCGGCTAAAGTAAGCTTTGTAAGTGAAGGAGAAATAAGATCCCTTTCAAACAAGCAAATGCTGAGGGAATTTGTTACTACCAGACCTGTCTTATAAGAACTCCTGAAGAAAGCACTAAACATGGAAAGGAAAGAGCATTACCAGCACTACAAAAACAGTAAGTACACAGACCAGTGACACTATAAAGCAACCACATAAATAAAGTCTGCAAAATAACTAGCTAACATCATGATAACAGGATCAAATCCACACATAACAATCCTAGCCTTAAACCTTTAGTCAATGAGCTAAATTCCCCAGTTAAAGGACACAGAGTAGCAATCTAGATTTAAAAAAAAAGAAGACGACCCATTAGTATGCTGTTTTCAAGAGACCTACCTCACGTGCGATGACAAACATAGGCTCAAAATAAAGGGATGGAGGAAAACTTACCAAGCAAAAAGCAGGGGTTGCAATCCTAGTTTCTGACAAAACAGACTTTAAACCAGTGAAGATCAAAAAAGACAAAGAAAGGCATTACACAGTGGTAAAGAGTTCAATTCAACAAGAAGAACTAACTATCCTAAATATATATGCACCCAACATAGGAGCACCCAGATTCATAAAGCAAGTTCTTAGAGACCTTCAAAAAAAAACTTAGACTCCCACACAATAATAGTAGGAGACTTTAACACTCCATTGACAATATTAGACAGATCATCAAGATGGAAAATAAACAAAGATATTCAGGACCTGAACTCAGCTCTGGATCAAATGAACCTGATAGATATCTACAGAACTCTTCACCCCAAAACAACAGCATATGTATTCTTCTCCTTGCCACATGGCACTTACTCTAAGATCTATCACATAATCTGAAGTAAAACACTCCTCAGCAAAGGCAAAATAACTGAAATCATAACAAACCATCTCTCAGACCAAGGCACAATCAAATTAGAACTGAAGATTCACTCAGAAACCATACAACTACATGGAAATTGAACAACCTGCCTCTGAATTACTCCTGGGTAAATAATGAAATTAAGGCAAAAATCAAGAAGTTATTTAAAACCAATGAGAACAAACAGACAGTGCACTAGAATCTCTGGGATGCAGCTAAAGCAGTGTTAAGAGGGAAATTTATAGCACTGAATGCCCACATCAAAAAGATAGAAAGATCTCAAATTGACACCCTAACATTACAACTAAAAGAACTAGAGAATCAAGAGCTAACAAGTCCAAAAGGTAGCAGAAAAGAAATAACCAAGATTAGAGTGGAACAGAAAGAGATAGAGACACAAAAAATACCCTCAAAAAATCAATGAATCTAGGGGCTGTTTTTTGAAAAAATTAATAAGATAGATAGACCACTAGCTAGATAAATAAAAAAGAAAAGAGAGATGAATTAAATAGACACAATAAAAATGATAAAGGGGATATCACCACTGACCCCACAGAAATACAAACAACCATCAGAGAATACTATGAACACTTCTATGCAAATAAACTAGAAAATCTAGAAGAAATGGATAAATTCCTGGACACATTCACCTTCCCAAGACTAAACCAGGAAGAAGCTGAATCCCTGAATAGACCAATAACAAGTTCTGAAATTGAAGGAGTAATGTATAGACTACCAACCAAAAAGAGCCCAGAACCAGACAGCTGATGTCTACCAGAGGTACAGAGTGGGGCTGGTACCATTTCTTCTAAAACTATTCCAAACAATTGAAAAGGAGGGATTTCTCCCTAACTCATTTTACAAGGGCAGCATCATCCTGACACCAAAGCCTGGCAGACATACACACACACAAAAATACTTAAGGCCAATATCCCTGATGAACATTGATGCAGAAATCCTCAATAAAATACTGGCAAACCAAATCCAGCAGCACATGAAAAAGCTTATCCACCATAATCAAGTAGGTTTCATCCCTAGGATGTAAGGCTGGTTCAATGTATGCAAATCAATAAACATAATTCATCACATAAACAGAACCAAAGACAAAAACCACATGATCATCTCAATAGACACAGAAAAGGCCTTTGATAAAATTCAACATCCCTTCACGTTAAAAACTCTCAATAAACTAGGTATTGATGGAACATATCTCAAAATAATAAGAGTCTTTTATGACAACCCACAGCCAGTATCATACAGAGTGGGCAAAAGCTGGAAGCATTCCCCTTGAAAACCAGCACAAGACAAGAATGTCCTCTCTCACTATGCCTATTCACTATAGTGTTGGAAGTTCTGGCCAGGGCAATCAGGCAGGAGAAAGAAATAAAGCATATTCAAATAGGAAGAGAAAAAGTCAAACTATTTGCAAATGACACAATCCTATATCTAGAAAACCCCATCATCTCAGCCCCCAAAAGCTCCTTAAGCTGATAAGCAAATTCAGCAAAGTCTCAGGGTACAAAATCAATGTGCAAAAATCACAAGCATTCCTATACACCAACAATTGGCAAGCAGAGAGCCAAATCACAAATGGCCTCTCATTCATAATTGTTACAAAGAGAATGAAATACCTAGGAATACAGCTAGGGAAGTGAAGAACCTCTTCAAGGAGAACTACAAATCACAGCTCATGGATATAAGAAAGGACAGAAACAAATAGAAAAATATTCCTTGCTCATGGATAGGAAGAATCAATATCATAAAAATGGCCATACTGTCCAAAGTAATTTATAGATTCAATGTTATTCCCATTAAATTACTATTGATATTCTTCACAGGATTAGAAAAACAATACTTTAAAATTCATATGGAATCCAGGAAGAGCCCGTACAGCCAAGACAATCCTAAGCAAAAAGAACAAAGCTGGCGGCATCACGTTACAGGGCTTCAAACTATACTATAAAGCTACAGTAAACAAAACAGTATGGTACTGGCACAAAAACAGACACGTAGACCAATGGAACAGAATAGAGATCTCAGAAATAAGACTGCACATCTACAACTGTCTGATCTTCAACAACCCAGACAAAAACAAGCAATGAGAAAAGGATTATCTATTTAATAAGTGGTGCTAGGAAAACTGGCTAGCTGTACGCAGAAAATTGAAACTGGACCCCTTCCTTACACCTTATACAAAAATTAACTCAAGAGGGATAAAAGACTTAAGTGTAAAACCCAAAACTGAAAACCCTAGAAGAAAATCAAGGTAATACCATTCAGGACATGGGCACACACAAAGATTTCATGATGAAAAATGTCAAAAGCAATTGCAGCAAAAGCAAAAATTGACAAATGGGATTTAAACTAAAGAGCTTCTGCACAGCAAAAGAAACTATCATCAGAGCAAACAGGCAACCTACAGAATGGGAGAAAAATTTTGCAATCTATCCATCTGACAAAGGTCTAATATCCAGAATCTACAAGGAACTTAAACTTATTTACAAGAAAACAACAAAACAACCCCATTAAAAAGTGGACAAAGGACATGAGCAGACACTTCTCAAAAGAAGACATTTATGCAGCCAACCAACATATGAAAAGAAGCTAAACGTCACTGATAATTAGAGAAACACAAATCAAAACACAATGAGAGGCCATCTCACACCAGTCAGAAGGGTGATTATTACAAAGCCAAGAAACAACAGATGCTGGTGAGGCTGTGGAGAAACAAGGGTGCTTTTACACTGTCGGTGGGAATGTAAATTAATTCAACCATTGTGGAAGACAGTGTGGCAATTCTTCAAAGACCTATAATACCATTTGACCCAGCAATCCCATTACTGGGTATATACCCAAAGGAATATAAATCATTCTATTATAAAGATACATGCATGCGTATGTTCATTGCAGCACTATTTACAATAGCAAAGATAGAGAATCAATAGAAATGTCCATCAATGATAGAGTGGATACAGAAAATTTGGTAAATATACACCATGAAATACTATGCAGCCATAAAAAGGAATGAGATAATGTCCTTTGCAGGGACATGGATGGAGCTGGAAGCCGTTATCCTCAGCAAACTATCACAGGGACAGAAAACCAAACATCACACGTTCTCAGTTATAAGTGGGAGTTGAACAATGCAAACAGATGGACCCAGGGAAGGGAACAACACACAATGTGGCCTGTTGGAAGGTTGCAGGGAGGGAAAGCATCAGGAAAAATAACTAATGCATGCAGGGTTTAATACCTAGTTGAAGGGCTGACAGGTGCAGCAAACCACCATGGCACATGTTTACCAGTGTAACAAACCTGCACATCCTGCGCATGTATCCTGGAACTTAAAATTAAACTTAATTTAATTTAAAAAAAAAGGAAGAAAACTAGCACAAGACAAGGATGCCCTCTCCCATCATGCCTATTCAACATAGTATTGGAAGTTCTGGCCAAGGCAAATAGGCAAGAGAAAGAAATCAAAGGCATTTAAATAGGAAGAGAGAAAACCAAACTATCCCTGTTTGCAGATTACATGATTCTATATCTAGAAAACTCCATTGTCTCAGCCCAAAAGCTTCTTAAGCTGATAGCAACTTCAGCAAAGTCTCAGAATACAAAATCAATGTGCAAAATTTGTTAGAATTTCTATACAACCACAACACTCAAGCCAAGAGCCAAATTACAAGTGAACTCCCATTTACAATTGCCACAAATGGAATAAAATACCTAGGAATACAGCTAACTAGGGAGGTGAAAGATGTCTATAAAGAGAACTACAAACCACTGCTCAAAGAAATAAGAGATGACAGAGACAAATGGAAAAACATTCCATGCTCATGGATAGGAAGCATCAATATCATGAAAATGGCCATATTGCCCAAAGCAATTTATAGATTCAATGCTACTCCCATTAAACTACCATTAACATGCTTCATAGAACTAGAAAAAACTATTTTAAAATTCAGATGGAACCAAAAAAGAACCCAAGTAGCCCAGGCAATCCTAAGTACAAGGAACAAAGCTAGAGGCATCACACTACCTGACCTCAAACTATACCACAGGGCTACAGTAACCAAAACAGCATGGTACTGGTACAAGAACAGACACATAGACCAATGGAACAGAATAGGAACCAAGAAATAAAACCGCACACCTACAACTATCTGATCTTCTACAACCCTGACCAAAAAAAAAAAAAATCAATGAGGAAAGGATTCCCTATTCAATAAATAGTGTTGGGATAACTGGCTAGCCATATGCAGAAGATTGAAACCCCTTCCTTACCCTATATACAAAAATTAACTCATGATGAACTAAAGACTTAAATGTAAAACCCAAAACTATAAAAACCCTGGAAGACAACCTAGACACGACCATTCAGGACATAGGCACGGGCAAAGATTTCATGACAAAGACACCAAAAGCAATTACAACAACAAAAAAAATTGACAAATGGGATCTAAGTAAACTAAAGAGCTTCTGCACAACAAAAGAAACTATCAACGGAGTAAACAGACAACCTACAGAATGGGAGAAATTTTTTGCAAACTATACATCTGACAAAGGTCTAATATCTAACATCTACAAGGAATTTAGACATATTTAAGTGGGCAAAGGACATGAACAGACACTTCTCAAAAGAAGACATACATGTGACCAACAAACATATGAAAAAAAGCTCAACATCACTGATCATAAAAGGAATGCAAATCAAACCACAATGAGATGCCATTTCACATCAGTCAGAATGTCTACTATTAAAAAGTCAAAAATATTAATAACAGATGGTGGTGAGGTTGTGGAGAAAAAGGAATGCTTATACAATGTTGGTGGGAGTGTAAAATAGTTCAACCATTGTGGAATACAGTGTGGCAATTCCTCAAAGACCTAGAGACAGAAATACCATTTGACCCAGCAATCCCATTACTGGTTTTATTCCCAAAGGAATATAAGTCATTCTGTTATAAAGATACATGCACGCATATGTTCATTGCAGCACCATTCACAATAGTAAAGACATGGAATCAACCTAAATACCCATCACTGATAGACTGGATAAAGAAAATATGGTATATATTCACCACAGAGTACTGTGCAGCCATAAAAAGAACGAGATCATGCCCTTTGCAGGAACATGGATAGAGCTGGAGGCCATTATCCTTAGCAAACTAATGCAGAAACAGAAAACCAAATACCACATGTTCTCACTTATAAGTGGGAGCTAAATGATGAGAACACATGAACACATAGAGGGGAACAACACACACTGGGGCCTATCATAGGGTGGAGGATGGGAGGAGGGAGAGAATCAGGAAAAATAACTAATGAATACTAGGCTTAATACCAGGATGACAAAATAATCTGTAAACAAATCCACATGACACAAGTTTATCTATATAACAAAACTGCACACGTACCCTTGAACTTAAAATTAATGTATATTTAAAAAGGAAGGTCATGGTTCCCTTATGACAGAAAAAAAACCCATATATATATATATATATATATATAGAGAGAGAGAGAGAGAGAGAGAGAGAGAAACAAATATCATAGAGAATAAAAGATTAAATGGATGTATTCTAAATTGTAATAGTGATTGATTGTAACAATGTGGATTCTGAAGTAAGACAGATCTAAGTCTGAATAAGTTAATTTGATCAGTTATTTAACCCTCCTGAGTCTGTTTTCTCTACTATAAATTGGAGCCGAAACAACAGCATGGGGTTGTTGTGCTAATTAAATAAGATAATACTTGCAGAGTAGTACTTGGCACAAAAAATTAAAGATTGTTAGTATTACTCTGATTTGATAAATAAGGAGTACTTTTTCTTCTTTTTGCTTATCTCCTATTTTTGTTAGATGAGACTGAATCATTTCACTTAATTAAAAAAACTAACTAAGAAGAACAGTACAGAACATTTCCTGGGATTATTGGCCCTGGGGATTTTGTTTAAATAAGCCTCCATACAGATGGACAGAGCCAAAACCACAGTGCTAGAGCTGTGATTCAACAAGGAAAGGCTCTCCTTCCTTTGAGAGGAGTTGGAAAAACAGGTCCCCCTGCACAGGGAAAACTCAGCAGAAACACAGAGTGCCACTGATAGCTGGAAAATTAACCTGTGTTAGGCCAGATCTACTTCACTACAGGCCATTTTCTATAGCCAACCAACTTCAACAGGGTAGTTATAACGATATGTCCTTTATTTTTGGAAGTTTCATGAACATTACCATTCCCAGGATATGATGTGTAAGGGAAGAAAAATTTCTTTCCTCACTCTTTGTCAGGTTCATGGCTAAAGCCCCATGACAACAAACAAATTAACAAGAGAAAAACATACAAATTTATTTAATAAATGTTTTACATGACACAGGAGCCTTCATAAATAAAGATCTGGAGATCCAGGTAAACCTGTGTGTTTTTATGCAAGGAAGAGTGAATAGTTGTGCAGCTAGAGGGGCTATGAGCTAATGGTAATAAACGGGGAGATTTAGCAAGGCTTATTTGTTCAGATTCTTCTGTCTTCGTGTCTTCAGAGACAGGCGCACTTCTTTCCCCCAGATACAGGGAGGGCACCTCTGGAATGAGGGTTTTATGACCTACTTCAGGGGAAGGTCAGCTACATTTTATGACCTGCTTCAAGAAAGAAGGGGCAAGGGTGAACGTGACATACTGCTTCTGCCATTTCCTCAAATGCTAAGATTCCATATTTTAGGGTAACGTGTCCCAAACCCCATCAATTTTGCACTCGAATTAGTTTATAGGCAGTTTGCCTTCAAACTAATAATTTACATTTTAAAATAAACAACTACCATAAAGTCAAGTTTATGTTCTTGTAGTCGAGCAGGACAGTAACACGATATTCAGAAAAGCACAAAGGGGGATAGTCTTTCACAAATTTCAGTAAACATAATAGTGTCAATGAACCTTGCAAACTAAATGAATCCAGTGTATCTAGAGGATAAAGATATTTAGGTGTAAAACCACCAACTATTCCAGATATTGCAAGCTTTTTGAGGGTCAAGTTAGTGTCCTATATTATTTGTATTTCCAAAAACACTTGGCAAAGTATTTTGCACAAGACATACTTGGGACCCGATTGTCCTGTATTATTTGTATTTCCAAAAACACCGGGCAAAGTATTTTGCACAAGACATACCTGGGACCTGATTGGTTTTGTTGATTACTATCCAAAATACTTGTATTGACATTTGTGAGGCAGTACTGCCTTGCAGGTACAGGCTCAACCTCATAACCACAGGGAAAGCATTTGATGCATTTTAAAAAATAGCAATGAGGTATCTACTTTTCTGACACCATATGGCAAAGGAACAGTGAACATTTGAACGGGTATTCAGAAAGTGTAAAATTCTGACAGCAAAACTATAACTTCCATTGTGTTGGCAGCCCATTCTTAAGATGATACTCATCCTGGGCACAGGTATCGGACCTGAAATTAATCTCAGTGTATCCCCCTCCTCCTCTAAAATCTAGTTTTTAACTCTAACTCAGGAGTATGTTTAAGTCAGGAGAATTTTTAAAAATATCAAAATCAGTCTTTAATTTCTTTTAAAAATATGTGCATATTTGTAAAATATTCTGTATAAATAAAGTGTGGTCATGTTATTTTTTTAAATTTTATTTTATTTTTTCTGGAGACAGAGTCTCACTCTGTCACCCAGGCTGGAATGCAGTAGCGCGATCTCGGCTCACTGCAAGCTCCATCTCCCAGATTCACGCCATTCTCCTGCCTCAGCCTCCCAAGTAGCTGGGACTACGGGTAACCGCCACCATGTCTGGCTAATTTTTTGTATTTTTAGTAGAGATGGGGTTTCACTGGGTTAGCCAGGATGGTCTCGATCTCCTGACTTGGTGATCTGCCTGCCTCGGCCTCCCAAAGTGCTGGGATTACAGGCATGAGCCACCGCGCCTGGTCTGGTCATGTATTTTAAGCTTTTTATAATTGAATACTTAAAACATACATAAAAGTAGACAGAATAGTATCATGAATGCCCATGTACATATCACCAGCCCCACCAACAACCCATGGGTCATCCTGCCCTGTCCACCACCTTTATCCATTCCTTACAGTCCTGCATTATTTTGAAATAAATCCCAGATATTATATATATTTCATTCATTAATATTTAGGTTAAATAGGTAAGTAATTGACCTAAAAGATAAAAACTCTTTTATAAATAACCGTATTATTGTCATATCTGAAAAATTAATATTCCTTAATTATCAATTATCCATTATTTACATTTATAATTGTGTCATAAACATTGTCATAAATAGATTTGTTGTTTTAAAGCTTGTTCCTTCATTTTCTCTGATTGTTTTGTTTTAGATAAATGTTGTCATAAATAGATTTGTTGTTTTAAAGCTTGCTCCTTCATTTTCCCTGATTATTTTGTTTTAGATTCAGGGGTTACTTATGCTTGTTTGTTACACAGGTATTACATGTGTAAGGGGGGATATTGGGCTTCTAGTGTACTCATCACCCAAATACTTAACATTGTACTCAAAAGGTAATTTTTCAACCCTCATCCTCCTCCAACCTCTCCGCTTTTGCAGTCCCCACTGTCTATTATGTCCACCTGTGTCCATGTGTACCCATGGCTTAGCTGTCACTTATAGGTGACAGCATGCCGTATTCCTTCTCCATTTTGTGTGTGTGATTTATTTCTGTTGAATAAAACAATTTGTTTGTATTTCAGATTCCCCTGCTGGTTTGATGATTAGAGAATAGTTGCACTTGTTTCCTTTATTCTCTGTTTTTCCTGTGAATAGGTCATTGGATGTAAAGGCCCCATTCAATTCAGGTTTTTCCGTTTTGGGGTTTTTTGGTGTTGGGAAGACTTTTTTCTTGCTTTCATTGTGTCAGATCCTATCATTTTCAGTGAAGTTTTTAAAAGCTAACTTTTCTTTTTTTCTCTTACCTCATCCTTGCCTTTGTTTTGCCCACACCTTCTATCTGCAAGTAACCCATATTAAAAATAGAGTGCATACCCTTTCATATTTTTCTCCATATTCACATAGGTATCTTTACACCTGCACACACAGAGTTTGCTTTCCAAAAATGAGGTCACAGAAAGCCTTCCAAGTCAAATAGTAGAGCTCAAGTTTGTTCTATTTAGTGGCTGCAAAATAATATTCCACTGTGCATACGCACCACAATTTATTCAGTTATCTCACTATTAGTGGGCACTTGCTTTGCTCCCAGTTCTTTTTGCCCCATCCTGTTCATATACATTTATATACATTTATACAGGATAGAATCCTAGGAGTAGGATTTTTGTCTCAAATAGTAGCTTTTTATTTTAACAGATGTTTTTTCTGGACAGCTTTCAAAAAAGGCTGTAGCAATTTACATATCCATCAGCAAAGGATGAGATCACCCTTTCCCCCACAATCTTAAATAGCCTCAAGGAGCCAGCAAGGATCAGCAGTTCTTCAAGGAGAGGGGAAACTCTATGAGATTCCCTACTCAGCAATAAATGAGCTAACAGTGAATTATTCCTCAATAGAAAGGCCTCTTTCTGGCATCTTTGGATCTCTTTAGCCAAGTAGGCCTCACACAGAACCAAAGTCCAGGACACCCCAAAACAGGGTCTGAAGACAGTTGTCTCTAACTCACTCCTCCCCACCTCGTGAATCCCTGTGAGTTCTTTCCTACTGGATAGTACTTGCATATTACACAATCAGCTGCATCTAGCATCTGCTCTTAATTTCATTTGATATTTTAATCATCTCAGTTAAGATTCTGGGAAAAAGAAGTTGCCTGGGATTGAAAGAAACTAGGAAACTTAGCGAGATCATTCTTAAGCCAGGTAAAAAAAATTTTAATGCTCACATATGCATATGTGATGGTCACACCAAAAGGAGCACCCACCTCCCTCCCTGTGTGATAGATACATTTTCTTAGCCTCCACCTTTCCTTCTTTCAAGTCTCCCTGTTGCTGAAAATCCGGTGATTCTGTTCATTTGTTACTTTCATTCTCAACCATCTTCCCTCTTGCTCCATCTACCAGAACAATAACCCCCAATATAATACTTCTCACCTCACTTTTCAACGCAGGACCTCTTGTTGGGTAAGCTAAAAGGATATGTGTTCTGTAAATAAGGAAAGTCTTTGTTCAAAGAATCTATCAAATGTTCCCATGACTCCATCCCTAACTATTTGTATATCTAAAGATCATATAGTAGAGAGAAACAAAAGATTAGCCCTGCTTCATCTTACAGCTGGGAGAGTCATGAAAGGCCAAATGGGTAACAAAGCTCCTAGTTTTGACCAAGCCTAGCTACAAAGAAGCTACTTAAATGTCAAAGGCATTGTTTGTATAAAAAGGGAACCATGTACAGGTTCCCTTTATAGTAGAAATAAGAGAACTGCCTGTTGACAAAGGGAGGAGGAAGAAAATACAAAGTACATTTTTAAAACATGAAGGCTTCATAGCAGTTCATAGTCGTTCAGAGAAACATGTTCCACTGAGAGTGACCTGGGAGAGAGGATTACATTATTATGCCAGAAGGAAGAGGCCACTGTGCATGCCCCATCACCAGCCTCACCCTCCTGGTCAGCCTTACAAGAATGACACTAGATATACTCCAGGAGTTGGACCCACCACAGCCTGCACACTGGAGTAAGTGCTTTCCTCCAGTCAAAGCTCATCTTAGAATTATCTGGGACTTAGACCATCCCCAGAACGGTGCAGTTGCAGGAAGCCTGATGTATGTCACCTGAGACAGCCTTGGATCTGAGTTTCCTCCTTACGTTTTGGTATTTGGAAGTGGGTGGAGAAGACACTCTTGGGTAGAAGTATGAGAGGCATGCAAATTTAGAAGAAAAAGGATGACTCTATCTTTAGTGTGTTGTCTATGGCAGTATCTAGCCTTCCCACTGTATACTTACATTCCACCTACAAACATTAAAATAAAATCCACAGTGCACTCCTTTGTTTTAAAGAGGAACAAAGAAAAAAACTCAAATTGTCAATTTGGTTCCGGATTTTTTTTTTTAATGGGATCTTTGATCGGAAGTCAATATAGGAAGAGCTCTGAACAAAGTAGCACTTTCAAAGGTTGCATATTAAAAAGGCGAAATGAAAGACAACTTAGCACTTGAGATGTGAATTTGAATGTGTAATATGGTTACAGTCTGGATAAGACACTGTTAACAAATGATTTCATTAACTCATCGCCTATGTGCGACCACTGGACAAGGGGAAGGGGTGTTCCAGCTGTGGTGCCATATACTGAAACTGAACCCATGAATTAGGCCCACTGGAATTGAGGGACAAGCCAGATAGATGGCAAGAATTCTGATTTCCAGTATGCAAATCAGTCTAAACATTTGACTTTTTAAAAGTCTATTTGGAAAGGTTTTGAAACAGGGCTGCACTAGGCAAGATCATTAAGTAAGCAAAACTTTAACTATTGTTATAACCATGTCTTTGCCCGGGTGCATGAGGCTCTCTTCTTCTCTTAGTGACAATAACATGCTCACAGGAAGGGTTCAATATGAATTATTTACACCTTACTTCATGTGGATTTAAGTCAATATATTATCTATGAAGTTTTATATTTAAGCCATACTTGTGAAACGTTGAAGAGGAAAAAGTATATTTAGCACATTTGGGGCACCCTAAATGTGTACCTGAGTAAATTTCAGTTTTTTGAGTTGTTTGTTTGTCTTTGTTTGTTTGTTTCTTTTTTGAGACGGAGTCTCGCTCTGCCCCCAGGCTGGAGTACAGTGGTGCGATCTCGGCTCACTGCAAGCTCCGCCTCCCGGGATCATGCCATTCTCCTGCCTCAGCCTCCTGAGTAGCTGGGACTACAGGCGCCCGCCACTGCGCCCGGCTAATTTTTTTGTATTTTTAGTAGAGACGGGGTTTCACCGTGTTAGCCAGGATGGTCTCGATCTCCTGACCTTGTGATCCACCCGCCTCGGCCTCCCAAAGTGCTGGGATTACAGGCGTGAGCCACTGCGCCCGGCCTGTTTGTTTTGAGACAGAGTCTCACTCTGTTGCCCAGGCTGGAGTGCAGTGGTACAATCTCAGCTCACTGCAAACTTTGCCTCCCAGATTCAAGCAATTCTCCTGCCTTAGCTTCCCGAGTTGCTAGGATTACAGGTACCTGCCACCACGCCCAGCTAATTTTTGTATTTTTAGTAGAGATGGGGTTTCACCATGTTGGCCAGGCTGGTCTCGAACTTCTGACCTCATGTGATCCACCTGCCTCGGCCTCCCAAAGTGGGTTTGTTGTTCTTTTAAAGAAAAAAGATCCCTACTTATTTTAAAGGGTGATAGCAGTGTCCTGACTCTACCTAGACAGATCTGTTCATTCATATGTTCATTCCAGCTGAACCACAATAACTGCAATTTTCAAAGAAGGAATACAGAGCCTGGGAAATCGGAAGAGTATGGCAACAAACTGGTATACAAGGAAACTGAAAATGAAAAATCAGCAAAGTGGCATTTGTACCTGCCTGAGTGGCTACAGCAGTGAAGGTGAAAGGTGGAAGGCTAGATGGGGGATATTAGCACCATCTCTTCCTCTCCTCACCTGCAGCCTCAATACTTTCCATTGTGGTCCCAGGATACGCCAGGTCAACCGTGATCAACTCTGAAACAGGCAAACTCTGGGAGGGGAGGAGGCATCCTTTCCTATTCTCAATGGTCTCAGCTCCGGAGACCACTTTAGTAAGCTCTCCTTGTCATACCTTAAAACATATATTAAAACCCATAAGCAATTCCAAAACCTCATTTTATTATGTTGTTTTTATCTCCTTGCTCACCAATCTTAAAAAAATGTGGTAACACAAATCTCAGAGACTGATTTCTCCTACTTTCTTAGGAGGGAAGGAGTGTTAAATAAGCAAAGGCATGCTAACAGGAAGGAAAAAAATGGAGATTATGAATAATAATCATAATTTGAAAATTATTAAAATGATGCACCTGGCAGTTTACAAAATATTTCTTTGTTACATTATTTCTGCTGCTGAATTTGATCAAGAGATTGTACTCATCATAAAATGAATATTATTGATCATTTTAAAGTCTCTTCTAAAAGTGGCTAAATTTATACTGCTGATTCCTTTTGAAATGTGACCTACAGCTTCTTGGCTTTTATGAGCTATTCAAGAGAGATTTAGTCATCACGTTGTGTCACAATGGGAGTGACTCACAGAGCAAGGAGAGAACCTGAGGATTCCTCACACATGTAGTACTCAGAGCTCTACAGAAACCCGGGCACCTCAACCTCAAGAGGATCAGCCTGGCCAGGGTGGCACAACTCTTCCTTCCCCGTGCACAGCAGGAAAGCTGCCGTCAGCTGAGCAAGTCCACCAACAGTTTCTGTGTCCCACTTCGTCTTTAATAAGGTAACTGATGACAGTTTTGTCATTTATTCTTTTATTTATCACGTCAATCTAAACTTTCTTTGATTTTCCTCACTCTTGCAGAATGAATCAGTGGTCTTTCAAGCTGTGGTCAACTGTCACTACTTCTTTTAATGTAACACATTAGAATGCAGTGATGGGAGCTGGGTCCATCTCACCATAGAAAAGACCTCAGTGTGACCTGGGATCTTGCCTTAAACTCCTCCAGGACACTCTTTGAATGTCCTTTAGCACCCTAGTGTCCCAATTCAATTCATATTTTGTTATTTTCTCTGGGCCTTCTTGACACCCTCTGTGAATATATGATTAATTGGAAACTGGAGGGGGAAGTCTCCAAAAAGCACAGGATTCTTAGATGAGTTTCTTACTGAAGCAACAGATTCACTGTCAACTGCAGGTCTGATCTGCTTGTCTGTCTGCTTTATCAATATTATCAGATGTGAGTTTGCATGAATACACACACGTATACACTAAACCGAGGGAGAAAATGCCTTGTAGGTCATGAAAAGCAGGGAAATTCCCAACAGTTCACATTTGATCCCTGGATCCTGGGGTGGCAGCAATAAGCCTGCTTCAGATATTTGCTCCTCATTTTATGATGCGATAGTTTGGTTTTTCAAATGATGATACGGCTCCTTTCTCAATGATTTGATGTTTAGGAGGTGTACTTCAATAATTACATTTTAAAATAAACAATCAAGTTAGAGTTGTACAAATGGCTCTGAAATGTCCCGCTACACTATTAGACCAAGGGCACAGATTGTGCTTCTGTACTATTTATCCCAGTACCCTCGGCATATATTAACTGCTCTAAAAATGTCCTTGGCTACACGCTGCATCAAATGAAAGTTAAATGTTAGACCACATTTCTATTCTATTTTTAATATTCAAAGAGGGTGCTCAGATTTTAGAACAAATCTCAATGCTTAAGTACACACAAAAAAATCATTAACTCATACATTTCAAGGGTAGGAAATGGGAACTGGTATTAAAACTCTTATAACAAATGTCACTGTCTTAAGGGACAGTGTTTAAAAACTCAGACCTTTCCTTCTGCTGAAAGATCACTGTGGCTGAAATGTGCTGAAGTTTTAAACACACTTTTGGAATCTACACATATGTTCTATGCTCTAAGCTTTCCTTAAAGCCTTGTGACTACAAATGATAATTGTACACAACATATAATCTTTCCCAGCTAGCAATTTTTACGCAGTGACCATAAATAAAGTAATCATAGCTTTAACAATAATTCTTAACCTGCTAATACTGTCAGGAAACACTGTCAAAATAATAAATCTAGGAGGGACTTGGGATAATTAATGAATAGTTATGGATGTGATGATGAATTATAATTTAAAAGTTTTGAAGGAAGGCAAAAGAAAATCAGAGATGCTTTTATCCTTAGAACTAAAAATGCAAAATGTAAATCCAGCAGATATTCCCTACATGAGGCAGTTGGTACACCTCTGCTAGGAGGGAGGGAAGCTACGTCCCGAGGAGGCTGTCTGAGTGAACCAGTAGTGGAAGTACACACAAACCCCAAGCCTCGTTGTCCCACTACCCAAAGCACAGTCTGACTGCCAAGGATTACCTCCCGTCCTCAGGGAAGCAGGAATCAAGGGCACTGTAACTAACCAGAGGAGGAGCTTCTTCATCCATTGAGTAAGGGAACTTACCCTCCCATGATGGTAAATACCAACTCAATTATATCATCAGCAGCATAATAATTATTATAATTATTATTTCAGTCAGACTCTCAAAAACGCATTTGTTGCTTAATGCAAGCACATTTAATGTAGGGTCCCTTAGCTCTATTAAAAAAATGTTTTTTCAGATTTCTGGGTAGACCATTTGAACACATTTTTCACAGAAATATAATTTTTTAGTTTATGTCAGTAGGTTCCAGTGTTCATTTTTTTAAGTGTGGAAGAAATCTCTAAAAGCCACTTGGGTTTTTTAAAAAACAAAGCAAAACAAAAACCAGTTTTTTTTTTTTTTTACTTCAATGAAAAAGAAAAAATGAAAAAGGAATGTTGTGTAAGTTAACCAGGTTTACAATATTCAAATATACAAGGGGCATGCATGTTTAGTGGCTTTCAGTATTTAGAAAGTCATACAAGAGAACTCCAAAAAGAGAATACTTTAGAAAATCATTGCTCAATGCTTTCTATTTGATGTATTTTGGTAAACAACATAGTTGTTGATTCAACTTGGACCACAATTGCAACACATTGGAAGTAAATAAAGATTCTACAAACTCCTGACAGTGTAGTTGACTAGCTTTGGTATCGCTTTCTAAAAGGAAACACTTCATGAAGTTATGTGGAAATAAAATCAACTGGTCTGGGCGGAACTATCTAGAAAGAACTCTACATTGCTTATAAAAAGTATACTTTACAATAATATTGAGATATTTTCTGTTCTTTTTTTTTTTAACTGTGTCATTTATTTTTAAGGAACAGAGGAAGGTGAATAAGAGAAGTGAAATTAATCCTATTTTTAACTTTTTTACTAGGAAAAGAAACTCAGAAAGAAAAAGTTAAGAAAAGCAGAAGTGATCAAGGAGAGCACTCGAGTTGCAATATTTTCCTTTGGCTGCTGACAGGCAGTTACTATAAAGCATTGAGCATGGGGTATGAAAGACAGAACTAGTTCTCCTTTCTTGGTTTCTTTTGAATCTTTGTGGTATGGTAGAGAACTTTTGATAAAGTGTTCTTGTGCCTGCTGTCGACTGATAATATGTTCATCTCTGCAGGTTTTCCTTCTCTTTTCACACAGTTTAGAGTTCAGAGATCGAAGTTTTAGTTCTGGTCACTCTCTGGCAAGTGACCATAGTTATGACCTCTACTCTACACCAGAAATATCTTGACAATTACATGAGATAAATATTACATAAACACTTCCCAAAACTTTGTAATGTTATTGAAATTGGAAGTGTGAATATTATATATTATTATAATTTCTATTATCCTTTTGCCCCAGCGATTCCGAGGTCTCAAAGATTAATCCAATTATCACTAGAACTCTGGAGCTAGAGTGGAGACTTCTTTCTTTCCTTCCTCTTTTCCTTTTTTGCTGTACAACATTTACTAAATGTCAACATAATGCCAAGTATCATGCAAGGAACTGCTAATGTAGAGAGGTGTACGCATAGCCCAGAGTTGAGTGGGAATACAGACTGAAGTGGTATAACAGAATGGTCTGGGTATCAGTCCTGAAATCGCCACTACAACCGTAGCTGGAGTCAATTAAACAGAGTTTCTGGATGTGTTTCCTGCTCTATACAGTGGAGATAATTTTATTGTAAGGTGTAAATAAGATAAACATTTATAGATCCTAGAAAAGGGCCTACAACATGTTAGGCACTCAATGAACCATAGCATTATTATCATTCCTCCCTGACTTGGTCAACCAGGAACTTGAGAACCATAAATTTGCTAGGAGGATATTTTGAATTCTGTAGTGTCAGTTGGCCACCTACCAAATGGTACCCCCAGAGGAGCTGGGGGTCAACAGCATGGGGTAAACCTTGAGGGAGGGAACAGATGGGAGGTGATTAGATGAAAAGATTTGGGTGAAGACACAGAGCCAAACCATATCAGCCTCCTATCGTCCTGATGACAAAAAGACATTTTAAAATATTTATATAGAGAGAAATTAATGCTTGCAGCAGCAGGATCTGAGTAATTTTTATAAGTAACCCAACTTTTCCACTGAGGCCATTAAAAAAAGAAACTCCTCAATGTGACACTACCAAGGAGCCAATGACTAAGTTTCCAGAAAAGTAGTTCTAGTGCTATGATGTTCTGGACTCCCAAAACTAGGAAGTTCTAGAACAGTAGTTCTCAGCTGGGGGATATTTTGTCCCCAGGGGACATTTGGCATTATCTGGAGACATTTTTGGTTGTCACAACTTGGGGAGGGGTGCTACTGCTCACTAGAGAGTAGAGGCCAGGGATGCCACTAAACATGCTACAATGCACAGGACTAACCCCACAACAAATAATTACCTGGCCCAAAATATCAAAAGTACTCAGGTAGAGGAACCAGTGCCTAAATATGAGCAATACATAGAGCAGACTGCCTCATAAAGTGAAAGCGATTCATCCTGCCATGAAGATAACATGGTTCTTACTGTAATGGCAGACATTAGGTCATTTTACTTCACCCAGTACTCTCCAAGGCAGATGTTGTATATCTATTTTACAGGTAGGAAAATGGAGGCTAAGAAAAGTTAATTTGTCCAAGGGCCCTCTGATGATAGTGAAACTGGGATGGAACCTCTGCCTGCTTGCTTCTGAGGTCTGGGCTACTCACTACTGCCTCCTGCCTCGAGCCAAGAGATTTATACCCTATTAAGCAATTTGTTGTGCGATAAATTGGAAGACACAGCAGATAAGCAAACAACTCAAGCAAGTAGGTCAGTTCCTGGAGTTTCTGAATTGTTGGGACCAAGGGGCCATGCAGAGGTAACCACAGCTGGCATAGTGTGGTTGAGGTGGCCCTATTAGCCTTTCAGTTGCTGTTACTCATTTATTTCTCAGTGGTCAATGAACCGATTGCCTATCAACCAGCTTTGTGTATAGGTCACGTTCCCATGGCTCTGACCCAGGTTACTGCTCAGAGGTGGCATCATGGCTAAAATATTGCTAGAGATCAAAGCTATGTGTGTGTTTGTGGTAGATTTAATCGAGTGGTCTAGAGGAATGTGAACCTTAGAGACTGAAGAAGAACCAGCATTTTTGGACAATAATACTTGGGGTAAGGAGAGTGTTAGCAAAACTCTAGGTTAGCATGGGCAGTCCCTGGGATTCAGACTGTAGGCCTGAATGACCCTCAGTCCAGAGCTGTACCTAATAAGGACAACACATTTTAATGTGAGTCCATTCTTAACAGCAAAAAAGTTCCTCTTTGCTTGTCACCAGGGAAAAATGGGTTTGCAAAGAGAAGGTGCAGATTGAGAGGGAAGCAGAATGGATGAGAATTAAAGAGGGAATCCAACTACTTTGGTTTGAGCTTTTGTTCTTCTTTGGTACTTGTAGAGGTGAGCTTACCAAAGCGTAGATGACAGGCAATGTGGTATACAAGTTACTATACTCCAAAATTCTGGGGTTCTTACTTATTTTGTGCATGACATCCAAAGCAGCCCAATAAAACCTTTTCACAGAAAAAAAAAAAAAAAGTTGTACTCTCTTTTGCCAAATGTTTAACTTTTTTATTCAGAAATAATTTCAGAATTATTGAAAAATTTAGAGGCTAGGACAACCCAGATTGCTCAAATATTAACATTTTACCACATCTGCCTTCTCATTCCTCTTTATATACACAGGTGCATGTATGGTTTTAATATGTTTATTTATATACATATCATTATTATTTTCTTAACTGTTTGAGAGTAAGTTGAAGACATGATGCTCCTTACTTTAAATACTTCAGTGTGTATTTCCTAAAAAGCAGGCCATGTTCTACATCATCATAGTATAATTATCAAAATTGGGAAATTAATATTAATGCAATACTATTTATCAAATTTTAAGATCTTATTCAAATTTCACTTGCTGGCCTAATAATGTTCTTTCTGAAAAAAGAAAAAAAAATTTTGATCCAGGATCACATGTTGCATTTGGTTGTTGTATCTCGATGGTCTCCTTCGATCTGAAATGGTCCTCAGTCTTTCTTTTCCGTCATGACTTTGATGTTTTTGAAGAGTACAGCCATATATTTAGTAGCACTGGAAGACGTTTCCCCATGCATAATTAGCTTTGGATGCTCCACAGAAGAGCTGTTGTGTCCCTCCCTGTGTGCCATATCAGAGGGCATGGGACGCTGGTTTGTTCCATAACTAGTGATGTGAATCCTTATCACTTGGTTAAGGTGGTATCTATCAGATTTCTCCACTATAAAATTACCATTATTCTCTCTTTAATTTGAAAGCATATGACAAGGAGATTGAGATTCTATAATTACTGCCTGTCATCCGAATTTGACCCACTAGTTTTAGCATCCATTGATCATTCCTGCCTGAAACCATTGTTGCTATGTCAGTTGCCAAATGGTGATATTCTAATTCCAATTCCATCATTCCTCTGACACTTATTAGATGGCATATTAATTCTAAGGAAAACTTCTCCCTTTACCCTTATTTATTGATTGATTTACTGCAGAATGGATTCATGAATTCGTATCTTATTCAATGAGTTATTATCCATTATCACTATTGGCTTTGATGTTCAAATTGTCTCATACTTTGCCAGTGGGAGCCCCTTCCAGCTGACACCTATGTACTAGTGATGTATCTCCAGCATTCATTGAGCACTTACTTACTTGTAGCATAAGATGCTCCAGGCTTATTTTGTACATTCCCATCCAAGCTCAGCCCTGTTGTCAGCTTTTCCAAAGAACATGAACACAATGTTTAGAAATTGGTATCTGAGCCCCTGGTATGTTCATTGCTATTGGAGTGTCATTATTTCTAGCTCATCAGGTAGATCTAGAAAGTTACCTATCCATTTCTATATTTACTCACTCATATTTAAAACCAGGTGTTCATGCTGATTCTTCCAACTATAATCCCACTCCACAGGGTTCATTCCAGTCTCTCCCTTTTCATATTTGCTACTCCTCTTTCTGACAGTATGAAGCCTGGCTTCCATCATCCACAACTTAGTTACAGTAGACCCTTAAACAACACAGAGATGAGGGGCGCCAGTGCCCCATTCAGTTGAAAATTCATGTATAACTTTTGACTCCCTCAAAACTTAAGTCACAGTCTACTGTTGACCAGAAGCCTTACCAAAAACATAGTCAATTAACACATATTTTGTATATGTATTATATACTGTACTCTTATAATAAACTAGAGAAAAGAAAATATTATTAAGAAAAGCATAAGGAAGATAAAATATACTTACTATTTTTAAAGTGGAAGTGGATCATCATAATGGTCTTCATCCTTACCGTTTTCATGTTGAGTAGGCTGAAGAGGAAAAAAGAAGAGAGGTTGGTCTTGTTGTTTCAGGGGTAGCAGAGGCTGAAGAAAATAAGCACATACGTGGATCCAGGCAGTCTGGATCCAATATGGGATCCAAACAACCCATATTGTTCAGATGTCAGCTGTGCTTATTTTCTCAATCAAATAATTGGAAATATTAGGGTTGTCTGTTTTCTAGTTCTGGTGGAGGCATGGATTTTATGTTATTCTATTTGTCCTTCTCTTTGAATTGTACATAGTTTTTGGAGTATATCCTAGGAAATTTAGATTGACATGACTGTCACTACTACAGCTACCTCAGAAGTGAGAATACTTTTTTAACACTTGAAGTGAAATACATAGTATTACAAAAGAAACCTACGGTATTGAAATACACCCAAATATTTACAAGCTTATTGTATTAACATGGTGGCAGGAACAATAACCACTACAATTTTGAAGTAGTAATCAGCATTAATCATGTTTTGAGATAACTCCAACAAATGCAATGTAACATGAAAATATTTGTTATTTCTATAGGTAACAAAATCACAGACAATAAAATACTACTGTGGCTTGTTGTTTCTTTCATAATTGAAGATTGTGCTAAACTTCAGTTACAGTTTAGAAAAAAAAAAAAAAAAAGATGGGATCTTTTTCCCATCCAAATGGAGAAACCCCTGAATTCTATCCACAGACTCTCTCAGAGCTCTAATGGCACCTCTTTGCCTAAGAAGCTTTCACAGATGCCCAAATCATCTATCCAACTGAATTCAATCCCTTTGGGGCTGGTAACCCAGTTTCATGCACAGGAACAGAACATACCCTCCTTGTGGTTTCCCTTCTCCCATTCCCTCATCTACTTTCCCCTCTGGGACCTTGTGTCAGTTATTATACTATAACAGAGGAGGCTATGAGGGGAGATGACCCTCTAGCCACCACTATTTCAGACGTCAGATGTTGCTTTTGGCCAGTGGACTTTTATCCCTTCCTCTCAGCAAGCATGGGCAAGGTGTGAAGTGTTGACTTTATCAACTCAGCTTGTCAGCCTGGACACTTCTCAGCCCAGCCCAGAGTGGAGTGCTCCAGTCCCCAGAGCCCCTCATCTGTCTCCTACAGTGGAAGGGCACAGCACTCTAGTCCCAGTGACCTTGGCAAATCGCTTTGTTGCTTTGAGCTGGTTTCTGAGGCAAATAATATGCCCTCTCTAACTCAAAACGCTGTTGAGAGAACAAAATGAGACCTTTGTGTGAAAGCACAGCGTAGAGTGCCTTACTAATGTATGACATTCTTTTACTGTGACTCCCTCATGCATACCCCTGGTAAAAATGACAACACAAAAACTTCCAACTCCCTGCTCCAGAGAACATAAAACCCCACAAATATTGTCTTCTTCAAATAATACCCCTGGGAGTTTAGATTGCAATGAAAGCTACAGAATCCATTCAGAAGATGTATTAAACATTTAGCCATTCGGTGATTATTTACTGAAGCGATTTGAGCAAAACACTATACTAGTTGAATTTATAAATATAAAATTTCCTTAAAAGGTTTAACTATGTAATTTTGCAAGAGTTAGTTATACCACTTCCCTTCCCATAACTACACATTTGTAATATATTTGAGAAGGGGAAATCCTGCTACGTGGACATTGATTTGCAACAAATTATAACTGCTACACAGAAAAGAGTTGGAAAAACTATACCAAATTATTAAGCCATGGTAATCTACTACTTTAGAAATAGTCGTAGTTATACCACAAGAATCAAGTAGGTTCTCCAAACTTAACATATTTTAATACTCCTCTGACTTAATTTTTATCAATTGACAATTCTTTTTTTTTTTTTTTTTTTTTTTGTTGAGACAGAGTCTTGCACCGTTGCCACGGCTGGAGTGCAATGGCGCAATCTTGGCTCACTGCAACCTCTACCTCCTGGGTTCACGATTTTCCTGCCTGATTCTCTAGCCTTAGCCTCCCGAGTAGCTGGGATTACAGGCACCCACCACCACACCTGGCTAATTTTTTGTATTTTTGGTAGAGATGGGGTTTCACTATGTTGACCAGACTGGTCTCAAACTCCAGACCTCGTGATCTGCCCGCCTCTACCTCCCAAAGTGCTGGGATTACAGGTGTGAGCCACCAGGCCCAGCTGAAATGATAATTCTTTTATCCCCCTTTTTTTTTTCTTTAGCTATAGATCTTCTGGGAGAAGAAAGATAAAAGCAGAGCCCAAAATTTTCTTGAGAAGTGAAGAAGATATTACATTGATTTTTTAAAAAATCTGAAATAGTCTGTTTCTCAAACAGCAGTAAAATTAAAGTGTGTGTGTGGTGTTTAAAATTCTGTGTGCATGTTTATATTTCTTGATATAGAAAGAAAACTTTACATATACAGAAAAAAATGGGGAAAATGCACTAAAATATTGAATTAAGTGTTATAATCATTACTATCTTCTTTTTATCTATGTTTTTTCTCGAGGATAAATTACTTTTATAAGCAGAAAAAAAGTATATGATTTTTGAAAAGGATTCAAAGGAAAAATCAGGAAATAATATTAAGAAAATAAAGTCCAGGCTGGGCGCGGTGGCTCACACCTGTAATCCCAGCACTTTGGGAGGCCGAGGCAGGCAGATCACCTGAGGTCAGGAGTTCGAGACAAGCCTGGCTAACGTGGAGAAACCCCGCCTCTACTAAAAATAGAAAAATTAGCCAAGCATGGCGGTGGATGCTTGTAATCCCAGCTACTCGGGAGATTGAGGCAGGAAAATCGCTTGAACCCGGGAGGCAGAGGTTGCAGTGAGCTGAGATTGTGCCACTGTACTCCAGCCTGGGTGACAAGAGTGAAATAAGAAAAAAAAAAAAAAACAGGACAAAAGGGGAGGAGGGGAGGGGAGGGGAGCGGAGGGAGGAAAGAAGGAAAGAAGGAAAAGGAAAGAAGGAAGGAAGGAAGGAAGGAAAGGAAAGGAAAGGAAAGGAAAGGAAAGGAAAGGAAAGGAAAGGAAAGGAAAGGAAAGGAAAGGAAAGGAAAGGAAAGGAAGAAGGAAGGAAGGAAAGAAAGAAACAAACAAACAAACAAGCAAAGAGAAGAAAGAAAGAAAGAAAAGAAAGAAAGGAAAGAAAGAAAGAAAAAGAAAGAAAGAAAGGAAGGAAGGAAGGAAGGAAGGAAGGAAGGAAGGAAAAGAAAAGAAAGAAAGAAAGAAAAAGAAAATAAAGTTCAAAGTCTATAAACTCTCTTGGCCTCTCAGTTCCTTTTTGAACTCAGTGTCCAGGAACAGCCATGATTCCAAAAGCATCCGCAAGTTCTGAACTTCAACTCAGGGCCTACTGATTGTCCTCTGTGAGGTATTTAAAGCCCCTCTTGAGTCTAAGGTGGGTCAAGATTGAGGGCAAAGATATTGTGTGGACACTGGAGGAAGCTTTTTGGGTCACAGAGGAAGAAAATAAGGTCTTTCCCACATGTGGTGCTCTCTTTAGCCCCTCTCCCTTCCACAGGCTAGGAGAGCTAATACAGATCTGCTCCTCTGTGGGGAGGGAGCTGATGATCTCATTCTCTTGGGCTGCCCCATGGCTATGAGTGCGGAGGGCTGGGCCCATGGTACTCGGACCTGAGGCAGCCAGCCATACAGCCTCGGTACCCAGGCATAACCCTCAGGTTCTTGTTCACTTCCTCTTTCTGGATGGCTTGCTTTTCCCTGGCACCAATACCCCATGGTAAGAGTGATATATACGGAGGGGAAACGCAGATGCAGGCTTCTGAGGAAAAGGGAAAGAAAGCCCTTTACCTGCCTGACTTTAGGCCCTAGGCTACCTCTAGCCCTGACAAAATTAATTTTCCAAGTAGTTCTGCTGCACGTATGGTCAAAGCTTCAGCTTTACAGCATGCATTTGCTTTACTTTATCCTCTGTCCATGTGATTTTTTCTCACAGGAGGCTGGTGTTCACAGAAGACAGAATTTGGGGATGTGGGAGTCTGGTTTGGAATATGGTGCATTGGCCAGCATTTCTCTCTCAATCGCTTCCCATTTATCTTGCTCTTTCTTGGTGAACTCACTTGTTGCCTCCCACTTTAATACTCCTCTGCACTGGGGTGTAATGATCTCAGAGTTGGGCTGAAGATTGACATTAACCCATTTAAAATAAGAAAATGGAAGCCAAGTTGGGAATATCTTCTTAGTGGCAACACCAAAATGCCCTTCTTCTTCTGACAGTTTGAAGATAATTGGGAATCTGACAGAACAATTAAAATTGAATTATTGTTTCTAATAGATTTTAAGCCCATTCTGCAGTGGAATTTCATGAACTAGCAAGAGGTAAGATTTTACTGTGAGAATCTGTCTTCCTGATGGACGAGTTCACTCCTGAGATTAATACCATCACTCCACACAGCTCCAGCTGGCCATGTCAACTCAACGGCTTGTGTCGATTTTGCCATGGCTCCCACCTCCCTCTCTTCCATTTAATTTCTCTGAATACTACTGGGTTAGTTTTTGCATTATTTTAGAGGAGCAATTTATCATTTAAATGGCCATCTTCCCAACAACCAACCAAGTAAGAGTTGTTGTTTCTTTTTCTGTTTATCCACACAAATGCATTAAAATATCGTCAGTCCTGGGTTACAATGCCTTGGTGGTTCTAATTTGAATTTTCTTTTTCACTTTGAACACTCAGGACACCATCTTCTTTTATTATACAAGAAAGGAGTGTACCTATCACACACAGGGGGAAAATGCTCTTTTGGGTGCTAGGCCTCCTAATCCTCTGTGGTTTTCTGTGGACTCGCAAAGGAAAACTAAAGATTGCAGACATCACTGATAAGTACATTTTTATCACTGGATGTGACTCGGGCTTTGGAAACTTGGCAGCCAGAACTTTTGATAAAAAGGGATTTCATGTAATCGCTGCCTGTCTGACTGAATCAGGATCAACCGCTTTAAAGGCAGAAACCTCAGAGAGACTTCGTACTGTGCTTCTGGATGTGACTGACCCAGAGAATGTCAAGAGGACTGCCCAGTGGGTGAAGAACCAAGTTGGGGAAAAAGGTGAGGGACATGAAAGTGGGGAGGATGGGACAGGGATAGGGGACAGGGAAGTAACTGAAGCTAAATAAAATGTGCTCAAGTTTTAAATGGCCGTTCGAGAAAATGTCTCCTAAATACCGGCTGTATACTTCTCTAATCTTAGGATAGCTTCTGAGTAGTTCCAAGTACAGGCTATCTGTGTGCATGAGAAACACGGCCCAGAAGACCCTTGGGCCTAAGCCTCAGTGGGTGAATTTGGGGCTGAGATGAAAAGATTGACTTTCCAAGGTCTTCTCCTGTGAAGCGCTATTCCCCCCTGTCCCATATACAGCAAAGGAATTTAGACTAAAATGTACAGGAGAATATGGGGACAATTCCCAAATTGCCATCTGAATACCTGGGACCCACTTCTCACTACAAAATGATTCTAGAGCTCACATATTTTCAATGGGCAAGGTTGAAAATGGCCTGAGAATTTGAGTGTGAGTGTCTTACATAGTTAAGGTAGAGTAGTGAGCCATTGGATGTTCATTCTGCAATAGATTCTGCTGTGGTGACTGCATTCTGAACTAGAAGAAATTTTATTGGCTTTGAATGAAGAGTGAAACATTCTCAAGGATTAAGATGTTGGGATTCACAAAGAAAAAACAAATGTTTGTGATTTTTTTTCTAGTACATCTTGATCGTATAGCTGAGACTCTGAAGCTCAAAAGAATGATTTGATAAGGCTTCAGTTTTTAACACTTGAATTCCAACACCTTTAACAATACTAAATGTTTCCCATTTTAAACAAGCCAAGTGAATATCTCAATTCTTAACCAAAAATAAATGTGAAATAGATTGATATCACTCTTTGTCCATACAGAACATTATATAAATATTCTCTGGCCTTACCATCTAGCAAGGGAGGAAAAATAGATCAATTTACTCCACATCTGAGATTAAAAAGCAGGAAGACTCGCTCACAGAGTTTCAGTATTTGACATTCAGAACCAGAATCAGAGTAACAGTGAGAACTTCAACTACTTCAATTTAGCCTCCCACCCTCTCTGCTATCACTTCCCAAAACTGCAAAGTATTTCAGAGTAGGAAAATGACTTCAAGGAGGAAATGGCACCATTGTGCAAAGCAGAGGCTGTATTTTCATCAAAGGTGGCAAATAAGTACTCTCTTACCACACCTCTTTTCTTCCCTCTCTGTTCTAGGTCTCTGGGGTCTGATCAATAATGCTGGTATTCCCGGTGTGCTGGCTCCCACTGACTGGCTGACACTAGAGGACTACAGAGAACCTATTGAAGTGAATCTGTTTGGACTCATCAGTGTGACACTAAATATGCTTCCCTTGGTCAAGAAAGCTCAAGGGAGAGTTATTAATGTCTCCAGTGTTGGAGGTCGCCTTGCAATCGTTGGAGGGGGCTATACTCCATCCAAATATGCAGTGGAAGGTTTCAATGACAGCTTAAGGTAAATCAAATTAATTGACTTATTAGGAAACAATAGCTGCAAACATTTACTGAATGCTTATGTACAAGACATCCTATTTAGTACTTTTCAAAAAGCCTACCATATTTATCTCTAATTTTTGTGGGTACACAGTAGGCATATATATTTATGGTTATATGAGATATTTTGATACAAGCATACAATGCATAGTAATTACATCAAGGTAAGTGGAGTATCCATCACCTCAAGCATTTATCCTTTCTTTGTGTTACAAACAATCCAATTATACTCTTTTAGTTATTTAAAAAACCATGATAAATTGACTGTAGTCACCCTGTTGCACTATCAAATACTAGATCTTATTCATTCTATATAGCTATATTTCTATATTTCTGTACCCCTTAATCATTCCCCCTCACCCCCACTACCCTCTCAAGCCTCTAGTAACTAGTTCTCTACTTTCTGTCTCTATAGTTTGTTTTAATTTTTAGCTCTCACAAATAAGTGAGAACATGTGAACTTTGTTTCTCTGTGCCTGGCTTACTTTACTTAACATAATGACCTCCGGTTCCATCCACGTTGTTGCAAATGACAGGATCTCATTCTTTTTTATGGCTCAATAGTAGTACTCCATTATATATATGTACTACGTTTTCCTTATTCATTTTTCTGCTGATGGACATTTAGGTTGCTTCCGAATTTTGGCTGTTGTGAACAGTGCTACAACAAACATGGTAGTGTGGATATCTCTTTGATATATTTATTTCCTTTCTTTTGGGTATATACCCAACAGTGGTATTGCTGGATCATATGGTAGCTCAATTTTTAGTTTTTTGAGGAACCTCCAAACTGTTTTCCATAGTGGTTTTACTAATTTACATTCCCACCAACAGTGTTACGAGGATTCCCTTTTCTCACGTCATCACCAGCATTTGTTATTACCTGTCTTTTGTATACATGTTATTTTAACTGGGGTAAGATAATATTTCATTGTACTTTTGATGTGCATTTTTCTGATGATCAAGGATGTTGAGCACCTTTCATATACCTATTTTCCACTTGTATGTCTTTTCAGAAATATCTACTCAGATCTTTTGCCCATTTTAAGTTGGATTATTAGACTTTTCCCCATAGAGTTGTTTGAGTTCCTTATATATTCCAATTTTTTAATTCCTTGTCAGAAGGGTAGCTTTCAAATATTTTCTCCCATTCTATGGGTTGTCTTTTCACTTTTTTGATTGTTTCCTTTGCTGTGCAGAAGCTTTTCAAATTGATGTGATCCCGTTTGTCCATTTTTGCCTTAGTTGCCTGTGCTTGTGGCATATTGCTCAAGAAGTCTTTGCCCAGCTAATTGTCCTGGAGAGTTTCTCCAATGTTTTCTTGTAGTAGTTTCATAGTCTGAGGTCTTAGATTTAAGTCTTTAATCCATTTTGATATGATTTTTGTATGTGGTAAGAGATAAGGGTGTAGTTTCATTCTTCTGCATGTGGACATCTAGTTTTCCCAGCACCATTTATTGAAAAGACTGTCCTTTCCCCAATATATGTTCTTGACATCTTTGTCAAAAATGAATTCACTGTAGATGTATGGATTTGTTTCTGGGTTCTCTGTCCTGTTCCATTGGTGTATGTGTCCATTTGTATGCCAGTACCATGCTGTTTTATTTGCTATAGCTTTATAGAAAATTTGAAGTCATGTAATGTAATTCCTCCAGTTTTGTTGTTTTTGTCCAGGGTGGCTTTGGCTACTCTGGGTCTTTTGTGTTTCTATATAAATTTTAGGATTGTTTTTTCTATTTCTGTAAAGAATGTCATTGGTATTTTGATAAGAATTGCATTGAATCTGAAGACTGCTTTAGGTATTATACACATTTTAATAATACTGATTCTTCCAATCCATGAACATGGAATATCTTTCTGTTTTTTGTGTCCTCTATAGCTTTTACTGCAGAGATCTCTCATTTCTTTAAGTTAACTCCTAGGCATTTTATTTTTAGCTATTGTAAATGGAATTACTTCTGTGATTTCTTTTTTGGATTGTTTGCTGTTGGCATATAGAAATTGTTTGCTGTTGGCAACAGAAATCTTTTTTGGATTGTTTGCTGTTGGCTACTGATTTTTGTATGTTGATTTTGTATCCTGCAACTGTACTGAATTTATTTGTTCTAATAGTTTTTATGTGTGTGGAGTCTTTAGGTTTTTCCAAATATAAGATCATATCACCTGCAAACAAGGATAATTTGACTTCTTCCTTTCCAAATTGGGTTGGAGTTCCATTTTATGTTATTTGTTTTTGAGGAATCTCCAAACAAATCTTGCTGCTTTTAAGATCCTTTCTTTATAATTGACCTTTGGGAACTTGATTAATAAATGCCTTGAGGTAGTCTTCTTTGGGTTAAATCTGCTTAGTGTTCTATAACTTTCTTATACTTGAATATTGATATCTTCCTCTAGGTTTGGAAAGTTCTCTGTTGAATAAACTTTCTACCCCATCTCTCTCTCTCTCTACCTCGTCTATAAAGCCAGTAACTCTTAGATTTGCCCTTTTGAGGCTATTTCTTAGATTCTGTAGTTATGCTTCATTCTTTTTTATTTCTTTTTCTTTTGTCTCCTCTGACTGTGTGTTTTCAAATAGCCTGTCTTCAAGTTTACTAATTTTTTTATTTTGCTTGATCAATTATGCTGGTAAAAGACTGACACATTCTTGATTATGTGAATTGCATTTTTCAACTCTGGGATTCCTGCTTGATTCTTTTTAATTATTTCAGTCTCTTTGTCAAATTTATCTGATAGGATTCTGAATTCCTTCTTTGTGTTATCTTGAATTTCACTGAGTTTCCTCAAAGGAGCTATTTTGGATTCTCTGTCTGAAAGGTCTCATGTCTCTGTCTCTCCAGGATTGGTCTCTTGCGTCTTATTTAGTTCATTTGGTGAGGTCATGTTTTTCTCCGTGGTCTTGATGCTTGTGGATTTTTTTTTTTTTTTTTTTTTTTATGTCTGTGCATTGAAAAGTTAGGTATTTATTGCAGTCTTCACAGTCTGGGCTTGTTTGTACCCATCCTTCTGGGGAAGTCTTCCTAGGTATTTGAAGGGACTTGGGTGTTGTGATCTAACTTTTTGGTTCCTGCAGCCATATCTTCATTAGGGGGCACCCCAAGCCCAGTAAGACTGCCTCTTATAGGCTCACAGAGGTACCACCTTGATGGTCTTGGATAAGATCCAGAAGAATTATCTGGTTTACCAGGAAGAAACTCTTGTTCTCTTCCCTTACTTTCTCCCAAACAAGTGGAGCTTCTCTCTATATACTGAGCTGCCTAGAGCTGGTGGAAGAGTGACACAAGCACTCCTGACCACTATCATTGGGACTGCACTGAGTCAGACCCAAGGCCTTCTGTAAAATTGCCTGGCTACTGCCTGTGTTTACTCAAAGCCCTGAGGCTCTACAATTAGCAGGTGGTGAAGCCAGCCAATAAGACTTATGTCCTTCCGTTCAGGGTGGCAAGGTCTCCCTACCCCTGGGTGGGGTGTCCAGAGATGCCATCTGGAAGCCAGGGACTGGAGTCAGAAACCTTAGGAATCTACCTCCTACTCTATTCTACTGTGGTTAAGCCAGCATCCAAACTACAATACAAAGTCCTTCCCACTTTTCCCTCCCCTTTTCACAAGCAGAGAAATCTCTCACCATAGCTACCACCATCTCAGGCCTGCAGCAAGTACTGCCTGGCTATGACCAATGTTTACTCAAAGCCCAAGAGCTCTTCAATCAGCTTGTGGTGAATGTTGTTAGGCTTGAGACTCTCATTTCAGGGCACTGGGCTCCCCTCTGGCCCAGGATAGGTCAAGAAATGCCATCTAAGACCCAAGGCCTGAAATTGGAGACGCTAAGTACCCACTTGGTGCTCTACCCCATTGCGGTCAAACCAAGCTGGCACCTAAGCTGCAAGACAACATCTCCTTTACTCTTCCCTCTCCTTTTCTGAAGCACAAGGAGTCTCCCCCTGTAGCCATCACAGCTGGGAATGTCCTAGGTCACACTGAGGCCAGCATGTCTCTGAGTCTCACCCAAGGCCCATGGTGAGTACCTTGGGTATTGCTCCTGATTTTTCAGGGCCCAAGGGCTCTTAAGTCAGCAGGTAACGAATTTTGCTAGGACTAGTTTCTTCCCTTCAAGGCAGAGGGTTTCCTTGTGGCTCAGGACAAGTCTAGAAATGTCGTCCAGGAGGTAGGGCCTGGAATAGGGGCCTCAGGACTCTACCTGGTTCCCTATCCTACTGTGGCTAAGCTGGTATCCAAGTCACAAGACAAAGTCCTCTTTATTCTCCCCTTACCTCTCCTCAAACAGAGGGAAGGAGTCTCTCCCAGAGCTGTGGACTGTGCTGCCTGGGGCTGGGGGAGGGGTGGCACAAGCACCCTCTTGGCTGCCCAAGCTGGCATCTTACTAGGTTGCTTGCCCCCCAAGTCTACTGTCTCTGAGCTCAGCACAGCACCAGGACTTGCCCAGGAATTGCAATCCTTGTGACCTGGACTGCCTTTCAAGTTTATTTAGAACCCCAGAGCACATGAGCCCACACTGTTGAGGCTTGCTGGCCCTCAGGTTCTAACTACGGAAATGGGAAAGTCCTCCTCTGGCTAGGGCTGGTCTGAATGCTCCCTCTATGGGTGCTGGCTGAGTTCTGCCTGGTATTGCTTTCCACTGTGACAGGACAGCACTGAGTTCCAATGCAAATCCCACAATCACTGTGCTCTCCCTCCCACCTCAAGTACTCAGATTCTGTCTCCATGCCTCATAGTTGCTGCTGGTCTATGGAGGAGGAGTAGCATCAACCATTCAAGACTGTCTTTCCTACCCTCTTCAGAGCCTCTTTCAGTGATATGAAGCTAAAGTTAGGGACTGTGATCACTCATCTGATTTTTGGTTGTCTGAAGGTTTTTTGCGTGAAGGTTGTTTAATTTGGTGTTTCTGTGGGGAGGATGATCAGTGAAGGCTTCTATTTGGCCATCCTGCTCCACCTCTACCCTATTTAGTACTATAAGTTATTCCCAGTGTATAGATGATGCCACTAAAACTAACAGAGGTTAATTCATTTGTACAAGGTCATCCAGCTGGTAAGTGGTAGAACTGAGATTCGAACCCAAGTTTAACTCCTTTTCACTTTTTGCCTTAATACATGATGCTTAGAGTGGCAGCGAATTTATATTCAACTGGTCAGTTTGTCAAATAGTTAGGGAATCATATAGAGAGGCTAGATCAGAATAGGCTTCTCATTGGTTTACTGTCAGTTGCAGACACAACAGTACCATCCTATTTAAACCTTCGGTAGAAAACCATTAGTTCTTAAATAGCTCCATGCATGCTGTCCAAGCTTTATAGCTTCATTCCGTGGGAGAGACTGGGGGAAGTGTGCTTAATCCATCTTACCTGGAACCAGAACTTATCACCATCAGTTCAAATCCCCTAAAGTACAAGTGGTTCTTTCAGTCAAGATTCTGGCAGGAAATGGTGGCACATTAAAACTCGGTAAAAGGCAGAGCACGCTTAAAGGACTTATAAACGTGTGAGGTATCTACTGAAATCTCAAAGGATAGAATCTATGGGCTAATGACAGCAGGGGTATTTCTCTTCAGAGGACTGAAGGGACAAGGAGACAGGGCAGTTTCCAGAACCTGGAGACACAGAGGCTGTTGTCTTCAGTTAAGGGATAAAAATAACCAGTGTTGACACCACAGGAGGATAACTAATCTGGCCCCCTCACCTCTTTCCTGATTTCCTACTGGCACTTTCAATAGACTGAACTCAACAGAAGCCAGAGAATACTTAGTGCAGGTAAGACTCCCAGAATATGGTACAGACAGAGGGCGGAGGAAAGGACTAGAGAAGCAAGTGGAAGATAATTCAGCTGAGTGGTGCCGCAATAAGCAAGCGAGAAGACAAAGTTAGATATAGTTTTTCCTTCGATTCACCCATTTATTTGTTTGACTATTATTTGTTGAAGGCATATGCTAGAGTTTATTATCTACACCATGGACCTAGGTTTAGTTTACTAATAAAAGATTAAAATTATTCCACTGAAATTAATAAAGATAGAGCAACTTCATTTTACCATTTGATCAGGTTGCCAAGTTTGATTCCCCTAGGAAATAAACACAAAAATATTGGAACAATTCTTCCAAAAAACTAATGTTCATTTGAATCACCTGGGGATCTTTTTAAAATGCAGATTTTGATAAAGTGATCTGGAGAGGGGCCTGAGACCATGCATTTCTAACAAGCTCCAGGTGCTGCCCATGGTTCAGGGATCACACTTTGAGTAGCAAGGCCATAAAGAACCTCCACTGGTCTCTTTGGTTTACCTTTGGTTCCACTCTACAACCAGCAGTATCATAATAAAATTTTAGTATATGTACTTAGAGATTTACTCACGTTTAAAAAAGATTTCAACTGAAGGGTTTGTGAGCTTTGCCATGCAGCTATGCTATGCCTAAAAGTAATCAATAAAGAGTATTTTTCTTAAATGAATCATGAAACTAGTATTTTAAATGGTGTTACGTAGGTACTCCACAATCCAGTGTCAGCTCCACAATTTCTATATATAGGAAGGTTTAGGGGCAGCAGTCCATCTCAGAGAGGGTCGGGGCTCCTTAAAGTTGTATTTTTCCAGTATGCATACTGATTTAACATGATTTTTACTTACCTGGTAAGCTTGGTTGGAGGACTTAAAGCCACTTGTCCCTAGTATGTTATTTTTATGAGTGGGTGGGAAGGAAAGTCTTCCCAAATAGCCTCTTGGCACTGCTACATCCACGATCTAGAGGAAATCAGGCAACAGATGAATACAACAAAAGTAAGTTGGGAAAAATTTTAGTACAAGTCACATACCTTTCGGAATGTCTCAAGGTCAAGCTAACTAGCATTTTTAGGAAAATATATTTCAAACTTTACAATAGTAACATTGCTAAAACGCAGAACCTAAGAAAAAATAAATTACATTTTAAATTCACTAATAGAGCTTTTTAAAAATCTTATGGTGAAGAGTTCTATAAAATGAATAAATACTTCCTTATATTATATATTCCTGGTAGGAATATAAATCAAATTTAGGAAATGATTATTCATATACTGGTTTGCCATACAGGTGGTCCCTGACTTAAATGTTAAACATGACTTTTCAACTTTCGTTTAGATGCATGCATTATAAACTTTTCTTAGAATTTGGAATTTTGATCTTCTACCAGCAACAATATGGACAGTACTCTCTCGCGATGCTGTGCAGTGCAGTGAACCTCAGCTCCCAGTCAGCCATTGCAATCATAGGGTAAAGAACTGCTATCCTGCAGGGCTCTGTGTGGCCAGATGATTTCCCCCCACTGTGGGCCAATGTCAGTGTTCTGAGGATGTTTAACGTAGGCTAGGCTAAGCCATGATGTTCGGCAGGTTAGGTATATTAAATGCATTTTTTGACATAGGATATTTTCAACTTACAATGAGTTTATGAGGATGTGACCCCATCTGAAGTCGAGGAGCATCTGTATATTGGTTTGCTTTAAAGAAAGGGGCACCATGATTCCTGTAAAACCTAGATGCCTAGGGAATGAGTAGGCTTTTGGTTTTCTGCTGCAGCATGATAAAAAAAAAAAAGAAAGAAAGAAAGAAAAAAGAAAAAGAAAAAAGCATGCTCAACAGAATAGGGAGCAGGTTAGTCACATCAGGGATTATTGTATTGTGTCCTTCAGCACAGCTTCATTTGTGCTGCAGTCTCCTTATGTTGCTAGAATGGAGGTGAACTTGTCCGTCCAGACTATCATTAGTTCATTTCACCATAAGTACTGATAAGAAACCTGTTCATAACCTGAATGTCCACTAAGTCAATGATGAGAGCGTGAAGAACACTCTAGGAAGAACAACAGTGGACTGTGGGTGGTGTCCACCCAGATCCCTTTCCTATCCTGCTGTTAACTAGTCCTCACTTCACCACTCTAAACCTCAGTTTCCTCACTTGTAAAATGAAAGGGAGAAAGAATAAGGTATTTCTTTCAAATGTACCCAAATCTGTGATTCCATGAAAAGATTTATGAGAAAATAGTCACTCAAATAGCAAATATTTTCTAAACAAACCTGAATTAAACATCTTCAATGGGTTCTTTTCACAGACGGGACATGAAAGCTTTTGGTGTGCACGTCTCATGTATTGAACCAGGATTGTTCAAAACAAACTTGGCAGATCCAGTAAAGGCAACTGAAAAAAAACTCGCCATTTGGGAGCAGCTGTCTCCAGACATCAAACAACAATATGGAGAAGGTTACATTGAAAAAAGTGAGTTTCTGGGCGGTGCCACTGTCCTCTGGAATTCTTTGTCCTGAACAGCATGAAGGAGATTCAAACACAGATGAAATAACAAGGTTCTGAGTAATACCCCAATAAGGATCTTAACCATGGATCAGGGATCACCTATTAATTTCAGTGTCATCTCTTGCTTCTGTTTATAAACATTTACTGAGCAATTACAAACTGCCAAGCTATCTGCTAAGTGTCTTATGAATTATATCATTTACTCCTCAAAAACTATTAGAGTAATGAGCAGAGGCTTGGGAAAGTGAAATGTCCTGCCCAAGATTACACAACACCTCCTAGTCATGCCTGGACCTGAGCCCAGGCAGGTGACTCCAGCCCACGGTCTTCACCTTTGCCATACCTCCTCTTTTCGTCAAGCACCAGCTGTACACTTAGCATTGTTTAAGGATTTATGGTGGTTACAAAAGATACAGAAGGTTCAGCCTCTGACCTTTAACTAGTTTACAATCTAGTTGACAACAAGAAGTAACCAAGTGAGAATGTAAAACAATGAAACAATGTAGCACACAATAAAATTGATCGTTTACTTCTTAGGTGTAATCTAACAGCCCAGAAATGGTGCTAGATGGTGTGGTTTCTAATTCCCCAGGGAATTCAGACCAGGAAAAGAGCATTGCTGGTTAAGAAACCCTAATGGGGCAGGTCAGGTTTGAATGAGACCCAAAGGACAGGAAATAATTACTTGGGTGTAAACTGTCTGGAGCAGGAACACATGGAGGAGGAGACGGAAGACACCAGGAGCCTTCCTGGTCAAGAGATTGAGTCAGAGATGAGAGAATAAGTCAGAGATTGAGTCAGTGATGGGACAATAATAATAAAGATGGCATAATGATGGCTAACAAATAGTAAATATTTACTATGTATTTGTCACCATTCTAAGTGCTTTACATGGACACTCATTTAAAATCCCCCCAAAAACTCTATTATCATCTTCATTTTATAGAAATAGAGGCATAGAGAAGTAACTTACCAAAATTGTACCACAAGTAAGTGGAAGAGCTAGATTTGGACCCAGGCAGCCTGACCCTGCCATTTATGCTTGGCTGTAGCACTATAATGTGAACAAGGCATTAAGGACTTTGGTCACACTCCTGTTATCAGGCCTTCCCTTCCACCACAAACTTCTTGGGTCGGTTAAAGTTTACTTGATATTCCTCAAATACTTACTGAGCTCCTGCTTTGAGTTGAGCAGGGTTCCACCTAACTATGTGTAGATGTGTAGTTCTATTCCTCCAAACTGTGCCCATGCCTCTTGATTAGTGGACTTGGTAAGACAGTCAACTGTGGCAAGGTTCATGGTCAGCAGTTTTCAAGGCAGAACCAAAAGCCAAGTCAGACCCCCCTGGAGAGGTTTTTAAAATGTCTAACTCCTCCAACCACCACTACCCCAGACACACACACACACACACACACACATACACACACACGCACACACACACAGAGGTACACACATTATCTATATATCAACTGAAATGTCTGGTCTTAAAGCGTCTTAGTGCTGACATGTCACTATAGGTTTAGAACCACTGCCATCAAATGCTCTACTTTTCAGTTCCTGACTCTGAAGGTTCTATGTAGGTTCCATCTAAGACTGAACTTAATACTTCATAAACAAAACCCCTCATTTAAAAGAGCTTTCTCTGTTTAATATTGACACCAATACTTTTTAAATGCCTTTAAATATATCACTGACTTCCATCTCCACTTATTTTTGGCTTTGTTCCTGGTTCTTGTGTTCTGTCTCAGAAATACCAAAAGCCACTGAGCTCAGTTTCAGACTGGTTGTTCTTATTAGAGTTTTCAAGTCAGGACTTGGAGATGAGCCAAAGGCACAGTTCCAAAGTAGATCACAAATTCAAGGTCATCTTTTCTTAATTTCCCGAGTTGGGATAGTAGGAGTTTAAAATAGCCACTAAGACTTATTAGGTGCTTTGAACAACTTGTGGCCAGTGGGACCTGAAGTTGAAAGAAAGATCTAACTTCATAGACTTTCCCTTGAGAAGACACAACTCAGGTATGTTTTAAAAGTATGTGAGAATCGTATACACAACTCAGGTATGTTTTAAAAGTATGTGAGAATCGTATGATAGCTCTGCTTTGAATTTGAGGGGGAAATCTCTGTGCCATTTTCCATAATGGCTGTACTAATTTACATTCTCACCAACAGTATACAAGAGTTCTTTTTTCTCCATGCCCTTGTCAATGCTTGTATCTTTTGTCTTTTGATAACAGCCATTCTAACAAATGTGAGGTGATATTTCATGTGGTTTTAATTTGCATTTCCGTGATGATTAGTGATGACAAACATTTTTTTCTTATACCTGTTGGCCATTTGTATCTTCTTTTGAGAAAAGTCTATTCAGATTCTCTTCCCATTTTTTAATCAGATTATTTCTTTTCTTGCTGTTGAGTTATTTGAGTTTCTTATATATTTTGCATATTAACTGTGTATAAGATATAAAGTTTGCAAATATTTTTTCCCATTCTATATGTTGTCTCTTAACTCTTTTAACTGTTTCCTTTGCTGTGCAGAATTTTTTAGTTGGATATAATCCCACTTATCTAGTTTTGCTTTTGTTTAGTTTTGTGCTTTGGGGGTCATGTCCAAAGAAATCATTGCCCAGACTAATGTCAAAAAGTATTTCCTTTATGTTTTCTTCTAGTAGTTTTTGTTTGTTTGTTTGTTTGTTTTCAGTAGAGATGAGGTCTCACTATGGTGCCCAGGATGGTCTTGAACTCCCTGGGATCAGGTGATCTTCCCACCTCAGCCTCCAAAACTGCTGTAATTACAGGTGTGAGCCACCATGCCAGGCCTCTTTTAGCAGTTTTATAATTTCAGGTCTTATGTTTAAGTCTTCAATCCATTTTGAGTTGATTTTTTTTATATGGTGTAATATTCAGTTTCATGCTTCTGCATGTAGATATACTGTTTTCCCAATACCATGTATTCAAAAGACTAGGGTTCTAAACCACCACTAATCCCTTGGAAAAAACCTGCCTCTCTAAAGGTACCTTCGCTCATTATTCAAACATTTCATTTGCATGAGAACTGGGATCCTTGTAGCTTTCTGAGTCAGTACATTCGGGATGATTCACTCTTTATTTACAGATTATAGAAGCCTGTGGTATACAAGTGCGCACTCACATCCACACATGCATGCACATACATGCACAAGCACATGTGCAACCCACATTTTCTCTAGACACATAATCCCCTAAAATAAATTAGAAATCAAACATACAACTTTCTAGGCTTAGGGGCCTCGTGGGCTTTATGAAGTATCATTTGCTCATTGCTCTAAAGCACTGGCTCTCAAAGTTTGATCCCTGGACCAGCAGCATCAGCATCATCTTGAAATTTGTTAGAAATGCACATTCTTGGGCCCCACCTCATACCTCAGTCAGAAACTCTGGAGGTGGAACCCAGAAACCTGAGTTTTACTGAGCTCTCTAGAAGATTCTGCTGCCCACCCAATCTCGAGAGCCGCCGGTCTAAAGAAAGCACTGTAGTATCCTTTTCTGAGGAATAGATAGTAAATCCTCAAAATGAGCTTCCATTATAACAGACAATTCAGAAAAAATCCCCTTGTATCCATCCTCCCCTTTGCACCCTAGACTTCCACTCTGCTTTCCCCTTCTTCCAAAGAGTAAATGTGCTTTTGTCTCTTTTTAGGTCTAGACAAACTGAAAGGCAATAAATCCTATGCGAACATGGACCTCTCTCCGGTGGTAGAGTGCATGGACCACGCTCTAACAAGTCTCTTCCCTAAGACTCATTATGCTGCTGGAAAAGATGCCAAAATTTTCTGGATACCTCTGTCTCACATGCCAGCAGTTTTGCAAGACTTTTTGTTGTTGAAACGGAAAACAGAGCTGGCTAATCCCAAGGCAGTGTGACTCAGCCAACCACGGGTGCCTGCTCCAGGCTATGAGATTGGCCGATTTCAAGAGCACGTCTCCTTTTCAACCCCATTCTTTATCTGCTCCAACCTGGACTCATTTAGATCCTACTTATTTGGATTACAAAAGGGAGTCCCACCATTGTTGGTGGTATCCTAGGGTCCCTGCTCAAGTTTTCTTTGAAAAGGAGGGCTGGAATGGTACATCACACAGGCAGGTCCTGCCCTGTGTTTAGGCTTTGCCTGCTTGGTATGATGTAAGGGAAATTGAAAGACTTGCCCATTCCAAATGATCTTCACCGTGTCCTACCCTGTGCTTATGGTCCCCAGCATTTAGAATAACTTGTGAATGTTAAGTATCGTCTCTTATCTAAATATTAAAAGATAAATCATACATTTTCATGAGTGGATAGACATGTTTTGTTACCTTGCTGAGGATGACTCTGAAGGACTGAAGCTCAGTTCTGATAAGCTTTGAAAAGGACAGGAAAAGGAAGAGGGATCAAGCATTGTGTGACAGTGGTATAAGCTAAGAGCAGCAGTAAAACATGAGATAGAACTGCAAATAGAAGGAAAGAAAAAGATAGGAAAAGGAATAAGAGGACTGCAAAAAAGAATACATACCTAAATATGTATATATGAAGAGAGACTCCCCAACACTCAGACGAGCCTTCCCAGAGAGAGCTATGGAGGATGAACATCCTATTCAAGGCCACTAAGAACATTGATGCACACAGTTTTCTGGTGGAAAGATGTAATGACATAGTAACTAATCATTCCAAAAGAAGAAAAATGTCACATTTTTCTTCTGGTTAGTTTATTCTGATGATTGTAAAAGTAACAAGACCCAGACCAGGTGGCACAACTTACACCTGAGATGGCTGGAAATCCTGTATTTGAGGTGTCTTTGAAGCCCCATGAAGAAATAGAGCTAAATAAAAAGACTCTCTTTAGCCTACAGTTACAGTGGGATTAGATCTGCGTCTTGTTTGTATTCATGTTTCTACACTGAATTGACCCTGGGCCCACACCCCATCCAAAAGAAAGAGTTCTCTAAACAGACGTTTCCCGATTCCAGCAGCCAATACTGCTCGCAAACGTTTGTAGAATATTTATAAGAAGTCTTCAGTGGCAGAATGCAACATTTTTTGCATAATAATACAGTGTAAAGAGTCAGAGAAATTAGCTAATGTACATGTGCAAGTGTGCACATGTGCGCGCACACACACACATGCATATACACACACGCTTAACATATTGCGAAGAAAGTCCACCTATAATCCCAGCAGGTCAAGGCAGAAGGATCGCTTGAGCCCAGGAGTTCAAAACCAGCTTGGGCAATATAGTGAGATCTTGTCTCTACAAAAACTAAAACGTTAGCTTGGCATGGTAGCATACATCCGTAGTCCCAGTTACTTGGGAGGCTGAGGCAGGAGGATCACTTGAGCCAGGAGGTTGAGGCTGCATTGAGCTGTGATCATGCCACTGCACTCTAGTCTGGAAGACAGAGCAAGACCTTGTCTCAAAAAGAAAGAAAAAAGAAAAAATATTTAATATCTGCTGCTTGAAACCATGTCCATTTGAAGGTATTAGTAATTCTACTCGTTTTTAATCACCTTTCTAGAAATATCTGCTTATCAGGTAATTTTCTGCTTTCAAGTTTACAACATATTGGTGACTGAAAAATCAAATTACAAATGGTGTCAATCCACTTGTATATACATTTTGTAATTTTGAAGAAGTATATACTCACCCTTTTTGCATCAAAATGAAAAAAAAAATCACAGCAAGAATGAGATGGAAGAATTCTGGGGCAAAGTTAGCTAACCTGCCTGCCTGTGAGGTCATCCCCATCTTGGACCTAGCCCCAGAGACAGCTCACTTGTAGATCTCTGGTTTCTCCTTGTTACAGTTAACCACCCCACAGTCCATCCTTGGAGGTAAAGTTCACCAATGTTGTTTACTGGGAACCCCCTTGCCTTGAATTCACACCTTGGCTTCATTTCACTGCTTTAGAATTCTTTTTTTTTTTTTTTTTTTGAGACGGAGTCTCGCTGTGTCGCCCAGGCTGGAGTGCAGTGGCCGGATCTCAGCTCACTGCAAGCTCTGCCTCCCGGGTTTTTACGCCATTCTCCTGCCTCAGCCTCCCGAGTAGCCGGGACTACAGGCGCCCGCCACCTCGCCCGGCTAGTTTTTTGTATTTTTTAGTAGAGACGGGGTTTCACCGTGTTAGCCAGGATGGTCTCGAACTCCTGACCTCGCGATCCGCCCGTCTCGGCCTCCCAAAGTGCTGGGATTACAGGCTTGAGCCACCGCGCCCGGCCTAGAATTCTTGACAAGCTGCTCCCTGACTTTCCAGACCTCCCAGGGCTGCCAAGATACTTTGAATCTGAAGGAACTTTCTTTGCCAAACTTCTAACAATTTCAGTCATATTCCTGGGCCTACCTAACTGTGTTCTTTCTTTTGTTTTGCCTAGACCTGAGTTCTTTGTTCATTCCTTCTAGTAGCTACAATTTGATAACTCCCTGTTTCATCCAACCAAAAAAGTCTCTCCTTAAATGTCATCAGGCGTGATATTATTCCAAAATAATACCAAATATATTCACCTAAGCAATTTTTAAAGGTGTTTAAAATACACGAGAAGGTGGGGTGTTGGGGGCATAGAGGCGTAAGTCTCTATAGAGGCACAAGACCCGTGTGGTAGGGAGCAATGGAGGGATGAGGATATCAGACGGTCACTATGTCAGGCATCTTGGGCATGGAGTTCCTAGACTTCTCTCCGTCTTACCATAATCACTTCTAATTCTCTGTTCTTTTGGGGGAAATACCTATCAAAGTTTTATCTGTAAATATTTGGGGAAACATATTTTGACGATGATGGACATTCTTCTAAGTACTGGCCTGTAATAAGGAACATGATGGATGTGAGGCCTTCCTCCATAGAGCCTTTTGGAAATAATCCAAGGCTAAGGCCAATACTCAGGAAGCCTTAGAGGACCTTCTCCAGGAATGCACGGCCAAGATGAACAGAGATGTTGTCCTCCACCACATCTAGCTTGAAGGATTCTTCCTCACTTAGTTTGGAGAGACCAAGAGAACCTCCCAAACCCTTCCTCTGATCTGATCCAAAAATCCAGCTGTGTCCTTCATCTGGGCAGCCACAATATATTCAAATCTGGAGTTTCATCTTCCCCACCCCACAGACATTTTCCCAGTCCAGCACCAACTACTGTCAATTTAATCTCCATAGGGATCTGGAGTCTGAATACCTCTCTTCATCTCCAGTGCGATCACCTGTTCAAGCTACCGTCTCTTGTTTCTACTACAGCATATCCACCTTGTGCACCATCAGTGATTTCTCCTCATTGCAGTCAGAATTGCTCAAAATTAATATCTAATCATTCTGCTCCTTCTGTTGTTGCTTTCTTAAAATCTTCAACGTGTTCTCGTTGCACTTTGGCTAAAGACTAAAATGCTTTTGTGAACCCTGCTGCCCCCATACTCCTCATTAGCCTCATTTTATAGCACTATTCTCTACACCTGGCTACCTCAGCACCTTTCCCATGCTTCTCCCTGGAAAGTTCCATCTTACCTGGTTTTCTAGTTTCTTTGTCCTACAGATCTCAACCACGTCCTCAGGGAAGCCCACACAATTTCAAATTCTGACCACTACCTCTTTATTCAGTTAGGTTCCCATCTTGTACACTCTCACTGTGCCCTGTAATTTTCTTCAGGAATCTCATCACAGTCTGTAATTGTATATGCATATGGTTAGTTAATACAGGTCTCTTGTATCATATCATAAGCTCATGAAATCAGGAATAATGATGCTTTGCTTAATAAAGATGCTTTGCTTAATAAGTATCCCCTTACCTCGGACATCGCTGGCATACAGATCAATGTTCAATAAATATTTGTTGAATGAACACAAAAATTAGTCTATATTAGCCTTTCTAACTAAGGGTCAATTTAGTACTCAAGATCAAGCTGGTCAGGTGCAGTGGCTCACAACTATAATCCCAATACTTTGGGCGGGGGGCCAGTACGGGAGGATCATTTCCAGAGCAGCCTGGACAACAAAAGGAGGCCCCATCTCTACAAAAACAAATTTAAAAACTAAAAATTAGTCAGGCATGTTGGCATGTGCCTGTAGTCCTAGCTACTCGGGAGTCTGAGGCAAGAGGATGGCTTGAGCCCAGGAGTTTGAGTCTGCAATGAGCTATGATTGCACCACTATAGTCCAACCTGGGCAACAAAGCAAAACTCTGTCTCTAAAACAATTAAAAATAAGTAAGTTTTCACAAAAAGATCAAGCCTGCTGATCCCATTAGTTGTGCTGTCAGTGTGTCAGTTCAGTCAAAGTCTCATAACTTCCTTGAGCCTTTCAGGTCTTCCTGAAGGCTCCCAGCTCTGGCTCTGCTCTCAGCCTCCCCTGATACTGAGCAGTGTTACTGTAGTAATTTCCCACCACCTATTGCAAAGGAGCCCGCCTCCATGCCAAGCCATCCTGGGCCCAGTAGGCACAGAGCAAAAAGATCATCAGGGATCATTGAGTCCATTTCTCTGCTTACAGGCAGGACATGTCTAAGCCATCCAGCCTGAAGAGAATCTCTTCTAGTTAAAATCTCTCCAGAAACTCTATAACTTCTGTTATCTTAGGGTAGACCGATACTTAATGACCAGCATTTCACCCTGACCAATAGTTAATGAGAAAAATTTCCAGGAAACTTATTTAACAAATGATTAATTTTGGCTGTTTTGCACATTATTAGTCCCAGTAGTTCTCAAGAACACAAGAGATCACAGTCCCATCAATGTGGAGGAAATAGCTAAACATTCTCAAAATGAAAAACATTTTTAAATTCATGACAACTCAATCTAAGCCACAGTTTATAAGGACATAGCTGACCAGGAGTTTTGTGAGTCTTTGCAGGTTGAAATGTAAGATAATTTGATGTTCCTAATGCTAAAATTCTTCCTCAACTCTGCAATTTATTTTTTAAAAAGAAAATATGAGTAATTTCCATCCTAGTAGATGAGGTACTAATACAGACAGAGCTTTAGTACAGATTCTGGTTTAGTAGCGTTTCCAAGCATCTTTCTTTTTTCTCCTTCTGTTTTCTTTCTTGCATATAACACCTGCTCAAGCAGGAACAAGATCATTGTTCTTGCCTGATTAGTCCCTAGAAATAGCAATCCAGCCTAGAATGGTTCAGGTGAGGGCAATAGAGCGTTCTGTCTTTCTACAACCAACAACTCTCCTGAAGTGTTCCATTTTACTTCCTTTTGAGAAACTGGAAACAGAAAGGATTCTGCTATGAATACATAGTGTATGTTCTGGGCAAAAACCATCTATCCCCAAATGTAGGTAAAATATTTACTTACAGTGTTCTGGGTCTGCTTTTTCCTCCTAGGTATGGCAACCGTAACTTGAGTATAATGCCACCCAATTAATGTTGATGCCTGAATTATGAACCAGGTAATCCAAACAACCTGGCTTGCCATGGGCATAATAGGATAAATAGTCATAATGATTGCTTAATACTTAAGTATAGGTCATATTTTTAATACACTTTACTGTCTATTACATGAATGATTTCACGTAACCCTAATCATATCTCACTTATGTGTGTTTGTTAGAGATGGAGAAGTGAAATCACAGAGAGACGAGCAACTTGCTCAAGGTTACACTGCTAGTGAATGTGGGCCAGGGTTCAAGCCCAGGCAGCTTGATCTTGGAGCCTGTGCTCAGAACCACCATGATATATTATTAAAAAGGATTTGAGGCCAGGCACGGTGGCTTACGCCTGTAATCCCAGCACTTTGGGAAGCCGGGGCAGGTGGATCACCTGAGGTCAGGAGTTTGAGGCCAGCCTGGCCAACATGGCAAACTCTGTCCTTACCAAAAGTACAAAAATTAGCCAGGCATGGTGGCAGGCATCTAAAAAAAGAATTTGAGTCTTAGACAGTATTTCCCTAAACTTTGATTCTGGTTCAACAAAAACCAAGACTTATTAAATCAATCTAGCATTAGTCTTACCTGGCCAATAATCAATTATGCATAAAGAGTGATGCATAATTTTGGGCAATATACGAAGATATACCCTTTTTAGTTTTCCTATATTCTATTTTCAAAATTTTCCCACTCATTTTATGAAATAATAAAGGCACTTAAACATCATTCCCTAGATCCTTAAAGTTTTCTAACTAGATATCTGGATTTTCTTTCTTTCTTTTTTTCTTTTTTGATCTTCTTTCTCTTTTTGTTGTTATGGATTTTGTCCATTTGTTGTTGTTGTTAGTTGTTTCAGGAATTTATGTGCAATCACTTTTTGCTAATTTCAATAAAAGCCTTACTTAGACCAACTGTTCTGACCCAAGGTCAACACTTCCCATCTTCCAGTTTTCAGGATGAGACAAAAGAAAAAGAGCAGAAGTCTGGGGTCCCACAAACACTATGTTGCCAGATGGCTGTATTTCTTTCAACAAATAGTGGGACAAACTATGCTGGTCCTTGTGGCTAGGGCCAGCCCTGGGAACACTAATGAGAGAAATGAGGGGACCTTAGCTGGAATGAGGTCAGGACCTCCTGGCACTACCACACTGCAATTAAAAAAAAAAAAAATTCCAGTAAGTGGCTGGACTTTCTCATTTGGCTGGAAGAGGTCATATAGCTCATAATCTGTCTCACAGAGACACTTCCACTAAGAACACTCGCAAGATGACAAGTTTCTGCTCCAATACCACGAAAGAATGGGAGGTCACCACCTTCTAATTACCCTGTTGATTATTAGCTTTAGTTACTAGAACATTCTTTATAATTTTTCACCCAAAATTTCTCAGTGTGGATGAGGGGAGAAATGGCTATTGTTTCTGCTGTCATCATGATGATAATGATTCAGATTCACTGAGCCTTTAAAATGAGCCAGAATCTACCCAGAATGCTATCTATGCACTTTCTCATGAAGTCTTTACAACTTTTACACAACAGGTGCATTTATTGTCCCATTTTACAAATGAAGATTCTAAAATTCAAGATTATTTCATCTCTAGTAATCTAAGATTTCTAAATTCCCTCTTGATAAAATGCTCGTTCCCAAAAATAAATATACAAGAAAGCACAATTAGACAATGGATTTTAAAAGCCAAAATTATTCATTAAAGTTCTTTCTGAACTCTGGAGCCACTGTAAATGAGAAACTCTAAAGCTCTGGATGCTAAAAGCAAAAGTCAAGCCTCCTGGCCAGTCGTTCCCAAGCACTTTCCCCATGCCTTCTTCAGACCTTGAGAGAAATGATGGACAGTGTGTGCAGGCTCTTCCCATGTTCCTTCCACTCTCTCCAACCCCTGCTGCAAACACCCTTTTAAGAAACTAGGCTTTTTTCATGAACAGAAATACATACAGTTACCTTCATGCTTTTCAAATGTCAATGCTCATTCTGAATGAAATAAACAAGTGTTCTGGTCAGAAAACCCTCCAAGCACTCAAATGTTCTTTGGACCCCCTCCCAGTTGGCCATTCTTTCACCTCCAAGGTGGAATGGAATCTGATCTCAGTTCTGTCCCTGCAAGGAGAATTTTTATCACTGATTTAGATGAAAACAAAGGCAAGGTTTTGTTTATTTACCAGGGGAATACATGAGAGGACAGAATCTGGGTCTAAAATGCTGCTGTGAGTTCTAACCAGGGGCTAACAGGATGAAATGATACAGGGAAAGGTGCAAGGCTCTGTTTTGCTTCCAAAAAAGCAAACATGGGATTCAAAACCACATTGTGAAAATAATTGAGATATTTTATGTAAAAATCAGTTCAAAATGAATCAATGATGTGATATGACGATGTGACATAACTACTCCCCCCTTACCTCCAAAAGGAAAAAAAGGAAATCATGCTTTGATGTCTTCTTAAGTTTTAAATTTACAACATATAGAGTAAGGTTGGTAATGGCTATGTCTACACCCAGCTGCTCAGGGCTCTGGTAAAACTTGCCTTCACTGTTGGGAACCCTACACTTACAGAGCAACAGACACTTTGGAGTGGGCAGCAGGGGAGCAGATTATCTGAAGTCCAGGTTAGCTGAAGGAGATGGGGGGCTTGTTTGCTTGGAAGAGACTGAGGGAAGACAGTACAGCCCACTTAAAGGGGACTCCCTGAAAACAGGAATTAAACACATATCAGAGAGCACAGAGTGGCAGAGCCAGGGTCATGGGTGGAAGTTACATAGAGTCAAGTTCAGCACCATAGAGGGGATTTTTGTACCACTAGGAGTTTGATCGAAGGGCAGCTGCCATTGGCAGGCAAGCGCAGGAAGGACCACTCTTGGAATGGGGATGCCGGAGAAGGGAATCAAGCAATATGGGGTTGCACTTGCTGACTCGGATGACATTTGAGGATTCTGTGACTGGACAAGGGCTTTGTCCAAATATGGTACATACCAGCATAAAGAGGCCTAAGCCTTTCTAATCACTAAAACCTTGGGATGCAACAAGCCAAATGTCTCTTGCCCCAGTTTTCATGAGGCCTGAAATTTCATTTCTTCAAGACTTGAAAGAAGCGCCTTAGCTTCTGATGAGGAGAAAGGAGGCGGCTGCTGAAAGGAGAGGGAATATACATCAAGATGAACTAAAGCTAAATTTCAGATCTTGCCCAGAAGTAGCCCCCAAGATTAGCACAGGGAAAAGGAGGCTGGAAGCATTCTTGGGGCAACCTGCAACCTGGGCATCCATAGCTAGTTTAGTTGTGTGTGTATGCAGTTGTCAGAAACATGTGCTGACTTCTTAAAACAGGTGTTATCAATGGATCCAGTATAAATTGAACAAACAAAACTACGGAAAGAATATACAGTGAAATCTTAGTCTTCCTCTTCCCAGGCCTCTGGTCCCTAGCTAGTACTTTCTCCTGTGTCCTTCCTGAGACGTGTATATATAGGCAATGTATATATAACCTTTTCACATACTTTTTATACAAATGGTAGCAGAGCTAGACTCCACATTTTCTCTACCTTGCTCTATAATGTTCACATTTTAATGAACAAAAGACTAGGAATCCTAAAAAATAATGTTCACAGTCATCATTTTCAAATCTTGCCCTCCTTAGGCAATAGACGGCTATGACTCCATCAGTTTTACTTCTTCAGTGCCTGACTTAACCAACATATTGTCAACTGAGTAACAAACACAGAGGCTCTCTAAAAGAAAATGATGTTTATTTGGGAGTAGGGCATTGCAATGGGAATGCATGTGCCATAGTAAACTATGAGTGCATTCAGGGAGGTAAAAAAAAAAAAAAAAAAAAAAAAAAAAGACAAAGAGTTTTAAAAGAAAAAATAAGGATACATAATTATTTTGAAATGATTACCCTTGGCTACAAAGATCAATAACAAGGGTGGTGCCAGTCTGAGGTTGGGCAGACAGTTCCTGGGCAGTGTCCTTGCAGAAGTACTTTTTGTGTAAGGTCGTGATGGCCTTTGTGCAAGGTTGTGGTTTTTGCAGAATCTTTTATGATAGACTTTTTCAAAATCAGGTCATGCAAACATGAGAACTCTCTCTTCACAGCCTTCATAGCTCACTTGTGAGGGGTTTTTTGTTTGTTTGTTTGTTTTTTAACACAAGTGACTCCATTTTGGTCGTGACAACTTCACAACATGAAGTCATTAAATATCGATGCTGTTATTCCTTCATTAATGACATCTTGAAGTTAATATTCCCTATACTCTTGTTTCCTAGTTTATTGCAGCAATTACATTTACCCTGGATAAAATAAGAAAGAAGATAATTGTATTGACTGTAAGCAATTCTTAAGAGTGTAATGCCATTTATCAACAATAGCATTTACGAGTGGAATCACCAATCCATTAATAAGTCATTCTGAAGGTAAGTTACTCCTCTAAGTGAAGTTAATTGATTTCAGGCAACTAGTTAGAAAATATGACCTTCCCTTTCGTGATCTAATTCCTGAAGAGTGTTTGATTCACTAAGAGTCAGTTCCATGACACTAACAGTCAAGGCTTCGAAAAGTAACACATTGATTGAAACTTTCCTTTTATTTATTTCTTAAGCCTGTTCTTTCTGTTCTTTAAATGAGTACCAGAGATCCACTTACTTGACTATTGGCAAAAAGTAGCAAGTGAGGCACTAACAAAGTTGCCCTGTCTGATTCTAAAACCTAAGCCTCCTTGACAGTTCGCTGTTAAGTAAACCACTTCCCTGCTGTGGGGAAATGGAGTCATCACACTGATTATTACCTTGAAATGACAGGGGAGCTGTTATGGGTTGAAATATATCCCCCCAGCAAAAAAATATATGTTGGAGTCCTAACCCCCACTACCTCAGAATGTGACCTTATTTGGAGACAGGGTCTTTACAGAGATAATCAAGTTAAAATGAGGTCATTAGTGTGGACCCTAATCCAATATGACAGACGCCCCTATAAAAAGGGAAATTTGGACGCAGACACATAGGGGGAAGATAATGTGAAGAGACGCATGAGAAGACAGCCATCCACAAGCCAAGGACAGAGGCCTGGAACAGATCCTCCCCTCACAGCCCTCAAAGGAACCAACCCTGCCAACACCTTGATTTCTGACTTCTAGCTTCCAGGAGTGTGAGACAACATATTTCTGTTGCTTGAGCCCCACAGTGTGTGGTCCTTCATTATGGAGCCATGCAATGATGTGGCTGCGGCATTGGCTTGGCAGCATCATGGAGTAAAACACTCCTCAGGAGTTCATCTAGCCCATCTTCTTGTCTCTGAGTATCTTTCCTGGATGAGTACCTTTAAAAAGTGGTGAGAAATCTGTCTAGAAGCGTTTCATAGGTGGTCAAGAACAGAGACTCTTGGGTGAAGCTCCTGGACCCATCTCTACTCTTAGCATTGGCTTGACCATTGGCAGACTACTTAATTTCTCTTAGTTTTCTCATCTGTATAATAGGGGTAGGTGTACCTTGGACAGTCACAAGAATTAAACAGGTAAATGCATGTCAAATATAGCATAGTGCTTTTAATGTGTTGTAGCTATTAGTATTATTCATTTGGTTGGCACTTTTTCAAATTAGCTTAGGTTCATGGCAGAGCCTAGCTATAAGTTGGCCCCCACTTTGATCTGTTATTTGAATGGATTGGCCAAGATCAAAGACAAGGACAAGAGCACTCTGACTTTTGTTCTTCCCTATTGTATAAGTTAGGTGCAACAAGAAGAGATCCTTAGTAGAACACTCAGAATGATGAAAGAGAGGAGATCCGAGACTTGTGGGGAAAACAACCGCACTGAACATCCATTCATCACCATTTTCTCAGCACCCACTGTGGAGAGTCCTACCCGTGGCTACAGAGGAATGGCCCAAGATGGAAAACTGGCCTGGCAATGCCTTCAGCTACCAGAAGGATGTTACTATACGTAGTGGCAGAGTTGCAAGGCCCTTCAGATCACCAACCGTCCTCCTAATTTCAAAGAAATTACCAGCAGGTAATTTCAAAGAAAAGGGAATAGAGGCCCTGAAAGGTGGGGAGACTTAAATAATACTGCGACAGATTCAGGACAGAGCAAGAGTTGGATAAGAAGAAATGGGCTTCCTCTATTGCGGGAAAGATAAGAGCATTCAGTTACACAGCAGGAAAGCTGACCCCAGAGACTGACCAGAATAGAGAACTAAGAGCATGACACTCTCAGCCCTGTAAAGTTGTAGAAATAAGATGATAATGATGATGATAATGGTTATTACCAAATGTTGAGCAACTATTCAGTAACAGCACAAATTGTGTGTTCATCGGCTAACTGTTAATTAAACGGTGTTAACTGTTTTGCATGCGTGGTTACCTCATTTAATCTTTCCACAACACCTTGCAAGATGGCTATGAAGAAGAGCAGAGCTCAGATAGGATATGCAACTTATCCAGCATCTCAGAGCTTAAGGGATACCAGTTGGGACCACAGACCTCTACTTCAGACAGATTCCTGCAGGCAGCCACCAGCAACAGATGCTGCTAAGGGCCCTTCTGGTTCTGTGGTTGTATGTTTTTAGAATATCCAAGTCACAGCCATGAGAAGTTTTATCTTTCATCAGTGAAGTCAATTCACTTGGTAATATAGAGTTTTGAACTACGAAAACTATTATTATCAAAAATAATTACCACAGTCACTTTGGAGAAAGAACAGGTTCACATACCAAATCTTTGGTGAATTTGGGTCTGATATTTTCTATTTTCTTTTCTTTTTTTTTTTTAAATTTATTTATTATTATTATACTTTAAGTTGTAGGGTACATGTGCATAACGTGCAGGTTTGTTACATATGTATACTTGTGCCTTGTTGGTGTGCTGCACCCATCAACTCGTCATTTACATCAGGTATAACTCCCAATGCAATCCCTCCCCCCTCCCCCCTCCCCATGATAGGCCCCGGTGTGTGATGTTCCCCTTCCTGAGTCCAAGTGATCTCATTGTTCAGTTCCCACCTATGAGTGAGAACATGCGGTGTTTGGTTTTCTGTTCTTGTGATAGTTTGCTAAGAATGATAGTTTCCAGCTGCATCCATGTCCCTACAAAGGACACAAACTCACCTTTTTTTATGGCTGCATAGTATTCCATGGTGTATATGTGCCACATTTTCTTAATCCAATCTGTCACTGATGGACATTTGGGTTGATTCCAAGTATTTTTTTATTTTCTAGAGACAGGGTCTCATTATGTTGCTCAGGCTGGTCTCTAACTCCTGGGCTTAAGTGATCCTGCCACCTTGGCTCACAGGTAGCTGGGACTATAGGTATGCACCACCATGCCCGACTTGGATCTGGCATTGATTGTTTCTGTGTTACCATAAACTTGCAGAAATCCTTGCTTTTCCACAAGGTAATGACAGCAGCACTTCCCCCTTGCACTTTTCTAGCACAGTGTAATGAAATGCAATAGAAACCACAGGAAATACTGTGGTCAGGTTTTGAATCTGAGCTACCACCCTCAACCCGAACACTGTGACAAAGGTACTGTGAATTTTTTTAAAAAAAGAGGGCGACATAGTAAGGAGGTCCTGGTCTTTTTTTAGTGTAAAATCAGCCTGGGCATGATAAGAAACACCACTGGAGGAAGACTGCGGTACCTGACTCATGGCTGTTGGTTACCAATGCCTCCACTTAAACCCAAACTAAGAAAAAACCAGGGGGACCTTACCTAGGAGATCCTCTCAGCTCCCAGAAGCAGTCTGATGGAAAAGGGATGTGATAGGAGGCCTGCCCTTGTGAGAACTGGCATTTCCTACGCTTGGCATTTTATTTGACTCCAAGTTAGGTGACAAGCAGACCTTAAGTGCCTTCTGTTTTCAGAGACAAGTAGAGATTGCATAAGATCTCCACATCTCATCCCTGGATGGTTAAAGTACTGATTGCTCTCTCATTTCAGCAGGAAGTGAAGTAAGACCACCTGCACTTCTGTAAATTGCCAAGGAAGCTTGCAAAAGATACACTATGAACCCAAAATAAGTTCATACAGAAAGGAAATGTGAATGAATAACAGTAGAAAGATATATGGTTTGTTGGATACATTTTATGTAGATATGTGCTATATGCATCATCTAATATGATCTTCTCAATGACCTTATGTGGTAAGTGCCATGATGATGCCTCATTTTACAGATGGAAAAAATAGAGATGTGAGAGAGGTAAGTGTTGTGCACAAGGACACAGACATGCATATGTACACAGGGGACTAAACTAGGACTCAGCTGTCTGTCTTGTCAGACACTTGTGGGCATCTCCATCACCCCATCTCTTCCCCCACACACAAGGCGACTTTTCAAAATAACCTATTCACGTGTTCTAATTCACTTCCCTTTCTTGTAAGCATTTAAGTTTTCAGTAAAAGTTAAAAAGTCTGTCAACGATTTTCTTTTTTTGGATAATCCCACATTTACCTGTGCTACCTACAGTACCAAGAATCCCTCTTTTCTCCTTCCATAGTAAAAATAGAAGACAGAAGAGTATTTTCTAATTAATCCCAACTCTTCTGCGATAGAAAAGTGGCCCCAAAGAAATTGAAAGGAAAATAAAATTGAAAGTTAGAAGGTTTTGAGATTTGATAGGAACACGTTTTGATATTACATTGGAGTGGGTCACTGGGAAAACTGATCCATGACTTTTTAGTGAAGCTAGAAGCAAGACATGGCTTGTCCTGGTCTGGAGGTTCTGTGCCAGCCACCCCAGGGAAGGTGGACCCTTATTAGTGGATCACCTCACTCGGCCTGATTGGCAGCCCAGGTTCCAAGGCTACAGCCTAACAGTTTCCCGTAATTGTCAAAGAGCAAATGGCCACATCTAAGCTGGAAATGGTTGCACGAGATATTTTAGGGTAAACCTTAAGATTACTTTGAAAAATCAATTAAAACATCCAAAAACACACACACACACACACAAACCCTCTCTATACTATATTTTTTATAGACAGAAATGGCATATTCATGAACACAGCCCATGGAAGCAGTTTCAGATTTGGGATGAGAGACAGCCAACAGGCAGAGAGGTCTAACAAACATTTGCTGAGAGTGGCAGGCACTTCCGAGGTTGTCTTTACTCTCACAGGATTCTCCTCATCACCCTGAAATAACACTTATTCCTGCCACCATTTTGAAATTGTCGCCATCAGAAAGGTTAAGTGCTTAGTCCAGGGTCACGCTACTGGTTAATGGCTAAGTTAGGAGTTGAACCCTAGTCTCTCTAACTCCCAAATCCGACCTCTTTCCACTGTGTGAGCTTGGTCTCTGAATACTCGGTGGGTAAAGAAGTCCTGGACACGGTTCACTCTTCCTCCCAGTGGTTGTGGTCTGGATGCAGCTTCCAGGAGACTGCACAAGCTGCTCCCGGAAGCGGACTCCCTCCCAATTTCCACCCCTCCCCGCAACACCCCGGCCCAGGGAATGAGTGAAAATCAGTTGCTATTCCTCTTCTTATTCCCGCACCTGGGCTCGATTTGTTGCCAGGATTAGAGCACGCAAGCTCAGTGCTCTCAGTTGGACACTAGGGGGCGCCCGAGGCTCACAAAATCCCTGGGATCCCAGTGAGCGTCCCGCAGCCCCTGTTTGGTCATGTTAATAGGAAAGGAATAAACATGGTCCGTCCTCTAAGAAGTTTCACTTACATGGACCAAAATCTACCATGGTTTGAAAGAAACCTGGTTAAATTACTGGGACTATCCAGTAGGCAAGCTGTTTTAGACAACCTAAAGCCAACATACTTTTAGTTCAGTACTATGAGAATACTGAACGTATACAAGGACAGGTCCCCATCGTCTGATGGAAAACCGCCATCCTCGCAGCCCAGCCATTGCTAACGTCTAGGATAACCCGGAGTAACCAGAACACAGTTGATCAATGATAAACGAAATAAAAAGCCAAGTGATCAAAAATACTCCAAGGTATACAAGAAAAATAGCCCCCATATCCAAAGCACTGCTCATCTCCCGCACCTCAGCATTTGTTCACCTTTGTGGAGAGGGAACAGGCATGGGTGAAGTTGGCCACTTGGAGAAGCTGTTGTTTGTTGCACCCAGGAAGCCCAGAGAGCAGCAGAAAGAAGGGGCCGCGTGCTCTCATTTGGTGAAGCCTGGGACAGAGGCCCCAGGTGCCCGCCTCTGCGCTGAGGCCTTTCAAAGCTGTGCTCTTGGCAACAGCCTTTGAAATAACTGGGTGCTGGCAACACAGGCTTGGCATTAATATGCAAATAAGAATACTCCAGGCTCCCACTTCATGCTTTTGGATCGTTTAAAAAATCTAGCCGCTTACCATGACTAACATAAAATAAAGGGGGAAGAAAAAGTGGTACGACCTTCGCTTGGTTTCTCCCACCGACCTCCTTGTGCTGGAGCCAAAGAACTTTTCAAACCAGAGAGGGGGCTGGGGTCTCAACGAGGAGCGGGGACCGCTAAGGGCTAAGGATATTTTCACCTCCCCTCTCTAACAAAAGCTTTGGGATGAATAATAGGCACTACTCAGCTCCGTCAATCAACCTCAGTTGCTCTATTTTCACTGCTACTGAGATGTATAAAAAGCTAAAGTTTGCTACAAAGCCCCCATCGAGGCATTCAGGAAATCCCGGGGAGGCTTACTGCGGGGATGACTGCGAGCTTGCCAGGCGGCGATTGTGCCTCCTTCCTGCCGCTCTGCCTTCCGTGCCTCTTCCTTTGTTTGTCTGCTCCCCTGAGATGGGCCTGCAAGGAGACGCCCCAGAGGCAAGCACATATCTATAATAAGATGTGACAGCGAGTTTGGGGAATTTGCTGGCTATACATCATTATAAAAACGAATTCTGCATCATTACCCGTTGCTTTTCTGAGACACGAACGTGAGTGGTAAGGCTCTCCTATCCCTAGCGCTCTGAGGACAAGGGCAAGCACAGAGCAGGTGTTGACTGGCCAGGCTGCTGGCAAAGTGCCCTGCCAGTGGGAGAGGGACAATCTCCAATACAACCTGAATCAGCTGTCAAACTAAGCCTACTACAAACAGCTGAATGGTGAAGAAACAAACAACACTTGTTGAAGTCCTTAGAAGATGAATTACACCTGTTTCAACATTCCTGGCACCCTCTCAGAGGAATCAGAGTTCATGGGCATTTCTTTGCCTCGGTATCCTCAGACAGCAGGGGACTTCAAGCTTTTGCTGTAGAGATAGTGCCATGAGATGAAGAGCTGGAAACAGAGGAGAGACTATATTTTAACTGATAGCACTGAACCAGGAAGAGGTAGCTTTGCATCAAATGCAATGGGATGACCACACTAACGTGGATTTAAAAGAAATCCTCCCAGGTTCCACCTCTGCAGGCTGGTAAACAATGACCTCCATGTCGCCAGTCCACATTCACTCACCCGCACTCTCCATCTCCCAGCCCTTTATTCTCCTGCTTCTGATCTCTGGCCTTGCCCTTAGTAGAAGACACAAACATGCACCTGCTGCTTCTGTGGACGCTACCCCTTGATGGGGTTCAGGACATGCTACATCATGTCAATATGGCATCTTATGAGCACAGGGGTTCACACCTGTAATCCCAGCACTTTGGGAGGCCAAGGTGGGAGGATCACGTGAGCCCCAGAATTTGAGACTAGCCTCAGCAACAGAATGAGACCCTGTCTCTAGAAAAAAAAATTAAAAATCAGCCAGGCATGGGGGCATGCACCTATAGTCCCAGTTACTTGGGAGGCTGAGGCAAGAGGATCCCTTGAGCCCAGGAGTATGAGGCTGCAGGGAGGCCCAGGGACCAAAGGTGACCTTCCCAGGGACACAGTACCAGAGCAATACTGGAGCAGCAAGGTCTTCAGCCCCATGGGCCAAGGCTGTTTCCTGATTGAGCAGATGAGCCCATGGGTTAACTACCCTTGGCCTTTGTCCTTTCTCCCTGTTCTTGCAGATGAGCTGAGTCATCTCAGTGCCTCGGCTCCTTCACTGAACAGGTACTACAACCCCGGAGAAGTAGTGTTATCGGCATCCCATTTTATAGAGGAAGGAACTGAGGCATAAAACAGTCTGTCCAAGATCACACTGTGAATAAGAGGCAGAGGACTGAATAAGGAGGCTTCAGTGCAGAGTCACGTCTCTGCAACGTGCTCCACGCTGCTTCTGGGCCATCTCTGCGATTCAAGGCATGACACAATGGGAAGAGCCCCATACTAAGGCATAGGAAACCTAAGTCTTAGTCCCAGTTGGCCAGAGATTAGTGATGTGATCTCACCAAGTTGCCTGTCTTTGTATTTCTTAAATGAGAGATGGAATTAGATCAGTGGTTTTAACTGTTTCATATAAGACCCATTTTTGTCAATTCCATAGGGTACCCACACTGTGAAAACTATCATTTGTCAAAAGAATTGCATTTATTGAGTAATAATTACTTTGTTTTCCTTTTTTTCATGTGATTGTAAGTAGTTTATTTTGTTAGGAGTCAGATCTTATTTTCCCACAAGTTAACATAAGTTCATGAATTACATGCAACCAAAAGTCCTTGCCATTAACCCATGCAGCTTTGTAATTGGCTTTTTTTTTTTACTTTTAAGTTCAAGGGTACATGTGCAGGTTTTTTACATAGGTAAACCTGTGTCATGGGGGTTTGTTGTATGGATTATTGCATTTGTTTTCCATCTTTAACTAAGTCAAACGAGAGGTATCAGTTTCAGCAAGGTCCTTTCTAACTCCTTTTTCTAGATTCTACTCTCTGTTTTCTGCATCACATGATTGATTACTTTTCTTTCTTCATCCTAGCCATCATATCTTTTCTAATAAGTCTACCTGTTTACTTGGTTTTGTCTAACTAGACCTCTAGAAAGTCAACTTCTATATGGGCCAGGAATTCACCTGCCTATCCATCTCTGTATCGTCAGGGTCTAGCATCAAGTATGTCTTAATTTGTTGAACTAAAGATTAAACTGGCTGACTGGTATTGATGAGCCTGTTCGCTCCTGCTATTAAATGGTAAACACATCATTTCAATCTGGCTTTTTCAAGTATTGAAAATAACTTGAAGAACTCCAGTTCTGCTTTTTAAGTCTGGACACTCCATGTTGGAAATGACCAGATGGAATGACCTCTAGGCTCTCATCTGTTTCTGAAATTTCATGGTCCAGTGGTTTCTTTTGCAAAGCTGACTGGGGAGATTCTGTGAAGACTGGGCGCTAGATAGCGTTCTTCCCCACAGAAGCAGTTCATAGGGAGTTGAGGATTCTCAGGTGCCATCTGGCTCCAGACACGGTGATACTTAACTGCACTCACAATGCAGAGACTTCTAGGCAGCAAAACTTCTCTCCCTTGCTGGTAAAAAGTCAACTTCCTGTGCCATTGCTAACCTACACCCTTTCTACTCAGTTAATATACAGATTATAGAAGTGTATGATTTTCTTTTCACCCTCTCATTCAGAGAAAGATGCTTGGATATGTCCCTTTATGAAGTTAAACATTAGTTTTGTAAGACTTCGCAAATGTTCTGGAAAGCTATGCATGTAGCTGTAAAGATGAGAGGAAGGCAGGATGGGGCAAAAACAAGGGCTGAATTGTGGTGCAATTGCTGCGGAGGCCTCAACCAATCCCATAGGACACTCTGAAGCTGGGAATGATCCTTCCGAGTTGTCCCAAACTGACAGGAAGATCAAGCCATTGACTCACCACAACAGCCTGGCCTTGGCCCTGATCGTCCCTGTAACCTCAAGTGAAGCAGAGTCCTGGCTGAGGGCAAGTCCATCGAGGAGCACAGCTGTGAACTCTCCGCTGCTGGGAGATGGGAACACAGGCCCTGGAGAGGAATCCAGAAAGAGCATCGTGGTATGTCTCTAAATTTCATCTGTTGCTGCTATCATGTTCTAGCATGCTTGATTTGTGAGAATTGAACAGAACAATTTGCTGAGCCAGGACTGTGTTGCATTTAGCAAAAGATGAATTAAACTACAAATAAAAATGACCTGGCCCTCCATGAGCCAGGTTTTCTAACAGAGCAACCACTCCAAAAAGTAAGCACTAGAGGAGTGAAAAGTCCCTCAGAATTTCCAACTGTTGGAAGAACTGGAACAAGGTCAGAAAGGAGTAGGTGATGGCACAGGTAGCTGGGGTCTAGAAGACAGTGAAGACATGATACTTACAAGATGGACAGAGACGGTAATCGGGCCTCCAAGAACAATTGATGAAAACTGAATATACAGCCTTAAAATAAAATGTGGACCTAAATACCCAGAAGCACCCACTCTGAAAGATTTTTAACAAAAATTAATATGAATGGAATTAAGAGTTCTAATGGAGTGGTAGACCAAGAGCCGTATCAGTGCTAGCAAAATGGCAGAATTCATATAGCATCAAAGTGGTTCTGCTGGTGTGAGTTGACTGAAGGATACAAAATAAATTTTAAAAATCAGAGATACAAAGTTGTTCTGCAAGAGCTTTAGCACCTAATGATGTCTAAAGAAAATATGAAACCCCCTCAGTCACCTGAAGGACACTGTTATAGCAGTTAATCAAAAAGTAAAACCACGGGACCTTCACCTCTTCCCTCATTCAATTGAAGCAGTCTTCATTTTCCACAGTAGTAAATTTTCTAGGTACATCTTATAGACCTGAAAGTACTGAAAAGAAAGTTTCCATTCAAAGGAAATTTATCTTAAGATACTAGAAATGATACTAATTTTTTGTCCATTTGAAATATATAAGTTGTGCTATAACAAATCATCATGTCAAGTGTAACCACTGTCCACGTAGTTGAACTTCTGGGATCAAGAAAATATATTTAAATTGATTCCCGTCATAACTGATGGGACACATCTAACTCAACTGTAAAAGGACACATCACACAATCACCTTGCTGCTGATAACATGGCCTGGGGTCTCTGCCTTCTCCCACTGCCCCCGCTCCTTCCCCCTGCAACAGCCCTCCAGCCTGGGGCGTGGCTTGTTAGAGTAGACGTGATGATATAGGGTTGCAGCCTGTGGAACTACTGCTGGGTATGCGGGGTACTTTGCCTGCATCCCTGGTTTTTTCATTTAAGCCTTAAATGATGCCTCTTCTAAGCCATCCTCTTGTCCCCACACTCCTCCATTCCCACCCTTGGCCAAAGCATAGATTGTAACCCCTCCACTTCCCTCTGAGATTGGCCTATGGTGAGGACAGGGTTATCTCCGTATCTTCTCTCTCCCACTTTATCCAGGGGTGCTGTTTTTTCTTCCCCCTCCTCAAGTCCCTTTTTGCACTGTCACCACCCAATACTTTCCATGACATTTCCTTGCTTTGGCCAGAAGCCAGGTAAAGTTGGAACAAGTCTCTTACCTGCCTTGTTTAGTTTTGGAACTGCATTTATTCACTTGCCACCAGCCTGGGAAGTAAATATTAGGTCCTCAGCTCTGCCACCCTCTGCTATCATCATCAGCTGATGAGTTTTTTTGGCTCAGATTTTGATAAGAAAAGAACAGTCAACCAGGGTTACTCAGACCTGCCAGCTCTCAGTCTTTGGTGGCTAAACTTGGAGAAAGGCCTCATGAAGACACTTGTAAGCACACATGATCCCTCTGAATTGCTTTCTTTTCCTTTAATTTCTTCTTCAACTTTTAAAGATTGTAGAAGTTTTAAACAGGGCTCTCATCTGGACATCCTTTCAATCCACTGGAGTCTAGTGTGGAATCTGGCAGCTGGAACATAAAGAACCTTGAATTAAGCACATCCTTTGGTTTTGGTAGTGCTGTGTCTCAAGATCCTCAGCAGGGATTAGGAAAGAACTCAGTGTGCACAGCAGAACCTGGAAATTGGTGGGCTTGACTTCCTGGCAAAGTGCTGCATTTTTCCACTTTCTGTTCAGGACCACTAAACGCTGAAATGTGGATGCCTACCAAAATAAAAGAAATTCATTGTGTACTGAAATAAAACAAAGAGCCCCACAGGAAGGTTTCCTAACATTCCTCTCTCTCTGTCTCCTCCCATCAGTTACCTTCTTTCTTTTTCTTGTCCTCTTCTCTGTTAGTTTTATTCTTAAGCTCGGCTGTCAGAGGCAGCCTTTAACGGATGTGTGATTGGGCCTTTCAGGCCCCCTAGAGAAGAAGGCTGAGGGGACAGGGAGGGATGAGGCTTGGATGATAAGTGAGGAAAGGAAGAGGGGAACTTAGAGGGATGGAGGGATGGGAAGGAGGGGAAGTCCTCTTTTTGAGTCAATAGAGTCAGAATCCTTTTGCTGACCAGAAACACACATGTGATGGCTGTTTTAAGTGGAAGGAAATGATCCAGTCTTCTGAGGATACAGAATTTAAAGCTGAGCGACGTGGTACCCTAAGTTCTGTATTGCAGAAAAGGAGGCATTCTGATCTTGCAGATGAAAGGGGCATTTCTCTGATATCAAACGTTAGCACAAGAAATGTGTCCTGGGTTATTTCCATTTGTCTTTACAGACCAGTGAGTCACCTGAAGACTTAAACTTACGTTCAATGCTAGAAAGGTCAGGGGTTGTTGAAATTGTGCTGGCCCTGACTCCATGAGCTTGCTTTTCAGACCTTATAGGAAACTTGCCCACCCCCCGTTAGATGGTCTCTACTTACTTCTTCAACTCATTGACTAGTGAGCATTGCATGTCTCATGCTGAAATGCAAAGTGGAATTTATTTGTTTTCTTTTTTTTGTGTGTGTAAAATATACCAATTATTTAGATTCCAGGGAATAGCCATTGAAGAAATCTATTGTAAATGTTTTATTTCAAGACAGACTTATTTTTGCAATTGTTACCAGATGGAAGGTCTTGACTGTGAGTTGTCCGGGTTCTTAGCACATTGAACAAAGAACTGAACAAAACGCACAAAGCAACAAAAGAACGAAGTAACAAAAGCACAGATTTATTAAAGCAAAAGTACTTTCCACAGAGTAGGAGCCTGTAGGAGCTCTTGTAGGAGCGGGCTCCAGCAAGTGGTTCAAGAACTCCCCCACCCATTAGGATTTTTATTAAGATATGTATTAATTTTTATTAAGCTTGGTAATGCCCCTAGGTGCCCTTTAGAGGCCTCCAGTTGGTCACACCGAAGGATTGGCCTGTGACCAATCAGTGGCTGAAGTGGAGACTTGGCTCATGGTCAATTAGAGGCTGAAGTGGAAACTTCTGTCTTGTTATCACAGGAGCTAGGATGCATGCTGCATGCTGCTTAATGCTGCCTAGAAGTGGCTACACCTGCTGTTCTTTTGCTTATGCCTTAACCCTTGGTTAGCCTAATTCCCAATTCTCTTGCCTCACAACGACTCACTCCTTGACAATTACCTTTCAAGGAGGCATGAGAAAACCTCTAATTAGATCCATGGAGGCTGTGGTCATAAAGAAAGCCCCCAATTCACACACAACCCATGAGTCTCAGCCTTCCTGCCCATCTTCACCCTTCCCTCAGCTTGGGGGAGATCTAGGATCCCTTGAGAAACTATAAATGAAGAAGACAAAGAGGAATAAGTTAAGGAAATCAAGAACAAGTTGGGACCACTAAGCCCACCTTTTTGACCCCATCTGTGTTGGGGGTTGGGAGTTGTGGAGCTCTGGCTCCCAGGTGATCAGGCCTTGTGGTAAGGACAAGGGCTCCAACATTGCAGAGAGCCTGGCATGGAGTCCTAGTCTTATAACTTAACCTGCCACGTTCTTGGGGTATGTTATTTAATCTCTTGGCACCTAAGTTATTTTACTGAATAAAATGGAGATATGACAGTACTAGCTCTGAAGCTTAGTATGAGAACTAAAGGAAATAACGTATTCAAATGCAAGCTCCACAAGATTAGAGACATTTATTTCATTTGCACTATAACCCCTAATGCCCACACCAGTATTCTTGGTGCTCAAATATTTGTTGAGTGAGTGATATAGGTAAACCACTTAGCATAGAGCCGGAGCACAACCCATGCTCACAGCAACATAATGTTTTGCCAGAGATGCTTGCTGCACTCTGCTTCTAACCCAATCCGACATCCACCAACAGTTCTTGTATTTGGCTCTCTCATGCAGATTTGTGCAGGGGAACTGTGAGATTATGGTGGTGGTTAGAGACTTAAGGTTGGTGCTTGGAGCCTACTGAGGAGTGGGCCCAGCATGGGTGGGGTGCCAAGCTGATGAATTTCACACAGCAGGGATCCTGGAATGTTTGAGGAGAGGCCGCTGGGTGCTGGTAAAGGGGTCCACTGGGGAGCTGGCAGGAAGCCGAAGATCCAGCATGCTTGGTTTGTTTCAGGAACTTTCCCAGGACTGGCCCAAGACCCAGGAAAGGAGGACGTTTTCTTTTTCTTTTTTCTGTATTCTTTTCCCTCCTGATTGTCTGACTTTCTGTTGCCAAACCTCAGAACCTAGCCTCATACAATGAATTCTACAGCTGGGCCACATTTTGGATTGGATGGGCTCTTGTTAGCTGGAGAGAGATCTGAACTATAAGTTGACACATTGTTTCTATGAGAAATTCATTCTTAATGCCAAACAGATGATTAATGGCCCAGGTCTCAGAATGAAATCCATTCTGTCCTCTGTCCTGGAATCCAGACAAATCAGGGCTTGTCTTGGTGTATGTGTGGGAGGGGCACTAGGGAGTTCTGTCTGCATAATAAAGACCTCATAGGACCCCCAAAGAAGAGTCAAGGTAGACTATGAGACAGACAGCCCCAATGCAAAAAATTCTTAAACAGACTGGAGGGGTGCAAAGGAAGGCCAAGGATACATTAGCTCCACAACACTGCAAAAAGTTTTCTAGCAGGGGAAGAGCTCTACTGAAGAGTGTGTGTGTATGCACTGGCTTGTCTGAAGACACTCTATTGAGAGCAGCCCTCTAAGTATTGTTCAGATTCCCTCCCAGGAAGCTCTTAAGGAATCCAGTGGCATGGTCCCAGGGAAAGAAGGATACGAAACCAGCAGAAAAGGCTGAGGAAAGATGTGTAGCACTAGTTAAACCCAGAGAGGGAAGTCCCCTTTCAGTCATCTCGTCAAAGATTTACCATGCTAGTGGAAGGGTTCTCTCACCTCACCAAGAGCAGCAACTTTGACATGTCAGTATTGGGGATGGGGAGAAGACTGACCATTCAGCAGCCAAGGACTGACCTGGTCACCCAAGGGGAGGAGCCCACAAGTAGTGAGCCAGGACTATGGGTGCCCACAGCCTCCTCACTGCCAGGAGGACCCAGAATGCCCACCCCACCAATACCACCTGAATGCAACACTCTTAGCTTGTATGATTTGGGAGAACTGCAGCTATTCTTATAAAAACACTTCTAGAGAGGGGCTTCAAGATGGCTGACTAGAAGCATTTCATACCCACCTCCTGCACTTAGAAGAACCAAAATAGTATATAGACAGTCACACTTCAAATACATTATCCCAGAGAGAATGATAGAATTCAACAGATAAGTGACAGGAAACATCAAAAGCAGGGAAAAAGAAGGGAGAGAGGCAGCCTGCCTGGCCAGGGCAAGTAAGATGAATGTGCGTTCCCCCACTGCCAACCCAGGCTGTAGTCACTGAAGATGACTACACCGTCTTCAGTGGCAGTGCCTTAGCATGGATGCTGCCATTCCTCACCTGAGCACTCCACCTAGGACTTGAGGATCACCCTGGCTCTCACCTTTGGGAGGTCTGAGCACAAGCTCAGCCAATGTGGCTTCGCCCATCCCCAACTCCAGGATAGAGCAAACAGCCCAGGGTTCTGGGGATTGCCCAACCCAACCCACCACCTTGAGAACCTGAACACTCCTCCCAGGGACGTGAGGTTGGACCTAAACTCCTGGCACTACCACCTCAGCTGGTGCTGACCAGCAAAGGCCATCTGCAGGCCTGGAGACTGGCCTGCCCAGTCCGTTGGAGCCACCACCAACATCAATGCATACTGCCTGTGACCCAGAGAATCACCTTACTTCTGCTACTGCTATCACCTATGCCATGTCAGCTGTCCGATGTGCCTGAGAACCCACCCACTCACCTGGTCCATCATTGCCACTACTGGCATCGAAGCAAGCCACTTGGAAACCTAAGAATTGACCCACCAGTAACCATGAACACAGACACCATTGTATACCACCTTGGGCCAAAAAATATAGGCATACTCAGCCCACCACTGCCACCACTGTGGCCTGAATATTGGCACACTTGGCATGCTAGTCCCCAACACAACTTCACCACAGCCTCCAGTAATAACCACACCCTAACTCACTACAGAAAGCACAGATACTCCCATGCTGTTTACAGTCCAAGAAATCATACAGAGACTACCCTACTGCATGCACTCAGAATCAAAGCCACAGTATCCTACCCAACCAACACCATAGATATAACTTCAGAAAAAGTCGTCCCCTGCAAAAGTAAATTCAAAAATGAGACGAAACAACTGTTACACCAACCATTACATCAGATATCAACATAAGGACCCAGGAAACATGAAAAAGCAAGAAAACATGACACCTCCAGAGGAACACAATAATCCTCTAGCAATAGATTTTAATCAAAAAGAAATTTTTGAAATTCCTGATAAATAATTTTAAACATTGATTTAAAGAAGCTCAGTGAGATACAAGAGAATTCTGAAAAACAATATTAAAAAAATCAGAAAACAATTCAGGATATGAATGAGAAATTTAACAAAGAAATAGATATTTTTTGAACCAAATAGAAATTCTGGAAGTAAAAAATTCATTGAAGGAAATACAAAAGCTCTCGATACATTTGAAAGCTTCAACAGTATACTAGATCAGGCAGAAGAAAGAATCTCATTATCTCAGAATCCCTTTTGAAATAATCCAGTTAGGCAAAAAAAAAAAAAAAATTAAAAGAATTAACAAAGTCTTTGTGACATTTGGGACAACATAAAGCAATTGAATATTTGCATTATTGGTATCCTCAAGGGCAAAGTGACAAAGGATTAGAAAACCTATTTAATGAATAGATGAAAACTTCTCAAGTCTAGCGAGAGATTTGGTCATTCAGATACAGCAGACTCAGTAATCCCCAAAAAGACACAATGCAAAATGGTCTTCTCAATGGCACATTATACTCAGTCTGTTTAGTGTCAAAGGTAAAGAGTGAATCTTAAATACAGCAAGAGAAAACCATCTAGCAACCTATAAAAGAACCCTCAGCAGACTAACAGCAGATATCTCAGCAGAAACCTAACAGGCCAGAAGAGAATGGGATGGCATACCCAAAGTGCTGAAAGAAAAAAACAAAACAAAACAAAAACCTGCCAGCCAAGGATATAATTTCCAGCAAAATTGCACTTCATAAATGAAGAAGAAATAAAGTCTTTCCCACACAAGCAAATGCTGAGAGAATTTATTTACCACTAGACTGAACTGGGCCTACAAGAAATACTCAAGGGAGTTCTAAATCTGGAGTGAAAAAAACAACATTTACCATCATGGAAACACACAAACATATAAAACTCACTGGTAAAGTAATCACATGAAGGAGGAAGAAAAAGGACTCAAATCGTACCACTACGGAAATTCACCAGACCACAATGACAATCAACATGAGAAAAAGTAAAGAACAAAGAATATTTACAACAACCAGAAAACAACTAACAATATGACAGGAATGAACAGAGCTTCACATATCAATAATAATTTTGAACATAAACAAATTAAATTAAATTCTGAAAATATAACGGCTGAATGGATTAAAAAACATGATCCAACTCACCATACCAGTAAAGACACATATAGACTGAAAGTAAAGGGATGGAAAGACATATTCCATGCAAACAGAAATCAAAAGCAAGCAGGAGTAGTTATATCAGATAAAACAGACCTTAAGTCGAGAACAGTAAAAAACTGAAACAAAAATAAAAAACATAGGAGGTCATTATATGTTGATAAAGGGATCAATCCAGCAAGAGGGCATAACAATTCTAAATAGATATGCAGCCAGCACTGGAGCACCCAGATTCATGAAGCAAATATTACTAGATATAAAGAGATAGAGTGCAGTACAATAATAGTGGGGGATTTCAACACCCCACTCTCAGTATTAAACAGATCATTTAGACAGAAAGTCAACAAAGAAGCATTAAATGTGAACTGGACTTTAGACCAAATGGATCTAACAGACATTTACAGAACATTCTATTCAATAATTTCAGAATATACTACAATCTTTTCATCAATATGTGGAACATTCTTCAGCATAGACCATATGTTACTCTACAAAACAAGTATCAACAAATTCTGAAAAATCAAAATTATATCAAGTATCTTCTCAGAGTGCAATGGAGTAAAACTAGAAATCAATACCAAGAGGAATTTTGGAAACTATACAAATACATGGGAATTAAATAACATGCTCCTGAATGACAATCAGGTAAATAAAGAAATTAAGAAGGAAATAAAAACATTTCTTGAAACACATGAAAACGGAAACACAACATACCGAAATCTGTGGGACACAGCAAAAGCAGTGTTAAAAGAGAAGTTTATAGCATTAAATGCCTATATCGAAAAGGTAAAAAAATTACAAACTAACAACCTAACAATGCACCTAAAGGAATTAGAAAAGGAAGAATAAACCAAACCCCAAATGAACAGAAGAAAATAAATAATAAAGATCAGAACAGAACTAAATGAAATAGAGGTTTAAAGAAATACAAATCATTAACAAAACAAAAGTTGCTCTTCAAAAAATATAAACAAAATGAATAAACCACTGGCAAGACTAACCAAGAAAAGACCCAAATACACAAAATCAGAAATGAAAAAGAAGACATTACAACTGATACCATAGAAATACAAAAGATCGTCAGAAATTATTATGAACAACTATATGCTGACAAATTGGAAAATCTAGGAAATAGATAAGTTCCTGGAAACATGCTATCTACCCAGATTGAATCAGGAAGAAACAGAAAACCTGAGCAGACCAATAAAAAGTAGCAAGATTGAATCCATAATAAAAAGTCTCCCAACAAAGAAAAGTCCAGGACTGGATAGATTCACAGCTGAATTCTACCCAAGGTACAAAGAACTAATACCAATCCCTCTGAAATGATTCCAAAAAAGAGGGAACGCTCCCTAATTCATTCTATAAGGCCAGCATTACCCTGATCCCCAAACCAGACAAGGACATAATAAAAAAAAGAAAACCACAGACCAATACCCCTGATGAACACAGATGCAGAAATCCTCAACAAAACACTAGCAAACTGAATCCAATACTATGTTAAAAAGATAATACACCAAGATCGAGTGGGATTTACACTAGGGATGCAAGGATGGTTCAACACTTGAAAATCGATAAACATGATACATCACTTTAACATAATGAAGAACAAAACCATATGATCATCTCAATAGATGCAAAAAAAAAAAAGGTTGGATAAAATTCAACATCCCTTCAGAATGAAGACTCTCAACAAACTAGGAATACCTCAAAATAATAAAAAACATATATCATAAATCCACAGATAACATTGTGCTGAATGGAAAAAAGTTGAAAGAATTTTCTGTAAGAACCGAAACAAGATAAGTATGCCCACTTTTAACCAATTCAGCATAGTACTGGAAGTCTTAGCCAGAGCAATCTGGCAAGAGAAAGAAATAAAAGGCATCCAAATTGTAAAAGAGGAAGTCAAATTGTCCATCTTGTATCCAGAAGAATCTAAAGACTCCACCAAAAAACTCCTAGGTTTGATAAATGAATTTAGCCAAGTAGCAGGATAGAAAATTAATGTACAAAAATCAGTAGCATTTCTATATACCAATAATGAGCTAGCTGAGAAAAAAAAAAAAATCAAGACGGCAATAGCTACAAAAAAAAAAAAAAAAAAAAAAAAAAAAAAAAAAAAAAAGGACCTAGGAATAAATTTAACCAAGGAGGTGAAAGAGCTCTACAAGAAAAACTACAAAACACTGATGAAAGAAGTTGAAGAGGACACAAACAAATGAAAAAATATTCCCTGCCTATGGATTGGAAGAATTAATATTGTTAAAATGACTATATTGTCCAAAGCAATCTGCAGAATCAGCACAATCCCCATCAAAATACCAACACCATTCTTCACAGAATTAGAAAAAAACCTTCACAAATGGAACCAAATGGAACCAAAAAGAAGAGCTCGAATAGCCAAGACAATCCTGAGCAAAAAGAACAAAGTTGGAGGCATTACACTACCTGACTACAAAGGTACAGTAACCAAAATAGCACATTGGTATAAAAATAGACACCTAGACCAATAGAATGGAATAGAGAACCCAAAAATAAAGCCACATATTTAACAGCCAATTGATCTTTGACAAAGCTAACAAGAACCTACACAGGGGAAAGGACACCCTCTTCAATAAATGGTGCTGGGAAAATTGGTAGCTGCATGCAGAAGAAAAAAATTGGACCCTTATCGTTCACCATATACAAAAATCAACTGAAAATGGATTAAACGCTTAAAAGTAAGACCCAAAATTATAAAAATACTAGAAAAAATACCTAGGGGAAACTCTCCTGGACTTTCTTATAGGCAAAGAATTTATGACTAAGACCTCAAAAGAACAGGCAACAAAACCAAAAATAGACAAATGGGACTATAATAAACTAAAAAGATTCTGCACAGCAAAGGAAACAATCAACAAAATGAAGAGACCACCTGTTAAATGGAAGAAAATTTTTGCAAACTATTCACTTGACAGGGGACTCATATCCAGAATATATACAACAAACTCAAACAACTCCTCAGGATCCTTGGAAGAATCCGGGAAAGGTATATTTATTTCAGCGGTGGCTCAGTTCCCTGTGCTGTGATGTGAATATGCACTTCCATCTTCTCAACCTTTTCCGATTTCTATGCACAGGAATATTTACTGCCCTTCCTATCACCTTCAAATGACAGTAAAGCAAGACCAAACTTTTTATCATCTGCTCTTCAGCCTCATCATAGACAAGATATGTGTGAATCCTTTCTAAGGCCCAGACACAATCTTGTTCACCTCCGTAACCTCCTCCAGTAAAAAAGAAAGATCAGCCATTTCTATTTCGAATCATCATTTTCAACCAAGGCTCTTCATTAAATCACCCAAGGAACTTTTTTAAACACACAAATGGCTGTTCCATTTTCCCCTTCCTTCATAAATTATGATAATCATGGCTTCCATCAATTGAGGGTATATTTTATGCTAGGTGTCGGGTTACACTCTATATACACTTCCATATTGGGGTCTCACAACCGAGCCCCTTATTTTATAGAGGCAGCAGCTGCGGCTCAGAGAGATTAACAGTGGGAAGACGGTCCACAGCCTACGCTTAAAGGAGCTGGCTGGGAAATCGTCCTCTTGAACAAATTACTGTTAGGGGAACACTAGTTATTAGAGAAACAGGAATATGCACTCCCTGCTCTGCCTTAGCCATGGACAGCATTCAAGGACTGGCTATACTGGTGGTTACCTGGGACTCTGATATCTACTCATTTCTGGAGAGTTGTTTCCTATAACTTATCCCAGACTATCATGGACACAAACAAAATGAATGCAGAGGCTTGATTTCCAATCAAATTGCTCTGGATTCAGTTCCGGGAAGGAGTGGTACAGAACTGGTATGACTAAGAGCACTCAAAGCCTCAAGCTTTTTACACAGCAAAATACAACTGATTCATGACCGGGGCTTATGAAGCACACAGAAAACATCTGATAAAATACACATTTATTAGAAATTTTTCAGCAGCATTATTTCCAGTTGTTTATCTAATCAAAGTACATTTCCAAGTAATTACAATCAGTACTCAAAATATGAGCAACAAATATTTTGAGAACTCTGGAATAAAATAATCAGTAGTATATGTTTCATTCATCCATCCATCCATCCATTCATTCATTGTTCAACAAATGTGCAATATTAGCACAGAGAGTCAGGAATGCTATTTGCTATGGGAAAGTGTGTATTCCTGCCATGGTTCCTACTGTGCAGACTATACCCACTATTTAAGAGAAGAGCTGGAAGCTGGGCACAGTGGCTTACGCCCATAATCCCAACTACTCAGGAGACTGAGCTGGGAGGATTACTTGAGCCCAGGACTTCAAGATCAGCCTGGGCAACATAGCAAGACTCCATCTCTTTAAAAAAAAAAAACAAAACAAAACAAACAAACAAAGAAAAGATCTGGACTGTACAGTACATTCTAATATGAAGGTACACATTTCACCAAAGGGCCTAATAAAAAGCTTAAAAAGAATGGTTTCCCTTTCTATTCAGGTTCAACTTAAGAAATAAATAGTGATTATAATGATATTTTCATAGAAACAAAAACCCAGTTGAGGCTTTGCTTAACTGGTATTTTTTTTTTTTTTTTTTTTTTGCACCTTATTTTATGAAGACACAGATTTGGTTTCAGAAATTCAGCTACTGAGCTCCAGCTACTGGGGCAGGTGACCACCTTGAATGAGAAATTGCTCCAAGGTCCATCAAGCAGAAGAGCTCATTTAATTAACTACAAACTCAATGCAGGACACTGGCACTTAATGATATGGGATTTCCTCATAGACATCACAAATACAAATGTTGCCTTGGCAGCTAGTGAGAGAACACACATGAAACGAGTGTTCTGATTAGACAATCCCAACACACAGAAGGGCCAAACTGAATTGCTTTGTCTACCTTCTGTATTATCTGAGGAGTCTACAGTCGAGTCCAGATGTCTATACAACACATAGGGGCCCCTATCAAAATACCCATTAATCAAATTGACATGTAATATTGAACATTAATTAAGTGCTAATGTGTAAAAATGGACCCAAGAGCAGGGCCTGGACTCCTTTCCTAGATAATTTGATAGGAAATACGAGCAGTGCCTCTTCTTTAGACACAGCTAAAGGTCCCAAGTCAATTCCTTTTCTCGCTAGATCATTTACTATAATGATCACCACCCAAATCAGCAGACACCTTTATTAGCAAATTTGGTAACAGGATAATTTTTCCAAAATTTACAAATATACAATATATTTATAGTATTACCTTCAGACAACTTCAGTGCAAAGATATACATATAGTACATTGTGATAATTATTTGTAAAAATATGAGACGGCATAAGTAAAAAAAGACACACAGGATATTTCCAACTACAGGCAAACAGGGAAAAATATATTTTTTCATAAAGTACTGAATGTTAACTTTTTTCATCTGTTTGTAAAAAATATATGTGCAAAAGTGTGTTTCTAATTATTCCCTAAATAGCTGGTATAGCTATACTTCAGAGTCTTCTTTAACAAGATTTGCAGTGTCTTTAAAAGTGTCTTCTGTTGCGGAATAGGTTGGAGTTGGGTCTCTTCTCGAAGGAGGCTTAGGCTTAGCAGGGAGCGAAGGTGATGGAGGTGGGGTCGCAGCAACAGTTTCCTTTTGTTCGTTCTCCATCTAAGAACACAGCGTAACAGGAATCAGCCATTTATTATCCCAAGGTCAACATACATGGTTTTTCATAAAGAAGACTATTTGTGGCCACTCTGCTTAGAATAATCTAAGTGTGTGTCCAATTTGACCAATCACATAATTTCTAAGAAAAAATGTCTGTGCTAAGAAAAATTGTTAAAAATTACCTGTGCATAGATTGGATTTTCAAAGTTGGTAGTTTGTTTAGTTTTTCGTTTGAAGAGATTCCATTTTGTCACCTAAATAAAAAGGGGAAAACAAAAACCTCTCAGTAATGGTATGATTTTGTGGGTTTCTTTTCCTCCCGTCTCAATTTTAAAGTTTCTTCTTACTGAAGGGTAAAGCAATTTGGGACCTGGAACCATGATTCAGCCCATGTGGTAAATCGTTCAATTCCTCCTGTGGTCCCTGAACAGTAACTGAAACTCTCCGGGCTCTTTTCATCCAATGGTTTTAAATACTTCTTTGATTTTAAATTTATATATTACAGAATTTGTGCCATAGTATCTACAAGCTGATCACATGGTTACCTCAGTACAGAGAGAACACATAAAACAGACACACACAAGATGCATCTGGAGAAAAAGAGATTTCTGGGGCTGCTTGAAAATTGGGTGTGGATGGCGAACCCAAACTATAACTCTTATTCCCTAAAGTAACATTCTTTGGTCAACTCAAGAGTATCCCTTCTCCCTTCACCATTCCCTCCTGTATCATAATAATAATAATAACAAAAACATCTAATATTTATTGAGTGCTTACTCTAAGCGTTTTACAAGTTTCTGATTTTTTTTTAAGAAACCCCAGAGGTAGGTACACTTATTATCCTATATTTGCTGAGTCATGGCAAGATTATACAACTGAATTGCAGGTAGAAGGGCAGGTAATGATTACTCAGCGGACCCAGGGGCCCATAAACTGGAGAACCCAAAGAGAATCACGCTGGACCATGGTGCGTGGCCCACGCCTGACTGAAAAGTTGCCTGTCGTGCTGACTGCCAGACAAGGGAACAGACAGCCTACTCTCAACAGGAGCCGAGGCAGCCCGCAGGTTTTATGGGGTGTCTCTCACTCTGTGAAAGCAGGGGACCAGCCTGTGGAGGAGTGGGGAACACAGGGCTACAGAAGTAGAAGAGGTCTTCACTTTAACCCACATTCAAGTGAGTTCCTGCTTTGTACATAGTGTCCCCAAGGGGAACAGGAAGACATTCAGGTCAGAGCCCTGCCTCTGGGCCCTTACAGTTAAGTGGGGCGGGCCAAAATCTCTTAGATGTCATTGCTTCAAAATGAAATGGCTAACTTGGAGTTAAGCAATTACTAACAGGAGAAAAGGAATAGTGACTTTTTTTTTTTCTGTCTCCTTGGGGGATCCTATGCATATCAATGTAACTTTTGGAAAATGATAGAACTGAATTTTTTTTTTTTTAATTTTTTGAGATGAAGTCTTGCTCTGTCACCCAGGCTGGAGTGCAGTGGCGCAGTCTCGGCTCACGGCAACCTTTGCCTCCCAGGTTCAAGCAATTCTCCTGACTCAGCCTCCTGAGTAGCTGGGACTACAGGCATGTGCCACCACACCCAGCTAATTTTTGCATTTTTAGTAGATACGGGGTTTCACTGTGTTGGCCAGGCTGGTCTTGAACTCCTGATGTCGTGATCCACCTGCCTCGGCCTCCCAAAGTGTTGGGATTACAGGCGTAAGCCACCGTGCCCAGCCCGTGTTTTTAATTGTTAGTCTTTTAACATATTTATGGATGAAAGACACATTTGTGAGACTCTGGCATGTTCAAATCAACCTAGGTGATCTCACCCAAGCACCTCTACTGCTTTTAAGTCATGCTGGCTATTATCTCAGTGCCCATGACACAAGAAATACAGTAAGATCCCTGGACGTATCATGGAAGACACATTTTAGAGGGTCTCAGCCTCACTAATGTAAAAAAGTAAGAGGAGGAACCAAGGTATTACAAAGGGAAAGAGAAATATTACAAAGGGAAAGAGAAAGAAAGGACTACAATTGGTGAAGATCTGCTCTCCTTTGAAAGATCCTGTCAGTATACATTTTGTTTCTGATACCAGACATGCAGGTCAGAGGTAACAGACATGCAGGCAGAGGTTTCAGCCTCCCCACCGCAGTCACCTTCCTGCACCAGCTGGGGAAAATCTCTATTTAGTGAAGAAGATCACTAGACTAGAGATGGACTGAGAAAAAATGTTGAAAATACAAAATAAATCTGGCACTAGCTTGAGGTTGACTCAGGCTTGGAGGACCAAATATATGACATTCAAGTATCCATGTGTCTGTGGAAAGTTAATCTTCAAAATCCATTTTTAATACAGCTTAAAGAAAAAATGTTTAGTCCCTTGAAAAATATGAGACTGAAAATTCCTTTCTAGACAATATTTATGTATGTCTGTGAGTGTATGTGTGTGTGTGTGTGACATGAGAAGAAGAAATAAGGGAATTTGAGAAGGCATACAGAAACCTTATAGAGACTCTTCTCAGCATCAATTTAGCTCAAATTTTATTTTGATTTAAATGAGCAGAACAGAAACCAATGTTTAAGGTGACAGTGAGACTGCCAAGTTATCCAGATATCAGTGTTTATAGATTATGAAATTTGAGAAATAAAGATTGTATAAAATGGTAAAATTTCCAACTACTCTTAGACTTTCATTTCTTTACATTACTTCACAAAATTGGTCATAGGATCTTAGAATAGAGACATTCCAGATCCTAGTGGTTCTCAACTAAGAGTGAGTACACATGTGTTGGGGGACGGGAGGTGATTTATGGGGTCACAATGAATTAGGGAAGACACTACCGGAATTTAGTGGACAGGAACCAGAAATACTGAAATTTCCTGAGTGCATAGGACAGTTTTGTAGCACAAAGAAGTGTCCCACTCAATATGCCAATAGTGCCCCCAGTGAGAACTATTATTGAGGACTGTAGCCCCAGAGGTAAAACAGTTTGTCCAGATGCAAACAGCAATATTGAGATAGCTGCATATGCATTCAGTAAAACAAATGATACACATTAATACAGAGTTTAATATCAAATATATTTATTGAATTTTTTCCTGGAGAACAAATAGTGTACCAATTGCAAAGGACCTGCAGGCATGTTTAAGAAGCTCCATTTACTGGCATTTTTTTCTTTCAGTCTCCAGTATTAAACACCATGCCTGACACATCGAGAGCAATAACTTTAGTTAGATGATTGGTTGGCCAATAATTAATAGATGGATGATGAATGGGCAGAGTATGTAAATTCGTGCCATCTAGTGGTAAAGATCTGTAATAGCAGGAGCGGGAAGAACAGCTTAAAGGAATAAAGATGCATGCTGTAGAGAAATCACGACACACAGAGAAGAACCTTTCATCTGTATCTTTGACACAGTGAAATCTTTATTCATACCGAGTCTATTTCTCAACTTAAATGTCCCTGGTCTGAAGGTACTGGATCCAGAAGTCTACTTGTTCTTCTTTGTGACATGTTCTCCCATGTTACAAGGAACATTATTCCCAACTCAATGTTAGAATGTAGCTTTATTTGGTGGAAAGTTTTTCAATCTATGATTTTTTAAAAAATTATGTTTATTAACTGTCAACACATCTTGGGATCTTTGATCATGTCAGAGTCTCCCTTGTTTGCTTAAGGTTAATAACAACCCAGCCATCCCAAAGTTTTTCCAAATCCCACATTATTTCAGGAGTCAGCAACTTACCTGAGTTCCATCAGCAGCTGGGGAAGTTGGGCTTGTCTCTGGAACTATCTCAGAAGGGTTTATGGGACTCCCATAATTCTTATTATCCACATTTCCAGATACAGTCACCTGTGGACATATTAAAGGCCTTTACCCAATTTTGAAAGAATTCAGTAGCAAATAAATTTGCTGTAAAGTTTGTACGAACTCTGGCTCTTTTTGCCATCTTGTTCTCCCACAGACATCATCAGGCACCATTTTTATTGCATGACCCAGAGGCCAGGACTAAACATCACTCCCACCGCCCCAAAATCAAGAGCAGCAACCACTAAGTTACCTCATACCTTAGTCCTGGGAGGCAAATACAGCCCTCACTGGTCCCACTCTCACTTACTACTAGCAATTTCTACTGTATTCTCTATGCCTTCTTACTCCCACTGTTGACCAAATTTTTGGATAAAGATACTCTAGTTATATACTGGAAGCCAAATCCTAGAAGAACAGCAAGAATAATTCCCCAACCTCACTGATGAACTGAGAATCCTATCTTTGGATCTTAATAATTTCTTTGAATATTAATAAATCCTATCTTTGGAAATTAAGATTTCATAGTACTACTAAAAAGAGGCTGAATTTTTGAAAAGATGAGAATAATAGAATTAATAATCTTCTATGCATTTTTCTATAACATTCATACAATTCCAAGGTTCCCTTTTAAGACCAAATTACCATGAATATATAATAAACTACAAGGCAGACAATTCACTCCTTTTCCTATATTTTCATATTCATTACTTGTTTATTCTCAAACTTGGATATGCATTTGTATACATGGCCTCGTTTTATTTTAAGTGAAGATGTCAAATGAAATGTCATATGTCTTTTATCATGTGATTAAAGTTTTCATGTCTGTTTATCAAAGGATCAGGGAAAATGCTTTCAAGATTTAAACATTTCCGATCTTAAAATCACAAAATATTTGTAAAATAAACATTTCTAGCTTCTGTATTAAAATGTGCCATATCTCGAGTCCAAAAGGAGCATAGGTGTTGACAATGACAGTTATTCATTGTCACTAAGGCCATAGTTGTGACAAAGGAGACACATGTTCGCAGTTGACAAGCACTAGAAGTGGTGCTGCGGCTATTGATGCAGACCTTATGAAAAGTTATTCCCTTCACCTATATTTCTATTTCATCTCCCAGCTCTTCTTAAAGATGACTGAGTGACAAGGCTGCAACAAGGAAGTTTAGATATCTGCCCATCAACTCTAGAGACCTTTGTACTTTTCAGGAAAGTATCACAATAGCAAACATAAGAGGTCCCTCTCCCTTTAATCCACCTCAACCCACACGCTTGGGATGGCAGCAAGAACCAGAAAGTGGGCCCAGTCCCCAAATTCCTGTATAATGACCTGACAATTCTCTACTCATTCATTTCACAAGTATTTGTAGAGAAGCTGTGGTGCTTCAGGCACTGTGTTTACCAGGCTCCTGAAGGGACTCAGACCTCTCTTGCTCTGACACCACTCAGAATGAAAGGTTCTTGGTCAGCAGCCCCGGCATGGTTGCCAAACCTCCACCACTTGCAACAGAACAGGATTCTGATTGTTTTCAGGTCTTATGTCCTTGGTCCTGTTGCTACAGACAGGGCAGCTGCAGCACGGACCACTCACTATGCTTCCTTCCATTTGGAGGGAAGGTTAGGAAAATCCTAAGAAGACATAACTCAATAGATTAACATCCAGCGACAGCAGTAACTGAAGGAAAAGACTGTATGGTTTCTCACCTGGGTTGGCTGAACCACTTTGACAGCACTGTCTCTGACTGAGTACATTGGGTTTTCAAATATTATGGGCTGCTTCCCCATTTCCATGACAAAGTCTTCACTCTAATGGCACAGAGAGAGAAAGAGAGATTACACCATACTAATCTGGTTCACACACAAAGAAAGGTGCCTTCCTCACACCTGGAGGTATGCTAGGTGCTATGCCAAAGTTACCCAAAAGAGAACTTGCAAAAAAAAAAAAAAAAAAAAAGCCAGCAAAACACAAGGCCGTCATATGGCAAATTGTTATGCAAAGTAACATAACATGCACTCATTTACCAACTCAAGGAAACAGAAACATTTTTCTTATATCCAAATTCTGTTAAATAACTCACTTGGGAATTGGGTCTGGGCAACAGAGAAAAGGATAATGGTGGAAGAAGAAAAGAAGAATAAGGAGAGAGGGGAGGGAAAAAGAATGGATAGTATTATATTTTCAGAGAAGGAAAAAAATGAAAGATTTGAAGGAGACACAAAATTCTGAAAGTGGTTTCCCAATACTGATTACAGAAAGCCCCCTCAGCGCCAAGACTGTGGAAGCCCCCTCACAAAGTATTTCATTTGGTCCTCCCAGGAGGTATTATTGTACCTATTTTACCAACAGGGACAATGAGGGTCAGAGATACCAAGCTCCATGTCTGTTTTCACATACTTAGTATGTGGCAGAGCCGGGGTCTGGACCAATGCCAACTCTAAAATCACTGTTTATTTCATCACTGTACATTGGCAGAAAAATATAGGACACTAGGAAAAATATAGTTCCCTACTCCTTTTAAACATATAAAATGTCATCAAATAAAAACAAAATATCATGTCTTCCCCACACACCACCCTCAAAAAAACCAGAAAGCTCTTCAATATTCAAGTTAAACTTAAGACTGTTCATGATTCCAATTCAACAGCGTGGCTTAGAGCAGGGGGTAAATTCCAATTTTATTACCAATGTTTTTAGACACCTTTCAGCAACAAGCCTAATGTTTCCTAACTTGGTTTGTGTAGTGCAGACTTTATTCTGAGAGGCCTACTGCTGTACTTCAGTCTTCTCTAGGTGAATTTTATTCTTTATAAAAAGTATTTATTCTATAAATGACAACCTTCAAATAATCATTTTGAAACCATACTCACCATTGCCATTGACCTGTCAATAGAAGTCTCAGGTCCAAAACCAGACACTCCAATATCCATGTTAAGATCTGCCCCTGATCTGAAGGTCACCCCATTCCCATTTTCAGAGGGCTTGACAAGACTGCTTAAGCTGGAAAGAAGCAACCAAAATAGTGTCTTGTTATTTAAAACAACAACAGCAGCAGCAACAAAAACAACAAATACAACCTTTCGTAATATTACCCTTTCCTCCACATTGCTAAATCTTCCTTAAATGTAATGCTCAATTCCCACTCTGAATTTACACTGTCAAATATGGTAGTAAGTTCCCTTAGCTACCTGGAAACGTTAAAGCACATTCCTGAACCATGAGATCTAAAAGAAAAAGAGTCCAGCACATAGAAGGATAAAGCCTGGGCCATCACACAGCTGCCTTTTCGCTTCTCTCTGACCTGAACACCTACCAGTAGGCACAACCATTTGGACTACAAAACACAGCTTGTCACTCAGGCTTTAGAGAAGCATTTGACTAAAGTTGTGATTTGAAGTGACTGCTTTACATCCTCACTACTTTTTGTTTCTGTGGAATAGGTGAACTGCGTATTGTGCTTTTTTAACTTAGAAAGAAAACGAAGTCCTTCCCATGGCTTCCTGTGAATTACTTAGGCTTCAAACATCAATGTTCCCCATAATGAAACTGACCTTGGCAGCTTGGGCAGAGCAGGCAAAAGGGAGCCGGTTCTCCTATAGTGGAAGAATCCGGCAATTGCCAGAGCTCCAATTATGACGATCAAGAGGATTGTCAACAGCACAGCTACTGCGGCTATAGAAGAAGAGAGCAGAGAGCACATCAACACACGGGAGCCCGCAATCCTGGCAGAAACTGGGGGCTAGAAGCACTCCTTCAAAGACTGAGTTAAGTGGAAAAACTGTGACAGCATTCAGTGTAGGGGCTATGAGTAATTTCCAGGTTGCTCACATTCTTAAAACTTACTTGTTCCTGGAGAGATGCCTTTGGAAAATGCCATTTCACAATATTTTCCGGTGTAGCCGCTAGGACACCTGAAAGGAAAAACAAAATCATTCACTAGCGGTTACGTTCTTAGGCTTCTATTGCATTTTTCTGAGCGCATCCTGAAGTAGAGAGCTTTGACTGCATAAATTACGTGTTGAACAGACAATGTATCCTGCATGACTTTTGTTTATTCTGCCAAGAGAAGACAAGCAGAAAGAATAGTGCTCTGATTTTAGAAATTCACTTTTAATGGAGTAGCTGTGGCACTGATGGGGTGAGTCTGGTCACGAAAACCTATTGGTGTCTAATCTATGCAATGCTTCCTTAGAGAGTACAAATGGAAACCATGGTTATGTTTTTTTCTTTTATATGCTTTCATTAAATGCTTTTTAAAGACATCTATTTATCTTGCTCCATGTTAAGAGTTTTCTCAACACAGTCATCTTCTTTCCGAATCTTCATCCCAGTCTTTCTGCTCATTATGAGTGCCTTGTACTAAGGCAGCCCTGCAGACAGCTCTTCTCCCACAGCCCTGTTGTAATTAACAATACCAGGTGAGTTGGAAAATGCTGCTGCCATTTCTCTAACTCCTTGCTCCTCAAAGTGTGGTCCAAGACCCTGTGGCCTCACCCAAAGCTTCTTAGAAATGCAGAATCTGTGTGCATGAGAACGGAGATCTTGAACCAGATCTCCACGGGATTCCTACGCACATTCTAGCTAAAGAAGCACTGCCTCAGTTCTCTGTGGACTCCCTCGAGGGAAGGCAAGCTGGTTAAAATGTAAGAATTAGTGAACTGGTGAGGTTCTTGTATTTGTTTTCCTGGCTACTTTAAGGTCTCGAATTTCCCCAGAAGAGGCAAGGCCTATAGCTGGGACCTCAACATTCAGACTTACTTGCATTTGGGGAGGTCAGTCTCATCAAAATAGCAATTTCCTCCGTGCATGCACCTGCATGGGGGAGGCAGGTTGATAGGCAGTTCGATGGCTGCAGGAAGGGAAAGCCATGCAAGTGTTAGTCAGCTGTACTCAGCAGAGTGCCCACACCATGCAATCCGGCCCGGGTTAGGGTTGGGAGGAAGGGTGGGCCAGCCAGCCAATTAGTCTCCCTGTCAAAGCTTACCTTCCCCCTAAGTCCAGTGAATTTCCTTAAGGTCTTGGAGAGTAACATACATTTAGTGGAAAGAAAGGGGGCAGTTTATAGATTTTTTCCCAAAAAACAATGGAGAGGTACTAGACTCTGGAGCACATATATGAATAGTTACAAGAACCTAGTGGTAAAATAATCTCTTAAAATGTTCACATTCTCATTTGAAGTTTTCAGAATTCTCCATGAATCCAGTTAAAACCAAGAGTTTAATGTAGGCCCACCTGGAAACTTCAACTAAAGGCACCAAAGCGTAGTAATTGATCAGTCAACAGGCAGTCACATAGCTACACATAAAGAGATATTTGATAGGCAACTAGCTAGAGAGCTCCTGAGTTTTCAAGTCCTCCCAAACTGCCCTTACTCCAGGTCCCTGCTCCCAGCTAGGCCCATACATACTCCCAGGATATGCCTGATGGGGTATTAGTGCTTCAGTGTCTTATATGTTGAAGGTGCTTAATAAGTATAGGTCACATGTGTATATTATTTAAAGAGTCTGGATACCCTCCTGGCTCAGTCCTTCAATCTGAGTCTCTACTTAATGTTCACTGTATCAGACAGGTCTTCCCTGAATGCTATCTAAAGGAGAATCCCCACCCAATCCATCCTCATCCCTCTTCCCCTGCCATCCTTTTCTCCATAGTACCACCTGACCTACTATATATTTATTGACTTCTCTATTTATTGTCCTCTTAGAATGTAAACTCAATACACACAGGGGGTTTGTCTGTTTTGTTCACTTCTGTTACCTCTAGCACTTAGAACAGTGCCTGAAACATAGCTGGCACTCAAGAAATCTCACTGGACTAATTGCTTAATTATTATACCAAACTGAAGCCCTATATGGAATGATTGCCATCATTCGTGTGCTTACTTCGGTTAAAGTTCTTTAAAACAAGAATCTTGATAAAATCTGCTTGGCAAAAAGTTTAAATGGGAAAAGTAGTAGATGAGCTGACAACCAGGACCACACTGCTCCTACGATGTGAAATTGCATTAAGCGGCAAAACAATCTATCAACAGCATAGAACAAATCTCATAAGCCTGAAATTGTCATTTTGTTCCAAATATTGCTCGAAATATTGGATTCCTACCAATATTTCCCCAGTAGCGTTGGGATGAGTGCAAGAGTAGGGGAAGAGGGGAGACAAGAAGCAGTTTTTTTCTCCCTGGATTCATTCCCTAAACCCACCAACTTTTCAGCCTATTTGGAATGAATCAAACGGTGGTTCCTGGTCTAACTGCCTGCTCCCCCTGGTGGTAGAAGGTGGTTAAGCGTTTTCCTTTCCCCATCAGCTAAAACTGGGGGAAGTCCCCAAGGATGTGAGCCATAAAATGGGCCACTAGTGAATTGCAGGATGACTTTTTCACAGGTTTTTCCAGCACCAGATGCTAGTTAGGGACACTAGTTGTTCCCGCCTGGCTTATTAACTCCTTAAAAGCGTCACTGAAAAAAGTCTTGCCAAGAATAGATCACCCACACATTTGGGACGAGAATTAAACCACAGCTTCCTCAGGCTGGTCTTCATCTCCTTATAACATAAAGCACTTTTCAAAAGGTAGCCCTTTTTCAGTTGTCAAAACTGAACATGGTTCTCTACCCTGAGGAGCTCCAGTTAAGGTTGAGTGGATTCTGGGGCAACGGGAATCCAGCTTGAGGTAGAGGTCTTATAAAAAGTCACTCTTCAAAATGTTTTTACAAAACAACACAGCAATAGATTTAGGGGCACTGGATCTATATTTCTACAGATCTTAGCAAATAACTCTCAGCAGTCACTGGAACATGGTTCTGTTTGCCCCCTAAGTTCCACTCAGCTCTGTTTATACCTCCCACATCCCTTATCCCTCCTTCCAGCCATCCCTACTCTGCTGCAAGGACCCAGCATACAGAGATTCTTCAGACTCCTGAGGGCAGCAGAGGAGGGCTCCCAGGCCCCTGTGGCTGCTCGGGCAGTGCTCCTACCTGCATCACACTCAGTGGTACTCCCCTCTATAAAGCTGGAGCCTTGGGGACAGGCACAGCTGTATCCTCCAGGTCTCAGAAGGCAGAGGTGGCTGCAGATCTGTTTGCAAAGATTGGGCACTGGAAAGCAGGTGAGAACAGCAGTTAGGTCCTGACAGAATGAATAACCTGACTACAGACATACCCAGCAACTGGAAGTGGCTCTGCCAGGTGACAGCAGAGCCTAGGCAGCATCCCAACACCTCTAGTCCACGTGTCAGCTGGCTACTCACCCTCATTTACACTATCATCTCTGCCACCACACTGCAGTGGGATAGTCCCTCTCTGGGCCCTCCGGCCAATTTCTGTACCACTCACATTTTCTATTGGCATCACTTATCTTCTCTGCTGCCCTGAGAGGTTTGGAAGGTGGGTATCTGGTTCACTGCCTAACCTGAAAATCTACTCAGTGCTAAACAACTTGAGATGGTTCCAAAGACCAGTGAGATCCACATATTATATCAAGATTTGTCACCACCCAAATCAGGATAGATCATAACAGATGGTCTATCCAAAGTATATTGGATGTGATTTCCACCCCAACCCTCCAAGGAGACATTTCTTCTGGGTTTCAGTTACCTTAATTGCAAGAAAAGGGAATTTAGAGCAATGATTCCTCAGAATCACCTGGGAACTATTCAAAACTATTGATGCCAGGCCGGGCGTGGTGGTTGCCAGGCTGGGCGTGGTGGTTCCCACGCCTGTAATCCCACCACTTTGGGAGGCTGAGGTGGGCGGATCATGAGGTCAGGAGATCAAGACCATCCTGGCTGACATGGTGAAACTCCGTCTCTACTAAAAATACAAAATTATTAGCCGGGCGTGGCGGCGGGCGCCTGTAGTCCCAGCTGCTCGGGAGGCTGAGACAGGAGAATGGTGTGAACCTGGGAGGTGGAGCTTGCAGTGAGCCGAGATTGCTACTGCACTCCAGCCTGGGCCATGGAGTGAGACTCCGTCTCAAAAAAAAAAAAAAAAAAGAGAAAAGAAAAATTACTGATGCCCATTCACAGAGATTTAGATTTAAATTGGTCTGGGATAGAGCTCAAGTATTACCATTAAAAGCTCCCCAGGTAAGTCTAGAATCTTATTATTTCTACCTTAGCATATATTATGATTTATCCAAGGGTTGTACTGGAGTGGATAATCTTTACATTCCTTCTCAGACTAACATTCTGTGATCCTGATGGTCCGTCATTCAAGATGTAACCATAGACAAAGCATAGCTATAAGTTAATAAGACATTTTCCAAAAGCCTCCATCAATATCTATCTCATTACCATTTTGTCAGCCCTCCAGAGTGGAGCTTTTCAAATTGGAATGTGCTACCAGTCACCTGGGGAATCTTGCTAAAATGCAGATTCTGATTCAGAAGGTCTGGGGTGGGCCTGAGAGACTGCATTTCTAGCCAGCTCCCATAGGATCCCAAGGCTCCTGGCCCATGACTCACACTCTGAGTAGCAAAGGACTAGAGCAGTGGTTCTCAAAATGTGGTCGCTGAACCAGCAGCATCAACGTCACAGGAGAACTTGTTAGAAATGCAAATTCTTAGGCCACCTCAGGCATATTGCATCAGAAGTCCAACAGATGGGGCCCACGAATCTATGTTTAACAAGCTCTCCAGATAATTCTGAGGCATGCTCAAATTTCAGAACTCTTGGTTCAAACAAGATGCTCTTCTAGCACAGCTGCGCTGGGGCTGTACTCCCCACCCCCACCCCCACTCCACCAGCACTTTCCAAAGGGGCTGCCCTTCTCTGAGCATCAGCTGGCTGAGATGCTTTTCCTTCAGGGGCAGCCTCCAGACTTTCCTCCGCCTTCTCCTCAGGGTCCAGAGGTGGTAGGGAGGGGAGATGGCCTTTCCAGATGTACTGTGCCTTCCTCTCCTACCTTTAAAATGGCCAAGTGTGAAAGCTGCAAGGGCACTTAGGGCACAAAAGCTATTCTATTGGTAGGGTCTGGAGTGTTCTGGAGTATTCTGGAGAGAGGTGGTACTACTTCCAAAACAAGGGAGCCATGCCCTAGAAAAGGCATTTGCCACCCCTGTCATCTCATGGGGGTCTCAGCTCTGAGTTGCAATTTTTCAAGGCTGATTAGGGTCTCAAAATATCAGCAGACTCAAGACAACCCCGGACTCCACCCATGACTCACATGTGGGGACAGGAAGGGAGTGATTTGTCAAAGGCCACATATCCATAGCATTTAACCTGGGACTTTGGCATACTGAACACTGGGCCAAGACAGCAAGATGCTGAGTTTTGGGTTGGATAGAGTTGAACCTAAAAATTATTTCATTTCTGAGATTAAAACTCACCCATTTTTTATGTGACTTAGGCACACAAGTTACTAAATCTGTCTCGGCCTTAGTGTCTTTACTTGGGATGAGAATAAAACGTCTTTATAAGGTTTAGGAGGTCTTTATAAGGTAACTGAAGTAACAGATGTCTGAATTAACACTGAAGAGAGAATCTGACATAAGAACTTAGTAAAAGGCTATTTCCTTTCCTCACTTCCCTTTGCCTTTCATCTTGCTCCATACACTGCTGAAGGACGAATTAGCGCACAGGTAACCCGAGGAAGCAGGGCCCAGAACTAGGAAAGTGAGACAGAGAGGTACGGGTAGGAAGGCACATGACTGGCTTAGCCTTGCAATGGGAAAGATAAGATTTTTGATGCCTATGAAACCCATTTTGTGACTTGTTAACCCAACTCACACTTAGCGGGGGACTGATGTCTGCTGGATTCTGTGGCCTAGAAGTACATATCCATAACTCCAAACAACAATGAAGGCTAATACATTTTTACTTATCTGCTGGTAGTTTGCATAATTTCATTTGACCTCCAATTTTATCTTTCTTTGGTTAAAATGGTCAAAATGCTCCTCTCCCCTAGCACACGTACATATACACATACCCCTTTCATGCACCAAGAGATTAGCCTGTTGTTATCTACTGCCATCTTCCAGCAACATAGCCATTATTTTGAAATAAGGTTTCCAAGTAATGAGGAGCATCTTATACCAAAGTTGGTGATTACCTGACTTATTGTATCTGAGTTGATGAAAGATTCGAACTTGAGTGAGCCAAGGGTTCACTACCAGCGTTTTCTCTTTCTTTCCTTGCCCAAATTTATTTTGTTTCCATACTTCTCCCTTTTCCTTAGATATCCAGTATAACTGGTCTTCAAAGATGTCCAGGCTGTAAGGGTTCATTGCTGCTTACCCACAGGGGAAAAACAAAACAAAAGGTTATTGAAAACAAAACACCCACTACACCCTACCACCACTTCTAGATGTGACGTCATTCTGTTTGAATTACTCCCTCACACAATGCCTTGAAGCTCTGGGAATATTCAGGCTGATTTTAGATACATGGGACTATGAAAGTGTGCTGCACTAGGAGGTCAAGAAGATAGTAATTAAACCACATTGATGTATATACCACCCAACACCAATCATAGGGCCCTAGCTCACTATCAAGGGACTGATTTTATTGCATTTTTGGAAAACAATTTACATGGCAAGATTTTATGTTTTCTTTTGAACATAAGACATCTATCTGACCAAATAGGAAAAATGTGGTATGTGCTGGGTCATTGCAATTCTGCACAGTCTGAACAACAACAACAACAACAAAAATGTTCCTCTCCTTCTAGATATTTACAGTTGTGCATACTGGGCAATCTAGTAAAGTGAAAATGAATGTGTCCAGAAGCGGTTAGACATGAATTAACATTGGTACACATGAAACCACCTCTACTGGGGCAACCTAACAGGAAACTCAGTTATTTCAATATCTTCTCCTGAGAAGCATTTTTTTTAAGTTGTATAAAAAAAAAAAAGGATTTAATTATTGCTAATGAACTCATCTGCATTTAATTCAGCAGGTGGGAGTTGGTGGGGGTGGAGGGGTGGTATCTAAAAAACTATATAAGCCATTTCCTAAGAGCAGGGCTCCTTCTTGAGAAAACAGGTAAAGACATTAGAAATATGTTAATTAGTAATTTAATATATTACATTCTAACTCATTTCTAACCTTCCTTTGCAATGACTCTCCTATCAGTTCCATCATATTTTATGGTTTCAATAACGTCCTCCTTGAAGTCACTCCAGTAGATTCGGTCATTGTTCAAATAATCGATAGAAAGGCCAGTTGGCCAACCAAGGTCCTCGAAAACCAGGATGTTGCGGTCCTCTCCATTCATCCAGGCAGACTCAATTTTAGGTTCCTTTCCCCAGTCAGTCCAGAACATAAGCCTATAACAGAAGATTTCTTCATTGTAGCATCTCACCTGGTGGGACTTCTCCACTACGGCAGAGCACAGGGCATTACCTACAGGGAAACCAACTGTTTATCTCAGGGACCTGGGCGCTCAGTGACACCAGTTTCGTATTTTACAGAAGATGGGGAGCAAAAATAGCGGCACAAGAGCATGCGTGATTTATCCTTCTTGAAAACTGCAACTCCTTAATAGAAAATTGGCCAAAGGATGGATATTCAGACCCTTTAAAATGCATTATGAAAGCTGTTTACTCTTCAAGAAATATTATTGAAGGCCTACTGTGTGAGAGGCACTGTTCTGTGTTTGGGATCTATCAGAGGACAAAACATACAAAGATTTCTATCTTCATGTAGCTACTCTGTTGCCCAGGCTGGAATGCAGTGGCACAATCATGGCTCACTACACTCCTGGGCTCAAGCAATCCTCTCACCTCAGCCTCCTGAGTAGCTAGGACTACAGGCGTGTGCCACCATGCCTGGCTAGTTTTTTGTATTTTTAGTAGAGATGTGGTTTCCCCAATGTTGCCCAGGCTGGTCTTGAACTCCTGGACTCAAGCAATCTGCCCGCCTCAGCCTCCCAAAGTGTTGGGATTACGGGAGTGAGCCACCACACTCGGCAACTCTTTTTAAATGTGTATTTTGCATCCAATTAATAATTAATTGTAGAGCAAGGGTGTATGTAAGCAAAGATGATCTGACATTGAAGAATTACCTAGACCAGGGATTACATGATTTCAAATACCTGGAGAGGAACAGTTATGTAAGATGAATGAGGAGAGATCCTGGTTGTAAATATCAAGTGATGGGGAGAGCAACACCCTGTGTCAGTGCCCAGGAAGGCAGACCTACGCAGTGTAATCTGCTCCTCTGATTTCCAAAGCAACAAATACAGATTTTATTTCTTTTCTTAAATTTTAAATGTCAGCACTATATTAAAAAAAAAAAAAAATCTTAAAGCTCCTTGTTGTCGGCCGGTCGCGGTGGCTCAAGCCTGTAATCTCAGCACTTTGGGAGGCCGAGACGGGTGGATCACGAGGTCAGGAGATCGAGACCATCCTGGCTAACACGGTGAAACGCCGTCTCTACTAAAAAAATACAAAAAACTAGCCGGGCGAGGTGGCGGGCGCCTGTAGTCCCAGCTACTCGGGAGGCTGAGGCAGGAGAATGGCGTAAACCCGGGAGGCGGAGCTTGCAGTGAGCTGAGATCCGGCCACTGCACTCCAGCCTCGGCGACAGAGCGAGACTCCATCTCAAAAAAAAAAAAAAAAGCTCCGTGTTGTCCCAGCCAAATATGTTCTATGGGCCATATTTGGCCCACCAGCCGCTGCTTTTCAGTCTCTAGTCTAAACCAGTCATCAGGCACAGACCAAGTTTTAAATTCTACTGAGGAATGCATGGATTTTAGACAAACTGGGCTCTGGAAAAAATGCAGCCAGGGGCCTTTAAAGTCTCAACAACAGGTAAATACCACCTTGTTTGGTTTTCATTAAAAAGGACACACATGTGAAAGAAGCTAGTCACAAAGAACCACATACTGCAGGATTCCATTTGTAGGAAATGTCCAGAATAGGCAAATCTATAGAGACAGAGAGCAGATTAGCAGTTACTGAGGGCAGGAAAATGGTGGCTCAGAGGAACAGGGTTTCTTTGTAGGGTGATGAGAATGCTTTAAAACTGATTGTGATGATGCATATACAACTCTGCATATACTAAAAGTCAGTGAATTGTACACTTTAAATGGGTAAGTTGTATCATACCATACATACCATATGTGAATTATATTTTAATAAAACTGTTTTTTTAAAGATAATAAGCCAGGCATGGTGCTGTGCAAGTAGAAGGCTGAGGCAGGGGACTGCTTGAGCCCAGGATTTTGAGGCTGCAGTGAGCTATGATCATGCCACTGCACTCCAGTCCGGGTGACAGAGCAAGACCCTGTCTATATAAATAAATTAATTAATTCAATTTCATTTAAAAGTATTAAATACTCAAAACTAAGAAAACAAAAGGTAGGGAATGGAATGGAAAAAACACACAAAAGATACACAGAATGATTTTTGTCTCCTCCATGACTTCGTTTATGCTATTCCCTGAGCTTCTGAACAACCAGCCTGGCTCCTTTGCCTATGTGTACCCAAGACATCTATCCAGATTCCACGTCAGTCCCACTTTCTCTAGGAAGTGGCCCTTCTCACTCTCACCCACACTGACCTCACATGTCACATACTTTATCACCGGTTATACTAGCAGTGGATCCCAACCTGCAACATTCAATTCAGTGCTACTTTCTCCATAGAGCTTCCCCGGACCCTTGTAAGGTAGGAGAACTATCACAGTGTTTTCCAGCAGTTTCTGCATGACAATTCTCCCTTTCCATCTTTATTACAGTCAACAGTTGCTGACTAAAGGAGCATGGTGTTATTTTACCCATCTATGTAAATAAGGGATAGAAACCTATGACAAATTTATAGGTCCTTTGTACGATTCAAATGAGTTTATATATGTAGGACACTTAGAGTAGCTGACACACAGCAAGAATATAATAAATGTTGGCACTTTTCATTGCTGTCAGTGGCATTATCAGTAGTTATCATCTTCATCGTCCTTTGGACCCACTGGCAGATCTGATACCACAGAAGCTGTAAGAAGCTTTAACATATCATATATGCTTATGCTTATAAAACTTATGGGTCATGAACCTTTCAAATGGATCATGAAATGAGGAGGTTGTAGGTTGAGTCTGGAGGCCTTAGGCCGTGAAATCCTTTCTCACTCCTTTCTTACTTCCTATCCCTCCCAGGACTACACTGAGCCATTCTAGAGAGAAAGGAATTACAAAGACAAAAATAAGAATTTCTGGCCGGGTGCAGTGGCTCACACATGTAATCGCAGCACTTTGGGAGGCCGAGGCGGGTGGATCACCTGAGGTGAGGAGTTTGAGACCAGGCTGCCAAACATGGTGAAACCCTATCTCTACTGAAAATACAAAAATTAGCCAGGTGTGGTGGTGGGTGCCTATAATCCCAGCTGCCAGGAGGCTGAGGCAGGAGAATCACTTGAATCTGGGAGGCAGAGGTTGCAGTGAGCTGAGATCAGGCCACTGCACTCCACCCTGGGCAACAGAGCAAGACTCCATCTCCCAAAAAAAAGAATTTCTATGAGGGATATCAGAGGATGATCATAATATCAGATGAATTTAAACATTAGTTACAGAGGAAAACATTGGAAACAGTCACATCATTCACACCATAGAACACACTGCATCTCTTTGCTCCTAAGATATTGTGTAGATAAGATATAAGTAGCAATGACTAATGTTGAGGATGAGTCCTCATTACAGGTTAATCTTATCAGTCAAGTATTTTTCATATTTCATTGCTGAGTTTCTAAGGGTATGATTTAACATATGAATATAACACAATCAAAGTAGTAACAGCTCATAGTGTTCTACCTACAAATACTGGCATAGCTACAAAGGGCTAGACTGGTCCTGCCCAGGTAGGAACATTATTTGGGGTTATTCAAAAAACTTTTTTAAAGTGTCACTATTCTGAAGCTAAATATGTATGTAATATGTAAATACCAAGTCATTTCAGCTTAGTGATTATTCAAATAAATGTCTTGATATGTAGAGAAAAATAACAAAACTCGTTCTCATTTACACTGAGATGATTTATAGATAAACTGCAAATTGGAACATTTCTACAAATGGATAATACATATTTATACATGTGTCATTTTAAATATTTATATATTTTGGATATAAATGTTTAATTTTTTAATTAAACATGACCAAATCCCTAGCTGAATTTCAATGAATGAGTTACTTTAAAACATCTAAATGAAAGGAAAAACAATTCTGCTGAAACCTTCATTTAAAACAGTTAAATCCACAAAGAACTTTAGAGTTCAGAGCTCTAATTTGGCAAGGAATCCACATAACCAGAAAGATTCTCAGATGTGTTCTCAAAGGAATTTCCCGATCAGAAATGGTTGGTCCTATGTGATCTCAAGGGCATGTTATAATTCTTGAAACAGTCATAGACGCTCCTCCCCAAAACCTGAAGGACAATTTCAGTATAACTAGGAAAAAACATTATAAGAAACATGGAATATGATGAGAATCCAGGGAGAAATATCTAGAACACTGAAGACTTCTCCAAGTACTTACCCTAGTTTGGGATTCACAGCAATTGCAGCTGGTTGATCCAGGTCAGTGGAAATCAGCCACTTTCTGTACCTTCCATCAAGTTTAGCCACCTCAATGCGTTTATTCTTGACATCTGACCAGTAAATATGCCTGAATTCAGACGGACAAAGTTAAACAACCGCAAAGCCTAGAGTAATCATTACTGGGTAAGAGGTGTGAAGATGAGAGCATTTCATTTGAAAGTTCTGGCTGGTGAGAGAGCTGCTCAGATACCTATCATCGGACCATAGTCCTCTCTTGCGGAACTCCAGCCAAGGCGACATCTTTGGCAGGTTACACTTGGAAGAGTAAGGAATTGAGGGGACTCCTGCCCTCAACAGCCAAAGCACCTGAATCACGCAGGATCCGCAATGGAATTAACTCAATTCCAAAGACTAAACAGGAAAGTCAAATTTCCAATCTGTTTTAACTACAAGCCTGCTAAAAACACAAGATGTGGATTGTTCATCCCCAAGATAACTACCATAGACCCAGCAGTCAGACTGGCCTCTGACTGGTGTTATTATGAGACATGGGCTTCTAGGTAGAAGTCATAAGGCATCGTGGGGCTGGTGCCTTAACTCTGACTGCCCATGAGTCTATTTTCTCCTCAGGAAGGAGCCCCATTAGAATCAATAGGAACCTGGTGTCAGCTCAAAGATGAGTGGAAACAGCCTTTCAAAATAACAAACTCAACTGTCCTGCCTTATTTCCACTTCTGAGGCTGCAGGTCTCAGTCTCTTACAAGCAGAAAAAGTTCCACCACTTTCTTAATTCTCTTATTCATTAAGGCTGAGAAAGAGGTAAAACTTCAAACAAGAAGACAGATCTGCCATTCCCTGGTTGGTTTTCAGAAGAGAGTGTTAATGTCTGGAGTTCTGAGTTCCTGACTCTAGCAACAGTTCTCTAAGGCCCTGTTTCTTGACCAAAATTGCTGAAATGAGTCTCCTGTTAGCCTGCAGGCACAGCAGGACCCAATTAACTTCTTCAAAGATGCTGAAGTCTTCCAGGAACACCAGCCACATTTTTTAAAAGGTGAAAAAGAATTTACACTGAAAATAACTCTCCATTCTCCAGGAGGCAAGTGACCCCTGAACCTTCCCCATCAAGCATGTTTATGTTATTAGTTCATTTTCAAGGAATCATTATCCCACCAGTGTAAGTCAGTGCAAACCTCTTCCCTGAAGAAGGAGCTTACTAACTTCTCCACATCCGTTTGTACCTCACACACCTACCTCATAACCCTACTTAAGGTTCTACTTTAAAACCATCCAAAATGTGTGACTCTGGTCCCTGGGCTACTAGGTCTAGAAGAACAGGAGAGACTGACACCTCTATTACTCAATTCCAAAGACTAAACAGGAAAGTCAAATTTCCGATCTGTTTTAACTACAAGCCTGCTAAAAACACAAGATGTGGATTGTTCGTCCCCAAGATAACTACCATAGAAAAAAAAGTTTCATCTCAACTGCTTTGCTGGGAGAATTGTGAGGCTGTCCCATTTCTTCACAAAATGAACAGTGTTGCCATACTGAAAGTTAATTTTGGAATCCAGAACTCTGTTGGCAAGAATGCTATCCTAGATATATAGTGAATCTTGACCTGGGTGCTTTCCCAGTTTTTTTCATGGCTCACAAAGAATACAGGATATGATAATGTCTCCATGACATGCTGGGATAAGTGGAGGCAGTTGCTGGGGCTTCAGCAAGCCCAACCATTGCCCAGCTGCACTCATGGCTGAGTGTACCCATATCCAGACCCAGCCTCACTCATGGGCCATGGCGAGCAGTAGAGAACTCTAACCAGGAAAACAGAACAAGTAAGGGAGGAGTGTATGGCAAATTTACCTTCCAACCCAGTCCACTGCTATTCCATCTGGCTGCATTACATATTTCAGTTTCAGGTCAACTTCCTGCACAAGATTATTGTGGCCGGATTCAAAGTTGGGGATGTAGGCACGTTTGATAGCACCAAACCTAGAGCCCTCCCCTCGCACGGTGTAATATACAACGCCTACAGAGGAAGACACACAGGTCAGTTTCATATCAAGAGCATCAAGTAATGGAAGAACTGGAGTCTAATCAAGTGAAGCAGTGTTCATTTATTGACATCTCCATCTCCCTCCTCACTATTGTTATAATATGAATAATTCAATAACATCTGTATAATCAAACCATAAAACCCATCAAACTTGAGCTATGAGCTACAAATGCTTCAACTGAGAACTTAGTGAGATTTAGTCATCTCTATTTAAAAGTGATTCATTTAAATGTATTTCAACAAAGTGCTTATTTACTTTTATTAGGATCAAGTTCTAGTTTCCAAAACAGAATGTATAGAGATAAACCAGGGCAGGCTGTTGAGAATTTGAAAGTATACTCAAGATCAGAGGCAGTAAAGAAGCCATGTCAACGAGAAGTCCTATTTTATGTACAGACAAAAGGATGGTGGACAGCAGGCATGTTAAAAGCATAGGAAGACTGTGACTGTACAGGCATGCACTGGACACCCACTGCTTTCCTAGGTATGCACCATTCTTGAAAAGTGTATTGTATTGCATGAATATGTGTGAAAATACAACAATAATAAATCCTATATTGACATAGTTATTAATAGTTTTCAAAGCCTTTCATCTCATTCAATCTTCAAAACAACTCTCAGAGGTAGGCAGGCAGAACAAGATTACTACTTGATTTTGTAGATAAAAAACTGAGATTCAGAGAATCGTTACAATTATTTAGGATCATAAAGCTAGTAGATAAGGGAGACTGGCATAAAAGATAAGTTTACAGGCATAGAAGACAAGTTTTCTGACTCCTACCCTACTATCGTCTCCCCCAACACCAGATAGAGCCATGAGAGATTCAACAATAAGCATTATTCATCTTTTTCCTTCATTCAACTAAATTTTTTGATTACCTACCATGTAGAGTGTACTAGATGTTGGGTCAGATGCTAGGCATTTAGAGATAAGTTAGATTCAGTCTTTGTCCCCAGAAAGCAGATGTATAGAGGATAGAAAGATATTATGTGGTCAACTAGCTATATAACTTAGAGTAACATGTGCCATAAAATGACATAGGTTCAGGGTGAGCAATCATAGAACTCTGCCAGGAGGAGTGATAGAAGTTGTCACAGAGGTGGTGACATCAAACTGGGTCTTTGAGGTCTGGGTAGAAATTTTCAAGGTGTACAACGGTAGGAAGGAACAAGATCTGCAGTATCAAGGACAAGGAAATTTCAAAATACAAAGAGATGTGAGATGGTTCAGAAAGGATAAACCCCAGTGATGGGAAGAGTTTTGGAAAGAAATCAGGAAAGATTGGCTGGGATTCAAGGCCACACTAAGTCATCAGGAGCATGCTGGGTTGGAAGAGTATCCTCTTCCACTAATGCAACAAAATTCACTCATTAAACAATAAATTCTTTAAAAGTCAACACCTTAAAATTCTATAAAGTCACTTAATATCAGTGAAAGATGCCAAAGTTTATACTCACTGAGGCCTATGTCCTCGGGATCCCAATCATAATCAACAGCTTGGATATATTCCTCATCTTGAAGATACTCTGAGAACCTCTCAGATGAGAGATTATATTTTCGAATTCGGACATTGTCAGGCAGTAGCAACAAAGGAGAGCTACCTGTAAACAAACAAAGGGCTACTTTATCTGTTTGAATTATACTTTCCTTAAAGTATGATATAAAATGCACAGTATGTACCTGCCCCTTTTTTAAAGAACATCAGTTTCTATAGGAATCTGACTATCTCTGTTAATCAATAAAGTTGACTATCCAACTGGGTTACAAAATCCATGAGTTGACATTCTCATCTCCACTTCAAGTGGAATGCTAATATGTCTCTTAGGGACATTATCAGTTCTTTATTCTTTGTACTCAGTGGTAGTTTGGAACAAAGCTAGACTGAGAACCCTACGTAGAGTCCTCATTTTCACTGAATTGTTTTTATTTACTGACATCAAAACAGACAAGACTGCAGACATTCTATCTCACAAAAGAAACACTTTCATAATCTTACTAAAAGTTTACCAGAAAAGTCTCATTCCTTATGCTTTCCTGACAGATTTTATGATTCTTTTTAGCAGGTAATCAGCTCTATGACCCAATTTAGCTCCTAGTTAATGAAAAAATAAACCTGACTTGTCCTTGATTTAATTTTTTTTAACCTAAAGCAGCTACTTAATGGTGACTCATCCCAAGATGCACTGTCTAGAATTTCTTAAGTTTAATTTACTTGCATAATGTCAATTGAATCCAATTGAAGTAACTTTTAGAAGTTCATTTTATGTATTTCCTCTATCTTGACATTATGTTTTATATGAATATTCCAATTTGTTTCAGTCATGTCCTTAGTTAAAAGATTTAAACATTTAAAAATTTCCTGCTTAATTACCAGACCAACTGTTCAAATGCTTTCATTCTGGTTTTCATTCACTGTCAAGAGTGTTTTGAGGGTAAAATATTAAAGTATGCTAGTCAAATGTATGCTTTAAAAGCTCAATTTGTATGAAGAAGTTAAACAGCCATTTTGGCCATTTACTCTTAATTTACAAAATAAAGTGCTATTTTCTTAACAAGTTCCTGAAACTCTAGTACAAACTTCAAATTCAAAATAAAGACCCATGCCTCTTAGCTAGGACATGATGATTTAGATCAGGCCTCTGGAATTTGGAGTATAATACTTCTGACTTACATTCTTTCTCTGTTTTTATCAGGCCCGATTGTCAGATACTGGTATCAACTTAAAATGTAAAACTCATGATTGAAGTTATGACTGTGCCAGACTCCTTTTTGCCTTTGATCAATAGTCCATGAACAATACAAAAGGGATATGTCAGCAGAGTATCCTTGATTTGCCCCAGTTCATGAGCCTTCTTGGACTATTGGGACTCAAATCTTATTCTCAGTGGAGTGGTAGCTAGAGGGCCTTGTTACTTTCCTTCTATTGATGACCGTCCCACAGGCAAGATTTTGTTGTTGTTTCAGCCTTAAGAAAGATGACATCTTGTCCACTTTTTGAAGTTTTTATCAAGGTGGACAAGAGGCTAAATCCATTATAAGTAACACCCGGCTCTTGTTTGAACTGATGCATATTTGTTGGGGGATGTAGCTATTGTTTTAAGCTGGCAGGGGAGGAGAGCAAAGGAGTGACTAAAGAGGTGTTAGAAGAGAAGCAGCTGGCGAGTTAAATACAAAAAAAGAAAAGAAAAACTCTGAGAATCTAAAGTTTCTTTCCTCGTATAGTGTACTCAGCAGTATTTATTTCCCCCAAAAGTCAATTAATCCTGACATGAACTCATCATACCCTCAGCGGCACATCGTTTTCCAGGGTGGTCACTCATAGACGTGAAGCCATCAGCACAGACACACTCATAACTTCCTTTGGTATTTCTGCAGTGCTGGGGACAAGTCCCAAATTGCTCACACTCATTGATATCTGTAGGCAAAATAAAACCAAATATGCAACATCTGCTCCCATCCATTCCTTAGAGACCTTGCTTCTGTTTAAATCCATATTCACTAGCAATGAGGACTGAGAAGGATACAGATGAAAACAAGCAATGATACAAACATTTGTGAAACACTAAGTTTCAGATACTGTTTCACATGCTTTCCAAATATTTTCCTTGTTTAATCTTGCCAAAAGACTTTAAGAAGTATGGATGATTAAGCCCACAGTCCCAAAGCTGATAAGCAATGGAGACAGGATTTAAACTCTATGACTCTGCAATAGCAGAGCACATTTTCCCTTTCAGAAGGCATATGTTGTGTTGTATCGTTCAGTGTCCCTTCACTTCTGCTAACTAGCTTCAGGAACAGGAGTCATTGATTTGGTTTTTCAATAGAGTTCTTAAGCTTCAGGTCCAAAAGGAGCTCTTACAATCTTCTGACTATGACATATCATGAATTAGAAACAGTAAATTAAAATACTAGAAGGCATCTAAAATCACAGTCATCACTCACCATCTTGATAAGCTATCTTCTGACTCCATACCTTACAACTCATCTATGTCTGGCATAAGTAGGTGTGTATAAATATGTGCTGGTTGTTTGACTTACAATGAAAAAATAAGCCTAGTTTGTTTTTTAAAAAAACTTTGATTTCACACAGTGGTGCAATAAACAGCCATCATCACCAAGGCCTTCATCATTCATATCAATTCCACAGACTCTACTGAGCACAGAGTATCTGACAAGCACTTAGGTAGGCACTGGTCAGATAGCATGCATACAGGCGGGGGAAAGCAATTCTTCAGTAGTTCAATGACCTAGAACCACGAAACCATGGGTATGGTACCATTAAGGGAATTAAGTAGTGATTTATTTAATAAAGGGGAGTGGTGGAGAACCTTAAATGTAAAGTTCACCTAAACAGGAATTGGAAAAAATATACTCTACCTAGACAGGAGGTTCTGTCAAAAACATTGGTTTCGAACCCAGCTGTACAGGAGCAGATAAATCCTCCTTCATTTAATTGGGTACAGTTTTGCTCGCATATATTTTCAGCACATGTTCTTTCTTTTCCTTTATCTGAGAAACAAAATCCCAGCATTACAAACCAGATCAGCCACAAACAACAGTCAAGTGGTGTATCAAAAGGAGCACCTACTAGTAACCAGCTGTAGGACATCTTGAGATGACCCCTTTCCATAAGACTTTGAGAGGACAGAGGGCACTGGGGGAGTCTGGATTCCTATTTCTGATTGTGGCCTGAATACCGTTTAGATAAATGCATATGATGTTAACACCCTAAGGCAATTTTCACATTATATGCAGCACTCCCAGGCTCATCCTCAGAGCATTCAATTTTGGACTCCAGAACTATGAAGCCTGACACTCCATAGCTGTTACCACCTGCTCTACTATCTTTAATCCTATTGCATATAGATAGATTGACAGATAGATAGAGATAGATGATAGATCGATAGAGAGATAGATAATAGACAGAAAGAAAGAAAAGAAAGAAAGAAAGAAGGAAAGAAAGAAAGAAAGGAAAGAAAGAAAGAAAGAAAGAAAGAAAGAAAGAAAGAAAGAAAGAAAGAAAGAAAGAAAGAAAGAAAGAAAGAAAGAGAGAGAGAGAGAAAGACAGACAGACATGGATACATATAGATTAGAACAAAATTACAAATAGGAGGAAATTATAAAATTTTAAGAAGACTATAATTTGCCTAACATTGACCAATTGATTATATATGTATATACACACACCCACACACAAATATATATGTGTATATCAAGTGTTGACCAAGGTGCAGTAAAATACAGAGTTCTAAGTCATACAACTGCTCTTAGAGCCATAAATTAGTACACAAGGAAAGAAATTTTGTACTATGTATGTATGCATCAACGCCTTTAAAAATAGTCATACTCTTTTGCCCAGTTATTCCATGTTAATGAATTTTCCCTTGAAAAGGAATAAAATATGCAGTATAATTTATGTTTAAGGATTATAACAATATTTATAATAAGAACATTTGAAAACAACTTGAATGTATGTTCAGTGATAGGGAATAAATTATTTTATAGTATACTTTAAACTAAGACATTACTGATGCACCATTACTTTATGTAACACTAAAATAGAATATGTCTGGAACTTACACTGACATGTTATTAATTGTAAGATATATATCTTGGTTTCAGAAATGTTAAAATATAAAAAAATACATCTTAGAAGCAATAAGTTATGATTATCTACATGATGAATTGCTATGTGATTATTAAAATTTATAGTTTCAAATGATACTTTGACATGGGAAATATCTATAATAAATTGAAAAAAAGACTGAAAAACTCCATTTAGTATACAATATTTCTTAATTTTTAAAAATACTAAGAAATATTTCTTACATATACAAGTGCAAAAAAAAGATAGCAAAAGTACACAAACTTTAAAGGTTAGTTCTCTTTTAGTGATGGGATTCAAATGCTTTTTACTTTTGATTATTATTGAACTTTCACAGTAAAAAAAAAAAAACAACTCATAGTTTATTTTTGTAGAGCCCATATAAATGATCCTTGTTATTCTGATGCAGATGTTCCAGGACGGACTTTTAACAGCTCACACTTCACCCTAACACTTCATTGTTCATCATTGCCCCAAGAGCTTGTCTCTACTGATATCTATCCAAACCGTCTGGCTTTCATCCTTGTCATTCTTATCAGTTTGCTTCTTTTATCCTCCATCTATCCCCAAACCTAGGTCTTACAGAAAAACTGGTGAAGATGAACATAGATAGTAAGTGATAATGGGGGAAAGAGAGGCAGTGGTTATCTCCATTAAAGATTTAAGCTTCATCTACCTCTCAAATAAAAAGTCTCCTGGTCATAGGCTTCTGAGTATTTTTGACAAAGAGATTGTGGTATCTCCTGGTTCAATTCTTTCAAATATATCTATCTGTCTTCTATAGTATGCAATGAAGTGAACTTAATCACTCTCAGAGTCCTTTAGGGTAAATGACCATATCAGTATATGTGGTCTGAGTAGATTAAAAACACTGAGTTTCAAAAAGAAAAATAACCAAAATAAAGTACAATGAAATTCAATGGAATGCTGCCCTTGGAGTGCAGACTTCAAAACTGTACACATGAAAGTCTTATAATAAAGATCCTAGCCTTTATTATAGGAGCTCCTAACAACTACACATTGCTAAAACATCTATTTAGATTTTCTATTTTTTTCATGAGCCATTTTCAGAGTTTTGTGTCTTTCTAAGAATTTGTTCACTTCATGTAAGTTGTTTAATTTATCGCCATAAAATTTGTCATAGTATTTCCTTACTTTTAAATTTCTGTGAGGTTAGCAGTGATATCCCCTCTACATTGCTAAATGAATCTGACTTATGTTTATTAACTTGGATATCATGGAGCCAGTCACATAACCTCCATGGGTCTCCCATGCATCACTAGACTTTGTAATTTCCCCCCAGTTCTGAAATCTATAAAGGGATTAGGGGTCCCAGGAGTCAAGAATTTCTGGAGCAAGTGATCCACTGAATGAGTCATGCTTTTGTGAAGCAAGAGTCCTTAACAAGAGCAGAAACCACACAACACTGTAGGATTCTTCCTAAAATGTGATGGCTTTCTTATCATTGTTTTCATTTGAAAATGATCACCATTTTAACCCATATAACTGATTTCCCCAAACCCAAACATATGGCACTCTATTTATAAAAGAAATACCCTACTTTCCATTTTATGAAGAAGAAATAAGAACTACCAGAGAAACAGCAAGTCAATCTATCTTTATGACCACATAAATAATATTTGCAACCTGAGGTTAACTTCTTTCCTTTATACCTGATTGGTGCTAGAAAAAATGCTAATGTATTTTCATCCCCAAAAATTTGTCAAGAGAGTAGATTTTAGGTGCTCTTACTACAAAAATATTTTTTTAAAGATAACTATGTGAGACAACAGATATGTTAATTTGCTTGACTATATATAAGTCAAGTCACTATATATAAGTATATCAAAACGTCATGTGGTACACCTTCAATTTTAAAAAATAGAACAATGTGTCTCATACACTTCAGTGATGCTTTTGGAGAAGAGGAAGGAGGAGGAGAAGACAGAAGAAGAAGAAGGAGAAGAGGAGGAAGGAGAGAAGGAAGGAGAAAAAAAGAAAGGCAAATAAATTAACAGCACCCAAGAACTAGTATTTTAAAAGAGAATTCTATGCCTCAAATTATTAGTCCAGAGAAATAAGACTGAATTCCATATCACATATCCACTTAATATCCGAAAAGAGAAGCTGCTTCCATACCTGAATTAATGTTTGTGCTACTTATTTCGTTTAAAACAAAAAAACCTGCTACTAATTAAATGCCATTTGAAAAGAAAGTACTGTAGTCTATTTTAAGCCTTTTAACTGGCACAGGCAACTGAAAGAGAAACCAGTGCTTGACTACTGGACCCAAGTCCAACTTGGAAGTACTCCAAACTCCTGGAACTGCTCACCTATCAGTCTCTGGGAGTTAGAACCCAAACTTGCCATTCAGTTTTGTGAATTCTATCATGTTCAGCTTTTAAAATATTTAATCAAGTCACTTAAGTCTGTCAATAACTCCAAGTCCCACAGAAAATGTATGTGAAATAAATGGCAAGCCAACTCAATGTGGCTGGTTATTCACACCCCTTTGTAACTCATGCAGGAGAAAAACTGATAGAAAATCCTTTGGATGCCTCAGAAAAAAATCAGTTAGAGCCCAAGAAGTTGAAAGCACATGGAGCTCACTAGGATGACTAAGCCACAGGCTCCTAGAGTCTGAAGAATGGCCTCCTTCGTCCTGTGAGGAAACCAAAGACCAGAGAGGTCAGTATGTGCCCAAAGTGGTACCGCTAGTGGCAGAGGTCCAGAGGCCAGCCCTCCTAACCTGGACTCACATGACTGCTCCAATTCTGCCTCTGCCATTCTGTGTGACCTCAAGCAAGTTACTTAAGCTCTCTGAGCTCTATTACATAGACAATAAAAGCAACTCAATGGGGCTAACTTGAGTAACCCATTAAGTAACATATGTGAAAGCACTATGTGAGTCATAAATGGACTACAAAGGTGTGACTTAGTAACATGGCATTCTAACATTTCCATCAAAACATTGAGCTAGAATTGTTCCTTGGTTATGTTCATCATCCTTTTCCTACACAAAGTGCTTCCTCTACTTTCTTTCTGTTTGTTTGTTCATTTGTTTTGAGACAAGGTCTTGCTTTATTGCCCAGGCTGGAGTACAGTGGCACAATCACAGCTCACTACAGCCCCTGCCTGCACTCAAGCCATCCTTCCACCTTATCCTCTCGAGTATCTGGTACTAGAGGTGCGCACCATTACACCCAGCAAATTTTTGTGTATTTTGTTAAGACGGAGTTTCGTCACACTGCCCAGGCTGTTCTTGAACTCCTGGGCTCAAGTGATCTATCTGCCTCGGCCTCCCAAAGTATTGAGGTTACAGGCATGAGCCACTGCATCCAGCCACTCCCTCAACTTTAAAAATAAAAATAAATGTCCCTTCCCAGGTCCCCTGTGGCATTCCCTTCTTGCTCAAACACCCTCAGAAGCTTTTTCAAGTACCAAGGATACTGCATTTGGCTTAAGATTTTTTTACTTACTGCAACCCAGTTCATCAGACCAATCACCACAGTCATCGGCATCATCACACACATTGTCGTTTGGAATGCAATGTCCATTGCCACACTTATATTCATATTCCGTACAAGGTTTAGGGGTTGGTTTTCTACCTGTATGTAAGAACAAATTAAAATCAAAACTTTTTCTTTTGTGAAGCAAGATACTTCCTTCTATGACAGAGACAGTTTGTACTTACCAAATAAACAAGTGCTTCCCTACATTTCCCAGTCTCCCTTGCAGGTGGGTTAGGACCATGTGACTAGTTCTAGCCAATGTACTGTCAGTTGGAGGTGCCGTGTGTCACTACTGGGCTGAAGCAATGAAAAGCACACGTGCCTTCTCCATGTCTCCTGTGCTACTGCAACAACCTTGGAAGCCATGTGTTCCAGGCAGCACAGCTACAAGATGCAGGGAGGACTTTGACACTACCGCAACCTTCAAGTTTGTATTCCTGTTATTATTATTATTGGCAGAAATGAATCTGTGGTTATAGCATTAATTTATTTGAGGCATAGCACAAAAGGATGAAAGCCCAGAAATAAAATATTTTTTTAAAAATTTGAGCAGATTTCCCCCTTCCCCAAAATCTCTTTCCATTTCCCCTACTAAAAATGCCATTTAAAAAAAAAATGGAGGAAGATATTTGTAGCACATGGTCAAATCCCAGAATCCATAAACTTTTATTCTTTTCAAGGAGCAAGATTTTAGTCTGGGAAACCACTACCAGCCACCACAGGAAGCAAACTGCAACATTTCAATGGCTTAAAATGGCAAAGGTTCATTTCTCACTCATGTAAAGTTTAATGACAGCCTAGAAACCCTCCTCCATCCTATAATTATGCCATCAGGAACACATTCAAGGTTGCCAAGGCAGGAGAAGATCAACATGGTGGAAGCACACAGCTTCTTAACTTCCTGAGCCTGGAAATGACAGATATCCTCCTGCTCATGGTCCATTGGTCAGAACCAGTCACATGGCCCCGCTCTAACTGTAAGGGAGACTGGAAAAAGGAAGAATGTGCATTCTCATACAATTCACCCTTGTGTCACTAAATACTCCTTTACGATTTTCTTCTCATACGTGGAACACCCTTAACCCCTTCCCAAGGAACATAGCTTAGTCCATTCAGAAACTGAAATCCAGGACCTCTGCGTAATGGGCAGTAGCCACTCAATCAGTTCCAGATGTGGTTCCTCTTGGTTGGGAGACCCATAAACTAATAAACAATCGGTGCCATCTGTGCCCGATAGGTAGCGGTGGAACAGGGGCAACGCAATAGAAATAAACACTCCCATGGGAAAGAAAGAATTAGAGAGTCGTGGCAGTCACCAAACTATAGCAATTCTGAAGTCCCACTAGGCTAGGATGACACATGTTGGCACAGGACAGTCCTGATTCATGCCTGCTGCCCCAGTGGAATTATGAATAGCACCACCTTCACTTTCAAAAGCACACTGGCTTGGAAAGGAGAGTAAATCACATAGTCACTCTGGGCAGACATTGTAAAGGTCCCTTCTTTGGGGAGTGGAGGGTATTTATTGATTAGCTCATGCCTCTGCTCTGGCAGGAGCTCCTGTGTCAAAATGTCTCTCATTGTTTCTGACTCTACCCTTTGAGAGTTTTCCTTGTCTATTTTCCTCTTCAAATGGAGAGGGAAAGGGAAATATGCTCCCATTAGGACCCACACAGCTTTCTCACCCCACTTCTTGCTTATAGAAGGCCGGGAGCCCAATAGTTTTTTGTTTTGTTTTGTTTTTCTTTCAAGTCTCAAACAGTCATAGCATTTTGGTTTATCTGGTTATATCTCGCTCTCAGAAACCTACCAGGCATTTGATCTGTTTGCTTCTAGCCTGTTCTAAAAGTTAGTAACCTGACCTAGTGCTCTTTTTGAGCCATAGTTCTCGAATCTGCTTTTTTCTTTGCTTTCTTTCTCTCATATAATTCTGTCTGAACTTATTGTCACTTACATCCAATCCATGTAGAAAAACAGATGGGCAGTCATTTTATCCAATGAGGAGGTGTTATTGGGCCTTCGTGTCTCAAAGCCTTTTAAACTTCAGACTTTTACTGTTTGGGATGTAGATACAGTTGGCTTTTCTCACACAGCAAATTTCTGGGCTTTATTTTATTTCTGCTTATAAGTTAACCAGTTCTTCCCTTAGCTTCTCTCTTTCTTATACTATCTTGCCAAACTCAGGAATGGCAATCAATGCACATTACTAACATTCTATCTTCTAACCTCACTCCATGATTGACAGGTTCAGTAAGCATGTGATCTGCCTTCCAGTTTTTCTGAGGTGATAGCTTTATCAAATGCTTTGACTTTGCATAACATGATCTCCATCTTTCCTGCTTCCACCATCAGTGTCCTTGTTGCTTGCCTCCTGACTGTTAACCCAATGCCAAATATTTTATGTTTTTGATGTGGAAGTACTCTACTTCCCTCATCACTCTATGTTATTTGGAGCAATTCATACTAGCTGTTGCAACCAACAGATCCTAAAGTCTCAGGGGTGCAACATAATGAAGCCTTATTGAGCACTCATATAAAGGCCAACGCTGGTTCCACAGCCCGCCTGCATCTTGCAGCTGTGCTGCCTGGAACACATGGCTTCCAAGGTTGTTGCAGTAGCACAGGAGACATGCAGAAGGCATGTGCGCTTTTCATTGCTTCAGCCCAGTAGTGACACACGGCACCTCCAACTGACAGTACATTGGCTAGAACTGGTCACATGGTGCTAACCCACCTGCAAGGGAGACTGGGAAATGTAGGGAAGCACTTGTTTATTTGGTAAGCACAAACTGTCTCTGTCATAGAAGGAAGTATCTTGCTGGAAGTAAGCATTCTGTGGCAAAGCATTCTAATACCACATCAATACAAGAAATAGAAAGTGGAAAAATTAGGAATTTATCTTAATTTTCCCAGGTAATGTCTTTTTGGGGAAAAAAAATAACTGGAGTCAGGGAAATGATTTTCCTCACTGACTTTTTTCTAGGCAAATTAAATTGCCCAGAAAATTGGTCAACTTTCTCCTTCAATGGATAGATTTTAAAACATTTTGAAAGTGCAGAAAAAGCACAGACATTTCAATGCCTGAAATGTTAAATGCAGCCAGTTTGAAACTTCTATCTTAAACTAATATATCACTTTTCTCTTCTGGGAAATGAATTTTCATTTTCAACAAGGATATTAGATAAGCTCTGTTAACACCAGGGCTGCCTTGCTTCACATGATCTCTGCAGCTGGGCACCTGCCTAGATTAGCAATTAGCAACTCCTGAAGGCTGAAGAATGATCAAATCTTATATCTGAAAAAATAAACTATTAACTTGTGAGGTGTGGCTCAACCAGTATTTAGTGTTTGTTCTCAGTTTCTTATGAGAAAAGAGGAGGAGAAGGCTTATTAAATGTTTAAACAAAGACTGAAAAATTAATGGATTTGCCAGCATTGTGCTCAAACGAGACAGGAAGAATAGGCAGGGTTACATGTAAGCAATGCATGTGTTCGTATGGTCTTGTAAACAATTATGTCAGCAGAGATCTGCAATCATGGGCACAACTCTATAAAACAAACTGAAATCCCAGAGGTACATTTTACAACCTGCAGACCACCTGGGGTCCTTCCTTTTTCCTTCTCCCTTTTGACTTTTGCTTACAGTGCTCCTCTGTCTCATCAGTTCCATCTCCACAGTCATCCACACCGTTGCACACCTCATGACCATAAATGCAGCGATTGTTGTCACACCGGAAACGGTTTGGTGAATTACAGGGAACATTCACTGACAGGAAAGATGGAAAAATGAAATTACAAGTTAACAGTAGAATTTAAGTGTTAATATCTAAAATACTCCAGTACCAGCACCAGGCTTGCTTCATTCATGCACTCATTTACTCATTTGATTAATCAATCAGCAGATACACTATATATCCAATACACGCCAAGGTACTGTGCGAGGCACTAGATATGATGGGAAACAAGAAAGACACAGTCCTTGTCCTCATGGAACTTTCATTCTAGTAGAGAAACAGACTTTTCAAATTAACCATTCAATTACAACTACGAAACATCTACTGGGGTAATCTGACATAAGTTAGGGAGAGGAAGGCTTAGAAGAAACTTCCCATAGATTCTGAGTCAGGGAGGAGCATGGCCGGTCTCTGGACCTGAATAAAGGCCTCTGTTGCTGCAGCACAGAGTGTGGAGCACAATGGTGGCTGTGAGGCTGGACAGGCTGGCAGTACATGGGCTCTTATCCTAATAGCCAGGAAGTCATTTGTTTGATCCTTCTGATGGCAGTTGTCATACAGTGTCTAGAGCATGAGTCTTTTACTGAAGCTTTAAATTGTGTTGGATTTTCCTTCCTGAATTCCCTCACATCTTACATTTAAAATCGATATCTCACGATCAAACCCTGACACACTTGCTGTCCAGAGTGAGACCTCTAGCTGCTGCCTGTACAGCTGTGAGGTACTCAAGGGTAGTCCCCAGGTCCCCTACTTGTTTGGTACAGGGAACATGGTTCACTATACATGTACCACAAATTCAGTGAACTCAACATACATGTGGTCTTCACATGTGATCTTCCACATGGAGGATTTGGGCTGTCTGATTTTCCTTCTGCCATTGTATCACACACAGGGATCAAGAGGAGAGACTTGTAGTAAGATTGATTGAGGGGAAAAGGTCAGATCGAAGGGCTGGTTCTTGGAAGTATTGTTATTAGAACTATTGCAATAATTATTTGCTGTGAAAGGCAAGTTCAATATTATAAAACAGTGTTGGAAATTGTTTAAGGTAGCTGTGTCCCTGACTCTCCAAAGTTTATTTTTTACTAGCTATGGGCACTTTACCTTATGGAGAGAAGAGATTTCCGAAGGACTTTTTTGAAAGTTAAACATGTCTAAGATATGTCTCAAGACTCATGAAGTTCAAAGCAAAACAAGGTTAGTTCCTAAGAAGTAAAGAAAAATGTTGGGATGCAACTGTGAAATATAATGAACACTAATTAAAGTTTTCTGAGGAGAAACAAAATACTAAGACATACCATTTTCACAAGTCAAATCTCTGGGCTAAAAATGAGTAGTGATGAAGCTGGGAAAGGGGATGGAAGATGCAATGTGAACTTCCAACAGGAGTGCTTCTCAAGGTCTTGTTTCCTAGGTTAAGGGCTTTTACTTACACAAAATCCTGACACTTTAGTTTGCATCAGAATCATTTGAGGGGCCTGTTAGTGTATAGATTGCTTGGCCCTTAATTTTCTCACAAAATTAAGGCCATCTTGGGGAAAGAGCTTAAAAAGCAGAGTCTTTGAGTTAACGTCTTTCTTTCCTCTACTTCTCTTGGGCTTGATTTTTTATTTCTATTTGGATAGGGTGCATCCCATGAACCTGCATTTCTAACATGTTCCCAAATGGCACTGACATTCCTAGTCCAGGGAAGACACTTTTGAGAACTATTACCCTAGAGTTTCTCCAGTGACTCCAAGCATGTAGCAAAATGACTGAAACAAACTCTATTTTCATTCACTTCATTAAAATCAGTAGTTCTCAACCAGGGGACTAAACTAAAAAGCTAAGAAGCTTTTTAAAAATACATATGTGCAGGCTTCATTCTTGGAGATTCACTTCATCAGGTCTAAGCCTAGGGTGAGGCCAGGGCATGTGATTTTGAAATATCCCTCCTCTACTGCTACTGATATGTACCTGAATTGAGACTCACAAAAAAGCAGGGTTTAAAATGTACATATCTATATATATATATACACACACACACACACATATATGCGCATCAATCAGCAAGAGGGAATTAGATGGCCTTGACTTACCATGTTAAAAGGAAGTGACTGTAAAGATTAAGAAAGTCTTAGCATTTTCTAAAGGTGCTCCAGGAAGCTCTAGGGGTTTGGAGAGGTTACTTCCAGGGGCACCCAATGTAGGATACAGCAGGAGAGGTACAGCCCCCTCCCTACCCTTCCTCAGACTTCAACCACAACAGACCTGCCTTTATTTATGCACACTGGGTTTTCAAGCAACATTTCCTTTAAAGACATTGTTTTCTAAGACCATAAAATGTTTAAAAACATGGAGGTTTTCCCAACTTTCTCAGGTTACAGAGAGAATTGAAGCTGGAAGACCCAGTGAAATAAAACCAATGCTGATCCCGTGTCCAGTCCTAAACAATTGTACAACTGCTCTCCAGGCTCACATGCTACATGTAAGAAACACTGAGATTTGACAGACAACACCACTCCCATTCACTCCGTTTCTCTCCCTCTTACAGCACAGGTGAAGTTCTTCATCTGAACCATCGCCACAGTCGTCATCGCCATCACATTTCCAATACGGTGGGATACAAACATGGTTTTTGCATTCGAACATAGTAGCCTGGCAGTATGCACCATCAGGAAAGCGTGTAGCTGCCATGGGGGAGAAGACATATTCAAATTATTATACAAATTGACTACTTTGGGAAAGCTTCCTGCTATTTCTCGTTTGGCTCTTGCCATTATAGCCTGCTCTTCTTTATTCATCAAGATGTATAGTGGCCTTGACCTGTCTGAAAGTCGAATGGACTATGTCTTAAGGGCAGTTGTCAGAGCTCAGTTTCCAATGGCATGAATCATCCATGGCATGGACAGCACTGGACTTAGTCTCTACAGGCAAATGTCAGGACTGGTTTTACCCACATACATTTATAAAGTCCTCTTTGGCAACCACATCATCAACAATAACTATCATGGATGGTTATCACGGATGATGGTTATTGTTGATGGATCGGCAATAATGATGTATCAACAGTTTGCATTTATTCAAATGAGCCATAAAGATTCAAATCTGAGTAATCATATTGACTTTCTAGTTTTTGTAGGGAAAAGAAAGAGAGATCAGACTGTTACTGTGTCTATGTAGAAAAGGAAGACATAATAAACTCCATTTTGATCTCTCTCAGTCTTCTCAGTCTCTTGTCCCACCTGATGAGAAATACCCAAAGGTGTGGAGGGGCTGGCCCCCTTCAAGTTTTAATCATTTTTATACCCCATCATGTGACTGAAAAAAATTTTAATGCCATAAATTCAAAATGTTCTAATACCCCACCCTTGTTCTTTAAACTAGTGTATTCATTGCTTGAATATTTTTTACCTGAAATGTTTTTTTATCTAATTAATGATTTGTATAGTAGCTGATAATATATGAATACTTTGTTAGCACAAATTACTTAATATATTCTCCATTTAAAATAGCAAATAAATGCACTTGAACGGCCATTGTGAAATATATGATTATGATGACTTAGAACTCAGGTGAACTGATCATTATCAGTGCATGCTGAAGAGACAATACCTATGGCCTTTTAAACTAAGAAGTGGTAGCTGACTGATGTCTAAACTATCATATCCATACTCTCAGGTAAACAATACTACATATGTGTCTAGGGACTTACGACAATCAGCTTCATCAGAGGCATCCAAACAGTCAGCGGTTCCATCACATTTCAATTCACTGGGTACGCAATGTCCACTTGTACACTGAAAATATTCAGGATGGCAGGTCCTCATCTCTGAAGAGAAAAGATTGTCATTCTGAGAAGGCCTTGTCATTTTCAGGCAGAGATTAGGTACCTGGAGTACAGTGGGTACTCCATCACATTCCTATCTACACCCTGTGACTGGCTCACAGCAAACCCACATCTTGTGGTTAGCAAATTAATACACTCTCAAAACTCACACTTTCCCCACTCAACATACAGAGATGGAAGTACCTAGCTCCCTTCTATTAAATAATCTCCAGCTCTTAAGCTTTTCCTCAGAAATCAGAATTCCCCAATTTTCAATGTTTTCTAATTTTCCTAAGACCCAACACCAAATCAGTAAAGAGCTATAAAAATTACTTTGGGTTTAGGATTCCCTTCTCAACGATCTGACCTCTACACAAGACAGTCATAGTAGTATGTGTATATTCCTTAAGGTGACTTTCCGTGGAATAGTAGCAAGATCAACGTCTTTGTTCACAAGGCTAATGCAGATTAAAATCTACTCCTAAGAAGGGTTGATATTAAAATTAAATTTTTTAATCCCTGGCTATTTTCCTCTCTTATGACTGATCTAGACTGCTATGAGTTAAGCATAATGCATAGAAAATACAGAGCAGAAGATACGGTGTTATGCTAAGGTTTATATATTACACATACACTAAAATCATTTTCCTCTAAAAGCCTTATAAACACTAATGTGAAGCCCCTACACTGTCACAGTACAAAATTCTATGGTAAGCTTCTCAAATGACAGTTACCACAGTCCCGTTCATCTGAGTTGTCCCCACAGTCGTTGTAATGGTCACAGATCCATCGTGAGGGAATGCACTGCTGATTGACACATCGAAACTCGCTCTCCGTGCACTCCCGGGGTGCTGGAAAGGAAAGGCACCTGACCATGAGTGTGCACCAGGAATCACACACAGGAGACACCGTGTAAGCTGGCCAAAGTGCCCGGGTGCCCAGCGCCCTCCTGTGTCCCAAGCCCCAAAGGTGTTCTTGGGCAAATTATTCACCCTCCAAAACTAGACCTTTCACCTTAATTTTGAGTCTGTAAAGAATGGCCTTTATTAAGAAGTTTGTCCAAAGGTGATTTTTTGATCTCTCTTGCTTGCCCTCTCTCTCTCTTTTTTTTTTTTTTTTTTTTTTTTTTTTTTTTGAAACAGGGTCTTTCAACATTGCCCAGGCTGGCTTTGAACTCCTGGACTAAAGTAATCCTCCCAGCTCAGGCTCCTGCGTAACTGGGACTGCAGGTGTGTTCCACCATGCCCAACTTGATTTTATCTTAATTTTTTTTATTTCATGAAACTCTAGATAACCTCTTATAGGATTCATCATGAACTTTTATTAATAAAAGACAAAATGCCACTTGGATTACCCTTTTGTATAAGTTTTTAGCTAATTGATATTTGCAGATGTAGTCAGCTTCCTAAATCTCTCATTGCCTATGGCAAGTAGTGATCACTTCTTTCTTCCAAAAGATAAATAACGTTAGAATGTATTTCATTAATCAATTAGAAATTGATGCATATCATGAGTCAGTGATATACATTCTGGGCAGGGCTTCATTCAGCTTGCTTTCAGAACATACATTGAGTGTGTTCTGACCATCTAGTTTGATATGATCTCAGCCTCTTGACTTCGTTTCCTCAACCTCCCTATCCAATATCTTGTAGTCAATACCTTCAACTGGGAGAAACTAAAACCTGTCCTGTTATTTAACTATTAGCCCTCCTAAAACAGTCAGCTATTCTAGGAAGTGTAATAATGCAAATACAAGTTCTCTCTCCTCTCCTGTGAAGGCCATTTTGGGGAAAGAGCTTAGGAAGCAGTGTCTCTGGGTTAGCACCTTTCCTCTCTCTATTTCTCTGGTCCTGGTTTTCTGTTTCTATTCTATTTATCTTTTTATATTTTTCCTTTATCATAAGTCACCACAACTTTTTTGGAAAAAAAAAGTTGGGTGTGAATAAATTCGACACAGAAAAGATATACTTCGGTAAATACCTTCATCCAAAAGCTTGATTTGAAACACCTCAGAAGGAGAAGATGCTTATGTCTCTAGTGGAAGAGAAAGTAGAAATGTGCTGACCAGCAGAAAGAAAGAGATCAGACAGCTTGATATCCTACCCATTGAGGATCAATGACATAGACAGTTGAATTATGGACAAAAAGCAAACATCACAGCTCTGGTGGCACATAAGGACCATAGGACTGTGAACACTCACCACAGTTTTCCTCATCTGAGTTATCTCCACAGTCATTTTGCCCATCACACTGCCAACGAAGAGGGATGCAGTGGTGATTTTTACAGCGGAAATCCCCCACAGGATGGCATGTCCTCTCCTCTGCAAAGCAGTCATTGCAAAGACTTCATAAACCATTGGCAGAGAAATGCACAAAGTAGTATTGGCTTCCTTGTGAGACAGTCTGAGAATTGTATTAGCACACTCTTGAAGCTCCAAAGAGAGGAATGCCAGCAACATTCATGGTCAATATTCCGTCTTTTAGCTACCCTGAACCTATCCTACCGCTTGAAACTCAATCCATTCCCTTTGGTAGGAACCGTGCAAAGAATGAAATGGTATGTGGTTTGTAATTTGCAACAAAGGCCTGGTATGGGAGGCTAAAATGATGCCATACTAAATAAATATTTTGATCATATTATCTTCAGTCAATTGGACTCAGTGTCCTTAAAAGAATTTAGTATCTTCCTTACTTCTCTTCCAACTAAACCCAACACACATATTCACAGATGCTTTGGTTTCAAGTTAGACTATGACTAATCTTGACAAATTCCATTAATTTATCTGACTTTCCCATGTTACCAGAGGGACTACAGATGTCCAGTAGATAACGGGGAAAATCAGAGAGACATTCAGAATATGAAAATCCCCAAATAAGAAATATCCTAATTTGGAAATATCGTTTTTAGAGATAGATACCAAGTCTTTTCTGTAACCCCTTTCTACCAATTTCAACCAATTTATAAAATTAAAGAAACAATTTAAACTTGTCAAGTATGAGTAAGAATTCTACATCTGGAAGAAATTATGCAAGTTTCTAACATCTTAATAATGTCTTCCTCAATGACAGCATGATTTAAAATGCTATAAATTCAATACTCCCGGTAACCCTGCAAAATGCTACAAAATGTAACATGTCATTAGAAGAATCAACCATTTTTTTTAAAGAGGTAAACAAAGAAAAGATGACATGGGAAATACACTTTCATCTCTCATCTAATAAATGGCGCTTGACACGTGGACTTGCTTGTCCCTCCCTCCACTCCCCTGCAGCCCCTCCTACCACAGCCTTGCTCATCACTGTTGTCCCTGCAGTCGTCTACACCATTGCACACGGCCCACTTTGGGATGCAGCGGTAATTTGTTTTGCAGCTGAATTCTGTGAAGTTGTCACAGAGATGGGCAGAGCTCACTGAAAAGGGAGGAGGCATCAAAGTCAGAACTGAAGGTACAAGAAAGCACCTTTCCATTGTCACACTGAGGCTGTGGTACTGAGGAGTAACAATGACCATGTTACCAAGAAAACTGACTCTGGCAATGTGTGTCTGCTTTAGATGTGATCTGTTCACCATGAACAGAAAAATAGTTCCAAGTTTCTCACTATCTCAGCACCACTCATTTGTTTTACAGTATAACTTTGTGGGTGGGGTTGGGGAAGAACAGGGTTTGAAGTTAAAAACCTGGGTTGAAGTGTTAGGTCTGACACTAAACAGTAATGTGACTATCCACTTAATGTGAACCTTAGTTTCCTCATCTGTAAAATGGAACTGGTTCACACCCACCTTCCCTACCTCATAACATTTCTCTGTGGCCCAAGTGAGAAAGCAGTAGATATACAACATGTAAGTTCTTGGTATCGTATTCTGGTTGGTTAGACATTCTATGTATCAAAAGGAAGTATTAGCCACTTGAGAAACAGCGTCTGGTTCCACCTGCAAGTCATACAGCTAGCTATACTCTGCCTTTCAGTGCCAGAGTTTGCAGGGAGTGCCAAGGCAGAGCATCCCATCAGGCTGAAAAAGAAAGCTCCATGTCCTCTCTCAGTCCCCATGGAAGTTTCCTCATGTCTCCCTGCTCTGGTCATGCCTTGGCCCTCCCGTAGGAACTTACTGCATTCTTCAATAGGCTCATCTGAGTGGTCTCCACAATCATTATCCACATCGCACTTCCAGGCCTGCGGGATGCAGCGGCCATTAGCACACCGAAACTGGCCCGGCCGGCAGGTCCTGCTGGCACAGTGGGAACTGTCTTCATCTGAGTTATCCTCACAGTCGTTAAACGTGTCACACTGCCAGGATTCTGGGATGCAACGTTTGTTGGTGCACTGCCATTCATTGGAGTCACAGTGGTGATTCTCTGAGAGCAGGGACATTTGGTTATCAGCTTGGAAGGCATCAAGAATGAAAGCTCCTAACTGACATCAGTGAATCCTGGATAGCAGGATCATGATTTCTTTTTAGAGGACTTATTTCCTAATGTACTTATCAATCAGTACTACTACATGGAGCACTTCTTCTTTTGACTATTATTGTCTCCCAAATTCTTAAATATCTTTTTATTGCATAAAGACTTAAGAGATAAGAACTGAACGCCCTGACCTGTTAAGCATACCTTCCTCAGTCCCTATTCTCCTACTGGAAAATAGTCTTCAAACTTTGTGTTTGTTACTGTTATTGATGTGTTGTTTTTAGTTTGGGGGAATTTTATTTTTTGCCTGTTTGATTATTTATTTATTTTTCTTGAGACCAGGTCTTGCTCTGTTACCCAGGCTTGAGTACAGTGGCACGATCTATGTCACTGCAGCCTCGACCTCCCAGGATCAAGCTATTCTTCCACTGCAGCCTCCCAAGTAGCTGAGATTACAGGCACATGCCACCATGCCAGGCTAATTTTTTGTATTTTTTGTAGAGACAGGCTTTTGCCATGTTGCCTAGGCTGAAACTCCTGGGCTCAGGCGATCGACCTGCCTCAGCCTCCCAAACTGTTGGGATTACAGGCATGAGCTGCTGTGCTCACTTTTTTTTTTTTTTTTTTGCCTTTTAAATGGAAATGTAAATAAATATGACAACTGAGAGTCCCTGTTAAAAATGGGGGTGGAAACCTCTCATTTCCTCCTCAGTGTTAGCTCTCACAGGGGATTCAATGCCTAGCACATGGTGAAGAGCCACCAGTAGAGACAACTGATTATCTACTTCAACCATTTGCCTTGTAAAAACCTTAAGATTTCTTAAAAAACAAAAAAAAACCACTTCCTAAAAATAGAAAAAGGGTGGAGCCTGAGTTTCCTTCTAGGACTTTGAACTGGTTTTTAGTTCATGATATTCAGGAAATACCCACAGAATCATGATTGTATACAATTATACAATCAACATAGAAGTGGGGAAAAGAGGCATAAAGCAATTCAACACACCACAAAGAAGACGGTCTTCATCAGACCCATCAGGGCAATTTTGGTGAGCATTGCATAAAGTCTGTGGGCTGGTGCAGTTGCCGTCATTGCACTGGAATTGTCCTAGTCGGCAGAAGCGCTGCGGGCAAAGGGCCAGTTCATCAGAGCCATCTGAGCAGTCTTTCTGTCCATCACATTTCCACCAGATAGGAATGCACCTGCACAGAGAACATACAGCACTTTTTTAGCAAACCACCAGGGGCAACAGTTATCTGGAGAGAAGGAATCAACACTGAATTCCAAGAAATGACATGCATGAATTCTCTCGTGGCCCCAGAAGAGGATCAATTAAATCTCAGTTACAATGGTGTATTTTCAGAGAAAACATAACTTGGCAAGATAGAACAGGTTTCTTAAGATCCAAATACAAACTGAAAATGTGCTTTAAATATGATGAATAAACTCCATCCACAACAAATAATAAATAAACACAGAGTGTATGTTTTGAGCTGTGTTCTAGGAGCAGTGATTGGTTCAGATTGTTTGCCAGGGTGATATAAAAGTATTGTTTGGGAAGTTGGAGGGCAAAAGCAACTGCTGAGGGTCTTTCTCACAATAAATGTATGCTAGATTCTTAATCTCAGATATCTTATTTAATCACTACAATCGTCTACCGCTGCATCTTAGATGCTATGATCTGCATTAATGCCTCTCTCCATGCCACTCTCTAACTCAGGTCCCCTAGTCATCAATGGCCTGTGGACATTGTTAAGGAAATAATCTGTGGCCATGTTTCATAGCAAACACAAATGATCAAAAATGGATTTGAATGTGTAACCCTAGATCCCCTAGCATAGGCAGCTAAGGAGCTAGGCCGACATAGGCATGGAAAAGACAGTGAAATTCTATTACTTCTGGGGAATATTTTTCAGTATGTACTTATATACACTCTGGCTCCAACACTCAGGACAATTAAAAATGAGAAATATACGGTTTGCTTCCTTTCTATGAAAGTTTGTATATATATGCATAACAGTTTGGTTAGCAAGCTCCTTCTATTCATGGAAAATATTATCTGAAGTTGGAGGCTGAGAGTCTTGCTGTGTTCCACATAAACCAAGTTAATTAACCAAAATCTTGTCTCATTAGAAAACTCCCATCCCTTGGAGCCTTGAAGGTCAATGTCTGTACAAGGGCTAGAGAGGCACTGAGGAGAGGGGAAAGAGAGCCTTACTTTTCATTGTTAGCGCACAAGAACTGGGTGCTGGAGCACATGGGCATGCAGTAGGTGCTGCCACTCAGCTGAAGGGTGCGGAAGTCATCTGGACACTCGCAAGTGAACCCTTTTCCTCCTGGTTTGATGAGGCAGAGATGAGAACAGCCACCATTGTTGGTACCACAGGGATTGCTCACTAGTGGAAAAGGAAGAAAATATATGTTCATTTGCTTAAAGTGAATATCAAGCACAGATTAGCTGATTACACATCTTGACATTAAACTTATCACCTCTTAGAGAATAAAAAAAACCCAACTATCCTAGATTTATGATTTTCCCAAAAGTTCTTAAATAAAATGGATGATAGAATTATACAAGCAACAATCATGTGCTTTAAGAAAGCTCATTTATATGCTACCAGAAGTGAGCTATACTCACTGGTGTTTCTGACTAGAAAAGATGTGTTTCTCCAAGTCCTGGGACAGCAGGCAGTAAAATTAGCTTATATTCATTTGCCTAGACCTAGGTTAAAGTTTTAATTTCCAACAGATCCTTTATTCATTCCCACATTCTAAGTATATAGGTAACAGAAGTTTGGCCAAAAATAACGTGGATGAATAAACTGAGCATCATCTTTACTAATTTTCCAGGTCACCACTTTGAGATGAATATTTACTTGAACTTCTAATAAAAATTATATGAAGAATATTAACTTCCAGAAAGAAATAACTAAATTTCTTTATTTTGCTAATTCTCATTTTTCCTTAATTCCAAGTTTATCATATGTTTTAGCAAGACATCACAACAAAGCACACCCACAAAAACCAGTCTATCCCCAAAATATACTCCAGACCTTTACTAGATTATCTCTAAATCATAAAGTTGCTTTAATTGCGTAAAAAGGGATATAAGTTTACAATCTGATAAAAACAAGTTCTCTTACTTAAAAAACACTAAAACGCACTGCTCTTGACATTATCTTCTAGGAGATAAGCATAATATCTATTTTATACACAATATCATATGCATTTATTTAGTATTTAGTATTTAGGGCTGAAATGCCATATTTTTAATTCCTTTAAAATACTTCAGTCCTCCCATAGAAATAGAAAAAGTAAATATGGCAACATAATAACTGTTAAATCTTATCAAAAACAAAGGAAAAAAAAGATGATCTTGAAGAATTTAGCGAGTTTTAAGAAAAAGAAGAGTTCTAGGTAGTCTTTCCAGGGAAGAGGGATAAACTCTCAAGATACTTGCCTACAGTCAACTTTCAGCATATGCTTTGAAGAACACACTAACAAGTAACCACAAACTCTTTGTAAATCATAAAGTTCATGCTTAAAGACAATCATGACATGCACATAACCCAAGGCAACTATGCCAAACCCCTCAGTCACCTACTCACCAATGGGCTGCCTATATGGATGGTAAACATGGATGTCAAATGGTCTGTGTGTTGTGTTCACCAGTGTCTGTCTATTTGATCCATCGTATTTGTTTCCCTTTTCCACTGTCCTTGTATTCCAATCTGTCCAATAAATAGTGTCTTCAAAAATGGTAATAGCAAAGGGGTGAGGCAGTGACCCATCATACACTGTGTGTCGACGGTGGCCCTCCAAATCAGAGTACCTGCAGCAGTAAGCAGAAACAGTTACGTGATGGAGGTAATCCCTCTCCTCTAATGTCTTGCAGGATAAACGAATTCACAAATCAACAAAATTCTACCTCCTAGAGATAACATAAGTTCAGATCCTCAAAACTCCTAGTCTTTAATTAAAACAAAAACTAAACTTAAAGGATTTATTTGAATTGAACAAAAGATGTAGAAGTGAAAAGGCAATGCTTAACAAAATAGGAATAGTGTCAGGAGTTTAAATAATCACTAATTCCTAACCACAGCTGCTTTTCTGCAGATGAAGCTGGTATAGCTATTGTAGGTTTACAGCCTCTTATGTTGATGTTCCTCATTAACCACCCTTTTGATATCCTGGGGTGAACACCATTCTTGTTTCTTCCAACACCGTTGGAAGAAATCAGAAGACAGCAATATTGTACTGGAATTCTACCTTCTCATTAACATTCCGGAGGGGACGCTATTCTAGGAGATAGTTGGGTTCTCAGTATAACCTGAGGGGAACACAACTTAGAGGCCTGCAGGGTTAACTTTGCAAACACCAGCAGGACATTTATTATTAATCGTGCCGTGGCACCATTAGCGAATACTTTTCCAGATGAACAAACCTCCAGAGAAGGTTCTCTGATTTCAATATATTACAGAGGATCCACAACCAAATTCCCAAGTCCTCTCAGTTCCAAGGGCTTTCATTACTATGGGTCTATATCAGAAATCATTTCTAAAATAGTGACAACTTAATATTTTAAAAATTTGGAACATATCCTAAAATTCAAACAGGAGATAGAACAAGCTATCAACTAAGAAACCTGATAATGTTAGCCATGCAATGTTAAAAATATTTCCTAAAATATAATTTATGGTAACTTATAGAAGCCATAGGAAAACTTGAAGATGTGCTTGACCTCTGTTGATACGGATGCAGGTAAATGACCAGAAATCAGTCACAATCTGATTTATTTATTTATTTATTTATTTATTTATTTATTTAGAGACAGTCTCACTCTGTCACCCAAGCTGCAGTGCAGTGGCACAATGTTGGCTCCCTGCGACCTCCTCCTCCTCCTGGGTTCAAGTGATCCTCCTACCTCAGCCTCCTGGGTAGCTGGGACTACAGGCAGGTGTCACCACATCCAGCTAATTTTTGTAATTTTTGTAGAGACAGGGTTTTGTCATGTTGCCCAGGCTGTTGTTGAACTCCTGAGTTCATGCAATCTGCCCTGCTCAGCCTCCCAAAATGCGGGGACTATAAGTGTGAGCCACTGCACCTAGCCACCATCTGTTTTTTTAAAAAAATCATAGACCAGAAAGTAGTCCTGAGACGTTCCCTTTCAGTTCCTTTGTAATCTCTGTAGAGAGACCTCAGATACCTCTATGAGCATTTTTTGTCAAGAGTAGAACTACACGGCCATGCGTGGTGGCTGATGCCTGTCATCCCAGTAATTTGAGAGGCTGAGGCAGGCAGATCACCTGAGGTCGGGAGTTCGAGATCAGCCTGACCAACATGGAGAAACCCTGTCTCTACTAAAAATACAAAATTAGCCAGGCGTGATGGTGCATGCCTGTAATACCAGCTCCTTGGGAGGCTGAGGCAGGAGAATCGCTTGAACCCAGGAGGCGGAGGTTACAGCAAGCTGAGATCATGCCATTGCACTCCAGTCTGGGCAACAGGAGCAAATCTCCATCTCAAAAAAAAAAAAAAGTAAGAGTAGAACTACAGGCACAGCTCCAATGATGTGTTGGTGCATCCCAAGATGTACAAGGAATCAATTGGATGCTCTATAAAAATCTATTGCTTTATGTGTCTATGAAATATATTTCTGAACACAGGCATTGCTACCTCTCCAGGAGGTAACCAATTTAACATGGCTCATGAATATTAAAGTTTCCTTTATTCCCAGATCACAGTGCCTCATATTATGATTTGACTTTTAGACTGAAATCTACTGCCTAAATTTTATAATCCATCTACACAAATAATCTATATTGGATTGTATCAAAAAGTAAACAGAATATTGTACAACTAGAAAATTCCTTTTTTCGTCTCTAATGCTCCTGGAAACACTGTCTAAAGGTACACTGAGTGAAACCTACTAAGCTTTCAAAACCAAGAAAAATCTATAGGATCCAAAGAACAATAAAAGTCAGTTAGAAAATTGTTGAAGCTCCTTTGAACATCTTGATGCTTCTACTAATTCAATATAGGATTGCATGGAAAGCTAACTCAGCTCTCTGATGTGCCTTTTAAGAGAGGATACACACACCATGGGAAGGGCTAAGAGTATTACCATCAGTATATCACATCAAAATGGTATAAGTAAACTAGAAATAATATTTCACTGCTTCTAATTAAAGTTAATCTCTACCCTAAGAGTGAGTTAGTATCTGCTACAGTAAATTCTGCAATGAGAATGCTAAGGGCTACTTTAGTGTAGCAAATGAACCAGTTCAAGGGAAAGTTCTGGAATTGATTAATTATGCCTGCCATGAGCACAGGAAGAAAGAGCACTAGCATGTGTGCCAGGTATTCGTTCTTTTCCAGTGGCATGTCCCAAGGGAATACGGTGTTAGAGAACTCCAAACTTTTCTACACTGACTTTGGCAGCAAAATAAACATAACAGAAGAAAGGAATTTCTAAAAATAAAATTAAATTTAAAACTTTGAAATAGCTCTACTGAATGAATGGCATTTCCATGCTTTTGAATGCAACAGGCTGTTCCTGGATCGCTATCCATAAATGCTTATGCAGAAGACATTACTATGGTCCAACTAGGCCATAACTAGCAAAATTCAAACTAAACCCTCAATATGGGTATTCTTGATTAACTGTTGATTAATAATGCATATCATCTTTTTTACAATGAGTATTTTTATTGAACAGTATATTTAACACACTTAAAAAAAATTATCCTATTACCAGAAAGATGTAAATGCCTTATCATATTGGATTAATGTTAACAGACTCTACTGCTACCTAAAATACTGCATTGCACTTAATCATAAATGTGCCAAAGTATTTTAGGGAAAGTTTTCCAAATCCTTTTATTCTTTTCCTTTCCTCAAATACTAAAATTAATCATATATTTCATAGGGGAGAGCAAAGTAAAGAGATAAAAAAATTAAGATGAGTTGCACACTAAGCTGACTACCATGGGGAGAGATTATTAGCTCTGTTTTCTAGATGAAAAAAAAAAAAACAATAAGAAGTGAAAACACCAGGTCATAAACCCTGATCCATATGATTTAAAAGTTCACCCTCTTTTTACTGCACCACCCCATAGAGCTCAGCAGTTTTAGTTAGAAGGGTGACTTCCTCCCAATGACTTCCAACAAACAGGTCAGTTAGACAATAGAGGGGACTAATAGACTGGAATCACAAGCTCTGATGTTTGAAATAAACAGTCACACAATTGTTTTATGCTTTTCATGTACGTACTCTATGTAACCCAAGTGGGCATCTGCCCAGTAGAGTAGATCATTGGTGTAATCAATGGTGATGCCATTAGGCCACTCTAACTTGGTGGAGATAATCACAGACTTGTTGGTTCCATCCATGCCTACTCTCCCAATGTATGCGCGGTGACCCCAGTCTGCCCAGTAGATGTACCTGTCAGAGCAAACACAAAAGGTCAGTCCCTGATGCCAAAAGAAGTCAGTAGCCAAAATACACACCTTTTCTCCATTTAGAGAAATGGAGTCTGCATTCTGTAGAGCCCCTCAGAAAGGAAAGAGAGCTAACAGCAAATAATCTAAAAAAGATAAAGGAAGGGGACAATGTACAGAAAACGTTCACAAATAAACACAACTAACTGGATTTCAGTGGCTTTGACATAGAGAGTCCAGTAAAGAAATTGGTTTTCTAAAACCACAATTTTCTTTGCACACAGCCAAAATACATGACTCGAAAAGTGCAAAAGTGTGTCAGGGCAAAGAAAACAGAACAGCTGATGATGATGATTTGAAGAAGCCATGCTGCTACTCATTACACTAAATGATTTACCAAGTAGGAAAAGCAGAAGACAAACCCCAGCAAGACATTGGCCTTGAGATAACCATATGAACAACCTTTTTGGTAACAGAGGCGGAATAAGGAGGTGAAAGAAAAGCCCAGGATTGCAGGGAGACAATACCCATATTGAGGGTGAAGGGCAAGTCCTCTGGGATTATCAAAGCAGAAGGTGTTGTTGGCATCCACACAGTGCTGGGCCAGCATGCGGCGGTGTCCACCATTAAGTTCAGAGACAAAGAGGCCATCCAGGCGGGCATCCAACCAGTAGAGCTTTCTAAAATGAAGAGCCAGGAGTTAACCAATACAGTCACTTTGTGAAATGGGACATATTTAGCCACCCAGTTTCCTATCCAAGCTACCTGAGAATCACAGACAGTTGTTAGAAGTCACCTTTCTTCAGGCAAATGAGGGCAGGGGAAAATAGGAAGTTGGTCTTCCTGCAGTGAGGCAACAAAGGGTGCAAGACTGTGTGCAATAATTCCCACTTTAAGGTGGTGTCATGTGGACAATACTGGGGACACACCTCATTCGACGGGGCTGGTTTTACTTTCCTCATGCAGCATAAGGCACCCTCTGCAGGCAATGCAAAGGCTTAGCAGAACAGGGAAGCAGAGGTGAGTATCATGAATTACAGTTTAAACGGTGGAGTCAAGGAAACAGACTTGTCTAAGTGTGTCACTGAAACTGCACAGAGAAACTCTGAATTATGACATCCTTAAGATAAAGATTATGACACCCTTAGGATAAAGAGACATCCCTGCCTCTGTCAGACAGGCTGTCAAAATGAGTTTCTTAACCTGTGACACGTTTTACTTAATCAAACCTAAGAAGCTTTAGAAACATATTAGGATCTGTTAGAAACTGCTACTGCAAGGATATTTCTGTTATAAATATATTTTTATTCAATAAAATTTATTTTTCTTATAAGGTAAGTGTTCTTAACCCAAGGTCTTTACCCAGAATCAGAGAAGCCAGCTTTGGGGATCTGTGTACTTTCTAAAGGGGCCCATGGTTTTCACCAGAGTCTTATAGTAACCATAACCTTCCAAAGGGTTAAATGTCCCTATAATGAGAAGGTCATTTAGGATTCGATAACCAATTCCAACCAGAAGGAGAATGATTTCCCTTCCAAAAGACCTGAATGCCTCTTTGCAATAAGTACGCCCTTACCCATTCATGCTGGATATCTGAATAGTTGGGATAGTAACATCGCTTCAGGCTTGAGCAAGAAGGAATGAGTATCCATATATGTACAAGTCTTGCCAGTTAATTCACTTGGGTAAACGACTAAATCCTGATTAATAAGATGGCTATAACCTTGGATTCCATCACTAGACACTAAGAACAGTGACAATAATAGTAGCTAACTATTGAACACTTGCTAAATGCCAGGCCTTAGACCAGGGACTTTTTAAAACATTACATTATTTCAGATCACAACAGGCTTAGAAGGAGTTGCTATTATTATTCTTGTTGTATTATTATTCCTGTTGCTATTACCATTCAAGTCCTGGTAGACTGGATACCCCATAGGGCACTCTACTCTGTTGAGCTTACTGTTTTCCCATTAATTTCTCTTTATTCCACAGTCAAAAGACACCCTGTGAACAGATTCTTCTCAAGAAAACATGGAGAAGATATTCCATATCCACTACTGGAAAAATTAAGATAACTGAGAGCCAACAGTATCTTCCAATGTACATAATAGTGGTTTAAAAAGTTATATCAAATGGAAACCAAACACCCTAGTGTTGACAGCAGAAATTTTTATTAATATTGGAGAAGAAAAATTGTTGCTAATTTCAGTGTAGCTAGTATCTCAGAACTGCCCCCTACCAAAGTAAACACAACTGAGCTCCATTCTGCCTTTGTGCTTTCAGGAACATTGATCCTGGTTGTGCACCCTCCTGGACTTTCAAGAAAAGTTTACCCTACCCTCACCTAGACTTTCTTGCCCATCTTCCTCACATGTATTTAATTCTCTTCTGATCAGGAACACACCTCAATAGAGAGGAAAGTAGCTGAAATCCGAGAGAAATGTCATTCTAGCAGTTTCTGAGAGAGAGGGCTGAATGACAATATCTTATAGTTCGAATATTGTTTTTTCTGCACTGGAACAAAGGATGGTGACAAGAACAGTACCATGTTCAGTTCTGTTCCTGGAAATCATTAATCACTATACTTTTTGACACGTAGGATATGTGAAACAGGAACTGATACATACAATAGGAATGCTTAGTCAATGTTTCATTCATTATTCAGCAAGCACTCAGCACCTATGTCAGGCCAGCTACTGGTCAGGGAGAACTGGGAAGCCAACTCTCCCCACCCACTTTAGGATCTTTACCCTTAAGGGGGTCAAATAGGAGGATGTGGAGAGGAGTCCTCTGGAGGTCTAGGTTGACTGCAACAAGAATCTTTATAGCATAAGTGCCTGCAGATTGATGTCTATTGACCACAAGGCCAATTAGTTTATGCTGCCAAGAATCTGATAGATTTGATATTCAATAGAAATGTTAAGAAGTGTGGTTGATCTGGTAGTTTAGTTAAAATACCACTGGCCTGCCTTAAAGCCTGTCAGTTTCCAGAAGGGCAATCTCAAAACAAGAGTCTCGTGTTAGCCATTCTCCAGTTCTCATGACCAGCCCATGCTGGGAATGACTAGCATTGGTTGGTTTTTTTGTTTCATTTTGTTTTGGTTTTTTTTTTTTTGAGACAGGGTCTCACTCTGTCACTCAGGCTGGAATGCCATGGCATGTTCTCGGTCTCTGCAACCTCCATCTCCTAGGCTTAAGGGATCCTCCTACCTCAGCCTCATGAGTAGCTGGGATTACAGACATACATCACCATGCCTCGCTAATTTTTTCATTTTTCATAGAGACAGGTTTCGCCATATTGTCTAGGCTGGTCTTGAACTCCTGGGCTCAAGTGATCCTCTCACCTCAGCCTCCCAAAGTTCTGGGATTACAGGCGTGAGTCACTGCTCCCGGCCAATGACTAGTATTGTAAGCAAGCCTATGCACTTCAGGAGAGCAAGGGCCATGTCTGCCTTGTTCCCCTCAAAACCCCTGCTGCTTGTCATCACACTGGGCATGTGGGAGGGACTCAGGAAGTGACGACTGTGAATGCACCGGTGAATGCATGAATTGTCCCTTCATATCATCTCCAGTTAAGTGAATGGCCAGGAACAGTGAATTCTCTTCCCTTGCAATTCCTCTTTCCATAAAAATGATACTATAAATTTTAAAATAATTAGATATTCTCTTCTGTATCTCTCATTTGAGTATCAGATACAAAGCAGAAAATAAACCTGCAGAAACATTGAATGTATCTGCATATTAACCCAAGTTGAAAAATTAATTTCCTATCAACATGAAAACATGGTTAGAATTTTTTTTTTAATTTTTAACTTTTAAAAAGCTCATCAGTGTTTTCTTACCTGGAAACCCACTCTACAGCCAGACTTTCTGCAGCTGGTAGTCTGTGGTTTATGATTGTCTCCTTGTTTGTCTTATTCAGAAACATTCTCTCAATGACTTGCCTCTGTGTATCAATCCAGTACAATCTCTTTTCTACTCGGTCAAAATCTAATGCCACAACATTGCCCAGTCCTTCCAAGATGAGGGAGTAAAAATAGCCATCTATAGTTAGATTTCTCAAATAGTAACGGTTGCTAAAAATGAGATAGGGTTCGATGTTACTGTTTTGCCGGCAGGTCTTTCCATCTGGTTCTCGGAGGTAGCCTGGGGCACACTTACAGATGTAGGAGCCTATTACATTCTCACACTTCTGGCTACAGACAAAAGGCGTCTCTGTGCATTCATCAATATCAACACAAGTCCGCTTGTCAGACATAAGCTTGTAACCAGGACGACAGGAACAATAGAAACTGGTTAAGGTGTCTGTGCAGTTATGATCACAGCCACTGATCGAAGGGTCATGGCATTCATTAACACCTGTAGGTAAAAGGCAATTCTTAGAGATCCTAAAATATCAACAACCAACTCACTATAATGGCTCAAAGTCAACATTCTACTAAATAGAGCCAATTCTTAATGAACCATGCTAAGACAGACAACAGAGACTTCCAAATACTGTGGATTATTGAAAAGTCACTATTTTTCAACTTCCTCACCAACTTACTCCTTCATCAGCAGTTTAAACAACTAATATAGGAGAAATGAGAAAGAAGAGGAGAAGAAAAGAGGCTGGCCAGTGTGCTGGTCAAACAGGGCTCAGGGAAAATTTTCTAAATGCTCTGATTTGTAGCATTTTCCAGTGTGACTGCTCACACCATGGTCAAGCTCAGGCTTCCAGTGTGACATCACTGAACACGGAACCACAAAGAGATACACACATTTGCCTCTCACAAGATGGCATCAGCTCAACACTAGGTGCAACACAACACTACATGTCCCTCTGGCTGGTCCTGTAACACGTGGGCAACCTCACCCAAAAATGATCTACAGAGGGAGGAGTGCATGTTCTTATTAGTTCTCTATTCATCAAGGAGCAATAGATTAAAACTTCATGCACTGCAAAATCCATGATCCAAATATCAGACCAAGCTCTGCCACTAGTTTACCGTGCACCCCCCAAACAATTCATTTCCTGTCTATGGGCTACAGTCTTATCATCTGCAAAGAGAAGAGGGTACAGAAGATCACTAGGACTCCTTCTAGTTGTAAGAGTGAATGTTTCATAGGTTTGGAAGAGACCTAATGAGATCACTTCCTCTTCAAACTAAAAATTTTAATTTCAATTTTGTACTATTGGGAATTTAATTCTTACAGTTTAGGTAAGGCAAAATTAATTAAAATGCAATGGGAATCTATATGAATTAGGACTAAACATTTAAAACTTCCATATGATTTTTGTATAAATGTATAATATAGCACACATTTTTCTTAATTATTAAATGGTTTTTGAAACTTTGGTAGAAATTTGTAGAAGTTTTTCTTATAATGGAACAAAAGCCAGTTTTAGATGATTTTTAAATTTTTTTCATTTTTTTTCTTCAACTTTTATTTTAAGTTCAGGGGTATCTGTGCAGGATGTGCAAGTTTGTTATAACAGGTAAACACACGCCATCGTGGTTTGCTGCACAGATTTTTTTAATATTATGCCTAGATATTCTCTTCTCTACATTTCCACAGCAGTTTCTGTCTAGCATTTAATTTTAATGTTATTTCATATGAATCTTATCTTTCATATAAGGACAAAAACTACATTATATACCTCCGGGTCAATTAGGCAAATACTTTCAACGAGTACTGACGATTAACCAGTGAAATAAAGAAAACAAAATAAATGAAATGATATGGTCTCTCTCTCAAAGTATTTAAATTGTTATTACAGAGACAATACCAACATACATGAAACAATGATTACCAGGATTAAACACCACAAACAGGATGAATTGCCAATATTAAGGAGTTCAAGATGGTGCTAAGCAAAAAATACCCATGTTATGGATTCTCAACTGCTTTACTTGCGGTGGTTGGGGTGAGAGGGATATTAAACTCTCCCATTCAATTACCTGAGGACAAAAATGAAGAACAGGCCAAGGAGTCCTAGCAGAGGGATGCTTCAGGCAAAAAGTCATTACAGGGATTCAAGAGAATCAACATGGTTCTCTTCATTCTCGAGTACCTTATTTGGCAATGTTAAATGATGGCCTGAATATTTGTCCATCTTCTGTTCTCTCTAATGACTATCTAAGTAAAGAATTGGTCCAAAAAAATGTGTGTCCCCATCTTATATACCAAAAAACCTTGGTACCTTTTGCTATACCAGGAATAGTGATTTTATGGTAACTTTGTAGTTAGAGGACAGGTTGCAAAGTCTAAGTCATAAAGGGTTAAGAATCCATATTCAGTCTCCCCTGTATCCTTTCCCCAAATCCTCTGTTGTACTCACCACAGCCTTTCTCATCGCTGTTGTCCAAACAGTCATCCAGGTGGTTGCAGAGTTTCATCATCTCAATGCAGCGCCCATTGTCACACTTGAACTCATGAGGCGGACACGTGGGTTCTGGGGTGTGGCACAGGTGCATCAGCTCATCAGATCCATCTCCACAGTCATTATCCTCATCACAGACGAAGGTTTTACTAATGCAGCGCCCGTTCTGACAGGTAAACTGATTCTGCTGGCAGGTCTGGTATAAGCAGCCCCTCTCATCACTATAGTCACCACAGTCATTGTGCCGGTCACACCTGTATCATGAGATCCAGTACCACTTTTAGAGAGGTTGACAATAAACCTCAACTGTTACCCACTTGGAGCTTTGTTTCCTTCTCCATCTACCTAAATGCCAGATCAACCATTTTAAAAACATCACCAGTGTCCCACCAACATGGGACATGTACACATATGTAACAAACCTGCATGTTGTGCACATGTACCCTAGAACTTAAAGTAATATAATAATAAAAAAAAGATCACCAGTGTCCTTGGTCCCCTTTCCCCCAACATCTTCATCTACCCCACTAATCACCAATTCCAGAAGAATCCAATATTTGGCATTCCATACAACTTCCTCAGGGGCTGGCTGCTACCATTAGAAATGCTACCATTAAATGCTACCATTTAATAGCTATAGACCATTAGGAGGTCTATAGCCATTAAAAATAATTGTATTCATTTTTCCCTTAGTTGATAAACTAATTAAATACAACTTTTGTAATTTTGGTATACATCAGATCTATGAGACAGCTTATGAACACTGGCACTATCTATGTTCAACAGATAATGAGATAGCCAGTGGGTACTGGCAATGTACTGGGTAATCACATGATAAAAGTGCCCATACCCAAGTGGATACTCATAGGGTGAGTGCTACATATTATAAATAATATTATTGGGTGTGTCCTCTAAGAACACATATCTTCCCACTGGAATAACGTTTACATTGTTAGTCCTGTTCCTTCCATCTTTCATTACACTCTTGCCATCTATCATGAGATGTGAGTCTTCATGGTGATGTAAATGAAAGCAAGCTAGTAGGTTAGTATGGCACACTGGCCAAGGAAGAAGGCATGCTGTAGTACTAGAAGCTATCTCGAGACCTAACATACACAGGCATCATTATAACAATATAGTTTCCTGAAGTTCTGTGAGCCAAACTGGCCTTTCTTCTCCATATTACTCCAAGATCCCATAAAAGTTGTGATGTCTAAAGGGGGTCTCACATAAGCATAAAGGAATCTTTGATAGGAATGAACAAAGCTAATGGTTTTGAACAATTTAGCATAGAAAGCATAGGAGTGACACATAGAGCATTACGAGATGTGAAGGCAACAACAGTGAATGTGGTCAGTTTTACGACTGACCTATAACCAGGCCTGCTAACCAGCACTGCCATCCATAAACCCAGGGCCTTGTCAACATGATTTACAGCAAAATGTGTGCACATAATTGTGAAGAAAGCTGTGGTCAAGGCAGACTGGCTCGGCTCCATTTGGTCTCCCGGGAGCTATTTAACTCATTTCCAAATGGTTTGAAAACACCAGTGCTTTCCTTTCTCTAATTTAGATCCAATGTATGAGGAAAAACAAGTCACCAAGCAAATCACCAAGCTTTCAGACACTATTGCAAGTCAGTATTCTCGCTCACCACCAAATTGTCGTCCCTCAGTCTTATCATCTATGATTTTCAGCAGCATCAGTAATGAGTCAAGAGAAAAAAAAAAGTCAATAGGAAAAATGATCTCCTGTCCCACTGTACAAGATGGAGAGCACACTTTCTGCCAAGCAAGCAAGGAGATGCACACTAACAGCACACCTAGTGGAGGCTACTCCAGACACACAGATTTTGGACTTATTTAAAAGCTGATAGCTCAGGTTTTCAAACAAACAGTATTTTTTTTCTCTTCTACTATATCCCTTTCCAAGGAAATTCAGAAATCTCAAGGAAAAAAAGAAAGAGAGAGAGAGAGAGAAAGGGAGAGAAAGTGAAGGAAGGAACAAGGGAAGAAGAAAGAAAGGGAGGGAGGAAATGTTACTGTGCTGTGAGGTCATAGTAACGATAAAGGAAGAACCCAGAAAGCTCAGAATGGGAGGAATAAAGGAGATAACTTGGAGTCTGATCAAAATCAACACCTGCTACAGTTCTTGTGCCTAGAGTCTAAGCCTAGGTATTCAGAATATATTTACATCTAAGACTAATGCTATTAGCTATTTACCAAATTCACAAAAACTATAGAAGTGCAACACAATAGAACTCTTGAGCAGTAGGGAGAAAATACAGACAAAGAATTATCCACTTTAGCTGCAAAAAATAAAAATCTACACTTTACATCCCTATTACTTAAATACAAAGCATATTCTACTGCAGCTTCACTACAAAAGAAGGCAGCTCCATCTCTTCAATGTCTTTGGATTGTCAGTTCACAAACTGCCACCTCTCAGCAATGTCCACTCATCAGAGGATGAATCACGCACAGAGTATATTTTCTTGATAGCATTTATCCACTTGTTAAATTACTGCTGAGTCCCTGCTCCTTCACCTCCTCCTTCTTCCTCAGGACCACCACAATAAACACACAATCGTACACCACACTGGACTCCAGTGGTACATTAGCGCCTGTTGATGAGCCGTCCGCCCCTCCAGTCAATGGCCCCTGCGACTCTGCTGCTCTGATCTTGTGCCTACTTAGTATATCTTTCCTATTGTCTTCCTTCGCATGATGTAAACTGGCCATTCCTGTTGCTCTCAATGTGCCTGTGTGTCCCTTAACAGTCCTTGGCACAAGCAGTACCTCTTCATGGCTCCAGTTGTGCCCAAATGCCTAAGACATACTTTCACCTCAGGAAGTCCTACTATGTCAAACTCACCTTCCACCTTGAGCAAGCTCCTTTCTGGACTCCCCTACTTTTGCTAATGCTCTTACTATTCTCCTAGTCAATCAGGATTGAAACTTACAAATTGTTCTTCTTCTCCATTTCCTTCCATAATCCAAGTATTTGTTAAGTGAGATGACGAGAAGTTGGGACGTTAAGAATGTATATGAACTGTTTGAAGAGGCTCATTTGGAGAAAGAGGTAAGAAGTCAAACAGTGGAACATTGCAGGAGAGGTCCCCCAAACCAGCAGGCTGTGAGCTGAATCTGTTTGACCCACACAGTGTTTTAAGAATTTTAAAATTTGCTTCCAGCTTTAAAATCAGACTATTTCATATGAAAATCCAGATTTCCAACTTCTCTCAAAAACTGCATCAGAAAATCTGGCCTCCCAGCCCTCCTGCGTGATATTGATCAATGTCTGCATCCTTAGTTGGAGACACTGTCTCAGTTCACTCCACCTGCCTCTCCTTGACCCTGAGCCTAAGAGCCAAGCTCTATTTATCACCATGCTTATGCTGTTATTTTTCTTATAGCAGAGAAAGGAGAGTGAAACCATTCTTGTAATACCAATGCCTCTATTCCAAGTGGAAAATTAAGCAGGTCACTAGCTTCAAGAAAGAATTCTTATCTCAAGCCCTCTCCACTAATCTCCCCGGCCCCCTTTGCAAGGCCAGATTCTGTCTTTCACAGGCCCTAGGCATTTTTGCCTTCTTGGGCTCCTTCCTCCATAAAAATATCAAAAATTATATTTAATTTTAAATTGTTAATGATATTATATATTAACAATTTATTTAAGTATCTAACTTCTTTTCATTTTAATGCAGTCATACTGGTATAAACCCAGATATGTTAATATTATATATTAAAATACTTTCTTTGATGTAAAAGGTTTTTTTTTTCCTCTTGATTTTAAAAGAAATCCAAACATTTTCATAGGCCACCAAAAGCAACATGGGCCCTGGGCACTGTGGCCACTGTGCCTAATAGGTAAGTGAGCCCAGCTCCCATGGACATTTGAGGCTTGCTGGGTAACTTTTGAATCCTCAATTCACCTGAATATCTCTGGGATACACAGTCCGTAACCACAGGTGAATTCATTTTCAGAGCAAGTTCTCCTGGTGCAATTCTGATTCTCATCGTAGCCATCAGTACAATCCACATCGCCATCACAGACCCAAGACTGGGGAATGCACCTCCTTTCCGGAGGCCTGTCATTCACACAGAGGAACTCGGAATCCGAGCAATTTTGATTATCTGAAACCAAAGCATGCAAGAATCAGAAAGCACGAGAGCTCAGTGCAGCAGTTAATTCTCTTTGCTTTAATGTTACTTACCATTCTAAGGATGAAAGGAAATGGGAGGAAAACACGTAGACAAATTACATTGCTACTATAATAATAGATCATAATACAAATATCTCCAAAGGTTCCATTTTAATTGCTTTGGACCCTGGCTTTTTCAAAGAAATCAATATAATAAAACGACTCATTTATTTTTCCATAAAATACATTAGAATGGTCATACTTTTTCCCTTAGGGCTTCAGAAAGCCACGACCATTTTGTTAATTGGACACCAAACGCCTTATGTTTTGGTAACTTTTTTTAGTTTACAAAGTATAATCACATAAGCACAACGTGAGATAGGTATTTTTACACCAGTTGTATAGATGAGAAAACTAAAGCCCAAGATGGTTAACTGGATGTCTCAAAGTCATAGAACTACGTGAAGAGCTAGGGCTTCAAACCTAGGTCTTTCTCCTCCAAATTTGGTGCTTTTTCAACTACATTATAGCTACCACCCCAAGCAGTATTGGGGTGGAGAGGAAAGGCATATGCTAACAGAGTTGTCAGAAACCATGATGCTATGAGGAAAGAGATGAGATACTGACATCGAGTCATTAGTGTCCACAAAATAAAAGAACAGGTGTTTTATCCAGTCTCATTGTGGGTGAATAGGAAACAAAAGAAAGAAGGAGATGTTGGTAAAGACAGCTGGGAAAAATGCACACGCCACAATCCATGTATGTGCAGCTGTCAACCACCCACGTCCGTGGACAGGGTGGATAGAGTAAATGTGGAGTTGTGACCCACCCCCACAGTTACAACACAGGAGGGTGCCATCAGATGCAAGCAGCAGGGAGTCACTGAGTCTATTGCCCTACCATAGAAAGACATTCTGATTAATTCTTGGACTAGCTAAGACTTCCATACCCTGTTGGTAATGAAAATGATGTTCCACTTTCTACTCAAGAGGCGTAACACCCCTCCCTCCATACGGCTTTAAGGTGACGAAGGAAACTAGAAGCAGTCCATTGTTATACTGTGAAGGTTGCTATTAAGAGTGGCCAACCACTGGGTGCAGTGGCTCATGCTTGTAATCCCAGCACTTTGGGAGGCCAAGGCAAGAGGACTGCTTGAGCCTAGTAGTTTGAGACTAGCCTGGGCAATGTAGTGAGACCTCATCTCTACAAAAAAATATAAAAAATCAGCCAGGCATGGTGGTGGGCCTATGATCCCAACTACTTGAGAGGCTGAAATAGGAGGATCGCTTGAGCCTGGAAGGTGGAGACTGCACTAAGCCATGATCCCACCACTGCACTCTGGCCCGGGCAACAGAGTAAGACCTTGTCTCAAAAAATGAAAAATAAAAAATAAAGTAGCCAACCAAGTATTTGTGGGTTTTTTTTTTTCCCTAGAAATGTAGGATGTTACGTCCATTAGCCAAATGTAAGAGAAAGAAAGTAAACATAAAGTCATTTTTCATTACTCTGAAGCATTTAAGTGGATGATATCAAACACTCCCAGCATGGAGAAACAAAGGTAACATTCTATCAGTGTCCATTCAATTAAATAGAAATCTTCGATCGTACTCTCCAAACACAGAAAAACAACTCTACTGCCTTTCCCTGGAATGTGACTCTGCAGAGGAATTAATCAGCTTCACTTACGGCACTGGTGCCTTTCATCCTCATCACTCATATCCCCACAGTCATTATCACCATCACAGATCCATTCGCTTGGGATGCACCTCCCCCGATCACACTTGAACTCATCGGCGAGGCAGGTTCGCTCAGGGTGACCTGAAAAGATCAATAGCATTCTCAGTGAAAAGAGTGGTTTGCAGTCCAGGAATCTGGAGACAAGCTGGCTGGAGCATGGGTTGTCTAGACAACCTGAACCAGAGCATTATTTTATTATACACATCTAGGGTAGTCCTCCATTAAGACTAGTACCAGTGACCAACAGTTTGAGGTAAAAGCAGTCAACTGACAGTGCAAAGCCCTAATTATCTTTGGTGACTAAAATGAGATACAATATTCCCTTATGGGTATGGTAGAGAAAGAACATTTCTTTTCCCAGGAAAGATAGGAATTAACTACTATTTCACACGTTTCTATTTTAAAATCTACTTTTCATCCAAAACCATTTTGTTTCGTGCAAACTCTCCCTGGCCTGCACTCCCCATCCCCGCTTCCTTGCTCCCTTTCCTTCTTTCCATAACACTTACCACCATCTTTCAACATACTAGACAATTTACTGATTGATTGCCTGTCTCCCCTCTTTAGAATATTAGCCCATTTGGGCAGGGATTGTTGTCTTATTCACTGGCACAGCCCAAAAGTTCCTAGAACATGGCTGTTCAATAAATACTGAATGAAAATAAGTCACTCTTCCACTTCAAATTAGCCATCACTGATTCAGATTCTTTAACCCTAACCCCACATGTTCCTATTTAACTAATCAAGGTGTCATAGGCTCCCAAACCCAGGGTGTACTGGAATTAGCCTAAGGCGAGAGAAAATACAATTGCAACTGATAAAGACATAGCCTAATCATAACAGTAAGAAGAAACAGGCTCTTTTAGAAGCTGCTATGAAAAGTGTGTACATTGATCCAGACCTATTTTTTTTGTTGTTGAGACAGTCTCACTCTATCACCAAGCTGGAGCACAGTGGCGCAATCTCGGCTGACTGCAACCTCTGCCTCCCGGGTTCAAGTGATTCTCCTGCCTCAGCCTCCCGAGTAGCTAGGACTACAGGCACCTGCCACCACGCCCAGCTAATTTTTGTATTTTCAGTAGAGACAGGTTTCACCATGTTGGCCAGGACGGTCTCGATCTCTTGACCTCGTGATCTGCCCACCTCGGCCTCCCAAACTGCTAGGATTACAGGCGTGAGCCACCACACCCGGCCTGACCCAGATTTCTTGAAGAGATATATCCCCTTTGACACAGCAGCACCACTTGTGGACATCTAGACTATATGGATCTTTCTACATGTGCACAAAAAGGTTTCTAAAAGGATGTTCATCCTGGCACTGTTTTTCATAGTGAAAAAATGGAAACAACCTAAATGTCCAACCACTAGGAAAAGGATAAAAATACATGGAGACCATTCATATTTCAAAGTATTCTTTGGCAGTGTACAGGAATGAGGCAGGTCTGCATTTGCTGACATGATATTAAGCTTAAAAAATAAAAGCTAATTGCAGAAAATATGTATAGTAACACCCCATCTGTTTTTTTTTTTAACTATATATCAAGATATATAAAAGTAAAGTAAGATATATAAAAGATAAAAGTAAGGAGAATTCACACCCATCCTTAATAGTGATTATCTTTGAGGAGTGAGGGGATTGGAGAAGGATGAAAAAATGTAAATTTTACTTTTTTGCACATCGTATTATTTCTTTAAAATATATTTCTGAATATTATTATTTTACTACAATGAGGACATATTCATATGTAGGTTATATGCTTAAATTTTATTTAAATAGATCAGGTCATTGGTACTCATTGCTATTACTATGACTCTCATCACCATAGAGAAGTTTAAAAAGTCATATTAATTCTTCATATATTTGAACCAATAATTCACACATTTGAACCAATCTCTAAGACTATTCTACTCATCTGGTAGTTATTAATTATTTTCTCTACAGGTCCTCAAAACTCTATGTGTCCTTTGCTTTCTATAAAACTTTCAGTGTTGGGGAAAAAGAACTTAGTGAAGCACTCCATATACCACTCTCCAACACAGAATTTAAACCTGAGAGAAAATTGGAATCAAAAATAGTTCGACTTCAGCTATAAAACTATACTAATGATCCTAAGAAAATATCCTGAAAATAAAATGTTTTAAATGTGGTGTTAATATTTACTGCAACAATATATACAATAGAAAAATAAAATAAAAGAAACCTAATGTTTAATAATAGAGGCAGTCAACTTGATGATACTATAACCACTCAATGGAATATTATGGTCATTAAAAGGAGTATGAAGACAAGGATGAGCAAACTTTTTCTTAACTAGGTAGTAAATATTTTAGGTTTACAGGCCCTATGGTCTCTGTTGCACCTACTGGACATAACCATTGTAGAAGGACAGCAGCCATAGATGTTATGGGGCTGCATTTGAGTAAAATGCTATCTATAAAGACAGGCACCTGGCCCACAGCCATAGTTTTCTGACTCCTAAATAGCAATATGATTTATTGACAGGTTTTTTAAAGCAAAGTAGAAGATTGTATTTTTATATTTTTACAACGATGTAAAAAATGTGCACGGATATAGATTAGAATTTGTGAAGGCCAATAGCAGACTCCAAATGTAAACAGGGCATAACTGTCCCCAGGAATACAACCAAAGGCCCCTGCAACTTCTTGGGCCTCTTGTGCACAGAGACAGAACAGGAAGAGGATGCATGCCCCTAATATGCCCCTTCCGCAAGTATATTACTCCAATCACTTTTGGGTCTTCTGACAGCTTTCTGGGCCAGCACTCAACCAAATTCAGAAACTTCAATTGAGAGTCAACTAAAATTAAGTTCTACCAGCTAAGCACTGTATTAGGTGCATCACCAATATAATTTCATTTTATCAGCATCAATCAGCAGCTTCCACATCCTGATCAGCTCCCCACACCGTGCTCTGCACTAACAGGTCTTTAATGAATATCCGCTGAGCAGTGTCAGCATTCCAGATGAAAGCTAGGACAGGAAGTGCAAGCATTCAGCAGTCATGACCCTGGTCTGTATTTGAAGTGGTTGGAAGAGACTGAAGTTGTCTAGCTGCATCGTGATGTTTTTCATGCTTGCTTACTCTCTTACCGCAAGAGGCAGGTTCATCAGAGGCATCAAAACAATCTATTTCCTGATCGCAATACCAATGTTGAGGAATACAGCGCCCAGATGTGCATTGGAACTCACTGCTGCTGCATGTGTGAGTGGCTGCAGGAGGGAAAGAAGATAAAACCCATGAGCAAAACGCAAGCATGTTCCCATCAGTCTTAACCTGCCTCTATCTCTGAGCTAGATAATAGTTACCAAAAAAGGAAGACTGAGCCTGGAAAAGGGGTGTTTGTGTAAGCTTTCTGTGGGGAGGGAGAAGTACAGGAGACAGAAGGAAGTCAGTCCTGCCCCAATTCCCCAATTGTTTTTTCTGGATTCCAGAATTCAAAAAAAAAAAATTGTATTTGTTAGAAATACCAAAGAACTATCTTTGTGATAAATGAAATCACAAATTATAAGTCTTGGTTTTATTTTTTCTACTATAATGTAAAATTAAATAAATTCCATTGCAATAATAATTAAAAGCAAAACAATAATATGACCATATCTAAGTTCCCTCCACACACAACCTTTTAGCCATGTTAGATAATAATTCTAGAAAGTTGGCAAAGTTATCTTCTTATTCATCCTTGGAATACCAGACTTTTAGTTGAGTAAGTGGGAACTCTGCCTGTGTTTGAACATTGACTCTTTTCTCAAGTAACTTTAGGTAGCTCTGGTCATATGCATTTTCCAAATTGTTATGTGGGTGCACATCTAATTAAAGTCTTGCAATTATTCTGGTCTATGAGGCTCTCTTGCTTTGGCCCCTGATATCTGATGATTTGCCAGAGGAGAACCGACATGGAAGCAGAGGTCCCCGGAAAGTCAGCAATAACTCCTATCTGTCTAGCCCTATCTGGTGGCGGCATCCTGAATTCTGCTTCCTTGTGCTGCTGTTATTACAACAGATTCCTCTTCCTGTGCTGTACCCTAGCTTGGTGACAAATAATTATGATGTCCTTTGGTTTTCTTGGGAGGAGACCATTGACAAGAGTTTAACTACATATACCCAGAACAGGGAAGGGCAATCACTAAATCCTTAAATTATGTAACTATTTATAGTAATAGTCTCAAAGTTATCAAACTTAAGAAAGGCTTTTTAATTTGAGCTATAAATACAGGAAATTGTTTGAATGAACCAAATTGCTAAATATGAAATAGAGATTTCTGAAATTCAAATGTACCTAGGAGATATAAAGATACTTTCAGTTACTGGTCAGGCACGGTGGTTCACACTTGTAATCCCAGAACTTTGGGAGGCTGAGGCGGGTGGATCGCTTGAGCCCAAGAGTTCCAGACCAGCCTGGGTAACACAGCGAAACCCCATATCTACAAAAAATACAAAAATTAGCCAGGCGTGGTGGCACATGCATGTAATCCCAGCTACTCAGGAGGCTGAGGTGGGAGGATGGCTTGAGCCCAGCAGGCGGAAGTTGCAGTGAGCTGTGATCATGCCACTGCACTACAGCCCAGGTGACAGAGTGAGGCTGTCTGAAAAAAAAAATTGTTTTCAGTTACTAATAGCCACTATAATAATATTAAGAGTAAATTATAAAGGTTTAACAGGCAAATTCTGCCTAAGTAGATGAAGGTGAAAGGCTTTCAACACTGGGAGAAATGGCTCTCCAATAGTAGCAGATCTCTGGAAGAAATATTCGGGGTCTGGGAATTCCAGCCAGGGAACAGAGAGAAAGAGTTTCTCATACCCATGCAATCACATACGAAAGCAGCTGCCTACCACCTCTACTTAGAAGGTCAATGTGAAATGACAATTGAAATCAGCCCAGATACGCAAGCTTCATATTTTTGTATTAGCTCACAACGTGCATCTCTGGAACAATGGAAAGAAAAGCAGTTTTATCTTACTCACTGCAATAAGTAGGGTTTTCATCACTGTTATCTCCACAGTCATTGTCTCCGTCACACAAATAAATGCGAGGAATACAAATATTTGAATTCTGACATGTCGTGTATCCAGACTGGCAAGTGCGATCAGCTTGAAAAAGACAACCAGATAAATATTTGGAATATATCCATCAAATATGTATTATGAACAGTATCCATGCTAACAGATCTATTGTAGAAATCAAACCACTGGGAGGGCGGCATTTTCAAAGCTATCAGAAAGGCAAGATTCATGACACTTACGTTACTTATAGACTCTATAGTAAAAAGACATATTTCCAGCTGATACTGGGGAGAAGGGAGAGGAGATACTGATTTGTAACTTAAATCAACTGTTTTCATTAGTTAATAGTATCAACGAGAGTTCCAACTCTTGGTAAAATAAACTATGGCATTTCCACACAATGGAGTAATATGTAGCTATTAAAGGAATAGAGAAGATTTCTATATACTGATAAGTAATGACAGTATGATCTTCAGGATATATTGTTAATAGTAAGAAAGCAAGATTCAAAACAGTAGGCTATCTTTTGTGTAAGAAAAATGACAATATAAGTGTATGTGTGTGTGTAGCAAGAGAGAGATGCTTCTACTAAAAACAAAAACAACAAAGAAAAGATAAACTAACAAAAATTGTCATCTCTCTGGATAGATTGAGAAGAGTACAGAGGAAGCAGAAAGGAGAGGAAGAAATGAAGGACTTCTGTAAATGCACCTCGTCATGTAGTTTTAACTTTGGAACTATGTATGTTATTTTGAACAAATAAAATCAATAAAATAAAAATGAGAAAAAAATATTTAGAAAGAGCAATAGATGAAGCTAACTATATATCAAGTTGATAGAATAACCCTGCAGAAAAAAAATTTCAAGTATCTCTAAAATCAGTATTTTGACTGCATATTTCTAGTGGGACATAATCTAAAATGCAAGAAGAATCTTGCATTTAGTAGATTTAGTGTTAATAGTATTATTTGAGTGGTTATAATAATGTTGAAATTATTATAGGCATTTTGAAATTACTATATAATAAAACAAACAAGTAACTACATTCATGTCAAGAGAAACCATGATTTTAAGCATGAGAAGAGATGTGATTATAAAATCTAAAATGTAAACAACCTGCAATCTTAAATTTAAATGAGAAATATCAATAAAAAGTTTTTTCTGGCCAGGCGCGGGGGCTCACGCCTGTAATCCCACCACTTTGGGAGGCCGAGGCAGGTGAATCACGAGGTCAGGAGATTGAGACCAACCTGGCTAACACGGTGAAACCCCATCTCTACTAAAAAATGCAAAAAATTAGCCAGGCATGGTGGTGGGCACCTGTAGTCCCAGCTACTCAGGAGGCTGAGGCAGGAGAATGACGTGAACCCGGGAGGTAGAGCTTGCAGTGAGCTGAGATCATGCCACTGCACTCCAGCCTGGGCGACAGAGTGAGACTCCATCTCAGAAAAGGGAAAAAAAAAAAGTTTTTTCCTTAAAAGCTGTATTTCCTAGCTCTGACCATTGAAAAGGACTAGAAGCAATGAAAGCTAAGTAGGAATGAGCACCTCAACCCTGTGATAATTTCTAAGAATCACAAAGGGAATGAGGTCTCCTTGGAAAAGTGGCTAATTCCAGGACTGGGACAGGAAATATAAGACAAGCTTGAGCTATAAGAAGATGGATTGGGGTCATGTCAAAGAACAGAAAATCCAACTTAAGGACTCCCATTGGCCTAAGTTTGGACAACCGGGCACTAAAAAGAACAGTTGACAGCACTGTATTAAAACTTATCAAATACATAAAGATCAAAGAGTTCAATATAATACTAAACTAAACTAAACAAAAACTTAATTATCCTGTGTCATCAACTCATTACTCTGAAAATTGACAAGCAAAAGGTATTTATCCTGTAGATTATAATTACCCACAAGAGCTGACAAGGGAAACGTCTTCTTTATCAAACTTCAGCTAATAAATGTGGCAGGAATACTATAATTTTAAAGTGCCCATTTCATAACCCTTAAAGAAATAATGGGTTTATGGAACAACTACCCATAGATGTTAAAACCATTGGGTGAAAGGAGGATGGGAGTTTCATAAGAGAAGATTCAGGCTGACGCCAGAATCCACTTAAAGTGGGGCAACCCAACATCATGTGCCTCATGAGGTGATGCAACAGGAAACGCACAGCTCCACCTCTGAAACACTCTTACCCAAAGAATTGCACCTGTTACGATCAAAACTCTAGGTCTAAATACCAGTTCATAGGAAATAAGAGGGATAAGATAAATTAAATGGATCAATTATGCAATTAGTCAAATCCAGAATGTGAGATATTCTACAGGACAAATCACCCAATCTTTCTAATGAATCAATGACATTAAAAAGTGGGAAGTGTTGTGGCATAAAAGAAATTGAAGAATTATAACAATCAAAATCAATATGTAGATCTCATCTGAACCCTAACTTGAACAGAGTAACAGTAAAAATACATTTTGGGGATAAGCGACAAAATCTGAACATGGACTAGGTACTCAGGGATATTAAGTAAGTACTGTTGATTTTGCCAGGCATTATAACAGCATAGTAGTTGTTTTCCAAAATATTATCAGTGAAGTGCATGTCTAGGAGTCACTTTAAAATACTAGAAAAAAGGAGAGAAAAATGAAACAAGATTGGTAGTTGTTGATACTTGCTACCGTGCCTAGCCAAAAATTTACATCTTAGATAAATACTTCGGTTTTATCTTTTTTGGAAAGCCTTTGTTTTTATATAATAATTTCATCTCCCATGATCCAAGACTTCAGACCCAAAATCACAATAAGCACTTAAGATAAACTTACGGCAATTTTTCTCATCTGAAGTGTTATTATCATGGCAGTTGTCTACACCATTGCAGACAAACTCACGAGGTATGCACCTTCTATTATTGCACATAAACTCCGTGGTGGCATTGCAGTCCCTGAACAGGCACCCTGCCTCATCACTGCCATCACCACAGTCATTGTAGTAATCACAGCGGTAAGAGTATTGGACACATCGCCCATTGGCACAGGTGAAGGCTGTCGGTGAGCAGGTGTGAAGTGCTAAGAAGAGGAAAAACATGAGAACAAACCCTCTTGATTAAAGCATTATCCTAATTTTTAAAAAGATACAATTAAATAAAAGGGACACTTTGAATTTACCTTCCAAGGCAAAAAACGCTGCAAAACGGACTGCATGCAAAGTGAGATAACACTTTTAATTAGTTAGATTAAGCAAAATATGTTGCATACCTTTTTTAAATAAATTGTTTTATGTACAAATCAAGTAATTTCAGCACAAATCAAAGTCATTCTCTCGATAATCTCAATTTATCTAAATCACAGAAAAGCAAGCAATTATAGTTTATTTCAGGAAAATAAAAACTCCTAGCCCCTATCACAGTCTGCTAGGAAAAGGTAACCAACCTCAGAACTCCCTGAGAAAGTCCACTGTGTTTTACTCACTCTATTCAGATGGAAGCTGAGGATTGGAAGTTATTTTCATAAAATTATTGAAATAATGACCTTTGTGCTATGAAAATTAGTAAAAATGATACATTTCCTTAGTCCCAAGCTAAGCCAGGCTTAGCATGCACCATGTCTCATGCTAAGGGTTTTTTACATATTGTTTCTCTTACTCCTCACAAGAACCCTAGTAGTAGCTCCATTTTACAGATGAGACATCTGAGGCTTGAGATATTAAGTAACTTTCCCAGGGCTATACAGATTACAAAATACAATCACCAGGATGATGACTGTGCTCATGCTCTTAACCACTACAGGGGTGATTTAACAGAAACAGTCTGGATTATAAGAGCAAACATGTTTCAGCTCTACCAGGATGCCTAGGCACACAGTTCGAACCCATTCACACACAGCTGGATTCCGTACCAAACACTTGACATCAAGATGCCATTAGCTCCTACCAAAAGCGCCAAGAGCCCAACTCACCACAGACACTTTCCATCTCATCACTGCCGTCCCCACAGTCGTTGTCATTATCACACTTCCACTCTTTCGAGATGCAGCGCCCATTGGAGCAGGTGAAGGAAGATGCACCACATCGTTCACCATTGTCCACAATGCAGTGCTTCCTGTTATTGGCCAAATACCAGTTGCCCTCATGTGGACACTGGCACTCAGCACCATTTGGACCTGAAGAAAGATAATCCCAGAAGAAGCAAAAGATGGATGCAGCCACCGTTCACATTGTCCCCTACACAATAGCACTTGCAACAGCTTCTACATTAAATGCTCCCTAAGACAAGCCATGGAAATTCTGCCCATTAACCTTTTAACTATATTCTGAGTTACTTTTCCATCAAGAAGAGCAATCACCAATTTCTAATAAATGTGCCGATTCCTTCTAAACAACAGGAAATATCAACGTCTCTTCTCAGCAAAATTTGCAAAGCAACAACATCAAAAGGCACATCTTCCCATGAATTTGCTGTTCTTTATAAAATGCACAATGAAGCACATATGATCCCACCCGCAAATACCACCAGAAATATTTCAAACTATAAATAATACCTCTTAAGCAGAAAATGTACATCCTTTTATAAGGAAGGCAAGCTCATTGACAGAATTCCTAGTCAAGACATGAAGCTGGGCAGCCAAGCCCTTCATCTTTCTTTCTAACTCCATCAAGCTTGTATTTAAAATGCCTTCATAAGCTGAGCACTGTGGCTCACACCTGTAATCCCAGCACTTTGGGAAGCCGAGGTGGGCGGATCACTTGAGGCCAAGAGTTTGAGACTAGCCTGGCCAACATGGTGAAGCCCCATCTCTACTAAAAATACAAAAATTAGCTGGACATGGTGGTGTACGCCTGTAGTCCCAGCTACTAGGGAGGCTGAGGCAGGAGAATTGCATGAACTCGGGAGGTGGAGGCTGCAGTGAGCCGAGATCCTGCCACTGCACTCCAGCCTGGGCGACAGAGTGAGACTCCATCTCAAAAATAAAATAAAATAAAATAAAATAAAATAAAATAAAATGCTTTCATAAAAGGGCTCCATATAGAATAGAAAGGAAGCCTGCCAAGTCTTCTTCTCAAAATATAGTCCCAGGTCTATTTTATAAATTACCCTGAAATCAAGGAGAATTTGAATTTTTTTTCTCCTGTGAGAACTTCAGCCTTCCTTACCAATTGTATTGTGATCATTATTCTCCATGTTTTAATTTTCATGGTCAATGCCTTACCTGGTGCACAGATATGGCTGCAGCCCCCATTAAACTGTTCACAAGGATTGTTACACTGTTCTTTCTGGTTCTTCACAACAGTGTTGATTCCCCTGGGCTGGGAGAGCAAATTTGTGGTCATTGCAATCTGACCTGACCCGTCATATTTGTTAGCTCGGTAAATTCTTTGTGTGTACAAGTCAGTCCAGTAAATATACTGGCCATAGAGAGTCAAGCCGAAAGCATGAACGGCTGCATTGACAATGACTTCACGATCCATGCCCGTCAGAGTGCTGCGTTCAATCTTCTGCCTAAAATGAAGCAAAAAAAAAAAAAAAAAAAATTAAGAAGTTGAAATCTCAAATGAGTTAAGTTTTCAACTGGCAACCCAATACATGTGCCTCATGATTGTTTACACAAGCCCCCAACTTTCTTTTCAAGTGGGGCATATGGCAGCTAGAAATGTTTCTTCTGGAGATGGGAGGTCTTGTTTGCTTATCAAACAATAGACTTTATAAAATCATTGACTTCCAAATATGAATAGTAATCCTGAAAAAGGAACCGGGTTGACATTAGAAACAGGAAAACATGAAATAATCCATGTAATGCATGGAACTCAGTGTTGAGCACATAGCAGATTCTCAATAAAACAATAACTTTTCCATCCCACTTCCTTAGTGACTTTTTCGATTTGACATTTATTGAGTACCTTGAAGCATTTACCTAGAATAATCCAAGCTTAGACCCAAAGTATCACTGCTTTGTTTCAAATAGGAGAATAAACAAAAGATCAGGAGGTTAGGAGCTTGGCATCACAAGACTAAAATTCCAAAGAAATATGCAAGGAAAATGTAAGATTCCTAGTATGTAGACACCAGCTATAATAAACAAAATCATTTCATCCCTTCAACTATTCCATTAGGATGACTGGAATGTGAGACACATGGGGGGTACTTGGAGAAGTTACATACAAAATTAGAGTTGACAAAAGGAAAATATTAAGAAATGTGCTGAGGAGAAGCTTGCCAGAGAAGAAAGGGTCTATTTGAAAAGATGACCAAAAGTCAAAGAATAAAGAAAATACTTTTCTAAAAGACATTGAATGCTAAAGCCCAGAAAAAATCTTAATATCAATGGGCATTTAAAAGTCATTCAGATTTTATGGCAGTTACCTAGGGCCTGCAGAATGTAAGTTGAGTAATTTCATTTGTAATTCTAAATTGAGAAAATACATTTATAATTATAGCTGAAATTACAGATATATTTAGCAATGCACCTTCAGATGTCTTTTAGTTCATAATTATTCAATGCATGATATAGATAAATTTTCACAGGTATGTTCACCAAGTTACAATATAAACATAGTTCCTAAAACTGTGATTCTATATTTTGGCAATGTCTATCTGGCATATTATCTTTTCATCACATGATGCAAATCCCTCTTCTTTGGAAATGGGAGGAAAAACTCTTCTTAACACCCACATGAGTAACCAGAGACACCTACAGACTAGCGTCCACCCAGTACAGAAGGTCCTCCTCATAGTCCAGAGTCAGCCCACTGGGCATGACCAGGCTGCTGTTCACAATGGGTACCCGGAAGTTTCCTCCCAATGTGGCTCTCTCGATTTTGGCATGCATATCCCAATCAGCCCAGTACAGGTACCTAGTCGTACAAAAGGAGTCAATAATTAATTCACAGGGAACCTCATAGTCCTTAAGAAAAAAAAGAAAAAGAAAAGAAAGAAAAAAAGGACAACATTCTTTAATTGCAAATTGCCAGTAACATGGCAAAAGAAACTCCATTTCTACTTACACAACTCATCCAAAAGGGATCTATTGAGTCAGGGTGTTGACTTCCTAGTATGTTGCCAACCTTTCTGCCATCAAAGGGAGCTACACGCTGCACCCTCCTTCCCAGGTAAAATCATTCAATATGCTTTCACCCTTGGATCTGTAGCCATGGTGTTATAAGCCCATAACACACTGGCTATCTATGAACACAATTTCAGGCCCCACTCTTTCCAGAAATAAGCAGACAGAAATATAACAAAGATGATGGCATACCCTTGGCAGGGATCTAACACAATTGCTCTTGGTTTTGGAACGCGGGCTATCACAGTGCGGTTAGACCCATCTTCAGCCATGGAATTAATCGTCTGGTTGAGGTAGTCACTGTAATAAATTCTTCTAGTAATCCAATCAAAGGCAATGCCATCAGCAGTCCCTATACCTGGACACATACCGGCAGACACACACACAAGCACACACAAAGACATTAGAGTCTCATATGCATTGGAAACACTCAGTCATCCATGTGTGTTGACCCCATTGTGTCTACTTGCAGGATAAGCAGCACCTGGAGTGCACTTACCTGAAGCAATGACAGTTGGAGTATGGATCCCTGAAGACAGGCTGACATAGGAAATCTGTCCAACTCCAGAGGCTAAATTTTGTGTGAAGTAGATTCTATCACTTACACTGTCATAGTCTAGAGACATGACAGTTCTTTCCACATTTATTGTTTGGAAAGGTGGGCTATGGTTTTCAGGGTCCAAGTGTAAGCTTCTCAAGGAATTAGACAAAGCAAAGATGAGGAAATTTTCTGTTGAAATGGCACAATTCTTGCCATCACTTTCTAGGGTCCCAAAGGCACAGTCACATTTCGGGGTGTACAATCCAGGCAGAGCAAAGCAGAGATGAGAGCACCCACCATTATTTTCCAAGCAAGGGTTGTTGTTGACCTCTGCTGGTGACTGGGGTTGGACTTGCTTGTCAAAGATGGTCACATCTCTTAGCCAGTTGATATTGTCTCTTATCACTGTGGGTGGGTCTGTGTTCTCTGGTTCCTTGCTGGCTTGGAAGATTTTTTTCAAATTCCTATCTACCCATATGATAGAATTTCCAAAAACAGTGATGCCATAAGGAGTTGGGTAACGACTGCCGTAACGAATCACCTCAGAGTTCTCTCCATTGATACGAATCCTTGCAATTATATCTAAAGAATCATCAACCCAATAAACGTAGCCATCGCTTCGGTCCACTGCCAAGCCCCGTGGGGTGACAATGCCCTCGGACACAAGCACAGTTCGATTGGTACAGTCAAGGAAAGAACGCTCAATCTTTGGTCTCTGCCCATAGTCAGCCCAGAAGAGGTATCTGTTCTTGGGATCTACAACGATATGCCTAGGCATGTCCACTGTGACTTTAAGAAGAACACGGCGGTAAGTAGTATTGATCCGCAGAACTTCTATCAGTGTTTCAGAAACAAAGGCATTGGTGAAATAAAGATTTCCTATGGGAAAATGAAAGTGCATGCTGATCAATGGAGAACCAAGAAGAAAAAAAGGGAGAACTTTCCAAATTCAGAACAAAATGTATAAGGTTGAAGTTTGGGTCACTATATGTTGTCTTTTCCAAGATGATAAATAAATGTCCCAGTCTAGGCTTTGAAAACTAAATTCTTACTCCTAGGAATTACAGAGATTGCGTCTTCAAACTTAGAGAGAATGTGCCTATCTTCAGCTTCTAAAGTACATTAGAATTCATAGCAACATCATAACCCACTTTCTACTGAAAGGTATATTTTCCAGAATGTCCCCCCTTTTCTACCTGAAGCTCTAAATGCTCAATACCAACTTGAAACACTCTAAATATACATTTTCATAGGACAACTTCTACCCCAATATGATAAAAGTAGCAAAGAGGGAGCACCAGCAGCATCTCAGGTTGTTATTGATGTTATCAAATGCTCTTTGTGCTTAAGGTTAACATGAAGTTTTTCCTTAGTCTTTCTAACTAATGTAGGTGTGTTCATCCCATGGGCCTTCTAAAAGTGACCATAACAAAAGTCCATTTCCCTTTAAGCCTCATGTAAATGCTAGAATAAAAAGATAACTTTGTGAAGATAGTATAATAAGTAGAGAATGGTCGCAAATTATTGATTCCATGTAGTTGAAAGCCTGTTGTTGAACTATCAATGCTAGTACCAAGACACACATATTTTGTTCCTATATCAGATTCAAACCGCCTCTGGAGAAATCAGGCCAATGTGAAATATGTTACTGATACATTTTTTCGTTACCTAACTCTACTTGCTATGTATGTATTTGCTCATTGCCAATCCTTTAATCCAGGGTTGGCAAACTTTTTCTGTAAAGGGCCAGATAATAAATATTTTAGGCTTTGCAGAGCATATGGTTTCTTTAACAAGTACCCAACCCTGCCACTATAACATGAAAGCAGCCATAGACAATACACAAATAAATGGGCATAGCTGTGTTACAATAAAACTTTATTTACAAAAACAGGCAACAGGCTGCATTTGACCCACAGACCCTAGTTTGCTGACTACTGCTTTATCTATACCCTCAGAAATAGTCATTTCTAATCAGGAACAGGAGTTAGGAACCCAGTTAAAGCTTTATTTAACCATACTACCATATTTACTTTTTGCAATAAACTCTTACTATATAGTACTTAGATTTTCATAATACATGTTAATATTCCCCCCCCTTTTTTTTTTTTTTTTTTTTTTTGAGACAGAGTCTCACTCTGTCACCCAGGCTTGATGGCAGTGGCATAATCTCGGCCCACTGCAACCACTTCCTCCTGGGTTCAAGCGATTATCCTGCCTCAGCCTCCTGAGTAGCTGGGATTACAGGCACACACTACCATAGCTGGCTAATTTTTGTGTTTTTAGTAGAGATGGGGTTTCACCATGTTGGTCAGGCTGGTCTCGAACTCTTGACCTCAGGTGATCCGCCTGCCTCAGCCTCCTAAAGTGCTGGGATTACAGGCATGAGCCACCACGTCCTGCCTACATGCTAATATTTTTAAGTGATGCCTACTTACCAAGCTTGATCCAATGATACTGATTTTATGTAGAATTGGATTATATTCCAAAACATATAATACCACTAATTATGAGTGGTATTTTTACTCAAATGAGTGATAAAAATGAGTGGTTATTCAAGCTTATGTGCATGAATCAATACAACTAAGTTAATGTAATACTGGACCAAGTACTTAAAAAAATTACTAATAAAATATCTCATTATCTAAGTGATTTTTATATATGAATAAAAGGAAGCAATTAAGAATTTGGCAACTAAAATTGCTCAGCTTCAAAGTAAATGAATGCAGTTCCATAGTTTATATTTTTATATCCCTTTCTCTTGAAAATTTAGAAAATTTCTAATGCAGAAATCAGGTGCATATCTAAGTGTAAAAAAACCAAATCCAAATAATTTAATATGTTAACCATTTTTGTCTTCAGATTATGTTAATAACAGAAGAAAATGATAATGATTAATTTGTTACGAATCTGTAAACTGAAACACCATATCATTTATCAAATAGACACATAGCTTAATCTAAATTCAATGTATCTTAAATCATCTTAATAATTGTCTAGAAAAACAAACCTGTAGCACATGGAGTTAGGCTAAACTTTCGAGCATAAAATAAGACGACAGAGATGCAAATCCATTAAAATCACCATACAGCTTATATACCTGCTACCCAATCCACTGCAATACCCCGGACTCCATTTTCTCCTATTCCATGTGTAACAATGTTCATCAAAGAAGATCCATCTGGTTTAATTCTACGGATCGCATTATCAGATGTCACTGAGCTGCTAAAATCACACCAATAAACAAAGCCAGAGGACACATCCACATCCACATGCAGTGCATTTCGTCCTGGAAGTTAAGAAATGATCATTAAACAATGCTGTCACTGCAAGTAGAACTTTTAAATGTCTGCCCTTCCTCTCAAACCCTCATTCCCAACCCCCTGCTCTGAGCATCTCCCCATTACAAAATGAAACCCTTTTTTCCCAGTTGCAGTGAGCAGGCCTACAACCCACATCTTGGTTTCTAATACTCTTTCCCACAATAAGGAGCTCTGGCTCCCGGGAGAAATGCTGGTTATAGATTTAGGCAGGGAAGGTACAAAGTGAGCATGAAACATCTTATTGTACCAAGAAACAAGGTGTACACAGAAGTATACAGGTGCTCACTTGAAGAGGCTCCCTGGCCAAAATGGATCCACTAGAACATCAAAAGAAGGATTATAGTAATTGATTGTAACACACTGAATTTAAAAAATAAAAATTTGACCCCACGATGATAATAAATTTTTTAAAAGATAAATTGGGGAGAAACGAAGAGCTTTCCTTTATAGAAGAATATTATCTAACAAATATAAAGGGAATGCTAGAATAAGAAAATCACCATTTTGCAATCTTCAATTAAATAATCATTTCAAACAAGGATCATCAATGGCTGCCAAAACCAAAGGGTAAAACGTGCTTGGGAGCCAAGACATTCACAGGGCCCAAGTGTGACTGCATAGATTTCACCCAAATTAAGAAGGAAAAAAATATACCTTTAAAAAGCAGCAGTGTAGCAGTGACCACCTTAACCAGTGATCAAACTCAAACGCCACTAAGAGCAGGACAAGCTGACATTATGTTCTTCCTGATAAGATTCTGTATCAACTAACACAGCATAACCTATAAAGTATTTTTGCTAAATGTATTTAACCTTGATCTAATCAAGCAATTAGACCTAACTTCCATTTCATGAGAACTACAGGGTAAAAAATGAAAGACAGGCTAAATATTCTGACAAATCCTCAGTGTGGGATTCTCAAAGACAGCAGGTCTGCCTCTTTAAAACATCAATGTCATAGCAAAAAGCTAGAGGCAACTACTCCAAATTAGAAGAAACTAATGAGATATTCCCAGTGCAATGCATGAATCTTGATTAGATCTTGGATGGAACAAAACAGCTATATATAAAATGTTGTGAGGCCAACTGGAGAAATACGATTATGAATATTTAATAATGCCCTTTGAAACTGTATGCTAACATATGTAGGGGTAAAGTGGCATGGTATATTAAAATTTATTTTCAAAAGGTTCATAAAAATGAATGTGAATGCATATGCATGTACACACACACACAGATTGAGAGCTCAAATGTGATGAAATGTTAACAACTGTTAAATCTTGGTAAAGGATATAGGATATTTGCTAAATCTTTCAACGTTTCTGTGTTTGAACTTTTTTTTAATGAAAAGCTGGGAGAAAAAACGATTGAATTTGTCATATCTGTTCAAGATGATAACTTAGATCCATAACTTTTTAGATATGGAAAAACAAAGAGGAGTCATGAGTCCACGGGAACATGACCATCAGGCAGGAGGATGTGTGGGACTGGAAGCTCTCTGACTCCTTTCCCCTGGTTCATTTCTGTATTTTCTGACCATCTCTTCCAGCCCTTCATTCACTTCATCCTTTTTTCCTTCCTTTCTACCCTGTATTTCTATTTTTAGCCTGTGACATTCTCCTAGCAGTCTTAGAAAATTCTTAGTTCCTCCTGTGCCAAGGTATACCTAAAAACCTTGGTTCATCTAGGAAGCAAGTGATCATTTTATACATTCAGAGTATGTAAGCACAAAGTGCTGCAAAAATAGGATTACTAAAGAGGGACTAATACTGTGAACTCTTTTGCTTCAATTCACCAAATATATATTAATAAATCATATTTGTGGACTATTTCATTACTATATGAAATAATAGTATACCTTCTACCGTAAATCTCCATTAGTAGCCAGAAATAAAGCACGGTTCTTCAGAACACTAACTCTGTAGTACTTCTTGCAAACCCATGCTACATTCTATATTGCTCTAGGCCTGTGGTTCTTAGTGTGATCCATGGGCCAGCACCATCAGCATGCCCTGGGAGCTTATTAGGAGTGCAGATTCTCTGGCCCTACCCTAGACTACAAAATCAGAAAAATCTGGCAACGAGGCCTGGCGCTGTGTTGCTGTGAGCCCTCCAGGTGATTCTGAGACACATTAAAGTTTGAAAAACACTTTAGGCTGTGCCAGTTGATTTGAAGGGAAAGGAAAGCTTCATTATGCACTGAATCCAGACATGAAGAAATGTTTTCATGGCACCAGGGATTTCAACCTGGTGCCAGATGAAGTCAAATCTTACTTATATTGGAGTTGGCATACCTTGGCCTGCCACTGGCACCATGGTTTCTGAATGATCTGACAATTCCAAGCTAAAGCCCCTGATTGCAGACAGCATTGAAACAACAATGAAAGAGTTATATGGAGAGCAGGACCGATTATCAGGATTGAGTTTAAATCCAGTGGCACAGGCGCAGGAAAACAATCCTCCTGGTACAGGCAGGCAAATCTGCTGACAGGCATTCATGTTGTTGCTACAGCCATTTGAGGATTCCGCAGTATCTAAACGAAAACAAAATCTGTTTGTAACTTTTGATCCTAGCTACTCGCCACCCCATCTCAAATTTCTTTAATTGGGTCACCAAATAATTTATTCTAAAAATTAATAACCAACATATAGTAGCTGAGCTAATCTAAAAACAATATTGGAGAGACTAGAGCTTATACAATAACACCTAAAGGTATGAAACCAGTAACCCAACTATTGTATAATAGTTAGGTAATGGGGCTTCAATTGTTTTTTTCTACAAATCATGTGAGGATTACGGAGGTCAGTATATAAATCTGTTCATAATTTGCCTATGAACTGGCACTTAAAAGAATACGTTCAGTTACATGATCAATAATGTGATTATTTGTTTTTTAAAATATATGAAATAAGAAGATTTAAAGAATAATCCTTGAATTAATGGCATTCCCAGTGACCTGGATGAAACTGGAGACTATTATTCAAAGTGAAGTAACGCAGGATTGGAAAACCAAACATCGTATGTTCTCACTGGTATGTGAGCTAAGCTATGAGGACACAAAGGCCTAAGAATGATACAATGGACTTTAGGGACTTGGGGGAAGGCTGGGAGTGGGGTGAGGGATAAAAGACTACAAATAGGGTACAGTGTATACTGCTCATGTGATGGATGCTCCAAAATCTCACAAATCACCACCAAAGAACTTACGCATGTAACTGAATACCACCTGTACCCCAAAAACCTATGGAAAAATAAAAAAATAAAGAATATTCTTTATAGGAATAAAAAATTAATTTTTATTGCATGTGTTTCTTTCACATGCAGTTAAAAAAAAATACCTAGTGACAAACTTAGGTTATAGGACAGGAAACAAATTGTTTGATCATCTTTGGCTGAAGACAAAAGCTATAAAATACATCAAAAAATACTACCTGTATCATAACACTAATTTAAAGGGGTAAATCAGAAGTTAAGATTATCTTTTTTAAAAATGTTGAAATAGGCAACATCCAAAAGTATTCCTTTTAAGACTAAAAATTCCATCCCATTAACACTTTTCCAGCAGGCATCCAACTAATATGCCCTGAGCACCTTCTATGTGCCAGGCACTATTCTAATCACTGAGTATTGAGCAGTAAACAAGACAGACAAAATGCCTGCCCTTATGGAGGTTATATTCTAATAAGTAACACAAAAATAGAAAACAGATAATATGTCAGGGAGCTCTGTGAAGCAAAAGCAAAGTAAGGAATTGAAAGTAATGGAAAGAGAAACGGAATAAACTTACTCTAAAGTCAATCGGGCCTTTCAGATGCCAAATTAGCCCTTGGCACTTAACCATGCTTAAGACTTCATTATCATTTTTTAAATATTTTGGGTAATTTCAATTTGCATGCACGTGTATGTACATGAAACTCTGTGTGGGTGTGTGCTTACAAATGTAAGTTATGTGTGAATATGCATTATACACCCACAAATGTATTTCAGTGACAAATACTTACTGCGTCTGTGATAAACTCGAAGACCCCTCAGATTTGGAACATTATCTCTCAAGACTATTTTATTGGCCCCAGTGGCCTTGTCAACTCTTTCAATGACCTCATACTGTTCATCAGTATAATAAAGGAAAGAATCATAGACTGCAATTCCCCAGGGGTGGGAAAGCTGGTGTACCAGGATCATTCGATCTGTTCCATCCACGTTTCCTCTTTCAATCTAAAGGATCGGAATTTTCGTTAGTTTCATGGATTCACAGTGAAATTTTTGAATATTTAAACATTAATATTCCCCTAATTATAATGTCTCACATTTATCCAGCTCTCTATCCCTTACAGAGATTTTTCACATCTACTTTCTGATTTGATCACAACTACACCAAGCAGCAGGTCAGGAAAATGTCACTGTGCCCATTTCACTGATAGTGAAGACAGAGCTCACATGAGTCAGTCAACCTTTTCAGGTGGCATGGGGAAGAAAAGGGAGCTAAACCACTAGTCTCTGCATGTGATATTCTGGTCAAAGATGTACTCAAACATCTAAGTGTGAGCCATTGCACAGGAGCCGACTCACCCTGAGTTTAACAGCTTCACTGACAATTTATGTAATAGAGATTGGAAATATGCCCCCAAACAACCACAGAGGACAGCAAGACGGGACGCGGCCAAAAATGGTGCCATTATATTGGAACAGATAACAAGCTTTAATCAAAATGGCTTTGGTAAACTGGAAAAGAACCACAAGAATAAAGTCCCTAAGGGAAAATGATAAGTAGTCAGTTTCTTCTGGAAGAAAAATGAAATATAGATGTAGCTGGTTTAATTTCACTCCAAAAACCTGCCTCAAGTGCCTGCTCTGTGCCAGGATCTGGGCTGGGTATTGGTGAGAGACACAAAGTGTTGCTTTACTGCCACGGCTGGCAAGGTAGCCCAGCAGTTACAAGAGTTGTTATGCCCTAGAAACTGATCAAAGTTCTAGAATTTAGAACATAAGGAACATGAGCTTGGAGGAGCGCTGCAGAGGGAGCGGAGACCAGGGCCAGATTAGCTGAGCAACCTCACAGAAGTGTTGGGAGCTAGTCCTCAGGGCAAGGCTCCAAGCTGAGCCATGATCCAATTTGCTGACTGTGGCTTTATGAAGAAAACATGTCTCCAACACGAAAACAGGTTTCACCACTGAAGGCCATGCCTAGTCAAGGCCAGAGAGAGGTTGCTCAGAATGGTGGAGGTGGCAGAAAAGATCTGGGCATGAGTGACAGGCTGAGGATGGATTGCAGGATTTGGTGATGATTAAACCAGGAGAGTGAAGGAGAAATAAGGGAACTACACTAGGAGAAAGGTTGGAGAGTCACACCACTAACAAGCTCGCAGATTCAGAAGCTGTGTCCTATCAGATGTGCGTACAGAAACCATACCACGTAGCAAGAGCTTCCTCATCACTGCACACATGTATCCAACTCTGCAAAGTGTTTTCACACACATCATCACTTCTTTTTAATCTCCAAAGCTTACCATCATTATAGGTCCATATTTGGAGTGAAGTTAGTACTTGTTGAACAAACAATGAACTGAAAGCCAAACCTACTGCACAATATTATGAAAAGCATCAATGTCAAGGATCTGAAATAACTACTGTTAAAAAGCAAGGGAGAGACTAGCATATATTCAATTCAGCACCCAAAGCAATGCTTCATCAATAATTATTATTGAGCACCGTCTATGTGCCTAGCCCCAGCTACATAAGCACAGCAGTGAAGGTCAAATACTATTTCAATGAGCGAATGAGACTTTACAGTTTCTGCTTCTTATTGTAGAACATAATGAACCCAACCTTGGAGTTGAAAATTACCACTAAAGAAAATTTCACATGTGTATTAATCATGTTAGAATATTAGAGAAGAATGTGTAGCTATGAGGGAATGCTGAGCTCAGAACCTTGCTACATTAAATAAATATATACATACATACATACATACATACACACACACATAGGTAGATACATGGAATATGCCTATATCCTATACAGGTATATAAATTCTATATTTTATATAGAATAGATATATATTCTGTATTCCATAAAAATATATTCTATATTCTACAAATATAATAGATATATATTCTGTATAGCATATATAGCATCTATATAGATTCTATATACCATATAGTATAGATATATATTCCATATTTTTCTCATATATATTCTCTCTCTATATATAGGTGTGTATGTATATATTCCCTATAATTGGAGAACCCATAGTACTTTCAAAGAAAAACACTGAAATCACCAAACCATGAAAGAAACGGCTCTGAAAGGACAAGTAAAAAATGACAAATGGAATTAATTTGTCCTGAAGAAAAACAAACGTTGGTGGGAAAATTAATAAACATTACCCTACAGGGAAGTATGCACATACTGTAAAGAACTGAACTTCAGCTAGGGGCAAGGTATGTGCAAGGGAAAGAAGTTATTGGGAGAAAGGGCAAGTTACCAAGTAAGATTGTTCAAGAACCACTGCCTGACAGCTCAGAACACTCAGCATCAGCTATGCCAGCTCAGCATAAAGACCAAAAACTGAAAGGGTGCTCATACCACTCCTCTTCCAGTGACTGCCCAGTAGAGTTTCTGCTCCTCGATGTCAAGGGTGACACACTCCAGGTGTTCGAGGTTCCCAGTGAAGAGAGTTTTTACAGATGTGCCATCCATGTTAGCACTGGCAATCTTGGCAGGAACCCCACTGTCAGTTCCCTGGTCTGACCAGTACAGCTTCCTACAACCATGAAAAACACCAGCATGTAACAAAACAGAAGGTGGATTTGAGTCAGTGACATAGATGACAATGTGTATTACTTGTCCTCAAGATGCTCACAATATAATGGGTAAAAGCTGAAAATCAATATCTCATTGCATACAATGTGGAGGGGTATTTCACCAGTGTTCTACCAATGTCAGTATATTTATTTCTTAACTATAATCAGAGTAGAGGCCATTTAAAATGGTGTCTGGAATAAGAGGCTAGCGTTTCCCACTGGCAGCTGAACCTTTAGCAAGGTCAGATGTGTGGGAAGCTTATGACAAGGAAGAAGCCTACATCAATAATCCCTCCATCTTCAGTACATAGTGAAGGCCAAAGCTAATATAAAAAGCTGCCAAGTACACTCCCTGATCACTTATCAGGCCTCATTCAGTTCTTCTCCAAATCACCATCTACCACAGAACCAGCTACTTAATTACCTAACCTGATTTCTGTGATGAAAAATGCAAAGACTTTTGAAAACTGACACAGAAAATAGGAGAAATGATGAGTAACACTTTTCTGTGAGAGTGGAATCTCATTATCATGCTGTTATGGAGTCAGGAAGACTTCTTTTTTCTTTCTATTTCACAGCGATCATGTACACATGAACCATAATCACACAGCATTGCCAAACCCATGATATGTGAAAAATGTATTAAAGTATATGAAGGGCTGCTTTCCATTTCCACCGAAGAAAAACTTCTAGACTTGTACCCAACTTTTAATTCCTTTTGGTTGCACCTCCTTCTATATCTTCAATAGATAATCCTCTTACATTCTTTTCTGAAAAGTCCTCAAACCCCTTCATTTAAATAATCTTTATTCACCTACCTCTTCCACCACCAAATCAATATGCCCATCCCTTGAATTTCATCTTCAACTCTAAACTTCTCTGCCCCTAAGTTCTCAAACTGAAATGCTCTGCTTTGACCAAAAACTCATTTCCTCCTTGCTTTAATTTTTCCTATTAAACTTATTTTTTGCCCTTAAACCCTGCCTGAGCTCCCAACCCTCCAGTCCCTCTACACCTGGACATCATATGTAACCATTTCAACAATATTCTTATTTATTCTTTTGGGCTCCCACTGTGCCTAAGCTAATCTCCAACCCTGGGTTTCTGCCATTTTTTTTTTTCTTTCTCCTCTCCCATTTCAGGTTACCAAGAATTTCATGGACATAGCACAAAACTTTCGTGAATTCTGAGTTCACTAAAAATTTAAGTTTCCTAATCTAAGCTGAGGATTCTCATCCCTAGCAGATTTTATATCATGTTCCCCATATTGACTCTTTCAAGTCATTCCTGTTCTTCATAAATTTCTAATTCCTTCCCCATAACTTTCACTCTCAATCAATTATTTCTTCATCATTGATCTTTCATCTGCTGCTAAAGAATACGCTCAGGTTTCTCTATTCTGAAAGACATTTTCCTGTTACATTTTGACCTACAACTTTATCTTTCTCTAACTTTCCAATACAAAACTCTTAAAAGAGTATCCACATTTCCTCATCCTCCTTCCATTCTTTTAACTTCTACTATCTCTATTGAACATCCTCTCTCGAATACCACCAGAGACTCTGTGATCGCCTCAGCTCTTTATTAATGATCATCCACAAAGATATTTTTCTGCAACAACTGGTTCAGTAACATTTACCACAACTTTCTCAAGACTTTCCCTTCACTGAGAATCCAAGACATTAGATCCTCAAGTTTCTGTCTTTTTTCTCCTCCTATGTCCTCTGACAAAATTCTAAGCTCTTCTAATCATCTCCCAACCCAACTGGGTTGCTCTTAGTCACTTGAACAAACACTCTATTTTCTGTCCCTTTGCTCCTGACCTTCCATCCTTCATATCACATGATATATCTTAAAAGCTAGCTCTGCCTAGTGAAATTCTAGCTATGCTTTAAGATCCAGTCCAAATGATATCTCTTCCACCAAGCTGAAAGGTCGCCTCTTTATAGCACTATCATCCCAATATTGTTAGCCTCTCTTATGGCTCTTAATCATATATGAACCTGGGTTATTGTTCTTTATACAGGGGCCTTACCCTCCTTACTAAGCCATAAATCCTTAAGGTTGCAAAGGTTGCAAATTAGGTCTTTAATCCTTGTATCCACCCTCGAAACTCCCCAACATGGCCCCATGAAAGAGACTGCTTCCACTTGCCAAAATTAATGTCTTCCTCTTCTCTCTAGGTAAATAGGTGGACTGCATGTCCTTCTGTGCAGTTAGCTGTGGTCACGTGACCCAACTGTAACTTAAGGGGTGTGAGCAGAAGTGGTGTGCACTACTTGTAGGCCTGGCTCATAAAAACCTCCCAGCAAATTTCTGAATGTTCTTTCCTTTACTGCTCAAAAGATGCTGATACTTAGAATGACCTAGGAAGCCTCCTACCGAAGATGGCAGAGCATCCATCAGCCTGGGTCCTGGAATGACTATGTAGAGTAGAGCTTCCTCCCATCTTCTGCCCAAACCCCACTGCCCATATAAAATACAAATAAATTTCTATTTTCTTTGAGCTATTACATATTTTGGAGTTTATTTGCTCCGACAGTTAGCCTATCTTAACTAATACACCACCCAAAAAGGTGCACAATGCAGAAATGTCTGATAAATGAAAAATAAATAATAAGTGAACCTGAGTTTCAAAAGTAGAATTTAAAACCTAAGATGGTCCTTCTTCTAGAAAGAATAACTGAAAACTAGTACAAGCCAGCAGGCACAGAATAGAATGTTTGCTTCTTGTGCCGTTTAAGAATTGGATTTGGTTTCCATGTCATCCTTGTCTGAAACAGCTAATACAAATTACTTCTCCAGTGCTCTCCTAGGCCTAAGAATCTGATGACTTTCAAACATTAAGCCAAAATCCACTTGGAATGATGTGACAATCTCTTTTTTAAAAAATCAATGCTTATATTTTACAATTCGTTATTCTGGTTTATAATATGGTATAGTAGATCAACAGAATGAAATAGCCAATCAAACAGACCAGAAGACTCCAGCTGACATCCATTAAGTCCATTTTCTCCTAACTGGTCTCCCTGGCCCTGGCCTCTCTCCACATCAATCCTGACCAATTTTTCTAAAACACAAATTTGGTTCTATCACTCCCTTCCTCAGAATTCCTTGCTGGGAAGAGAAAACCAAATACTACATGTTCTCACTTGTAAGTGGGAGCTAAACATAGACCACACATGGACATAAACATGGGAAAAATAGACACCGTGGACTATTAGAGAGGGGAGGAAGAGAACAGAGCATGGGTTGAAAAACTAACTATTGGGTACTATGCTCACTATCTGGATACAATATACCCATGTAACAAACCTGCACATGTGACCCCTATATCTAAAATAAAGGTTGAAATTTAAAAAAAAATCCCTACTTGCTCCTTATTACTCAAAAGAATAAAGTTCAATTCCTTAGCATGATATTAAAGGCCCTCCATGATTTGTCCCCAAATGACCTTATCTACTGTATCTCCCATGTGGTCAACAGCTCCCTACTCTAAGCCTCTGGTTCCAGCTCTCCCCACAATCATGCTAAGTGCCGCCATACTTCTGTGCCTTCATTGCTCCCTCGGCCTCAAGAACCACTGCCTGGTTGCAACCCATTCTCCGCCTACTAGAAGGCTTCTCATCCTTCAAGGTCTATTGCAAATGTTACACATCCCCTTAGAGCTTTCCGTGTCCTTTCAAAGTCAGAATATATTGTCAATTCTTATAATGCTATTTTAAAATTCCTAAAAGTCTTGCTTGTTTGGAATTAATTTTAAATCCAGTGTTGTTCATTTGAAGACCACAGAATAAAATATAAACAGTATCCTGCACACTAAATACAGGTCAGAGCTATTTCTCTTTCTCACTGAGCTCCATTATTATTCAAATGTTAACATATGAAATCAGAAGATGTCCTAAATTTGAAATCTTCCATTTTGTCAGACCCTGGCATTAACAAGAACAATGTTGCATAGAAGACATGTGCCATTTATGAATACTCACCCACGAGTAGGATCAACAGTTATGCCAATTGGAAAGCCAACTCCAAGAGCTGTCCCATCATTGGCAATCAGTGTTTTTCTGTATCTGATATCTCCGTGGAGTGTCAAAACCTATAGCATAAAATAACTTATTAGAACTGAGTTTCATAAGGGGAACCAAAGGAAACTGAGATGAAGGAGAACTTATATACAAAACAAATTCCAAAGCACAATTAGGGATGAACGAGAGAGGGTTTGCATGAGATTTCAGATCATCTCTATTGCACTTCAGGGAAATGAGGAAATTAGCTCAATAGACAAGGAGAGTAAGAGAAGTAAAATCACCTCCCAAGTTCCTACTTCCAATTCACCTAAAATTTCAGGAGGGAACATTTTTATGGATAAAAGGAAGACTCAGTTGGGAAAACATACAGAGCCACTGCCTGAAGAAACTGCAAAAATCCTTCAGGAAAGCCAAGAGAAATCTCTGGAAGAGACAAATGAGAACCCACAGCTTTCCTGCACCCCGATGACCAGGCCGTGGCACTTAGTGGCCAATTACTGCCAACACAGTCAATCAAAATAGTCCAAATTTACTCAGAGGTACAGTGAATTCTGTTCCAAGTCAACAACCTAAGCTGAAACACATGAGCTGAAATCTCTGCCCTGCCAGGTCCTGACTGTACAACCTGAGGCAAATAAATTCACCTCTCTGAAATTGATCAGTCAAATATGGATGAAAGCATTATCTTCTGCACAGACCTCAGTCTAAGAGATAATACAGGTAAAGCACTTAGCACAGCACCCAGCACAACTGTGTTCAATAAACTTATATTGTTTAATTGGTCCATCTACTGGTCACATACTATGTATGAGGTATTGGAGCAAACATTATTGTATTTGATCCTTACAATTCTGTGAGGTAGATCCCATCATTTTTCTCAATACAGATGAAGAAAAAGAGGCCTAGAGAGGTTTAGTGGCTTTCCCAAGGCTGTTTGTGATTATTACTGTTACAATCGCAGTGCTAACAGGGCCCTGATACAGCACATAGAAATATGGTTTATTGAACTAGAAGGAAGTTTCTTATTGCAATGAAGCTATTTTAATACGTACCTAAGACAGTCTAAGAGACAACTAGTAAGAAATCAGAAAATGCCTGTTGATTTTTGCATTAAGGTTTTTCTATAAAATTGCTTTTCAATACAAATAGATTATCTGTGATTCTCCATCTGTTATGCATGTGCACACATGCACACACATACACACACACACACACACACACACACACATTCTTCTTCTCTCCCTCATTCTTTTCCCTAGATTTTTTTCTCTCTATTGTCTGGTATCTTTCACTCCTGCTTGGACTAAGGTAACTTTTCTTTTCTCAGTTTGCCTCTTTCTGCTACAATTTCTCTCCTTTTCCTACGACTAAGGATCTCTTTAGTTCAAAGTTCCTTTTCTTGTTTTCTGGAATATGCAGAGCTCTCTCTCACATGGCCACTCTGTAGGCTTCACAATTCAGCTATAAAATTTCTTTTAGTGGATGGGCGCACAGCTACCCCTAGTGGATAATAGTTTCTTCAATGTTTCTCTTATTTTCAAGTTGGAGTTAAACGCGAACTACTCTTAGGCAGGAAGGCATATTATACAGGTAAACAGAAAGTGAATACGATTCCTATTTTCTTAATTAATCCAACAATCACCTGGAAGAATTACTTACAATTTAAATGACCCAAGGGGAAACACCAGTAAAACCATTAAAAGGGCAATTTGCCCTTGGGTCATTATTCTCATAGGTCTTTTTATTCTCATAGATCGATATTTCTAAAAATATCGATCATTTGAGGGAAACAGCGCTCTGTATTTACAGGATACCTCCGTGTTATGAAGTACTTTTACTTATTCAGCCATAAATTCCACTGTACAGATGAGAAAACAGAGGCTCAGAGAAGTTAATTTGTCCAAGGTCAAATAGTCAAATAGCTCATGAATAGAGAAAATGCAGTGCTGTCCCCAGTCACAAAATGCATTTCCATGTTTCAGGGTCTTTATTCTACTGTTTTTCTCTGCCTGGGACACCTTTTCCCTATGTCTTCATTTGGCAGAAATAAAAACAGTCGTCCCCCCTCATCCCTGAGGGACACATTCCAAGATCACCAGTGGATGCCTGAAACCTCACATAGTACTGAAGTCTACTATGTTTTTTCCCGCACACACACACCTACGATAAAGTTTAATTTATAAATTAGACATGGTAAGAGATTAACAATAATCCGAAAATAGAACAATTATAACACTATACTGTAATAACAATTATGTGAATGTGGTCTCTCGCTCTCTCGCCTTTTAAATATCTTATTGTGCTGTACTCACCTATTCTCAGACCACTGCAGGTAACTGAAACCTCAGAAAGTGAAACCCTCGGATAAGGAAGGATGTATTAGTCATCTTTCAAGACTCAGCTCACAAGCAACCACGAACGGGAAGTCTGCATGCTCTCTCCCCTCACTTATACCTCTGCCTCCAATCACTAGCACTTTATATTCACTGGCCTTATCACACTTATGACACTGAAGCACAGGTATTTGTTTATGTATCTATCTCACAGATATGTCAGCTACTTAAAGAGAGAAAAAAAAATATTTTATTCATCTTGGAATATCCAGGACCAGCTGATCCATAGAAAGCATTTCCTAGTGCTCATTAAATGAATGAATAAAATAAGCAAGCAACCCAGATTCAAAGCCAGGTCTTTGGACTCCAAATCAGAGTATCTTTCCTCTGTACCTCACTGCATCGGGGCATAATAAGAAACTCTTGGTTCATGTGGTTAAAGTGGCCTTACCAATCCACACACACATGCATGCTCAGTTCTTCTCCAACTGGCTGCTATTGCAATTGTACCTAACACTAATGGGAAAGACATGTTCCCTGCTTTTGGAAAACTATCAGTTTAAAAGAAAAGAACCCCATTTACTAATCAAGAGACCAAGAGATAAAATAAAAGCATATTAATTGCCGTTTGGAATTAAGACAGCTTTGCACTGGGTGGACTCTAGAGAGATGTGAGTTTCGTAGTAAGTGTCTTAGGCAGTAAATGTTGTCTATGTTTAATGGGAGGATGAGAGTTTTAGTTGAAATCATGAAAAGTATTTTCTGCCACTGTCAAAGAGGGTTAAACCAGTCTGGATTGCCAGAGTTGTAGTTTATAAAAGTGCAAAGAGAGAATACTGCCTGGGAATTAGAGCAGTGAAGCTGACCATTTAAGACAATCTCTTAGCTTCTGTGGGCCTTGGTTTCCTATGTTAAAAAAAAAAAAAAAAAAAAAAAATAGAGCTTGAACAGAGGAGTCTCCAAGGGGCCCTTCACGTTAACACCTGGTGATTCTACCCAGTTTGAGATATTTGTGCGTACTGCTAATTTCCCTCTCATCACGAATGGCTACCACACCTGCCTGCCCTCAGGAATGTTGCGAGGATTAAATTAGATGCTAGTGAAAGATCTTTGTAAACTCAAGCACTGTTCCAGCGAGAGCTCTTTTCTCTGTCTGGGACACCTTTTCCCTATTTCTTCATTTGGCAGAAATAAAAACAGTCGTCCACACTCATCCATGGGGGATACATTCCAAGATCACCAATGGATGCATGAAACCTCAGATAGTACCAAACTCTACATAGGCTGTGTTCTTAGTCTACAGAGAGTGCTTTTTAGTGTAGATAGGTGCTCTAAATTAGCCACCAGGCTGCTGTGTGCCTTCCTCATCTTCAGTGTCTTTCTGAATGCTCCAAAGAAAAACCAGCTTGCCAGCTGGTGCCCACCTAAAGCAGTGGATTGTCAGGGCTCTGCTAACTATCGCCCACCAAAACCTTCTCCTTGCTTTGAGAAGTTTCACTTTCAAAATTATTATGAATTAATAATCCCTTCCATGTTTTATCCTTCTCTCAGAGTGGAGCAAACCAACACTAGTCAAGTTACCTCTGACTTCCTTCATGTGATTTCATACCTGTGCCTCATCTAGAATTTCTTCTGGGAATTAGAGTAAAAAGAACATTTATCTTGAAGAAGAGAGTATCAGAGGAATTAGAATCGAGTTTCTACTTTCTGTTTTGCTGTTAGAAAAACTGTACTGGAGCCATAGAAAGATTTCCATCTAAGAACAAAGGCAAACTATAAATTTGGTTGAGAACTGAAATAGCACTGAAGATTAGATGAGGAAACATAGTAAAAATTCCCTGCTTACCATAATCTTCCCTTTATGTTGATTCCCTATGTAACTTTTATTGATCTTCTTATATATTATTTTTTAAATTACCTAAAATACTTTTATAGCAACAAGGTAGTATTGATAATTAGGAGGAAACAAAATAAAGCAATAGAAAGTTCAAATAATTTATTTTTGCCAGCCAGGCACGGTGGCTCATGCCTATAATCCCAGCATTTTGGGAGGTTGAGGTGGGCGGATCGCTTGAGGTCAGGTGTTCAAGACCAGCCTGGCCAACATGGTGAAACCCCATCTCTACTAAAAATACAAAAAATTAGCCAGGCATGGCGGCACACACCTGTAATCCCAGCTACTCAGGTGGCTGAGACAGGAGAATTGCTTGAACCCAGGAGCTGGAGGTTGCAGTGAGCCAAGATCGTGCCACTGTACTCCAGCCTGGGTGACAGAGTGAGACTTCGTCTAAAAAAAAAAAAAAGAATTTTTTAAGGTGGTTTTCCTCTTTCACTTCAGAGACTTTGATAGTTAACACTAGTATTTTTTCCCTTTTTCTTCTTGCTTAAAAATGATTCCAAAATCCACATGAGATCTATTCCTGATACTAGAGTTTACATCAGTTTAAATCCAATGTTTGTGTAAATAGTATTATGGAATCATTACCTCAATTGACTGAGTTCTAGGATTGGTAGAATAAAGATTTCTTGAAACCCAATCTAAGGCCAGGTTCATAGAAGGCCCCACCATAGATATAGAAGCAAACACTGTCCTGTTGGTGCCATCTGTCTTCACTCTGTGAATTTCACCCTGGAAAGAAAGACAAGGGGAGGTGAGCAGTTCCAAGGCCATGGCTCCTACATAAGAACCCTTTCTTCACCGTGGCTACGGCCAGCTGCTGTATTTCTTGAATACTCCTTACACTCAGAGGAAAGGCAAACAAAGGTTCAGCACCATTGGGTAGGCTTCAAACGATTTTTCAGTGTGTCACTGGAATACACAAGGCTTACCATTCAAGTTATCTCCAGTACTGGCTACAGAGATAGTTCTTAACTACCACAAGCATATGAGTCATAAGAAAAACCCAAGTCACAGATGTGAATCAGAAGGCTAGGAGTATATTTTGTATATGGGTGACAAACACGAAACGCAAAGATCTTTCTTCTCTTCCTCCTTTATAGTCTCCTTGCCCTTTCCCTATTCTTAACAGGTTTTTTCCCTGAAGGTTGAAGAAAATGTCCTATGAGGAAGAGAACTGGAAAAGTGTTCATTCTTACCCTAGAGGCAAATATTCTAAAGGAAGGCCCCAGAACCACATCAAATGCTTTCACTAAATTCCCTTAGGGAACTACTACTTTTGTCTTGAGTTTTGATCGTTTTTATATTCGTCAAATATTTTCTACTAGCTTAAGACTCCTCTAGGGAGTTGCCTAGTATTTGTTGAGACCTTAATAAATCAATCCAATGCATAATCCCAGCAAGCATTGTGACTGCTGCTTCTTGGCATGTATACTGTGGTCAGAAGCAGGTAATTCAGTGCAGGGCAAATCATAGGCACTTCTAGAAAATACTTGGTGAATAAGTAAATAATACACAATAGCTTAAATTTGTTTCTCTTTCTAAAGCTAAAGAGTTTTATGATTTTTGCTCCAGACCAAGCTCACATTTATACCCCTCATTGAATCAAAAAACTTAGGGATAAATTTATTTCCACATCGTTTCCCTTTCAACAAAAGTTTGCATATTAAAAAAAATTAGTGCAGGCAGGCTCTTCAAGAATAAATTATATACTTTGAATGTTATTCAAAACTTACTGGATTTTCAACCCAGTAGATGTATTGCTCAGCGTCATCAAATTCAACATCTAAACCATTCTGTATCCCTGCTATGGGGACCATAGCATCATTGCTCTTCACATCAGGATTAAGGGAGATTCCAAAAATTATATGTTGCCTTACAGTTATTAAGAAAGGTTGATCATCTGTGAAAATAGAAGAATATCAGTCAAAATCATATCCCACTATTCCCAGACATTTAGAGTAATGGAAGGCAGTAGCCTGTTACCATCATATGGGCTAAAATGACTTTGCAGCATTGCAGCAATAAATACAATGTACTTCATCAGACAAGCATGGGCCTTTTACAGGGTTTCAGTGGGCTGCTGGACCACAAGACCTCCAACCCCACATGCAACACTGTCTAGACTTTTTCAAGGCAGGTTGGTATTTATCTTACTCTTCACTGAGTCCTTACACTGATAAACCACCCATGTTTGCTAAACCTCACAGACAGGAGGTTCTTCCACTTCTACACACAGACAAACCTCACTAACACTGATCTCAGGGAAAGGAGAGTTGAGTTTTGAAAAAAAAAAAAAAGTGAAAAAAATCATTTAGACTATTCTTGTGAAAGGCAGCTTACTAGTTTTAAGAATGTTCAGAAAATAAAACAACACTACAAAGTGTTGCCTAGTATTTATTGAGACCTTAATAAATCAATCCAATGTATAATCCCATCAATTGTTACTTGAGTAGTGTCTCTCTTCCCCATAAGATTTTAACTCCCAAAGGTCAATGACTGTGTCTGATTTGCTTATTATTGTGTCCCAGGGCCTGGTACTCAGAGCCTGGCATAAAATATTTGCCCAATAAATGTTTGCTAACTAAATGGATGACCACATGACTACATTAATGTAGAAGTGAATATGTAAATAGTATCTTCCAAAGTTCTCAAAACTGTCTACACATTGTAATTTAAACATTCCCATAATATCTTAAACTATCAGTTCACTTAGCCACCTTAACAGATAATAAAAGTTCCTTTTTCAGAAACAATTTAATCTTTATCCTGATCCCCATCAAGAGTGGGGTTTTAAAATTCCTCTCTGAGAAAAGGAAAACTTCTGAATCTAAGTTTTGTGTTAAGATATATGTATAAGATACATCACATATTAAGACAAAGTATAAAATGATTAATCATTACATAACTTTCATAAGCTAAACATGACGTTTTCATTATTTTTATAATCTGGGAAACTTTCCATCTTTAGCAGGATGACTTGGTCATTTTTTCTTCACTTATTTTCACATCTCATTAGCTTTTCCTTGTTCCTATCATTTCTATTACTGAGAAATAACCCGGTTTTTATTAACTTAGGACAAATTTAAATTTAGTCTAATGTAAATTTTGCAACTAGTAATGCTTTACATTTTTCAAGTACTGCAACGTATAGTCTTCCACAACAAGCCTGCAAAGTTGTTTTCAGCTGGAGCAAATGAGATTTGCAGGAGCTCTGTGACTTCTGCAGGAAACAGTAATAGGAGATGGACCCTGGCCCATTCACTTCCAAGCCCTTCCTCTCTCAGCTGCTCCACATTGCCTCTCTTCTGAACAACTGCAATTGCAATAAAAATCGCCTCTCATTGATTGAGAATGTGCGCCATACTGCATGCATCAGGTAAATATTTCCCTTAATTTATCTCCCTCAAGTTTCCTAAGTTTGTTTGTCAGACAGGTCCTCCCTCAGTTTGCAAATAAGACACAAGGAAATCAAGCAATTTAAACAAGGTCACACAACCAGGCCTCCTGGACTCCAGAATCTACGTTTTTCATCACTACATGGCAAATACCGCAGGCCAGGTACTATTTATTGAGTATCAAATTACCACTCATTTCATTTGGTTTAACTGCAATTAAAAAAAAAAAGCTAGATTATGAGTTTCAGCTGTACCAAGAAATTATCTTGCGATGACATTTAAGTATGTATTGATTATATGTTATTAATGTTCATTGGCTCAATAGAAACAATACTTCTGTCCCAGTTTTATGGGGGACTTTAAATTCTGACTCACTCAAAACCTGATTCTGCCCTTTTGAATGGCTCATCTCCCTTTGCTTAATTGGAGTAATTCTCAACCAAAGCATTGTTTAGGGCCTAAAAACTTTGCTTATCTCATCCATCATACATGGGCCTTCTTGACTCCTCCATGGCACTCTTCCCTTAAGCACCATCTGCTTCTACTCCTTCCTGGGGATCATGTCTCAAGCCCTTTATCTGATAACTGCTGGTGTACTGAGAACATTTACCACCGATGAACATTTGCAGGCAATGGACCAGAGAGCATGATCTCCTGTAACGCTGCGCTGGCTGAAATTGTGAGCGTCATGGTGGGGGATGATGCCAGGGGAGTAACAGAAAGGAAGTGGCCAGTAAGACAACAGGTAGCACAGGGAGGTGCCTGAAAAGTGCTATATGGAAAAGCAAAAAGAATTGATTTCACACACTGCACACATATCTAAGGAGCAAATGGGTAAAAAACAGAGGACTGGGGAAGGAACAAAAATGGATATTGGAGAGTTTGTCATTCACTCAACATTTACTGAGTGCCACCATGTACCATGAAGTGCCACAGGCAATAAGCATACATCTACAGGTAGAGGCTTTATCGTCAAGGAACATAGCATCTAGAGGGCAAGACCAAGTATACGAGCCCTTACAATTCATTATGACAATGGCACGAAGGGGTAGGCACAGAGGCATCTAGGGTTGCATGGAAAGGAGTTCAGGAGGTGGTGACAATTAAGTAGGTCAGTGTGTCTCTGTTTTTTGAAATTAAAGATCATCTCTTCATTTCTATTTTCCATGTCATAATCCCATTAATGTTAGTGTCAGCAGAGTCATGAAGACATTATAGTCAGGAATGGGAAATCAATGTTGTAATTGAATGACAATATATATGATCCCCAAACCTAGGTCCTCCTTAAGTCATACCCTGCACAAGCTGATCAGCACTGCAGCCTTCACTGGAGCAAGGACAAGGAGTGTTCTCTTATCTTGCACAAAATCACTGAAGCAAGTGCCTTGTGCCCGAGACTGAGTCCGAAGTCTATTTGTATTTGGAGTAATTTTAGGGGTGCTGAGGTGATGTTTGGCTTGAGTTTTGTTTGTTTATTTGGTTTTGGCATTGTGAGGAATCTATTTTCTAAAGAATTTTAAAAGTCTCATACAGAGAAAGCACTCACTAGAACATAAAATTAGAAATAAACAGAACCATCTCATAATTGCCCTATCCAACTGTAACCACTATTGGCACTTGTGTGTTTTTGCTTCCAGACTTTTTTAACGCATGTTTTTACAGGGCCAATATTGTGCGATATCTGCTTATTTTACTTAACAGTATCACAGAAGCACTTCCACATATATTCCAGCCACTTAGTAAACACCAGTTTAAAAGCTATTCAACAGTCAAATCAAGTAAAATGTTTCCACCTATAAATGTTAACAAGTTTTCTAAACTTCTTGTTGGGAAAAAAGACGTGGAAACCTTTTTTCGGTTAACCTATACTGGCAATCAGTTCCTCAGCGAGTGCTCTGAAACCAGCAGGGAAATCCTAAGAAAAAGTTCCTCTTCAGTAAAGTCAATCCATGAGAGAACCACTAGTGGAACTATCTGTGAAGCAACAAAAGGTGCTATTTAAAATTAACACTTGTCAATCATCATCAGAGTAATATTGATTACACCAACCCCCAATGTGCAGTTCAACAATCTTTTTGTGCTGAAAGAATGCTTTGTATCTGAAATGTCTACAGTCCAGTTTAATCTTCTCCTGAAAGACTCTAGGGACACACTAAATTAAACAATGTCAACCAGGATTAGGTACATAATGAGTCTCTGAGGAAAAATGGCAAATGCCAGTCCCTCTGTGAGAATTACCAATAATTAAAATCTTTCATCATGAAAGTATCATTGCACAATATTACATGCTGATGGAATTTGCTTTTCAGTAAGCCTACATCTGCATAATATCTAAACACTAAAAGTTTCCTGAATTTAGTATATATTTTCCATTCTAGATTAGGACTAGATTCCCTTCTAGATTACGACTCTATTATCTCTTAATTTAGGAATATGTGATAATTAAACATTTAAGTTGAACTTGTCTACAACAATTTTCATCAGTATCAAAATATATTCACTCACTTCACTGAGAAATGAAAGGGAACTTGGGTTTAGAGTAACTTCTTAGATTTTTAAGCAATAATAAATTATATTTTTAAGTGTATTATACACAAGTACACACTCCAGAAGAAATCTCTTTTGTGAACGAGCTGCAACTTTTCCTTCTTTTCTTACTCCCTTAAGTACTTGGTATAATCCTCCACATACTCTTCAATCGACCCAATAAAATATCTCTAGGATGACATAAAGATTAAATTGCTCAAATAGTCACTTGTAATATCTCATACAGACACAATTCTCCTTCTTAAAGTATCAGATGGTAATAGTAACAGTACTGAAACTGGAGTCAGAAGACCCAGGCTAGAACACTCATCAACTATTGGTTATAAGAATGAAAATGAGACGATGGAACCAGGTGCAGTGGTTCAGGTCTGTAATCCCAGCACATTGGGAGGCTAAGGCAGGTGGATGGCCTGAGGGCAGAACTTGGAGACCAGCCTGGGCAACATGGCAAAACCCCATCTCTACAAAAAATACAAAAATTAGCCAGGTGTGGTGGTATGCGCCTCTAGTCTTATCTACTCAGGAGGCTGAGGTGGGAGAATCACATGGGCCTGGAAAGTGGCGGCTACAGTGAGCTATGATTACACTATTGCACTACAGCCTGGGCATCAGAGCAAGACCCTATCTGAAAAAAAAAAAGAGTGAGAAAGAGACAATGGACATGAAAAATGAAGCTGTACACAAACATTGAGAATGTTTACTTCTTAGGTGCAGAATTTGGAACTTCCCATTACCATGGCTTGTCAGAGAAGTCTAACTGTACCCAGGTGAGAGAAAATGTGAGGTTACAGATTGTTCAATCACATGCACAGATAACATTAGTTCCATATACAGAAACTACATTACAACCAAGGCACTCAGTGACATCACCCCATACAACACACATCATTCTGCAGACACCTGAGGAATCAAAGGACACAGCACACGTTCAGTCGCAATTGGGTTTAGAGTTTCCACTGCTTGGCACAAACTATGACCAGATCCGTCTTCAGAGTACACATAATTTGCATACTATACCTCTCAAGCAATTCAGGAGATCAGGAGACAGACTCCATCCTGAAGGACAAACACAGGAGTAAAAATGGGGCCCCTGTGAGGAAAGCAGGCACAGATGGCTGCAGCGGGAAAAGGCACATGGATTCACAGCTGTATGAGAAAGAAAGAAAGCACCAGTGAGTGGAAAACCACCACATTAAAATCAAAACAGAGTCATGCTCTTAGCGTCCTCCCAGAGGCCTCAGTACTGAGGGGCTTAAGTACGTCGTTACCTCTGTTGTTTTCTTTTGTTTTGTTTTCACTGAACTACTTACACTTTCAACTTCCCTAGCATTAGGCTTTCAACTTAGAATTCATAACGGGCATGAGAGAGAAGAATGACTCGAGGTTACAGATCAATCCAGTCTATAACTAGATTATGAACAAACAGCCACTGAATAATCTGGAACTTGTAATAGAAATATGATGCCAAGTAATCTGTCTCCTTGCCTGACCTAAAAGAGATCTTTTTGCATTAAAATAAAAGTTGTGTGTTTGATGTGTGACCTTGTAGTTTACCTAGAGTTTTCCAGATTTGGTTAGATAATAATCTTTTCTTTTTCTACTGATGATATCTCTGGGTGTCTCTGCACCTTGAAAATCAGGATTCTGAGTGGCCCCCCCACAGGATGTTCTATAGTCCTGTGTATTCTTATCACACATATCATGCTATTAATAGATTATTAATCCATCATTCACCAGAAAAATGGTAGGTACTCACTGTATACCAAACACCATTCTAAGCACTGGGGACGCTATAAAAGTGGAGTATATATTCGAGCAAAAAGGAACAGAACTAAACTGAGAGAGACAGCGAGAGAGATTTCAGAACATGAGGGTAAAGAGCAAAAGAATTATGAGGGGGTGGCTATTTTAGGTAGCGTGGTCAATGAGGGCCTCCCTGAGAAAGTGACATTTGGGTAGAATCCTAAATGACACGCTAAGCAACTCATGCAGAGATCTGGAAGAGAGATGTTCCAGGCAGAGGGAAGAGCTAGCGCAGAAGCTGAGAGGCGGGAGTCGCCTGCTGTGCTTTTAGACCGTAATGAAATCCAATGCGGCAACAGCGAGTGGGAGAAGAGAACAGGGAAATAGCAGCGACCACATGCTGAAGTGTGTGAGAAACAACGGCAGAGTTTTGAGAAGAGAGGGTTAAGTGAAGATCAAGTGACTTATTTCCCTCTCCCACCAGAAAGAACAGTACGGATGCCAAATCTTTCACCTAGCCACCCATACCATGCACTTTAGGACGGCTCGTGCTGGCTACAGCAGAGCACCTAGAAGGCAGTGCTGCCATAAAAGTAAGCTAAAAGTAAGCTGCTTTCAATCACAGAGTGGTAGCGGTAAGAGGATCAAAGGCACTATCTGTTCTGTACTCCACTGGTCAGCTGAGGAAACGGAGACTCATGTGAGGGTCACAGAGGTAGTAGCCAAATGCTGAAATGATATAATTCAGATGTGCTGTTGTTATATCCAAGGTTTGAATTTTCCATGGTAAATAAAAGTAATGGCAATGTCAGGACTGGGGAAAGTATAGAGTGGGATGGTTTGTAAAGAGAAAAAGAAAATGTATTGCCCAAACAAATGGGTCTGTAACAGTGTGCATTTAGCATTCCCAGCGTCAGTGTTTTCCAAGCTACTCCCAGGCAGGAGGTTTCTCTGTACCACTCACAATTTGGTTGTTTCGAAGGATGAACTGCAACAATCCCAAGGGGCCATTGAATATTATACATTACAACTGACTGATTCCCTCCATGCCACTTGTTGGCTCGCATAACCCGACGAGTAGCACGGTCAGTCCAGTACACAGAGTCTTCAAAGAGAGTTAGAGCATAGGGATGCCGTATAATCTGTGAGGCAGAAAAGAACAGTGAGACCTCATCCAAAAATCAAAGCCAAGGTGCACTGAGTCAAAGAGGATATGTGCTCAAGCAGATGCTTTCCTTTAGCATGTCATTATTAAATAAAAACACAAGGAAGTCATGGTACAAAAGAGTGGCAAAAAATACACAATTCATCCTATATCCCACTAAACCATTCAAGATCCTTTCACATACACATGTCATTTATTCTTTATGTTTGTCTTGGTAATTACAGTGGGCATCTATTTTACAAATGAAAACAAAACTGAAGCACAAAAAGCAAGATGACTTATCAGGATCACCTACTAGTTAGAAGTTAGATGGAACTAGAGAGCTTAGAGACTCCTCATCTCCCACTCCCACACCCCAGACTTCACTCCATCATCAGCACCCTTGTGCCTGCTATTTCCACTGTCTTGTGCTGCCACTCACTGATTCACATCAATCTGTTACAGTTTAGGTGCATCTTTCCTTCAAGTCACAGCAACCATACAATGGCAATTTTTTCTTTTTTTAAAATTATTTTTTATTTATTTTTTTAAATTTTACTTTAGGTTCTGGGATACATGTGCAGAATGTGCAGGTTTGTTACATAGGTATACGCATGCCATGGTGGTTTGCTGCACCCATCAACCCATCATCTAGGTTTTAACACTCACATGCATTAGGTATTTGTTCTAATGCTCTCCCTCCCCTTGCCCCCCACCCACCGACAGGCCCCAGTGTATATGTTCCCCTCCCTGTGTCCATGTGTTCTCATTGTTCAACTCTCACTTATAAGTGAGAACATGCGGTATTTGGTTTTCTGTTCTTGTGTTAGTTTGCTGAAAATGACGGCTTCCAGCTTCATCCATATCCCTACAAAGGACATGAACTCATTCTTTTTTATGGCTGCATAGTATTCCATGATGTATATGTCTATCATTAATGGGCATTTGGGTTAGTTCCAAGTCTTTGCTATTGTAAATAGTGCTGCAATAAACATATGTGTGCATGTGTCTTTACAGTAGAATGATTTATAATCTTTTGAGTATATACCCAGTAATGGGATTGCTAGGTCAAATGGTATTTCTGGTTCTAGATCCTTGAGGAACTGCCACACTATCTTCCACAATGGTTGAACTAATTTATATTCCACCAACATTGTAAAAGCATTCCTATTTTTAATCGGGTTCAATAATAGCTCTTTGATAAAATATGTATTTTCTTTATTTTCCCATTTAACTTGTGAAAATAAATTCATTAGAATTTATTGAATAAAAAATATTACATAAAGAACAGGACTGAGAAACATAAATCTAGTTAATTTTTTTTTTTTTTGAAAACAGGGTCTCACTCTGTCACTCAGGCTGGAGTGCAGTGGCACAATCACAGCTCACTGCAGCCTTGACCTCCCTGGTCTCAGGCGATCCTCCCACCTCAGCCTCCCAAGTAGCCAGGACTATAGGCACACACCACCATGCCCAGCAAATTTTTTTTTTTTTTTTTTTTGTAGAAATGGGGTTTTGCCATGTTACCCAGGCTGGTCTTGAACTCCTGGGCTCAAGCAATCCACCAAACCTCAACCTCTCAAAGTGCTAGGATTACAGATGTGAGACAATGTGCCTGGCCAAGTTAAATTATAAATTTTTACTTGACAATTTTTTTTTTTTTTTTTGAGACAGACTCTTACTCTGTCACCTGAGCTGGAGTGCAGTGATGCAGTCTCAGCTCACTGCAACCTCTGCCTCCCGGGCTCAAGCAATTCTCCTGTCTCAGCTTCCTGAGTAGCTAGGACTATAGGCATGGACTACCACACTGGCTAATTTTTGTATTTTTAGTAGAGATGAGGTTTCACCATGTTGACCAGGCTGGTCTCAAACTCCTGACCTCAGGTGATCCACCCACCTCAGCCTCCCAAAGTGCTGGGATTACAGGCGTGAGTCACCACGCCCGGCCACTTGACACCATTTTTAAAGGTATAGAAGCAACAGATTCACATCTACAGCTCAACTAAATCACATGAGCTATAAAAATCCTCCCTGGACAAGGCACAAGCTGACCATGAACTGGAATGAAAATATTCATTTTCCTGTTATTCATATGGGATAGACTGCGTCTCACTGTTGCTGGTATTTCCTGGATTGACCTGATATTGTCTATGACACAAAAATCAATTTTTTAGCTTTTCTGATACTCGTGTGATTTCTACCTATCCACAACTGTAGTTTTAATTTGGTTTTCCTCACCACCAACTTACCAAATCACTGGCTATCACCTGTCTCCGATGGTGTCCATTATAATCACAAAAGTCTATGTAATCAAGATAGGAGTCCATGAAGTAGAGCAGTCTGTTGGGGTAGTCAATAGTTAAGCCGCAGGGCCAGAAGATCTTGTCCTGGACAATGACAGTGCGCATGCTGCCGTCCATGCTAGCCCGCTCGATGCGAGGGTGGTGGCCCCAGTCAGACCAGAACAATAGATGCTCACTGGGAAAGGAAACGAGTTACCAGTTGGAGGGGATGTATTTAAATATTTAAAATAACTGTCATTTTAAATAATACAACATCCTGTTTATGCCCTGCTTAAAATAAATAATCTCTGGTTCAGAATATGTGCACAGAGTTTATTATTTCCTCTAAGCATCACAAAGTAAAACTGTCATAACACAATCACAACCCATCTGGGTATTTTTATAATATTTCATAAAACATGTAATACATAATGTCATAATGTAGTACATTATGACATTGAAACGTCTCAATGCCAATTCATGTTTGTTTATAATCCACAAATAGTTGATCTAGAAAAATCCATCTGTCCTTGTTTGTCTACCCTGTCATGTTTTTAGATAAGGAAATCAATTTATTCTTCATCACGGATTCATCATAAATTTCACTGGTGTGTAATACTTTACAATATCTAGGAAGTCAACATCACATTGAACATAACTTGCCTAATTTGCCGCCCTGCAGCAAAGAATCTAAGTTATCAAATATAAGTAAATTCAGGGAGAGAAGCCCTCAAAGATTTCCAAACACATGGGAGAATTTGTCTACCTTCCCTTTAGGACCAGTAGGCAAAAACTGCCTTCCTTATATGACTTAAAAGGGAGCTCTCATAAACTACATAAAACTGAAGCAGAAAAATCCAGCTTTTTTGCTGTATAATCATGAGTTATCAAAGTTACATCAAACTGGCCCCTCTATGGACTATTACTGCATGCAGTAATTAGAAACTTAATTTTTTTTTTTTTTTTTTGAGACAGAGTCTTGTTTTGTCACCCAGGCTGGAGTGCAGTGGCATGATGTCCGCTCACTGCAAGCTCCGCTCCCCCAGGTTCATGCCATTCTCCTGCCTCAGCCTCCCGAGTAGCTGGGACTATAGGCGCCCACCACCATGCCTGGCTAATTCTCTTTGTATTTTTAGTAGAGACGGGGTTTCACCATGTTTGCCAGGATGATCTCGATCTCCTGACCTAGTGATCCGCCAGCCTCGGCCTCCCAAAGTGCTGGGATTACAGGTGTGAGCCACGACGTCTGGCCAGAAACTTAATTTTTAATTATATGACATTTTGAAAACTGTATTGCCAAGCTAATAAATCAATGTGATCTAAAAAAAAAGTAAACAATCAATTGCTCTTATATACTTTATGAAGAGGATAATTCAGATGAAGGAGACAGCAATACCCAGTTGGACACCTACCATGTTTAAACAAGGGATCATTTTAAATTTTGCAGATCAGCAACATGCATATCAGCTACATCATGTTATTGTTGTTTTTCCCTCATCATAACCATGTCAAGGCAACATAATTTAAAAAAAAAATTCTTACTTCATTCTGGGATCTAATGCTAGTCCTCTTGGATTTGTTAGGTTTTTACTAATCAGCACAGTCCTGTGGCTCCCATCAATTTTGGAGACTTCAATTGTTTCCAGAGCATAGTCTGTCCAGTAAAGATTACGACCTACCCAATCTATTGCAATAGTTTCAGTCAAGATGATGCTACTGTCAAATACCTAAAGACAAAAGTGAATAAAGACTGATTTCTAGAGCATATAAATGAATGCAAACATGGATATTATATAAAAATCTAGATTAAAACATCTAACTTGTCCTATAGTTACTTGTCAGGATTAGAAAATTTTGTCCTCTCATGTAGCTAACCACCAAATCAACAGTAGGGTTTTCCGAGAAAAGTATACAAGATTTTGTCCCACTGAATATTCTAAGATAACTTCATTGTTGGGTTAGTGCATAGTTTCGTTTTGGTTTCAAAAGTTTTTGCAACTAAGCAAAAGCTCTATCCATCTGCTTAGTTGGCAACATTACGAAACGTTATAGTGTTTGCATGCAAAGAATAATATCTCTGTTAATTAAGCACCAATAATTACAAAATAAAGTTGTAAGAGGCAGAGGAAATGTAACTATCAGGAGCCAAGAAACTGAAATTCTGGGAGATGGATTGAGAAATATCACTAAATTAAAGTTAACAAAAGCAACCCCTTAACTTTCCTGCATTTTCCTCTGCTCTCATCCACAAGAAAAGACTGCAAAAGGAAACTTAAAGACATTGTGAGGTCTCTGCATCACTGACCTGGAATTCAGAATCATACATCTGCCTTCAGAGGCCACCCTCCTATTGAAAACAGCCATAAATTCATAGTTATGAACATGCAAGTCTCTTGGGTGTTATGTGGCCCAGAAGGTACCATGAGAGCTACCCGGATGAGGTAGGGCCTTCTCTCACTGGTGAATAACAGCAAACAGACCCAAGACAGGGGAACTAGCCAGGCCAAAGGTCAACAGAAATGTACTTACTACTCTTCTGTCCGTTCCATTTTGAAACGCACTCCAGGTTTTACCCTGAGTTGCATCAGACCAAAAGATACGACCACTAATTGAATCAAAATCAACAGCTACAATGTAAGAACCATTCTCGACCAATGAATAGATATTGTGGACCTGGGAGGTGACACTGTCGGCAATAATTTTGTTCTGACTTGCCACAAGTAACAGCAGATTCTCAGATGCTGTTCAAGAAAAAAATGCAAAAATTTCAATGATACTGGGAGAAAACACAAAACAACTCTTTAAAACATTTGATTCAATACTTTTGGTAACAAAAAGAAGGTGTAATTCCAAACTATAGTAAGTTGGTGGGGAGGGGAGGAAGCCCCGTAAGAATGATTTTAATCACTTCATTCTTAACCTTAATAGTTAGCTGGTTTTCATGAGTCCTTAAAATAGACTATTTCCTGGGTTATATTTAAATGTTTCTAAATACTAGTCTAAAGGAGACTATGCTTACATTCTTCCTTTTACTGTATTTATTTTTGTACTTTGTTTATCTTCCTTACTATTTAATAGATTGTAGGCTTCTGGACAGCAGGAATCATGTCTTAAATATTTCTGTTTTCTGAGGCTCTCAACTATGGCAGAGTTCTAATTCTCCCAACACCCCGTCTCTTCTTTTTCTTTTCAGTAATAAAGCATGCCAAGTTTTAGCTTGGCACAGACTCTCCAGCCAGAGACATTTCTCTCCCTCCACTGAAGTTTGGATGACCCCATGACTAAGTTCTGACCAATAGGATGTGAGTAGAAATTATGAATCAAATTTCAGGTCACATTCTAAAAAAGGAAGCTGCTTGCCTTCCACTTTCTCTTTCTCTGTCCTACTTTCTAAGAGAAGCTAAAGCCTGGAGCATTGGAACCCTTGATGTAAGTCACACGATGAGGATAACAGAGCAGACCCATGCCGTGGACTGTCTGACATCCAGACTCCTACTACATGTAAAAGAAAGAAACTTTCTGTTTTTGTTTTAGCTTCCTCTATTTGGTCACTTTGAAAGTGGTCAAATCAATGTCATAATACACAGTAAAAATCATTTTCTTATAGCAGAAACTGAATTAATATTGGTTGAATTCAATTAATGTAACATTATATAAAGATGCTTAACTATAGTATAGAAGTCATTTTAAATGATATGAAAGCCAAAGACTTAAAAAATCATTGACTTGTATATGTTTTAACCTCTATTTTCCAAAATACACCAAGATTTTAATGTGTATTACCCCATTTAATCCTCACAAAAAATTGAGGTTTAAAGAGATTGCATAATCTTTCCAGGATTCAAGTCGATCTAACTCCTAATCAACATTGTCAAATGCCTACATGTGCCATTTGATTTTAAGCTCTGGGATGTGCTGATAAACTGGCTAGGGTTAATTCAGCAATTACCTGTAACTTTGCAAGTCCTCCCATCACTTTCTAACATGTAGCCTGTATCACATGCGCACCGGAAAGAACCTCTCATATTGTAACAGTGCTGGCTGCAAGAGCCTGGAATATCACATTCATCTATGTCTTCACAGGTCTTAGAATCATTGGCAAGTAAGAATCCCAATGGACATAGGCATTTCGCCCCAAAGGGCTCTTGAACACACTCGTGAGTACAACCACCATTGAAATCTGAGCAGCTGTTCCCATCTAGAAAAAAAGAAAGAGAATAATGAAGAAAGAAAATCAAGAATCTTTGCTTCTTTGATTCACTCTTATGCAACATTTATTATGCAGTCTCATGCCACCTTCAATACAATGCCCAGACAAGAGCTAAGTGCAGCATTCACTTGGGTGAGTTCCACAGGCTGTTCGGGGTTTGCTCTAATTTGCCTGAGGATTTACCATCCTTCATATCTATTGGAGTATGATCACCTTCTTCACTACAACCCGATAGTATAACTCCATTTAATGCAATGAGAACCCTTGGGAAAATATTGTTGACATCAAGGAAGAAAAGTGTCATTGATAGAGCATGCAAAGACACCTAAAATTGTTTCTCATTTTCCGCCTCTGAAATTCTTCTATCTATACAGAAATGGAAGACAGACAAACATTTAAGAGAAAAGACTAGAAAATCTATGAAGTGAACAAATCAAAGAGGAAAGGTCATTGAAACATTAGAGTACACAGATCCAATAACACATCATCATGCCTTAGTTTCAGGGCCAAAATGAAAATGCCTAAAGCTACCCTAAGACAGTTCACATGCCTGGGGATGCAAACGCCCTCTATTTCCATGTGTACTCTAACATATTTGTAAGAGTCATAACACAGACATGCATTAGAAAGGGAAGCGAGTTAATATAATCAGGATGTTTTCAGAACAAACACAACATATATGAAATCATAAGAATCTGAAATACTTCACAATCATACCTGGCTGGGGTTCATCTGAGAGTGAGCATTGATTAAAGAGGAAAGAAAGAAATGACAGTAATTAGGATTACATGCCAATCACAGCACTTTAATCACAGCAACACAAATCCCTGGACTTCATTTTTTTGTGACAAGTTCTGATTGAAATTAGAAAATATTAAAGTTAGAAAAATTAATAAGCACATTGCCAACAGAACCAAATTTAATTTGACAATCTAATGGCCTCAATTTAGTCTCATTTTTTGAAACAAAGACATAAAAAGAAGTAAAAACACATAACCAAGTACAAAAGATTTAATCAGAAAATTATCCATTGGTGATGTATTTGAATTCAATTATGGTTACCCCCTACACAGATGTGAACTCAGAGAGGAACTGAAATCCTTCCTACAAAGCTACACAGTGACTGTGACAATGGTGATGCACACCAGGCTACTGTTCAGAATGAGTTTATGGCCAGTAAACTGTGGTCAGGAAACTTACTGCAAAGTGGGGACTCATCTGTCCCATTGGGGCAGTCAAAGATGCCATCACACACTACACTCAGATTCACACAGATGTTATGGCCAAGACACTGCCATTGCCAACTAGGACAGCGAAAGGGCTGAGTAGGGCAGTCCTTCTCATCACTCATATCCCCGCAGTCATTGTCCCGATCACAGAGCCATGCCCTGTGGATGCAGTTTCCGTTGTCACAGTGGAAATATGATGAAGGGCAAGTCTTGGGGACACAGGCATTGTGCTCATCAGATCCATAGAGGCAGTCTGGATGCCCATCGCACTCCCAGAAGTTCGGGATGCAGATGCCATCTTCTTGGCACTGAAATTCATCTGAGTGGCACATACCAGGAGGCCTGGTTGCTAGAAGGAAAACATGGGGAAAATGGGCTTGTGAATGTAATTTGTGATCCCTTTTATAGCCTACACTTAGAGGAAATTATTTTGGATCCAACAGTAGGTTTATAGTAATGACTATGACCAAATTAATATTGAAGGCTAAATGATATAGAGTCTTCTCCCACATCTTAGTACATGGAAACATTTCTGTGGCAACTAGTGCATCTGACAACAAACGAAGTACAGAATGCACAACTGCTGACTGGCAGATAAGTACCTGTGTCAAAAGAACATTCTGTTTCCTTTTCCTGTGTTTCTAATGTTCTTCCAATTGCAGATTCGATACTAAAGTTTATCTATCTTTCTATGAAAGAATCACTAGAACATTACAATACAGCTTAAATAGCTATGATTACTTTGAACTTCATGTGTTTAATATCATGTTTGGGTGTTACTATTTTCCCTCAGATGAACTATATCCAATGAAACCAGCACACACTAAGTAAAACTAAAGGTAATGGTAAATACTCAATTCTTTGCAAACTTTCCACTGTTCATCGAGCAATCCTGGAGAGATAGGTAAGAACCGCTTCCCTATTTCATAGGGGTAAACCAAAACTCTCTACCAGGGATCTCACAGGGCAACAGCAAGCCAGCACCAATTGACAGTTTAACCTCAGTTCATCACAGAATTTTATGTTTTTAATGTGAAACAGGAAAATTAGTGATTAGGAATTTCTAGATGTTGTGCAAACTATAAAGTGTATAAGCATTTTATTTAACTTTTCATTTTAATCCATGGCTTTTTACACTACCTTTCTGATGCAGGAGGAAAAATCATGAAAATTTACTTTTTATGGTCTGAAACACCATTGTTCAAACAAATAATCAACTCACTGATGAGTTTTTGCAAGTCTAAAATTCATTTAAAACGAAAAGTGGGCAAATAACAAATCATGTGAGTATAGGTTTCCAGTCCGTGAAGATTATAGATCCATCAGAATTATATTGTATGAAGTCCTACTTGAATCCTCCAACTGGAAGAAATTTCTCTTCTCTGAACCTCCATAGAATTTTGTCTGTGCCATTTCTAAGACCCTTGTAACTGTCTATCTTGCTTAATTGTCTCTTGCCTTCTATAATCTCCCTTACCAGAGTCTAAGGACAAAGGCCAAAAATAACATCTTAGCAGATATTCAACACATAATAGCACAAAGAATGAATTCATCAGAGTCAATACTAAATACAGCTCCATACCATTCCTACACCATGATTTGAGCTCTCTTCTGAAACTTAAAAGAAACCAGTAAAATATCTTTATACGGAGTAGAACCTCAAAAGTTTAAACCCACTAACGTGGGAAGTCCTAAGAAAAACTAAAAATAAAAACAAAAATATCTAAGGAACATTTAGCCCATCTAAGACGCTATTTGAAGTGTCCATTTATACAACCACTTGATTCGCTAATTACACATTATATGGCAATGTCTACTCAATTTTACTGTATGTTCAATACTGCATTCCTTTGAGGATACTTTCCCCCAGTTTGTCTGAGTTAGGGAAAATGTGTGGCAATATCAATATCAATACTGGCAAAAATGAAATGACCCCTTTGTCTGAAACATGCTGGGTTTGTGTTACTTACGACAGCCTGCTTCATCCGAGTTGTCACTGCAGTCAAAAACACCATCACAACGATTCGTGACGCTAATACATTTATCCCCACTGGCACACTTGAATTGAGAAGCAGTACAGTTTAATACTAAGAATGAAAGAGAAAAGCATTAGAAATTAACTCAGGGCTAAAATGACTAAACACTGAGATTTTTGTTTTTTGTTGTTATACTTTAAGTTCTGGAGTACATATGCAGAAGGTGCAGGTTTGTTATACAGGTATACATGTGCCATGGTGGTTTGCTGTACCCATCAACCCATAATCTACATTAGGTATTTCTCCTAATGCTATCCCTCCCCCATCCCCCACCCCGCAACACGCCCCGGTGTGTTATGTTCCCCTCCCTCTGTCCATGTGTTAACACTGAGATTTTTCTAAATAAACACTGTGAATAAAAACAAAAGCAATGCACTTACCACAGCCAACCTCATCAGATCCATCAACACAATCCTTGTCCCCATCACAGACAAAAGATAGGTCAATACATCGATGGTTGGGGCAATTAAACTGACTAGGCTGGCATATCTCTGTCGAATCTAATGTCATCCGAAAACAAAACCAACAAGTTTATTTCCTGTGCAACAAGTACCAGAGTCAAACTAAAAATGGCTAAATAGCTACAGAAGTTATCTCAATTGTACATGGGTTCAAAATTCTTTCAAATCAGCCACACTATCAAAGTCAGCTAAGCAAAAGAACTCAAAACTAGGATAGGTTTTAGAATTGAGAATAAAAGATTACAGGGCAGAGTCAGAAACTGTTATTACACCTTGGAAAATAGACCACATTTAGAAAGTAAGCATCATGTGCTTGGACTGGGACTACATTTAATGAATACTACGAAGTCCATGACTCTAGACCAAAGCCAAGCAATGGAGCCCAATTAGGCAACAAAACCAGCATGATCCACATGCCTAGTAGCAACAGTGTGTAGATAGACCCCCCAAACTGGATGTAAAAGTCTAAACAGAACAATTCTAAAAACCAGGGTCCTATCTTGCTGTTAAGACCATAGCCTTGGAGTCGGATGCAGTGGCTGGCCCCACCCAAAACATGAAATTATATTAAACACAAACTTACAGGGTATGAAAGCTAGAAGGGATCTTAAAGCTCATCTATTCCAAATGATAGTGACTTGTCTAGTCGTGCAACCAGAACTAGAACTTAGCCCAGGGAACTATGCTCCATCTTAAACTATTATTGAAGACATGAAATAAAACAACAAGCTAAAGGAAAGCAGAACTGGCAAGATGGAAAACAGGTGGATAAGATCAATGGAAATTTAAATTTTCTGTGCCTCTTTATTTTGATGTCTTTTTGCTTGTACTAAATGAAAAAGAAACATCAACAGCCAAAGGTCTGGATATGTCTATGTGACTTTTAATATTGTTTTAAATATATAAATAGATAGTTGAGGGATTTTCACTTTTTCAATTCCTATCTGAATTGAAATGTTTGGCATCAGAGGCAGTCCTTGCTTTGCTTCCATAGAACTCAATACTTACAGGTGGACTCTAAGCATCCCATGTGCAGGCACATGCCTTTATCCTTATAACCTAGCGATACAGAGATTGACAAGTGGAATAGAAGTACTAAAGAGACAATGAAAATTGTATGAGCCTTAGAGGAGAGAATGCTAGGCTGTTTGGTTGTTGAAGTCTATTTACAAGGCTGACCAACCAAGAGAAACCAGTTCAAAACTTACTGCAGTTCTTTTCATCAGATCCATCCCCACAATCATTGTCTGTGTCACAGACCCAGTTCTTTGAGATACACTGGTGATTATCACAGGTGTACTGGGTGTCAAGGCAGGAAGCAGGTGCGTGGGTGGGGCAGTTGTGCTCATCACTGCCATCCACACAGTCGTTGCGCTTGTCACAGCGCCAGTGTGCAGGAATGCACTCCCCATTGCCACAGGTGAACGCCGAAGATGAACAGGTATTATCTACAATAGTAACAAACTGGTTATGAACAAACTCATTTTTACAGACTTTTAAATGAGTTCTTGCCTCGTAAAGGCTCAGTTCACCTTTTATAATGGAGGCATTGTATATAATAAGGAGAAATGTTCATCAAGTGATGTCATCATCATTAACATCATTATTAGCTGGCATTTATTTGGTATTTATCATAGAAAAGGCATTTTTCTAAGTTATGCACACACACATCATATAAGTTTGCTTTAAATCCTCACAAGAATACTATAAAGTACATATAATTGTCTGCATTTTACAGATAAGGAAATTGAGGCTTTGAGAGATTTAGGAACCTGCCTATGATTCACACTCTGGTTGGACTGACTCTAAAGCTCATTCTTAACTTTCAAGCTGTTACTTCCTCCAACCACAATTTCAAATTCAGACTATAGAAAGCTTGAAAATGTGTCATATGAAAAGTGCAAATAGATGAAACATTAAGGTAAAATGTTGTGCTCTTAGAAACAAGAAGATAATACACAAAAAGATGAACATTTAAGAAATTTCAGAAAAATGTACAAGTGAGCACTTTACTCTTTCAAATCTGTCACTCCTCTTTCTCTCCAAAAGAAAAGTTATTATTAGTATTAATTTCGCCTTGATAGAGATTTCTGAGATTTCAACTGTCCTCTATCTTTTTTTTAATTTGAATGTAATACTTTTGCCTTCTGCAATAGTGTTTATTAGGCCTCAAACTATATAGACTAGATTACCATCAAAAGAAGAATATAAAGGTTAAGATCACCATTTCATTTTTAATTTATTTTACTATAACATGGGGGAAAAGGAATATAACACATGATATTTTCCAAAGGCTATGATTGCAAGTAGTTATTCTGTGATACTATTGCCTCAGTTGCTGAAGGTTAGGTCTAGTTTATTTTCGTTGTTGTTGTTTGTTGGCTTATTTTTTTGAGGCAGGGCTTCACTCTGTTGCACAGGCTGAAGTACAGTGGCACAGTCTTGGCTAACTGCAGCCTCAACCTCCCCAGCTCAAGCAACTCTCCCACGTTAGCCTCCTAAGTACAAATGTTTGTATTTTACAAATTTTGTGAAAATACAAAATACAAATTAGCTGGATGTGGTGACATGTGCCTGTGGTCCCAGCTACTTGTAATTTTGTTGTTTTTTTTTTTTTTTTGTATTTCGTAATTTTGTATTTTGTAATAGCCCCAGCTATTTGGAATTTTGTATTTTTTTGTAGAGACTGGGTTTCATCATGTTTCCCAGACTGGTCTCAAATTTCTGGACTCAAGCAATCCTCCTGTCTCGGCCTCCCAAAATGCTGGGATTACAGGCATGAGCTACCTTGCCTGGCCAGATCTAGTTTATTTCGATTTGACTTTTTGAGGAGTTTGCCAAGACATAATGACTGCATTGGTCCAAACAGCCAATGTCAAAGAAAAAAATTGTTGAAGATAGTCTAAATCAAGGCTAGAAACCATCCATAACATTATGAATGAAATTTCTTGCTTAGCTTTCTAAAAGCCTTCAAAGTACTTGTCAAGAATCTGAAATTCTAAAAGATATTTTTTCCCATATAAATAGCCCAAGCTTTTATTTATTTTCCTTAAAGCCCACCTCTACTCTATTCATCCCAGGAAATATCGCCAGTGCACAGCTACTTACTAAGTGTGCCACATAGTTGCTCATCACTGTTATCATGACAGTCGTTGACTCCATCACAGCGATAGTAACTGGGCACACATCTGCCATTTTTACAGGGGAAGGAGAATATGCCACACTGCTCCGTGGGTGGTTCATTGGTTGGGTCCCCCTCGCATGTCAAGTGATTGGAAGCCAGCCTCATTCCATAAGGGCACCCACACACTCGCTGGAAATTTGGCACTGGGAAGCAGAAGTGGCTGCAGTCACCGTTAGGATGCGTGGGTTGATTACAGGCGTTAGAACCTGCAAAAGCCAAGCCCCAAGGGAGTCAGTCATGTACATTTTCACTAGGTGGGTCACGGGTTTGATTTGTGAAGGAAAACAAACGGGACAAAACATTTTTCAGACCCAATACTAAAAAGTAGCTTCCTCTTGGAAATCAACCTGCCAAATACAACACTCCATTTAGGTAAGGAAAAGTCCCAAAATGTGTTTTTCCTGACAATGTTTAAGGCTAGCAGCATTGAACAGAGATTCAAAGTCTTACACTCTTAGATTATGTGAACGACAAGAATATAAAACTATCAGGAGCTAGACCTTCAAGTAATAAGTACTTAAAAAGAACAGGAGCCACTATAACAAATAAATAAACCCATACCAAAAAACCCAAAAAACTGGGCAATCTCACCAGTCTGGATGTTGACATCATATGATTTCAAATGCAGTATGTAAGCAATGCCACTTCGGATAACTGTCATTTCTCCACCATCTGCTTTCCTGACTCGGATAATGGCACCCAGTCTCCAGTCAGTAAAAAATAAATGCTCTGAGAAGAAACATGGGTAGATTAATATTTTCAGTCACAGCTAACTTATAAATAAATCACTTGAGAAAATGCGATAGGCTTGTAATGCTTCTTGCAGATATGATCATCTCCCCCATAAATATCTGTAATATGTTTCTGTTACCATTTTCCATGACTTGTTACACCCTAGTAATGCTCTGTGGAAGTCTGTATGTTAATAATACCAGGGTTCAGGTTCAGGCAAGCACATATGGAGTTTTATGATGGCATTTAGTAGCAATTGGGTTTAGTTCTGCATAGGTAATAGTGAAAATAAGAATCAGAGAATTCTTCTACAGAGCAACTCAATGAGGCCTCACAGGTCTGCGCCCGCTAAAGCACTCACCTGCTGAGTGCTCTTAGGCAAATACTACACTTTGTGAAGGAGACAGTCTGAATCATTCCTGAGATCCTTCCCAGGTCAAACAGTTCATATTGTATGTTTTAATGACAGCGCTTATATTGTATTTTTTCCCCTTGACTTAAATAAGAAGCCGTTGAGAAGGAAAAGTACAGGTCTAGATCAAAAAGGAACTTTTATTGTATGTTTGAGGATCAATAAAAATCTCAACACAAGTGTGCGTTCACCTATAACCACACTACTAATGTTCCATGATGCTCAGAACAGTAAGAGAGAGGCAACGTAAGATTCTAAACAACAAAAATTTAATCATGTTCACTTTACACTAACTACTGCAGCAGGAAAGTAAACATATTTTTAAAAGAAAGAATTGCATCAACGTGGATTTTCTCTTTAATGATAGTTTAACTAGAAAACCCTAATTAATCAGAAAATGCTTAAGATGACGTAAATTTTATTCGACCAATTTCCTTATCCGTGCTCTAATCAATGACCAGTCAGTCATTGGACTCCCTAAATCTTTCTAGAAACTGGCAATCCCAGTCCCACTACTCACAAAGGTATCCTAATATACTTGAATAAGTAAGGACTTCAATAAATCTTTTAGTTCTGTGTGGTGCACAATCAAGAAGATCTAGCCCTTTAGTAAAAAGGTACACAATTTCTCTGGTGTTGCACAACAAAAGAACTTTCCAAAAGAAATTCACAATAAACGACAATGTTGAAAGAAACAAATAATTATTGCTATTTTGGGAATGTTGTGTTGCCCTCATGGGTATGCATTCAATTTTTTTCATACTGATGAAACCAAAAGATACTAAAACTACATTTTCTTGAATCCCAAAACATCCCATCCCAGAGCAGAGAAAATTCAACATTTTTATGTTTCTATGTGACAGCAAATAGCATGTGTCTGACATCATTAGTAAAAGGGAGTAAATGGATGGCGGCGGCAGGAGGGGGACGGGAGGAGTATTTATAATTAACTCATCAAAAATCTCATGAGCATTTTTTAAATACCACATACTCCTCCACAGATAAACAGACAGCAGGACAAGATATGCAATATACTTACTAACTATTCATTCCACACATACATTCTATGCATGTGAGAAAGTCTTTGATTTATAGTGAGTGTCTAGTCTTTTCAAGCACTATGTTAATTATTCAAAGTAGGAGGTTTCAACCAGGGACACAACTAGCATATACACAGGGCTTTTGGTAGACCTAAACAAAACATGACCCCTCTAACTAGAGTAATCATGGTTTGTCAAACAGACCCAGGATAGATTTCAGTCTCTCCTCACCCTCTTGGCCTAGCATTTTTATGCAGTGCACAAGCTGTACAACCATTCACAGAGCTCCTGTTTTCAAGACTAAGCAAACCACCTGTTTCATGGTACCAGGCTATATTCTTATTCCCAGCAACTCAACTCACAACAGCAAGCCTACGCTCAAATGGTGAGCTGAGAAGGCAGGCGAGCATTGGCTGTGCTCATTGTGACTGTAGTTCCCCAGAATTCATGTTTCCCAGCAATTTTCACTAGTAGCATGAAATTATTTGGAAAGGTTGATGAAAAAACAATTATGTCTCACTGTTCTTCGTAAAGCATAACCTAACACTTCCATAAAACAAAGATGATGTCAGTTCTCCAACATTTTGAATAAAAAAGTTTCAAAGCCATTCAGTGAATATATAGTTGATGAATACTTGTAATCGTTTTTTCCATAAGGATCTCTAATGAGATTCTTACAAACACTGGAGAATAATGAAATGCACAATGATGACTATAAACAGCTCTTGCTGTTTTATTCTTGAAAATGAAGGCAGTAATTTACTGTTTCTTCATGTGAAACTTGTATAACTAAGTAGTTGGGATGTTGAATGGTATAATACATGTAATCTACAAAGTGCTACACCCATATACATTGTCAACATTATACAAATATATGCAAAACAAAAATCACACTCTAAAAATGAAATACAGCATCAACAAACCGAATGTTTTGTCTATATATAATAGCGCTATTTAAAATTTTTTCATTTTAAAGTGGCCAGCTTTTCTGGGATTGTGAGAATGCCACATGAGGATGAGTTTACTGTTGTAACTTGCAATATGTAAAAACAATACATACCTTTATTGCTTTAAAACATACCTCCAAAGATGGCAAGTCCAAATGGATGTGTCATCTGCTCTATGTGGCCCAGTCTTCTTCTGTCTAAACCATCAAAGGTGCTGTGCTCAATTTTATCAAAATAGGCATCTACCCAGTATAATCGTGAAGCACTAAAATAATAAAATGTTTAATTATCTCTTATCCAAAAACTATCAGAGCACCCTTCACACAAAGGGCATTCAGAAACAGTAGGGTCAGTTCACACATTTATTAAACAAAGTTTTTAAAATTTAAATTATATTTATTAAAAATTTAATAGTTTTATGTCCCCCAGAAAGAGACAGCTACTTTCATGAAGTGACTTTCAATCAATTGTCTTAGAAAACTTAAAATGTTGCTATCTTTGAGCCAGAAATTTTATTTTCTCCTTGTGAAATCAACAAGTTAAGAAAAACATTGGTAGTAATCTATGTTTAAAAAGTTAATATATTTCTTCCCTTTTTTTCTCCCATAAGTTACTTTGGCATTTTCATCTTTATAAGCTTATTTACTCTATTCCTTTTCCTATGTTCCCAGATAGATCATCAATTTCTTGAGATCCATATCTTATACTTTCAAAGTTCTCCCAAAGTGCATGTAAGCAAATGTGCATTTGTTGATTAATTGACTCCAAAGATTTCCTAAACTCAAGACGTTCCCTGTAAGAAATTACATACAACCTACAGTTCATCAAATCTGTACCCTACTTCCAATGGGGCTTGGGACCCACCACCCCCATCGTAAGTTTCCACTAAATCTTATCATTCAGCTTTCTCTAGTAATTTTCTCAGAATACTCATGAATTAATTAGTTTTCACCCCAGCAGTAGCTGGCCAACTATGTTTATGTTCTTTGTGTTCTTATTCAATATCCTTTTCCCATCACCAATTAATTATTTAAAATTCCACAAGGGCAAGCAGTACCAGTTTCCTTACTTCATCGTATCACCCAACCTGCCTCATTATGTGTTCTGCAGTAAAAGGGAACTAAGTAACGGGGATGATGATGCCGACTTACGCCCAATCAATGGCCAAGCCATTGGGCCATCCAAGAGTAGTGTTTACTACAGGCAAGAGGTGAGATCCATCACTCCATGCTCTCATAATTTTAGCAGGACGGAACCAATCAGTGAAGAATAGATACCTAGAAAAAGCAGTAGTAAGTCAAGGCTGTTAACACTGGGACAAACTACACGATTTCCAGAGATTTAGAACAAACAGATTCTCCAGATACTGCAATTAATTTCATTTTCTTTATATGCTATCGAGCTTAACATATTTAGTGTATAACTGACATAATTGTCAGTTAAAATTTAGTTGTCAACATGTAACCAAAGTCACAAACACAAATGGCATTTAAATGGGCGTTGAGAGAGGAGAACTACTGTCTTAGATTTTAGGACCTAAAACTATTGTCACCCAACGTATTCTCTAACAAGACACAATTCAGGTTACCTATTAATATTCCATGTTGTTAAAATAAAGTAATAAACAACAAGCAGAGCAAGAAAACAGATTTCAATCTCTTTCTCTCTGGATTAAACATTCAGGATCTTCTAGTCATTCTTGCATAAGAAATTGATACATTTGCAGGAAACCATTCATCTCAGATGAAGAAAGCATCCAAATCAATGCAACGCAAACAGTATCTGACCAAGGCATTTTTTCAATATTCTAAAGAGTGGGAAAAAGACAAGTCTAGAGGCAAAAACAAACAAACAAACAAACAAAACACCTTTTTCTCTTTTATGATATCCAGAGGAATCAAAATTAGTGTTTTCCAAAATGTAACTTTCTGAAATGTAACTACTTCATATCATTTTAAACAAGAGTCATCAGGAAAGGAACTCAACAGTTTTTCAAAACCAAAGGCCAACAGTTTGAGTTAAGACAAATCCATTTAAAAAATCAACTGTTTAACTTGCTATAGGGCAATGAAATTTCTTATCAATAATAACATCAGTTTTGAAATGTGTCTCTTTTATTATCTTACAGAGAGAAAATTAAAGCAGACACTCTAGATGCAGCAAACAGACTTTTTTTAGGCACACAGGCATTCCAGTCAGACAGGTCTGGAATTTGAATACTGACTGTTGCCTAATAGCTGCGGGCTCTTTCACAAGTCACTTTATCTCACTGGGTCTTAGATTCATTCTCTCTAAAATGGGTATTTACACATACCTCCTTCACAAACTAGCTTTGGGATCTGATGAGATTATATACCTAATGGAAGCACAGGGATGGATGTTCCCTGGGTAATCAGGCGTTAGTGAGTTACCGGCCATCTTTTTTATCATTCCACTCATATACAACACATAGCTCAGATTTGTTCTAAATAAACACAGTAGCTGTTAAACATATGTAAATAAGAAAGGTAAGAACCAAAAAGGAATTCTGTGAAGTCTTCTGTCTTTCCTTGTTTGGCACCACCATTTATAGAACGGTAAAACATGAAACTCTGTGGTCTGAAAAACTTTTTATTCTGAAAACTACTGAATGATTAAGCAAGTTTTGCTAAGCTTATATCAATATATTAAAGCAGGGAAAGAATTTGGATCTTTCCTGTCAATTCTGTTGCCTATTCACTCCTTCGCTACTAAATCTCTATCACATTGTTTGGTCCTCTGCAGCTGTGAAAAAAACTACACTTCAGTGAAGACTGGGAAAGCCAAAAGTTAGAAGAAATGTTTTGGGTTTAAAAACAATTTTTTTACTCCCACAAAATAAAGCTTTTTGAAGGAAAAAAGAAATAAAATTTAAGGTGATTTCAACTTATGCGGTTCAATCTTATATTTGCTGAACTTACCAAATTCCTAGGGCATCATTTTTCAATGACTGTAAAAGACATACAGTTTCAAGCTCTTAGGAAAACATGAACACACTTACCCGGCAAAAGGATGAACTACCACTGATCGGGGGTTATTTAAATACTGAACTACTGTTCGTCTCGTTTTATCAGCTAGCCTCATGACACTGATACTTTTGTAATGAGAGTCTGTCCAATAGAGATTCTTTGAAATCCAATCGAAAGCCAAACTTTCAACATTTTCCACCCTGTTAGCTGCGAGAATTTCTCTTCCTGTAAGTTAAAATATGGACATGTTTTAAACTAAGTATATTTTGTAAGACATCAATTTTCCTACTAATGCATATTGAAATTTTGTGTCAGAGTTGGAGCATATTTCAGGAACACATGTGGAATTCTTTTTTTAAAAAAAAACTCTGTAAGCTGCTGAGCAGTAACATGAGATAAACTTAGAATCTATCCATTCCTCAAACTTTGGATCTCAAAGAGTAGATATGATACTGACAAACAGAACCAGGAATGGTATGGCCTGGATTTACTCCCGTGTGCAACCTTCCAGAAAAAAATTTCTCACTGCAGAATATCTGAAGAAGAGATACCTGAGTTCACCTACTACCACCGGGAGACGGCTCTGATAAGCTGACACCACCAGGTACGACCTGAGGGTAACCTTGAGGTATCACCGCCCAACCCTCTCATCAACAGTCTTCCACAGTCACAAAGTTGCCAAGTTTGGAAAAGACCAGCAGAGATACCAGAAAGGAAATCAGAACTGATTTAAAAACAAAAAAAAACAAAAAAAAAACACACTTTCCTCTTTATGGAGTTGTTATGCCTTCTTTTCCCCTCTTTTTTCTTTTTTTCACTAAAGAAAATCTGAATCAGAATAAACAGCCATACCTCTTTCTTTTGCGGTAGGAAGAAAAAAAAATCTTACTACTTTTTCTCTTCATTTATACAGCAAATTGTGAAAAGAAAGTTCTCTGTGTGATAGACAACCAACTATATATTTAGAAAACACAGTATTGCTAACACTGTTAATAATTACAGCTTAGATTAAATGAGCACTTACTAGGAGGCAGAAACTGGACCAAGTACTCTACATGGATTCATCCATCCTCACAGCCACTCAATCAAATAGACATTAGTATCGCTCCTATTCTACAGACGAGGGAACCAAGTCAAAGAGAAGTTAAGCATCTGGAAAAAAGTGTGGACACCACCCTCAAGGTAATTCATAGTGAGGTGGTGAAAGTGGAGGAGGCAACTAGGCCAAGAGACAAAAATAAGGGTAATGGGTGCTGAGATGGAGAGATGCATAGGATGGTATGAGAGCACAGATTCCTAATGGACCACATGGCAAAGCGGAGGTTTGGGTGGTTGACAGAGACAGAGACTGAACACTCCACATGTTCTAGGAGTGTGGCTGGACGTTAATGAGTTAATGATAGAGGCTAAAGGAGAGGGAAATGTTCATGATGACCACCAGGTGGGGATGGGGCACTAAGGAAGGGGTGAGTGGTCATGTCCTTCCTCTAAGGCATGTGAGAAGTTGGATGAGGCATCTACTTAGACACGTTGGTTTAGAGGTGATTGTAGGATATCCAGGTGACGTATCCAAAAGGCAGCTGGCACTATGGGTCTGAACCTCAGACAGAGAACTTGCATAGAGGTTTTTATCATGACCTACAGAAAAGTTTGCTTGATCTTTCCCTCATTCCCCAGGTTGGGAAGAAAAACACTCAGTAAATGCACTCTTATAAAAGTCTCCCCACAATTATTTATAGTTGCTACATAGATAGTAATCAAAGGCATGAAAGGTGTGAAATTATTCAGAGAAAGGAGGACCAATGTTGAACAACAGATTTACAGTTTTTTATAGAACAGGCAAAAAAGAAAAGATCTCCAGGGTACACTAGAAAAAAAAAATGATCAAGAAATAGAAGGAAATCCAGGAGTATGCTGTCATGGAAGAAAGAATTGTTGAGAGAAGATGGCCGAAATACCAAATACAGAACTGAAAGGCATTATTTAATTTAGCAAGAAAGAGACTAGAGGTGACCAGGATGAGAGGGGTTTCAGCCACCTGGGGGGCAGATTGCGAGAGGTGAGTAATCAGTGAGAAATGTGGAAGAGGGGATAGTAAAGTGCAAATCAATCTTTCAAGAAACTTAACCATGAAATATAGAGAAGGACTTATCACTAAAGAGGAACATGGAGCGAAGGGTAAGTTGCATATTTTTTTAGGATGGGAGAAACTTGAGCATATCTGATGATAGGGAAGTCAGTAGAAAAAGAGAATTTGGAAAAGAGAAGGTATCATTGATGGAGGGAGTTTTCCTGAGGGCTTCATTCAGCTAATCCTGACTTTTAATATGATTTCCTTTTATTTTTCTTTTTCTTTAGAGACAGGTCTTACCTAGGCTACAGTGCAGGTGGCACAATCATAGCTCACTGCAGCCTCCAACTCATTACCTCAAGTGATCCTCCCAAGTATCTGGCACTACACCACACCACCACCACATTGGTTAATTTGATTTCTGACTCATTTCCTGAATATACTGTGTACTCATTCAAGAAGAAAAAAAAAGAACAATGTAATGCCTCCCTCACCAAAGCTTACAGAGTCAGCATACCACTGATGATGAAGAATATTTTAAAAGATTGCTCAGCATATGGACTTGAAGTTTACCAAAAATACAATGAGAATTCCAGATCAACAAAGCAGAAGGAAGCTGACCTGTGGAGGTGCCTATGGGAGACCTGACCTGCGTGCAGCTGAGAAACCCAATACTACCTTTTGCTGAGCACTAAGCTCAATTGCAGTTCTCCAAGCTCAATTGTAGTTCTCCAAGCTCAGTAGGCCTGATTCTAAGTCCTCAAAAAAGATAATTTCTGGTTCAAAATAGCAGATTGACAAACCAAACATGTTTATCTCCTCTTTCTACCAAACGCTACTTAAAAGACAGTAAAATAACAGCAGATGAGCAATTCCAACAAATATTTTAAAAGTAAGGTATTGGAGGAGTGATAACTCAATCAAGAAGGGGAAAATGCTACAAACTAAGTGTCAGCAGAAGACAGACACACACCCATATATGCAGAAGCCTCAGTGCACTCACACTCAGAGGCACCAGGTCCTAAGAAAGACAGGGGCAAGGAACTAAGGGGCTCAGATAAAGTCAGGAAAAGGAGCAATCCAATGCCTAGGTCCCTCCCAGATCCTGAGTGTCACACCACTCCTCTATCTCCTCTAATGGACCACAGATTTTCTTTCTGGAGGAGCTGAAGCAGAATGGCTATGGGTTCAGAGCACAGTCTTCAATGGAGAACTGAGATGGACGTGGAACTGAGTACAGGAGGATTATAGGAATACTGAAAGGGTGCCCTCAGCTCCCTTTCCTCTGCCCACTCCCAGAACAGACCACCATCTCCCCACATCTTCCCCTTACCCCAAGAAGGAGAATGGAGGCATCTATGAAGGAGAAATTGATCATCTCCAGAAAAGACTCACTAATGCTGCCTTGGGGAGCAGTCTGGTAACCAAGCCACCTCCCTGTCTGAAGCTCACCAGCTGACAAGGCCTATCCACATGTACAGACTTTCAGGTCAGGTTTTATAACCTCATCCTAAATACCAAACTAGCAACTCAGACATTTGGAGAAAGCTTCCGTCACAAAGAAGAAAGGTGAAAAGAAATCAAAAGGAAAAGGAATCCAGAGAAAATGGAAACAGAGGAAGATTAATTTTTAATGTCATATCCATATCCATATCAAGGTCATATCCACAGAAATGGTACTCAGAATGGCACTGGACTCAATGCTAGATATTAGAGGTCACTGGAGCAATGTTTTCAAATTCCAGATTTAAATTAACTTGCAACCTGTACCCAGCCAAACAGTCAAAAGGAGAGCAAAATAAAACGCTCACAGACATTCAAAGACTCAAAATATATGCCACCTACTTATGCTTCTCAGGAAGCTATTATATAACATGTTTCAGCAAAATGAGGAAATAAATCTAGAAAAAGAAATAAATGGCCTGCCACAAACAGAAGGTCCAGCACAGGGGAGTGGCAAAGAGAAGTCAGAAGATAAGAGCCGTGCACCAGGCCAGAGAAAACAAGTCCCAACCGGAACACAGTATAGGGGTCTCAGAAGGAAAAAAAATATATAGGCTGTTTTCTGTCTTTGTACAGGCATTTGATAGAGCTATTGGAGCCTTTGGGGAAAATGCATGATTGTTATATTTTAAAACTAAGCAAATGAAGATGTGGCAATTGTCAAAAATTGTCAAGAAATGTCATCCTAGAATTGGCTGAGCAGTGAACAATATTTATATTCATATTATGTTAATAATATAAACACACATTATTAATGTAACCAAAAGTATAATCTAGCTTTTTAAGGAGAATGGGGGGAGGGAACTCAGAAGCTGGGACAGAAGAAAGCAAAATGCTCACCTAGAATAAGGAAGTAAATACCAAAAATGATAAATCAAGAAATAGAAGTATAAACAAAGCATTTAGAAACATGGAGACAAACAAAAGAAGAAACAGTCAAAAGAACTGTTCCCTCCCCAGAGCAGGTCTGGATTGGGGACAGGGTAGGGTGGGCAATATGGCTTTATATTGAGAACAGATATAATGGTATCCAACATTTACTGAATATTTACTGTTTTCTAGCCATTACTCTAGGTGTTTACATGTATTAGCCAAAAATTCTCTCAACAACCTTATGAGCAATATATGACCTGCATATTTTCCAGATTAAAAAATTGAGGCATAAGGAAATTGAGTAACTTGCCCAAGGTTACAAAGCTAGGAAATGTGGGAAGCTGGAATTCGGAAGTAGGTAGCATAGCTCCTAAGCTGGCCCTCTTAGTTGGTATGTTATATTGCTTACAAATTGTATTACTAATACAAGCTGAACCATTGGCATTTACCTAGTCCAGCATTCCTGAAGAGATGTCTTCCCCTTTAATCAATCTGGCTACTTGAGTGTGAAAAACAGCTTCTAGTCAATTAATCTGTTAATGGCTCTCATATACTTGACATTCCTTTTTTGTTAATATTGGTCATTGTTAAAATACACACACATTCATAACTCTTTTTTTTTTTTTTCGAGATAGGGTTGCACTCTGTTGCCCAAGCTGGAGTGCAATGGTATGGTCATAGTTCACTGCAGCCTGGAACTCCTGGGCTCAAACAATCCTTCCATTGCAGCCTCCCAAGTAGTGGGGACTACAGGTGCATACCACTATGCCTGGCTAATTTTTTTCTTTTTTTGGTACAAGTGGAATCTCACTATGTTGCCCAGGCTGGTGTCAAACTCAAGCAATCCTCCCATCTCTGTTCCCAAAAATAACTTGTTTCTAAAATAAAGGAAAGGTGTTTGTTTTACCTTAATCCATAAAAAAGCAATAAATTTATTTTCTCAATCTAAAACTATTTAGGAGGCTTTGTAAAGACTCTGCTTAAAAATTAGATACCGAGTTTTAATTATCAAGTTATAAGTATCACTGCGATAAAAAGGCAAAACATGCACACACACACAGAGAAACGTTTCTCACCTGTGCCATCAATCTTTTGTTTAAAAATCATGTGTTTTGACATATCTGAAAAAAAGATAGTGCTGTCCTGGGCATCAAAATCAATCCCAACAAAGAAAGAAGGATTCCCCGAAACTGGAACCATGACATCTTCCTGGGTAGACAAGGTGAACGGGATCCCACGAATAGCAACTTGGGATGAAAAAATGAGGAAATTCTGAACAGCTGTAGGAAGAAGAACACAGCACAGTCAGCCACAGCATGGTTCTTTCCCCTCCTCCCAAATTCCAGATAAATGTATCCACAGAGCAAACTTTAAATTATAAAATATAATTCTGAAATAAATGTAAAAATAAATTTTTTGAAAGCATAGTTAGAAATAATAGAGGGAAGAAAAAAAGATAAGCATCTATGAGGGTGATAGAAGTATTAGAATCTTCCTTCTTCCTAAGAAATGTATCCTTAACATTTATTTATATGAAAAATGATATCCATATGCTTAATTTATAAAATAGTATTAGCTGAACTCTATAATAATTCCATAATAATCCTCAAGTTGGATTAACTTCTGCATAGAGATCTACACCAAGAATCTTACTGTAGATACCAAGATAATTAACAGCAATCAGGAACATAAAGATATAAAGGAGTGAAAGCAGGGAAGGAAGGGGAGGGATAAAGGAAATAGGTAAGAAGAAGTAATGTTTAAAATCAAATAGGAGATTGTGACAGTATGTCAGGGAATCAAGAAGATGAAGGAGGTATGCCCAAGACGAAGATAAAAATTGCAGGAATGGAATTTAAAAGCAAAAGTATTAGACAATGCACTATTGATATAATAGTTAGAAATACATGGTATTTTTTAAATGAGGGTGATTTTTCTGAATCTAAAACTACCTAAGAAGTTAACACATTTGTCTGGTTAGAATAAAAGAATTTATATACTACGCTAGAAACAGCAACATCTGGAGAGCAAGAATTTGTCACAGGCACAGAAAGGAGAATTGTACAAGTGAAAATAAGAAAAACAAATATTACCGGAGTGCATTTCATCATTAGCTAGGGCCCAGGCAATGGCTTAAGTATGAATAGATGTATAAGAAACCAAAGAGGAAGAAAGGAAACCTTCAAGGTAAGAATGAAATCAGGAATATGGAGGCAGATACAAGAAAGTTTGAACTGAAAGATGAAAACCTGTGTGAGGAACCGAGCTACCCCAATGCTCAGGGGTTCACTTTGGAATACAGAGAGAGAAAAAAAAAAGCCAGATGGGATTCAGATGTGATTACCTGGTTGAAAGGGGCGTACGTGGTGGTCTAGGAGAAGTCAAAGTGGGGAGAAGTACAACTCTTCCCATCAAAGTGAAGGCTAACATCTAAAGTGGAAAAGGTATACATGGTATAGAAGAGTTCAAAGTTCAACCACATGGAATTTCAAGACTATAGTTAATAGGAGAAAAAGGTTTCAGGAAACAAACAAAAAGGAAAGGGAACCCAAGAAAACCTTAGATATGGGATTAAAACAAAATCCCAAAAGACAGAAATTTACATTTTTGAACATAGCTCTGCGTATAGTAGAAGTGGTGCCTACCAAGGAAGATGCTCTGTGGGCTACAGAAAGCTTATCTGCAGTGAAGAAGTTACACAGGGAGCTGGTCCAGTTCAAGAACAGCAGTTAGTCTAGTTACAGGTTTGGACACACATACACCTGTGCCACCTGCCAACAACGTCCAAAACAGACTTCTTACCAATGCAGTGGCGCTCATCTGTATCCAGCTGGAAGCCAAACGTGCACTTGCAACGGAAACCCAAACCATCATTATCTGTTCTGTGGCTGAGGACACAGACCTGCTCACAGCCCCCATTGTTATCTTTACACGGATTGGTCGCTGGAGGGAAAAATGCACAGGGTTAAATTGCAATTAGAAATGTGTAATTATCCAAAACACGAAGCCACTTCTAGCCCTTTCACCTATAGGTGAAATAGAGTAATGGATTAGCAACGTATTGAAAACATTACTACTGGTTACTACTGAATACATCCACATCTGGCTACATTAGCCCTCCCAATATCACTGCTGCTCTCCTATCCACTCTCCAATTGATGGTGGCAAAAAAAAAGGAAAGGACTCCTTAAACTTTCTCCCCTGCCGGGCGCGGTGGCTCATGCCTGTAATCCCAGCACTTTGGGAGGCCGAGACGGGCGGATCATGAGGTCAGGAGATCGAGACCATCCTGGCTAACACGGTGAAACCCCGTCTCTACTAAAAATACAAAAAATTAGCCGAGCGCGCTGGCGGGCGCCTGTAGTCCCAGCTCCACGGGAGGCTGAGGCAGGAGAATGGCGTGAACCCGGGAGGCGGAGCTTGCAGTGAGCTGAGATCGCGCCACTGCACTCCAGCCTGGGCGATAGAGCGAGACTCCATCTCAAAAAAAAAACTTTCTCCCCAATAATTATGTCAGAGTATGTCTGCTATCCTCCATGATTAGAAATAACTGCCAAAAGAAAACCCATACTTCACTGCTTTTTTGCCATTTGTAGGATATAATAAATATTACTGGACGCTTACTTTGTAAGTAAACCAACTTAATAACCAATAGCTCTAAGAGGTAAGCATTAGTCCTCCAATTTTACAGAGGAGGAAACCAAAAATCTAAACAGTTAAATAACTTGCCCAGCATTATTCAGTAGCTAAACAGCTTGACTGGGATTCAAAGCCAGATCTGATTCCAAAACCTTAAATGTCTGCAACACAAACCAGTTAATACTTCCAAAAGCCACTCTCAAAGTAGTGACCTTAGGAAGATCAGTGCCACAACTAGAAATTTTATATCTGCTTTTAAAATTGTCTTCTTAGCCTTTGACTTTCTTTAAAATATTCTCTTTATCTTCTCAGGTGGATTGATTTGGTGAAACAATAGGCAGATGTCATTTTGAGCCAAATAATGAAAATAGTAATTTTAGTGATCACATTGATCATTGATCTAGTGGATCTAATGTGAGGGCAGGTGTGAGGTTAGTTGTGAGTTGAGTGTAAAAACTATTCCAAATAGATATTTCCAAAAATGTTTTCAGATAAAATATCTATTTTTAGACAAATATATATTTTCCCAGGATGATGACACTGAAGGATATTCTTCTAAATGTGTCAGTTCTAGCAGTTGGGCTTTTGTTAACTGCATTACTTTGTAGTCTTTCTTCATCCCAAATAGATCCATCACTTAACATGAGAGTTTTAAAGCAAATCTGTTTTCCTCTAAATTATTATTCACCAATATTAAACCTTCTACCAACATAGCGTAGTTTATGTTTATTTTTCTTTGATCCATAAGCAAATACAGAAAAGAGCCATATACAGTCCAGATAGACGTATCAAAGCTCAAGCTATAACCTGGAAACATAAACAAAGCTTACGATAGGCCAGGTACAGTGGCTCACGCCTGTAATCCCCACACTTTGGGACGCCGAGGCAGGAGGATCGCTTGAAGCCAAGAGTTCCAGAAAAGTCTGGCCAACATAGTGAAAACCCCATCTCAGAAAAAATAAAAAGAAAAAAAATACGTGGTAAAATAACAGACGACTAAGCAGTGTCTGAATCAAAATATTTCTTTTTTTTAAATAAGTGACCAGCCAAAGAGACACCAAACCCAGCTGGCCTATGACAGATTAATCAGAACCAAAGAACAGGTGACATACATATGCAACAGAGAAGAAGAAAAAAATGGCTCTGACATTGCCTAAAATGGACACTTAGACATGTCATTTTCTTCTATGTGACCTGTTTCCTTAACTGTAATATTAGAAGTTTGAAATAGATGTTTTTCCCAGTAGAATAAGGATAGGTATTTTGGTTTGGTTTGTGAGCTGCTATAGCCCCAAGCATCTTTGCAGGTGCCAATAAACATCTGTTAAATAAATCTCTAAATTCCCTCTAGATTTGGCATTTAACTCTGAAATACATCAATTTCTCCAGAATGCTCCTAATCTGTAGAACCAGTTTCAGAGAGTTTAACACTCCGGGTAACCAACCCTTCATATACTTGAGAATGCCACCCAAGTCACATGAGACCCCTCATTATTAACTTCCAAAGCTTTGAGAAAATCTTTCCACCAAGTCCAGTACCAAGCACGGTTACCACTGTTCTGAGGCTTACCATAGGGCTGTCTGAGGGAATGGTAAACAGTCACTCCATAGGGTCTCAGGGAAGCCTGGTAGTACACTTGTGGGTTGGTCTCTGCGAACTTGTTTGCCTTCAGCACGGCCATCTTTGTCCAATCAGTAAAGAATACCTGACCTTCAAATAAACTTATTCCAAAGGGATGAGGAATGAGGGAGCCTCCATGAACTACAGTCTTCCTGTTATAAAAGACACATATATATCATACAATTTGTTAGTTTTGCTTTATTATAATTAAAGCTGTAGTTAGTTCAATTAAATGCCTGAAAAGCTAAGTAATTTCTTGTCACAAATACGGAATAGATAGAAAAGATACATTTTAGATGTATACATATTTCCATCTACATATGATAGAAGGATTTTCATGTTGTCTCTTGGAAAAGACACTTGAGACTTACATTTCAGTCCCAGTCAATCCTTTAGCTTGTCCTAGACTTTTTTGGAATTTACTGTTTTCCCTTTTGATCTTCATTCCTTTTAGGTTGCCCCACATCTAAAAGGCTAAGATGTGAAATAGCATGTTGAATACCATAGGTGAAAGAGTATTCCAAGACTTTGGAAGTCTGGGAAAGATGCCTTCGCCAATTATTTTCCACTGCACCATTGACCATTTCCTAGCAATTAGGGAGCAGGACAGTGAGTGGTAGGATTAAAGCCTCAGCAAATGCCCAGATCTGCTCCTGACATCACTGTAAGGAGAGCAAGAAGCAATGCCACTACCACTGTTATGCATCTGCTTGATGGAACTATCAACTGATCATACTTGTAATGAAGGCCCAAAGCCACTTAACTGGGAAGAAAATAGAAGTAAAATTAGGCACTAAGCAAAGAGAGGAAATCAACAACATGACTACGTTGTTGTTGAAACAACCCCCCATGACTACGTCTCCATAAACCATGATTCAGTTAGACACATGAACAGAGTGAGGCAGAGGATGGTTGATATGGGAAAACTCTTATTTTCTTTATTTTGGCGTAATACAAAGACCTCAAAGAAAAATATTAGCATACCCTGATAACTAAAAAGGACAATAGAGCTCTAAGAAAAGACTTGAAGATATTAAAGCTGGGAAACACACTAACGGGGAGTAAACAAAGAAACCTAAGGTGGCAGGTTAGTGCACACTTTGAAACATTCCACAATGACACGGTACATTAAGAATAGAGAATAGTTTCTTTTTCAGTTAGCAGATTCCAGAACCGTGAATGCCACCTGCTGGCAAAGTGAGAGGCAATGACTTTATAATTTCAGCTGTACTTGTGAGCTTTAATATTTCTTTGATGTTTCTTCACAGCCAGAAAACCACTCAAATCTTTTCGAAACTCCATTGATTTTTATCTTTTATGCTTTACTTTTTTTTACTTGAGCAAAAGTTAGACTATATAATGTAATGCTAAAACATCCCAAAGAGAAAAAATTTAGGCAATTTCACAATTATTTTATGTGACTTATTGGGTTAGCTAATTTTTACATAAAATGTATTCATATTCTCCTTATGGAAGCCAGTTTCAGTGATAGGAAGTCACCACATTAATACCCAATCACTTCATTTAACGAAGCAGAGATTGTTCTAAGGATATATAATCCAGTGGCAAACTGTGATATTATCCTTACAAAATGGAAACCTAAGAGGAAACAAAACTATAATATTGCTTTCGTTGAGAAAACATAAAATCAAGTCATTGGGAAAAATTAAATTAACTAGCCTATTTGCTGAATCCACCCAAGAATAATATTTTGGGTCAAAATTTGAAGAACATGTTTTACCCAATTTTTGAAAATACCAAAAGGAGAGGATCTAAAATAGTTTTTTTACATTAAGTTATAGTTAGCTTTAATCAGAGTACAAAGACGAAAAAAAAAATGTGCCATATTCAGCCAGGTGTAGTGGCTCATGTCTGTAATCCCAACACTTTGGGAGGCCGAGGTGTGCGAATCACTTGAGGTTAGGAGTTTGGGACAAGCCTGGGAAACGTGGTGAAATGTTATCTCTACTAAAAATACAAAAATTAGCCAGGCATGGTGGTGTATGCTTGTAATCCTAGCTACTGGGGAGGCTGAGGCAGGAGAATCACTTGAACTTGGGAGGCGGAGATTGCAGTGAACTGAGATCGCATCACTGCACTCCATCCTGGGTGACAGAGTGAGACTCCATCTCAAAAAAAAAAAAAAAAAAAGAAAGCCATATTCTGCATTCAAATATTGCCGTTTAAGTATCTTTGTACACCAGGTAAAAGTACAATACAAAGAATTTCTCCTTGAAATTTGACATATATAAGAACAGAGTAAAATCCAATTAATTCCCAGTAGGCAACATCGAATACCTAATAAAACATGCATTTATTGGAGGAAAGTTAGAAAATTAAAAGGGAAAGTAATCTTGAGAAACAAAGCACAAATGAACTCTGGAGTAAATGAAAATAATGTGCATCATCTGGAACTAGGTGAGTAGTTGGAGAGGAGAAATCAAAGAACAAACGCTGGAGGTTATAGTTAATGAGGGTTTACCTCTTGCGTTATGGGACACAAGAAAAGTTAACAAAACAGAGCAAGTCACTTCATGCAAATATCAGTACAAAGGTCATTAAAGCTATCATGTCAACCAACAAAGCAATATTTTCATTCTGGTACTTTGATGTTTCTCTCCAACCATTTTATGCACTTTCCCCACAACTTATAAAACCATAAAGCCATACAAAATACTTCTTACCTTTGAATTCCATCGTAAGTTACAGTTTCAATGTAATCAAACCGAGAGTCAACCCAGTAAACACGCTTCGATATCATATCCAGAGTTACCCCAGCAGGCCATCCCAGCTTTGTTTTCACCAAGTCTTTACGGTTGCTGCCATCCATGAATGCCCTTTCCAACTTAGGTTCCCCAGAAAGGCTCTCCCAATCTGAGAAAAATAAATAACTACAAAAGAAAAACAGAAGATGAAAGAATCTGGTATTTTACAAGTTTACCTGGGAATTTTTTTTAATAGTGTATTTGGATCAATGGAAATTTTATCCCGCTGATTAGAGAACCACAGTATAAAGCAACAGGGAAATTAAGTATTTTAAAGAGAGAGAGAGAGAGACTGTGGGGGTCAATCAGGAGAGTCAACAGTTCCAAATAGCAACTACTATGATGCACTAATATGGTAGTCTAAAAGTTCATATTCAGCCAGCCAGGCACAGCGGTTCATGCCTGTGGTGCCAGCACTTTGGGAGGCCAAGGCACAAGGATTGCTTGAGGCCCATATTTCGAGACCAGCCTGGGCAACATGGCAAGACCCCATCTCTACAAAAATTAAAAGATTAGCTGGGCATGATGGCACTTGCCCATAGTTTCAGCTACTCAGGAAGCTGAGGTGGGAGGATTGCTAGAGCCCAGAAGTTCAAGGCTGCAGCATGCCGTGATTGTGCGGCTGCACACCAGCCTGGGCAACAGAGCAAGAACCCGTCTCAAAAAAAAAAAAAATCATATTCACCTTCTGAACTTCCTCCTCTATTTCCTTTATCTGTCCTTTGCTTCTCTTTTTTACACCCAGGAAAACTTACAAATACCTTTTAAAAGAAGCTATCAAGCCATTTTGCTCCTCAATTTTCCATTCTGAAGCACAGACAGAGAACATTTCCATCATTTTCAAGAAGGATAGCTGATATAATGAAGTAGAACTGAATAATCATCATTCACCAAGACTAAAATAGCCTAAAGCTTATCCAAGGGTCCTAAGACCCAATTGTGAAATTCTAGGAGAAAGCTACGTCTCCTATAACACTTCTCAAATGTGAAGATTGGGAAATTTGAATTTAAACCTGAAGAAAAGCATTATCAGTGATTCTGGGTTGATTCAGACTGAACAACTTGTAATGAGATATTAGCATTGATATCTCAATCCCAGCCTGTATCAAGAAAGTTCTGAAAGGAGTAGTTCCAACCTGCTTTCCTGTCTTTAAAAATCTTTACAGCGAATTCATGTTACTCATCTTAAAAATAATGAAACATAAGTAATGTTTAGTTGTAATAATAATATTAGATTGAGTTAGAACACAGAATCCAATCTCTTAGCTAGGAAAATGTGGCAAACACTAAGAATAAAGTTCATACCCCCAAAACAACTAGTATTTTTAGTACACCAGTAGGTGTGTTTGGGTGACATGTCCTCACATAGGATTATATTTAATAAACTCTCTTAAAGCTTATAAAAATAAGGGCACAAAATAGACATGGGTTCTAGAGTACAGAGCCTAAAAGAAATCAGAATGAGCCTTCGATTAATCCAATTGATGTTCAATGTATAGAGGGAGAGAGAAAATTCTGAAAATACAGGAATCAATATGTTTTCACATCACTTACCCAACAGTTGGGTCCACGGCAATTCCTCTAGGATGCCCCAAGTTTTCAGTTATAAGGGTAACCCGGTAGCTTCCATCCAAATTTACCATATCTATGCGGTTGACCTTGGTTTCCACCAGATAGATTTTATTATTAACCCAGTCCACAGCCAGGTTCTCTGGGGTTTCAACAGAAACATTGAGAACCTCTTGGATATTTAAACCATGAATGTCAACTGAAAAAACCTGAAAGAAAAACCAAAATTATTATATTTCCTCAGCATCACTAACTACATGGTTTGTTTTGATTTTTTAGTTATAATCAAACCAGAATTGCTAAAAATCTAAATTCTCAACTTTTAGAAATTTCATGCAAGTTATTTAAATAAATGAGAATTGTATTAATGGTATAATAAAATGTAAGAAGAAGAAATAAATAAAATTCCATAACGCTTTAGGAGTTTCTGAAATTTATGTTTCAAAAATCTCCATTGCATTACTCCAAGATGAAATTAAACCCATCACACTTTCCAAATAAGACAGTGGAACAAAATTTTGGCCATTAAACAAAATACTGTCAATATTTGTTACTTGATCCCGAATTACGGTTCCATTTAGAAGATGCAGGTAAAAATCTGATTTTTATCATCCAGAAAAGCAGTGTGCTTTTTACATTTTAAATGATCAAATTTCAAAAATTACCACCAAATATCTATCCAGTTTTGAAAGAATGTCTACTATTTCTTTTAATTAGGCTCTTGGACTCCACTTCGAATAAAATTAAAAGTTGCTCAAGGCTAATCCATATAATAGACTGCTTTGTTTAAGAGGTCACATGTAATAGTATAGCATGGAAAAGGTGCTGATTAACATAAAATATCTCAAGGGCCTTTTTTGTTAGAAAACAAAGGAACTTTCCCCTCTACTCCCTCTAAAAGTGAAAAGCTATCAACACTTTGTGCTCAGGGTTCCATTCAGCTCCTGCAATTTCTATTTACCTTATTTTGCACAGTGTCTGTCCAAAAAACTCTTTGCAGGTGATAGTGGAAAGCCACACCCACGGCCACTCCACGATTCTGAGACTCCACTAGGATCCGGAAGCTCCTTCCATGAATATCACCAATTAACAAATCCCGACCATTGGAGAAGATAATGGAGGCCTCGCCAACTAAATGTGAAGAAGGAAGGCATCACCACTCCTTCAGGTGAGCAAGGATGGTGAAGTAGCTTACAACTGATATGCTTTCTGCTTTTTCAAATGCTATCTTCTACGTTGTCTTACCAGATTTTAACATAAACCTCTGAGGCAGACAGATAGCTATCATTCTATCCATTTTACAGAAGGGCAAATTGAGGCACAAAAAGGCTTAATGAAGTGTCCAAAATCTCAGTAAGTTAGGAAGAATTTGGTAAGAATTCAAGCATCCTGGATACTAGTCCAATGCACTTTCAACGACACTGAGGAGAGTATTTCTCAGATATTTTCAAGACTCCTTGATGATATGGGCTCCTTAGCCCCATGTGCAACTCTAGATTTTGTTAAACACAGAAGACATTTTAAAGATTACCAGGAAATCACTCTGAAAAAGATGGTAATGGTGGTTCCAAATCTGTCTGTATACTCACAGGTATGCAAAATGATACATGAACAAGGTATTAACTGCAGTCTTATTGGCAATAGCAAAAGATAAGGAATGATATAAAAGTTCATCAGTAGAGGACTAGTTAAACAAATTACGAATGTCAAAAAAAAGGAATATTATGCCATTATAAAAATAATAATAATAATTAAGGCCAGGCGCAGTGGCTCACATCTGTAATCCCAGCACTTTGAGGGGCTGAGGCAGGCGGATCACATGAAGTCAGAAGTTCGAAATCAGCCTGGCCAACATGGGGAAACCCCGTTTCTATTAAAAATACAAAAATTAGCCGGGCGTGGTGGCGGGGGCCTGTAATCTCAGCTACGCAGGAGGCTGAGGCAGGAGAACCACTTGAACCCAAGAGGCGGAGATTGCAGTGAGCCAAGATCTTGCCATTGCACTCCAGCCTGGGCAACAAGAGAGAGACTCCGTCTCAAAAATAAATAAGTAAGGCTGGATGCAGTAGTTCACGCCTGTAATCCCAGCACTTTGGGAGGCCCAGCACTTTGGGTGGCCGAGGCGGGTAGATTACAAGGTAAGGAGATCAAGACTATTCTGGCTAACATGGTGAAACCCCATCTCTACTAAAAATACAAAAATTAGCCGGGTGTGGTGGCAGACGCCTGTAGTCCCAGCTACTCGGGAGGCTGAGGCAGAGAACTGCCTGAACCCAGGAGGCGGAGGTCGCAGTGAGCCAAGATGGTGCCACTGCACTCCAGCCTGGGTAACAGAGCAAGACTCATTCTCAAAAATAAATAAATAAAAATAAATAAATAAATACATACATACATACATACATAAATAAAATAATTAAGAAATAACTTCATGTGCTGATATGGAAAGCTCTGGAAAATATCTTAAGCACATTCACAAGATGCAGAACTGTGCTTATAGTTTACTACCATATATAGATATATAAATACAGTTAAATATCTATATTTGTACAATCTTATTTATTCATTAAGAAACCTCTAGAACTGAAATGAAGAAACAGCAATTACTCATGGGAAAGAGGAAGTGAAAACCATGCAGAGGGGAATAGGTATGGAGCAAGGCATCTCACTACGTATCTTCTTATAATTTAAAATGTGTGAACATATAAATATGTTACCTATGCAAAAAATAAACAAATTGAATTGTTAAAAATCCGCTGAACCTAAAAATTACTACACAGCAAATCAGGTATTTCTATGCAAAAACAAGTAGAAAATGGGCCATTCTTCAGTCATGGGAGCAGTTAAGTTTCAGAAGACATCAAAGACACTTCAAAATCAAGTGTGAAATAACTATTGGAAAATAGGAGTTTATATTGACACCTTCGTCCGGAGAAATCGACAGTGACAAAATGCTTTGGAGCCCTCATCTACGTTTTGCGGATTTTCTCCATGACTTTTCTCTACTACTATTTACTACTCTCTACTTTCCATACTCTTACATTGATTCCAACAAAGTACCCAGAATGAGGGCATTCAAAAAAATGTTAATCCAAATTTAGCATGTCCATTTGGAAATACCTCTAAATTTTGCAAGAACACTGCAAAAATTATTTCTGTAGATAGTTGTCACCTACTTTTGTGGTAGGTAATTAATTAAAAGTCAAATGTCCAAGCCAATCAAATGTAGGCAGAGCATTTATTCCACAATTAAAGGTGGGTGACATCATAGCCTAGGTCAAAGTAAACAAGCAACCAATTTAAAAATATTAATAATGGTCACCATTAATTGACAAATTGGTCCTTAATAATCAAAGAATGAAATTAATGTTGACCAATTTTTAGGCAGCAGGAGCCATCCCTGATTTGTAATGATAAAGCCCTCCCAACAGCATAAATGCTGATAATTCTGCTGTCATCAGAAGGAAGGAAAGAAGCTATTAGAATCTGTTTCTTATTCAGAGATTCAGGTGTCCATAATTTACTCACAGGAATCATTAGCTTTGCAATGCTGTCCACGCTCCAAGATATACCCTTCTTCACAGTGGCACAGGTGATGGCCAGGTCGGCTTTCACACTTCTGGTCACAAATTCCCCATATCTGGCAATCATCAAACTCTGCCATATGGAAAATACACATTTGTAGTCAAGGTTATCAGCATTTATTGAGCACTCTCTGACAAAAATCCTAGATAAGATGGCCAAGAATGTGGTGTTGCCCATGTCTAAATAAACAGCCTCTGGAGTTAGGCACAGGTTCTCAGAATTTATAACAGCCATCTTCATGTAAGGAAAAAGAACATTTACATCATTTTTTAAACCTACATGAAGGATAACTTTACAGAAAATGCACAACACTTCCTGAATTCATAGCCCTATGGCATTGCATTTCATTTATTAATGTTAGTTTACAAATATATAAACTTTGGTGTAAATGTTTCCCTTTAATACTATGCTTTCCAATATGGTAGCCACCAACCCCCTGTGGCTATCTAAATGTATCTTTAGATTAATTAAAATAAAATAAAATTAATAATTTGCTTTCCTAATCACTTGCCACATTTCAAGTGCTCAATAGCCACATATGACTAGTGGTTACCATGTTAGAGAGTGAAGATACACATTTACATCACTGCAGAAAGTTCTATTGGACAGCACTATTTCTGAATAAAGTAAGACCTGCCTATAGACAGTCCCTCAAGAAGACACAAATCTATGACTGCAATAAAGTATTTGGAAAGGTCTATTTACCCAGTTCTCTTTCCTCTGATATCAAAAAATTATAACCAAAATTAAATTGAACTTTTTTCAAGACATCAAAAATTTCTTCTCCTCTACTTATTGGTTAACTTATTATTCACTCATTTAATAAGTGTTCATTGAAAGTCCCTTATATGACAGAGCTCTGTTCATTACCAGTTCTACTGTGTAAAAATACTTCCACTATAATTGACATAAACAATAGAATATGGAGGGGAGAACACAACAAAATATTAAAAGAGTCTTTCTTAAAGACTATAAGTCTTCAGGGGTGCAGAAATTGTCTTATCCTTTGTTCATCTGACTTTCCAAGTCCACGTCCACTCTCCATCATCCTTCACTCTGCTCTCTTCCCTGGGAGGATGGCCTATGCAAACTATAACAGTAGAGTTCCCACACCCTCTGGTTTCAGGAAGTTCTCAAGTAGATTATAATTTCTGAAACCACTGCACTCCCAAGTCTAGAATTCTCCAGAGCTCTATGATCTGATTACATTTGCAGCAAACTGTCAGAACTGTGAATTAGGTTCAACCATTCCTGCTGGGTGGCCCACCATTCCATAACCCACCAAAAGCCCAAAAGCCCAAGGTTCTTTCCTTTTCTTTTCTTTCTTTTTTTTTTTTTTTTTTTTTTTTTTTTCAGACGCAGTCTCGGTCTGTTGCCCAGGCTGGAGTGCAGTGGCACAATCTCGGCTCACTGCAACCTCCGCCTCCCAGATTCAAGCAATCCTTCCACCTCAGCCTCCCGAGTAGCTGGGACTACAGGTGCACACCACCACACCCGGCTAATATTTTTGTATTTTTAGTAGGGACAGCATTTCCCCATGTTGGCCAGGCTGGTCTCAAACTCCTGATCTCAAATGATCAGCCTGCCTTGGCCTCCCAAAGTGATGGGATTGCAGGCATGAGCCACCGCACCCAACCCCAAGAAGGTTCTTCTAATAATCCCATTTCCCTGCAGATTAAACATAACAACATGAGCCAGCATACCTATCTTTCCAAAGACTGTGACTAACCAAAGGAAAAAAACCCAATCCGATCTGGACACTACCAGATTGAAAGGCCACGTGAGGGTGTGAAATGCCCTCACTGATGATTCCCTTCTGTCCCCTCAACTCAGCCCTGAGAAAGCTTCACCTAAGGCTTTGCCTCAGCATGAAAAGAAGTACAGGACATTCTCCCTCAAATCCCCAGAATGTCATAACTTCATTTTGAATGCAAGATCCATGGGACTACATCTAAGGATTTGGAGTCACTCTGAGAAGAAGTTCTGATGTCAAACAGAAGGAAACCAAAGGTGGAGAAGTCATAACTAGGAATACTCTAGCACAAATGCCCTTCCTATCACCTGCACTACAAGTGGTTTAAAGATTTGAATGAGTGGGCCAGGCACGGTGGTTCATGCCTATAATCCCAGCACTTTGGGAGGACAAGGTGGGAGGATTGATTGAGTCCAAGGGTTTGAGACTAGCCTGGGCAATATAGCGAGGGTTTATCTCTACTAAGAATTAAAAAAAGAAAAAAAAAAAAAAAGGCCAGGCATGGAGGCGCGTGCCTGTAGCCCCAGCTACTCAGGAGGCTGAGGTGGGAGGCTGCAATGAGCAGCGTGATCAAGCCACTGCACTCCAGCCTGGGCAACAGTGAGACCCTATCTCAAAAAACAGGATTTGAATGAGTGTGTAAAATTGCTGTCACTTTTGTGACAATAAGATTGTATCCTTGGATCACTATAGAGAAATATGAAAGTTAATTAACATCCATCAGCAGCCAGAGTGAAGACAAGAAAAATAAAAGTAGAATTGATGGTTTTCATGAGAGTAGAAAAGATAGTGGAAACCACACAAAACACTGAAACACTACTTTACAATCCCCCTCTCACTCCAATACCTTTATCTATTTTCTTTCCTTTTTATTCTTTGTCTCCTCCCACCAACAAATACTGCTGTGAAAATAATTCAAAAACCCCTTTTTAACTGAGACCCCCTTGGCCACCCTCTGATCCATCTGGCTGTGTGAAACCCCACCATGCTGAATGACCTCCCTGCCCTCACTCTGCACCACGATGTCATTCTGTCAACAAACAGCATGTCCTGTCAATCAGAAACAATGAGCCCAGTAAACTGCTTCAGCATGCCTCAGAGCTTCCACTGCCAGGTCAAGACTACCAGGGGCAGATGAATGGTAGAAAGACACAAGATTTCGTGTCAAGATTATTCAATGTTATTCTTGATTACCACCGAGGTATTCACTGGGGAGCCATGTCTAAGATAATAAATGGTACATAGGTTTCCAACACCTGAAGCCTCTGTAATGTGTCACCCATGCAGAGGATTATAGCCATACAGAGAGTATTTGTTGAAATGAAATGCTTGAGAGAGCAAACCAAAGCAACAATTCCCCTAAAAATTCAGCTCAGCTGAAACAAGAGTAACTGGTTTCCTAATGTCATGTATTTAAAGAGTTCTCTATACAGAGAGAAAAATAGTCTTCTTTGAAACAAATGTGAAATAAATGTTAACCCAGCCTCAAAACTCAGAGGCAAATGACACATTCTTGAAGGACAGCAAAGGTCACAGAAAAGGTCTCTGCAGGTGGCAGGGGGCCTCATATTCACAAAGGCCCTCAAATGTAGACTTTTGAGGTTATCTCCAAATGAGGTTGTCTGTACTAAAGTCCCAGAAATGCGCTGGCGGGAATGAAAGAAGATGTCTGTTGTGGAACTTAGAATTAGTGCCCCAGTATTAGAACACACTACTTCCAACGTGTTATTAATGTGCGGTATGTTCTCTAATCCTGAAATTATCTTGTGCATGCATAATGCAATATTCTGCCTTACATTCACTAGTAGGTTAAATGCAAAATTTTATCAAACAACAACTTTGTTATGACAGCCTTTCACTTTGGAAGGGGCTATTGAAAATTGAAGTGGCCTGAATTTCTGACATTTAGGAAACCCTAGACATTTGGAAATACAACCCAAGGCTCACCACAGACTTATATGTTGGAAAATATGGAAAATGTGTTATCTGGGCTCTAGGGTGGAACAAAAAACTGAGAACAGATTGTGGGGCATCACAAGACTGAATCAGGGATTCTGAAAGAACAAATCACTTTTCCTGAAAGGACTTCATGGCCTATCAAGTTTCAACTGTAAGACAGCTCAGCCCCAACTCCTCTTTGGGAGTTGATAAAGGAAAAAGAGAGAAAAGCTGATGTAATACTGAGAATGTGGCTTCTGGTATTTCTATTGGAACTTCTTTTCTACAAAGAGAAAAGGAAAATGCCTAGAGAACTAAAAGGCTGGGAATGGGATTGGCAGCTGGGTAGAAGTGAAGGGGGGCGAAGGAGCCTGACATTTGCCAAAGACACTGGAGCGGACTCACACCCACGGACGAGCCCCACTCTGAGTAGAAGCGAGGCTGCCCCTCTGCCCAGGGCTACCTGAAATCCAGGCAGGACTCCCAGAGTCAGGTCACCACCCAACCAATAAGGGCACTTGTGTGAAAAGTATCTGTACATTACTTGAATGCATCCCTAATATAATGGTAATGATAACAATAAAACACAAAAAGTGGCCTGCAATCTTATTTAAGGCCAGTTGCAGATCATAACTTTCATGTATAAAATATTTTAAAATGATTAGAAATGCGGGGGCCTTCTTAAATTATTCCAGAGTTCACTTAAGTCACTTGATCTTAAAGTACCTTGTTGAATGCAGTTACTTAAGAGGAGCAATTAGATGGGCAACTTTGGGACTTGGTCCTGATATTAAAAACCTACAATTACCTACTATGAACACAAGGAAAAGCTCAAATGGATTGCTTTCCTGGATATGAAAATCCAGTTTTTCTTGGCATATGATAAGTAAGTGAGCCCAACGATTATAGTTTTCAGTAACGCTGAGGAGCAGACTTTCTCAAGAATTTCAAGTTTAATTTGCAAACCAGAGTTTATTTCTGGTATCAATACATTTTTCTGTTTGCTAGCACTTCTGCTGAAAATAATAATAATAATAATAATAATAATAATAATAATAAAATAAAGAAAAAAAGAAAGGTTTTTCTGGCTATGAGTAGTTATTAAGATTAGCCATATTTGACAAAGTATAATTATGTTGGAAGCCATGAGCTGAGACTAAAGAGTTTGAATAACTTCATTAGGTTTATCTAAATTCAATATTTTATTATCAAATTTTACCAAAGAGTTCTAAAATATTAACATTTTAATATTTTAATAATATTAAAATAATAATTTCAGAAGAAATACTTTTCTAGGAGCATTTCTTACACATTTCATGTTTGTTTTTATCCCAAAAGCCCTAAAGAATATCTCATATTTCTAAGGAATATCAAAAGAATACAAATATCCTGGGAAAATTCTGAATCACTTTGGAGACCCATAGAAGACTACCAAATTTAAATGAATAGTTTCAATTGCCTTCCAGATGCCTTTTCCCAACAGCAGTAAAAACAGTTTTCTTTAAACCTCTGTGATCACTTCCTGCTAGTATGTTTGTTGTTTATGTGTCAAAAATCAGATTGAAGGAAAAAAAGATCAGAGCACCAAAAACTCACTAAGAAAATGGAAACTGATGATAGTTGGCCATGTCTAATTCTCCCATCCTAAGACCCCATCCTAATCACAGTGAGATACAAAGATGGCATCAAAATAAAAAATCTCCCAATGGGAGAAATCATTTCTGAAGTCAGAGAGGAGAGATATGAGGAAATAGTTGGTGTACCGGTATCTAGTTTAATGCCAGCCACCATCTGGAAGCATCATGATAAAGAATCTGCTCATCTTGAATGACGGTTCCAAGTGGATGTCACAATCAGTGGAATGAGTAGCCAGCCCAGCATAGGCACTGACCCACCAGTGTAGTCACCTGAGCAATGACCTGGTGATCCTCTGCTGTGACGTTTGTGCATCCTGGAGAAGAGGCTGCACAAACAAGGAGCAAAGTAGGGGTGCTTGCTGGGCTCAAGCAGCAGCTATCTACCGACCTCATGGAAGTAGTTCAGTATTCAGTAACCAGAATGGCTGCACCAATCCTGATGCCAAATACTTGAAAAGAAAACAGAAAAGGACTACCACCCCCAACGAGTAGTGGATAGGTTCCAGGTAGCTAGTCAGCTCACTCATGACAGAACCACTCTTTTGCCCGGTACACCACACCAAACCTTCTCAGACTTAAAATTCCCTATTTGCCAGGTTTTCTGTGAGGTCTGGGTTGCTTTGTTATGACAGACCATGACGACTCTCCACAAGTGCAACCTCCTTGATGTCAGAGATCAGGGGACCTGTCAGTGTACTCTAATGAAAGAAAAGTAGCCCCACCCCCCCATCACTTACCAACACAGGTACGGCTGTCATTGTGGTTGATGGTATAACCTGGGGGACAAAAACACGCTCCTCCATAAGGCGTCTCATGGCACTGGTACTGGCAGTTCAAGGCAGAGCACAGAGTCGTACCTAAACGAAGAAAAGAACTTTGTTAAATGAATGGTGACCTCTGGACAAGACTGATTAACCTAATAGCTTCTTTTTCCATCAGTAGCAGCTAAGTAAGCATGTAGTAGATGTACAGAAAAATCTGTCACCCTTCAAAGCTTACTGCAAAACTTGGCAATAAAAGCTCAACTGAGACAGGATGACTGCTTGAAGCCAGGAGATCAAGACCAGCCTGGGTAACATAGCTAGACCTCATCTTCACAAAAAGTTAAAAATAAAAACATTAGCCGGGCACAGTGGCTCACACCTGTAATCTCAGCACTTTTGGAGGCCAATGCAAGAGGATCACTTGAGCCCAGAAGTTTGAGGCTGCAGTAAGCTATGACTGCACCACTGTACTCTAACCTGGGTGACAGAACAAGAGCCTGTCTCGAGTGGAAACAAAAGAAAAAAGAATAAAAGCTCATTTTTAAAGTTATAACTATGTCCAAGTGTAAGTCATTATAAGTCTTATTTATGAAAAAAAAAACAGGTCGTGCATGGGTCTATCTTTGTGTCTACACAGTAAAAAGGGCTAAGAACTCCCAAGTGACTGAAGGAAGAATAAGCCCTAAAAGTATTAACTGTGGCTGGCTTCAAGAGATGGGATTTCAGGTGATTATATTTTTTTCTTTTGGTTAATTTTTATTTTCCAACTTTCATACTGTGACTACACATCTTTTACTAATTTTTGAGTCTTTTTAAATGGGCTCCGAAATGAAATAGAGAAAAAAAAACCATAGAGGTATCTGCCTGTTTAAATATTGTGTACAATTTTTGTCAGGAAACAAAAAATAACCTTGGGGTTGCAGTTACATGGGCACTTCTAGGCAACCACAAATTTAGTTAGAGTATATTATTGATGAAATCAAGGTTTTAAATGGTATTCCCTTATAAGACAGTCAGCTGTCCACAGAGCTGATGGGTTGTTGGTGGGGTGCATATTCTACAGTCACAAAAAAGGAGAAAAAAATGCCTAGTTCCAGTCAGTTTCCTCATAAATGAATGTGGACACACAAGACATAATCAAACAACACTGTGCATGGCCAACACCAAGTTTTGCCATTGGAGAGTAACTCAAAGTATGTAACCCAGGAACCAGAAGCTTTTTTTTTTTTTTTTTTAGTACAGTCAGACAAGGCCTTTTTCCATAAGTATAAGCCAGGTAATAAAATCTCCAACACATCTTTAAGGTCATCAAAATTGCCACTGAAACAATCCTCTTTGTGTGTGTGTTAGGGATTAGGGACGGGGAGTTGCTCCAAAAATTGTTAAGCTCCTCCCATCAATAGATGGAGTCTATTTCTTCCATCCACTCTGGGTTTGGCCAAGTGTCTTGCTTTGAACAATAAGACTTGAGCAAACTTGGCATAAGTAGAACCTTGAAAGTACTTGAGCCCTAGGGTTTGCTCTTTCAGTCTCTGGGTCAACAAAGCTAGGCTAGACCAAGCTTTTACTGCAACATCCTGACGTTTGAGTGAGCTGATATAGGCCAGAGAAACTACTTAGTCAACCCACAGAACTGTGAGAAATAAGACTACACATTTGTCAGTTTAAGCCACTAAGTCTTGGGGTGCTTTGTTACGCAAACGCCAACAGATATACTGTATTTGAACATCTGTTCTAGAAAACAGAAATATCTTTACCTGAAAGTTACCCAGGTAAATGCCTATACTCACTACAGTATTTTCCAGTAGTAGTACTGTTTTCATCTTCTCTTCCTGGGCAATCTAAAATCCCATCACAAACTTTATAAATGGAGATGCATCGTCCCGACTCTGGGCAAGACCATTCTCTTGGGGAACATTTATGAACACCATGAGAACTGCTTTCTGTGGGGGAAAAAAGAGAGAGTTACAGGCCACAGGGGAGGTACAGCAAGCTCTTTTTCAATCAGTGGTTAAAAGGGGATGTAGAGCAAGTTGGACAAGAGAAATCTATAACTGATCTACATTTTACAATAAGTTAGTGATTTCTAACTCTGCCACTAGTCTTTTACTGAGATTCTAAGGACAGGCATAATGGAATTACTCCACTTTCCCTGGAAGAGGCAGCCCCCAGCCGGGTTATAAGAGTAAGAAGCAGATACGGGTCTCAATTATCAACAAACTAGATTCATAATCCCCTAGGAAAAGATGCAGTTATTTAAATCCTGAATTATCGAAGTAGGGCCATCAAGTTAGGTCCAGAATTACTTGAGTTTGTGGTTGGGCTTTTTGATTTGCTTTGTTTATTTAGTGAAATGTCAATAGTATAAGAAAAACCATAACCCAAATGTAGAAAAACCACTTTCTGGAACATAAAAACATAAAACCATGTTTTATGCTCCCAGAACAAGCATTTCCCTTATCATACCTGGGATTGGAATGGTGCAGGTAACTTGCTGTAGGGTGTGGGTATTAGTAAGGGCTAAATTGTTGGAGGTGCTGCTGATGATATCAGCAACATAAAAGGGTGAATATCAGTAACATAAAAGGGTGAATATCACTGGCAATTTCTTTCTCACAGAATCTTTAAGCACTTCCCTGGATAGTAGCTTCTCCTACACTTACCAATCCCCAGCTCCACCCCACATGTTCCTAAGGTGGCCTCTCTTTCACCACTGAACGTCAGTGACTCATTTGGGAATCAGAATTTACAAAACCAAAACAAAAAAATAAGCTGAACTGTTACCAAGGTTCAAAGTCATTTTTAAAGATTGTAAGGTCTAAGACAAATGACATTTTCCCTATTTTCTCTCCTTCCCCAGCCTATTAATTTTATATAAGTAAATCTATTTAAAACGGGCAGTCTTAAAGGGAGAAAGTCAGACTGAGATATAGAAGAGGGAGAGACTGTCCTACCTATTTTGCCTTAAAGATAGAAAGGAGAGGATTATAATTTAATCTGTATTTGAGTTCTGAATCTTCTTAGGAAAAGTTAGTGAAGTCACCTCCTTCTTCCCCACCCACTAAGTTCCTAAACAACTCCTTCAACTCCAGCCAGTCCTGAGGCTTGCTTGTCACACAAAACTTTTAAAAAGGAAAGGAGAAAAAGCAAGCACTGGAAAACACTTGAAGAAAATGCTTTTCAGTAGGAATCTCTTCCTCTCCTTACCACATCCATCTTCATCTCCATTATCTTTACAGTCATCTTCTCCATCACAAACCCAGTTTTGATAAATGCATCGGCCACTGGGGCAAGTGAACTGGTAACCACCGCAGGTCGGATAGTCTGGAACAAAGCAACAGCTGCACTCCAAAGACACAAATCACCTGGAAAAACTCAAAGTGCTCTCACCTCAGTGCCTAAGCAGAACTATCTCTTAAATATCTTGACAAAAATTTTAAAAAGCAGGAAAAAAAAAAGAGAGAGAGAAAGAAGGTAACAGCAGCTTTGGGTCTAGGAAATGAACTCAGATGCCGGTTTCTGTTTTTCAAGATTAAACATTAGATCAGCCTGGGAAACATGGTGAGACCTCATCTCTACCAAAAACACAAAAAAATAAATATATAGCCAGGCATAGTGGTACATGTCTGTAGTCCCAGCTACTCGGGAGGCTGAGGTGGGAGGACAGCATGAGCCTGGCCTGGGAATGTGGAGTTGCAGTGAGCTGAGATCGCAGCACTGCACTCCAGCCTAGGTGACAGAGTGAGACCCTGTCTCAAAAAAGAAAAAAAACTAAAAATTAAAAACAAGATGGTTTGCAATGTGTTGGCACAGAACAGAAAATGCAGACAAAGATGCTGCAGACATGACAACATCCAACGTTCTCATATTTTACTACAAGCTCTGTAATTGCTAATCTATGACCAAATGATTCTGAGTCAACCATTCCATGATGTCACATTCTCTATAATTCTCTGTCACTAAAATAAGCCCAGGTTCCAGAAAGGAAGCCAGGCATGACTCATTGAAAATTAGGGTGATATCAAAAATATTTAACAACACCCTAAGGCATGGGTACCAACCAATCAAAAGAGGTATGGAGGGAAATCATACATTCTAGTAAATAAATCACCACAAAAAGCTGCCAACTTACTGGAAACAGTAAAACTCTTTCATGGAGTCTTCTAACTTTATCATTCCAAAAAAATAAGTGGAGGTGGCAACAAGCAGACAACAGCATGGACATAAAAGCAAGGTCAGAGTGAAGAAGTGGAGGCAAGGAAGCCACCTATACCACACTGAAACTTTCAGTCTGGGCGCGGTGGCTCATGTCCATAATCCCAGCACTTTGGGAGGCTGAGGCGGGCGGATCACTTGAGGTCAGGAGTCCGCGACCAGCCTGGCCAATACGGTGAAACCCCATCTCTACTAAAAACACAAAATTAGCCGGACATGGTGTGCATGCCTGTGATCCCAGCTACTAGGAGGCTGAAGCAGGAGAATTGCTTGAACCCAGGAGGCGGAGGTTGCAGTAAGCCAAGATTGCGCCACTGTACTCCCGCCTGGGCAACAAAGCAAAACTCCATCTCCAAAAAAAAAAAAAGAAAAAGAAGAAAAAGAAACTTTCCTGACCCTCCAACTTTAACGCAGTAGAAATTTCAAAGTAAAGAGGAGAGTTAGAGCCACTCCTAGGGAAATTCCTTTCCCTTAAAAACACTTCCCTTACTCGACTACCAAGGTTCTCAGAGGTACGGGTCATTTGAGAATGCAGTGATACAATATATCCTGTACCCCTGGAGCCTAAGGAAAGAAGGCAAACTGTCCATCACCAGCCCTTTACATCTACGCAGATCCTTGAAAGATAAAGGAGCCCAGGTACAGCAACACCACAAAGGCTCGTGTCATGGCCCCTAGTGACCTTCTGATTCCATCTGCCATCAAATGTAGTGACTCTTTTCCTTGAAAAAAGCAGTACATTGGTGGGGGAGGCGGGGATAAAACAAAACCAAACTGAAACAGAACAAAACACTCCCAAGAACATGACCCAGCATAAAGAAATCACCGTACTGCAAGCATGTTCATCACTGCCGTCTTGGCAATCACTGTCATGGTCACAGACATAAGCGTGAGGGATACACTCTCCACTGCCACATGAGAACTCATTGTGCAAGCATATCTCAGCTGCAACAGAAAGTTAGGAAGGGAAAGAAAAGAGAGAAGTTAACTCCATTGTAGCCATTTAATCTCAAAGGAAGATCATCTCCAGTTTAAGAAGGGATTCTTATTAAGCAGTGGTGTGCTGGTAAATGTTTAAGAATCAGTTATCCAGGAACAAAAAGGCCCTGGTTTGTAATGTTTGCCGATTTCCAGTGTGTAAATACTTCTACCAACGGCTGACTTCAAACTACCAACGTGAATTCACTGAAACTGAACTTGGGAAGAGATGCACATAATTGGCTCTCTCAAGCCAGTGTAAACCAGCTTCAGCACACCACTGCACGTCTTGTGCGCAATACTTACTGCAGTTGATTTCATCCGAGGAGTCCCTACAATCAACTTTCCAATCACACTTCTGACTGGTGTTATAGCAGGCTCCATTGTCACAAGTAAGCTGCTCACATGTTGGGTATTCTATTGTTTAAAAAAAAAAAATGGAAACAGCAAACAAACCTTAAATTTCCTTCAGCAAACATTTATTGAGTGATTACTATATGCAAGTCACTAAATGCTGAGCACATATTGATACACACACACAAAAATATGCTCCCTGGCTTCATGGAGAGTACAGCTGGACAGGGGAGACAAATATTAGTCAAATAAGACACAAATGGTAAATTACAAACTGGGATAAGTGCTAATGTGGAAAGTACAGAGGACTGTGAGACTGCATAGCAGAAAAGTCTCCCCTAAAGAAGTGACTTTTGAGCTAAAACATGAAGAATGAGAAAGAATTTAACTTTAGCTCAAAATGGAACATTATTTTACATAATACAAATAACATCCCAGGACACCGCACAAGCTTGGAAGAAAGAAAGGCCATTTCTTCCACTGGGGGTTGGAGAAAGAAAGCAGGCCTAGAGTTCAGGAGCCCTGGTGGCCCAGAGGTACCACTCAGCAGCTATTTACTGTGACTCAAGCTTCATGTCCTGTGTTTCTACTTCCCTATCTGCACATTTGGATAATCTACTGCACAGGGTAGAGGGGCCTGAAAAGACCCTGTCTGGTGAAGCATGTTGAAAAGCATAATGTGCTCTCAAAGCACAAATTATTGTTGCCATGTTATGTACATGCGACCACCTCACTGCTACTCACTGGACCTGGTTTTCTAGGTCACAGTGGAAAATCAGGAAGTCCTTTACAGGAATAACATGCTATCTGTCCCTCCTCTCTACTTACCAGATTTGGACCACCTGTCTCTGGTGACTTCTTACTGGAGGCTTTATTCTGTGGATTGTTGATCTCTTTCCCCCGTGACATAATGAAACTCCCTGAGATTAAGGATCCTGTCTTACTCATTTTAGAATCCCCAACACTTAGTACAGGGGTGGTGGGACATTACTCACTGTGCTCAAGAAATGTTCAATATTGCTATTATTTATCACAGGTGAACATTTTAGTCATTCGGCTTTTTAAAATATTGTGAGGTGCTGCCTTTTATGGCCTTTGAATACCCTCCTTTTCACAAATATGATATCTTCCTTGGTCTGACCATCTTTTTCATGAAAGATAATTTTTGTATTGATTATCAGGTCATCTTCTGATTTCTTTTTAACAAAGGAAAAGGTATGTCTTAGTTAACTTTGAGTCTCAATTTTGCACTTAAGAACGCAGTTTGAGATTTTATAGAGATATAAATATATTGAAGATAAGTATTTGGATAGTCCCAAGTCTTTTCAAGCAGAAGCTGTGTACAAAATTCTGTGCTGAAACTGTACTAAACTTGTGCCATGTTAACAACTTGCACTTTTTAAAAACGGACTCTCCAATGATCTTTTTTTTTTTTTTTTTTTTTTTTTTGGTATAGTAAAGGAATAAGCCTAACCCTTCTCATCTCCAGAGGTTCAAAGTTAGTCTCTTAAGTGTCCTTAAATATCTCAATTGCCAGAGTTATGTATAGTCGATCATATGTTAAAATGGAAGGCGTTTTTAAATAGCTAGTTATAATTTAAAATTTTTTCTGAATTTTATTTTGTTTTTTAATAGTCCAAAAGTGAGCCGGTGCCTAGAGTTATTGCTGTCTTTCCTTGCTGAGAAGACATGCCTTACAAATGTACCTTCAAATGGGTCACACAACTCTCCCTTCAAGTAATGTTTATTAATTCTGCTTTTGAGAGATGCAAAAGACCAGGTGAGGCCAGCAAGCAATTCCTTTGCCCTTGTGAGCCAAATAGCTCCTAGAGTCAATGTGTTATCTAGCCTTTTAAGAGCAGCAGCAAGCAGGAGAAAAACCCATAGAAAACCCAGCTCTTTGCAACAGATAAGCTACCTGTCAGGAGGAAAATTAATCTGGGCTTGAACAGCAGCTACTTCATTTAAGGTGATAATTATAAAGAATCTGGAATAAGTGTGCTGGGTGGCTCTCTCATTTTCCTCATCCTGCTTTTTGAGAACCAGTGCCAGAAAATTGAAAGGAAAAGGATTAAAACAGTAACCACTGACATGACTAAAAGTTTACTGACATGGCCCATTCCCCACCCAACAAACAAGGCCAGCTTGATATCATCAGGGAGGGGATTGTGATGGCCAGAGGTCAGCAGTTCGACTTTTGAATGAAGAACGAACAGCTTTCTTGTCTCCATCCACACTGATAAAGAATCTCTCTCAATCAGCAGGGGACCCCTCTCAACCCCTGCACACCTTGATCTCTTCTGTGCATAGTTAACCTGAGATGTATACTTACAGAAAAGATTGCACAGAGCTCCCTAACTCCACAAAATACTGAAAATACTTGGAAATTTGTTTCCAAATGGTTTTCCCTCTTTGGAGATCCACACAGAGAGAACAGGTCCAAACTGTTAACACTGACCAAAGAAAGAAATGAATGGATTCTACTATCATTGCTAAAGATGTTAATGAGTTTCAATCTACTCCAGAAAACAATAAGTCACAATCCTTTGAGCTTCCAACTGGGAGATATCTAAAATCTTATTTTTTGGTTTATTTGCTTGGCAAGCCTGAGTCTAACCTTCTTCCCAAAGAGCAAATCCATCATGTGGCTAAAATGTCCTGCAAGATTTTAAGTATAGGGTAAAGTGCAATACGAGAGGAGACCATATAAAAGAACACCAAGGAAACTCTTATTTCTGAATTTGGTTTTAATGGAAAGATCAACAAGTAGCTATAAATTAAGCCTCAGACCTTTAAGGTTTTTCTAACACAAAAAGGTGAGAATATCCTTCCTCACACCACTCCTTTCTTCCCCTTTCTTTATTTCTCCTGGTCCCAAATGATACATGTTCAGATTTGTTACCCCATAATTGGGAGCTGCCCCCAAAATATGCAGATAAGAGTTTTCATATTTTTTCACTGTTAATGATTTGGTTTGGAGCAAGAAAGTTCCATGCTATAGTTCTGTTTACATAATCAGGGAGGAGGGTGTAGAAATGTAGTTTGAAGACCTTGTAGACCTCTTAGAATGGAACTCATTTTAAGCAGAGTATCATACAGCAGAATAAGATACAAATATAAGGGACTATTCATTATTATCTTGACAGGAAGACTGTAGACATGTTTTATTCTCACAATTTGACAACATGGCTGAAAAGAACATAGAAAAGACTATTATTATGAAGAAGGGATCTTAAAAGTAGGTTAGGAAACTTAAGCCAAGATTGGGAAACACACACACACACACACACACACACACACACACACAAAAGAACTTACTGATACAAGTCCAGCCCAGACACCTGGGACTTTTCAAGGTCCTAGAGTTGTCCTTTATAAGTTACTTTATGTTATTTACTCTGGCTCCAAGACAGATTAATCCAGTCAATGTAATGATTTGCCAGAAAGAATCTACCAGTTTGGCCACGAGCACTTACTTGCAAGTACTACCCACAAAGTTGAACAAGCAATCATCATCATCATCATCATCATCATCAATAACATATGTTAAAAACTATGTGCCAGACATGTATCAAAGTACTCAATATGCATAAACTCATTTCATCTTCATAACAACCTCATGAAGTAAATACTATGATGACTCCCATTTTATAGAGGAAGAACTTGAGGCATTAAGAGGTTAAGGAATTTGAGAGAGATCACATAACTGGTAAAGTTGGAGAGCCAGAATTCAAATCCAAGCAACTTGGCTCCATAACCCATGTTACTAACCACTGCCACAGATACAACTACCACTTATAGGCTGCAGAGTAAGTAACAGGAAGAAGCGAAAAATTAAAGAAGAAAGAAATTGAATGGAATGGTATTAGGAAGTTCTTAAAAGAGATTTTGACAAGAAAAAGAAGAAACCCAAGAGAAAGGAGGGAAGATTTTCTTTCTGCCAGTCAGTTTCCCATCCACATTAGGAAAAAGGGAGAAGTGAGGCCAACTCCAGTTTCCCACAACTTATGGCATAGTCAACAAAGTACTTCAGTATGATATAATCTAGGAATTCTAGGAAACCTACGCAGGAAAAACAACTTTCCAGAAGGAGTACCAGGAAAAACAGGAGAGTCAATACCAAAAAACAGGCCACAAAGTTAAAGTCTCACAAAGGTACGACCACCACTCCCCAAGCTCCCATTCCTGGTGAATTTCAAGTCCCTAAAGTGACTGCCATCATGGACTAGCTCCTAGGGAGTGTAGCAATATACAAGGAAAAAAACAGAGAAGTATTTCCTGCCTCTGTCCAAAAGTAATTTGAAAAAGCTTTCAATAAAAAGTTATATAAAACCAGATTTATTAAAAACGAAATTCAGGGAAAAAAAAAAAAGAAAAGAACGAACAGAAGAAAGAAAAGGAAGGAAGGAAGGAAGGAAGGGAGGGAGGGAGGGAGGGAGGGAAAGAAAGAAAGAAAGAAAGAAAGAAAGAAAGAAAGAAAGAAAGAAAGAAAGAAAGAAAGAAAGAAAGAAAGAAAGAAAGAAAGAAAGAGGGAAGGAAAGAAGGAAAGAAGGAAAGAAAGAAAGAAAGAGGGAAGGAAAGAAGGAAAGAAGGAAAGAAAGAAAGAAAGAGGGAAGGAAAGAAGGAAAGAAGGAAAGAAGGAAAGAAAGAAAGAAAGAAAGAAAGAAAGAAAGAAAGAAAGAAAGAAAGAAAGAAAGAAAGAAAGAAAGAAAGAGGGAAGGAAAGAAGGAAAGAAGGAAAGAAGGAAAGAGAGAAAGAAAAGAATTCAGCACCTTGGAAAGAGAAAGAAAATATGGTCATCCCAAGGACTAGTAGAATTGAACTAACATCAAGTTTAGTCTGGGTGGCTTTCAGGAAGCCAAAGCAAAAAGAGAAACAAACTAAATTATTTAGTTTTACTTAGCTCACTCCCTTTGTACTAGCTGGGTCTTAAGGCCCAGACTCCTTGCTGGTCTCTATCCACGGCGACCTAATCTTAGCCCTCAATTAGAAATGTGCCTGAGAGCGTTGCTGCAAGGATTCCAGATCCACAGCACTACCTTCTTCCCATATACAGAGCTGTCACCAAAAACTGCAAAGGAAATAAAAACTGACATAGTTCCAAATTCCTTTAAAAAAAAAAAAAAAAAAAAAAAACCTCACACAATCTATATTACAAAAGTGACCAAGCAACAAGATGGAAAAATGTGCATCAAATGTTCCAAGGAATAGTACAAAGAAGTAAGATGGCTTCTAAGGGGTAAACAAATGTTTATAATGTACATCATGTTTAGTGGCACTGGGCTACATGTTTTCATTGAAGGCCAGACAACACCATGGTTCCATACCTTAGTAGTTATTCCCAGGGACCCACCCGGGCAGAACAAAAGACAAAATCTAATCAAAGACAGGAAAACTAGCTGCACCCAGCATTATAAGAGTAGCCACTTTCCAGTCACTAGAAATGGTGTGGTTCAGCCTCCCTGCTGGAAACGTAGCCCCAAATAATTTGAGTACTTATCAGTAAATCGTTGCTGGGTGAATGTTATTCACTAGAAACCAGTTATTCTACAGAGTGATGCCTTCGTCTTAATTAGAATTCTCTTGTGTTCAACATATATTTATTGAAATGTGACTTCACAGATACTGTGCTAAGAATTAAATTAAAAGATAAACAAAATTACAAGTGAAGTAGCAATTCCCACAGCATTTTATTAATCAATCCATGCAAAAATAATTATTGCACACCTATAGGTGTGCAAGGTACTAAAGAATGAAATAAAATCCCATTTCTCCTGGAACTGACATTCTGTTTGGGAGAGCGGAATTAGAGCTATTAAAGTAAAAGTAGCAATGGGAAAAAAAAAAGTTGCAAAAATAGAGCTGGGTAAAAGGTAAAGAGTAACTATGGGGACTAGCTCTCTGAGAAGTGACATTTGAACAAGAACTATTCGGCTTAGCATAATGGCGGTCATTGGTAGCATTGAAAGAATGTTTTCAGGAGATTGGTGAAGATGAAGGACTATTTTCAGTGAGTTCTGAAAAAAAGGACAATCAGTTGGATATATTACACAGGTTAAAAAAAAATTTTTTTTAAAGAAAGAAACAGGACAAGAGTAAATGGAAACAGCCGTTAACGACAATGCTAGGAAACTCTGTTGTTAAAGGGAGCAGAGTAATTGGCAACAGCTAAGAAGGATCTTAGGATCTTTTTAAAGACGGGGGATGTTTATAACATCCTTGTATGATGGAAACTAAATAAAAGAGAGTTTTCTCTCCTTCCTCCAGGTTTCAGGGCTCTGAATCCTATCTCAATTGTGAGAATGCTAAAAAGGTACATCTGTGATGTGACAGGTAAGATGGGGTCCTTTGGAGAGTCGCCTGCTTCTTCTTTCTAGCTTCAGGGAGAGAGAGAATAGCAAGGGCAAGGCTCATTGGGCAGCTTAAATGTGGAACTGAGTTTGAAGAACATGTTCTTCATGCACCCTCACAGTCCACAAAATGACTTTAAGCATCTTCTTTATTCCCCTCCCACTGTTCCCTCAGCTGGAGTTTCAGCAGTTAGAGATATAAAGAAAAATGTTTAAATTCTAAAGAGCAGAAAGTCAATAGAAATAAAACTTCTGGGACAAAGCAGCCCCAGTTGCAGGCAGACCAAATACTGCTGATTACCGGCAAGAAAGCCTTCATTGTAACAGGGATTTTACCCTTTCTTTGGCATTCCTAAGTAACAAAAGAGAAGTGCTGCAAACCAACGATAATTAGCAATAGTTTTATTCACACCAAAATCATTCTAATATGGTGCTTGAAAAAGCAAAATAATCTTTTCACTTAACAGAAAAAAAAACTGTACTATTTTTGAGCAACTGAAAGTCACTTCAACATATTAATTGAATGACCTATAATTGCTGCATTGTTCTGATGTTTATCTTAGACCCTGCATGAGTGGTTTTTCCTTGATGCTAATCCCATTAGAAGTAAAATGGACCACAGTTTTGAATCTCTCTGTTCCTTTAAAAAAAAAAAGTTAATTGACAAGCTGTTTAATATAAGATGCCATTTTACAGATGACCAGATTGAATAATAAAAGAACTAAGGTTGAAAATGAGCTTTTACCTGTTTCGCACCTATATATACATACATACATACATATATATATATTCAGAAATTTTTCTAAAAGGGTAAAATAACCACCAATACCTTATGCATATAAAGACGAAGCAGACTTTAAAAAGACCAAACGCAATAAGAATCTCTCATACTATACCAAATTTATCTCAAAAATAATCTTTTTGTTGAGACCCTAATACCCTCGCCTTCCTCACCATCTCAACTATTCTCTCACCTCCTCTCTCCCTGCCTGCCTCCCTGAGAGGACTCTTACACACCACTCTTTGTTCTGTAAAGGAATGCCTGGAATGGACACAAGGTACTGTGTCTTGGAGCTCAGTGTCTTAATTTTAGAAGCTTGAAAGGGTATGAACTACAATGTAGGGGTCTGGAATGACAGGCAGGGCTATGAACTACAACATCAAGCTCCCTAATCCTTTTGAATATTGGAGGGAAGAATTGAGTCCTTCTTTGGAGTTTTTCCAACATCCATTACTATTTTTAGGTAGTTTCCAGGTACCTAATATATTCATTCCTATAGGCCATTCTATTTCTGAGAAATAGAAAAACAAAAGCCCCATTCACAGGCTAATTCTAAGTTTGTCCACAAGTAATGATTTCCATGCATCGTCACTGCAGAAATAATAAAGTGTCATGTCTCATGAAGATGATTTCTGACTAAGCCTCACTTAATCTTTGATCACATGAAAACATTCTAATTTAAAGCAACTAATAACAGCTGTTAGATACCTAATGCAACATTTAAAATAACTAAGTACTGCTATAACTAAATGGATTTCAGCAATGATCATCAATGGCTACTCACATCACAGACAGCTAGCTATCCTGTGTCTCCTAATGAAAATACACACATTTACATAAAAAGTATTCTTGCCTTCCCTTGTTTCCGCACCCCCCCCCCCAAGAAAATCCTTACACCTGTTCAGTCTCCTAAATTAGTGGTTCTCAACTGGATGATTTTGCTCCTGGAGGACATTTGACAATGTCCAGAGTCACCATACTTGGAACTAGAAGATAAATTAAGCCCTATCTCTACTATACAACCTCAAACAAGTCACTCTTCTCTCTGAAATTTTCATTTATTCATAAGACATTATAATAGTGCCTGTTCTATTGTCCTCATAAAGTAACCTAACAGTAACAACTAGAATTTAATAATGCTCTGAAATTTACAAAATGCTACAAAAATAACATATGATTTATCATTATTATTAATCAAAAATATCTTCTTCATTTGCCTCAATGAAGAACCTACTGTGTGCTTTACAATTTTGTGACAATTTTGGATTGTCACAACTGGGCAATGCTACCGACATCTAATGGATAGAGGTCAGGGATACTGTTAGACATTCTACAATGCACAAGAAAGAACTGTCCGGTCCCAAATGTCATTAGTGTCAAGGTCGAGAAACCCTGCTCCAGGTCTAGCTACTAATTGCCAGGAAATACAGAGGACAGAGAACATGTTAAAGGACATCAAGGGACACAATGAGCACAGCCCAGACTGTGGGAAACTCCAGGACAAGTGACCTGGGTTTTTTTTTTTAACAAGTAAATTGCAAGGGGTAAAGAACAGAAATAGAAGGAAACCCCACAAATTGAAAGGCTTATGAGACACATCAACTAACTTGAACATAAATATTTTATTTGGACTTCGATTTAAATAATCAAACTGTAAAAAATAACAAGATGATTGGGGAATTTTAAAAACTGGCTCGATGTCTGATTATTTTAAAGAAGAGTTGTTTAATTTTTAGGTGTGATAATGATATTATGTTTATGTTTTAGTCCTTATATTTTAGAGACAAATACTGAAATATTTACAGGTGGAATTATATAATGTCTAAGAAATATTTCAAAATAATGGGGAGAATAAAGAGAATAAATAATACTAGTTATGAGTTCATCATTGATGTAATTATTTGGTGCATACAAAGGGGTTCACTATACAATTCATACTTCTTTTGTATATGTTAAAAAAAAAAACCTTCCATACTAAAAAACGTTTAGACAATAATATGTAAAAATAATAAAATAGCTAAGTAACCTTTAAACAAAAATAAGTTACACATTTCTATTTCTAAAGCAAAATCTTTTAAGAGCACAGACATACGGTTGAGACCTAGGTTAAAATCCTGGCTCCCCTACTCTTACATCTTGATAATCTTTACACTCTCTGTAAAACAGAGTTGGTCCTCATACCCCCCTTGCAGCATTGATGTGAAAAGTGGGCAAGATGGTGGCTGGTGCTCGGTGACTGGCAGTTCCCTTTCCCACTTTCCACAAGAGCTTTAAACAAAGAAGGAAAACAAAATGGGACCACTCCTGCGACCCGTCCCCTATACTAACATTTTCTAAGGACTTTGATCCAGGCCATTCATTTCCTTCCTGTACATATCTGACTGTGACCAGATCAAAGCACTAACAAAGAATAAGAAGATTCTTTTCTACCTTTCCCCTGATTTCTGAGGTTTTTTTTTTTTTTTTTACACTCCTTTATAAATGAAACTTAGCAATCAATAAACAAGGTAGAGGGAAATAGGAAAGAATACCTCATTGCAAAATCCCTTACATGCATGTGATTCATTTTAGGCCACAATGTGCCCTGAACGGTTCATAACTTACATGATTCTAGAAACAATAAGCCAAATTTGGTTTTCTTTCCTTAGTGAATCATTATTTCACCAACTATTTGTACTTAATTTTTTTTAATTAAAAAAAAAACTTGATTAAAATCTCCTGCCCAGATATAATAGCTTACAAATCTCACTTCCTCTGCTTCATTCCCTTTTACAGCAGCTACTTGCATATTCGTAGCCTGCCAGGTTTTTGCCAGAAGGTTCACTGGCAAAGTTGTGAGCCGGTTGTATTAGTGACTTTAGACTTGGCTGCAAACATTCTGTTTCAGCTGACTTTTATTTTCCCCAAAGTAGCAGTTCCTTTAGTCCCACTGCATTTGCAATGAAGCACTCATTTTCATCTACTTGTAAATAAGGGATAAAGACACAGACTTTTGGCTGGTGGTCTCTTAACTCGTACAAGATAGGACTTTCTCCTTCTGTAAATAAAGCCCTCCATGAAGAGCAATCACCATACTTGGAACTAGAAGACAAATTAAGCCCTATCTCTACTATACAACCTCAAACAAGTCACTCTTCTCTCTGAAGTTTTCATTTATTCATAAGACATTATAATAGTGTCTGCCCTATTGTCCTCATAAAGGAACCTAATAGTAACAACTAGAATTTAATAATGCTCTGAAATTTACAAAATGCTACAAAATATAACATATGATTTATCATTATTATTAATCAAAAATATCTTCTTCATTTGCCTCAATGAAAAACCTACTGTGTGCTTTACAAAGCACTGCAAGTAGAATCCTTGACCCCTGAACTTGCTATTCTGTGGCATCCAGACACACGCTACCATCTCTAAACTTGCCAGAGTTTAGTCTAAATTATTTGCATAATTTCCAGAGTGAAGGTAAATCCAAAGTGGAAACACTGTAATCTCTTTCAAAAAATAAAGACACATGCACACGTATGTTTATTGTAGCACTATTTATAATAGCAAAGACTTGGAACCAACCCAAATGCCCATCAATGATAGACTGGATAAAGAAAATGTAGCATATATACACCATGGAATACTATGCAGCCATAAAAAGGAATGAGTTCATGTCTTTTACAAGGACATGGATGAAGCTGGAAGCCATCATTCTCAGCAAACTAACACAGGAACAGAAAACCAAACACCACACGTTCTCACTCATAAGTGGGAGTTGAACGATGAGAACACATGTATACAGAGAGGGGAACATCACACACCGGGGCCTGTCAGGGGGGTGGGGGTCAAGGGAACGGAGAGCATTAGGACAAATACCTAATGCACGTGGGGCTTAAAACCTAGATGATGGGTTGACACATGCAGCAAACTACCATGGCACGTGTATATCTATGTAACAAACCTGCACATTCTGTACATGTACCCCAGAACTTAAAGTAAAATAAAAAATAATTAAATAGATAGATAAATAAGAATATTTAAGATGAAAATTAGAACAGAACTATACTAGGAACTGTGCGAGGAAATGGAGAGACAAGGACAAATAGCACAGACGCTTCTCTCAAAGAAAAATAACATGCAAGGAAAAAAGCACTGGAGAAGCATCTTTTTTAAAAATGCACCATGTGGTCATGGTATGGATGGAAGCATAGGTCTTGCCTTTGCACATATACAAGTATGTCTTCCATGAATAGTACAGTTTGAAACGTACAGTGACTAGAAACAATTCGCTTGCCATAATCAACGTATGTTAGCTCCTACCCTAGTCACGGCACCATACTGGGAAGTTTAACAAAGTTTACACAAGATAGCTCTTTTATCAGAAAGCATAAAATCAACCATTTGTATCAAAGGAAGGAATTTAGAGACAATCCAGAGAACTAAAATTAAATCAGAATTATAAAACAATAGAGGCAATATCCTGTGAGAATAGGCTAAAACCTTGAATTTTCAGTCGGAGACATAATAACTGAAAATAATAACTGAAAAGTTTATGATCAAGGTTTCTAAGGCACACGAAAATCTGCTCACCAATTAACAGAATACTGGGATAATTCCTTGAAGTTTGAAATACAAATTTAAGAGCAAACAAAAGGAAGTACAGTCATGAACCGCATATGGCTCTTTCGGGCAACAACAAACAGGATGGGCTACATGTACTACGATGGTCCCCTAAGATTATAATACCATATTTTTGCTGTACCTTTTCTGTTTACATATGATTAGATACATAAATACTTAACATTGTCTTCCAATTGCCTATAGTATTTAGCACAGTAACATGGTGTGCAGGTTTGCAGCCGAGGAGCAAGAGTAAATGCCTAGGGTATATACTGTTTACCCTGGGTGTGCAGTAGGTTAGACCATCCAGGTTTGCTTAACTACACTCTATCGTGTTCACACAACAACATAATTGCCTAACAACACGTTTCTCAGAATGTGTCCCCCTCATTAAATGACACATGACTATATCTTTACACAGCACCTAGTAAACTTATGAAATGCAGGAGTGCACTAAAAGGCCTGTCAGAAATATATATATTATATATATATTAAAAACATATGTAAACATATATATATTAAAAACTCAAGGAACTTATGGAAAAATTCATAAATGATAGACTTGTAAGAGCTTTTAAGAGAAACTGGGGCCAGACACGGTGGCTCATGCCTGTAATAACAGCACTTTGTGAGGCCGAGGCGGGTGGATCACCTGAGGTCAGAAGTTCAACACCAGCCTGACCAACATGGTGAAATGCCATCTCTACTAAAAATACAAAAATTAGCCAGGCATGGTGGCACACGCCTGTAATCCCCGCTACTCAGGAGGCTGAGGCAGGAGAATTGCTTGAACCCGGGAGGCGGAGGTTGCAGTAAGCCAAGATCACGCCACTGCACTCCAGCCTGGGCAACAAGAGTGAAACTCCTTCTCAAAAAAATAAAAAATAAAAAAGAGAGAGAGAAAGAAACTGTGGTATGGCTGAGATTAAAGACAATTACATGGACTATAGGACTGGCACAGCAGAATAATTCCTATCTTCTCATATCCTAACAGTTCTATAGAAGCCTCGAAAGAGGAAGATTGTTCTTTACTTACCAGTTACTACATAATGAACTATAATTGCACTTTCTTATTTTGGTGTGGTAATATTTATACATTATACATAGAGTACTATGATTTATATGTCTTATTTTGTGGTGATCAGTTACAGACAGACATAGTATGCTGCTGTTATAGGAAAAGCCATTTTCAAAATGTAACACTTTTCCAAAGATAATCTGAAAAATGTCGAGTCCATAAAAGCAGGAAAACTAGTGAGAAATTTGACCTAGAAACTTACTATAGCTGTGTAATAACAGTTAAAATTGACCAAACTAGATTCTGTACTCGATGTATTTAACTATCCTTCCTGTTGGAATCTATGTTCATGTTAAAAGTTTCTTACCATAAAAAATACAGAAACTTGATGCACTAAGGCAGGACACTCTTAGAATGTCTTGTTAAAAATAGACTCTTATCAGAACATCACCCCTAATCCACAAAAGAATCTGCCAAGAGATTGCAATAACAAGAGGCATATTGTAGGCATTTATGTCCATCAGCAAATCTAACAAATTGATTAAAATGTCAAAGGGACAAGGGTGAAACCAAATACAGTGCAAGGACTAAAACAGACTCACGGCAGTCATTCTCGTCAGCTCCATCTGGGCAGTCTCTGACGTGGTCGCATCTGTATTCACCTGGGATACACTGACCGTTGGAGCATGTTATCTGATGACTTGAGCATGTACTTTGTGCTGTTAAGAGAAAAAATTATTACTTAATTTATAATTATTGCTACACACAGACTAATCTATTGGCATTAACAAGGATATTGGAAAGCATAAAGTTCGTAGGGACACAAGATAAAGTACCTGACTACCACCAAGCTGAGCTTACAATGCAAAAGCAAAAGTATAATATTATCAAAATGCCCAGAGAATAGTGTCCACACTCAAGCATGCTACATACACAATTACATTATCAACATGTGTAAAGAATACAATATAGATTTTTAAACTATATGGTGAAAAGGTTAATGAAATAAAAATTTTGCAGATATAGGTATTAACCAAGGACGGGCAAGGTCCCCCCAACCCACCCATTGAAATCCTAGTATAAACAAGAAGGAAATACACCAAAGCTTTAATAGCAGTTATTCCAGAGTGGTGTGAATATGAATATGAGTGATTTTATTTTTTCTGTATAGTTTCCTCTATTCTATAAACTGTTTACATTGACCATGTATCAATTTTATAAAGAGGAAAAAAAAATTTTAAGCTAGCTTGATTTTATCCCATGTTGATTAACACAGGTAAAAGCAGGGCATCATCAGTTCATCAAATTTGCTTCCAGATAAAACAGATAAAATCCAGTGAATTGATGCCCACAAGCATGATGTGAAAGCTATCCTGTAAATCTGAGGCAGGAATTACCATAACATGGTAACATTATCTTATCGTGGGATTTTAAATCATCTACATACAAAGAGCTTTGGGGGTAAACGTGATCCTCTAAAAATTATAATATAATCCCCTGATGGAAGAAAAAATGTTTGCCCTCAATTTTTACAGAGCTTTTTATACTTACATATAGTATAGATATTTAGGTTCAGCAAAACTTGGTTTTCTGATAAAATTAGATATCTGTTAAGGAATGTACGACCAAAACTTAACATGAAAAACCTTTTCAAACAACAAGTAAACCTGGCACTATGGCTCCTGCCTGTAATCCCAGCTACGGGAGACTGAGGCAAGATCACTTGAGGCCAGGAATTCAAGACTAGCCTGGGCAACATAGTGAGCTCTTTATATCTTAAAAAAAAAAAAAAAAAAAAAAAATTGGGCACAGTGGCTCACTTTCAAGTAGCTATAGTCCTAGCTACTTGGAAGGCTGAGGTAGGAGGATCACTTGAGCCAAAAAAATCTTCTCTTTTTATGTAGTTATAGTGAGCTATAATCACACCACTGCACTCCAGCCTGGGCAGCAAAGCAAGACCCCTGTCTCTAAAAAAAAAAAAAAGAAAAATGTAAAAGATAAGTAGACAGTGACAGTTTTCAAGGTGGTACTTGAAAATTCAAACATAAAAAAATTATCATATGATAAGATATTTTATAAAACCATAATTAACACCCTTCTCCATGCTTAATTGATTATATCTTCCTTGTCATTTTGTTCCTTCTTTCTGTTTAATTAATAAAATAGTGTCATATAATTCTGGAATAGCAAACAAAATTTTTCCAGTCAGCCTATTTCTAACACTAAATAATTTCATATTTTCTCTAAGTACCTTATACCTGTGGGTCCAATTTTACTTCTATTAATAAAGGTAGAATAGGTAGATTTTTCCAGAAGGCACTTAAATGTCTGAATTATGCCCATGGCAGAGAGACAATTTTATCTGAAAAAGGTTAAAGAGATTAATACTTCCTCATTAAATTTCCATATAATTTATTTAAGTATATATTGCCAATTTTCACATAAAATTAAAGAACTTTCTTTTATTCCCGAGAAGACAAGTCATGAGTGTCTCAAACAAAATATGAAAAGAAACTATGTCAGGTGTCAGTACTATTTCAATTACCTTGGCTTTCTTCTTTACATCAAGCCCAAATAATTCTAAATTTTGTGCTTAGGTTTTCAAAGGGCTTACGAAGGAGCAATTAAAAGCTCATTCAAATGTGAGGAAACAAATTAAAATTATATAATTCCATCAACCAATCTAATGCTGGGATTCATCTGTTCATTAATTACACAAACATCTGTTGAGGGCCTATTATGTACCACACAGTATAGCAATATGGGAATCTGCAAATGAGTAAGGCACAATCCCTACCCTCAAGAAGCTCATAGTCTTCTAGGGGATACTTTAAAGAGTAATTAGAAAACAGTTATGAAAGTGGACTATAGGCACACAGGAATGATAGAACCATCAATCTGGGAACTTAATGCACTCTGGGATGGGAACATGCATGGGGACCGTTTCCTTGAAAAAGTGATACCTCCCTGGGTCTTAAAGAAGCAGCAGTCAGGTAGGCCAAAAGCAAAGAAGAACCATCTAGCACTGAGCATTCAGCATTCAGGCAGCTTGCACAGACACAAAAGGCTAGGACACAGCATGGCACGCCCACAGGAACTGAAAGCACTGCTGTGCCCAAGTGGCCACTTCAAGACAAGAATAGCAAATGATAGACATAGGAAAATAAGCACCAGCCACATCCTGGAAGCCACTGTAAACCATGTTAGGGAATTGGAACTTTCTCCTGGAATTAATGGAGAGCTACCAAAGAATCTTAGTTAGATCAGCATCAGTGTCAGAGAGAATCTAAGGATGCACCGGACTGGAGGCAGGGAGGCCAACCCAGAGGCTACTGCTGACACCCAAATGAGAGATGTTGGCAGTGGGAGCAGAAATAAAGAGATGGGCCAGACATGGTGGCTTACACCTATAATCCCAGCACTTGGGAGGCCAAGATGGGTGGATCACTTGAGGCCAGGAGTTGGAGACCAGCCTGGGCAACATGGCAGAACCCCATCTCTGCAAAAAAAATACAAAATTAGCCAGGTGTGGTGCCATGCGCCTGTAGTCCCAGCTACTCAGGAGGCTGAGAAGTGGGAGGACCATTGGAGCCCAGGAGGTCAAGGCTACAGTGAACCATGATTGCACCACTGCACTCCAGCCTGGGCAACAGAGCAAGACCCTGTCTCAAAAAAAAAAAAATCTGTCATTACAAAAAAAAAAAAATAGAGAGAGAAATAAAGAGATGAACTTTAGAAATATTTATAAGGCAAATTAGGCAGGAGTTGGTGATTCAATGTGGGCAGTGAAAAAGAGGAAGGAATCAAGAATAACTTCCAAGTTTCTAGCGTGGGTGCTTAGGGGATTGTGATAGCCTTTTCATGCCAATTGATTATATAGTTCATGTCACTTACAGCAATCTTTCTTCTTCATCTAATAAAAGTTTCATTATGAAATATGTTTCACAAATTCAATAAGTAAAAGAGCTTCCATCTGCCTATTTCCGATAATTTAAGACTGATTTTGTATTTTCTGCCAGTGCCTCATAGTGGGTTAAATGCTATTTCCATTAACAAAGATAAAATATGTTGCCTAGCAAATATAGAAGGAAAATCCAGTTCAGGAAGGAAGATGATTATTTGCAGTTGGGACACCTTGAGTTCAAGGCACCTTGCAGAGGTTCAAAGGTAGTTGAGTATAAAAGACTGAAGTGTGGACAAAAATCTGGGTTGTAAACACAGATTTAGGTCTCATCAGGCCACAGAGGGTCACTAAAATCATGAGAATGGTGAGACTATCCTGAGATTATCTAGAATGAGAAAAGCTGCTCAGGGCAGGACTCTGAGCAACACCAATACTCAAGGGCTGAGTAGAAGAGGAAAATAAAATGGAACGACCAAAGCAGCTCAAAAGAGAGCCAGGACTGCTGGGAGTCATGGCAGCCAAGGGAGTGGTGTCAAGAAGGAGGAATGGTCTCCAGAGTCAAGTGCAGTCAAAATGCCCATCCAGTGTGACAAGGAAGGAAAATGCCCATTGGCAATCAGGAGTTCTCTGGTGACTTTAGTGAACACAGAGGTGGCATATTCTGTTTGTGGTTAAAAGATACCTAATGGAGAATTTTTATATCATTAAAAATGGGAGAATTGCCTTATGAAACCCATGGTCATATAAAATGATATGCAATATTGTTTTAAAATGACTGCTATAAACTTATCTCCAGCCTCTTCTCCCAAGCAGTTGCCTTAGTAGTTCCAATCCCCTCTGTATTATTATTAGCAAAGGGTCATCCACCACACACTGAATCGCAAAATAAAGCTCAGCTTTCTTCCCACTCTGTGAGAGGAATAAGGGAAAACAGACTCAAAGCTATATAGCCAAAAGATGAGCAACCCATCATTTACGCATTTAGTATCTATTTATTAAGAACCTCCTCTCTACCTGAGAGAATGTCAGGTCTTCAGGATGCAAATTTTGAGACTTGAGCAGCTTTTACACAATCAAGAAAGGCCGATAGGATAAATATGGCAGAGCAAAAAAGCAAGGAAAAACTGGATAATGTTACTGAGCTGGGAATTAATCAACCCTAGAACAATCCTACAGTTAGGCTTCTTATTATGTGAGATAATAAATCCCCTTTTTGTTTAACTTTTGTGAGTTGTGTTTTTCTTTCCTTGCAGCTAACAACATCCGCAATGATACAAGAATGATTTTAAATTATACAAATATCCTTAATAGAGAAAGGAATGGAATGATACACATGAGAGACAAATTGCTCACAGGTCGCCATCTTATATTTACCCGACATTACTCTCATCTGAAATTATTTTCAGGCCAGGCATAGTGGGTCATGCCTATAATCCCAACATTTTGGGAGGCCAAAGCAGGAGGAGCCCAGGATTCCAGACCAGCCTGGGCAACGTAACAAGATCGTATCTCTACAAAAAATTTAAAAATTAGCTGGGCATGGTGGTGCACACCTATAGTCCCAGCTACTCAGGAGACTGAAGCGGGAGGACTACCTGAGCCCAGGTGTTTGAGGCTGCAGTGAGCTGTGATCGCACCACTGCACTCCAGTCTGGGTGAGAGAGTGAGACCCTGACTCTAAAAATAATAATAAAATAAAAATAAATAAAATAAAATTATCGTTAAACCTATTAAAACAATTTTTCCAGTTTAATCTCAAAGAAATTAGAATTTAAAGGTTTTTTTCAAGGTAACTGAACCAAACCACCTCAATGTCCAGGGATGCCTCAGTTGCCAAGATCCGCTTCATTGCTACTATTTTCTTTCTTGTTCCAATTCATCCTATGGTGGCTGCGGCAGCAGTCACTGAAGTAACCACCAAGAAGCCCTCCAACAGACCTACCTGCTTCCACTAAGTCAAAAAGAAGAGAGTTTAATATTGGGGCAGACGGGGTGGAAGGTTTGAATACAAAGTATGCCACAGAGCCAAAGGACTCATTCAGCTGTCAACCACACACATGAAGACACCCAGCTATATACACCAATAGATATTTGGTTTCTTTCTTGAGCATAACATAATCAAAATTAAAGACTGGGAACCTATCTCATTTCCGAATTGCTGGGGTATATTCATAATTCTTCAGTACATCTGTACTTTCAATATCATCCAACCCCTGAATGAGATTGCTGGCATAGGTTCCCTTATGATTTAAGGCCCCGCTCCACATTTATAAAGAATCATCCCATTGTGTGTAACCTCTTTGTGACAGGTTGGGTTTTAGGTGTCCACAAAGCCAAGCAAGATTCCTCTCCAAACACTTACAGCAACCTTGATGTTCATCTGAGCCATCATCACAGTCTTGATCTTGGTCACACACCCAGGAGTTGGGGATGCATTGTCCCTCACTCTGGCACTTGAAATAGCCCTGCTGGCAGGTCACGACAGCTAAAACAAACCAAAAGAGAACTCATTATGGCAATCATCCTCCCCACTATACTAGCAAGCAATGCTTGTTCCAGAAGAGCGTATCATGTCAACTGCTCCTCAATTTATTTGAAGGCAAATAGTAAACAACCCTTATACTAGAGTCTGTGGATGCCAGAGTTCACTTTCAGATAAACTCAGCAACAGCATCACAGCAAACTCATGAACCAAAGCAACTTAAAAACACAGAGAATAAAACAAACAGCAGACATACACACAAATTATGGTAAAGGTGTTAGATTAAAAGCTTCACTCAAGTAAAAATTAACCATGAGTTATTGTTAAACTATTTGTTTCATAATAACTAATAGTAAAGTATCATGATGAACTGGAAAATTCATGAGATTTGGAAAAGAAAATCCAGAATCAAATAATTATTATTTCCATGATTTACTTGCTTTAGGATCTTTGGCAGGTTCTCTGAACCTCGTATGCATCATAAAATGGGGACTATACTCATCTCACGGTTTGTTGTGAAAAATAAGTTAAATAATGTATGTGAAAGCACCAAGTAATGTTAGCTGCTCTCACTATCGTCATTGGTATTGTTGTTATTGTTATTATTTTTACAGGTCAATAAAATATAATACAGGTAACAATCTCTGAAGAGTTGTTGGCATAGCTGTTCACTTATTCCTTTACCCCAGATACACTGCTCTTGCCTTTTTGCTTTTATTGTTTAATTAAAATGAACTCAGTAAGCCCAGTGGAGGCAAACAGTTAGCACATGATCGTGTCTCTACAAATATAGTTTAGTCCCTTGTTCAAAGTGTAGTCCGCAAAGTAGCAGCATCAACATCAGCAGGAAGTTTACAGAAACGCAGAAGCTCAGGTCCCACCTCAAAACACGGAATCCAAATTTGCACTTTAATGAGCTCCCAGGTGATCCATTTGTGCATGAGCGTTAGAGGAGCACTGTACAGGACCCAGTCCTTACCCTTCCTCCCAGTTTCAAATGCGTTGTCATCTAAATGACACACCAAAGTTTGACCGCTATGGTATGCCATAAGATGGCCAACAATTCCAAACAAAAATTTTTCACCTGCTTTTCTGATTTTTGAAAGAAAACCCTCATTAGTTCACCTGCTGAAATGAAGGAAATTGCAGATGTATGATTGATCACCTATGAGAAGTTGGGAAGAGCAATGGGATCTGTGCACAGACTTACCAACTGTAAGAACTTTAATAAATGACTTAACTTCTCCAAGTCTCAATTTCCTAATCTGAAACCTACCTCAGAAGATTAGTGAGAAAACTAAATGACAAAATGTATGTGAACGTCATTTAATAATTAATTAGATTTGAGGTTTACTACATTACCATATTTTTAAAATTTTTTAAAACTAGAATTTTTAAAAAACATAAATCACACGAACCAATTATGTGATTTCTTTTGGGTAATTCCAACAAGTTACTCTACATCCTTTACATAAAAATGGACTCCTCCTTGACTTACAAATCATAGTAGTTCAGATAACATTATTTTTTGTTTGTTCTTATGGGTGCACAAAATTCGCAGAGTGAATATCAGTAATAATCTCTTACAGGCTTCAGAAAACTGCACCCAAATATGTTTCCATATTGAAGTTGTGGTCAGGGATAAGGGTGAGATAGAAACTAATATTCTTTCATCAATGTGAATTGAACCCCTACCTCAGAAGGGAATGAAATCATTGCTAATGCCACCAGTTCTCTATTTAACCACACAGATCTCAAAAGACTTTGGCCCAGACCTGACTCTGTCACTAAAAGGCATACTCTTCTCTTTGTTGCAGGTGAAATCACCACGAAGCACTTACGTTACTCAAAATAGAACTTAGCCTGGCCCCTCCTCACTTACCACAACCAATTTCATCCGTGTCATCTGAACAGTCTTTGGTCCCATCACACCTCCAGTCTGCAGGGATGCAATGCCCACTTCCACAGCGAAAATGCTCACTGTCACATTCTGCAATAACAGACAGAAATTTTAAAAACTTATGCCATGCAGATATTTAACCAAAGAAATATAAATTTTTGATAAAAATGAAAAATTATTCAACTAATCACATAATCAAAGAAATACAAATTAGAAAATTAGGAAAACATTCTCCCAATGATAATATAAAGATATTTATTCGAATATCCACAAGAAGAGAGTGATTTTCATACACAGTTGATTAGTGTATACCTTGATGGAACTCATTGGGAAAGCTGTTTGACAACATGTATCTTGCTTTTTAAAAACACTTGATCTTTAATTTAGTACTTTTACTTCAAGGATTTTTTTCCTAAGGAACAAATCAAAGAAGTAGACAAAAATGTATGTATAAAGATTTTCATCACAACATTATTTGTAACAAAGGAAATTGCAAACCTCCTAAATGTCCAACAATAAAAGGATTATATTTTTTTACATCTCTTTTTGACATATTAGTAACTTATAAAATGGTTATGGAGAAATTCTAAGTACTTAGATAAATACTCATAATTTAATGTAACAAAAACAAGGATGTAAGTTTTTACTGATAACAGAGTTACATATGCAAAGAAAAAAAAAAACAGCATAAAAAAGACCAGAATGTTAACAGTGCTTATCTCTGATTGATAACATCATGAGTAACTTTTCATTTGCTTGACTATACTTTTTTGAGTTCCTCACCTTATTTTTTAAGTGATTTTTTATTACTAAATCATATACAGCAGGTTATGACCTTTCATTCTTAGATTCAGACTAATATTTTGTCTTAATTTTTAAAAATTAAGTTATAACTTGCCAGATCTATAAGCTCATCTCTGCAAACAATTTTTTTAAACCAAAGAGCCAAAAACAAAACAAAACAAAATCTCTGCAGCCAACCAGAGTATACAAACTTGACACCAAAAGTTTGACAGCCCAAGTGGCAGTGATAGTCCCTAGTGATACTGGAAGGACAATATAACTTAAACAAGCTCATTTCACTGAATAAATATATCCTGTGATTTTCCTAGGTCTCCCCAAGGGACAAAGTTCCCCAAATACCTGGCCAGTGACCTTCCCAAGCATTATGTGCCACACAGAAAAATTTTTCAAAGAGAGCAGCCACTACCAGCCCCACTTAAAGACTCAAAACTATTTTATTCTTTCACAAACTCATGGGATAAAGGAGCAATTTTTGGAGTTGGAAGAATAATTACATCTTCCCCATGTATTTAAGCAATCATGCTAAATTACCCATTTCAATTTTTAGTTAATTAACCAAAATTAGGTAAATATACAGATCAATTACCTACTCCTAAAATAAACAAGCAATGTGCTGTCCTGATTTGTGTAAATGCAGGCATATCAACAGCATGACATAAACATAGTTAAGTGATCTATTTCTAGGGTATATAGGCTACTTTGTTCATGGAATGTTCAAATCTGATTGTCTGGTAGTGACATCCTGATTTATAATGTATGCTGCAAATGGTCAGAAACTTCGCTTGGCTAAATGGTGGTACCGAGTGGTACAGGAGTACGTACACCCAAATACCTTCTATAGACTAATGCATGATGGTGGTTGGTGGTGCAGGTCTGGGGTTGGTGGTGCAGGTCTCTTATCAACTACCTTTAAAGCACAACAACCTCCCTTGCAAAAATGCCCCTAAGGAATGTACAAATTCACTCTGGAATCCCAGAACTTCTCATTGGATTTTGTTCTACAAAGCAATATTTCCATGGGAGATTAGGGGCTTTGGAGGTTTAGCTATTAACACAACATATATTAAATCACTTTTATCAATTAGGTCTATTGTTAGTAATCCAACATAATACATTTGTAAGTTCAGTGTATTTGTCTCCCTTAGTATCTGAGGTTGTAAAGGTAGTATCTTCTGGTTGAAAAATTATAACAATCATAAAGAACAGTCCTCTTACAGACAGTTTCATATTGCTATGGAGAAAAGAAAAGTATAAACGTAGAGACTGAGTACTCAGGAGGAAATTATCAGAACAATATACATTGCCTGTTTTGAAAATATATATAATTAATGCTATTTCTTTAGCAACTTTTATTACAAGTCCCATTTTTGAGGAGTGGGGTGGGGGGACTTGTTTGTTTTTGCCAAGCTAAAATGCCAAGTTAAACACATCATGAAAAGAACACAAAATAGAGACCCAAAAGTCATTTTATAAAACACTTTGAAGTCAGTTATTTAAAATCACACATGTGAAAAATGAAACTAATGGGGAAATGTTGCAATTAAGTAATTTTTATAGGCAGTGATTTTCACACTTGATCTCCTCACTCCATTATCTAATATATCAAATCCAATTTACTCAGTTTATCAACAGATCTATAATTCATTTGTCAAATTCACCTTTTCAGTAGTAACTTCGATGCCTGTTTCTAACTCCCAAATGACTATTGTTTGGAAATATCTCTCCAGAAAAAACAAACTGATACTTTATCATTGCTGGCTGACCTCTCAGCAATCAGCCAAATGCTTCACTGGCCTCAGAAGCTCATTCTCTCATAAAGGGAGTATGTGTTGTTTAAAAATAAACCAAATATAAACCACTAGTTTAAAGGTCTGGATTAGGTCTAATAACAATTGCAAATGCCCCTGACTTCAGTTGGTCCATATGCACTTTATTTTAAGTGTTTTGTTTTAAATAAGTAGCCTTTATTCACAAGCCCTCCAAAAGTTTTATCTAGATATTATCTACCTTTTCGTTATTTAAGTATTTAAAGTTTAAAAAAAAAGTTGGGGGGGATGATTTCACACACTGGAGCCACCCACAGGGAGAAAAAAAATCTACATAGAGCCAGTTTTAAAACTTTGTTCAGAAAATAGTCTCAAAACTGCCATATTCAACCAATCCAGTTTTAGCCAAGAAGTAACCTTGCAAACAATCATTTACGTAACTTTAAAACATTCTCCAGGAGCCTCTCTGGTTTGGGGGCTGCCTGATTTAAAAAAAGAAAAAAAAAATTCCCTCTAGTAAAAACCAAGGATGAAAGGAGGAAAATACAATCCACATTGAAATAAAAATGTTTTGTTAAGAACCAGGCAATCATCGCAAAGGAACCATCAGAACCAAATGAACACCCTATCTCTCAAGCACTAACCCCTGCCTGTCCCATGAATCAGAATAGATGATGCAAAGATGAAAAGAAGTACTCATATGGCGCTTAAATGGCACGCACCATTCTAAGTGCTCTGCCAACATTAGCTCATTTAATCCTCATAATAACCCTATGAAATAGATGCTGTTATTATGAACATTTTGCAAATAAATAAATTGAAGCACAGAGCAATTCAGTAACTTGCCCAAGATCCAATAGCAAATATGTGCAAAGCAAGGATTTGAATCTGACAGTTCTGATTCCAGTATTCGTGCTACTTGACCACTACTCTATGTTCCCTTTCATCAAAAGAAAAAGTTTATTCCACTAAACTCAAGAATGAATGGAAAAAAGTGATCCCCCAAAGCTGCTCTCAGTTAACATTAACTGAGTTCATTATTGGGCTGGCGTAGAATCCATAGAGCTCATATACTTCAGTTGGAGAAAAAGAGTAATCTACTTGGTGACTAACATAGCATTAAAAAATTATTGGGCTTCGGAAACATTGCAGCAATCAAAAGCAATGCAAAAAAAAAATTTAAGCGTTTTGATATCTGTAGTAAAATTTATATTAGACATAGGAATAAACTTGTTTCCCAACCTCAACCTCATAAAGAGCCCAAAGCTAGGGAAAAAAAAAAAAAAAACAAGAGTAATCCTTTCTTCATAAGTAGCCATATTCCAAGCTTCCTGGGTAAGTGTTGGACTAAGAGTGTGTTAAGATAAGATATTAGAGTAACAGATAGCGCCCAGAGAAAAGAAGTCATTTGCCTGTTTGTTTTCCACAGCAAGGAAAAATGCTGGATTGAGAACATTCCTCTGTGTCATTTACAGCCTCTGGCACAGCACCGGGTGCTCATGGAATAGCTAATGCATGTTCGTCAGGAAGTGTAGAATTCTCTTTGTAAAACTCAGCCTGCTGAGACCATTATGTATCAGAGATATAGAAAGCTATCAGAACAAACAATGAGACTTTAAATAGAAATTTACCATCTTAAATCCATAGAAAGAAAAATGGAATCTGGAATAATCTGAAAAAAGAGGAATATCTAGAAGTTTTTATTAAAAAAAAAGAAAGAAAGAAAAAAACATTGAGTCATATTAATAGCAGTTTCATTCTTTTACCCTTTCCTTGTAAGTTTCCTTTTTCTTCCATAAATTCTCTTCTTATAAGATAAAGGCGAGTAGTAGTCAATGGAACATTGTCCAAAGTTAACAGAGTAAGGTAATTTCTATGGCAAATCCTATTTCCCCGCTAGATCCTCTTAACACATACTGGTCCTTCCAAACAGTTGGTCTACCTGAGGAGGTACAGTCCTCTTTTTAAAACTGTGTATGACTAAATCACATTTTAATAGTCCCACCTTCACTGAACTCAAAGAAACAAACAAATTTAAGAGGCAATTCCTTAACTTATCCATAATTTTTGCTTCACTTTTTCTGTACTTAATTTTGATTCCTTTGGTATTGATAGACACACTTCTGATATTCATAAGTTGGCCGACTGTTCACTACAATTCCCATACCTTGCCCACATAAACAAGGCCAGTCCCCTTTTAAAGATTTAGGGTCACTGGCTTATTTCCAAAATTTTACACTATAGTGATGATAGCCAAGAATAGCAAATTATATGGAGCACCCTACCCTGTCTAGTGTCAAATTGATAGAATAGTCAAGGATTCAGTTAATGAAACTGAAACAAGACATGAACAGCAAACCAACCGACTGTTCTCTTTCTGTGCAACATTTTAACTGCCTGGTTTTCCTTACAGATCACCAAATAGGTGGCAGGAATTCTTTTGGTTTTTTTTTTAATCCAGTTTACAAACCACTGAATAGACTGCTTTGTCCCAATTATTGTTTCAGAGCCCTGATGTTTTCTTAGAGGAAAACAATACTATAAGGACATTTCAAGAAGTCAGAGATTTGGGGACAAAACCCACAATGCAGTTTGATGCATTATCATGTAGGCATAATTTAAGTGCAAAAATAAATGAATAAACAAATAAGGACAAAAAGAATATGATGCCAGATTCACTAAAGCCACAAATAAATTCATAACTACTATGTGCAGTTGTCCGAGGATCAGTGGAAGAACAAAGAAAAATAAGATATGCTTCCTTTTTGACAGAGCCTATAAGTTTAGTGGGGGCAACAGTGATTTATATGTTATAAATTAAATATCCATGCAATAACAATAGCTGATACTGTTTAATGAGTACCTACTATGTGTTAGACAATATATAAAGCTTTATAGATATCCACTGGATCCTCTTAGAACTGTATGATGTGAGATTTATACTTATTTAACAGAAGGGGAACCTGAGCCTCGGTGACATTAACCAACTCACCCAGGGCCACAAAGGTAGAAAATGTCAAAGTCTGATATAGCCCCAGGACCTGTGTGACTCCAGAGCCTGTACTTATTTCATCATTTCATGTCCTGCAAAGCAAATGACAGCATCTGTTCACCCAGAACTTGCCAGCAATATTTTAAGTGTTCCCCATGCATTACCTTACTTATCCTCACAACAGCTTTGTGAGATGGTATCAATGGCCCCATTTCATAGATGAGGACAACGAGACTTGAACAAATCTCACAGCTAGTAGGTAGTGGAGCATGGATTTACACTGAGGCAGTCTGACTCCAAAGCTATGCCATATGACAACAGACAATTTGATTCCAAATAAGCAATGGATATAATAAAAAACAACTGGCCTTGGGGGAAAAAAATAACACTGCAGGCTGGTGTCATCAGAGAAGTCTTCATGAAGAATTATAAGACTACATTGGGTCTTTGTGAATGAGCAGGATTTGGGGAGGTGAAGAGGGAGACCAGGCTTTGTCTGTAGGGTCAAAACAACTTGACAGGCCAGGCGTGATCGCTCACGCCTATAATCCCAGCACTTTGGGAGGCTGAGCCGGGCAGATCACTTGAGGCCAGGAGTTCAAGACCAGCTTGGCCAACATGGTGAAACTTGTCTCTAAGAAAAAAAAAAAAACTTGACAGAAGCTTAGCATGGGTGAGGGTCTAATAAGTATGGCCCACGCAGTGGGGACCTCTTGGAGAGTGGTAGGCAACAAGGCTGAGAAGATGGAGAAAAAAGAGCTTTGAGTGCCAAGCCAAAGAGTGACTATCAAATGAGTATGAGGGTGATTACTCAGGAAATAACTGTGTTAAAAGTGAAGGTCACTCTGAGTAGGTAAAGCCTGAACTAGCATGCAGACTTTGACCATGAGAAGAGCTTGGAGCTCCACTTCAATCCCCAGAACCTCACCACAACCATGAGCCCAGTGAGCAGGCTGGTAGGTGCTTCACCAAGAGGCTGCTAGCAGAGAAGGGTCTCACCTTGCAGCCCCTCCAGCTGCCCCAGGAGGATCCAAAGCAGGTCTACTTGCATGGCAAACTACCAACAGGTTCCATGAGGCAGGGTCCCCAGTCCCTGGGCTACAGACCGGTACTGGTCCGTGGCCTGCTAAGAACCAGGCTACATAGCAGCAGGTGAGAGGTGAGTGAGCAAGCATTATCGCCTGAGTTCCACCTCCTGTCAGATGAGTGGCTGTATTAGACTCTCATAGGAGCACAAACCCTATTGTGAACTGCACATGAGAGGGATCTAGGTTGTGCATTCCTTATGAGAATCTAATGCCTGATGAGCTGAGGTGAAACAGTGTCATCCCAAAACCATCCCTCCCCCACCACCTCCCCATTGTCCATGGAAAAATTATCTTCCATGAAACCAGTCCCTGGTGCTAAAAAGGTTGGGGACCACTGCCTTAGGGCATTGCCAACAACATCCTAGTGACCATCCCCCACCATCCTTTCCAAGCTGGACGTGTCTGTGTATCCAGCCCACAGAATCCAGTCAGCTCTCAAGATAGTTGATCTCAAAGATTACTTAAATATTTGCTTAGTAATTAAAATAATGTGCCTTTCCAATAACCAAATGGCAGCAGAATGAGATATACTACTTGAGCAGCCTCTCAATTCTGAGCAATGAGAGATTAAAACTGAGCCATTTATAACTGAGCTACCCTTCTCCGTTCCCATTTAAACACTAGTCACCTGTCTTTCTCCCCTGCCCCCAAGGCTCTCACATCCCGCTTGTTTTTTCATTACGCACCTCTCACCTCTACAATCAGGCAGTCCATCAGCACTACAGAACATTATAAGCAAAGTCACACTTCTCAGAGGTTCTTCGGAGGATGCTATCGCCATTTAGGTTGGGATAATTACTCACTTTGCAGAACTGTCCTGGGCAAAGCAGTATGTACACCATCCCTGGCCCCCACCTGTGGAACACCAGTAGTGCCCTGCCACATCACTGTGACAAAAAACACTCCCAGGCACGTCCATGCCACTTGAGAGCGGCAGTACCACCCCCAGTGGAGAACAACTCAGAGCCTCTAAGCAGCTTGGACAGTCAGAGCTCAAAATTATCTTAGCCCACATGAAAGAGACCATAAAAAAAAAAACCATAATAAATTCTTCCCTTCTAAAGATAATAAAATTTCTTAAACAGCAATCCCACTCCTCCCCACCCATCAATAAGAGCACCTAGGATTGGGCAATTGCACGCTGCATCTGCTAGTACCAGCAACTGGAAACGAACTCCCCTCGGAGTGTGATAAAGAATCTAAGTTCCAGAAAGGCCTGTTTCACCCTGGAATGCTCCATTCCATCACACGTCCACAGGTCTACCCCTTCAAGGGGAGGGGACCACACTGGAAAAACACAAGCATCTGAAATCCTCAAGTAGTTCGTCATTAACATAAAGGATTGTGGCTATGAAAAACAGTCATAAACACATTGCGTTATGATGCAAACTTTTCCCATCCGTATTCATTATCAGAGCAAAAAATAATAATTTCTTCAAATGTCCTCTCCCCACCCCAACTGCATACACTCACAAAAAAATAAAAATATAAATTGACAATCACTCAAGTGCCCAAACATTCAAAAGAATGTCCAAGCTTTTACTAAGGACGCCGAGCAATGAAAATTTCCTATTAGCGAGCATCAAAGCACTGAAACTGTATTTGTATCAGTCTTTTCTGTGCTCCCCCTGAATAGCTCATGCAGTGCTTCCTCTATCAACTAAGTCACTGAGGTTCCTAAAGAGGAACCTTCCCTCCACATGGAAGGAAACTAAGCTCAGGACCTTCATCTCCTCTGCCCCCGATCCCCACTAGGGACTAACTGGTTATTTACATCTTTCATGGCAAAAGAGCTACGCTTACAGGATGTTGAAAAGAGCACTATCCAAACAGAAGAAAATTTAAGATGGCCTGTCTGCCCAGGTAAATAAGGATCCAATGAATCAAACTACTTGCAAGAATAGCATGCCCTTCAGCACCTGATGACTTAACACACCCTGTGCAAAAACTACAAATCATTCCCATTTCAGAGCACATTTTCAGTCCCAATCACCCAGAGAATTCCTATATGGCTTTTTGATTAGCAATATAAATTACTGGAAAATGGCTGAGTGGACTCAAACACTAAAAAAGAAAATGGACATTCATGAGAAATAGATGACAAGAGAGACTTTAGAAAGGCAGCTTTCTTGCCTAAGGCTTTTGAATGGTGTTTCAGACTAGCATTAATAGATAGCATCAAATTAGGGTTTTTCTGATTAATTAGGTCCAAGTGTTGAACCATAAATCAAATTGACATGGATATGTTAAAGCTATAAGCATCACTTTCATTTTGGTCATCTTAATAATCAGATGAGATCACCAGGTTATCAAATGAACGATAGTTTGATACTGCAAATTATGACAATAGCAACAAGAAGAGAAGAAATTGACCGTCAATTGGTAGATTTGGTAATTCCCCATAGCCATAGGCTAAATTATTTATAACTACTAAATGGGCCTTCTTGACTGAATCATACAAACACCTTGCTGTATTCCTTCTCCCTAACTCCATGTTATTTAGTTCTTGACTATCGCAATAGTTACAACAAGCTCTAAAGACATGAGAAGAGAGAGAAGAGGCAAAAATAGAGAGAAAAGAATAAGGGAGAGAAAAAGAGAGAGGGCAGAAAGGAGAGATGTTAAGGTTAGCGATCAGTGTCCAGACACTAGATTTCATGAGACCTAGCATCTTGCATTCTAACCTTGGTTTAAATGACACCTGGCATCTTGCACCTCAACCTCAATTTGGTACAAAATGGCAACTCACCCTTATTTGGCTACGGCCCAAATTCAGACCGAAGCAGTATGTAATTGCTAAGTGGGCTTATAAGTCACAAGTTACATGATAGGAACTAAATAACCTCCATTCTAAATGTGTAAATTTTCAGAAAGTAGAGATCAGGTATATACATAAATATATATACACACACACACATACACACACACACACACACATATAATTGACTCTAACGAAATCAATGCTTCAACATCAATAAGCAACTCTGACAATAGCTCTTATCAGAAATGTTTATGTTTGGTGATGGTGAGGCTCCTGCATTGTTATTCACACAAACACTATACTTTATCCACAGTTCATTCGTTAGATGAATAACTGAGTTGCACACACAGGCATGCCTCAACCTTGACCATTTAGTGATGGGCATGTATGGCTTCTGCCAACAGAGTAAGAATTTTCTTAAACTATTAAGAAATATTGTGCAGCAAGAGTGCCAAAAAGATTTCCAACAGTAAGTTTAAAAGCCTCTTCTTGGGCAGTAAGTACTGATAAACATCTAGTAAACTGAAGTCAACATTTTTAATAAAAATGTAATATGTCATTCCCTTTTTTAAAAACTGGTTTTGCTGCTGTTTTACACAATATTTTTGTATTTTTCCCCTTTAGTGACAAGTTATGCCTTGGAAAGGATTTTATAAGCAGAAAGTTCAAAATTCTCCTGCCATGACCTGGATATATGAAATATAAAGAACAGAACAGATGAGATGAAGTGACCTCTGTATTCCCATGGCCTGTTACAGGACCTCCTAGTACCCAGCCTACCCTCAATAAATGAACTATATATGGTGTGTTAGAATATATGTGTGAAACCAAGATGATGTCCAAAAGATGACAAAGATATCTACAAGGAAGGTAGAAGGGAAGGAAGAAAAGAAGGAAGGAAGGAAAGAAGGAAGGAAGGAAGGAAGGAAGGAAGGAAGGAAGGAAGGAAGGAAGGAAGGAAGGAGAGAAGGAAGGGATGGAGGGAGGGAGGGAGGGAGGGAGGGAAAAGGGCTACAAGAGTACATCTTACCCTACAATCAAAAACTGTAATTTGTATTAGAAGCAATTTACTAATATAGCATAATCATGATTTTAATTTCCCTATACAGAAACAAATGTAACAGCAAATCATTGCCTTGTAAATCTATAAAGAAGGACCTATTATATTTGCAAATACTCTCAGGGTAGAATGACACTAAATTTCCTGTGTCTCCCCTACTATATTGCTTTTAACAGACTGAGCAAAAAGAACTTCAGAACATGCCTCACCAGCAGGTTATCTTTACGCCAGAAGTCCCTTGGCCCTGGTTTGTTATGCCTGGGCTCAAATAGCATGAGCAGGTCTCCAAACCACTTTCAGGCTCTGCCAATGTCATCACTTCGTGTTATAACGTGATTGTGATGACTTGAAACAATCCAATAGCTTGTTGACACAGAATCAACAATATTACATTGTCACCAACTGATACCCACATGTAATAAAGTGGTGTTCAGGTTTCTGCACAGACATGATAAATTTATAATGTCCCCATATTAGTAGCAACATGAATAAAATTACAAGTTTATCTGCAATGATTGTCAGAAATGGAAGGAAAAAAAGCAGAGTATATTTCCTAAGATTTTGCCTACTCTGTGCTTTAAATATCATTAGTAATTACAGTAAAAAACCGTTATCACTATTATAAATATAAAATCTTAGAATTTTAATGCTAAAAAAAAGTATGGCTTCAGTAATAAATTAAACCAGAAAGTGTATACAATAAAATCTCTACTAACTGACACACAAAAATTAAAGCCATTTGCTTACTGGAGTTTTGTTTGTATTATACTTTTTTAAAAGGCAATTAAATAAAATAAAATGATATTAGAGAGTTGGTCAAGAATAGAGTTTTCAGAGACCATCTCAATTCTGAGTGTTGGGTACCTATAGTTACAGTCTTGAATTAGCATGAATGAGTTAATATGCAGAACATGGATCCATAGGCATTATAATAATTAAGTAAAATTTCAATTAAATTCAGTAAGAATGGCTAAAATGAGAAGAATAACAATGGAAAAAACAATAGCCAAAAAGCCAAGAGATGTATGGCTTTCAACTCTGGCAAAGCACTGACTGTCCCTATGTCATTCCAGACTCTAAGTTCCATGAGGGAACTGTTTGTGTCTCATTTACCACTGAACCTTCACTCAATAAATATTTGTTACTGAGCTGGTTTAGCTTGATGAACTTGAATTTAAACTGATACAGTATGCAGTTTTCTTACCTACAAAGTTTCTGACCTGCAAAATCAGGTTATGGTGAAGATTAAAGAGGTCCCTGTAAACCTCTGGCACAATGCCTGAAGCACAGCCGTCCCTCCATGAAAGGTGGCTCCTTCCGGGGCATTGCCACCACTCATCTAACATTCTAAGAGTTGTTCCCCTACTATCTGACTGAGAGAAACTTTCAAAATCTAAGCCACCTTCCTTGGTAGGATGCTCAACACTGAAAGCACAGATGGTGGTGGTTGCCTCCACTGGCCCAGTCTTGGGTCAAGGGCAAGAGTGAAAATCAAGATTTATTCTAAGAAACACAGGTCAAACTAGAGTCAAAAGCAAGCTTGCTCCCAATTTGCTATTTTCTTGTTTATGTATTTTTATGTTGATTTTCTCGTTTATATATTTTTCTATCTTCCTACAATGAGCATTTTTATTATTTTGTCTATTGTAAATCATTCATATTTCAGGTGATCCTCTGGAGTTTTACATGAAATACTGTAGGTGTATAATTCCAACACCAAAAAGAAATTAATGATAAATATACAGGCTTTCCTAGAATGGACCTTAAGTCATTATACTGTACATTAAACTTGGACATCGTTATCTTTCTATTATCATAAAAGGATTTCTGTTAACCTCAACTCATGCCTTGGCATAAGCCATAGAATTGAGGACATAAAGAAATTCAGGATTAATCTACTGAAACCAAGCTAAAAAGTTTTCCATTTAAAAAGTCTGGCCAGCACAGTAGCTCATGCCTGTAACCCCAGCACTTTGGGAGGCCATAGCAGGAGGATCTCTTAAGCTCAGGAGTCCGTGATCAGCATAGATAGCAGAGAGAAATCCTGTCTCAATAGAAGAAAAAAAAAAAAAAGGAAGTTCAGTGATTCTCCAGGTCCCATGTTTAAAAGAATTAACTTCAAATTTTTCCTAAAAGCATTAAAGGCCAGGTGTGGTGGATCACTCCTGCAATCCCAGCAGTTTGGGAGGCCAAGGTGGGCAGATCACTTGAGGTCAGGAGTTCAAGAACAGCCTGGCCAACATGGTGAAACCCCATCCCTACTAAAAATACAAAAAGTTAGCCAGGCACGGTGGCGTGCACCTGTAGTCCAAGCTACTTGGGAGGCTGAGGTGGGAGAATCTCTTGAACCAGGGAGGCGGAAGTTGCAGTGAGCCGAGATAGTGCCATTGCACTCCAGCCTGGGTGACAGAGTGAGACTTCATCTCAAAAAAAAAAAAAAAAAAGCATTAAAAATATTCACTATCCTAATTCTCTAAACTTTCTCTTATATAACAGAAGAATGCATCAAATGTAAAAATATTCTTTGACTAAAATAACATATAATAATTCCTTTCTAATTCATTCAAAGAAAAACTTAATATTATCTTAAGTTGCTACCTTATTTCTGGTTGAATAAGAATAGATTTACAGGCCGGGCGCGGTGGCTCACGCCTGTAATCCCCGCACTTTGGGAGGCCGAGGCGGGCGGATCACAAGGTCAGGAGATCGAGACCACGGTGAAACCTCGTCTCTACTAAAAATACAAAAAAAATTAGCCGGGCGCGGTGGTGGGCGCCTGTAGTCCCAGGCAGGAGAATGGCATGATCCCGGGAGGCGGAGCTTGCAGTGAGCCGAGATCGCGCCACTGCACTCCAGCCTGGGGAACAGAGGGAGACTCCGTCTCAAAAAAAAAAAAAAGAACAGATTTACATAAACCTAGACATCCTGCCCCTGCAAAAGAAGGAATGAGGCCAGGCACAGTGGCTCATGCCTGTAATCCCAGCACTTTGGGAGGCCGAGGCACTTGGATCACTGGAGGTCAGGAGTTCAACACTAGCCCGGGCAACATGGTGAAACCCCATCTCTACTAAAAATACAAAAAAATTAGCCAGGCGCGGTGGCGTGCACCTGTAATCCCAGCTACTCAGGAGGCTGAGGCAGGAGAATCACTTGAAACCAGGAGGCAGAGGCTGCAGTGAGCTAAGATTGGGCTACTACACTCCAACCTGGGTGACAGAGCAAGACTCCATCTCACACACACACACACACACACACACACACACACACACACAGAGGAATGAAATACCCCATTGCCATGACCCCACTCCTATTCTTTTTCAGTAATGAAACAGAGAGACCTTACCACCCTCCAAAGTATTCTCCACTGCACAGAGCAAACACTCCAAACTAAATGCAACCCAACAAACAGGTACTGAAGCTCTGGTAGACCATTTATCTTTGCACTCTTAAGGCAGAATAACATTTGTCAGGAAACAAGCCCTCTTGTCCACAACCATTTGGCTATCCTCAAGCAAGACAATACCACTATCCCATCTCCTTCCAGAAACCAAGAAACTAAAGTCAGCCAGTTCTTCCTTGGGAAGAGTTATGTTCACTCTGTTTACTATAAGCACTCAACACTTCACAACGTTTGGTGAGTAAGGTTACAAAGAGGGAAAAGCAACTTAAAAGGCTGTTCTGATAGTCCAGGAATGAGACGATTAGGGCCTTATCTAGTTAAATGGTCCCACCTCCGCCTGACTTCCCCCACCCTTGTCTAAAAATCCTTTCCTTCTCTCTCCCTCAGATCCCCATAACATGGCCAGAATTTTCATGGCTCGTGACCCTGACCCCAAAAATCTGCTCCCAGGTGAACTTACTCACAGGAAGGTGAGTGATTCTTAAAGCCTTCTACGGGTATTTGCACTTTAAGCAGAAAACAGAAGCCCTCCAAGGAATGAATTTTCTAATTGTGGCATTTTAGGTATTCCTAATGCCTAAATACCTTCCTCACTAGCTTGATGGAGCAGATTGTAGGGGAACAGAGTATCTTATCAGGGCTCCTAACATCGTACCACATAGGTTGTGGTACCATGTATAAGGCCATCTTTGCTAATGCCAGAAACCTCATCAGCAGTGAGATAGCATTTTTCCATAAAAGCACAGGCCAGTCCAAATACAGTCAAAGGGCCTTTCAGGAGAATTTGGTGACATCTCTGGATCAGCGCAATGTATTTTAGATTAATCTGGACTGAAGAAAAAGGCCCTAAGGAAATATTGCAAAAGCAATGACTCCAAAGGTCTCAAGAGAATCCATTAACACATGAACATGATTAATGAAACACTGTCATTTGGGTTCTGTTGTAAACTGAAAGCCCTTATTCTACTATTTGTAACTCAAAGAACTCCTTCCACTGGAAACAAAATATTCATCCATTCCACCCAAAGTGGAATATATGTGTATGTATGCATGTACATCTACATATGTGCACACAAGAGAGCCCAATGTTACCAGGCGTACTGATCAAGAAACAGACTTGAGGCCAGGTATGGTGGCTCACACCTAAAATCCCAACACTTTGGGAGGCTGAGGCAGGAAGATCGCTTGAGCCCAGGAGTTTGAGACCACCCTGGGCAACATAGTGAGAGCTAGTATCTACAAAAACAAAACAAATTAACCAGGTGTGGTGGTGCACACTTGTATTCCTAGCTATTCAGGAGGCTGAGGTGGGAGGATTCCTTGAGCCCAGGAGTTTGAAGCTGCAGTGAGCTATGATCATGCCACTGCACTGTGCTCTAGCCTGAGTGACAGAGCAAACCCAGAGCAAAAGAAAGAGAAAAAGAAATAGGGAAGGAGGGAGAGAGGGAGTAGGGGAGGAGAGGAAAGAAAGAAAGAAAGAAAGAAAGAAAGAAAGAAAGAAAGAAAGAAAGAAAGAAAGAAAGAAAGAAAGAAAGAAGGAAGGAAGGAAGGAAGGAAGGAAGGAAGGAAGGAAGGAAGGAAGGAAGGAAGGAAGGAGGAAGAAAGGAAGGAAGGAAGGAAGGAAAAAAAGAAAGAAAGAAAGAAAGAAAGAAGGAAAGAAAGAAAAGGAAAGAAGGAAGGAAGGAAGGAAGGAAGGAAGGAAGGAAGGAAGGAAGGAAGAAAGAAAGAAAGAAAGAAAGAAAGAAAGAAAGAAAGAAAGAAAGAAAGAAAGAAAGAAAGAAAGAAAGAAAGAAAGAGAAAGAAAGAAGGAAGGAAGGAAGGAAGGAAGGAAGGAAGGAAGGAAAGAAAGAAGGAAAGAAAGAAAAGGAAGGAAGGAAAAAAGAAAGGAAGGAAGGAAAAAGAAGGGAGGAAGGGAGGGAGGGAGGGAGGAAGGAAGGAAAGAAGGAAGGAAGGAAGGAAAGAAGGAAGGAAGGGAAAAGAAAAGACAAGACAATATGCATTCCAGAAGGCACACTTCATAGAGTGCTCACTTGGCCATGTGTTTGTTTACCATCACTGGATTAACTCAAGAAATTTCAGTAAATTCGTCCACCTATTGATTCAACTACTGCTACATATGAAATAATTATTTCTCCAAGTATAACAGTCTGTATTTTCCTTCTTCCATTCTGCCCAACATATCTGAAAGTCAACAGCTTTTCCACAGAAGGTTAAGAGATAAAATCTGGATAGCCAGATGGCTGCATACTACGGGGAAACTATTATAATATTACAGTAGGGCGAGGAAGGGGAAGAGCATGCGAAGACTGCTTAGAAGCCAACTAACCGTTCAGGGTGAAGTCCCTCTAGTCATATACTAGGGGTTCAAACCACTGCTTCACCTCTTACTAACTCTCTGACAGCCATTTTAATTTCTGTGCCTCAATTTCCTCATCTAAAAATGGAGATAATAAGAGCTCTTACTCATAACATTAATATGAGGGTAGAGTGAGGATTATGGGTCTGGCATATCAGTAAGTGTTTAATAAAAACTGATTACTGATACTATTTTTAGGTTAGTGTTTTCTGATCCTTTAAACTCCAAATATTGTCTCCCTCTGAATTCTACAGGCTTCTTTTTGCTTCATAAATATTTGCTTATATAAGAGTTTATATATATATACGTAGCTCTTCTATATTCATCATCTGCTACCTGGTTGGAAAATCTATTAAAATAACCTAATTATGTAGCTCATTCCCCCAAAAGCTAATTTAATACAGAAATTTGAGTATTTTATCATTACTAAATTTTATAATTACTTTTATTTTACACTATACTCTCTCCTCAACTAAATCTTTCTGATGTCTGAGATTCACAAAAGAACAACATATCCATATTCAAGGTAAAATTGAACTAGAAAAATAAAACTTAATTCACAAAGATAGTCAAGTTTATAGGCACACATCCATTCCACATACTTTCAAAAATATATCACTACTTAGTGAAATAAATTAACTCTTTGCTAAATTATTTCTCTGGTTGATACTAGCTGTGTTTTTAAGACATTTTCAACAATTATATTTCAAGGGTGTTTAAGAAATTTAGTAATAATTTAAAAACACATTTAATAATTTAAATTATTAAAAAATTATTTTAATAATTTAAAAAATAATTTAAATAACATTAACCAGTTGCCTAAACATAGCTATCTTAATCCAAAGAAGTTGATAGTGACAATATTTATTGAATCACTGAGTCATACAATATAGAATTACTAACCCGTTACTAGTATCTATGATTTTAAAATTCTCCTCACTTCACTCTGATAAATTTGGAAATTGTTTCTGACTTGATGACATTTTGAAAAAGGCCAAGCATGGGGGAAACAGAGAGACCACATCTCACAAAAGGAAAAGCCCAAAGCTTTTCAAAATGCAGACTGCTAAGGGTGTTGTCACCATAGCAACCCTCGGGTAAAGGGAATTCCAATATGAAGAGACCAGAGAATAAGCAATTTCAACCTCAAAAGCACAAACTTACGGATACATCTATATGGTATGCATCTGTACTATATAAGGTTAAAGATTAAAAGTGACCTTAAAGTTGAATTCCAGCATTCTTTTAGTGTATACGATATATCTACAATTTCCCATCTCTTTGAGTCATTTAGAATAAGTTTTATCCTTCTTCATATAATAGTTCCTTAAATATCTGGAGAGCTAGCCATTGTTCCCCTATTCTTCTCTTGTCCAAAAGAAACATCTCCAGTTTTTCCATCATTCCCCCATGACATTGTTTCCAGTGTTCTCATCATTCTTGTTTCTCTCTTTCAAATAAGGTTCAAATTTTCTACGCCTTTCCCAAAATGTGGTACTCAAAGCTGAAGAGAAGATGCCCAGTGTCACCCAACCATCTTTGGCCAGGACCAGTCGTGGCATACTTTAACATTCATTTCCCTCTTCCTCCTCAGTAATAGAATCCAGCATTACTCAGGTTAACCATGTGCTGAGCTTAAAAGCTACATTTTCCAAACTTCAGCCAAATGTGATCATAGGACTAAGTCTTAATTGATGAGATTAAATGCAAGCAGTAGTGTTGTGTGGGACTTCTGGAAAGTCTCCTTTAAACAGAGAAGGCATATCCTTCTTTGTCCTTCTGCAATACCACTACCTGGCATAGAGAAAGGATGGCTGTGGCTATACCAGCCATTTTGGACAATGAGATGACTTCAGGAATGGCAGTCACCCGCAGAGTACAGTGGAGCCTGAGTCTCTAATGGTATCACGGAAGCACCAGACCAGCCTTCTACTGCTGGTTATGTAAGAGAGAATTAAATGTTTGTCTTGTGCAAGCCAAACAAAATCCTCTCTGCAACAGGAGCCCAGAGTAGAGCATGCCTATTACCTCCCCAACGTGATGGAATTTACTATAACACATGTTGTTCTTTTGACTTTCTATTAAACAAAGATTTCTTGAGTGCCTGCTTATGCCTGGCACTGTGCCAGACACAAGAGCCCAGAGGAGCTAGGCATACTCTTAGCATCGGTGGTCCTATTCTATGCCTCTCCCAAAATGTGGTACTCTTCTAGAGGAAAAGATAAAATACATACACAAATGATTGTATCTCATGGCATGATGAGACATGCTGTAAGAGAGGTTCAGACAACATTCAGTGGAGATCAAGAAAGGTCCTGTACAGGAAGGTGCATTTAAGCTACAGATAGATGGATCTGAGAGGAGGAGATGCCTCACAAAGGAAACATACTAGAACTGGCACAGAAACAGGGAAGTGCAAGGTATGTCCAAGAAAAAGCCACATTCCTCATCAATGTCACTGCACGTCTTCAAACGACAAAGATCGTACTTGAGGCAGATTCACTTTTATGTGAGGTAAAAAAATAAAAATAAATTTGCAAGATCTATGACACCCTCTAAAGCCACTAAGTGCCTCCATAGAGTCAATTCAATTCCCCAGACATTTATGGAGTACCAACTGTTATTCCATCAAATAAGAGTTTCTTCCAATCTACAAAGCAAAGCCATCCTAATTTTAAACAAATTTCATCCAACATTTTCCATATTTTAAAAAAATGCTTGAAGGTGATAACTTGTCAATATTCTGCTAAACTGGCAGAAATGTTTCCAGGAGGTATATTCTGATATTTAACAAACTATAAAGCACAAAGTAAATGTGGTTCTCCTTTTCCTCTTAGTATTGATTAATTTAAATTTACAAGAAAATAAAGCATGTGGGAAAACAGAGCATTAGAGTCAAATATGTGAGGCCCAGAGCCAAATATCCTACTCTGCCTCAGTTCACTCATTAGTAAAAAGGGGATAGTAATGGTATCTACCTCCCTGGACGGTCATAGAATGAAATGCTACAGCTATGGTGACTATATACCAGGCATATAATAAGTTTCAGTGTATGACCGCTCTTATTACCAAGAGCGTCCCTTCCTGCCTCTCTATTCACTTCCTATCAACCAAGATGAGCTCTCAACAGAGGCACTACTGGCATTTGAGCCCAGACAATTCTTTGTAGTATGGAACTATCCTGTGTATTGCAATGGTTTAGCATTCCTGTCCTCTGCCCTCTAAATGCTGGCAGGGATACTCAGGCATAGTGACAATCAAAAAGTGCTACTACATGTTTCCAAATGTTCCCTGAGGGAGATGAACCAACTAGGAATCAATGAACTAAAACAAAGAAAATATCACACACCTTGCCCAGATAGACAGCAAGCTGGAAATTTTTCAGGCAGGAAAATTTAAAAAAAAAAAAAAAAACCATTGCATATTTATGGATGTAATTAGCATACACACACATTGAAAAGACATGTCTAATATTCCCATAAATAAAACATACCAACTTATAAAACAAATAACAGGAATTATCAAAAACAGCAACAAATAAAAGCTTTCTCTTTGTTCCATGGTGACTCTCTCCTTTTCTCATCACTTCCAGGTGCACAAGTCTAGTTCTGCCCTCATCATCTGTCACCCAGATAATCCCAGTAATCCTCTAACTTAACTAGTTCATCTGCTTTCTCTCATTGCAGCAAGTATTCTTTTTACAAAATGAAAGTCTGATCATTATACTTCCCAGCTTACATTTCTTCAAAGGCACCAAAATTCTCAGCTTGACATACAAAATCCTCCACAGTCCACTCTCCCAGCTCCTTCAAGGCTCAGTTCGTATGGCAATCTGTGTGGTCTTCCTTGGCCCTTGGTCCTCTCAGGCCTAGCTGACTACATCACTGCCTTTTCTGTGCTCCCAAACTTCTATTATAGACCTCTCACCCTGTAGCACAATTGTTTATTTGCATGTCTTATTCATCTATGCATGTCAGTTCCTGACAAAATATGCTTGCAATAAATGTGTGTGAAATAAATACATCAGTAATTATTTTAACTGTAATTATTAATCAAGTCTAGCTTGACAGCTTTCGCACCTGTTGAACATCTCACTACCCTTTTTGTTGTTTCATGAAATAATAAGAAACTCTTACAAGAGAGAAAACTCTTCACTGACTGTGATTCTTACATGCTTTGCCTAAAACCTCTCACAAAATCCAGTGCTCCTCTTCAAGTATAGTCTTCCCTGGGCAAATCCTTCTCCTTGCCCAGAGGACACATCTGACCTCCACTCAGACCCATGTTTCCATCATTCCTGTTCTCAGAGTTATAGAGACATCATCAGCAAGTTCTGCATAAAACCAAGATTACAGGAAGCATGCACAGGACACCTAAAATGGAAACACTGGGTCCACCAAAGTTTGAACTTCTTGGCAACTTGACATTTGGATCTGCGCCTTCAAGACCCGGGAGGTGAAGAACCAAACATTCTTGGGGGAAGAAAGGCAGGTGGCAAGGCCTGTCTTCTAACAATTTTTGTCTAGTAGTTTCATCTCCTTTAAAAAGCTGTATTTTTCCCCAGCAATTTCTATGGATAGAGAATCTGACAAGTGGTTTCTTTATTTCAAAAAACCACAGCATGGTGGCTGCTCTGCTGCATGACCTAACCAAGATCTGGTCAACTATGAATGATTTAATATCAGGTTCCCTGTGGAGCCAAATGTTTATTGAATGCTCAGCAAGTGCCAGGAACTTGCATGTTCACAATGTTCTTTAAATATTCCCAGGTACCTGTAAGGTAGAAATTACTAATACCCATTGTATAATCCAGGAAACTGAAGCTCAGAGAGCTTTAGGGGCACACATCTGGAAAGCAGTCAAGCTAAATCTCTCGAGCTCTGATTCCAGACTGTGTCCCAGTACCAGAAAGGGTTTGGCCACAGGTTAACTATGTCCAGGGTAGATCCTGCTGAGACTGGAGATCCTTAGGGAAGTTGGGAAGGAGTAGTGGGGGTATGGCCAGGAAGTTTCTATAATAATAGGAAGAGCCCAAAATTTTGCTTGGCAGCCAGAGATTTAAATTTACAACAGTGGCTTCAGCTCAATTTCCCAACTTAGTCTACCCTTAATATCTTAAAAGAAGCCATAGAAATTTTCTCTTTATAAAATGTGAGCACAGCATAGAATTTTTGCAAATACACAAATATTGACTAACTCCTCAAAAGTTATTCAAGATGCCTTCTTGAAGCAACCATAAATAACCCTATATCATCCGTCCTACAGTGAAAATCCTCAGAGAATGCAATAGCATATTCAGGGGCATAGGATATGGTTTTATAATTTTCCAGTTCATGTTTCTTTCTTTTTTATGATTATTATTATACTTTAAGTTCTGGGGTACATGCGCAGAACGTGCCGGTTTGTTACATACATATACACATGCCATGGTGGTTTGCTGCACCCATCAACCCATCATCTATACTAGGTATTTCTCCTAATGCTATCCCTCCCCTAGCCCCCCGTCCCCAACAGGCCCTGGTGTGTGATGATCCCCTCCCTGTGTCCATGTGTTCTCATTGTTCAACTCCCACTTATGAGTGAGAACATGCGGTGTTTTGTTTTCTGTTCTTATATTAGTTTGTCCAGCTCATATTTCATTGGAGACAAAGACATGTAAGTTATGTAAGCAGGGAAGAGAATTTTCGATTATAAGGATTCTAAAAAGTAACATTTTAATTGTATATTTCTGTGGTATTTTTTAATGCAATCAAGCTTTACAAATGAATGCAATCAATATATCCCAGTATTTTGTGAAATTCCCTCTAAATAGAGCATGTAAGATACCCATTAAAGTTTATTTTTAGCTAAGAGCCAAACCCTGTTTCATTTTATTATACCCCTCATCGAGTTTTAACTTAGAAAAGATAAATAAAACAAGACATTAAGTGACTTAATAATAAAAGCCTATCCTAGAGTGTGTTTCAGGATTACTTTCTACACCCTCCCCAACCACTGCTCTCCCTAAATCATTCTTTCAAAATGTGCTGAGATGAAAGAGCAAAGGTGTCTAAAGCCTGACTTTTCCTTAAAACCATATATTAAAAGTTTCCCTGGTGTGCTCCTCTCAAACTAAAACTGGCTTATGATTAAGAGTAAGAGTGGCAGGGAGGGAATGAGATGAGAAGGAAACACTCTCTAATTTGTCATCAAAAAAATAAATCAGAAAATAGCCTTTAATCTTAAGAGTACAATTTACTGATTTAGTCATTTATTTACAAAATTGATGGAAATTGTTAACAAGGAGTTAATTGATTTAAGTCACCTGATTACCACAGTTAATTAACCACACTGACTTAATCTTCTTTGAAAACATCAACTAATCATTTCCCAGGTGTCAAGGGGTAAATCGTTAAATAAAAAATAAACCTCTGTCCTCCTCTTCAAGAGAGATTTCTTGAGTGTGTTTTCTTTACGGATTCCAATCTAGCAACAAGCCAAGTTTGGGGAAATTTTGTTCTTATATGGCTATACTGAAAGAGCTGCCATCTTTCCAGAGTTTTTTCTCCGTTATAATGAAGGAAAGGCAGTCTTACAACCTTACCATGTGTGTCATTTTGAATTGCTTCAAAAATGAGCAAGGAACACTGCATAAATAAAAATGAACAAATAAAAGGCAATGGAGACATTCATCTGGGAAAGTCAGTTTTCAAAAAAGGAACCTAAAAAACACTTTATTGGGAGGGTGTGACTACAAAGGAGTAGCACAAGGGAATTAGTGGGGGTGACTGAACTGTTCTAATCCTGATGGAGGTTGTGGCTACACAAATACATACATGCATTACAATTTACAGAACTGTACACATACGCAGCAATTTTAGCCTATGGTAATTTTTAAAATAAAATAAAGCACTTCATAAAGGCCAACTCTCTTTTTCACAGACAGAAAAATGGAGGTTTGACCACTTGGCCCCACCTCAAAAGGAAAAGAGGGGGCGGTCAAAAAAAAAAAACCGAGCAATGTTAGGGAAACTCAGAAAAACATCCTACATGACTCTTGTTGCTCTTGTTCTGAGTTAGCAGAACCATTGCTTCTCTTCAAAAACCAAACAAAACAAAAAAGTCAACTGTCTTTGATCCACCAATGTGCCCATAGAACAGGAAGGCCCTGGAAGGAACCAAAGTCCCAGGTCACTGTGACAAGTCACACTTAGACCTCCTAAAGGGAAGAAGTAACTACAGCTTTAATAAAACCCCATCCTTCTTCCTATCCCTTTCTCCTTCCTTCAATCACGGCAAAATGCTTGAAAACTAAATCTGGATTACAGTGGGATTTTGTTGCACATAGTCACAATCAGCAACAACTATTAAAGACCCTTTTGATTTCCCTTACAGGGAAACGAAAGTGTTCAATACAATACGATCCTTCTTAGCCCAAGTCCCTCTTGGTGCCATGTTCTCTCGTCTGCACTGTTGGGTTTAATTATTTACAGCTAGAAGCATCTAACTTCCACTGTCTTTCAGTTAGTACGTTCAATTTTTAAACCATGCATTTTGTTTTTCACTAGAATCTTAGCTTTCAATGATTACTTAGCAAATTCTTTCAACACCTCACTGCACCAAATATTAGGGAAGAAGTAAATTCTTATATCAGAAGTGACCTTGAAAAAAAATGCAGAATTTTGGTACATAAAAACCAATCATTTAACAATTGACTTAGGATATGTGTATATTCAACTTTATGCATTTGCAAATCCTTTTTTTATTACACAGTAACTTAAAAGAAAAACAGAGCTAGGCACAGTGGCACACACCTTAGTCCCAGCTACTCAGGAGGCTGAGGCATGAGGGTTGTTTGAGCCTAGGAGTTTGAATCCAGCCTGGGCAACATAGTGAGACCCCCATCTCTAAAACATAGAAATTTAAAAAAAAAAATTTAAATAGAAAAAAACAGGATTCCCTATAGTAATCATCACGGCCTAGACAAATTGTAACTGCCATGTACATTAAAATCCAAGGGTCAATTCTCAAACTTACCAGGCACTGTTGAATCCCCAAGGAATGGTTGATAGAGTCTTACAACTGTGTTCCTTTTAAGGACAACTTTTCCTTTTGTTGTAACAACTCAATTTCAATTGCTAACTAGAGGAAGGACAGCCACACTGGAAGTGTGTAAGTTCTATCTTTGAGGCCCTCCTAATAGATCACAGCTGAAATTCCCCATAAAGCCATTCTAAGAAAAAGCACAAGCATAATAACCCTTTCTTCCCCAGAAAAGGGAGTTGGCTTATTTTCAAGACTATATCGCACCTCTGGTACCTTCTTTCCCTCTTTCCTCCCCATTAAAACATACCAGCTTTGTGTCTTCTTCTCTCTGAACCTTGCTCTGACAAACATTTACTGTGCGTTACTATCTCAACTAACTAGTTTACCCTACAGGAGTGAACATTTCCACATTGTAATAGGGGTTTCAGGAGGAAACAATGTCTTACTCTGAAGAACTGACTTTAGTAATGACAGAACAGAGATCTTTGGCCATAGTGAGAGATACTTTGGGGCCAAGAAGCCTTTAAGCACACCCAGCACGCAGGAAATGTCTTCTCCATCTCTACAACAGCAGTCTTCTCTGGGAAGTAAAGAAACTCAGCTCTCACTTGGTCGTTCATTTTTTTCTTCAATGACTTTAAATAAGAGAACTTAATAATTTTTTCATTAATAGTAAACAACAACAACTTCTGAAAATCTGTGGATGACTGCTGTCCCTACTGGAAGGTTAGAATTGAACTCTCTGATTAGGTAAGGGTCCTTTGAATTAAAAGACATATAATTATAGAGGAAAATAAAAGGTGTTCCCAGATAATGAAATAGTAGTATAGGAGAAACCCAGCAGCAGACAGAAATCAATCTGTACCTAAAAAGTACAGTCTTCTAGTCTTCTAGAAGGAAGTGGAAATATACTCTGTTCAACAGTAAGCTGTTTTGGATGTGGTTTATGTTGAGGGACTCTCTCTATACTCTGCAGTACATAGTTACATCATGCCTAGAGCATGATAAGGCTGCAACATATGTTGAATGAATGAATGAATGAATGAACTGCCAAGACTAGCATTAAAATGTCCAAAAGTTGGGTCGCAATGGTACCAGCCTCTAAAATGAGGTCAGCTGATCATAATATGAGAAATTAAAAGAGACTTCGTTTGATTACGTACAGAGGAAATATCTTCTACTTGCTCCAAATTATCCATGGTGGCAACATATGCAAATAAGAGTTCTGGGTTCAAATGTTGGTTCTGCCACTTAGTAAATGAATCACTTTGGGTAAATTACCTCACCTGTCATTGTTTTGGTTCTTTAGCCATAAAAGTTTTACTGTTACTATATCAGTAGGTAAACTAATACCTACAAAGCACTTAGGCCAGTGCCTGGTATAGAAAGCACTCAAATAATTTAGTCATTTTTATTGTGGCTTATTTCCCAACTTCTCTACTCATCTATGTGTGGAACTCCATCATTCTCCTGCCTCCAACTTATTTGTTATGTATGGAGTCCTCAAAAGAATGGGGACTGAAATGAGGGAGACTATGCCCAGGAGACAAGTGGCCATGGGTCCTTTTCAGCAGTCAGGGGCCCTCTTGGGCTGTGCCCATTTTTCCTTCATTCATCAGGAACAAGACTCATGAATGTCCTGACTTGACATGTGATGTTCTTTCCACCACAATCCATGCTGCCTCCCTGAGTGGAGAAACCACTCCCCTCTTCAACGAGGGCCTTTTGTTTGATCAAGGCTGTTTTCACTGTGTCATGGTCTCAGACAGCTTTCTTTTGTGTTCTGTTTAAATACAGAATGACAGTCCACTAACATGAAGTCTAAAAATGTTGGCTTATCTTTTTGTAAAAGCTACTGTATCAAATCTGTCCTAAAAATAGCAGAATGACCCATTCTGTATGTACAGGGGAATTCTCACAGGGTAACCAAGTATCTGGGATGCAAGTTACAAAGAAGGAGGCAGATTCAACTACTCTCAAATGCATTGGGAATCACCAGCAGGGCGGGAGTGGGAGGCATTGGGGTGGAGAAAAGGGGGGAGTGAAATGGAGAGAAACAGCGTTGCTAAGCCACTTGCTTTGATAGAGACAGCAATTTTCCTTTTTCTCCATCAGGACCCTGACTGGGCCTCCAGGGGCCTCGAGGAATTAAGAGCTGGTAGTACCAGGGAATGGTGATGAGCTGAGGATGCCCCTTCTTAGCACCCATGGTGGCATCTGTCCATTCATTTATTCAATGCATATTCACTTATTTAGCCCTTTTCTGGACACTAGGGAAAGCAATGGATAAAAGAGATGAAAATCCCTGCCCTTGTGCCATTTACATCTTAGGGAAAGGAAGATAATAAGTAAGGAAATAAACAAACAATTAAGTTACATACCTTATGTCAGATGGTGGTAAGTGCAATGGAGAAAGTAAATCAGGAAAGAGGAGATCGGGAAAGAATCAGAGAAGGCCACACTAAGAGGGTGACCTATGAGCAAAGACCTGTAGGAGGAAAGGAAGTAAGTCATGCACCATCTGAGGCAAGAGCACTCAGGAAAAGGGGGAGCAAGCACAAAGGCCCAAAAGTGCTCATCATGTCAGGGAAAACAAGGATATCACTGTGCCTGGTACACTGTGCCTGGGGAGAGGAGAAGGAAATGAGGTCAGGGAGGTGATGTGAAGGCCAAATGGTTAGGGTCTTGTAGATCATAGTAAGGACTTGGACTGTGACTCTTCATGAGATGGAAAGCACTGGTACACCCAGAGATGTGCCATGCAGCTTCCTCTTATAGGAAGGACCAGCTACGAGGAAGGACTTTCTTCCTCAATCAGCTCCTTTGGGGTCTGCCTCAGCTATAGAAAGCTACCTGTCCATGGTCGTGTCCTTCCAGGACAGGCCACATCCAGTGACTAAGCAAGGCCATTTCAGCCTGACACAGGACACTCTAATAGGCAACTCTTGCTCCAGAGCTTCCTCTGGGTTGACCAAGGGCTGCCAGAGTTCAACTTCTTCTTCTGCCCATCCTGCTTCCTCCCTTTCCCTTCACAGGCATTGATCTTACTAAATATCATATACTCCAAGCTGCAAACAGTGTCTGTTTTTGGGCAATCCAACTTGTGTATGACAGAAACCATGGAAGCCTCTGAGCAGAGGGGTGCTGTGATCTGACTGATGTTCTAAAAAAGTTGCTACAGCAAGGAAATCAGTATGGAAGCTATTGCAATCATCGAGGCAAGAGACAGCAGTCGGTTGAATCAGGGTGGCAGAAGTGAAGATGGTGAAAAGTAGTTGGATTCTAGATATATTTTGAAGATCAAAACAATGGGATTTTCTAAGAAATTCTATATGGGGTAGAAAAGTAAAAGAAAAGTCAACAGTTTGAGGCCTGAGCAAGGATGAGGAAGCCATTTGCTGAGATGAGAAATTCTACATGGAAAGCAGGTTTGGGCATTAGTGGAGATCAGGAGTTCATTTTTGGACATGTTAAGTCTGAGATGACTGTTGACCAGCCAGGTGGACATGTCAAATGAGCAGTTGGATATATGGGTCTAGACTATAGGGTAGTGGTCTCGATTAGATTCATAAATTTGAAAGCTGTCAGCATGTACCTGGTAAAGAAGTACATACGGAGTCCTCAAAAGTATGGGGACTGAGGCCAGGCACAGTGGCTCACGCCTGTAATCCCAGCACTTTGAGAGGCCAAGGGAGGAGGATGACTTGAGGTCAGGAGTTTGAGACCAGCCTGGCCAGCATGGCAAAACCCCATCTCTACAAAAATATAAAAATTATCCGGGCATGGTGGTGTGTGCCTGTAATCCCAGCTTACTTGGGAGGCTGAGGCAGGAGAATCGCTTGAACCTGGGAGGTAGAGTTTGCAGTGAGACAAGATCATGCCTCTGCACTCCAGCCTGGGTGACAGAGTGAGACTCCATTGAAAAAAAAACAAAACTATGGGGACTGAGATGAGAGAGACTATCCCCAGAGGACAAGTGGCCCTGGGTCCTTTTCAGCAGCCTGGGGCCCTCTTTGGTTGTGCCTATTTTTCCTTCTTTCTTCAGGAACAAGACCCATGAATGTCCTGACTTGACATGCGATGTTCTTTCCACCACAGTCCGTGCCGCCTCCCTGAGTTGGGAAACCACTCCCTGCTTCAAAGAGGGCCATGAGACAGGATGAGGCCACCAAGGAGGCAGTGTAGCTAGAGATGAAAACAGGTCAGGGAAATAGACAGGAACAAGCATGAGATACCCGGGGAAGGCAAGCAAGGAAGAAAATAAACCAAGAGAATGCAATTTCTTGAAAATCTAATTGTTTCAAGGAGGAAGTCAGGATATACTGTGTCTGATGCTGCTAACCAGTTAAATAAGACCAGAGCTGAAAATAGATCATTGGATTTAACAACATGGAGGTCATGAGTGACTTTGACCAAAAAGAAAAACCTAGCATGGATGGGGGCTAAAGCAAAATGGCATGGATTTGAGGAAAAATTGAAAGGTAATTACAGTGGATATAGGCACATCTGTACAAGAATTTTACTGTAAAGTGGAACAGAAAAAATAGAGTGATAGCTAGAAGGTAATGTGGAAGAGAGGATATCATAAAAGAAAGAGGGGACAATTGCAGAGAGGTGAGAGGGAATGGGATCTAGAACATGAATGAAATGGTTGGACTAAGAGCATGGAAAATTCTTCCAGTGTAATAGGAGGAAAGACAGAGGATATAAGCTGAAGTTCAAATGATGATGGCTGAGTTGTAGAAGTTTATGGAATTCTCTTCTGGTTGCTTCTATTTTCATAGTTTTAAAAAGCTCACTCTACATCTGAGCAGGTGATGTCAGAGGTTTGAGGATAGAGGAGAAGATATAAGGAAGCAGGAGAAGCAATGGACAGGCTAGGAAGCAAGTCCTAAGCTTGAGATTGGCTTCATGAATGTCAAGCAAGGCTAGTCAGTATAGTTGTGTTTTTCTCCTGCCATATTTGGCTACAGAGATGCAGATGTGGAGAATTGGATTTAACCACGATCAGGGTCTTGCCAAGCACAACAGAGCCAGATAAAGGGGCCAAGCTGCTGAGGGTGTATGTAAGCAGGGAAGTGAAATTAATCATGGCCATAAAATATAAGCTGAGGAAGTAAATAGGTGAGGGATTTGAGGGACGGTGAAGAGGCGGCAGGATCAACAAACTGTAAGTCCCCATGAGGTCAACAAATAGTTGAGGCTAGGATACAAAGGAAATGAGCTATGACGTTTTTCAATACTCCCGTTCCAAACATGGAACAGACAGCTTCTCTAGAAGCCAGTGGGCTGTGACAGCGGTGCTCTGAGATGAATTCCTGACATAGGTGAGAAAAGATTAGAAGACCTGCAACAGTTATTTACCTCAACGAATCTAATGAATCTAATGTTCTTAGGAGGGTCTGGGGAGAACTTCAAAGGTGACCAAGGTAAGAGCAAAACATAACAATTAAGACACAAACAGTGGCACATTTAGGGAGAGGTTCAGGACCTGCCACACTGGCCAAAAATGGAGGTGGCCAGGAATGAGGGCGGTACTTCATGTCACCCTCAGACTTAAAAGAGTCCTGTCCTTGTTGTAGCTACCTTGTAACATTCCCATCCAAAAGAAAGAGATTAACAGAGTATATTTAACTGCCACTGAAGAAATTTGCAGTGGCAAGTCAGTTCATCTGTAAGTCTGTTTACAAAACTGAAAAATGAGAGGGTACCTAGATTAGATGTTCCCAAAATGTGTCCAGCCCTCATAATCACCTGGAAACTTTTAAAAATACAGATTTTCCACATTTTCTTTATCTAGTCTATCATTGATAGGCATTTGGGTTGGTTGTGGCACATATACATCATGGAATAATATGCAGCCATAAAAAATAATGAGTTCATGTCCTCTGCAGGGACATGAATGACACTGGAAGCCATCATTCTCAGCAAAGTAACATAGGAACAGAAAAACCAAATACTGCATGTTCTCACTCATAAGTGGGAGTTGAACAATGAGAACACATGGTCACAGGGAGGGGGACATCACACACAGAGAGGGGAACATCACACACCAGGGCCTGTCAGGGGGTGGGGGTAAAGGGGAGGGAGAGCATTAGGACAAATACCTAATGCATGTGGGGCTTAAAACCTAGATGAAAGGTTGATAGGTACAGCAAACCACCATGGCACATGTATACCTATGTAACAAACCTGTACGTTCTGCATATGTATCCCAGAACTGAAAGTAAAATAAAATAAAATTTTTAAGAATGCAGATTTTCATACCCCTGCTTTAGTAAGAGTGGGTTTTAAGAATCTATATTCTTTTTTAAGTTCTTCAGGTGATTTTGATGATATGCCAAGTTTGGGGAGCTAGCTGACTTTATCTAGGGTCCTTAGAAATTATAACAATCTGTAAGTTATTGTGATGAAATAATACTTTCGAGAACATAACTAAAACCTTCTCAAAGTTGGATTCTCCTAGATAGGATCAAGGAAACATGTAGCCCCATTTGCCCTGGCAGCCATATCAGAATCATATGGAAAGCCAGACTGCACACAAAGGTGAAACTTAGGGGGGAGTAGGGTCAAGGAAAACACAAAGAAAGAGAACTGGAACCCTGACTGCACCTCCCCTGAACCCCACTCTGCCTCAGTATTTTTTATTCACATAAGCCAACAAATACCCTTTATTGTGTAGGCCATTTTGAGTTGGGTTTTCTGTTTCTTGCAACAAAAAGTATCCTCCACACCCTTCCCCACATCAAAATTAAACCATGCTAGCATGTATCACCTCCCTTCTAGTGAGATTAAAATGTGTGTAGGATTGCCATATTTCTGATAAAATACTTTCATTCTTAAATTCGACTTTAAGAATTCCCTGATAAAATAAATGATTTTGGCTGGGCATGGTGGCTAGCGCCTATAATCCCAGCACTTTGGGAGGCTGAGGCAGGAGGATCATTTGAGCTCAGGGGTTTGAGGCCAGCCTGAACAATATGGAGAAACCCAATTTCTGCAAAAAATACAGAAATTAACTGTGCATGGTGGTATGTGTCTGTAGTCCCAGCTTCTTGGAGGGCTAAGCCAAGAGGATCGCTTCAGCCTGGGAAGTTGAGGCTGTAGGGAGCCATGTTTACATCACTGCACTCCAGCCTGGGTGATAAAGTGAGACCTTGTCTCAAAAAATAAAGATAACGATTTTGATTTTTTCAACCTTTACTCAGGAAATTTTCTCCTTGTTAATGACATAAAAACCAAAGAACTGGGCCCAAAGTGACAGGCAAATCACTGACACTATAAGACAGAATATTTTTATATAGGAATCCAAGAACGTCCAGCATAACAGAAGTGTAGCTACTTTCCTTTTTGTCTTTTTCAGGTTTCCTCAACACCTTCAAAAGTACATATGCTGTTACTTAATGTGAATCAGTAGATCAGTGAGGAAAGACTTATTTTCAAAGTTACTAGGAACCTTCATGTGTTATTGGCTGATAGGACATAAATTTAAAGGAGACCTTGGATATTGCTTACAAACTTGGATCTCAAGATCTGGACAATAAATGCGCCATTGTATCCATGGTAACAGTGGCTTAACTATTCAATGCACAGAATGGTAATTACATTTCCTCCTTTCATTCATTTCTCACTGTTTCCAGTAACCTTGGGGTCAGGCATGACCTGAGGGCTAATGACCAAAAGTGAAACTTCAAATTGTCTAATCTGTCATTATCTAGGAAAGACTTACATTTCTTTGCACTGAATTTCAGTGCTATCCTAAATCAGAAGTGCCCTAATATAAAAGTTAGCCATCTTACTTTTAGAATGAGAATATCTCCATTTTCTCAGCAAATGTGATTAGAGATAAGACTTAAATTAGAGACCAACAAAGTAATCATCAGCAAAGAGTACATATATCTGGCATTTGTGAATTAATCCAATAAGGTGTGATGGATACCTGTTCTACCATTTATGAAAGAAGTCCATAGGTGAAGTGCTAAGGACACTCAGATATGCACCAAGATGGATTCTGTCTCCACAGAAGCATCTTAACCTGTCTCTAAACTCTTTGAGCTTCTTTCTCTCTACCCCATCCTTATAGCCAAGGACTAGTGCTTGGAAAAGGGACAAAGTCTTAGGAACATAAACATTGGACTGAAGTAAATTGGAAAAGGAGCAGGAACCTAAGATTCATTAAAAAAAAAGAAAAGAAAAGAAATACTACACTGGACTCAAGGGATCTTGTAGTCTGATCTCTCAGTTCATTTTCCAGAACTTTCCTGTCTATCACAAAGCTCTCCTCCAAATAAGAAAACTTTAGGATCCAAATAAACCTTCTAAAAGTCCTTCTTTCTCCTGTTCTCCTTCTAAACTTAAAGTTGCAACATGGTCACATGGGCACAGATCACCGTGTCTTTTTTCTTAATGTTTCCAATACTTTTCTCCTTTCAATTCTGTAAGTTACCCCAGGGCTGCCAGCTCTTGAGAAATTTCTGTAGCTTTTTCAAGTGTGTCTTCACATGTAAAATGAAAATAACATCATCAGTCAATTTTATTTGATAAGGTATACTGGACACTTTTTATTTTTGCATCCCAGCATCTGTTCACCATTCTCCCAATAATTACCCCCATTTCTCTCTGGACTCCACCCCTTAGTGCACGATCTCAAAGACTGAGAATATAGCCCAGGCTTAAGCCATGGGAACACAGCATGACCCAGGATTCAGTGGTTGGTTCTTCAATGAGCTTATAACCTAAGCAGAGCCCCTGAGATGCAACTGAAACTTTTGCTGGGAACAGTTAAGATAAAAACTCTTATTCTTTCCCAGTGGACATGATCTGATAGGAGGTGGCTCCAGAGCCACTGACAGCCACTTTACATCAAAGGAGAACATGTTTAAGAATGGAGTCATCTCAGAACCAGGAGATGGAAAGAAAAACAAGATTGGCATGACATAGTTTGAGCCTCCATTTTTTGTTAGGTTGAACCAAATGAAATTGCCAATATTTGACTATTTCTGCATAGGAAAAAAATCAATCTCAAATGGATCAACCTAATTATCTGTATCTTTTCAACTATGTATTTATTTTCTTTGAGACAGGGTCTCGCTCTATCGCTGAGGCTGGAGTGCAGTGGCGCGATCACAGCTCACTGCAGCCTCAACCTCCTGGGCTCAAGGGATCATCTCACCTCAGCCTCCCAAGTAGCTGGGACCACAAGGACACACCACCATGCCTGGCTAATTTTTTGTATTTTTTTTAGAGATGGAGTCTCACTATGTTGCCCAGGCTGGTCTCAAACTCCTGGGCTCAAGCAATCCACTCACCTCAGACTCCCAAAGTGCTGAGATTTATAGACATGAGCCACCACACCCACCCTCAACTATGTATTTCAATAAATCCTTTTTGGCTTCAGGCAGTTTAACTTGGTTTTGCGACATTCACAAACATAACAGTACTTGAATAATATGTGAAGTTGTGGTAGCCACTATAAGGATGTAACAACATGCACAGATGCATCATTCACAGACCCACTTGTAAAGAAGATACCAAAATACTGCAATACCTTCCTCCCCTCAAGTTTGGCAAAAGTAAAATTCTTGTAAAGGGTAATAATGATGAATGGAAATATACATCAGATTTCACAATTTATTAAATGTTTCACATTCATTGCCTCTGCATAACCACCCCGTGAGGTAGATATATACCAATTTTACAGATAAGAAAACTGCCCCAGAGCACCCAGAGTGTGTGGTACTGGATTTCCTAGATAATAAAGGGCAAAGCTAGGCATCAAACCAAGATCCTCTAACTTCAAAATCACAAGCCCTTCCCACTTCATCTCAAAACGCTGTAACTGTCAAGAAATTACTTAGGAAACATTTGCATTAGGAACATATGAAGAACCACAGAAATGCTCTTGACATTTCAAAACAACTACTATCTGATCATTATCAAAAAGCATCCCAAAACTCTGTTGCTGAAACATCTCCAATCTTTCTAATGCTGGTGAGATCCTGGGCAGGGTTATTAGGAATGAGTCAATGACTATTTCAGAATCTTAAATGCAAAACTGCAGTCCATTTTAATTGTGAGATATCTAGACACCTCTTTTCAGTTCTCATCTTCCTTAATCTTTCTGTAGTATTGATACTATTGACTCATCAGCACACTGTTGATATTTGCGGGCACCTGTAGTCCCAGCTACTCGGGAGGCTGAGGCAGGAGAATGGCATAGACCCGGGAGGCGGAGCTTGCAGTGAGCTGAGATGCGGCCACTGCACTCCAGCCTGGGCGACAGAGCGAGACTCCGTCTCAAAAAAATAAATAAATAAATAAATAAATAAATAAATAAATAAATATTCATGGAAAAAATAAAATAAACATTCACAGAATACACAATAGTGGTAAAATTTTTTTAATTACTCAAGACTATAAAGTTAATAGGATATGATAGAACCATTTGATTTATACCAAAGGTTCCATTGAGCTTATTTTTTCCATGCTAGAATAGGGCTTCACAATTAACTTTTTTAGTTGCTCTAGATTCATGCAATCAACCTTGAGAACCCCTTTCCAATCCATTCAACACTCTTTCGTAAGCACCTCTACTTTCTTTTTTTTTCCTTTTTTTAATTTATTTTTATTTTATTTTGTTTATTTACTTTGAGACGGATTTTTGCTCTGTCGCCCAGGCTTGAGTGCAGTGGCACAATCTCAGCTCACTGCAACCTCTGCCTCCCGGGTTCAAGCAACCCTCCTGCCTCAGCCTCCCGAGTAGCTGGGATTACAGACACGCGTCACTACACCCAGCTAATTTTTGTATTTTAAATAGAAACGGGGTTTCACCATGTTGGCCAGGCTGATCTCCATCTCCTGACCTCATGATCCTCCCGCCTCAGCCTCCCAAAGTGCTGGGATTACAGGCATGAACTTTCTACTTACCTTGTTCTAGCTACTAGGACTTAACAGAAACTCCAAAGCCAGTATGACAATGCACTCGCTTCTGATTACACAGGAAGTACATCTAGGATCTTGGTATCATTATTTTTACATGGAAATTTTAAATTTTAATTTAAAACGTTTAAAAACCTGTCAGTGGCCGGGCGCGGTGGCTCACGCCTGTAATCCCAGCACTTTGGGAGGCCGAGGCGGGCGGATCACAAGGTCAGGAGATCGAGACCACGGTGAAACCCCGTCTCTACTAAAAATACAAAAAATTAGCCGGGCGCGGTTGTGGGCGCCTGTAGTCCCAGCTACTCGGGAGGCTGAGGCAGGAGAATGGCGTGAACCCGGGAGGCGGAGCTTGCAGTGAGCCGAGATCGCGCCACTGCACTCCAGCCTGGGCGACAGAGCGAGACTCCGTCTCAAAAAAAAAAAAAAAAAAAAAAAAACCTGTCAGTGTTCTTACAGTGCCTGACTAGAGAACATGAGCAATGATTATGACCTAATAATTACCTTTAGTAAGACAGAAAACCTAGTCTTATAGCAGCCTGCACTACAAAACCCAAAGATCTTCAGGAATGTGCTTTGATGGCTCAAGAATTTGAAAAATGGATCTGGAGGTATGGTCTTTGGGAGTAGGGGCACTGACATGGCATCAGTTCTGGACCAGGCTTAAAGCACATGATACATGGTTGTAATAACCTACCACAGGATTCCTCTTTGACCTGGGACAGGTAACCCATCCAGTTGTTTAAGATTCATCTGCTCATCAGACCGTGCCTTATCTGGTAAGTCAGGATTCCAAAAGGAATCTAGAAATCTCAACCAACCAAACAGGCTGGGGACATTCAGAAGGCATGAATCTAAATGGGGACATTTAGAAGGCATGAATCTAAAAAATGGTCCACTGCAAATTTATATCTTAGCTCTATCACAGGCTACATGTCCTTCGGCAAGAAACCCATTAACCGCCTTCCCTTTCATCCTCTCAGCCCCTTTCTTTTCCCTCCTGGGCTAACTGATTATCTGTAAGAAAAAAAAAATGCAAGCAGACCAGTTGATATCTAAGGTTGCCTCCAGCTGTAAAAAGTCTGAGTTTCTATTAAAATGAGACAGGTGCATGACTGAAGGGAGTTCAGGCAGAAGTCTTATGAAGACTGGTAAAGAGAAACTTTTTCAAATAGAGAAAGAGAAGCCAATAACTGTGAAATGAAAGCAGCAGTGAGGTTCCAGAGTTATGATGGAATAAAAACAATACATGTTTGCTATTGCCCCCACAATCCTTTTAAACATATAAACTTCATGTGAAGATGCAATTGTCATAAAAGCTGATACAAGCTCTTAAAAACATTACCGCATTTTTATTGGATTAAAGAATATAATGTTGGGCCAGGTAAGGTGGTTCCTGCCTGTAACCTCAGCACTTTGGGAAGCAGAGGTAGGAGGATCATTTGAGGCCAAGAGTTCGAGACCAGCCTGGGCAACAGAGTGAGACCCCATTTCTATTTTTGAAAAATAAGTTTTTTAACTTAATAAATAGAATACAACTTTGTTTAAGGCCAATACTATTTTCTCAAAAAAAAAAAGAAAGAAAAGAAAAGAAAAAGAAAAAGAAAAAAACTTCCAATCACATGCTAGGGTCTGAGAAGTCTTCAGAGAACTGTTAGTGAAAAAATACGTAAAGAAGACTTTCCTATGTATACTTGAAAATTGGAAATATGAATAGGAAGCAAAACAATATGTTACTTTAAGTGTTGATAAATATAATAAAAATATTATATTTTTAGATTATTTTCTAGTTTATTTTCACTGTCTATACACTTTACACCATGCTAAGCACTTGGCATATTTTATCTCTTTATGCTCACAAGATGTCATTGGGTGAATTCTCTTATTATCTTGTCAATTTTGCAGATAAGCCATCTGAGCTATGCAAAGTTGGTTGACTTTCCCAAGGTGACACAGCTAGAAAGTGGTAAAGCCATTGTTGGAACTCAAACAGTTTGACTCAGAGTTCAGGCTCTCCAAAATGTTTTTCTTGAAAAGCATTACACAAAAGATAAGGAAAATGCAGATGTGGTATGATTTTTTTCAAAGACTAAACATAGACTACTCAGAACTTTTTGTTTCCTCCAATTTTTAGTGATGTGAAGTTTGCCGTGGTAGCCTACCTAAAATGTAGTGCTTAAATAAAAGCTCTTACAATCTCATTGGATTTTACTTCATATATTAAGTCAGGATCATTACAACAGGATTCTAGAAATCTCAACATATCAGGCTGAGGACATTCAGAGGAAATGCATCTTAAAATGATCAAGTAGGAGGACTGGGAATGAGAAAACTTGGGTTCAGTTCTTAGAAACCTGAGGAGAGATTCTGGAAAAAGATCCACAGTTATGAAGCAGCAGGTGGTAAGGAGTTGCATATTGCCCCTCAGTTTCTTTAGGAACCTCACACATGGACAGTAACTTAGGGAGCATGACATTTTTTGTACAAAAGAAAAAAGAAATTGGGCCAGGCGCGGTGACTCACGTCCGTAATCCTAGCACTCTGGGAGGCCGAGGCGGGCAGATCACTTGAGGTCAGGAGTTCAAGACCAGCCTGGCCAACATAGCAAAACCCTGTCTCTACTAAAAATACAAAATATTAGCCGGGCATACTCCCCAGGGCTTGTAGTCCCAGCTACTTGGGAGGCTGAGGTGTGAGGATCGCTTGAACCCGGGAGGCAGAGGTTGCAGTGAGCCGAGATTGCACACTGCACTCCAGCCTGGGTGACAAAGCGAGACTCGGTCTCTCAGAAAAAAAAAAAAAAAAAAAAAAGAGAGAGAGACAGAGAGAGAGAGAACATACACTGTGTACTGTAGCAATTACAGACTCTGAATTCAGAATCCCTTGAGTTCGCCATTTTCTAGCAGTATGAACTGAGACAAATTACTGAATTGCTCTGTGCCTCCACTTTCTCATCTGTAAAACAGTGATAATAAGAGGACTTACTTCCAAGGGATATTATGAAGATTAACTGAGTCAATAAGTATAAAGTGCTTAGAACAAAGCCTGCAACATATATGTGTATGATGGGTTACTATTACTATACACATTATTATTATATATTATTATCATAGAATGGAAGATGGATGGGTGCAAAAAACTATCAAGAAGAGTAGGTGTTGGTTATTTAGTGACTAAACCATCAACCCAGGAAAAAGAATATCTTTTTTGGTTGTACAAGGGCATAGATGAATCAAGGTAAGATTTCCTTTTGCCAGGCACTGACAGGACCATATAGTAAATCCTATAACTATATTTAGGACATGAGATATAACCCTAAGCATTGTGCAAACTCTGCACAATAGTAATAAAACCCTCTTTCTGTGTTACCAACACTGAGAAAGGGTGTTCAAAGGAAGATTATTAATGATCTCTCCCTGCCTCTCCTGCCTTTCCGAAGACTTTTGCAAGACCCGTGGGGTTTGTTAGCGTTTCCAAACTTCTTCCCAGGAAGTCTGAAATGGGTGCTGCTAGGAGTTGCTGTATAATTACTTACTTGATTCCCTCTAAGGAGCTTACGCTAAGAATTGAGGAAAGAAAGCAGATTAACCATTTGAATACATGCCACGGCCCATCCACAAGCCCTCCCCTCACTCCTCCGTAAATGGGGGCTTCCACATTCCCCACCCGTCAACCCCAATATGTGATCCAGGAAAATCAATTTATTGCTTTGGCTAATCCTACAACAATAGGGGTTTCATTTTCATTGTAGGGCAATTAAGTTGTCCGACGGGAGGGAAGGAGCAGGAGGGGAAAGGGGGGACTCTCCCATCCCCACAGACAGATTAGTCCCCGCGGTGGCAGCAGCGTCCCCTCTGTCTGTCTGGTGGTCGGTCACACGCAGCTCCTGGCTGCTACCTAGCAACGCAAAGCCAGGGGGAGAGCTCGCCGGTTCCAGCCTCCTCCTCGCCCTTCCCATTCATCCTCGGTCGGGTCTCGGTCTCTCTCTCTCTCTCTCTCTCTCTCTCTCTCTCTCTCTCTCTCTCTCTCTTCCTCTCTCTCTCTCTCTTCCCCCGCCCCAGTCGTTCTCTCTCCCCTCCTTCTTTCCTTATTCCTCTATATTTGCTTTTCCTCTTCCCTTCTTACTACTTTTATTCTCTCCGTTTCTTTCTCCCTCTCTTTCCCTCTTCTCTGTTTCTGTTAAAACATAAACTCTCGGACAACTTGAGAGAAGTTTAAAGCACTTCATACCAAAAACTATCTGCATTCGATCCCCAAAACTCTGGCCATGCAGACGGGCCCCATTCATCAACACAAAAGCCCCCAGCTCCCAGCTGGAAAGGAAAACTTCAAGAAAAGACTCCAGTCCCTCAGCCGCTCTCGGCCAATCCCACCTCCCGGCCTTATCTTGGCTCGTAAATGATCTGTACGGTGAGAGCGGTCTCTGGGGGTCACCGCGGGACCAAGTTTCACCAGTGGTGGGAGGGGTGCTCTGGCCCGCGGCCCTGGGCGCGCGAAGGGATCCCGGGAGGGGCGCTGCAGGTGGAATGCTGCGCTCGGTGCAGAGCCCGGGACCGCGCCGCCCAGGAGAGAACTCCGCTTGGGAGAGCAAGCTGCAAACCGCAGAGAACCTCGTTCTCCTGTAAAGTGCTTTCCAGGAGGGTAGGACAAACGCCCGTGGGAACAAAGACAGGGTCTCCGTGGGGTGCGCTGTCACCGAAACTGGCGGGGCTGCTTTCTCAAGTTTGCTGCCGCTCAGTTCGTGGTGAGCGAAGGAGGGGCGCTCCCGCTCCGGGTTCGCGAAGCAACCTGAGCGCCCCACCGGGAGCAGCTCCCGCGCCGCCGCCAGGCCCTAGCCTCTGCCCGGCCGCGCTCCCCTCCGGCCTCCCGCGGACCCGACCCTGCCACAGCCGGGGAAGTGGGCGCTTCACGAGAAGCTCCGGCCGGGGGCTTACCTTGGCCACTGGCCGGCGCTAGGCAGGCGACGAGAGCCAGGAGCAGCGTGCACGCCACTGCTGCCGGCCCGCGATCCATCCCCGCGACGGTCCCCGGCCTCGCCGTTCCTTCCCCGGGAGGTGGGCGCGCGTAGCACACCGCACCGGCAGCGCCTCTGCTAGCGAACGCTCCTTTAGGTCTGCACCTCCGCCAGCTCCTAGTGACCAAAAGCCTGCACCCGCGCCCGAGGCATCCCGTTTTCTACCCGCGCCAGTCCCCACCCTCCAGACAGTGCATAAAGCCCTTTAGACCCGACCGCCCCGGAACAAGCATGCGGGAATCCAGCGGGCAGGCCCCCTGCCGCCCGGCCCGCCCCCTGCACTTTGCAGCGCGGGGAGGAGTGGGCACTCGAACACACGCGCACTCACACATGGACACTCCACAGGCGTGTGCACACTCACACACGCACTCATACAGCCGCATGCACTCCTAAGTGTCACACCAACTGACACAGATTCACAGATTCACTCATACACGCCAGTCACACACGCGCGCACATTCCACAGTCACACTTCCACGCCAACATACATAGTCCCCTTTAAGCGTGCATACACGAGCACACTCCGATGCGCACACTCTCACAGGCACACTCACACGTGCACACGCGCTGCCCTCGCCTCTCCGCAGGGTTCGCCGGGCAGAGAAGCCGGCGAGGCGACTCACGGGGAAATCTGCACGGACGCAGTTTTACTAAATGAGCAATGGAAAAGAATGGACGAGGAGGAAAGTCAAGAATAGAGAAGAGAAAGAAAAAATAAGAAATGAAAAAGGAAAGAAAAACCAGACAAGTGGAAATGAAGGACAGAAAGAAAGGGAAAGAGGCGGAGGTAGGGAAGAGAAGGAGTAAAGAGCCTGCTGGATGGAGATCTGTGACCTTCATTCCTGGCCTGATCTCTCTAGGCTCCTTCGGATATCCTGGTTTCCCCTGATAGGATACAGGCTGCTGAGATGGGGTGCTCTGTGTTTTTACAAATTAGAGAGGGAGGTGGATCTTTGTTGGGGAGGTTGGATCCTTATTTAGCAATTATTCAGCACCACATCTACAGGTGTCATGGCCAGATCGCGCTTCTTACAAGTCTGTTCATTTTGAAGCAAAATTGAAAAAGCGCGAACGTCTTCTCCATGCTTCCGGTACCCCTTTATAAGAAGAAACACGAGAGGTTCAGGGAACCCCGCGACTCCCTTCTTTGGGGCAGCTTTGGACAGGCTGGCAAGCGGCCCAGACCCCAAAAGCACAAGTGGCCTTACACCCGCCCTCAGCGCGCGGTCCTCAGCCTGTACGTGACATCAGAGCCCACGGGAGGTGGGGAAAGGAGGGCTGATGCGACTTATTTCCCGGTGTTGGGGACCCTGTGTGAGGAGGGGCTGTTTGGGGACCTGAGGCCATCCCATCATTTCCAGCTCCAGCCCCTGAACCAGCGCGGCGGCTAGTCCCAGGCGCCGGATCCTGGTCCAAGAAGTCAGGAGCCCTTTCCCTCCAGAGAGGGAGCCGTGACGCAGGGAGGAGACAGCCCTGAACGCACGTGGTCGCTGGACAGGTTCCCGCTGCCTCCCTTCCCCGGGGGCGAGAACCTGACAATTACTGCCAGCGCCTTTTCCCGGGGCACGGGTCTTCTGGGGTTCTGCTGACCCCAACAGTCCGGATCGCGTAGCTTTCCTGGGCTGCAGTGGTAGGCGCAGCTTTAGGTGTGGGGGCTAGGGGAGGGAAAGGATAGGTGTTACTTTGGAAAGACAAAAAGAGATAAATACACACAAAAAGAGAAAACTTAGGCTTCAAGAAAAAAAGGTGGAGTGGGGAGCGTTGTGGGAAAGAGTGGGAGAGATTCCTGGATTGGGAAATCCATGGGTCTGTGCTCTGGCCAAAGTCACTGGATCTCTATTTGCCTCCCTGCACAGTGTTGGGCGCTGTGCGGCGCGGAGGAGACAGGACTGGGGACAAGATAGTTGGGGGCTGGGGAGGGAGGGGGCGACCCGACCCGAGCGGGAGGAGGGAGGCGGCGAGGGGGCGCGACGCTGCACTCCAGTCTTCGCGGGTGATTTATGCCGGTTCCGGGCGGCCGGGGCGATGGTACGAGACCGCGCCGGGGTCAAGCTGGTCCGACGCCCGCTGAGGCCGCGCTGCATAGTCAATGAGCGTCCCCGCACCTCCGACTTACAAAGAGCGGCCGCCGGCTGGCGGGAGGGAGGACCGCGAGTGCGGGAGGGGCTGAGCTCCCTACAGAGCGCCCGTGGGCGCGCAGGCGCAAGCGTGTGTGTGTGTGTGTGTGTGTGTGTGTGTGTGTGTGTGTGTGTCCTTTCACTGTAGCAGCCAGGGCTCCAAACATTCCTTTCTGTACTGAAGAGTTCCTCAATTGTTGTTGTCTTTGTGCTCCAGTGTTGCCAACTTACTGGAATTCCTGACGTGGTTGCACAGCAGGGCTCAGGCTGACCGTACTAGCCAGCTGCGTTTGTGTAATGGGCCGACCCCGCCGTTAATCCCAGAATAACGCAGAAGAGGGGAAAGGAGGGAGGGAGAACGGGAGGTAGGAGAGCAGAAAAGGGTAGGGATGGGGGACCACCTAGCGGAGCACAGCCCATCATTCGAAGCACTGTGTATGTCGACCCACACGCTTTTCCACTAGAACAACCCATTTTCTCAATGCAATCCCCAATCCGTGACGTTTGAAAACTGCCTACACCATGCATATGTTTATCTCTGGCATCCATACCTGAGAATGCCTGTTGCTAGATTGGGGGGATTAAATCTATGGACCAGTACCTGGGAAAGCTCAGGTTAATTCAGTTGCAATTTAAGCCAGCATCGTTTCTCTATAATGCAAAAAGATAATTTCTTTAGTTTTCACATTTCTCTCTCCATACACGTATAGAGGACTTTTCAGAGCAGTCAACCAAAAGAGAGAGGGGAAAGTGAAACCAAGAAGCTTCAGCACCACCATTGCCCCAGAAGCCAAGCTGAAATTTACACCATTCTTGACTCCTCCTTCTTTTTTCCACCCCCATGCCCAAACAATCATGAAATTCTGTTAACTCAAATTCATCAATCCACTCATCAATCTGAATTACAGTGAGAGCCTTAGAATGAGCTCCTTGCTATCAGTTATGCCCCCTCCCATCTATTTTCCATTCGGCAACCAGACAATTCAGCTCGGTAGTTCTATCAAACTAGTGCTTGCAAACAGAGGTAATTACCCTTTAGAGAGTAATGAAATCAATTTAGCAGGTCAAGGCAAGAATTATATTCAAATGAAATATAACAACATAGAAACTAAAATAACTTTCATGTGGAAAAGTTATGTATAACTTTATAACACTACTGTTTCTGTGTGTGTGTGTGTGTGTGTGTGTGTGTGTGTGTGTGTGTGTTTCCTCCTGAGTGCCATAGAGCCAACTGCCCCCTGAACAGCTCCAATCCAATGTCCTAAGACCTCAAACTCAGCAGGATGGAGCCCAAACCAATACACACACACACACACACACACACACACACACACACACACACTATGTCACCATGTAAAATACATTTCTCATATGCATCTCAGCCAGAAAAGTTTAAGGTATCTCCCCACAAATTACTTATTCATTAAAAAGGGAAAAAGCGACTTTAAGCAGAAAAATATGGTAGATATTTTAATATGTTTCATTATTATTTAAATATGATAAGGTTAACAGATCAAAAAACAACTGCCATTGAAAATATAGTTTCTTATATTCACAGATCCCAAGAGAGGGAGTACACATCTTGCCACAAGGTACCACACAGGGAGGCAGAGGGCAAGGGGGAAAGCGTGGGCAAGCTCCTTTACTATGGTTTCTACCTAAAGGAACAGACAAGGCAGAGTAAGCAGGTTTAGGATTGACTAATTTGTATTGATAAAACAAGCAGGAGGTCAAGGCAAGATGACTGATCAGTCAGGCATATTAACAGATTATCTAGAACAAAGTGTATATGGCATATGCATGCAGGACAGATGTTAAAGCATGAAGCTTAGGCCCAGCACAGTGGCTTATGCCTGTAACCCCAGCACATTGGGAGGCTAAGGCAGGAGAATCACTTGAGGCTTGAGCCTAGGAGTTTGAGGCTGCAGTGAGCTATGATCACGCCACTGCACTCCAGTGAGAACCTGTCTCTCTCTCTCTCTCTCTCTCTCTCTCTCTCTCTCTCTCTCTCGCCTATATATATTAAGGCATTACATTTACAGAAGTTAGAAATGTGGTAAATACAATAGACTCTACATTGAACCAAGGAATCAAAGTCAACGCAACAATCAAAACTAATATAAGACAAACTGACATCACATTCCTCCTGGTATGACACACTCTGAAGGATACAACAGCACTTCTGTGGTATTACTGTGCATGCCCCAAATCTAAGCAGGAGAAAACATCAGTCAAATCAATGTTTTCTCATTTTTTAGAATGTCCAAACTGAGGGACATTTAAGTACTAAAGTATAGTATTTTCAGTATATTTTGTATACTTCAAAAATGGCAAGGTCATAAAAGACAAAGAAAGGCTGAGATATGCAGTTTAGAGATATGCAGCGCATGACCCTAGGGTGGATCTTGGACTGGGAAAAAAGTATCTCTAGAGGATGTTATTGGGAAAATCATATATGCATGCCCTCAGAACTCTATTTACTTCCCTCAGCCCAGCACTTGTCATATTTGTTGTATTCCCATGGCCTTCTCAAAACTCTTCCCCTCTGCAGCCATAATAATCTTTTTTAGTCATTATGCCAACCATACACTTGCCTGATTACAACCTTTCAATCATTGTTCCATTATTCCACAATTAAATGCAAAATTTTTAGCATAGCCTACAAACCCTTGCATGATGGGGCCTTTGACAATCTCTCAAACTTTACTTGACAGTTCTGCCACACTGGCCTCCACTTGGTTCCTCAAACATGTACTATGTGCTTTTGCAGCCTTGAAGGTGTGATTAAGATATGTAGGTCACCCTCCCAAGACTAATCCAGGAAGAAGTTGAATCCCTGTATAGACCAATAACAGGCTCTGAAATTGAGGCAATAATTAATAGCCTACCAACCAAAAAAAGTCCAGGACCAGACAGATTCACAGCTGAATTCTACCAGAGGTACAAGGAGGAGCTGGTACCATTCCTTCTGAAACTATTCCAATCTGTAGAAAAAGAGGGAATCCTCCCTAACTCATTTTATGAAGCCAGTATCATCCTGGTACCAAAGCCTGGCAGAGACACAACAAAAAAAGAGAATTTTAGACCAATACCCCTGATGAACATCGATGCAAAAATCCTCAATAAAATACTGGAAAACCGAATCCAGCAGCACATCAACAAGCTTATCCACCATGATCAAGTGGGCTTCATCCCTGGGATGCAAGGCTGGTTCAATATATGCAAATCAATAAACATAATCAAGCATATAAACAGAACCAAAGACACAAACCACATGATTATCTCAATAGATGCAGAAAAGGCCTTTGACAAAATTCAACACCCCTTCATGCTAAAAACTCTCAATTAATTAGGTATTGACAGGATGTATCTCAAAATAATAAGAGCTATTTATGACAAACCCACAGCCAATATAATACTGAATGGGCAAAAACTGGAAGCATTCCCTTTGAAAACTGGCACAAGACAGGGATGCCCTCTCTCACCACTCCTATCCAACATAGTGTTGGAAGTTCTGGCCAGGGCAATCAGACAGGAGAAAGAAATCAAGGGTATTCAATTAAGAAAAGAGGAAGTCAAATTGTCCCTGTTTGCAGATGACATGATTGTATATTTAGAAAACCCCATCGTCTCAGCCCAAAATCTCCTTAAGCTGATAAGCAACTTCAGCAAACTCCCGCATTGCAAAGACAATCCTAAGCCAAAAGAACAAAGCTGGAGGCATCATGCTACCTGACTTCAAACTATACTACAAGGCTACAGTAACCAAAACAGCATGGTACTGGTACCAAAACAGAGATACAGACCAATGGAACAGAATAGAACTCTCAGAAATAATACCACACATCTACAACCATCTGATCTTTGACAAACCTGACAAAAACAAGAAATGGGGAAAGGATACCCTATTTAATAAATGGTGCTGGGAAAACTGGCTAGCCATATGTAGAAAGCTGAAACTGGATCTCTTCCTTACACCTTATACAAAAATTAATTCAAGATGGATTAAAGACTTAAATGGGCTGGGTGCGGTGGCTCAAGCCTGTAATCCCAGCACTTTGGGGGGCTGAGACAGGCGGATCACGAGGTCAGGAGATCGAGACCATCCTGGCTAACACGGTGAAACCCGTCTCTACTATACTAAAAAGTACGAAAAACTAGCAGGGTGAGGTGGCGGGCACCTGTAGTCCCAGCTACTCCGGAGGCTGAGGCAGGAGAATGGCATAAACCCGGGAGGCGGAGCTTGCAGTGAGCTGAGATCATGCCACTGCACTCCAGCCTGGGCAACAGAGTGAGACTCCATCTCAAAAAACAAAACAAAACAAAAAAAAGAAAAAAGAAAAAACACTTAAATGTTAGACCTAAAACCATAAAAACTCTAGAAGAAAACCTAGGCAATACCATTCAGGACATAGGCATGGACAAGGACTTCATGTCTAAAACACCAAAAGCAATGGCAACAAAAGCCAGAATTGACAAATGGGATCTAATTAAACTAAAGAGCTTCTGCACAGCAAAAGAAACTACCATCAGAGTGAACAGGCAATCTACAGAATCAGAGAAAATTTTTGCAGTCTATCCATCTGACAAAGGGTTAATATCCAGAATCTACAAAGAACTTAAACAAATTTACAAGAAAAAATCGAATAACCTCATCAAAAAGTGGGCAAAGGATATTAATAGACACTTTTCAAAAGAAGACATTTATGCAGCCAACAGACACATGAAAAACTGCTCATCATCCCTGGCCATCAGAGAAATGCAAATCAAAACCACAATGAGATACTATCTCATGCCAGTTAGAATGGCAATCATTAAAAAGTCAGGAAACAACAGACGTTGGAGAGGATGTGGAGAAATAGGAACAGTTTTACACTGTTGGTAGGACTGTAAACTAGTTCAACCATTGTGGAAGACAGTGTCGCGATTCCTCAAGGATCTAGAACTAGAAATACCATTTGGGTCAACCATCCCATTACTGGGTATATACCCAAAGGATTATAAATCATGCTGCTATAAAGACATATGCACACGTATGTTTATTGTGGCACTATTCACAACAGCAAAGACTTGGAACCAACCCAAATCACCATCAATGATAGACTGGATTAAGAAAATGTGGCACATATACACCATGGAATTCTATGCAGTCATAAAAAAGGATGAGTTCATGTCCTTTGTAGGGACATGGATGAAGCTGGAAACCATCATTCTCAGGAAACTATCACAAAGACAGAAAACCAAACACTGCATGTTCTCATTCATAGGTGGGAATTGAACAATGAGAACACTTGGACACAGGAAGAGGAACATCACACACTGGGGCCTGTCATGGGGTGAGGGGAGGGGGGAAGGATAGCTTGAGGAGATATACCTAATGTAAATGATGAGTTAATGGGTGCAGCACACCAACATGGCACATGTATACATATGTAACAAACCTGCACGTTGTGCACATGTATCCTAGAACTTAAAGTATAATAATAATAAAAAAAAGAAAAGATACATAGGTCAGAGAGGTAGAGGTCATGGAGTTGCCTCAGTTCCTTACAGCTCTGTAGATCTAGATCCTAACCTAGCATATCCTTACAAAAATTCCCCCTTTTGCTTGAATAAGCTTGAATGGACCTCTGCCCCTTGTAAAACAGAGCTGGACTGAAATGATCAACAATTGCTAAAAAGACATCATAAGGCATCTCACCTACTAGTCAGCTCCAGTATTTATAATGCTTTTTTTCTTGAAGCCTTTTAAAAAATAGCAATAATAACTTTGGACTCGCCAGCCTGAGGACCAGGTTCTGAGCCATAAATTAACAGCATATCTCTGGTGTGTAGCCAGGGCCAGGAAAGCCACAGCAAGATCTAAAGGGACAGCCAGTGCAACAGACATATTTTCCACAAACAAAAATGAAGACAACAAGCATAATATCACAAGAGAACCCTCTTAGTTTTCAAATAAAGTTGTATGACAAGTCTTGGCAAAGGTTTAAAGAAACAACAGAGACTCTAACAAGTCTCATTGATTGAAAAATAGTTAAATAAAATTGAGGCTTCCCCCCGCCCCCCCCAAAAAAATCCAAGATATAAAGACACCATTGCAGGAAGACCTGGGATTCAGTTACCTGGGGCTAAGGCCATCACAAATGCTTCCATCAGTCCCTGATCGCTAGCACCAGAGTCAAGACGCTGTGCAGGGAGACTTCAGAGTAACAGCAAAGCAGACTAGGAATACAGTTAAGAAAGTCAAAATTGTTAAACTTACCACATTTAAATTCTTCTCTCTCAAGAGCAGTTTATGCCAGTAAAGATCAGTGAAAACATCTGGCTAGATGGGTCTTGAAGGCCAGAAGACCAAGATGATTCCATCAGTCTCACTGTTCCTCTCTTATCTCAGAGATTGTGAAAGTGCTGAAGGTATAGAAAGGCATATGATAAGGAGTAGTATATGCAGGAAGAAAACACCTATATTTAGTCAGAATGTACATAGGATCCTTCAAGTGAAATCAATGAGGACAATTACTTCGAGGTCACCATTACATGTAAATCCAGTCTTTGGTGTTCACAGGTTTGGGAACATGCACCAGAATTCAGCCAAGCTCCCTATCAAAGGCGTCAGGTCTATCTTGTTCATCACCAAATCTCCAGAACCTGGCACAGGACCCAATACATGGAAGGCCCTCAGTAAATGTTTGGTGAATGAATAAATGAAATAAGACAGCACAAAGTCTATATTTGGCGTCTGGCATTTCAACCAAATCAGAATCTAGATATCGAATAGACTTTACAGGATACAATGTATGCTGAAGTGATCTTGCTATCTTGAGTACCATGGAAAAACATCCTCAGAGTATTTCAGTCTGAATTTCTCCTTAGTCATACTTGCCTTCAGGACCTACAGTTAACTTTGCAATGTGAGTTGAAATAGGGCAGTATTTCTCTAATGTCCGTAGAGGACTTTTGGCAATATTTGGAGACATTTTTAATTATCACAACTGAGAACTCCTGCTGTCAACTAGTGGGTAGAGGCCAGGGATGCTGCTAAAACATCCTGCAATGCACAGAACAGACCCCACAACAAACAATTATCTGCCCTCAAATTTCAATAGTGCAAGGTTAAGAATCCCTGAAAGAGAACAATCAAATTTTAAATATTTTGACAACAAAGTATTTAAGTTGGATTTCAGACCTAGAGCTCAAGAACAAAATTATAAAATCCATTTAGAAACCACTTCTGCTAATTTCCTTTTTCTAGTACTGGACAATACAGTGGGCAAAGGACTATAATTCTGTAGATGAAAGTTCAGTCAAAAGAAACAGACATATCTCACTTACAGTGGGAGCTGAACAATGAGAACACATGGACCCAGGGAGGGGAACAAAACACACGGGGGCCTGGTGGGTGGTGGGAGGCACGGGGAGGGAGGGCATCAGGATAAATAGTTAATGCAAGCTGGGCTTAATACCTACGTGATGGTTTGATTTTGATGGGTGCAGCAAAGCACCATGGTACACGTTTACCTATGTAACAAACCTGCACATCCTGAACATGTATCCTAGAACTTAAAATAAAACCAAATAAAAAAGAAACAGACATAAGATGCAGCATGCCAAGAAGCATTTCAAAATAGAGAAGCTGCATATTGGTTCCTATGCTTCATTGATGTTCAAATGCAAACTAAACAAGAAACATATTTCTTTCCCCTCTCCTCTCTGGTTGAACAGCTGCTATTTCTTCCTCAAGCCCCACCTCAAATATTTCCTTTTTGGTAGTGAAACCTCCTCCACCTCTCCCAGAGTGCCTCTTTCTTTTCTGTAATCCTATCCCACCAAACACTTACCTTCATTAGGATTCTCAACATGTGAAATAAATTCTTTGATTACATTTATGTTTCCCCCAATAAACTTTGTACTTCATGGTCTTCTTTTTTAAAATAAATTTTTTGGCCGGGCGCGGTGGCTCAAGCCTGTAATCCCAGCACTTTGGGAGGCCAAGACGGGCGGATCACAAGGTCAGGAGATCGAGACCATCCTGGCTAACCCGGTGAAACCCCGTCTCTACTAAAAAATACAAAAAACTAGCCGGGCGAGGTGGCGGGCGCCTGTAGTCCCAGCTACTCGGGAAGCTGAGGCAGGAGAATGGCGTGAACCCGGGAGGCGGAGCTTGCAGTGAGCTGAGATCCCGCCACTGGACTCCAGCCTGGGCGACAGAGTGAGACTCCGCCTCAAAAAAAAATAAAAATAAAAATATAAAATAAAATAAAATAAAATAAAATAAATTTTTAATTGTAGAATAGATTGACTGAAAATTCAAAGATAGCCCAGAGAATTCCCACATATCCCACACCCAGTTTAGCCTATTATTAACATTTTAAATGAGTATAGTGCATTTGTCACAATTAATGGGTCATTATTACTAATTAGAGCACATGGTGTGTTCAGATTTCCTTAGTTTTTTACCTAATGTACTTTTACTGTTCCAGGATCCCATCCAGGGTACCACAAATATTTAGTCAGCCTGTCTCCTTAAGCTTCTCTTGGCTGTGACAGTTTCTTGGGCATTCCTTGTTTTTGATGACGTTGGCAGTTTTGAGGAGTACTGGTCAGGTATTTTGCATAATGACCCTTACTTGGGATTTGTCTGATGTTTTTCTCGAGATTATATTGGAGTTATGGGGCTTTGGGACATAACCAGTAAGTAAAGAGACATTCTCTTCATATTAAATCAATGGTAGATATTATCAATATGACTTAAGTCATGATTTAGGATAAATTTACATCAACCTTGATCACCTGGCTGAAGTTGTGTTTGTCAGGTTTCTGCATTGAACAGTCACTCCTTTTTCTTTCTTTTTATTCTGTACTTTTCAGAAGGAAGCCACTGTGTGCAGCCCACTGTTTAGAACTGGAGAGCTGTGCTCCTCCTCCTTGCAGACACAGTGAAGGAATTCTTCTGTATGGATAGATTTGTCTGTTTGTTCCCATTTATTTATTTATTCAATCATATATTTATATCAACATAGAATCATAGATATTTATTATATAGTTTGGATTATAACCCAATACTACATTATTTTATTGCTCAAATTGCTCTAGCATTGGCCATTGTGAGCTCTCTCAGTTGGTTCCTGTGTTCCTTTGACATACCCTCATTATTGTGGGGTTTGGGGGCATTTTATTTGTTTCATTGTTATTGTTTTATTTTGTGTTTTAGCACTTGCTTGCTTTCCAGCACAGCAAGTTGCCCCAGGCTCATCTTCTATATTCCCTGCACCAGTCATAAAGTCAAGATCTACTTTTTATTCTTCATTTTATGAAGAATGAAAATAATAACCAAAATTTACTGAACATTCACTATGTGCCAAATATAAGCTAAGAATCTGGCATGCATATACTATCTGATGTTAAACAAAATTCCAGCTGATTAGTATGTAACCTAGAGACCTTGTTTGTAATGAATTGCCTGGGGAAATAAATTGCCTAGGGAAACATTTTATCTTTTAATCTTAGGATGGGAAAGCCTGCCTAAGTAAGGCATGAATGCTTCAATCCAAAATGGAAAGGATTGCTAATTTTGTCTACATAAAAATCAAATGATTATGTAAGGCAAAAAACACCGTGAACAATGTTCAAGGACAAACTGAGAAAATACTTTTCACATCTATGACCTAAAAAAGGTTAATATTTACTAATATAAATAAGTTCTTAGAAACCAGTAAAAAGTTGAGTATCCCACTAGAAAAATCATCTGCAAGCACAGTAGGAGCTAACATTTATGTGGTGCTTATTAGGTGCTAGACACAACTCAAAGTGCTTTATAAATATAAACGCATTTAATCCTCACAGCGACCCTATGAAGTAGGCACCATAATTACTCCTATTTTACAGATAAGGAAACTCAGCCCAGAAATGTTGGTTGTGATTTTTCCCAAGATCACATAGCCTGTTAGCAGCAGACCTGGAATTTGAACCCAATCTGATCAGCTCCAGATTATCTAAGCTTGTACTATCCTTGAAAGCAGATCCATGGTACAAAGACTTGGATGTATGTAATTTATTGAGAAATAATTCCAAGAAGCAATAATGAAGGACCACATAGAGTGAGATGGGGAAGAGAAAAAACTAGGTAGGAGTGCCATATTCATGACGGTTAATTTTTTAAATGCTTCTCACAATTGTCCACTTGAGGATCAACCAGGAGTAGTATTTATTCACCAGCCCCCATACCCTACTGGTTAAGAGTTCTCCTCGGGGCATCAGGTTCTCTGTATCTTGGGGTATGCATGTGGGCTTACTCAGTCCACCAGTGTCTACAGCACCAGGGAAGCTCTAGGGCAAAAAGTGACAGCACATCCCATGGGTACCTGGAGCATAATGCTTCCAGTATAAAGTGAGTTGAAGCCCCATTGAGGAGCCAAGTGACCAGCAGTTGTGATACTTTAATGGTTTGTGGTACTCACTGGTGGAATCATTCCATGTAGGAATCAGGACTTCTAATGCAGCAGAGCCTAAGATGTCAGGAATGAGAAGCAAATTATTGAGCTGATGGTGGGAGGCACCAATCTTTCTTCCACTTTGGGGGACAACGATTCATATATCTATCATATGCCACATCCTAGAGGACAACACTCCAATCTCACCAGTTTTGTCACTGAACTGGTGATTTAAATGAGAAGTTATCATTCCATCACTGTATTTAGGTGGCTGCTTCTAGGAATAAGGTATAAGTAACACCAACGCATTCCAAGGTCATATACTGATGTTACACCTCCTTCACTGTAAATGCGTTGCTGGTGAAAGCAAACTCATATTCAGAGTATCTGTCGATTCTAGTAAGGACAAGTCACTTCTCCCTTCATATGGAAAGGGTCTGATGTAATCAACATTCAACCAAAAAGCTGATTTTCCTGTTTCTTCTCATATCTGCATTGGAAATTTGTCCTTTCCTGGGAATTTTTCCATTTCACCAAACTTTTCAAATATACTGCCATCAATTTGTTCATTATATTCTCTTATCTTTTGGGGATCTGTACGATTTGTAGTATTATCTCTCTTTTCATTGCTGTATTGGCTATTTGCTGTCTTTTCTCTCTCTTTCCTCTCTTTTCTTTAAAGCATTGTCAATTTTGTCAGTCTTTTCAAAGAACCATTGTTTTCATTCAATTATATTTTTGTTTTTTGTTTTTTGAGACAGAGTCTTGCTCTGTTGCCCAGGCTGTAGTGCAGTGGCATGATCACAGCTCACTACAGCCTTGACTTCCCAAGGCTCAAGTAATCCTCCCTCCTCAGCCTCCAGAGTAGCTGGGACCACAGGTGCATGCCATCACACAGCTAATTTTTAAATTATTTTTGGTAGAGACACAGTCTCACTATGTTGCCCAGGCTGGTCTTGAACTCCTGGGCTCAAGTGATCCTCCTACTTTGGCCTCCCAAAGTGTTGGGATTACAGTCATGAGCCATAGCACCCAGCCCTATTTTTACTTTATATTTCATTTATACCTTTTGTTCATTATTTCTTTCTTCCTACTTACTTGGGATTTATATACTGTAAACCCTACCTATTAAATTTTTATTTCAGTCATTACGTTTTCAGGTCCAAAATTTCTATTTGAATTATTTTTAGAGAGTGCTGTTCTCTTGTGAAATTCTCCATTTTGTCATCTATTTTCTTGAACATGGCAATCCTGATTATTTTACTTTTATGGGGCTTTTTTGTTTGTTTGTTTTTTAAGAGGTGGGTTCTCACTCTGTTACCCAGGCGGGAATGCAGTGGTGCAATCATAGCTCATTGTAAGCTTGAACTCCTGGTCTTAAGCGATCCTACCACCTCAGCCTCCTGCGTAGCTGGGAATACAGGCAAGCACCACCAAACCTGGCTAATTTTTTAATATTTTGTAGAGATAGGGTCTCTCTATGTTGCCCAGGCTGATCTCAAACTCAATGATCCTCCCATGTCAGCCTCCCAAAGCATTGGGATTAAAGCCATGAGTCACCACTGCTGGCCTATTATGATTATTTTAAAGTCTGTACCTGGTAACTCTTGGATATGAATTGTCACTATCTGTTGTTTTTGTTTCTGGTCCTTTCATCCAAGGTTCTGGTATGCCTGGCAAATTTTAATTGAATAATTTCCATTGGATATGAAAAAGTTATATAAGTTTTGGATGATGCTATCTTCTCCAAAGAGGATTTCTTTTCCTTCAAGCAGGCAGTTAGAATAGAGGTAAATCCTTGATCCAATCAGAATGAGTTGTCTCAGGGCTGGGTTCCAGTCTTTTTGAGAGCTGAACTATTTCTGGTTTGTCCTTACTCCTAGGAAACAGGTATTCAAGTATCTCAGTGGAAACATGGAGTGTGGCCCAGGATTGTGTCTCTTCCTCGTTAGGCTCTGAATTCCAGTGTTTAGCTCACCAGCACCATGATACTTTCAAAAGCTCTGATTAATTTTTTAACATCTTGGTTTCCACATTATATTAGTAATGTTGCTTACACATTTTAAGTTCTTTGAGGAAAAAAGTAGCAGAGAATTTTAGGCTTATCTTAACTTTCTTCTCTTCTAAATCTTGGTCTCTCAAGTGCTGGATATCTCGTTGCTTTCCAATGCCTTTATTTATTTTTTTAAATTTATTTATTTATTTATTTATTTTTGATATGGAGACTCACTCTGTCACCCAGGCTGGAATGCAGTGGCACAATCTCGGTTCACTGCAATCTCCGCCTCCCAGGTTCAAGCAATTCTCCTGCCTCAGTCTCCCGAGTAGCTTAGATTACAGGCGCCCACCACCATGCCCGGCTAATTTTTGTATTTTTAGTAAAGACAAGGTTTCACCAAGTTGGCCAGGCTGGTCTCAAACTCCTGACCTTAGATGATCCACCCGCCTCAGCCTCCCAAAGTGCTGGGATTACAGGTGTAAGCCACCGTGCCCGGCCTCCAATGCCTTCAAACAATTATTTTATATTTTAAATTTGTAAATCTTTTTTCAGATAATTGTGGCTATTCTCTGATACTACAGCAAAACTTGATAAGTGGTAGTTTCTTAAAGGTTCATTGCAATGTGAAATCTGAAACCATATCAATGAACTTTTTATCCTCAGTTATATTAAAACCCATGGATCTATCTTTCATTTTAAATGGTTTTGTAACATTATGCATTGGTCACTTGAAAACTATTAGTTTACTGTTAGCCAGTTCTTCTAAATGTTGATATATTTCATTATAGAATATTTTTGAAATCACACTTGTTAATATCACCAAACGCAACAAAAAATTATTTAAGTATTGTGAAGCTATCAAACTTCAAGTAGCAGACATAAGTTTTCCAAAATGCTAATTTGTCAATTGAAAGCATAACGTGTTCTGCCTAATGATTTCAATACATTCTGTTGTTACAGGAACCTCTTTAGTAACAAATACGCCAAAAAAAAAAAAAACCTACTGTATTTGAATATATTGCAAGACAATATTTGGATAATATGTCATAAAAGCTGTAAATAAAAATTTACCTAAACTAGGCATGGTGGCTCACACCTATAATCCCAGCCACTCAGGAGGCTGAGGGAGGAGGCTTGCTTGAGTCCAAGAGTTGGAGGCTGCAGTGAACTATGATCTCACCACTGCACTTCAGCCTAGGCAACAGAGTGAGACCCTATTTCTAAATAAATAAATAAATAAAATTTACCTATACTCTTCAAAATGTGTACATTCTGTCAGCATAAAAATGACAACTTTAAAGTAGTATTTAACCATAGAAATACCTCAACCTGAAAGGCAAATTATACTAAATTTAAAAGTTTGTTAACTATTCATATATGAACAAGAAGGAACAATAGAGACAAGGCTTCCCATGGCTAGTGAGTGAAGACTGGAACCCAGATGAAAACCAGTCAACTGGTTTTCACTTTCTATTGTAAGTAGACAATTGCCGCAGCTACAGAAAAAGAGAAAGAGTATTAGAACTAGAACCTTACAATTTAATACTTTTTAAAAAACAACTTTATTTGCCTTTCATACAACCATTATTGATAAATTGGCTCTAACTTACTTGCCATGTCATTTCAATTATTAGAAATCTAAAAGGTCAGCTTATTATAAACATTAAACATTATTTTTCTCTTCATAATAATGTTTTAAAAATCAGTTTGCAAAGTAGCATATATTATATGTACTATTAAGTTAAAGCACATGTGTGTTGGGGAGTCTGTAGAGGGTGAGAAAGGTGCGTGGAATCAAGGCCAAAATTGTGCTCTATGCTCAAAGAATGTTCACTGAAACAGTAAGAGTTTTGCTCCAAATGGTAGACTTTGGGATGATTTTTTAAAAAGCTTTTCTATATTGTTTAAATTATCTGCAGCAAACGTGTTTTCTTTATGAAAAGAGAAAAAACAATTAAGTTACATTTACTGTCCATCATCTAGTTTCCAAAGTTTGTTTGATCACCTATATCACTCTTCATAGCTCAAGAACATTTAGGAAATTTCCAATTTCCAATATTTGGGTAATTTTCAAAGTCACCAATAAGCTGGTAACACTGCCAGAACCCAAACAGATATTCTAAACTAGGGTTCATATTATGTTCCTACTGGGTTTTGTTTATTGGTTTGTTTGTGGTATTTGTTTTGAGTTTGTTTTTTTCACTCCAACAGAAATTACAGTAGAGATTGACTTTTCCAGGACCCTTAAGGAAGCTAAAATAAGCCCTTTCCCCAAAGTCTCTGGGTTGACATCTCATGACACCTCCAAGCTTCTCTTGAAAGACCTGTAGGATTGACATTTTCCCCTTAAGATAACACCCTAAATTTGCTAATTTGTTGTCATTTTCTGAAACCACAAGATCCTTCATTTAAATCTAGCTTATAATGAAAAAAAAAATGGGCACCTTAATGGAGGGAAATAGTGAGAGTATTAATTCTTTTTCCCATTAGATAACAAATTGGCACTGGTCTTCAGCAATGGTGAATGCAAAATATGTGAATGGCAAAACCATGAAGTTCTCTATTTAGTTCTCAACAGACTGTAACTGATCTTGGCTTTAGAACCCCCTTTCTTCTCTTCCCCTAGTTTATGACTGTCCTGACTCCATAATTCACAGCAATAGCAAATGTTAGTCAGCAAAAGCCCTCCTCAACATGATCCAGCTTGTGATTCTTTAGAAACATACTTTCAACGGTAGGAGGAAAGGCTTTTTGAATGAGTAATGTCAGAATAAGTACAGAATCTGAGGTTTCTAATACATTTGCTTAGGTGTTAATATCTTTCATTCTATCTGTGTGTACATCTTATATATTCTTCATGAGAAATAACTTATTTCTTTCAGAAAAACAAAAACAAAAAAAGCTTCTCAAAACTTTCCTAAGGCACAAAGACTTAGTTTTGTGACTATAGTGAAAATCCTGAATGTGTAAAATCCTGAAGACAAGCTAGAAAGGACATTTCAGATGGTTAAAGTTGTGATGCCCTGGATATAGCCTGTATACATTTACCAAATATCTACGTGACAGGCACAGAGGTTGGAGAAATTTCCCTATGTTTTTAAGGATTTATGACCTAATAATACAACACAGCCTGATAAATATAATCAATGTATCCACAGAGTGTTAAAGGAGCATAAAGAGGGAACACTTAACTCTCCTTTGGGAGCAAAAAGGAAGGATTGGAGAAAAAGGTTATCTATAAGCTGAATATTGAAAGGTAAATAATTCATATGGCTGACAGAGGAACAATGAATATAATCAAAGTCATTTATTTAGTGCATTATAGTTCTCAACAACTTTATTTAATAGACATTTGTATCTATCTATGATATCCTTGTCACATATTATTTATGTCAAAGTTCTTATCTTTTATACGTTTTTGGAGGCCAATGTTACAGACTCCAAAAAAATTTTCATTGATGCTTATTAGATACATAACAGGCCCTAAAAAGTTAGAAGTCTTAGAAAATGGTAGCTCTGCAAAAAGGCAATTTAGAAACACCCTTTAAATATGTATGCACTGGCATATTATTCAGTCCAAAATTCCCCTACCTATTCAATAAATATTTTTTAACATTATTGGAAAATTTATGAGAAAATTTATGGAAAATTTATGGAAAAATTATGAGACTCCTAAAGTGACGGCTTTAATATATTCTGATGATTTTAGCTTCTTACTGAATTTGGTAGATTTTCTAGACCTGGATAAAACAAAATGCAATGAATGAAATGGACAAATTCCTACAAGTACACTAACTACCAAAACTGACTCAAACAGAAATAGAAAATCTGAATAAACCTGCAACAAGTTACGAGGTTAAATCAGTAATTAAAAGCCTACCAACAGAGAAAATTCAATACTTTACTTGTGAATTCTAAGAAACATTTACAGGAAAACTAACGCCAATCATTCTCAAATTCTCCCAAAAAAAATTAAAGAGGAGGTCAGGAGATCGAGACCATCCTGGCTAACACAGTGAAACCCCGTCTCTACTAAAAATACAAAAAATTAGCCGGGCGAGGTGGCAGGCGCCTGTAGTCCCAGCTAGTCAGGAGGCTGAGGCAGGAGAATGGTGTGAACCCGGGAGGCGGAGCTTGCAGTGAGCCCAGATCGCGCCACAGCACTCCAGCCTGGGCGACAGAGTGAGACTCCGCCTCAAAAAAAAAAAAAAAAAAAAAACTAAAGAGGAGGAAACATCTCCCAACTCATCCTGTGAGGCTAGAATTCTCATGACGCATGAGCCAGATAAGAAAAAAATACTATTTAAAAAAAAGACAATTACAGGCCACAATGTCCCTTATGAATATAGATATAAAAATTATCCACAAAATACTAGCAAACCAAATTTGGTAGCTTATTAAAAGGATTACATACCATGACCAGGTGGAATTTATCCCCAGAATGTAAGGTGACTTAACATTCAAAAATCAATCAATGTAATACACCACGTTAAACAAGGGAAGGGAGGCAAAATAAACAACATGATGATCTCAGTGGCTGCAAAAGAAGCATTTGACAAAATTCAACAATGTTCCATGACAAAACACTCAAGAAACTGGGAATAGAAAAGAACTTCCTCAACATGATAAAACTGGTATAGGAAAAACTCGCGGCTACCATCATACTCAATGGTGAAAAAATTAAAAGCTTTTCCCCTAAGATCAAGAACAAGAGAAAAGTGCCCACTTTCACCATTTCTATTCAACATAGTACTAGAAGTTCTCACTAGAACAATCAGGCAAGAAAAAGAAATAAGAGGCATCCCAATGGGAAAGGAAGATGTAAAACAATCTCTATTCAAAGATGATATAATTTTGTATGTAGAAACCCATAAAGAATACACACTCGCCCCCGGCCCCCCAACACACACACACTGTTAGAGCTAATAAATTAAGTCAGAAAAGTTGTAGGTCACAAAATCAACACACAAAAATTGTTTGTATTTCTATACACTAGCAACGAATAATCTAAAAGGAAATTAAGAAAAAAGTTCCAGTTACAATTGCATCAAAAAGAATAAAATACCTAGGAATAAATTTAACCAAGTAGGCAAAAGCCTTTTATGCTGGAAACTACAAAACATTGCTGAAAAAAATTAAAGAAGACACAAATAAATGGAAAAACATTCTGTGTTCATGGATTACAAGACTTAATATATGGCCAGGTGTGGTGGCTCATGCCTGTAATCCCAACACTGTGGGAGGCCGAGGTGGGAGGATGACTTGTGCTCAAGAGTTCAAGACCAGCCTGGGCAATATAGTGAGACCGCATCGCTACCCACAAAAAAATTTTTTTTAATTAAAAAAAAAGAAAAGCTAAGTGTGATGGTGTGCACTACTCAGGGGGTTGAGGTGGGAGGACTGCTTGAGCCTGGTGGGTGAAGATGCGGTGAGCCAAGATTGTGCCACTGCACTCCAAACTAGGTGACAGAGTGAGACCCTATCTAAGACTTAATATGGAGCCAGGCAAGGTGGCTCTCACCTATAATCCCAGCTACTTGGAAGACTGAGGCGGAAGGACCACTTGAGCCCAGAAGTTTGAGTCTGCAGTGAGCTCTGATCATACCACTGCACACCAGTCTGGATAACAGAGCAAGATTCCATCTCAAAAAAAAAAAAAAAAAAAAAAAAAAAAGGCAATATGGTTAAGATGACAGTACTTCCCAAAGCAATCCTCAGATTCCACGTAAACTCTATCGAATGACATTTTTTATTTTGCAGAAATACAAAGCCCAATCTTAAATTTCATATTGCAAAGGGACCCCAAATAGCCAAAACAATCTTGGAAAAGAACAAAATTGGAGGACTCACATTTCCTGATTTCAGAATTTACTACAAAGCTACAGTAATCCAAACTGCATTTGGCATAACTATAGACATACAGATCCATGGAAAAGCATTGGGAGTACAGAAAAAAACCCATGCATCTATGGTCAATTAGTTTTCAACAAGGGTACCATGACCATCCAATGAAGAAAGAAAAGTCTTCTCAACAAATGATGATGACACAATAATGTATCTATACACAAAAGAATAAAGTTGGATCCTTACTTCATGACTTCACACCATATATGAAAATTAAAAATCGATCAAAGACCTAAGATATGAAACTATAAAACTCTTAGGAAAAAACAGAGAGGCAAATCTATATTACCTTGAATTTGGCAATGGTTTCTAAAATATGACACCAGGAGCACAGACAACAAAAGAAAAAAATAGATAAATTGGACTTCATCAACATTTTTAAACTTTGGGCATCTAAGGCACACTCAACAGAATGAACAGTCAACCCACAGAATGGGAGAAAACATTTGTAAATCATATATGTGATAAAGGTCTAGTATCCAGAAAATATAAAGAACTCCTACAACCTGACAACAAAAAGACAAAATCCAACTTAAAAGTGGATGAGGAAGCTGGGCATAGTGGCTCACACCTGTAATCCCAGCACTTTGGGAGCCTGAAGCGGGTAGATCACCTAAGGTCAGGAGTTCGAGACCAGCCTCGCCGACATGGTGAAACCCCGTCTCTACTGAAAACACAAAAAATTAGCCAGGCATGGTGGCGCACACCTGTAGTCCCAGTTACTCAGGAGGCTGAGACAGAAGAATTACTTAAACCCAGGAGGTGGAGGTTGCAGTGAGCCGAGATCACACTGCTGCACTCCAGCCTGGGCAACAAGAGTGAAGCTCCATCTCAAAAAAAAAAAAAAAAAAGACAAAGAATTTGAATAGACATTTATCCAAAGAAGGTATATAAATAGCCAAAAAGTACATGAAAAGATACTCAATGTCATGAGTCATTAGTGGAATGCAAATCAAAACCACAATGAGATACAACTTCACACATATTACGATGATCATAGTAAATTAAAACCAGAAAATAATAAGTGTTGACTGGATGTGTAGAAACTGGAATTTTTGTACATTGCTGTACAGGCACTGTCAAAAACTACTTGATGGTATCTCAAAATGTTAAACATGGAATTATGATATTACCCAGCAATTTCACTTCTAGGAATATAAGCAAAAAAAATTGAAAACAGAGACTCGGGCAGATGCTTATACACTGAAGCTCATTTTAGTATTATTCACAATTGTCAAAAGGTGGAAATATCCCATGTCAATTAACAGATGAATAAGCAAAATGTTGTATGTACATACGATGGAATATTATTCAGTCATAAAAAGGAATTAAGCTCTGACATATGCTACAATATGAATAAATTTGTAAAACATTGTGCTAAGTGAACTATGGTAAGCAGAAAACATTATGCTAAGTCAGACACAAAAGGAGAAATATTAAATGATTGTACTTATGTGAGATATCTAGAATAGGCAGGCCGGGTGTGGTAGCTCATGCTATAATCCCAACACTTCAGGAGGCTGAGGCAGGAGGATCGCATGAGCCCAGGAGTTCTAGACCAGCCTGGGAAACATGGTAAGACCCTGTATCTACAAAAAATAAAAATTAAAAATTACCCAGGTATGGTGATGTGTGCCTGTAGTCCCAGGGGAGAATTCAGGAGGCTGAAATGAGAGGATCACTTGAGCCCAGGAGGTCAAGGCTGCTGTGAGCTATGATCAAACCACTGCACTCCAGTCTGGGTGATGGAGCAAGACTGTCTCAAAAAAAAAAAAAAAAATAGAATAGACAAATTCACAGAGACAGAAAATAGAATGGTGGTTACCAGTGTCCATGAGGAAGGGAAAATGGGAAATTACTGCTCAATGGGTACACAGTTTTGATGATGAGAAATTCTGGAGATAGTGATGATGATTTCACCTTGGGAATATGCTTAATGCCACTGAATTGTATATTTTACAATTGTTAAAATGACCACAATCAAAAGAAATTCAAACAACAATAAAATGGAAGTCAACAATAGATATGCAGCTTCACTGCACTTTCTTTATGTAGAAGATCTCTCTATTTGGCAATCAACATAGACTAAAAAATATCTTCAAACCTTCTCATGTTTTTTGTCTTCCTTAGGGACAAATTCCAAATTTCTTGCTCCCTTTTTGCAAACTAAGACAAACCTCTACTCACTTACTTTTCAAAAGCAAATGTGTAATTTGAAACATTTCCCCTCCAAATGAACTCAGGAGGTTTTTTGGTCAACCTCCAGGTGGAGGGATGACTACCTTACTCATTTGGCTCTTCAATGGCAATAGTATTTCAATGGGTTAACTCTTCATATAAAGAGGCACAAGCAAAACCCATTATTTGTTTTCACTTCCACAAACTTCTTTGTATGGAGTTGAAAAAATAAAAGAATAAATGAAACGAATCATAAACACTCAAGTTTTCTGATTTTTGAGTGATGAAGGTATGGTTTTGTTTTGTTTTGGAACAGGGTCTTGTTCCATTGTCTAGGCTGAAATACAGTGGCACAATCATAGCTTACTGCAGCCTTGACATCCTGGGCTCAAGTGATCCTCCTGCCTCAGCCTCCTGGGTAGCTGGAACCAAAGGTACACACGACCATGCCTGGCTAATTTTTTTTTTTTTTTTTTTTTTTTTTTTTTGTAGAACCAAGGGTCTTGCCATGTTGTTCAGGCTGTTCTCAAACTCCTAGCCTCAAGTAATCCTCCCACCCTGGCCTCCCAAAGTGCTCGGATTAGAGGTATAAGCCACCCACGCCCAACCAGCAGGTATATTTTCATTTTATTCCACATCAATTCAACAAATAACAATTGACTTAGCTATGACATGAAAGGTTTTGAGGCAGGCATTGTAAGGGATAGACACAACATTGTTTAATATGTCATTCTTGACTTGCAGGAACTAATAATTTTAAATAGAATTCAGCAAACTATAGGCCAAATCCACCAACTTCTGGTTTTAGTACAGCCCACAAGCTAAAGATAGTTTTTATGATTTTACATGATTGAAAAAAATCAAAAGAATAATATTTCGTGACATGTGAAAATTGTGTGAAATTCAAATTTTAGCGTCTAAAAATCAAGTTTTGTTGAGCACAGCTACACCAGTTCATTTATGCATTGACTGTGGCTGTTTTCACACTGCAACAGCAGAATCAAGAGTTATGACAGAGACTATACAGAGACCATACAGCCTGAAATATTTACCACCAGACCACTTACAGAAAATGTTTACCAATACATGATCTAAAAGGCAAAGTGAAATAAATAGCAAATAACAGCAAATTCAGGGAGAATGGGTTAAACACCATGTGAGTGACACCTACCCTGTGCTGAGTGTTGGGGGACCACAGAGAACAGGGCAATCAAAGAAGGCATCATGAGGCTGGCTTTGAAGGATAAAGAGTTTCAATAAGAGACAATCCAGGGTCTGGGAGCAGCGGCTCAAGCCTATGAATCCCAGTACTTTGAAAGGCCAAAGTGGGTGGATCACTTGAGGCTAGAAGTTTGAGATCAGCCTGTCCAACATAGGAAAACCACAAAAACACAAAAATGAGCTGGGCATAGTGGTGCAAGCTTGTAATCCCAGCTACTTGGGAAGCTGAGGCATGAGAATTGCATGAACCCGCGAGGCGGAGGTTGCAGTGAGCCGAGATCATGCCACTGCACTCCAACCTGGGCAACAGAGCGAGACCTTGTCTCAAAAAAAAAAAAAAAAAGAAGAAAAGAAGTCAGAAAAGAAGATTCTAAATTAAGGGGAGGGTTTGCCAGAGAAAGGAGAAGGAAAAAAATAAGCCAGAAAAGGCTATCGGCTTAAGACACCCCAACTCTACAGTTAAAAAGAATTATTGAAAGCAAAGAATAATTTGCTCCCATTTGTTACCTGCTCTTTATTGCATTCTACAAGTCATGAATAGTCACAAACATCAAATTTTGAATACAGTAGCACTTTAATTCTCACTCAACACTATCATCTGCAATTCAGTACATTCTAAGAATTATTAGAGCCAAGTGCATTAAAAATTGTATAGTCTGAGAAATGGAGTGCACTTGGATTGAATTGATCAATAGCCATACTACTGCAATTTGAATAAAATGAATAAGAACCTCTATGATTTATTTCTCTTTGAGTAGATGTGTCATTCTACCCCAAAAAATGCCCAACATTTCATGTGTATATTAGTGTGTCAAGTCTATACCTGTAAGTGTGGTGGCTTAAAAGGTCATTAATAAAAATGTGTCAATTCCCAGAAATCCTGTATGACTGCCAAAGTAGATGAACTGTGTCAGTAATCCAAAGGTCATAAGCCCTGCAGCTTGATGGTCACTAAGTAGTCAATTTTTTACTCCTTTGCCAAGGTGTTTTCTTAGTTTAGAACCGTCCCAGAAAATCTCTCTTAGGAAAAAGCAAGGTTCCATCCAACCCTTGGACCCTGAGATGATTAAGGTAACTGTTTTACTTGATAAACCGTGAAGGAGGTTAGAAAAGGAAATGTTTAGCTCTTGCTGCTGCCTTTGTACACATTAAAAATGCACAGGGCTTCATGGACAAGCTTGACTGTGCTGCTTTGCCAAAGCTGGGGCCAGGCAGCACTTCCCAAGGGAGTCTTGTTGGTGTTATAGAAAGACAGTATTTTCAACAAGTTCCTCCAAATTCTCCCAATAATGGAGCCGATGAGCCTACCACAGACAACCACCAATAAGAGCTATACTGCCTGAGTTTAAATCCCAGTTCTATTCCCCCAGCTGTATAACCTTGGCAACACAACCTTGGTTTGTAACCTCCTTGTGATTCAGTCTCTTCATCTATGAAATGGGAATAATACTAGTGTTTGCCCCACATGGTTTTGATGAGAATTCATATTCAGTAACCATCAGTTATTATTATTGTGGCTCCAACATGAGTGCCCTAGGAAATCAAGGTACCCACTCTTTCTTCCTGTCAAGGAGTCCTTAGTGTTTCCCAAGGCCCATTTTATTAGTGACTCCATGTATCTCACCATATAGTATAAGCTTCCACTTCTGTGCAATTTATTTGCTCACCACCCTTCATCCATTCCCACGAAGTCCTTTGTGAGATGTAGTAACTTCAGCCTCAGAAAAGGTCTGCACTTTTCATTTACAAGATGGAGGAACAAACTAGAACTCTTATTATTATAGTTATCTATCTATTACTGAATAGTCTAGCTGGAGACCATCTGAATGGTATTATATTTACAGCTGAGGTCTCCACAGTTGAGAGTGGGACTATAGATTCCCTTAAATCTTCCAAGGATCCCAAGACCTGGAGGCACTTGTTCAGTAAGCTGATATTCCTCTGGCCCAAGAACTAGATATGTGACTAGAATAAGAATCAGTGACAAAGACCACTAACTGTTAATACTCAAGAAGTCTCATAAAAACAAACCTAAAATGGTATGGAATATTTGTTGAAGAATAGTCCATGAAAAATAAACTGTTTCAGAGGAACTTCATTAAAGATTGAGGTTTTGTACTTACTTATCAGAGACCTAATACAATGTCTAATTTCAAACCTCTTCAGTAAAGATGTTTTTTGGTTTTTTTGGTGGGTTTTTTTGGACTTATGAAGTGTCAAAGATTCATTTGGGTCAATGGGTTAATTCTGATGAAAAGAGAAAGTTCTCTTACTTGCTTTAGAAGCTTTATAGCACTACATCAGAGTGGATAATAAATAACTAATTTGTGTCTTTGGGGCTGCTGTAGACTCATCAACAAAAAAGAAAAAGAATGCTATTTCCCTGTTTCCATCCGAAAAATACAGCCAGGTCTTTGTGTTTTGAGTTTTGGGTTCCTTTGCCCAGAAGAGAGAGAGAAGAGTGTTCTACGTGTTTCCTAAGCTGCCTTTTGGGAAGGCTCAGCCCATCCAAGGAAATGATATTAAAGCATCTGTGCATCCAAGGAAAGGAGAGGCTTTGCCTGGACTCTCAAATATTGTTGGGTCCCTGAAAGTCTGGCAGAGTAGAGGAATAGGATTCTACTAGAGGGTAAGCCTACACCAGCTTCCTCAAAATGCCCTGTATGTTGAAGGGAGCTGGGCACATGGATGCCTGAGGAGGACCAGACCCTTGGGAATAGCAATGAGGCTCTCCACGGCCAAACTTGTAGAAATGAGAAATATTCTCAGTGAAGGACACCTGGAGGTGAACAGTGAAGGACCAGGACATGGAAAGGGCATCAAGTAGTGGGAGGAATAAATTGATAATGGTGACCACTATGGTTCAAAGACCCAGCTCTCCTCATCATGTTTCTAAGGGTAGGGTTCTTGCACAAGCCAATGGCAGATGAATGATTTATATTGAACTGTTTATCAACCTTGGCAAACTGGAATTCAGAAATCGATTCAATTTTATTTCAAAAAATCAAAACAAAGTGATGAATCATTATGGAAAAATCCATGCCTGTTAAAGATTTTTTTACTCCTCCACAAGATGGGAATAATAATAATAATATCTATCTCAAAAGCTATTAGATGGCAAAATGAGATATACTGTGTAGAGTAAAAAAGTGAACTTCAAAGGTTTCTGGTACTGTTATAGATACCCTTAGACATGGTTAGCACGGACCTTCCTTCCCTTGCTGGAGTGCTGACTAACCATTTGCCATCTCTCTCTCCTTTGCACTCAAATAAGTGAAGGTTCAGTTTATTGCAGCCAGCAAGAGTAGTTCTGTGAATGTCAGGAAAAGGAGACAAACCAATGGCCAGGCTTCTGCTCTCTTGAGATTTACTTTTCTTCCCCATACCAACACCCAGTGCTAACATAGCAGAAGCCCATATTGATGTCCAGGTACCCTAGACCAATTAAATCAGAGTCTCTGGGAGTAGGGCCTGAGCAGTACTAATGTTTAATATCTTTCAGGTGATTCCAGTGTGCAGCTAGATGGAGAACTCTGACCTTGGGGATGTTATTGTTTAGACAATGTTAATAACTTTGTAGACCTGGGCAGAAAGGATAATTAAAGGAAGAACTTGAAGCAGGTTGAATTTTCAGGCAATTGTAAGATTCCTATTAGCTTTGTTATAAATTTCATTTGTGAAATATGTGCCTGTAAAAGAGTTTTCTAGGTCAACTCTATTTTTCTAGTCCAGGCAAGTTGACTTATCTCTTCTTGCAACTACTGCCCCCTACACCCACCAAAAAAAGGATTCTTAATCCTTTCCTGTGATTTCTTGTTTGTTTTTGACATTTCTCTTATAATCTACTCTAGGAATGGCTTCTGAAGTTACGGTGACTTTTAAGCATGATTATAGTGAAAGCAGAAATCTAGCCAAACAATGTAGGAAGTTTTATTCAGCCTGAAAGCCACCACTGTGACTCTTGGAAAAAATATATTAGAGGGGAAATGGTTTGAAATTCTGACTCCTGAATTAGGCACAGTGGCTCACGCCTGTAATCCCAACCCTTTGGGAGGCCGAAGCAGGTGAATAACTTGAGGTCAGGAGTTCGAGACCAGCCTGGCCAATGTGGTGAAACCCTATCTCTACTGAAAGTACAAAAATGTGCCGGGCAGGAGGCTGAGGCAGGAGAATCATTCAAGCCCAGAAGGCAAAGCTTGAAGTGAAGATAGCACCACTGCACTGCAGTCTGGGCAACAGAGTGAGACTCTATCTCAAAATAAAAAAAAGAAAAAGAAAGAAAAAGAAAATTCTGGCTCCAAGACTAAGAGGGACAATTGTGAATTAATTAATTGATTGTAGCTAATCGGATAATACAGATAAATTTAGATGTGTCTAAAATATGTAAATGAACTTCTCTTTTAAGAATTTTAGTAAATGTTCTGTAACAATTTCTTAAAAGTAGCTCGGAGATTTCTTGATTAATAAAATCTTTTGTACCAGAAATAATTCCTGTGATACTCCTCACAACAGCCCTCTACGGGAGCCGTTATTGGCTTCTATTACCAAACAGGAAGTAGTTTAAGAACATTTAAGCAATTTGCCCCAAGTTCCAAGATGTAGGAAATGGCAGAACAGGGATTGAAGCCCAGATCTGTCTGATCCAAAGTCTAGACTCTTGACCATGAAGCTCTAGGGTCATTCTAGCTTTTTGAACAACTGTACCAAAAATCTTCTGCTTCCTTCAAAGTCTTATCTTACCCAACCCAATCCCTGCTTCAAAGAGGAGTCTCAAACTCAACAACCTACTGGGGGCCAGGATGCTAACACAAATGAGTTAATATGGGCCATACTTAAGAAAAAACTCACATTGTTCTACATGTGTAACTTAGCTACTGCTCAGCTTCAGCCAATTGTTTTCCTGGAAGAAATTAATCCTAGAATTACTAGTTCCCCTAATTCTGTAACAAAGGCAGACATCTGGATTTTTGTGAAAAACATCCCAACTTTTAAATGTTGGCAATAAATTTACTTGCTTTTTAAACAACATTACATGGTACAACACTGAGCAGGCTAAACTATGTGAGCCATAATTTGAGAGAAAAAAGGAAACGCATTCAGTATCTTCTGGGAGAAAAAAAAAAAGGAGACACATTCAACATCTTTTAGTTTCTGATAGATATCAGTTGGTTTAGATGCAAGTAAATGACCTTCTAGAAAACACAGTTAGGGAAAGGGGCAATGTCCACAAGTCCTTGCTGGAAAAAAAGCTCAGCTCATTAACTAATCAGTCTTAGTTATACATATACCATGAAAGATAACCTTTGATGATCTTAAATCAGACTGCATGCCTTGATGACAAGGGTTAGCATATAAAAATACTTTGTACCAATTACTGCTAATATCTCCTTTGGCAACAAATTCACTGGAGTGATTTAAAACTAAATCCAAATCGACTCCTTTATTTATGACAAAAGCTCTCTTATCTGCAGTGGACCAAGGAAGCATTATCAGGTTTGGAGGCAGGTTTTTGTTTTTCCCGCAGGAATGACAATGTAAATGAAAAGCCTTCCAGTTGAGTTACAGCAAAAAGGAAAAAATTCCTATTTCCTACAATCTCTTTAACTTTGGCTCTCAGATCTCTGAACTACAGATAGGGCTGGAATGTAGAGGCAGACTGGGAGTAACAGTGCCAGAATCTATTCAATGGATGTGCTTCTAGGCATATGACTTTTAAAAAGAAGTTTCCCAATATCACTCAATGGAAAAAAAGAATTATTATTTACCTTTGGGACCTCAAAACAAGTACTGAGCCAATATTTGTGTCTCTGTTTCATTTATACCAGCCACTTGCATTAGTAACTATAGTATTTTAATTAGTCTTTTTTTGTTTTCTCCTCTCAGCTACATACAATTTTTAAAACCATAGTTATCTTTGAAACTTTGTCACTTAAACTCTTTTGGACACAGCTGCATTTGTAAAGGCATGGCTTTCAAATAATATACACTAAAAGATCAAAAGAGTGAAAGCAAAGAACAAAAATGTGTTAGAGGTTCATTTTCCCTTTGGATTTATGTCTAATGCAATTACCTCATTTTCAAGTTAAGGAAGAATCATACTCCTTCTATCCAAATGCAACTTTGAAAGTCATTATTTTGTGTAATGCCCAACATGAAGCTTGATACACAACGACTAGAGTGTGAGAAGGAATTGCTGAACTGTATGGTAAAGATTTTGTAAACTCTAAATTTTAAAAAATACTAGGTCCAAATATTTGCTCTTTGAATTTTGGTCTAGTTTTATCTACTCATAGGTGTTTTTTGGTCTGTCTTGAAATGCATAGAGCTGGGACCTAGGTGTTTTTGCGCACTTTAAATAGGGAGCCCACAGGCTGTTGCCACTTTTTAATGTTTCAACTATGTAAGGAAAGCATTTTTCATTCCTAAAATTGACCTACATATTAAAGACAATAAATATTTTTCTTATTCCCACCAGCAAAGGAAAAGTGAAATTGAAGGAATTGTTAATACGCTTCAAAAGAATTTTTGAGCAACTCTGGATGCAAAGAAAAAGAGTAACTTCATATGGTGAGTTGTCATATTAAAAAAAGAAAAAAGCATGCAATGAATGGGAATACAGAACCCTGAGACAACTATCATAATATTTCTAGAAAGCTGATAGCTGTTTTCAGATTTTCTATAATTAATTTCAGTTTTAAAAATCTATAAAACTGCAAGGGCTGCATTTACTCTGGTGGGCCATTAAGGATGCCATATTTTCCATGGTGAAGCATTAATTGACATTTTTAAAAGTAGAAATCTATGGCAGAAGATCAAAGAATGAGAAATTGGTGGTAGGCTATGGTCAGTTCCACATCAATAGCATGCAGCCGCCTCCTCCTTCTATTTCTAGATAAAAACCCATTAATTCCCACTCCCTTCTGTGTTAACATTCATTTCAAGAAAAATACGTTTGGACCTGCCTCGCACACACATGCCATTCACACTGTAAGGAGCAGAAGTGTAGCAACAGACTGAACATCTGAAATAGCTCTGCTCAATTCGGCTGTACATCTGGCACCTCTGCCCCTCCTCCATCCACCTATGAGGTCTTTGCAAGATCTTGAGGAGGACTTATCACTCCCTTTACTGCCTGGGGTGAAAAGAAGATCAGATAACGGCACATAAAAGGTTATACAGTGGCCAAACAGGGGACAAGCATTTCTAACCCTGAGCTCATGGCAATAACCAGAAACCTACAGGTCCCTGTATTTTTCCATATGGTTTGAACGAAAGATTCCCGTGGGGTAGATTTTTATCTGTTACATTCCTGAAATAAATTTGCTGATTTGGGAGAACCGATTTCCAGGAAGGAGTAAAAGGACCGAGGTGCATAATTATGACCCTTCTAAAATGTGAGCCTCTGTCCTACCACTATTTGTTTCAATCCTTCCTTTAATGTGGGTAAAACACAGCATCTCAAGGTCTTGCATAGGCGTCACCTAGCCAATAGATACACTTCTAAGTGAGCTTTTAAAATTAAAGAGTAAAGCATATACACAAATCATCAAGGACAGAGTTAAACAAATTTTTCATAAATTAATCTATTTAGCCAGTACCAGATCAAGAAACAGACCATAGTCAGCATCCCAGAAACTCTCTCTTTTTTTAATTAATTAATTTTTTTATTATTAGACTTTAAGTTCTAGGGTACATGTGCACAACATGCAGGTTTGTTACATATGTATACATGTGCCATGTTGGTGTGCTGCACCCATCAACTCGTCATTTACATTAGGTATATCTCCTAATGCTATGCCTCCCCCCTCCCCACCATCCCACAACAGACCCCGGTGTGTGATGTTCCCCACCCTGTGTCCAAGTGTTCTCATTGTTCAGTTCCCACCTATGAGTGAGAACATGTCCAGAAACTCTCTTCATGACCCTTTTGGTCACTCCCATCCTGCCAGGGTAACTAATATTCTGACTTCTAACCACAGAGATTCATTTTAGGAAATATAGTTTTAATGCAATTGAATTGTATCTTTTTGCATACTTGACTCAGATAAAATCTGCAGATATGTATCGGACCAACTTACTTGTCCCAGACATTTATTATTTAACTATGCTGAATTCTGCATTGCAAATACCATTTTGGAACAAAAGACCCCAGATTTAGTCCTGTTCTGCCACTAATTAGTTGGGAGAGCTGGGAAGAATCACTTCCCCATTTTGGCCCTTAAATTCCTCTTTGTAAAATAAGTACATTTAACTAGAAAAGCTATAAGCTCTCTTCTGAAAGAACATACTCTTCAGAATGGAAATATTAAGGACATATTCTTTCAATCATATGTCACTTTCAATTATATTTATATAACACTGTACCTATATACCTTTCTTCAAAGACAAATATTTATGAAGGCATTGCACATGCAGCACTACAAGCATATCTGGGGTTCTTGCCCTCATTCTGTTTCCAGTCTTGTACTAATTCAAGCAAAGAAATTAATAAATACTTAATAATGGAGCGAGGGAACCATGGGACTGAATATTTATGGGTCATTAGATGACCTGTCTCGAAAGGACAAAACCCAAGGAAATAGAGGTGCTTACTTAACAGGGCAGCCTGCCCTATCTCTAGATTTGGAGAGATCACTTTTCCTGGACTCAGTGGGAACTCTTTCTCTTCCCAAAGTACTCACTGCCCTTATCTCTCCCTAACAAAATCTGTTAAGTTTATTCTCATTGATGTGTAAATGGTTGCCAAGCCTTAATGTTCTCTTTCACAGAAGTGTTTACACTTACCAAGAATTTTGATTTTAAGAAGTGAATCTCTAGTTAACAGAATTTCACATATCAGAGTCAGGGGAGTAGTTCTACTTTTAGACAAGGAATAAAGTCATCCCACATAGGTAACTATGAAAGCAACCTTCTCTCCTAATGTTGGTGCTCCTATTAATTGAGCACTTACTATGGGCCAGCTTTGTGCCAAGCCTTTTACACACATTATCTCATTTTTTTTCCACAGGCAGTATCATTATTGTTGTTTTTATTTCACAAATAAAGAAACTCTTAGTGTCCAGCCCAAGGGGACAAAACAAATAGCACTAAATCCTTCTTTGCATGTCTGAAAGGCCTATTTGACACTGGGTTTAGCAGCAGTTACCCACTAAAAGCAAAAATAGAAACCAGAGGCCAGAGCTCTCCAGCACAGTGCCAGGAAAGGAACTCACTCTTCTGGATCACTGGTGATGGAGGTCTGAGAAGCAAGGAAGCAGCCCCTTTTTTTCCTGTTGGTTGCACCTCCACCCCTCCTTTGTGCTGGACACTTTCAGATGCTGCATTCGTGTTTTCAAGGCCTCAATACATTACATGGCAGCCAGACTCTAAAGGCCCATTGAAACACTGCTCCAGAAGGCCTGCGGAGCACCCAGCTAGCAGCCCTGACTTAACATCATTCCTAGCTAAGATGTTTTTGGAGCTTTTGAGGCCAACAGGGACCTCAGTTGCAAATCAAGGCCAGCTTCTGTTCATCCAATCAGGGGATAAAACATCCAACACCCATTCCCTTCTAGACACAGAGCCAATCATTTCCCTTAACTCTTAGGAGGCAGTGCGAAGAATCGCTCCAAAGGGGCCTGTTTTATATCATTTGTAGAATTACAAAGCCCTGAGGCTTTTTGAAAGCCCATTTACTGACCAATGGTTCTAACTACTAGGCTGAGAAACAGACCACAGCTTGGTAACAGGTATCCCCCAGCACTTCACACCCAGGATGTCACTAACGATCCCCAGGGACATGAAGCAAGATTCCGCAAGTGCTCAAAACCAAACGAATTCAAAACCGAGGTAAAACCACCCGCAGTGCCCGGGCTGGGAGGGGAAGTTGAAACCCAGCAGCAGAGTGCAACAACTCCAGAAAGCTAGGACTCATCGGCTACCTGTTGAAGGTATATCTCAACACATCATGATTACACTGGTTTTAGAAAGAGTACTGGCATTTTGTCCAGAACAGTTTGAATGTCAGTCCAACATAATGGAAGGTGAATTTGCGGCCACAGCAACATACAATAATCACTGAGACTCGTTTGGGGCATCCCTGTTTACGGGATGAGAGATTCGAGTCTAATCTACTGAATTCGGAAAAATACAAATATGCTCAATTCAGTTAAAGAGCTTAGAAGTAAATGAAATCAAACTGCATTGTTTTAGCCAAATGAGCGTTTTTAAAAATTTTATTTACAAATATCCAGCTTTATCTAATTTTATGGTATGTTTTCTTCAGGGCCCTTACCATGCTGTGGTGTGTCCCGGAGGCCATGATATGGCTGTGGCCATGGCTAAATGGGCCACCAGCTTCCAAGGAGATTTGTCAGCAAGTGTAAGATAAACAGAAGTCAGAGATATGTTCAAGATTGTTGGAGGGGTTTGGAAGGAGGAGGAGGAGAAGGGGAATCAAAGAACTTGCAGACCATGAGAGGTGAGGACGTCCAGCTCCTCTGCGTTCCATTTCCTCTAATCTGGATTGGCATGTCTGACCAAATTCTTGCCTTTGCTGCCACTTATAAAATCCTAAAAGATGAGAACATCAGGGCACTATTTAATGTCTTTTTTAAAGTATGGCCTCAATTCAGAATGAGGCAGATCTACATTAACTGATTCAAAGCACTGTCCAAGATGCTTTATTAAATGTAAAAAAAAAAAAAAAGTCTCAGAATGGCATGTTTACTATGCCATTTGTGTATTTAAAAAGAGAGGAGCTATGTAGACATAAATGCTTATGTATGTATAGAGTATATCTAGATTCTGGAAGGATGCACTAGAGGAGGTAATGGTAAGGGAACTGTGAGGCTGAGAAATCCCCGTAGATTATATAACCTTCTGAAGTTTCACCTTTTTCCTAGTTTAAAATGGTAATCATATAATAAAACACACCATTTCACTAAAAGAGCTAGATTTTCCAGACCAATATTTGATATATGGAATTTTGAAATGTTACATAGTCAGGACTGTACAGAAATCAAGTCACAAAATAATGTCTTACACAGCTGGCCAAGCTTACCCCAGAATGAATTTTTTTTTTTTTTTTTTTTGAGACAAGGTCTCACTCTGTCACCCAGGCTGGAGTGCAGTGGTGTGATCACGGTTCAGAGGCCTCAATCTCCTAGACTCCAGTGATCCTCCCCCGTCAACCTCCTGAGTAGCTGGGATCAACAGGCCCATGCCACCATGCCTGGCTAATTTTTATTTTTGTTTGTTTGTTTGTTTCTAGAGAGAGGGTCTCACCATGTTGCCCAGGCTGTTCTTGAACTCCTGGGCTCAAGCGATCCTCCTCCTTCAGTCTCCCAAAGTGCTGGGATTATAGGCGTGAACTACCACGCCCAGCCCAGAATAATTTTAGAACCGTAAATGTCAGTGCACTTTTGTTAAAGATGCTTCTTTGGCTGCTATTTTTAGTCTTTTCTTCCTCCTCAGATTCTCTGAAGATTATAATCTTCACAGTAGTGGACTAGAAATCACAAAGATTTTAAGAGAGAAAATGTGTCCTATTAGCTATAAATAAAATCACTCCCCTAACTCTCTGGGGAGAGAATGAGGAAGAAAAGCTGGAGTCATAAAAGAGTGTTCTTTCCTTGTGACTGTGGATCAAGATTGACACCCAGTGGCCAGATAGAATCCTTTTTTTCACTGACATTCTTGCTATATAATTCAACATTTCTAAAATGTCCCTTTATGTTTTAGAGGAAAAAATCATTTAAATCTGTGATGTTTACTGAAAGCGAACTGTATCTTAGACAGCCAGGTTAAATTAGTAGGTCTTGTTTCATACATAATTAACAGGTTTATTTCTGTATCCTCTCTGTTTGCATTTTTTCCTAACATTAAGAAGCAATTTTCACTCGGTTGACAAAACAATGTACACTAAGTCCTGTGGAAATGCAACTTTAAGCAAAATGAGGTACAATAGTTCTTTGAATAATGCCTTTTTTTTTTTTTTTTTTTGAGATGGGAGTCTCACTAAGTTGCCCAGGCTGATCTTGAACTCCTGGCCTCAAGAAATCCTCCTGCCTCAGCCTCCTGAGAAACTAAGATTATCGGCATGAGCCACCATGGATGGCTTAGTTATAATGTCGATGAGAAAAATAAAATTGGTTTTGTTATATCTTATTTTGCTTGAAGTTGACATTTCCAAGAACCTATTGACAACATTGAGGACCTAATGTATTCAATTTCTTTTTTTTTTTTTTTTTTTTGAGACCAAGTCTCACTGTCACCCAGGCTGGAGTACAGTGGCACGATCTCAGCTCACTGCAACCTGCACCTCCCAGGTTCAAGCAATTCTCCTGCCTCAGCCTTCCCAGTAGCTGGGATTACAGGCATGCACCGCCATGCCCAGCTAATTTTTGTATTTTTAGTAGAGACGGGGTTTCACCATATTGGCCAGGCTGGTCTCGGACTCTTGACCTCAGATGAAGCACCTGCCTGGGCCTCCCAAAATGCTGGGATTAGAGTTGTGAGCTACTGCACCCAGCCATGATGAAGTTAATATTTTAGCAAATAAAACTAACATGTTTAACACAGATTACCAAAGACAAAAGTAGTGAATTTAACCTCAAAGTCCAAATTCTAGCTGGGTAATCTTGAGCAAGTCTCTGAATTTTACTAAATTTCAATTTCCTCCCCATTGTGAGGATTAAATGAGATGCAAATTTAAAATGCTTATCTTGGTACCTCCATGTATGTTATGAAATACACACACACATACATATATATATATATACACGTGGTAGCTATTTTCTGATAATTACTACCAGAAAAAGCAAGTTTGTGAAAGTCAAACCCATATGAAGAATATATCTCTTCTTGAATCAACTTTATAGTACCTAGTTTAATGCAGAACAGTGGCCCCAGATAATCTAAAAGTATAAATAATTCAAAAGATCAAACAATCTAAATAGGGTCATTTATATCTGGATTTGTATTATACTTTTTTTTTTTTTTTTTTTTTTTTTTTGAGGTGGGCTCTCACTCTGTCATCCAGGCTAGAGTGCAGTAGCAAGCTCATGGCTCACTGCAGTCTAGACCTCCCAGGCTCAAGCAATCCTCTCACCTCAGCCTCCCTAGTGGTTGGGATTACAGGTATGTGCCACTATGCCCTGCTAATTTTTGTATTTTTTTAGAGAAGGGGGTTCGCCATGTTGCCCAGGCTGGTCTCAAAACTCCTGGGCTCAGGTCATCTGCCCACCTTGACCTCCCAAAATGCTAGGATTACAGGCGTGAGGCACAGAGCCTGGCCTATTATACATTTTTAATGGCCTATTTACTGTCACAATCACTTTTTTCTCAAAAATTAAAATTAGATTAAAACTCAAAGCTCTCCACACTCTTGGATTTTCAGGAAAGAAAAAAACATTTAGTACCTACCCTTCAAACCTCCATATATGATGTGTGTAAATTAACTTAATTATAAATCACATACACATGCTATGTTACTACATATTATGTACATTGTAAAATATGTCCCCAAATAGAAATTTTTCAGTATAAGATACATATAAATCAAAATGAAGGCAATTCCTTTCTCCCCCTCAATGGAGTATCTTGCACATGCCTGAGGTGGGTACCCCCTATTCTGGAAGCTATTACCCTAACAGTTCTCTGACTCTCACCAGTAACGGGGAGAGAGACAAACTGGTGATCTGGCACAGTGGAAAGAGTAAGGGCTTTGATGAACCCAATCCTGCATTTGAAAACTGTGGTTTCATTAGTGCTGGTGTGACCTGGGCAAGAGTCCTATTCTTGTTGAGCCTCAGGGTCCTCTTCTGTCAAAGGAGGGTGATGATACATACAAATGATATTGTCCATAAAACGCAGTGCTTGGCATGGTATTATTATCACTTAGAGCTGGAAGACGCTTTCAAAAATCACTTAGGGAACTAGGACTAGAAAGATCCAGTCTCCTGGATTTTTAAAGCCACACAGCTGGCTACTGACAAATCTAGGACCACCCTGCTCTCTTTACTGAGCTGATAGGCGGTCTCAAAAAATGTACTGTCAGACAAGGTTTCTCTGGGACTGGAAATATAAATGCCATCATGAAATTTTCCCCACTCATGGTTACTCCATGGGTAGGCTATATAGAGAAACAATTAATAGTTACACATGTACAGTTGTTACTAAATGGTTTTTTAAAACCACAAACCACAGAGAAAAATATATCCTATTACTAGTGTCAAGAATTAAATATATTTTATTTTAAAATCTATACAGTGGGCAAAGCTCTGGTCCAAAAGGAATGCTACCTAGATTCTAGCCCCAATTGTGACATGGACATGTCATTTGACAACTCTATATCTTATTTTGCTCATCCATTAAGCAAGAATGATATTACTTACACTTGTTGCAAATTAGCATGCAATAATATAGGTTAGGGAAAGGATTCTACAAATAATTGTCATTATCGCTACTGTCTCCCCAACAATGATAAAATTATCTCACACACACACATACACTTGAGAACCAGTATCCTCCCAGCCCAAAGGCTGATCCCTTTAGAGAAGAGACCAAGGCCCACTCTGCTAGGCAACAGGTGGTCAACAACAAAAAGCATGGACGTTTGCTGTCTTCTCTGATCCAAAGACAGAATGTTCGCAGGCATGGACCCACTCTGAGCTATTCCTTATCAGCAGCCTTAGGACCTCTGACCTAGAGACCGGGTGGATGGTTTGTTCCATCCACCTTTGGAATCTCAGGTGACCAGACTGCAGCATTTCCTATCTGACTAAGACAGCATCTGCTTTGGCTCACCTGTTTGGAGCTCTAGTCCTTTACTAGGACTGATGCCCTGTTAGCTAAAAATAGGTGCCATATTTTGGGCCTACTGCTATGCTGGGTGTTTTGTATATGTTATTTCCAGTCCTTACAACAACCTATGAAGTGGCGATTATTATTTCATTTTACAGTTATGGAAACTGAGAGCCAGAGGTTAAATAGCTTCCCAAAGTCAGACAGCTAGGAAAGGAAATGCTAATCTGGCTCCAAATCACATGCTCTTTCTAAAACATTTCCCACCCTGATTCCCTGTCTGGTTCCTGCCTGATCAACCCTCAGATTCTGGACCCTATCTCCTTTACCCTTGAGGGGTGTTGCCAGGAACCACCGTACTGGCATCCATTCCCATATTCTGCTTCAAGACTCACCTACTAAATGGAGCATACTGGAGCTTACTGGAGTGTTCAGTATGATACATGCATGTACCCAGATTTACTAACTGCCTGACAATCCCATATTGCTACACCCTTCAGGCTCAGGGCATCGTGTTGCACAGCCTTCCTGCATGCACACTTCCATTTCTCTCTCGACTCAATCTCAGTGTCCTCCTGTTTCATGCCAGCCAATGTTCTGAGGTTCCAGCACGCTTCAAAGCAAAGCCTATTACCCTAGAATGATAATTTAAGGAACTGACAAATTATTCATTACCTTGGAAAATACCGTATTTCATCCAGATGGATAACTGGGATTCACCATTAAGGGGGTAAAAAAAACCCACAGTAGACATCTAGGCTTGTCTTTAGAGGCAAAGCAGTCATTTAGATGGAAAACATCTGTGAGTAGCAGAAGTCTTTTTAATCTCCATAGATATAAAGGAATCAGTGTGAGAGGGTATCCCCCAGCCCATTTTAAACTCAGGGACATTGATATGAAATCCCAGTAGAGGGCAATAATCCACATGAAACGTTAATGAGTTTTCACTCTAATTCTCCAAGTTCTGAGAAATGGAAAAAGCTCCACAATCAAGTTTTTATAGGTATTTGGAAAAGATATTTAGAAAGCACAAATTAACTATGATATCCTAAGAGGGAGTTTTGTGGATCTCACGGAATGGGAATGATGCCATACATTTTGTTACAGGTCACTTTGCTATAGACTTAAAGCCCTGACTTTAAAATAAATACCCTGTGCTTCTCATGTGCTGGTGAACATAGTTATCTTTACCTATAATTCCAATTATATAAATGTATGAATCAAGTTAGCAAAATTCAGACCAATAGCCAAGGTAAGCACAGGGTCTAGCAAAGTGGCTTCAACTCCTGGTTAAGTATAGGCCAGGCATGGTGGCTCATGTCTGTAATCCCAGCACTTTGGGAGGCCAAGGTGGGTGGATCACTTGAGGTTAGGAGTTCAAGACCAACCTGGTCAACATGGAGAAACCCCGTCTCTACTACAAACACAGAAAAGTTAGCTGGGCATGGTGGCACATGCTGTAACGCGGCTACTCAGAAGGCTAGGGCACAAGAATTGCTTGAACCCAGGAGGCAGAGGTTGCAGTGAGCTGAGATCACACCACTGCACTCCAGCCTGAGTGACACAGCAAGACCCTGTCTCAAAAAAAAAAAAAAAAAAGTGTGACTGTGTGTTTTCTATGAGGCATCTGTGCAGCAACTATTTAAACAACTATTTAAACAACTATTATAGATGGAGGTAACTCTGTTTCCCTCACCAAGAGAGTGTCCAGAGAAATGTGCCAGACCCTTGTGACACCTTTGCTCTCATTAGACTTTAACATGTGATCACACACCACATTTCTCTCTCTTTTCCTGTCTAAGAACTGAACAAATATCAAAAGCGGACTTAGTTTGCTGTAAAGTGATTCAGCGAGGCAAGATGGATGGGGTACAGTTATTCTTCAACAAGTAACCATGCTCCACATGTTTGGCATTGTTTTCTTCTGTGTCAAGAACTATGGTGGGGAAATGAGGAGCTGGTGGTCAAAGGTACAAACTTTCAGTTATCAGATGAGTCCATCCTGGAGATCTCATATAAAACACAGTGACAATAGTCAGCAATGCTGCATCGTATACTTGAAATTTGCTAAGAGAGCAGATCTTAAGTATTCTTGCCACACACATACACAGACAAAACTATGTGAGGTGATGGATATGTATTAGTTTTATTGTGGAAATAATTTCAGAATATAAACGTATACCGAAACATCACCTTGTACATCTTGAATATATATTATTTTTATTTGTTAATTATACCTCAACAGAGCTGATGAAGAAAGGAAACTGAAGCCAAATACTTCACCATATTCATGAGGAATGGTAGTAAATGCTCATGGCAGCACTTGTGCAACAGCCAAATTGCTAAGAGAGTCTTAAAGGGTAGAGATCAGAACTAATTAGTGTCAGTGCCCTAGCAAAACAGCTAGAATCTACTCAAAACTTCAGACTTCAAAGAGGACAGAAGTTGGTTTCCACACAAGTTCCCATCAATGTTGACAGGGTCATGGAAGTCACCTTGTGTCAGGTGTTGTTCATGACTTACTGCTATAATATTGTGTGTTTAGAGATTTTCATGCAAAAGAACCACTCGGATTCTTCTTAATTTGCAACCAAGAAACATCAGGGGTCTTCCAGTTAAATACAGAAACTGGCCCTTACACTTTCCTAAGCCTCTAGTGGAGATAGTCTCTCCTTGATGTCATTATAAAGGGACTCACTCTGGATGCACTGAGGCCCAGGTATGCACAGGTGGCATTGCCTGTTGTAATTTGATGTTGCAACTCTGGTTCTTTTGTGCTCCTGTTGTCCTCTGGTTCAGTGACAGAAGGGTGGGCTGAGTGAGTGGCTGAGGGATCCCACAGTAGTTTTGCGGCTATAGGGCTTCTCTTGTCCCAAGCCTGTACATTCCTTGACTTTTTTTTTCCTGTTGCCCATATATGGCAATTGAGATAATACATGTCAAGTGCTTATTACTAGTACTCGGCACATAACTGGTCAGTAAATATTAGCTATGATTAATTATTCCTTTTTGTCTAAGAACTGTAGCTTAGGTGAGGATCAGAGCAAATCCACTGAGCTTCAAGGGAAAGAAGCAATAAATTTGATTAAAACCTCATAATTCCATGCCAAACCTCTGCTATAATAATCACAGCTTTATGTCACTGGTTAGCAACACATGAACTGCCAGACACAACTATTTGACAATACACTGTGAAAGTCCCAGACACCAGGAGGAAATCACTTTTGTGAACCCCAGACAAATAGGGATAGGAAGGGCAAAAGGAGACAGGGCTCATCCTTACATGTCTGAGATAAGAAATGTTTCCAAGAACGTTCTAAAGACCCTTTTGCATCCTTCATACAGCTCCTGCTTTGATAAGTTTAATCACTAGACATTCTTTAGGGCTGCAAAAACTCAGATAAGATGTTCTCTGAAGAACACCTGCCCAGTAATGGCACCTCCACCAACAAGCTGACAACAACTCTGGCTTTGAACCTCCAGATCCAAAAAACTCTTGTTTCTAAGCATCTTATGGAAATCTACTTTTTCCTAATAAACTTTTCCCTTTACTCTTCCCTTACCATATGCACTGGTACCTTGCCATTTCATGCATTCGATATTATAATTCTTACTTCTATTCCTGAGTAAACCCAACATATTTAGGGATAGTTTTTTCTATTGTTTTTTTTTAGGTTACCAACACTGTAAAAAGATAATTCCCCAAAAAAGGTAAAATCATACTTCCATACAGATATAAAAATGAAAATACATTAAAGATTTTAGGCTGGGAACAGTGGCTCATGCCTGTAATCTCAAGACTTTGGGAGGCCAAGGTAGACAGATTGCTTGAGCCCAGAAGTTCAAGATCAGCCTGGCCAACATGATGAAACCCCACCTCTACCAAAAAGTACAAAAATTAGCCAAGTGTGGTGGTGCACACCTGTAGTCCCAGTTACTGGGGAGGCTGAGGTGGGAGTATTGCTTGAGTCCAGGAGACAGAGGTTACAGTGAGTTGAGATGGTGTCACTGCACTTCACCCTGGGTGACACAGTGAAACTCTATTGCAAAAAAAAAAAAAAAGATTTTATTTAACTCAATGAAAAAACTGGAGATATGTTATACCCGTTTTTGACTATACCCAAAGGAGAAGTCAAGAAAAAGCACAAATTTATATGGAATAAGGAAATACTGAAACTAATGCACAAGTGAAGGCAAAACGAGCTTCCTCTACAGTGGAGAGCATAGGCAGCAGAACCTTTACTGCACAGAACAGAATTTGCATGTCTATAGACAACAATTATTTTACATTGTCATTAGTTATCTACAATTTACAAACCTGAATATAGCTCCCAAAGAATCAAAATCAGATAACATGAAATGGTGTCACCTAAACAGTGCACAGTTTTTCATCGAAGCACACATTTTTCCCTACAACACCTATATTTATATCACGTTGCAATTAAGGAACTAACGGCAATTGATCTACACGGTTGTCCAAGTAAACAGTCTGAAAGAATGGTGCAAATACCAAAGATCTTTCAAGGAGGTTGGCCAGTAAGACCAAATCAAATTGTCTCAGTCTCAAATCATTAAAATGTCACTTCAGGTTCAGTAATAGTAATAAACACTATTATATGTCTAATTGTCCACATAGTTGGTTTCAGAATGATGATTCAACCATTAGATTACATGTTCTTTTAGGAGCTACAGCCCAAAGCTGTTTATTTGGATCATTGCTCTATCTACACCTAAACTTCCATCATTTTTTTTTTTTTTTACCAATGAGTAGGATCTGTGGAATTGGATAGAAAAAGAGCCCCCAGCACCTTAAGTGAGATAATGATAATTCTTACATATATTGTCCCAAGTTCACGTGGCATTTAGAATTGCTATCTTGATTAGTAATACAGATCTTCCCCTAGCATTTCCTCTAGTGCCATTTGGCTTTGACTATTATTTAGTTTCATTTTATGTTACTTGGCTTCACCAACTGAGATTTCATGAGTCTACTAAGTGAAGGAAGCATTAATTCCTCTCTAGTCACCACAATTGCTACAATGGAATCAACTGATATTTCTATACCTATTTGTACAACTCAGAGACAACCTTACAAATGGTACACATGCCCCTCTTCCTTGTTAACCAAAGGGAGACCAATGGAAATAAGTGTCATGGGTCTGCCTAATAATGGTATAAGACAAAATAATATTTTTAAAATATTCAACTGATGCAGTTTTGGTCTCACAATCCCTAGTAATTCCTGGTTTCCCTGAGGCTTTCTACTTAGCTAGCCTAGAACAAAGAAGACAACTGAGTTGCTTTATCAGCTCACAGAAGACACAACAGTCTGAAAGCAAAAGCCAAGGGATTGAGTTGCAGGTGCTTGAGAAAATACCATGATGATTTTGTTTTGAATTGCAACAGGATTTAACTAAAGGACTAAACATAGAGTTTTAGGGTAGCAACAGCAATGATGCAATATAGAAAGTAAGGGCAGGCCGGGCACGGTGGCCCATCCCTGTAATCCAGCACTTTGGGAGCCTGAGGCAGTGGATCACTTGAGGTCAGGAGTTCAAGACCAGCCTGGCCAATGTGGTGAAACCCCATCTCTACTAAAAATAGAAAATACTAGCTGGGCATGGTGGCACACACCTGTAATACCAGCTACTCAGGAGGCTGAGGAACGAGAATCGCTTGAACCCAGGAGGTGGAGGTTGGAGGTTGCAGTGAGCCGAGATTGCGCCACTGCACTCCAGCCTGGGTGACAGAGCGAGACTCTGTCTTAAGGGGAAAAAAAAAAAAAGAGGAAGTAAGGACAGTCTTTTACCTCTATAAGGAGGGTAAAAGACCTTCCTAGGTTGGAGGAAGAATGGAAGTTCAAATGTAAGTAAAAGGTCTGCTTCCCACTTCCCTCCTCCTTTCACCCTGGATGAAATTCAGGAAGTTCCAGACTTTTCTGGTCATTTCTAGATAATAAAAAGCCCAAATGGTCACATCAAGTTGCAGACAAAGTCTCAATTTGGGAAATGAAAGTGTTCAATCCCAGGTATTAATAATTACCAAAACATTGGATCTGATTTCACAGTTAAATTTCACCCCTCTTTCAACTGTGGTCTTTGTAGGCAGGTAACCAAAGAATGGAACACAATGCTATATTCCCAGCCTAGATTTCTGCTCCTTCTCTCCTATTTGCTATCTTGCTAGCTGTGTTTTCTGACTCTTCAAGGGCCAAAGCAGAACGAGGAAAGAAGAAAAAGGGGAGTGGGAAGAGGAGAAAGAAAGTTTTTACTTGGTTGGGACTGTCATAAGATGGTCTTTGCTCTCTGGTCTGGAAGATGCCTAAAGCTTCCCCTTAAACTTGTGGTCTCTTTCATGATTCCCTTCAGAAGTCCTTACCAGGAACATTCAATTGTGATTGTAGTTGTGGAGGGTACATTTTCCTCTGGCTAGCTGCTCAGCCCTCAGCATTCCACAATCCATTCTCCATCTTGGGTTTCCATCACCCAGTCCAGGCTTGAACAAGATTTAAAAGAGCTTCATTCAATAAAAAATAAATACATAGGCCAGGCATAGTGGCTCACATTTATAATCCCAGTGCTTTGGCAGGGGGTCAAAGTAGGAGAATCGCTTGAGCTCAGGAGTTCAAGACCAGCCAGGGAAACAGAGTGCGATCTCGCCCTAAAAAAAATAAAAATAGGCAAGCATGGTGGTGCCTGCCTGTAATCCCAGCTACTCAAGAGGCTGAGATGGGAGAGTCACTTAAGCCTGAGCTGAGGAAGTTGAGGCTGCAGTGAGCCAAGATAGCACCACTGCCTTCTAGCCTGGGTCACAGAGCAAGGTCCTGTCTCAAAATAAATAAATAAATAAATATTAATTACAACTTAAAAGTTGTTTGTTTGTTTGTTTGTTTAAAGAGCCCCAGGCATGCTTTCTCTCCCAAGTGGTTGCATCTGGTCAAGGAAGCATGCATACATCTGTTGCCTCCACCTCAGACCAGCTGAAGGGTCCACATTTCTGCCTTTTACATCTCCCAGTCAAAAGTCGCCAGTCCACACTCCACATCCCTCAATCGCATAAGCCACATGTGATTCTAGTTGTGGAGGGTACATTTTCCTCTGGCTAGCTACTCAGCCCTCAGCATTCCACAATCCATTCTCCATCTTGGGTTTCCATCACCTAGTCCAGGCTTGAACAAGATTTAAAAGAGCTTCATTCAATAAAAATAAATACATAGGCCAGGCATGGTAAGAAGATTCCTGAGGAGTTCTTCTTATCAGGCTTAAAATGAGGGAAAGGAAGCCAGCGAGAGCATACAACAGAGTTCTCTTCAAAGACATCCTCTATCCAATCCTCTCTTCCCATGTCCAACCCTATCCTTTAGAACTTCCATAGGAGAAAGGTCTAGAAATTTCCCTTGAAATTTTAGAAATCCTGCTGGGTGATCACATAATTCACTCTGGCATCTGGCATTTGTCATTTTAGGATCTCAGCTTAAACTTCCATTTACAGATCTTACTACAAGTGTTTATTTACTACTATTAGAGGAAACAAGGACCAATTAACAAAATAAATTCAGTTACAGAGATGGAAAGAAAGTTAAATATTAACACATCTATGTTACGACTACATTTTGTTTTTGTTTTTGCCTTTTTTTTTTTTTTTTTTAGGGAGTCTCACTATGTTGCCCATGCTGATCTCCAACTCTTGGGCTCAAGTGATCCTCCCACCTCAGCTTCCTGAGCAGTTAAGACTACAGGCGTGTGCCACCACACATGGCTTATGACTAAATTTTGACCCAGCTTTATTATTATTTTCCCTGGGCACTGCACATACATGTAGTAGAACAGAGCCCTGAAACATGGGGGACCTCGAAGAACCCAGGAGAAACAGAAATAAACTCTCTGACCAAGAGAGAAAAAGTAATAGAGTGAAGGGACAAATAACAAACAAGTTGGCAACAAGTTGAGCACAGCAAAAAAGGCTGGTCTCTGCTCCACAATATCTGAGGCCTCAGATGGGAAGACTCAGTTGCTAGGAATGACGCTATGGTGGGAGGGGCTGGAATCATCATCTGGAGGTGTCTTCATTCATGTCTGGCAGGTGGTGCTGGCTGTCAGCCAGGACGTTAGCTGGGACTGAATACTAGAGGTGGCCTCTTCACATGACCTGAATTCTCCCACAACATGGCAGCTGGGAATTTGCATGATGGCTCTGGGTTCCAAAAGCTGAATCGACATCACCCTTCTTACCTAGCCTCAGAAATTGCACAGCACACACAGTATCACATGGTATCAAAGCAATCGCAGCCAGTTTTCAAAAACCATTATTCCATCCTTGACCATCACTTGAATACATACAACAAGGTCTTAAGTGCACATCTATGTTTTTGTCATCACTTCCCCATTTGAGTCATCAGGCCAAAAAAAGGGAAGGCTTCTCTGACACTAAGCCTTCTGCTTTCCTCCACTTCGATCATCTCACTTGGCCAGGTACACACACAAGCACATACATTAATTAATTAATTAAGCAAATCAGCTTTTTTGTTGTGCTTAAGATACAGGAAAACTGTCAGAGTTAATTTTATCTTTGGTTGCAAAGGGAGGGAAATCTTGAATTATTCAACAAATTTAAGCTTTTGGTTTCTCCACCTTTCAGAATAACTTAGCAAGCTTTCTGTCAATTATTTTACATCAATTGATTCCATTTTTTTTTTTTGAAACACCATTAATTTTTACCCTAGCCATTGTTTCATGTCATACAGTTATATAAGCAATATTTCAAGATCAGTGTTCTTTATAGTCCATAACAGAAAAGTAAAATACCTAATTGATTGGCACTAAAAGAAATATTTTCTTCTTTAAAAAAAATATATTGTTAATAGCCAAGTGAATAATGACTATTTCTAAAGAAGCTGAGAAACATGTATTCACTCTGAGACATTTTTCTTTAATCTTTGCTATGATGGAAACACTAGATTGTGTAGAAGCTCTTTACCAACCTTAAAAGAAAAAATCTTTTTCTGATTCTATATTTGTTTGGATTGAGAAGCATTTATCCTACATCCCTCTTTGATATAATGGATGCACATAAATCACTCTAGTTTTTAACAAGCCCTCTTTTGTGGCATCTTAAGGTATATCATTTGCTGCTCCCTAATTATCAGTAGACCCTGAACCTTTTAAAACTCTGTCTTCTTGTAACAGAGGAAAGGACCCAACGCCATGTGGGATAACTACCCCACCTGCACAGCCACGAAAAAGGCAATAAGAAAACACCTAGAACCTTTATTTAGTAAATTCAAGAAACTCTTCTGTGGTTGCTTCTATCAGATTATGCAAGTATAATCCAGGAATTTCAACCATGTTCTTGATTAACACTGATTAACAATGCTAAACAGCATTGACAGTGAAAAGGAAGAAACACAAAATGCTCCAAGGTTATCAACGCTGATTTGGGGTCATTTATCCCAGGGGCATAAATTTATATCTCACAGGAGAGTTTACATTTATAAGACTGGTTTAGAAATAACTATGATATAAGGCCGGGTGTGGTGGCTCATGCCTATAATCCCAGAACTTTGGGAGGCCAAGGCAGGTGAATCACTTGAGGTCAGGAGTTTGAGACCAGCCTGGCCAATAGGGCAAAACACTGTCTCTACTAAAAATACAAAAGTAACTGGGCATGGTCACGCATGCCTATAATTCCAGCTAGTCAGGAGGCTGAGGCAGGAGAATCGCTTTAACCCAAAAGGCGGAGGCTGCAGTGAGGCACTGCACTCCAGCCTGGGTGATAGCATGAGACTCTGTCTAAAAAAAGAGAAATAGCTATGATATAAAGCAGAATGTGACGGCTATGAGAGATTGCTAATGCTTTGGGGATTAAAAACCTAAAAGCACATAGGTTAGGGGAATCATAAAAAGCTTCATAGAAGTGGCTACACACAGACTTAAAAACAGCTGCTTAGGGTTCTACCCTTAGATAGAAATGAATGCTCAAGATTTATCAGATATTTTTGGCAGACAACAACATGAAAGAGAGAGAACAAAACAAGCAAACCATATGAAAGGAAAAAAATCACAGAAAATTCAGAGGGAGGGAAGAGGAGGGGGGACCTGATGCATGAAAGAAAATTTACAAAGAAAGAAAAACTTACAAAGAATAACCTCAGAGAAATAAGAGAGGATGTGTCCTGAAAAAAAGAATAGGGGCTATGAAAACAGATAATCCAAGAATAAGACAGAGCTCTTGGCAATTAAAAAATGTATGCATTCAGGGTGAGGTGCAGTGGCTCATGCCTGTAATCTCAGTGCTTTGGGAGGCTGCGGCAGGAGGATTGCTTGAGCCGAGGAGTTCGAGATTGCAGTGAGCTATGATAGAGCCAACCGGTGCCCTGGGTGACAGAATGAGATCCCACCTCTAAAATAAACAACAACAACAAAACCTATTCATTCAAATTTTGAAAATAAAATAGAAGGGTTAGAAAATAAAGTCTTCCCAGCATATAGAAAGAAAGAGAGAACAGGGGAATGGATAGAAGATGAAAAATACAAAAGATAACCAGATTAGAAGATCTATCCTGGTTATTGAACATATGAGTATTTTCCGAGAGCCAGGAAAGGAAAAAAATATTAAATGAAAGGAAAAAAGTTATAATCTAAGAAATATTTCAGGAAAACTGGTGAAGCTGAAGGACACAACTGTGTAAACTAACAGGACTCACCAAGCAAGCAGCACAATTAATTTCAAAAGTTTCATTCCAATAGTTTCACACAATGACTGACTACTGAGGATGAAGTGAAAATCTGTTAAGTCTTCAAAAAAGAGAAGGTCACATACAAATGGACAGATATGAGAAGGGCCTTGAACTTCTCAATAATGACCTTATATATAGAAGACAAAAGATCAGAAGTCTTAAAAATTTCGAAAGATAATGACTTTCAACCTAGAATTTCAATCTAGAATTTCATACCTTATCAAGCTTTAGAGTAGACTAAAAGCATTTGCAGATGCACAAAGACTAAACACAGAGAAAGCTAATATTGTACAGCAAAATAAGCAAATGCATCAAGAAAAAGAGAAATCGTGCATCCCCCAAAAAAGGTTATCTAATTTAGGAATGAGTCCAAGAATAGTTTCAGGATGACAACTGACCTAGAGAGCAACTGGTTCAGAGTAAACCCCGGAGGGCTCCAGGAAAAAGGTTCCCAGAAAAACGAATCAAGTTAGATTATCTGACATGCTCAGCATTTGGAAAACAAGTGAGAGAAATCTGACAAATCTCCTGGAAAAAATTAAGGTTAAGTACTGGAAAGTATGCAAGTGAAACAAATGTTGCAATCATCAAGACCAGTAAAAATAAGGACAGGCCGGGTGCGTTGGCTCACGCCTGTAATCCCAGCACTTTGGAAGGCCAAGGCGAGTGGATCATGAAGTCATGAGATCAAGACCAGCCTGGCCAAGATGGTGAAACCCCATCTCTACTAAAAATACAAAAATTAGCCAGGTGCGGTGGCAGGCACCTGTAATACCAGGTACCCAGGGGACTGAGGCAGGAGAATCGCTTGAACCCTGGGTGGCAAAGGTTGCAGTGAGCCGAGATTGTACCACTGCACTCCAGCATAGGTGACAGACTTAGACTCCATCTCAAAAAAAAACCAAGGACAAGAAGTGTTAAAGCAAAGAAGTTATATCATAATACATTATTTGACTCAAACGTGAACAACATTTATATATTCTGATAATGTTATCCATGACTATCAATTGAACCAAAAATTGTGACATAATTCTACCATGAGGCTGGAATGCTGTTTCCTTCCTTCCCTCTCCTACCTTCCTCCAGCTAGATTTTATTCAGGTATCTACCATTTGCTGCCTCCCAATGTGCTTTAGGGGAGACTGATCGTAACCTCAACCGATCAGTTAGCATACTAGATTAGAGTAAGTCCAATTAGTCCCAACCATGACAATCCCATTCCCTTTACTTGTGATTGTTTAGGAAAAGGCAAATGACCTAAGTCTGTTCAGGGGCTTCTTAAATGTAAATGCAAGAAGAGTCATTCTCCTCTTCTTCCTCTGGATACTGTCATATGCGGAAAAGACAATTAAATTTGCTGCCACCCTCTAGCAATCATGAGGGCAGTCGACCTGAAGACAAAGTCAACACCCCAAGGGTAGCAGAGTGAAGGTCAAAAGTACCTGGGTCTTGATGATGCCACTGAATTATCCAACCTTGAGAGGCACTGTCTTCAGACTAATGTTAAGGGAAGATAATAAATTTCCTTATTAAACCACTACAGTCAGAGTTTTCTAAAAATCCTCACTTAAAAGTATTCTAACATTCTAATTGCCAGGTGTAGTCAGGTAGTGAGAGTGCGAAATACGTATCTATCATGACAGGAAAATATATAATGTACTATCTAAAAGTGTTAAATCTATACTGTAAAGAGCAATATAAATCCTACGTTTAGAAACACAGAGTTACATACTTACAGAAACAGCTAAAATAGTAGGGAGTGGGTGCTTTTAAGGAGCAGGACTAAGAGTTGCAGAGAGAGGAGATAATATTCGATTGTTTTAGTTATGGGAGTGATTATTTTGATTAAGATAAATAAGCAAGCAAATAAAAACACAAAAAGTAATTTTCCAAGGTTACACTAAAGAAAGGTTCTCCATATGGCTATCAAAATAGCTATTGACATCCCTCAAAAAACAAACCAGCTAGGCTTCAAAAAGCTAATAGCCTCATCATAACTATATTGATCTTACAGTGTCGGTTACCCATGGCTTAAACTGGGGAGCAACTTCGATCTTTTTACCTGCATAATGGAACCCTCAGATAATTTCAGACAAGATTAGAACAAGGTGATATGAGCACTAGGTGACATGATGAGCTCTAGGCTGAGGTTACATGATTCTTTTTTCAAGTTATTTGGTGTCAAATTCATTCTTTTTTTTTTTTTTAATCAAGAAAAATATCTTCCAGCTCTCATTTGTCTATAATTCAAATATGAAAGTTTACTATCAAGGTCTCAATATGGTAAAGGGCTACCTGCAAATGAAAAAAAGATCTTTACCATCCTGGGCAACATAAGGAGACCTTGTCTCTAAAAAAAAAAAAAAATTTCAATTAGCTGGGTGTGGTGGCTTGTGCCTGTAGTCCCAGCTCCTCAGGAGGCTGAGTCAGGAGAATCACTGGAGCCCAAGAGTTTGAGGCTACAGTGAGCTATGATCATGCCATTGCATTCCAGCCTGAGCAATAGAGCGAGACCCCATCTCAAGAAGAGAGAAAGAAAGAAAGAGAGAGAGAGAGAGAAAGAGAGAAAGAGAGAGAGAGAGAGAGAGAAAGAGAGAGAAAGAAAGAAAGAAAGAAAGAAAGAAAGAAAGAAAGAAAGAAAGAAAGAAAGAAAGAAAGAAAGAAAGAAAGAAAGAAAGAGGAAGGGAGGGAGGGAGGGAGGGAGGAAGGAAGGAAGGAAGGAAGGAAGGAAGGAAGGAAGGAAGGAAGGAAAGAAAGAAAGAAAGAAAGAAAGAAAGAAAGGAAGGAAGGAAGGAAGGAAGGAAGGAAGGAAGGAAGGAAGGAAGGAAGGAAGGAAGGAAGGAAAAATATGTTTGACAAACTTTTATGATTTTATACCTATTGAACAACATTACAGTAACATGAAGGAAGCTGATTTTTGGTGGTCAAAGATGGAAATATAAGATGTTGTAGGTGGGGCCCGGGTAATGAAGGGGGACTGTCAGTCTGTCAAATATTCCAAATGACTTCAATTTATTCATCTTTTGACTTTTAACAAATTAACAATCAGATATTAAAATTCACATATATTTCAAAACAAAATTTAATCATTGATTTCAGCCATTGGAACACCAAACTTTTACTAAATTAAATAATGAAAATGATTGATTAAAACTGGCTCCCTTCTTGTTCCCTAATCACCTCTTGGTGAGGTGAGCCTGGATCTATTGTAGGAAGGAAGTACAGTCACTTCCTAGGGTGGGAGAGAACCAAGGCTCTGTGATGTTAACAGATCCTGGACCAACCATTGATTAATAACACTTTACCCTTCCATGCCTCGGTGTCCCCATCAATAAAACTACAGGCAATCACTTCTGACATCCAATTTTCAAATATAATATTTAATAATTGTGTGATATTTTATAATTTGGGAACTTTTCAGTCAAATTGGAAATAGACCTGTTTGGTTTTCTTTTCTATAAGATGGCAAAAACATTTCAATGTAGACAGATTCTGCAGGGTAGGATCTAAATGTAAATCCTTTTGGAATAGAAAATGGGAAAGAAAACCCAGATTAAACTCCTCTGCATCTTAAGTTCCAAGTTTAGAAAATAAGGACAGGCCGGGCACGGTGGCTCACGCCTGTAATCCCAGCACTTTGGGAGGCCGAGGCGGGCGAATCACCTGAGCTCAGGAGTTTGAGACCAGCCTGGACAACATGGTGAAACCCTGTCTCTACTAAAAATACAAAAATTAGCCGGGCGTGGTGGCATGCGCCTGTAATCCCAGCTACTCGGGAGGCCAAGGCAGGAGAATCGCTTGAACCCAGAAGGCAGATGTTGCAGTCAGCCGAGATAGCGCCACTTCACTCCAGCCTGGGTGACAGAGTCAGACTCCTTCTCAAAAAAAAAAAAAAAAAGAAAAGAAAAGAAAATAAGGACAAATGGGGAAAAAATGGTCTTAAGGGGAAAAAAAAAAACCAAAGCCTACCTTTTTTCAGTCACTCTGCATCATGTGCAGTTTTGTACAAGTTTGCCTGGGCCACAACATCCCAGTCTGAAAATGGCTTTGCATCAGAATGATGGTTCTCCAAGTCTTATGTCACCATATTGTGTTGAAAATTATGTTCTTATTCTTGGCTTTCAAATTCTAATGCAGCCTCTTGAAGATTTCCTCATTATCTTTCAAAATTTCAAGAGTCACAAGACTATCTTGGTAAGGAGATGCTTTCTGTGCACAGAGGAAGGCTGTAGATCTGTCTGGGGTCCTTTGACACCCTGGTCTCTTCAGCCAATTCAGTATTTATAGCAGGGTCTGAGTCTATAGTAGTTGGTAAATTATTTCCTATTTATCTAGATTAAATTTATAAAGATCATTCCCTAAAACACTAAAAATGGATCCCTAAGATCTCAGTGATACACAGCTTGGTATTCCCCATGGAATCCACCACAAATCCCAGAATATATTTGTGGTTTGATTGTTTATGTGAATGTAATTACTTGTATTTCTCAGTACAAAAAAAGAGTAGTTGATACGACAATTTATTTTCTTGCAATGAGAAAATTAAAGATGAAGGATACTTAATGAGCAAATTGTAATAGAAAGTGCTCAGGTGTTCACTTTACTGTATGTTAGCTATAAAGTGAAAAGGCAAATTTGAATACTTTCAAAGTATTCTTTTCCCTGCAGAACACTAAATTGTTAAAAACCATTTATTTTTACTTTGGAAGATTAAGCATACAACAATGACTTAAAGTTAGTAACTTCTTCTGTATTTAAATATGTCACAGACAAAAATAAAAGAATTTATTTCACTTTTTTGGAAGTGGGGTTTTGCTATGTTGCCAGGCTAGCCTCAACCTCCTAAGCTCAAGCGATCCTCCCACCTCACCTTCCCCAGAAGCTGGGACTGACTACAGGCATGCCGCCACTGCACCTGGTAAAAGGATTTCTTTTAAAGCCAATGCTTCTCATGTGAGCAAGAGACCACAAGAAGTATACTTATTTTGGGAAGTTGCTTTCAAGTATAGCTCATCTAAGGGAGTCCATTCCTTAGTTACTATCTTTCTTTCCGGTCAAGAAGGCCCTGGAGCCCCTTTTTATCTAAACATCTTCACACAAGTTCTTTCAGCTGCCAGGAAAGCTTATCCCTCGTCCACTTCCCACTCATTTTCCCCTTTTTTTAATTTCAGTTCTCCTTCAGATCTCAGTTTTCTCCTCCAGAAACCCCTCCATCTCCTCCTAAAAAGTCTCCATGTGACACACTCTTAAAACACAATAGGAATCAAATAATTATTTCTGTGATTGTTTCCCTTCACTAGACAATAAATTCCATAAATACACGGATTGTGTATATTTGATTCAGTTTAATAGTACCTAGCACAATGCCTGGTATATTATACCAGGTCAATAAAGAGTGAATATTAGAAAAAATGGAAATAAATGATTATTAAACATATTAAAATATGTGTAACCTCACTCATAAACAAAAAAAATGAAAACATCGATGAAATACTATTTTTGAAATGTTCTAAAAATTTGATAATACACTGTGTTGGCAAAACTGAGATGTGACGGGCAGCACTATTGGGTGTAAGAGGCAGGCAGTCTCTTTGCAAGAAACTTAGCAATAATATTTCAAAATTTAAATGTGGTCAGGCACCAGGTGGCTCACGCCTGTAATCCCAGCACTTTGGGAGGCCAAGGCGGGCAGATCACTTGAAGCCAGGAGTTTGAGATCAGTTTGGTTAAACCAAGGTGGTCTCAATGGTTAAATCCTGTCTCTACTAAAAATACAAAAGTTAGCCAGGCATGGTGGCCCGCGCCTATAATCCCAGCTACTCGGAAGGCTGAGGCAGGAGAATTGCTTGAACCCGCCTCCTCTGGGAGGCGGAGGTTGCAGTGAGCTGAGATCGCACCACTGCACTCCAGCCTAGATGACAGAGTGAGAATATCTCAAACGAAATAAATAAATAAATGCATATACCCTTTCACCCAACAATTTCACATCTAACATTTTATTCTACAAGAATTCTTTCATTTACATGTAAAGACACACGTAAAAAGATGTCCATAATTATTTTGAACAGAAAATAATCCTAAAATTATACAATAGAGACAAAAATTATGGTCCAAAGTCATGTAGTAAAATATTACACAGCAGTAAAAGAATGAGTTAGATATATATGTACTAAGAAAGGATGATATCCAAGACAGAGCAGTGAAGAAAATAAAATGCAAAACAATATTTATATTACATTCCCATTTGTTGTTTTTAAAGAATATGTATGTGCATATAGGATATATTTGGGAACATACATAAATAAGAAACTGGTATCAGAAGTTGCCTCTGGATGGGAAAGACTTGGAAATTGAGATCTGAGACAGAAGATAGACTTTTCTTTACAACATTCTTCTACCTTTTTGTACTGTTACAAGTTTTTAACATATGCATTAGTACATTTTTAAATACAACATGTTGTTTAAAAATACAGTACTTGAAGGAACATTTTTCTAGGCTACACGAATAGACTTTCCACTTATATCATTTCTTTTTATCAATTTGTAATTATAAATACATAAGATGACTGAATTCTGATTCAGATCATTCTGGAGATGATCTCCTTAATGTACATTTATTATATTTCTCTGTTTAGAAGAAGTATTTTTAAAATATAACAAATAAAAATATATATAGCTAACAACTTTTTCTAAACAGAAACGTGGCAAATGTCTGCTAAGGAGAATCTCACTAAAGTAGCTATATGCTGTTAACTGCCTTGATTTAATGTACAATCTAAATTTCTCTTCCTAATGGAAGCCAATATTTGCTCATTCATTTATTAATTCATTTATTCATAACAATGAATGTAATTTAATTTCCATGGCCATGCATTTTATTAAGATTGTATATTTTCTCAAATAAATTCCACTGAGTTTTATCCTTAAATGTTCTTAAGAAAAATAAGACTTACATGAGACAGTTGCCACTATTATCCAATTAACACACTGTCATAGCTGAAGATAATATAATTTTATCAGACTACAAGTCAAACGTGCACAGCATGAAAGAGAATATCTCATATGCCTGGAACCCTAGTGAGAGGACTGCTACACATCATGGGTATCTAACTAAAATCCTGCCAAATTAAGCAAGGCTTTCAGAATGTAATTACACCTGAGCCACACCACTGTCCTAAAGAATACAGTCACTTGTTACCAAATTAACATAACCTGGCATCAAGAATCTGTTATGGAGTAAGAAAATGTCAACTCATTAAGACATTTCCAGTTACCTACATTTCAAATAATTAATTTTTAAATAGAAGTTAAAAGGTCATCAGTATTTCAATAATACCACTAATTTTCCAAGAGGAATGCTTTTACCTAGTTTGATTTATAAGGTACTGTAGGATTTTACTTTTAGATTGTAATTTTCCCTTAAATAATATTAACATTGTAATTTCTATATAAATGTACTATTGGTCTATTTATAACCTTACATTGACATTAGTTATAAAAAATACATAATTGTTGGCCGGGCGCGGTGACTCATGTCTGTAATCCCAGCACTTTGGGGGGCCGAGGCGGGTGGATCACGAGGTCAGGCGATCAAGACCATCTGGCTAACAGGGTGAAACCCTGTCTCTACTAAAAAATTCAAAAAATTAGCCGGGCGAGGTGGCGGGCACCTGTGGTCCCAGCTACTTGGGAGGCTGAGGCAGGAGAATGGCTGAACCGGGGAGACAGAGCTTGCAGTGAGCTGAGATCGCGCCACTGCACTCCAGCCTGGGTGACAGAGCAAGACTCCTCTCAAAAAAAAAAAAAAAAAAAAAAAAAATTATATTTATATATATATATATATAGTATATACATAATTGTTTAACCTTAAAAAACTGCTTTAAAATGTCTTACTGTCTGTCTAAATGAATTCATTTTAGATAGACAACAAGTTTTTAAAGTGGAACTGAAATAATGGTGTTCAGCTAAATAAATGGGTAGATCTTAAAGTTCCAGGAGGTTCAGTTATCATTTTAAGCAATTAGGGACCTTTTTTTTTTTTTTTTTTTTTTTTGTAAGACTCTGTAACCCAGGCTGGAGTGCAGTGGCACAATCTCAGCTCACTGCAACCTCCGCTTCACAGGTTCAAGTGATTCTCCTGCGTCAGCTTCCCGAAGTGGCTGGGATTACAGGCGACCACTACCACGCCGGCTAATTTTTGTATTTTTTAGCAGAGACAGGGTTTCATCATATTGGTCAGGCTGGTCTCGAATTCCTGACCTCAGGTAATCCGCCCGCCTCGGCCTCCCAGAGTGCTGGGATTATAGGCGTGAGCTACCACGCCCTGCTGCAATTAGGGATTTTTTTTTTTTATCTTCTTCCTGAAAATAGCTACATTTTTTCTGAAAACTATTAAGGCATAGTCTGACAATTTTTCAACTCAAACCTGATACTTTTAAAAAACAAATCTTAGATCAGATGGGATAAATTAAGAGGTCACCAGACAGTTCTCAATTGCACAACTGGAAACCTCAGACTGAAACCAGCTGGAGGCAGGGCGGAGGCTGCTAAAAGCCATCTCACGTCCACATGACACCAAATTCTACAGATTTTTCGAATGGACTCCAAGGCACACATATAAATCCAGTGAAAAAGGACGAACCTGAAGTTGCCAGTGTGAGGCCCGCGAGTGTGCAGTGAACTGCAGAGGAAGCTTCTTGGTGAGTTGAGTTTGTGGAGTGGCCCAGAGCCAGGCGGGAGCGTCAGTACCGCGCCCTGTAAACAGCGGCCTGACAAACCCAGCAAATGCAGAATTGGCCAGGGGATCCCTGAAAGAACCAATTCTTCCCCAGTCCTCTCACCAAGAGCCACAGCAGGAAGAACTGGTGTCTGCTGAAATGTCAGAAGACTCACAGTTTTTCTGGAAAGTCAACCGAGGAAGAGTTTCTTCTGTGAAAACGCAAGCCAGGGCTCTGCCTCCGCCACAGGGCCCGTGTGACCCACCAATCCTGTTTTCACCCCCAGCTTTTCTCACTCTGCCACCTGCCCACCCGCCAGGGTTCCTCCCTCCAGAAGAACAGGGTTTGCTGAAGGGCTCGACGGCATTTCCAGGTCAATCTCGTGTCGGCCCCCAACACCCCCCACATCCGACTGCAGGGCTCAGGGAAGGGGCTTCCCATGAAAGCTGGGAAAGCTGCGGCCATCTTCCAGGACACACTGGGGCATGGGAGTGCAGGGGAATAAACCTGGAACAACCCCCAGAGAGGAGGGAAAAGGCCAGAGAAAGTATACGTGGAAGGCAGGAGAGTTCCTCCTGCACCTAAAAGGAGTCATGCCCTGGGGCCAGATGATAACCCTGGAACTGGAGGTGGAAACCAAAGGAGACCCCACCCGAGGTTGCTGGCCCCTCATCCCTAGACATCCTTCTGCAGCCACTCGGTTAGCACTGGGGGTTCTAGGCTGTGAATGGGAGGCTGGTCCCTCCTACCAGAGAGTCCCAAGTTCTGTGCTTTCCTAATGCACAGAAGAATTCTTCCTATTGACTTTAAGGGTGAGGTACAGACAGTAAACATGGTTATCAGGTGATGTCTGAAACAGTGTTCTCCTTTAGAAAAGCTGTTTATTCCAGCACATTTGCTGCAGTGAGCCTGTAGGTCTGAATAAACTAGGCCACCTTCTTCAATTTAGTGATGGGTATATAACTTAAACTCTTACACACTAAAATCACACCAGTGAGTCAGAATAGCCACTAGAAGTTAGGGAGAGAGGTGGCTGCAGGAAAAGGGAAGGCAAAGATCTTTGCAATCAGAGAGAGGGCTGTGCCTGAACAGAAACGTCAGGGTGAAGGTCCTGAGGACTCCATCAGGGTGGAGTGAGCCTGTTTATCACAACTTATTTTCCCAGGGCCCGAGAGAACATGGGGCATACCGACATGCTTAGTGGCTTCTCAAGGATACAACCATATGAAAGACATCTTCACATGCTGGATTTAACAGGATCGCCAGTCAACAAGATTGATGCCAGCAAATGACTAGTGTCCAGAATCCTCTTTTGTTGGGTCTTAGGCTCATAATTACTAATCCGCAACAGCCCAAGGCCAGAATTTTCTTGGTCGGGGAAACTTTCAGGTTCTTTGAGGAATGTCTTCTTCACAACTGTGGTAGCCTCATGTTGAAAGTGGGGTTCAACTCTTTCTGTGCTTATTTCATTCCAAGCAGAGCCCATTTCTGATGCCTAATAAGAATGTAATACTGAGTAACATGTTAGATATTGACATTCTTTACTTTAAGGTACCTTCCTGTCCAAAATAAATGTAGAGATGTATTTTGTTTAAGTCAGCAAGAGGGGTATAGCAATCAACTGACTTTCTTTGTCAAAAATCAACTACTGGACTAAAGCCAGGGGCTTAGCCCAGCAGAAGCTTAATTAGAACCTTAAACTAGAGTTATAGAGTAAGTTAGTAAATCTAAACAATTACATCAGTCAAATCTAGGCAGGAAACCAAAAACCATGTCAGTTGTTTCAATAGAGAGAATTTAATATAGGGATTCAGTCAAACAAATCTTGGAAGGTTGAAACACCAAAAAGTGAAGTCTGAGGTATCATAGAGACAGTAACTGCAGAAGCAGCTGCCACCTCTAAAGCTGGAGAAACAAAAGAAAGAGGTTGGAGGGGTCATTTAAACTTAAAAACTCAGAGGAGGGGGCCCAACAGATCTGGGACTCACATCTCTGAGAAGGTGCTGCCTAGCTAGTACTGGGACCTCCAAGGGTATGGGAATGTAGAAAGATGCTGAAAATGGGGACCAACTGATATTCTTGGTGTTAAGTCCCAAATAATACACCAGTTATGGTTTAACTGGTCGATTCACCATGAGAAAGGAAAGGATCCACAAAAAGATCGTCTGCAAGAAGACGACCTATTTCTGCACAAAGGTAAAACCTGCAAAATGACAGGAGACTTACAACTCAACAACAAAAAGACAAATAACAAAATTTTTAAATGGGCAAAGGATGTGAAGAGACATTTCCCCAAAGAAGATATACAAATGGCTAAAAAGCATGTGGAAAGATATTCAATATCATTGCCATCAAGAAAATGCAAATCAAAACCACAATAAGATGCCACCACACTTACTAAGATGACTCTAATAAAAGAAAAAAAAAGACAATAATAAATATTGGTGAAGAGGTAGAGAAATTGGAACCCTCATGGTGAGGCTGTAAAAGGCTGCAGCCACTGCGGAAAACAGTTCGGCAGTTTCTCAGTAAGTTAGTTATAGAGTTAATGTACGAACCAGCCACTGGGATTCTGAAAATGTTTGGGAATTAGTGGTGATCATTGCATAATCTGTGAATACACTAAAAGCCACTAAATTGGACACTTTAAAAGAGTAAATTTTATAGTATGGGAATTATATATCTCAATTATTTAAATAAATTTTAAGTAATGAGAGAGAAAAGACAAGAAAAATTATTGAAAACAGAGGGACAGGTTTTTGGATAAAATAATAGAAGAACATGTATTTGTCTCCTGTTCCTGGAACATCCTGTTCAATACCATCCCATATCAAAGTGCATTTTGACTTTGTTTTGTTGTTGTTTTTTGAGACAGTCTCACTCCATCACCCAGGCTGGTGTGCAGTGGCACAATCTTGGCTCCCTGCAACCTCCATATCCCTGGTTCAAGAGATTCTAGTGCTTCAGCCTCCCCAGTAGCTGGAATTACAGGCACATACCACCACGCCCAGCTAATTTTTGTATTTTTAGTAGAGACGGGGCTTTGCCATGTTGGCCAGGCTGGTCTTGAATGCTTGACATTAAGTGATCTACCGGCCTCAGCCTCCCAAAGTGCTGGGATTACAGGTGTGAGCCCCCACACCCAACCACATTTTGACTTTGAGATTTGCAATTCAAAATCTGACTGACTCTATTGAGATAATGATGTGGTTTTTGTCATTGGTTCTGTTTATGTGATGGATTACATTTATTGATTTGCATATGTTGAACCAGCCTTTCATCCCAGGGATGAAGCTGATTTGATCGTGGTAGGTAAGCTTTTTTATATGCTGCTGGATTCTGTTTGCCAGTATTTTATTGAGGATTTTCACATCAATGTTCATCAGGGATATGTGCCTGAAATTTCCTTTTTTTGTTGTGTCTCTGCCAGGTTTTGGTATCAGGATGATGCTGGCCTCATAAAATGAATTAGAGAAGATTCCCTTTTTTTCTATTGTTTGGAATAGTTTCAGAAGGAATGGTACCAGCTCCTCTTTGTACCTCTGGTAGAATTCGGCTGTGAATCAGTCTGGTCCTGGATGTTTTTTGGTTGGTAGGCTAAATTCAACAGCCCTTCATGCTAAAAACTCTCAATAAACTAGGTATTGAGGGAATGTATCTCAAAATAATAAGAGCTACTTATAACAAACCCACAGCCAATATCATACTGAATGGGCAAAAACTGGAAGCATTCTCTTTGAAAACCGGCACAAGACAAGGATGCCCTCTCTCACCACTCCTATTCAACATAGTATTGGAAGTTCTGGCCAGTGCAATCAGGCAAGAGAAAGAAATAAAGGGTATTCAATTAGGAAAAGAGGAAGTCAAATTGTCTCTGTTTGCAGATGACATGATTGTATATTTAGAAAACCCCATCATCTCAGACCAAAATCTCCTTAAGCTGATAAGCAACTCCAGCAAAGTCTCAGGATACAAAATCAATGTGCAAAAATCACAAGCATTCCTCTACACCATTAACAGACAGAGAGTCAAATCCTGAGTGAACTCCCATTCACAATTGCTACAAAGAGAATAAAATGCCTAGGAATACAACTTACATGGATGTGAAGGAACTCTTCAAGGAGAACTACAAACCACTGCTCAAGGAAATAAGAGAGGACATAAACAAATGGAAAAACATTCCATGCTCATGGATAGGAAAAATCAGTACCATGAAAATGGCCACACTGCCCAAAGTAATTTATAGATTCAATGGTATCCCCATCAAGCTACCATTGACTTTCTTCACAGAATTGGAAAAAAACTATTTAAAATTTCATATGGAACTAAAAAAAGAGCCTGCATAGCCAAGACAATCCTAAGCCAAAAGAACAAAGTTGGAGGCATCACACTACCTGACTTCAAACTACACTCAGGGCTACAGTAACAAAAACAGCATAGTACTGGTACCAAAACAGATATATAGACTGATGGAACAGAACAGAGGCCTCAGAAATAATGCCACACATCTACAGCCGTCTGATCTTTGACAAACCTGACAAAAGCAAGTAATGGGGAAAGGATTCCCTATTTAATAAATGGTGTTGGGAAAACTGACAAGCCATATGCAGAAAGCTGAAACTGGATCCTTTCCTTACACCTTATACAAAAATTAACTCAAGATGGATTAAAGACTTAAACGTAAGACCTAAAACCATACAAACCCTAGAAGAAAACCGAGGCAATACCATTCAGGACATAGGCATGGGCAAGGATTTCATGACTAAAACACCAAAAGCAATGGCAAAATTGACAAAAGCCAAAATTGACAAATGGGATCTAATTAAACTAAAGAACTTCTGCACAGCAAAAGAAACTATCATCACAGTGAACAGGCAACCTACAGAATAGGAGAACATTTCTGCAGTCTATCCATCTGACAAAGGGCTAATATCCAGAACCTACAAAGAATTTAAACAAACATAACAAAAAACCAAACACCACCACCAAAAAGTGGGTGAAGAATACGAACAGACACTTCTCAAAAGAAGACATTTATGCAGCCAACAAACATGAAAAAAAGCTCATCATCATTGGTCATTAGAGAAATGCAAATCAAAACCACAATGAGATACCATCTCATGCCAGTTAGAATGGCGATCATTAAAAAGTCAGGAAACAACAGATGCTGCAGAGGATGTGGAGAAATAGGAACACTTTTACACTGTTGGTGGAAGTGTAAATTAGTACAACCATTATGGAAGACAGTGTGGCAATTCCTCAAGAATCTAGAACTAGAAATACCATTTGACCCAGCAATCCCATTACTAGGTATGTATCCAAAGGATTATAAATCATTCTACTATAAAGACGTATGCGCACGTATGTTTATTGTGGCACTGTTCACAATAGCAAAGACTTGGAACCAACCTAAATGCCCATCAATGATAGACTAGATAAAGAAAATGTGGCACATATGCACCATGGAATACTATGCAGCCATCAAAAAGGATGAGTTCATGTCCTTTGCAGGGACATGGATAAAGTTGGAAACCATCATTCTCAGCAAACTAACACAAGAACAGAAAACCAAACACCACATGTTCTCACTCATAAGTGGGAGTTGAACAATGAAAACACATGGACACAGGGAGGAGAACATCACACACTAGGGCCTATCAGGGGGTGGGGGTGCTAGGGGAGGGATAGCATTAGGAGATGGGTTGATGGGTGCAGCAAACCACCATGGCACGTGTATACCTATGTAACAAACCTGCACGTTCTGCATGGGTACCCCAGAACTTAAAGTAAAATTAAAAAATAAAAAATCTGACTGACTGTCCAAGCTCCCCAAAGAAACACTTAAATAGTACATAGAATGCTGTCGTGATTAACCTCCATTCCAAGAATACAAGGACAGATACCTATAAACCTTTGTGTCCCTGGCTCCTGTGACCTGTGACCCCTGCTGCCTGGGAAGGGACACTCACCTTTCTACCAGACTCCTCTTATACCCCACGTGGCATTTTTGCACCAGTCCCATACTCCTACAAGACTCCCACCAGCCCCAGGACAGACTACAGCAGCACATGAATTAGTAAGGTTATGGACCATCTACTCAACTGGCCTAGTTGAAGTCCACATTCTGCTATCATCAGCCCACAGAATCTTCAACCTATATCCTGCCATGACTAGAGGAGGGCCAGAAACCTAGAGAAGGAAGGAACATCTCAGAGGTAGAATTGGCATATTTTAGACACAATTATTCTTATGCTTTCTTCTCAGAGTTTTCCCCATCCATCTCTTCTTTTCTTTTACCACTGCCTTCTTCCCAGTTTATGCCTGGATTGTTGTAATTGTCTCATTTTCTGCTTATAGTCTCTCCCATTTCTAATCACCCTACACACAAACATCAAATAACCTGCCTAAAACATTCTCTCCTCGTCACTCCTTTGTTTGAAATCCTTCAGTACGTCCCCACTGCCAACCAAATATTAATAAAATTCGATTTTTATATCTGTTTTTGTTTTGTTTTGGTTTTTTTTTTTTTTTTTTTTTTTTCTTTCCTGAGCCAGAGTCTCACTCTGTCACCCAGGCTGGAGTGCAGTGGTGCAATCATGGCTCACTGCAGCCTCAGCCTCCCAGGCTCAAGCAATCCTATCACCTCAGCCTCCTGAGTAGCTTGGACTACAGGTGTGTGCCACCACACTCAGCTAATTTTTTAATTTTTTGTAGAGGCGGCATCTCTCTATGTTGCCTAGGCTGGTCTTAAACTCCCGGACTCGAGTGATCCTCCTGCCTCAACCTTCTACAGTTCTGAGATTGCAGACATGAGCCTAAATCTTATTTTAGAGCCCCCTATAATCTAGCCCTACCTATCATTCCAGATTTGCACAAATTCCCATTTGGTTACATACAGTACCCCACGATTGCCTATTTCTGTGCTATTTGTGCCTTCTTCCCACATAGAGAATAGAGAATTAGACTCTAATTCTCTCTCCATTGCTGCCTATCAACATTCTTCAAGGTCCTCAAGACCTATTCTTCAAGGCCTATGTCAAATCTCAGCTTTCCAAGAAGCCTTGATTCTCGCAGCTGAGATTAATCTCCCTCCTTGAAGCAATGGCTATTTTCTCTGCCATTCTGCCTTTGCCTTCCTTGTAGGATACTCACTTCTGCTTCCCAGCTCCACTCTCAATTTCAGGAGGACAGTGGTGCTTTGGAGACCTTGAAGAGCTGACCAAATTCAGACTGCAGGTCCATTCTGCACAGTGATTTCAAAATTTGCAGTTAGTTGTTATCAACATTTAAAAGTTGGGAGATTTCTTATAAAAATATGGGTTTCCTGCTTCTCTTGAAGATTCAGAATATCTTGCCACACTGGGCCTACACTTCTATTTAGAATATGCCAAGGCTGAGTAGTGGCCACTCCTGAAGATGGGGCCTCTGTTCTCCAGTTCACTAAAGTTCCTGCTTCCTGTTTCTAAACCTTGCTCTTACCTTGGAGGCATTTCAGTTTATGATCCCTGGTTTAATACCTCTACAGAGTAAGGAGTAGGTGAATGGATGAAAGAATTATAGGAAGGATAAATGAACAAACTAACCTAGCTTATGGCAAAATTTGCATTTTCCACATGTTTTCAGCGGGCCAGGGAGCTCAACAGCTAAATTCTCACAACTACCCACTCCCCTACTCTGTTCTTTTCTTGTCTTGAATCATGTGCAAAAACAAATTCTGGTCAAAGCTTGAGTGGAGATATAATGATAAAGGGGTTGATTCGACAAGGGGATGTAACAATTTTAATTATTTATCTACACAATACTGGAGCACCCAGCTATCTAAAACAAATATTATTAGAGCTAAAGATAGAAATAAGCCCTGATACAAAAAGAGCTGGAAAGGTCAACACCCCACTTTCAGCACTGGACAGATCTTCCAGACAGAAAATCAACAAAGAAACATCAGACTTAATCTGCACTATAGACCAAATGGACCTAATAGATGTTTACAGAACATTTCATCCAATGGCTGCAGAATACGCATTATTTTCCTCAGCACATAGGTCATTCTCAAGGATAGATCACATATTAGGTCACAAAACAAGTCTTAAAACATTCAAAAAATGAAATAATATTAAGCTTATCTAGCCACAATGGAATAAGACTAAAAATCAATAACAAGAGGAATTTGGGAATCTATACAAATACATGGAAATTTAACAATATGCTCCTGAATGACCAGTGGGTCAATGAAGAAATTAAGAAGAAAACTGAAAAATTTTTTGAAACAAATGATAATGGCAGCACAACATACCAAAACCTGTGGGATACAGTGAAAGCAGTACTAAGAGGGAAGTTTATAGCTATCAGTGCCTACATCAAAAATGAAGAAAAACTTCAAATCAACAGTCTAACAATGAATCTTTAAAAGCAAGAGCAAACCAAACCCAAAGTTAGTAGAAGAAAACAAATAATAAAGATCAGAGCAGAAATAAATGGAATTGAAACAAAAAAGAAAATAAAAAGATCAATGAAGGCTCACACCTGTAATCTCAGCATTTTGGGAGGCCGAGGCAGGTGTATCACCTGAGGTCAGGAGTTCGAGGTCAGCCCGGCCAACATGATGAAACCCCGTCTCTACTAAAAATATATAATTAGTCAGGTGTGATGGCACATGCCTGCAATCCCAGCTACTCGGGAGGCTGAGGCAGAATTGCTAGAATGCAGGAGACGGAGGTTACAGTGAGCCACGATTGCGCCACTGCACTCCAACCTGGGCAACAAGAGCAAAACTCCATCTCAAAAACAAAATATATCAATGAAAAACAAAAACAAAAAGTTGGATTTTTAAAAATTAAACAAAATAGATAAACCTTTAGCAGACTAATTAAAAAAGGGAGAATAGCCAAATAAATAAAATCAGAGATGAAAAGGCAACATTACAACTGATACTGCAGAAATTTAAAGGATCATTAGTGGCTACTATGAGCAACAATATGCCAATACATTGGAAAATCTAGAAGAAATGGACAAATTCCTATGCATATACAATCTGCCGAGATTGAACCATGAATAAATCCAAAATCTGTACAGACCGATAACAAGTAACCACATCAAAGTCATAATAAAAAGTCTCCCAGTAAAGAAAAGCCCAGGACCCAATGACTTCCCTACTGAGTTCTACCAAACTTTTAAAAAAGAGCTAATACCAGTTCTACTCAAATTATTCTGGAAAAAATAGAAGAGAAGGGAATACTTCCAAACTCATTCTGTGAGGCCATTATTAATCTGATATCGAAACCAGACAGAGACAGGTCACAAAAAGAAAACGACAGGCCAATATCTCTGATGAATATTGGTCAACATACACAAATCAATGTGATGCATCATATTAACAGAATGAAGAATAAAAACCCTCTGATCATTTCAATTGATGTTGAAAACGCATTTGAGGCCGGGCGCGGTGGCTCAAGCCTGTAATCCCAGCACTTTGGGAGGCCGAGACGGGCGGATCACGAGGTCAGGAGATCGAGACCATCCTGGCTAACACGGTGAAACCCCGTCTCTACTAAAAAATACAAAAAACTAGCCGGGCGAGGTGGCGGGCGCCTGTAGTCCCAGCTACTTGGGAGGCTGAGGCAGGAGAATGGCGGGAACCCGGGAGGCAGAGCTTGCAGTGAGCTGAGATCCCGCCACTGCACTCCAGCCTGGGTGACAGAGCGAGACTCCGTCTCAAAAAATAAAAATTAAAAAATTAAAAAAAAAAAAAAAAGCATTTGATAAAATTCAACATCTCTTCGTGAAAAAAACCCTAAAAAAATGCGGAAGAGAGAAGAAATATACCTCAACATAATAAAAACCATATATGACAGACCCACAGCTAGTATACTGAATGGGGAAAAACTGAAAGCCTTTCTCTAAGATCTGGAACACAGAAAGGATGCCCACTTTCACCACTATTATTAAACATAGTACTGGAAGTCCCAACTAGAGCAATTAGTCAAGAGAAAGAAAGGTCATCCAAAGTAAGAAGTCAAATTATCCTTGTTTGTAAATGACATGATCTTATATTTGGAAAAACCTAAAGACTCTATGAAAAAAATGATTAGAACTGATAAGCAAATTCAGTAAAGTTGCATTATACAAAACAAACATACAAAAACCAGTAGCATTTCAATATGCCAATGGTGAACAATCTGAAAAAAGAAATTTTTAAAAATAATCTCATTTACAATAGCCACAAATAAAATTAAATGCCTAGGAATTAACCAAAGCAAAACATCTTTGTAACGAAAATTATAAAACACTGATTTTAAAAATTGAAGTGGACACCAAAAAACTGAAAACATATTCCATGTTCATGGATTGGAAGAATCAATATTGTTAAAATGTCCATACTACCCAAAGCAATCTACAGATTCAATGCAATCCCTATCAAAATACCAATGGCGTTCTTCAAAAAAATAGAAAAAAAAATCCTAAAGTTTACGTGGAACCACAAAAGACCCAGAATAGCCAAAGCTATCCAAAGCAAAAAGAACAAAACTGGAGAAATCACATTACCTGACTTCAAATTATACTACACAGCTATAGTATCCAAAACAACTGTTAAACTATTAAACTTCTACAAGAAAACATCAGGAAAAGTCCAGGATGTTGGTCTGGAAAAAATTTCTTGAGTAACACCCCATAAGCACAGGCAACCAAAGCAAAAATGGACAGATGGGATCACGTCAAGTTAAAAAGCTTCTGCACAGCAAAGGAAATAGTCAACAAAATGAAGAGACAATGCACAAAATGAGAGAAAATACTTGCAAACTACCATCTGACAAGGGATTAATAACCAGAATATACAAGGAGCTCAACTCTATAGAAAAAAATTCTATTAATCCAATTAAAACATGGGCAAATGATTTGAATAGACATTTCTCAAAAGAAGACATACAAATGGCAAACAGGCATATGAAAAGGTACTCAACATCGCTGATCATCAGAGAAATGCAGATCAAAACTACAATGCAATATCATCTCACCACAGTTAAAATGGCTTACATCCAAGACAGGCTATAACAAATGCTGGCAAGAATGTGGAGAAAAGCGAACACTCATACACTGTTGGTGGAGAGGTAAATCAGCATAATCCTATGGAGAACAGTTTGGAGGTTCCTCAAAAAACTAAAAATTGAGCTACCACATGATCCAGCAGTCCCACTGCTGGGTATATACCCAAAAGAAAGGAAATTAGTATATCAAAGAGATATCTGCACGCTCATGTTTGTTGCACTGTTCACCATAGCCAAAATTTGAAAGCAACCTAAGTGTCCGTCCACAGATGAATGGAAAGAGAAAATGTGCTACTTATACATAATGGAGTATTATTCAATCATAAAAAAGAATGAGATCCTATCACTTACAACAATGTGGATGGAACTGGAGGTCATTATGCTAAGTAAAATAAGTCAGGCACAGGAAGACAAACATCACATGTTCTCACTTGTGGGATCGAAAAATCAAATAGTTGAAGTCATTTAGATAGTAGAAGAATGATTATCAGAGGCTGGAAAGGGTGGTGGGGAGGGGACTGAAGGAAAGTGGAGATGGTTAACGAGCACCAAAAAAATAGAGAGAATGAATAAAATCTAGGTTTGATAGCACAATGGGGTGACTATAATCAATAATAATTTAATTATACTTTTTTTTTTTTGATACAGAGTCTCGCTCTATTGCCTAGGCTGGGGTGCAGTTGCACAATCTTGGCTCGTTGCAACCTCCGCTTCTTGAGTACAAGTGATTCTCCTGCCTCAGCCTCCCGAGTAGCTGGGATTACAGGCATGTGCCACCACACCCGGCTAATTTTTGTATTTGTAGTAGAGATGGGGTTTCGCCATGTTGGCCAGGCTGGTCTCAAACTCCTGACCTCAAGTGATCCACCCACCTCGGCCTCCCAAAGTGCTGGGATTACAGGCATGAGCCACTATGCCCAGCCTAATTATATATTTTAAAATAACTAAAAGAGTACAACTGGATTGTTTGTAATACAAAGAATAAATACTTGAGGGGATGGAAACCCCATTTTCCGTGATGTGATTACTATACATTACATACCTGTATCGAAACATCTCATGTATCCCATAAATATATACACCTACTTTATACTCACAAAAATTAAGATAGATTTTTTAAAAAACAAAAGCTCAAGTAGAGAAAAGATATATTCCTTTTTAATAAAAACTTCCCATTTTCCCCCTTAGACCTCATAATGAGTATGAGGTGGCAGTCAAGAGAAAGAAAAAAAAAAATCCCTGTGCCTCAGTGTCTGAAACTGGGAAAGTAAAAAAATTAAGAGAGATCCATACATGCCTTTGCTTTGATGTGCCCCTTGGTGACCCACACCGAGGCAACACATGGCTGTGGGTTTCCATTGTTAGAGTAAATGTGACCTTTCTTACACAAGGGGATTGTGGTTTTGATCAACTGAAAGGACCCCGTGGGCAGCCAGGGATCAGCATAAAGGGTGAAAGGTGAGCAATAAATATGCCAGTGCATAAACACAATTAGGTTTATAAAAAAGGCACTGAAGCAAAATTAAACATTGGGGGTTTACAAAAGCAACAGACATGTTCTGTGTTTTAGAGATGGATTGATGGCTAATTAACTGTCCAGAACCATTCTAACTCCTGTACATAGGAAAACATGAGCTGAGACAAAGAATGATTGATTTTAGTGGGAAAGTCCTGTATTGTGAAATGAGAGAGAAAGGGAGGACAGCGTACGGCAATTATTGGAAATAGTGAGTTTACACAGTTTATCTCCTTTTTTTCCTTTTTTTTTTTTTCTTTTTGAGTTTACACAATTTAGATGCGGAATCTGGATTTTGCCAGAGACTGGGTTTTGTTGTTGCTGCTATTGCTCTTATTGTTGTTTGCATTGTTTAAAAGTATCTTGTATTAAGGCAATAGCTATACTTGTCATGAAAGAGTAGCTGGACCACAAGGTTTACCAGAACCTTTGAGGTTACTTGCACTGGAATCCAAAGAAAGACAGTATTTGTCAACTTTGATTGTATAGAGATGATCACACTATCGTTAGAAGAAAGAAGAGATTTTGCCTTTAACAGTAGTTGCTTTTTCCATATTTAGAGTTAAGGATTTCAGGAGCTGAGAAAGTGCCCATAATATGAACAGGCACCATCACATCTTGAAAATGTAAATACTTTCTGTTTAATTCATTCTGTGTCCTGAAATAAATCGTTTCTGCCAACAGCTCCATGTGCATCCACTCTCCTAGATTTGAAACAGTGAAACCAAGGGTGTGTACACCACTGATGGATATCAGTCTAATACAATTATCTATATTCAAAATAAATCCTAAGCACAAATAGCAACAGGGGATTCATCACCTCTGTGGTTCTCTTCTCCCCCTACCCTGCAAAGATCAATTTCTCTAATGGCAGTTACCCACTTCCTCCCACGAGAGGAGCTTCTAAGAGAGGTAAGTGAGAATACACCCAGAGGAAAAAGGTACTAAAGTCTGAAAAGAGAGAACGCATAGCCAAAGATGATAGAGGGGTTTGCAAAAAGGCAAAATGGGTTGGATGACAAAGTTTAAGTTGGCGGTGAAGATTTGAGATTAAAAGATAAACAAAGAGCTTGCTTTTTTGGAAGCAAAAAAAAAAAACCTAGACTCTAGAGTCTGTCAACTGACTTAAATGTAAAATTTGTTAATACTTAGAAAAACTGGTGATAATTCAGAGCAAGTTTCAAAACTTTTTTTTTTTTTTTTGGTCTGTTAGGCTGTCTTCATTGTAGATCAGGGATGGGTTAGTGATATAAATTAGCGATTTCAGAAAGTCATGTGACAGGTCTTTCATGATAGCCTGGTAGGCAAAATGGGGACAAATAGGCAAAGTGATAATATTTACCTATTTGTAACGTTATGAGGACAGAAAATGTGACTGACTTGTTCACTGCCATATCTCCTCTACGCTGCACAGAGCGTGACACGGGCTCAAAAATGGGTCCTGATTTGGTATAGTTAGGTGCATTCACCGATGACTGAGCAATAATACCCAAAGTACATTGTTTTCTGGATTCATGTGAACAGACTTGGTTTTATTTGCTTCCATATCTCTAGGACATAGAGTAGGCACTTAATAAAATCTGATGAATAGGCTGGGCGCGGTGGCTCATGTCTGTAATCCCAGTACTTTGGGAGGCCAAGGCAAGCAGACTGCTTGAGGCCAGAAGTTCAAGACCAGCCTGGCCAACATGGTGAAACCTCTTCTCTAGTTAAAAAAAGAAAAAATTAGCCAAGCATGGTGGCACACACCTGTAATACCAGCTGAGAGGCTGAGGCATGAGAATCACTTGAACCCAGGAGGCAGAGGTTGCATTGAGCCAAGGTCGCACCACTGTACTCCAGCCAGGGCAACAGAGTGAGTGAGACTCTGTCTCAAAATTAATTAATCAATGTAATTAAATGTGATGAATAAATGAATAAATCTATAGCTCTTTTACAACATTCGTATAAGATTATTTTCTTAGTCTTAACATTTTAATTGATGACTTGATTGAAGCTATATTTTTAAAAAAGGAGATTGCCAGTTATTGCAATTGCACACATATTGAGACAATGTGCTTATGGATAGATAAAAATACAATGAATAAAAAGGACATAAGCCAATACCAATATGACAAAATTTAATATCACTAAATGTATATTCAAAAATGTACAGTCAAAGAATAGGAGGGCTCCCAGCTTGAAATCACTTACTTTTTAAAAGCTATGACAGTCACCACGACCATCACCCCGCTGAGCCATCCAGCTATAAAACTTAGATAGAGTGCATGGAGCATCTATTTAGGAACACTGCAAAATAAATGATAGCAGGAAGATTTGGAAAGGACACCACAATTCAAAGCACCACCAAGCCAGTACTGAGTTTGCCCTTTTATTCCCTCCTGGCCAGGACTCAAGGAAGCCTGAAACTCTGAAGTGGGCATCCAGATGTAGACAGAGAGTGCTTCAAGAAAAGCCGTCTAGTTTTGGGTCCAGGAGTGGGAAAGGAGAATTCTAACATTCATCGAGAGGGGGGCAATTCATCATTTTCCTTTCTTCATTTTTCTGTCATGCTCCAGAAGCCAGACGATCCCATGACAACAGTTGCAGCAAAGACAGGGGTGGCAGCAGAGGCTGAAGGTCCCTAAAACTCTCAAGTACGGAATGTTCCTCTCTGATCAGAGGAGCTGTGGTCCCCCAAAGTGGGGCAAATCCCTGTTGGTTTTTTCTCTCTCTAGCCTCCTATTTGAGTCTGAATACACACAGAAAGTGTGCAGCAGGCTGGGTTAACTAAAAACTCAGCTTTTTGGGCTGGAGAACTAAAAAGATGAAGGAAACTGGTAAATTCTGAGGAGAGCATAGAGAGGGAGGAGCTAGGAAGTGTGACCCAAGGAAGTCGTTTCTAGACTCTGGAGCTTATTCCTGATTGGTGTGTGCATGAATCTGACCCTAAACAGCATACCGTAGACTTTGAGAACTGAAAGGTGGGACAGACTGCAGCCCAGCTCCCAGACTGTTCACTGGGTGGCACATACACGGGACAGAAACAAGCATTGCATAGGCTTTAAAAACTGAACTAACGTTGGAACCGCACCCAGAGTGGGCTAATCAGAAATCACAGCCTGTACCTAACTGTTTATGTACTCAAAGGTTATGGGGCTGGGCACAGTGGCTTATACCTGTAATCTCAGCACTTTGAGAGGCCGAGGTGGGGAGATCATGAGGTCAAGAGATCGAGACCATCCTGGCCAACATGGTGAAACCCCATCTCTACTAAAACTACAAAAATTAGCTGGGCGTGGTGGTACGTGCCTGTAATCTCAGCTACTCGGGTGGCTGAGGCAGGAGAATCACTTGAACCCAGGAGGCAGAGGTTGCAGTGAGCTGAGATCACACCACTGCACTCCAGCCTAGTGACGGAGCAAGACTCTATCTCAAAAAAAAAAAAAAAAAAAAAAACGGTTATGGTATGCTGTTTTGATTCCGGAGGGCTGAAGATTGAAGTTCCCAGTTTTAACCATAAATTTGTCTATTGCTTTTTCAGGTTTTGTAAGCTTTTGCTTTATGTATTTTCAAGCTTTGTTGTTAGGTGTGTACACATTTTGAATTGTTATGTGTTCTTGGTGAATGGACCCTTTTTTCTTTATGTAATACCCTCCCTCTCTGTCAGAATGCATGTAAAACAAGACTCAACTATATTACATCTACAAGAAACCCACTTCAAATATAACATATAAATAGATTAAAAGTAAATGGATGGAGCTGAGTGCAGTGATGCACGATAGTCCCAGCTACCTGGGAGGCTGAGGCAGGAGAGTCCTTGACCGAGTCAGAGGCTATAGTGTGCCACGATCATGCCTGTGAATCACCACTGCACTCTAGCCAGGGCAACATAGTGAGAGCTTGTCTCTTAATAAATAAATAAATAAATTTTTAAAAAATACACGGGTGGAAAAATGATAGCCTTAATTTAAAAAAAAAAAAACAAACCTTTCAAGTAGAGTGACTATTTAATAGCAGAGAAGAATTCAGAGCAAAGACAACTACCAGGGATAAAAACGGACACTGTCCATTAACCAAGAATATGTAACAGTCCTAAGTGATAACATACCTAGCAATAAAGCTTTAAAATACATGAAGCAAAAACTAACAAAACTGGAAGGAAAAATGTACAAACCCACAATTATAGCTGAAAACTTCAACTCTCCTCTTTCAGTAATCGTTAGAACAAGTGACAGAAAATCAGCAAGGACACAGAACTGAACAATGCTATTAAAGAACTATATCTAATCAACATTTATTGAATATTTTACCCACTAACAACACGATAGTCTTTATATATGCACACAGAATATTCATCAAGATAGAGCATATACTAGGTCATAAAATAAACCTTACCAAAAGTAAAAGAGTTGAAATCACACAAAGTTCTTTGGCCATAAGAAAATTAAACTAAAAATCAATAATAGCAAAAAAAGTTTTTAAAACTCTTAAATTAAACAACAGATCTTTAAACAACCCACAAATCAAAGAGGAAGCCTCAGGGGAAATTAGAAAATACTTTGAATTGAATGAAACTTAAAATAAAATGTAAAAATTTGTGGTGTACAGATAAAGCAGTGTTTAAAGGTGAAATTATACTATTATGTGCTCATATTAAGAAGAAGAATGATCTCACACTTACTAGCTAAGATTCTATTTTTAAAAACTAGAAAAAGAAGAGCAAAATATATTCAAAGCATACAAAAGGAAGGAAATAATAAAGGTAAAAGCAGAAATCAATGAAATTAAAACTAACCAAACCAAAAAAGGATGACGGGAAGAAAGAGAACTAGACAAAATAAAACCAAAAGCTAGTACTTTGAAAAGATCAATAAAATTTAAAATTCTCTATCAAGATCAACAAAGAAAAAAGGAGAAAAGACACACATTATCAATATCAGGAAAGAAAGATGGGATCACTACAGACCCCACAGATGTTTAAGGTATAATAAGGGGATGCTACCATTCTAAGCACATAAATGGAACAAGGAAGATGAAATGAACTAGTTCCTTAAAACCTCAAAATACAAAAATGCAACCAAGATGAAATAAACAACTTGAATTTTTCTATAACTATTAAAGAAATGGAATATGTAGTTGAAAACCTTCCAAAAAGAAATTTCTAGACTCAGATGGTTTCGATGGCAGATTCTACAAAACATTTAAAGAAGATATTTCATCAGTTCCACACAATCTCTTCCAGGAAAGAAAAGAGAAGGGAATTCTTCTGAACTAAGTTTATGAGGCTGCTAACATTATCCTGATAACAAAACCAGAAGATGACGATACTACATGAAAACTATAGAACAATAGCCTTAATGACCATAGGCACAAAATATTATTGAATCTAATTCAGCAAATATAAAACATGAAAAATATACCACAACTAAGTGGAATTTATCCTGGGAAAGCAAGGCTGATTCAATATTTTTAAAATTAATCAGTGTAATCCACCATATCAGTGGCCTAAAGGAGAAAAATCATATGATCAGATCTCGATTGCTACAGAAAAAAAAAGCATTTTCTAAAACTCAACATCCGTCTCAGATAAAAATCTCAGCAAACTAGGAATAGATGGGCTTTTTCTCAATCTGATAAAGAGCATTCTCAAAAAGACAAAACTACAGCTAACATCATACTTAATCATGAAGACTAAATGCTTTCCCTCTAAAGTCAAGAACATAGCAAAGACTTTTACCACTCCAATTCAACATTCTACTAGAACTCCTAGCCAGTAGAATAAAACAAAAAATAAACAAATTAAATTAAAGGCATACAGATTGAAGGAAGAAATAAAACTGTTTCATAAACAACATGTAGAAAATCCCAAGGAATTTACCAAAAAAAAAAAAAAAATTCTCCTAGATCTAAGTGAATTTAACAAAATAGCAGGCTACAAGGTCAACACATAAATATCAATCATATTTTCATTTACTAGCAATAAACAATGGGAAACTGAAGTTTAAAACACAATACCACTTATAATATGTCCAAAAAATGATATACCTAGGTATAAATCTGACAAAATTTTTACAGGATCTGTATGCTGTAAGCCTCAAAGCACTGATTTTAAAATATCAAGATCTATATGAATATAGAGACATACCATGTTCAAGGACTGAAAGATTCAACATAATAAAGATGTCAATTGGTCTATATGTTTAATGCATTCCAATCATAATCCCAGCAACATTTTTGGCAGATATAAACAATCTGATTCTAATATTTATATGCAAAAGCAAAGGAACTAAAATAGCCTGAATAATTTTGAAAAAGGCGAATAAAGTTGAAGGAATCACACTACTGTATTTTAAGATTTACTACAAAGCTATAATAATCAAGAGAATGTAATATTGGCAAAGGAACAGACACACAAAAACAATGAAACAGAATAGAGTCCAGAAACAAAACCACACATATATTAATTTTGATAAAGATACAAAAGCATTTCAGTGGAGAAAGGATAACCTTTTCAACAAATAGTATTGGAACAGTTAGGCATCCACGTGTAAGACAATAACACTCCACCCATAACTTGCACCATATATAAAAATTAACTCAAAATAGGTTATAGATCTAAATGTAAAACCCAAAACGATACAATCTTTAGAAATACATATATAAACAGAACTTCATGACCTGGGTTTAGGCAAAAAGGTCTTAGATAGGACACTAAAAATACAATCTATAAAAGAAAATATTAATAAATTGGACTTCATGCAAATTTAAAACTTTTACTCTGCAAAAGATGTTCACTGTTAAAAGAATGAAAAAAAAGCTACAAACTGGGAGAAATTATTTGTAAATCATATGTCTGGGAAAGGACTTCTATCCAGAATTTTTTTAGTTCTCAAAACTCATTAGTTAAAAAAAAAAAAAACAACAGTTCAATAAAAGATGGAAAAAGGCCTGAGGCAGTGGCTCATGCCTGTAATCCCAGCACTTTGGGAGACCCAGCGGGGAGGATTGTTTGAGCCTAGGAGTTCCAGACCAGCCTGGGCAACATAGTGAGACTCCCATCTCTACAAAAAAAAAAGTTTTTAATCAGTATGGCATGATGGTGCATGTCTGTAGTCCCAGCTACCCAAGAGGCTAAGTGGGAAGATCACTTGAGCTCGCAAGTTTGAGGGTGCAGTGAGCTATGATCATACCCTTGCACTCCACCCTGGGCAACAGAGCAAGACCTTGTCTCTTAAAAAAATAAAAAATAAAAGATGGAAAAAGATGTGAAAAGATATCTCACCAAAGTGAATACACACAAAGCAAATTAGCACGGTACAACATCTAACATCTTCAGCCATTACAGAAAGGTCAATTAAAACCAGGATGAACTATCACTAAACTCCTAGCTAAAATAAAAATTACTGACAACACCAGGTGCTGGCAAGGATGCAGAACAACTAGCACACTCATATGTTGCTGGTGGAAATTCAAAAACAGCTACTCTGAAAAACCATTTGACAGTTTTTTATAAAGTTAGATATAGCCCAACAATTCCACTTCTAAGTATTTACTTTAGAGAAATGAAGATATATGCACACAAAAACTTGTACATGAACATTGATAGCAGTTATATTTATAATTGCCCAAAACTGGAAACAGTCAAATGTCCTTAATCTGGAGAACGGGTAAGTAACCTTTGGTATATCCACACAATGGAATACTACTCAACAATAAAAAGGAACAAACTACTGATATATGCCACAACTTGGGTGAATCACAAAGGCACTATGCTGAGTGAAAGAAGCCAGTTTCACAAGGTTACTGTGATACAGTGAGAAATACATATTTGGTCTTTGTCCCTTGTCCCTGACAAAGCTCCTAAAATTTCCTGAGTGATGGGGATGATAGGAGTGTCTTTTGTCATTCATAACAAGCCTCTTTCCACCATATTTGAGTTTATATTAATAAAGTGACTTAGTGGGCTCTTAGATAGCTTCAGGATGGGGGCTGGTTGCCAGAGGAACCAATTATGTGATTATATGGTTGGGACTTTCGGCCCCATCCCCAGACCTCTAGGGAGGGAAAAGGGAATGAGACTGAGTTAATTACCAATGGTCAATGATTTAATCAATTATGCTTATGTTTATAGAATGGAACCTCCATAAAAACACTAAACAATGGGGTTCTGAGAGCCTCCAGGTTGGTGAACACATTGAGGTGCTAGAAGGGGCGGTGCACCTGAGAGGGCCTGGAAGCTCTGCACCCCTTTGCCCTTACCGAGCCCCGCACATCTCTTCCATGTGGCTGGTCCTGAGTTGTATCCTTTATAATAAACTGGCAATAGTAAGTAGAGCACTTTCCTGAGTTCTGTGAGCCATTCTAGCAAATTATTGAACCTGAGGAGGGGGTTTTGGGAACTCACTGACTTTATCTTCTGTCAGCCTTAAGTATGGGTGGCCCAGAACAGGGGCTGTCTCGTGGTATTAGGCCTTTAATGCGTGGGATCTTTCCCAACTCCAAGCATCAGTGCCTGAAGTGAATCGTAGAACATTCAGTCGGTGTCCAGAGAGTTGGGGAACTGGTTCATGTGAGAAGAAAAAAAAACTACACATCAGGTGTCAGAAATGTTGTGAGTAAAAACAATTGAGAATTACATTCTGAATGATTCCATTTATGTAACATACTTGAAAAGACAAAATTTTAGTGACAGAAAACAGATTCGTAGACTCCAGGCCTAGGAGGTCCCAGGAGGCTATGACTGCAAATGTGTAGGGGTAGGGAGGTTTTTGGAGTGATGGCACTGTTCTAGATGCTGATTATGGCAGTAGTTACACAAATCTATACATGTGCTAAGACTCATAGAATTGCACACTAAAAATGTCCATTTTACTATATGTTAGTTTTTTAACTATGTAAATATTTTAAAGACAGGACAGTTTTTGTTGAATACAACTCAGTATATGCCAAAAGTACGACTTAACCATCAAAAGAAACAGCTTGAGATGCATTAACGGAAGTATTCAATCCAGAACAAAGAAAGTTAAGACCCATTGGACTCCAAAGTAATTAGACTGCATCTACAATATTGTGTTTTATTTGGGACATTGATAAAAATCAACAGCATCTAAGGAAGGTGACCACGATGATTAGAGGATGATAGAAAGGATTAGGACTATTTAACCTAGAGAAGAGAAGGCATGACATGGTAACTCTCCCACTATATTAGAAAAATGTCCAAGTAGTTTACTGAGCCCTGTTCTGTGTTACTCTTGAGAAAAAAAAACTGTGTCCCCCAGGGAGTAGTTACAAGAAGGCAGATCTCAAACCACTATACAGGAAAGCTTTCTATCAAGTTGAGAATAAATAAAACGACCTGCCTAGATAAGCAGTGAGCCTCTCGTCATTGGCTGGAAATCACCGAAAATGTTCAAGCAGATGTTAAATAACCATCTATCAAGGTTATTGTCAAAGGGATTACTTCACTGAGTAGGAGACTGATCTATTTAACCTCTAAGGTCTCTCGCAACTCCACCTCCTGTATTCTAAGTTATAAATGATGCTGTAAATCACCCTCACCCTATGTGTATCTCCAACTCCTACACCTCATTACAATGTACACAGGGCTTACAAAATCCCCATGGACTCCTGCTAACACTGACTGTCTCAAGACAGCCTTCAAGGCTGCTTTAATGATTTCTAACCAGCAATGGGAGAGAGATATGCTGAAGAACATGGGAAAAAACTAAAATGTCTGTAGATAATGGATAGATAATTTTAACCAGGATATAAAGGGAATTAATTTTTGACGCTGCTCTGTTTGATAAGTTATTGTATCAGATCCAAAATGAACTCCTACAAGCCTTGAGACCTATTTCGACTTCCCTGATCTGGCCCCTGCTCTAGTCTAGACGAGGAAACTGGGAAGCCCCACGTCCTGAAATTTACCATATGCAAAATAATTCCTGTATTCTTTCCTGCTCTTTTCAGTTCTTTGAATATCAACCTTTATATTTTCCTCTCTGGTTTTCTCAGTGAATTATCTAGGCTCGGATCTTTCAAAAGTCTAACTACAAATTAGGATAAGAGGGACTAATTAAGGTTACAGTGGGCTTGATCAGGGCAGGCAACAGGGTTAACTATAAGCTAACAAAGATTGGAACAAGGGGATGGCTGTGGAGATTAATTTTCTCTGGCAGGACATGAGTCAGGGAAACTGATAAGGATTTGGATACCTGAATTTGGAAGGGCAATATTTAAAGTAGTAGATCAGGCACAGGTTAGATATGATTTCAATCAGAGGTTGTGTCACCCCAGTGATTCTAAGGGAGACGAGTTGAACTGCCCATGTCCATGACCACCATGATGCCTTTCCACATCAGAGCCCATGGGCCTTCCTGGTTGAACTCATCCTCTTGGTGAAATTTGATTACAAATTATTTATATCATCAGATGCAACTTTACTCTTTTCAGGATGTTAATGAAGTTATTATAGTTCTCTTTATCAAGTCCATTATTGAATTTAAGTCTGTTTGGCAGACAAAAGTAGTCTATAGTGTTATAAGTCAGATTACTTATTGCAGCAGGTAATCACTGCAAGCTAGCATGGGACGTTTCTGGGGTGTTGGTTATGTTCTTGATCTAGCTGCATTCAATTTGAAAATTCTGGTTTTTATGGTTTTTACACTTTTCTGTATTTACGTTATACTTCAGTAAAAATGTTCCACAGATAAGAAAAAACCAGGCTGGGCACGGTGGCTCACACCTGTAATCCCATCACTTTGGGAGGCCGAAGCGGTGGATCGCCTGAGGTCAGGAGTTCGAGACCAGCCTGACCAACATAGTGAAACCCCGTCTCTACTAAAAAAAAAAAAAAAAAAAAATACAAAAAATCAGCTGGGCGTGGTGGCAGGTGCCTGTAATCTCAGCTACTATGGAGGCTGAGGCAGAAGAGTTGCTTGAACCCAGGAGGTGGAGGTTGCAGTGAGCTGAGGTCATGCTACTGCAATCCAGCCTGGGCAACAAGAGCGAAACTCTGTCTCAAAAAAAAAAAAGAAAAAAGAAAAAGCCTTGGGCAGAGGCCTCCTGACACCATCTAGGTAGTGGGCAGCCAGCAATGCAATAAGTAGATCTCAGCCTTCTTTCTTTCTTTTCCTGTGTGTGTGCACGGCTCACACCGGCTCATTCAAATCTACACACACCCAGATACAAACAAGATCTGTTCAGAGGCTGGAGAAGCCATCAAGGATGCTCCAATGGGATACATCTGCCTTCTCTTCCCAACTCCGACCCATGGGAGAATCCAGGGGTTGGCAGATGCCATGCTATAGAACAGGATTTAATATTCTGTTCCTCAGTGTTGGAAAGGGGGTCCTCACTCTCTCAGGAGAAATCCAGGTCCCCTGAGGCAGATAAATAAGGCAACTTTAAACATCAGTTAACTAATAATACATGTGTGTATATCTAGCAAAAAGGAAAGAAATACATTAAAATGTCAACAGTTACTTCTGCTGAGTGATAGGATTAACTGACTTTTTAGATTTTTCTCATTTCATTTTTATGTTCTGTATGTGATCATGTATTGTTTTCAAAAAACATGTAAGTGCTATAGTTAAAACTCTTTTTTGTTTGTTGGTTTTCGAGAGTCTTGTTCTGTCGCCTAGGCTGGAATGCAGTGGCGTGATCTCAGCTCACTTCAACCTCCGCCTCCGGGGTTCAGGCAATTCTCCTGCCTCAGCCTCCCGAGTAGCTGGGATTACAGGCATATGCCACCATGCCTGGCCAAGTTTTGTATTTTTAGTAGAGACGAGGTTTCACTATGTTGGCCAGGCTGGTCTCGAACTCCTGACCTTGTGATCTGCCTGCCTCAGTTTCCCAAAGTACTGGGATTACAGGCATGAGCCACTGCGCCTGGCTATAGTTAAAATTCTTATGTTTGTATAGGCCATTATTATTTTCAAACATAAGCATAAGTTTTTTCAGTGGATTCTTTGTATATTTTGAATACAAGTTCTTTATCATATGTGTTTTGAAAATATTTTTTCTTAGTCTGTGTCTTGTCTTTCTCTAAACAGTATCTTTTGCAGAGCAGAAGTTTTAAATTTTAATAAAATCCAACAAACCACTTTTTTCTTTTATGGATTGTACTTTTGGTGTTGCATTGAAAAACTCATTACCATCAATTGATTCTCTGATATTATTCTCTGATATAATTCTGCTTATGTCACAAAAATAATTCTCTGATATTATTTATCTCCATTTTGCAGATGAAAAAACCAAGACTCAAAGATTAACTAACTTGACTTAGCTCTCACCTGCAGCAAGTAATAGATTTGGGACTGCTTTACATTCCAATGCTTTTTCCACTATAGAATGTTGCAATGCGATCTAATCCTATTATTCTTGCTTTTGTTTTCTTTGCTTTTCTTTCCTTTTTTCTTTTCTCTTTTAAAGTTGTTTTTGGCCAGGTGCAGTGGCTCAAGCCTATAATCTCAGCACTTTGGGAGGCCAAGTCAGGAGGATCACCTGAGGTCAGGTGTTCAAGACCAGCCTGGCCAACATGGCGAAATCCCATCTCTACTAAAAATACAAAAAATTAGCCAAAATACAAAAAATTAGCCCAGCATGGTGACGGCACCTGTAGTCCCAGCTACTCGGGAGGCTGAGGCAGGAGAATCACTTGAACCTGGGAATTAGAGGTTGCAGTGAGCCAAGATCGAACCACTGCACTCTAGCGTGGGTGACAGAGTGAGACTTAAGTGCTGGGATTACAGGCGTGAGCCACCGCGCCTGGCCACTAAGTTGTTTTTAACATAGGATGAGCACAGTTTGCTAGAATAAATGGCAGCTTCCAGAGAAAAAGACATTGACGAAGCTAATTCAAAGTCTATCATAACGGCATTGTTAGAAACATGCTCTAAGGTAGCAATGCTAAGGATTGTGAGAGTCCGGGGAACCAGAGGAGCATGTTATAAAAACAAGAGCTCGTTTCCCTAGAAATATACATACACACAACATTTTCCATACAATTTTAGGGGTTCTGAATGCGATGGCTGCTCTTCGACACAAAACATATGCAGAATTAGTTCCCTGGGTTATCTGGGGAAAATATAAAATAATGTAAGAAAATAATATCTATAAAAGCACCATCATAGTTCCTGTGAATAGTTAGCATTCCATAAATTCTCTGAATTTAATTCAAAGTCTGATTAATTTGGTTCATAGTAATTTTTGTCTTCAAGTCGAGAATCCATACCCACTCTGCCTCTATTCTACAAATTGGCCACAGGATGTCACTGTTGTTCTAAGGAAAAACTTGAACAGCCCACCACCCCCACAACTTCCACCTCTCACCCCTACCCCCACCCACGGTTCCCAGCCTCCTTAATATAAAAGGACTAAGTAATGACTGCGTGATGAGAAAGGGAGTGAATGAGAACATTGCCTTTGTATCCCAAAAGCTTTGTTTGGCGGGGGGTGTGGGGGGGTGCGGGGGAAGGCCAGGCACAGTAGCTCATGCCTATAATCCTGGCCTCTTTGGGAGGACCAGGCAGGAGGATCATTTGAACCCAGGAGTTGGAGACCACCCCTAGGCAACATAGTCATATCCTTTTCACAGAAAATTTAAAAATTAGCCAGGTGTGGCGGCATGCACCTGTAGTCCCAGGCTCAGGAGGCTGAGATGGGAAGATTGCTTAAGCCCATAAGATCAAGGCTGCAGTGAGCCATGATGGCCTCCACTGCACTCCAGCCTCGGTGACAGGGCAAGACCTTGCCTCAAAATAATAATAACAAATTTAATAGTAACGTAATACATTCCATTTGAATATTCTACGAAAATTACTGCACCAACATAATCTTTCAGAGATGCCCTTTTTGTAAAAAGCACTCTTTGGGTTCCGATACCGCCTCCTAACCCAGAAGATCCACGGAAAGTCTCAACCATTCATTTACTGATTCATTAAAGAATTTTTGAATACCCACTATGTGATAGGCACTGTGCATATCACAGTTTGCCAGGAGATTTAGCCATATCTGGTCACTCTCACAATAGCTCTGCATAATTAGGCCCCAGCTTAGGGTGGCAATAGCATAGGGATTTGGTTCAGAGTCCCTAGAGAGAACCTGGTCACCCCAAACAGCCTCTTGTAGTTACTCGACCTGAAAGATGTCATAATGATCCTATATCTTACAGTGCTGCCTGGGGTAATACTCATCCATCACTGCTAAGGTGGGCAGCAGTTATCTGTAAAATGCCCACCTGGCCCCATGGCTTCTTCCTTCTGGGCACCACCAAAGGCACATCAAGATTCACATGATAGTTTTGTTTCATAACAGTGTTTTTGAGATATAATTCACATACCGTAAAATTCACCCTTTAAAAGTATAGAAGTCAGTGGTTTTTAGCATATTCAGAGAGTTGTACAATCATTGTCATTATCTAAATCCAGAACATTTTCATTACCCCATACCCACTACCGCAATAAGAAACCCCATATCCTATTCTCACCCTTTACCCAGCCCCGAACTACCACCAGTCTACTTTCTGTGTGGATGTCCTTATTCTGGATTGATATAAATGGAATCATACAACATAAACTGGTATTTTTTTATTTTACTTTATTTTATTTTTGAGATAGAGTCTTGCTCTGTCACCCAGGCTGGAGTGCAGTGGCACGATCATTGCTCACTGCAGTCTCAATCTCCTGGGCTCAAGTGATCCTCCCATCTCAGCCTCCCTAGTAGCTGGGACTACAGGCACCCACCAAATATTGTTTCAAATTTATTGCAGAGATGAGGTCTTGCTACATTGCCCAGGCTTATCTTGAACTCCTGGTCTCAAGTGATCCTCCTGCCTCCCAAACTCAGCCTCCCAAACTGTCAGGATTACAGGCGTGAGCCACTGCATTTGACTCAGCATAAACTGTTTTTAAATGACAAGGGAAAGTAATTATGTCACGTATTTCAGGAATTCTGTCATAACTGCCATGGCTTGATAGGGTGAGTTTCTGCTTCCAAAAAAGGGCTTCCAGAGTAGGACCTAACATATAAATCTATAAATCCTTATAATATAAATCATGAACTACCTTGGGGGATTCTTTTTTAACTTTACTAAACAATACAGCCAAATTGAAGTGAAGCTGGTTTTGCTCACGACAAAAGTGGCTGAAATTAATCTTCTAAAATCATTTTTAAAGTATATTCTGCAAGATTGTGGGGTCCGGGTACAGTGCTTGTATCTATTATTTTATATTCTAAAGTAGGAGACAAGAATAATGAACTACAAGCTTCTGCTAGTCTATCTTAGTTAATCATTAAATAAACATCCAAATCCTACATGCAGGTACACAGAGTAAAGTGAACTGACAATAACCCAATAACCAGCCTGGGGGTGGAGAATAACATCTATAGGGAGAACCCACACCAGCCATTGGACTAGCCATCTTCCTCCCACCAATTCCATGAGGTAGGTACTATTAAAATGAACAAAAAGAAAAAAAATAAAAGACTCAGTGGGATTCAATAACTTAACCAAGGGAGATTGCATCCCTGGCATGTGAAAGTGCTAAGTAACGATTAAAAACACAGAATCAGGGCCGGGCATGGTGGCTCAAGCCTATCATTTCAGAATTTTGGGAAGCTGAGGCAGGCAGTTCACTTGAGGCCAGGAGTTCAAGACCAGCCTGGCCAACATGGTGAAACTCCATCTCTTCTAAAAATACAAAAATTAGCCAGGCATGGTGGCCAGCACCTATAATCCCAGCTACTCTGGAGGCTGAGACAGGAGAATTGCTTGAACCCGGGAGGTGGAAGTTACAGTGAGCCAAGATCGCACCATGGCACTCCAGCCCGGGCAACAGAGCCAGACTCTGTCTCAAAAAATAAAAATAAAAATGGTGACTGGGGAGGGCTGTGGTCTGAGCTGACCTCGCGGTGCTGCAAAATGCAGCCTCTCAGTCAGTACGCAGGCTTAGGACAGTAAGTACACTGGTGATGCCACCCTGTTCGCACTCCACGCAATGTCTTCTGTATCTTGTTTCCTCCATCCAGTAAACACAAGTACCATCGCTCCCACATGCATTGTAATACATGTATTACAAGGATGGGGGAGAAGGGTTTGAAGAGCTACTGCCTCCTGCAACAGCTCCATTACGTCACTGTAGATACAGACTAATAAAGTTTTCTCTATTTTCTTAAAAAGGAAAGTAAAACCAGGTCAATGAAGTGATAACAAGAACTAATGACCACGAAGGTGTTTCCTGCTCATATCCAAAGGCAATAAGGGCAATTAAACTGATTTATGGCAACAATAATGATGCTACTGTTATCACAACTGACTTTGTCAGCAATGTCTTTATTTTTAAAAGACGAAGTCCTTTTGGTCCTACAAGTCTGCCTAGATTTCTGGGTGAAGGAACTTCAGGAGGAGGGGGGAAAAGCTGTTCCCTAAAACAAAGAAAGAACAAACTTGACTTTCAAGTTTTCTTAATAAAATATACTATCTCTATATTTGCATAACTTCCCGTTTGCCTCCTTTGAATTGTTTTGGAGAAGAATCAATAGTCAATAAAAGAAATCCTTGCTATTTGTGACCTTGGAGCTGTCGGTTGAGCACATAAGCTCGTTAACATTCCAATACCTAAAATTTGAAGCACCTGTGTATTTGAACGCTCTGCTGTTTCTCCCAATATCTAGGGCATCTGTCTGCTTATTGCAGAAATTGTCAACCTGTGCTATTCAGTAGAATCACATAGGGAGTTTTTAAAAACCATTAATCCCTAGGTTATGCCCCTAGAGACTCTGATTCCACTGATCTGGAATGCAACCTGGGCATCAGGAATTTCAAAGACTCCGGAGTTATAGACAACCAAATATGGAAGTTGGTACTTAGTTGGCAGTCACATGGGTCTTTTGTCCTTCCTCAGTTTCAGCAGTTCTGGAGGATGGCTCCTTATATTTTGAAGTCTCCCTTGAGGTCCCTTCACTACTAAGTAAATTTTAATTTTCAATATGGCCCATGGTCCATATTTTATGTCAGACCATGCCAACCTGAGCCTTCAGGACAGGTCTCCTAAATGGACATGAATTAGTGAGAGTTACCTTTCTCACAATCTCAACAGAAATAAACCCTGATAGATACCCAAGTGTATCAGTTCATACTACATCAAATTACCATAGACTGGGTGGCTTAAACAGCAAACTTTTATTTCTCACAGTTCTAAAGACTGGGAAGTCCAAGTCTGGTGAGGTCTCACTTCCCAGTTTCCAGATAGCCATTTTCTTCTTGTACCCTCACATGCTGAGAGAGAAAGCTCTGGTCCCTTCATCACCTTATAACAGCATTGATCCCTTCCATGAGGGCTCCATCCCTTGACACAATTACCTCTCAAAGACCTCACCTCCCAGTACCATCACATTAGGCATTAAGATGTCAATATATCAATTTGGTTGGGGGGTCATTTGGGGAACATTTGGTCATAACACCCAGTAACAGAAATTAGCTGAATGAAGAAATAGTTTGAGTATAAACTTACAAAAAAAAACGTATTTCTGGTAGTGTATCTGTTTAAAAATTAAAATCTTATGTTCAATTCTGTTGTTTTTCTTCTGTATGCAGTAAGATAGAATTGTTACTTCAGTATAGTATGAAATAACATAGTATGATTAAAGTTTATAATTTAGCTATAAAGCAGTGTACCTTTTTACTGTCACAGGAAAACTGAAATCCAATGGAAACTACCAACCAAAAAAGAATATCTTACAAGATGATTGGACCAATGAGAAAGAATACTGAATTTAGCATTAAATTATTTCCACTTCACACAGACATTTATGAAGCATCTACTAGGTGGCTGGCACTGTGCTAAGGACTCAAGATTCAAAAATGCACCTTTTAGGGCTGACCATCTAGTGAGAGAACAGATCATTTCAATATATTGTGGTCAGTGCTCCACTAGAAAGAACAACAGAGCAGGAGCCTTGACCTCAAGCAGGAGAATAGTGAAGGGGTAGGGAAACCTAATGGAGGAAATGTCTTTGCTATATTTTAAAAGATTGTTATCCATGTGCAGTGAAATGCCGGTGTTTAGGGGATAGAGCCTCAGTTAAAGAATGCTCCACCTTCCTCCAGGTTCTGAACCAGCTCAGAAATGGACTCAGCTAGGGACTAAATTAGAGATCAAAATCTCAGCTTTATTATTGTTACCTTTGCTTTAATCTAAGAGGAAGGATGGCTTTGCCAGGAGAGGAGGAAACAGTGATGGGGGAATCCTGTGATTTTCTGCTCCCTATCACAGTGTGCTTTCTGGAATCTACAGTTACATAAACAGAGGAGTTTGCTAAATATGTTCAAATTACTCATTATTGTTCACTGAGTGAGGCAGCTGCATCAGCGTCCTTAAAAGACCTTAAGGAGAACATACTTCTAGTTCTCACAAACTGTAATCGGGAAAAAAAAAACTGCTTTGTTTTTATTTGAACTTATATCAGAGTCAGTTCTAAGTTGTATAATCTATTTGGCACAGACTGATTTATGGACATTCATATTTATTATCAAACTTGGTCCTAAAAGCTAAATGGGAGATGTCCAGACTAGCTTATTTTAGAGCCTAGAGTCCACAGTCATGCAATAAATTTTTTAAAAAAGTATTCCTGGCCGGGCGCGGTGGCTCACGCCTGTAATCCCAGCACTTTGGGAGGTCGAGACGGGCGGATCACGAGGTCAGGAGATCGAGACCATCCTGGCTAACCCGGCGAAACCCCGTCTCTACTAAAAAATAGAAAAAACTAGCCAGGCGAGGTGGCGGGCGCCTGTAGTCCCAGCTACTCGGGAGGCTGAGGCAGGAGAATGGCGTGAACCCGGGAGGCGGAGCTTGCAGTGAGCCGAGATCCGGCCACTGCACTCTAGCCTGGGCGACAGAGCGAGACTCCGTCTCAAAAAAAAAAAAAAAAAGTATTCCTGCAGGGTTTATTTATACACACACACACACACACACACACACACACATATATATAATATTGATCTCTATCAACCACCATGTAAATTTTTGCGGAGGGCAAGTTAGACTCAAAGGTAATAAAAGCCACAGTAAAGCCACCTCTACTAGAGTATCTAAAATTAGGAGCCATGAAATATAGTCCCTTTTTCTGATTTCTACCTGGGAAGAAACAGTTACACAAAGCATTCATGTTTATAGTAGATTTTACTTAAAGTCTTGTGAGATAAATGGGGTATACATCACAATCCAACAGGTAATTTAAAACTGAGAATTGTATGTCCATGCCATTGAAATGACCTTCTGTCATGTATTGAAGTTGTCATTTCATAATACTTTCGAACCTCCCACCAGGTTTCTCGGTGCTCCTCTCCTTTCCCCCACCCTCCTCATAATGTGAGTATCCTGAAGTTATCTGTACAAGCTGATGGCCTTCCAGAAAGCATTTTTCATGCTGCTTACTTTTTTATTAGTACAAATAATAACATTACAGCTTACAAAATGGATTTTCTAAGCTTTACTAGTTATGTTATAATCAGTAGATACTAAAAATTCCAAGAAATAAACAACTTTTTTCTTCTTTCTATAACCTCTCTGATCTTTAAAACTTAACCTGATGGTTAATGTGCTGTAAATAGTTCCAACATCATCAGATTGTTTTTGTGTTTTGGATTTGCATGAAAGAACAATAATGATGAAACTCATTCCATTCATAATGTTTATGTTTAATACTGTGACAAGTTGTACTTTTTATCAGCCCATTGAGCACTGAAGCTTAATTTTAGTGTACAGATCATACTGTCAGACAAAATCATAACCTTTTAAATGTATTGCTATATACTATTAATGGCATTCTATTAAAATAACTTTAGGCATCAGAGTAGATCAATCTACTTTGGAAGTGTGGGCTGAAAATGTTTATAAAATGCTTTATTAAAATTATTAATAATGAAATATAAATAATTACAGATATTTTCATCTTTTTTTATACAGAAGATACACAGAAACTATGATGTAGATTGACTTAAATCAAGGCCATGCTACGTGTGTAATACAGTGGTATTATGCTATGGATATAAATAACTGTACTTAGTTTTCGTAGAGTGGTTGCCATGGAAATGTTTATCATTTTGTCAGCGAAGGTCAACACATGAAGGTCTGCTCATTTTTTAAATGGAGGTTGAGGTAATGTTATAAATGTGAATTTAAAAGACAACTTGATGGTCTGATAGGTTTAGATTGGGGAAGAAGATGTATCCAGCAGAGAACAAGCATAAGGAAAGCACAAGGCACATACTGGGAATTAGGTTTAATAGTTCAGGATACCTGCCCATTGGCAAATAGTGAAATGCAAGGCTAGAATTCTGGGGTAACCTGGCTTGATAACAAGATATAGATATATATAGATATAGATACAGATTTTTTTTTTTGAGATGGAGGCTTGCTCTGTTGCCCAGGCTGGAGTGCAGTGGCACTCTCTCCACTCATTGCAACCTCCACCTCCCAGGTTCAAGTGGTTCTCCTGCCTCAGACTCCCGAGTAGCTCGGATTACAGGCACACACCACCATGCTCGGCTAATTTTTGTATTTTTAGTAGAGACGAAGTTTCACTATGTCGGCCAGGCTGGTCTTGAACTCCTGACCTCAAGTGATCTGCCCACCTCGGCCTCCCAAAGTGCTGGGATTACAGACATGAGCCACGCGCCCAGCCAATAATGATAATTATAAAGAGAAGTGAACCTTTTAAAGGTTAAGAAAGAGTCACTGAAGTATATGATAAATGAAACAAGGAGTCATTGGTTTGTTTCCAGTTTACCAGATTGGAAGTCAATGGGACTGCTGACATTGAGAAAAGGCCTAGTTATCCCATTACTAGTAGCATCAAAACACAGGGACTGCAGTTACTATAAGGAGAACTGGGGATCTTAATAGGAAGATAGGAGGTGATAAGCACAGAGCCTTTCTCTCTTCTCCATCCTGCCCTTATGCCACTGCCAACCTTTTATACTAAATAACATCTCAACCTACCCGAGCAAGAATACATTGCTTTGGATATGGCACATTAAGAAAATGAGCATGCTTTTACAGCATGGGACACAATTCTTAACGGCATATATTAATTGCTGATGAATTTAATCACAGTTGAGAATTCTGTGTGTATTGCATTCCTTTTCAGTGATTGCATTCCTTTTCAGTAAACAAAACATTTCTCATTGATACAACCTCTATGATATCCAGGAACACACCCCATAGAACATCTTGTACATAAACCATAATGTTTCATTTTACATAAGCGTGAAGTATTTAAATGGATTCCACAACTTCTTTATAGTAAGAAAGTCTTTGTTTTCAACAAAAGAACAAAAGATTCAATAAATTCAACAATTCAGTAAACAGATTAAATATTTTAAAATAAAAATGTGTAGAGTTAAGTTAAACTCCCTATTAGCTCCTTTTTGTATTTTAAAACAATTTGCAATAAGCACTACTCAGGAACTTGTGGCATGTATTTGTTGATTGTCTTCACGTAGAAGTTAAGGAATAGGTCAGAGGTAAGGTTCAGATCAAACACTTGGAATAGCTTAAAATAATTCTCCCTTTAAAGACTTCTTGCTTAGTATCAATTTTCTAAAGTTAGACTTGGAAAGTTGTTCCTAAATGCAGTAATTTTGTCTTTAGATAGAAATACATTTCAAAAAACAAAAGCTAACAAGTGTTGGTGAGGTTGTGGAGAAATTGGCACCCTTGTACACTGCTGGTGGAAATGTAAAATGGTGCAGCCTCTACGAAAAACAGTTTGGAACGTCCTCAAAAAGATTAAAAAATAGAGCTGCCATATGATCCCGCAATCCCACCTCTGGTATATATTCAAAAGAATTGAAATCAGGATCTTCAAGAGGTGTCTGCATTCCCATGTTCATTGCAGCATTATTCACAATAGCCAAGATATGGCAGCAACCCAATTGTTCGTCAACAAATGAATGAATGAAGAAAATGTATATACAGCCATATGGCACTTAATGGGCATACATTTTTAGAAGTGCATTGTGAGGTGATTTTGCCATGTAAATATCATAGAGTACACAAACCTAGATGGTACAACCTTCCTATATTAAATGATATAGCCTATTGCTCCTGGATTACAAACCTGTACAGCATGTGACTGTACTGAATAATGTAGGCAATTGTAAGTATTTATACAACTAAACATAGAAAAGATACAGTAAAAATATAATCTTATGGGACCACAGTCATATATGCAGTCTGTGGTTGACCAAAACATTGTTATGTGGCACAGGACTGTACATACAATGAAATATTATTCAGCCCTAAAAAAGAAAAAAAATCCTTCCATTTGCAACAACATCATAGACCTGGAAGACATTATGCTAAGTAAAATAAGTTACAAATACTGCATGATTCCTCTTATATGAAGCATCTAAAATAATCAAACATGTACTATAGAGGGAGACAATAGAATGGTAGTTACCCAGGGCTGTGAGGAAGAACATATGGGAGTTGTTCAATGGGTACAAAGTTATAGTTAAACAATATGAGCTAGTTCCAGAGATGTGCAGTACAACATAGTGTTTATAGTTAACAACAAGGTACTGTGTACTTAGAGTTGGGCATGGTGGCACATGCCTGTAGTCCCAGCTACTTAGGAGGCTGAGATAGGAGGATCACTTGAGCCCAGGAGTTCAAAACTAGATTGGACAACATAGAGAGATCCTGATTCAAAAAATATATATATCTCTTGTTGTGCGCTCTCCACACACAAAAAAATAAAAATAAAAATAAAAACCACAAAGCGACACAAGGAAACTTTTGGAAGTGAGGGATATGTATATTGTCTTGGATGTAATGTTGGTAACAGAAGTATATACATATGTCCAAACTCACCAAATTGTATACAATAATTACTTGCAGTTTGTTGTATACCAATTATATCTCAATAAAACTAGAAAAAAGAAATATATTTCAGTCAACGCTGACTGCCAAGTTACTGAACAAAGAGCAAAATATTTGCACCAAAGGGCATTTTATGTTATATAAACTCTAGATTGTAGATTATTTTTAGTCTTGAGGTTGTAAAATAGATTTTGACTTGCTGAATGTCTTCTAATAAGGCATGTCTGCTTGGAAGAAAGAATAGCAATCACTGGGGCATCCAACATATGGTGGGAACCCAATGAAAGGTGAAAGCTGACACTTTGGAGGAAAGGTTGTTACTATTATCTGTGAACTCTCAACATTAATAAAGAAGATATCATTTTTATTTTATTTTTCTTTTTCTATTTTTTTAAGCCCTCATACATACGTGTTGTCAAGGTTGATCATTTTTTAAAGGAGATGGATGCAGTAGGGAGAAGAAGAAATGACTCGGTGACATAAGGCTAATAACCAGCTTTTATTCTTGTTTTGACTTGACTGTGTTTCTCTGCTATCCAGGCTATCCACTCAGTGAAATGTCTTTCACTGAGATATAAACTCCATGAGGGTAAATGCCATGTCTGGTTTGTTCAGGAGCATTACTCCAACATTGAGCACAGAACCAGGCACATAACTGACCTTCAATAAATATCTCCAGAAGTATATAAATGAACCATGCTGTTCAAAGATATTTTTAAAATGTAGTTTTCGGCCGGGCGCGGTGGCTCAAGCCTGTAATCCCAGCACTTTGGGAGGCCGAGGCGGGCGGATCACAAGGTCAGGAGATGGAGACCACAGTGAAACCCCGTCTCTACTAAAAATACAAAAAATTAGCCGGGCGCGGTGGCGGGCGCCTGTAGTCCCAGGTACTCAGGAGGCTGAGGCAGGAGAATGGCGGGAACCCGGGAGGCGGAGCTTGCAGTGAGCCGAGATCGCGCCACTGCACTCCAGCCTGGGCAACAGCGTGAGACTCCATCTCAAAAAAAAAAAAAAAAAAAAATGTAGTTTTCCTTGAAATTTTAAAGTAAAAATTTTGCCTTACACATATTATATATTTTGACCCAAAACATCTTAAGAAACAAGTTTATTTGTAGAGAACAAATCAGTGTAACTGGGATATCCATGACTTTAAATATTTGTCTTTTCTTTGTGTTAGAACCATCCAAATTCTTCACATTTAGCTGTTGAAATATACAATAGGCCAGGCATGGTGCCTCATGTCTATAATCCCAGCACTTTGGGAGGCTGAGGTGGGAGGATCACTTGAGGCCAGAAGTTCAAGACCAACCTGCCCAACATAGCAAGATCCCATCTCTATTTTAAAAATGAAGAAGAAATATACAACGGGTTATTGTAAACTATAGTCACCCTACTGATCTATCAAACACTGAGCCTTACGTCATCCATCAAACTGTATCTCCCACCCATTTTCAACCAAAATGTTCAGATGATTTAAAGTGATCATTTATTAGGTCTGAATGATCTGCATAATGCCACAGGTTTTTATTTTTGTAGCCCCAGTATTGCTCTGAGATAGGCACAAAGTGTTACTAAACACTTAAAAACAAAGCAGAATTTGGGAAGTAATTTTTTATAAATATCTTCTAATTGCTTGTTGAAATTCTTTCTTCATGAGTCCTACATAAGTCATTCATTTATTCACTAATTCAACAAATATTTATTGATACTCCATTAGGTCCCAGATGCTGTGCTAGATACTGGGAATACAGTTGGTAGTTTTTAAAAAGTTAAATATATACCTATCACATGACCCAGCAATTTCACTTGTAGATATTTACCCAAAACAAGTGAAAATCTATATCCCAAAAAGACTTATGCATTCACGCTCTTGGCAATTTTATAATTTTATCAAGTTGTGCATGAATGTCCTTGACAACCTCCAGCAGACAACTGGAAACAACCGAAATGTCCAAAAGGTGAAACAAATTGTGGTATATCCATAGAATACAACACAAGACAGCAATAAAAAGAAATGAACTATTGATGCATGTAACAAGATGTATAAATGTCAAAAACTTGCCAAATGAAAGAAGTCAGATACAAAACAATACATACAGTACATAATTTATTGTACCACTTATATGAAATTCTAAAACACTCAAAACTATGGTATGGCAAATTTATGTTATATATGTTTTACCACAATTTAAAATACGAAAAAAGTCTATAGTGATATTAATAAAAAGCAAACAAGTGGTTTCCTGGGGTCTAGAATTGACTGCAGAGTAACATGAGGAAAGTTTTTGGGGTGACAGAACTGTTCTATATCTTGATTATGGGATTGATTATATAGATGCACACACTTGTCAAAACTCATCGAAGTGTACACTTAAAATAGGTACATTTCATTGTTTGTAAATTATACCTCGGTAAAGGTACTTGGTGAGGGGAGAGTTGAAAACCTACCAATGGGTACCATGCTCAGTGCCCAAGTGATGGGTTCAATTGTACACCAAACCTCAGCATCACACAATATATCCTTGTAAGAAACCTACACAGGTACCCCCAAATCTAAAATAAAAGATGAATTTTTTAAAAAAAGAAATGCACTATCAAGCCTTGAAAAGACATGGAAGAACCTTAAATGCATATCACTAAGTGAAAGGAGCCCATTTGGAAAGGCAACATACTATATGATTCCAACCATATGACATTCTATAGAAGGCAAAACTGTGGAGACAGTAAAAAGACCTGTGGTTTCCACAAGTCAAGGGGGCAGAAGGCACGGATGAATAGGTGGGGCACGGGGGATATTTTAAGACAGTGAAACTATTCTGTACAATGCAGTGATGGTGGACACATGTCATGTCATTATGCATTTGTCAAAATCCATAGACTATAAGAGAGAAAAATGTGAACCCTAATGCAAGCTATGGCTCTTGGCTAATAACTTATCTATACTAGTTCATAAACTATATAAAATGTACCCCACATTGCAAGATGCAAGATGCTAATCATAGAGGAGAAGCTGGGGTAGAGGAGGGGATACATGGGACTCTGTACTTTCTACTCAATTTTTATGTAAACCTAACACTTACCTAAAAAATAAAGTTATTTATTTATTTATTTTGAGTCAGAATCTTGCCCTTTCACCCAGGCTGGAGTGCAGTGACACGATCTCGGCTCTCTGCAACCTCTGTCTCCCAGGTTCAAAAGATTCTTGTGCCTCAGCCTCTCAAGTAGCTGGAATTACAGGCATGCACCACCATGCCTGACTAAATTTTTTTTATTATTTTTAGTAGAGACGGGGGTTTGCCATGTTGGCCAGGCTGGTCTTGAACTCCTGACCTGAAATGATCCACCCACCTCGGCCTCCCAAAGTGCTGGAATTACAGGCGTGAGCCACCTTACCCATAAAGTATATTAATTTTTTTAAGTATGTGAAAGTCAGTTATATGCATATTGATGAGTAATAGGTTGTCATTGTCTTTCCCCAGTCATTTCAAAAGTTCTACTCTGATGCCAGTATATTAACGTTGCTGCACAGCAAATTATCACAATCTTAGAAGTTTAAAATACACAAACGTATCACCTCACAGTTTTTGTGGGTCAGGAGTACAGACTGGGTCTCTGCTCAAAGTCTCAGCCAAAGTCAAGATGCAGTCAAGAATGTGATCTCATTAAACCCATTCAGGTTGCTGGCAGAATTCAGTTCCTTGTGGGTAAATGACTGCAGTTTCCGTTTCCTTGCAGTCTCTCAGCTCCTAGAGGCCACTCTCAGTTCCTAGCCATGTGACTCTCTCACAACATGGCTTCTATTTCATCAAAGCCAGCAGGAGACTCTCTTTTAAAGGCTCACCTTTTGATAAGCTCAGGCCAGCAAGGATAATCTCTCTTTTGACTACTTTTTTTTTTTTTTTTTTTTTTTGAGACGGAGTCTTGCTCTGTCACCCAGGCTGGAGTGCAGTGGCCGGATCTCAGCTCACTGCAAGCTCCTCCTCTCGGGTTCACGCCATTCTCCTGCCTCAGCCTCCCGAGTAGCTGGGACTACAGGCACCCGCCACTTCGCCCGGCTAGTTTTTTGTATTTTTAGTAGAGACTGGGTTTCACCTATGTTAACCAGGATGGTCTCGATCTCCTGACCTCGTGATCCGCCCGTCTCGGCCTCCCAAAGTGCTGGGATTACAGGCTTGAGCCACCGCGCCCGGCCTTCTTTTGACTACTTTAAAGGACATTAATCACATCTGCAAAATTACTTCACCTGTCACAAAACATAACCTAATCAGAGGACTGATATTCTATCATATTCTTCTGCACTCAAGAAGAGGGGATTATATAAGGCATATACACCAGGAAATCAAGAATCTTAGGGGCTATTTAGAATTCTGCCTACCACAGTAGGCCCTTTGGCCTCCAACAATCTGTATTCCTTCCAAAGGGGAAAAAACTTCCTCCCTCCTGAGGTTTCCCCCATCTTCTTACAGCATCAGCTCAAAATCCAAATTCTCATCATCTGAATTATCTATATCTGGTGAAGATGAGGCTGGGTGTGATCCATTAAGCTCAGTTCTTCAAAGTACAATTCCTTTCTGTGGACCTGTGAAACTAGAGACAAGTCTGCTCCCAACACTCCATCATACAATGGTGGGACTGACATAGAATAACAGTTACAGACATATCAATACAAAAATGGGGAAAGGGAATAAGGAAATGGAAGGTAAAAATGAGTCACTGGTGTATAACAATTCTGTCATTCATCTGGACAAATGTTGGATTTTTATTGATTAAGTTTTAAGATCTGGGAATAATCTTCCTTGACTTTCAACCTACGCTTTGGGCTCTTGGTTCCATTGTGAGTCATTCTTGCTTTTTCATGGAAGGTAGCACATGTTTGATTAAGCTTATCAGCCTGCTTCCTACCAACAGGATTTTGCTAGCTCTAAAAGCTCCTGCTTGCTCACAAGTTCCAAAGCCAATTCTCTGATTTGTCCTCCCCAAAGACAGGGTCTCTCTCTGTCACCCAGGCTGGATTGTGGTGGTGAAATCAATAGCTGACTGTAGCCTCAAAGTCCTGTGCTCAAGTGATCCTCCTGACTCAGCCTCCCAAGTACCTGGGACTACAGGTGCACACCAGTGCAACTGGCCCACATTTGTATTAGTGTTTTATTGCTCCAAATAACCACAGATTTAGCAGCTTAAAACAAAACAGTTATTATCTTATCATTTCTGTAGGCCAGAAGTCCAGGCGCAGCTTACCTGGGTTCTCTGCTTCAGGGTCTCACCAGGCTGCAATTCAGATATTTCCTAAGGCCACATACAGCCTCATCAGAAGCTCAACCTGGGAAAGATCCACTGCCAAGCTCATTCAAATTGTTGGCAAATTTCAGTTCTTTGGACCTATAGGACGAAGGACAAATGTCTCTGGTACTAATTCATATCATAGAACCTGGCCTCTTTTTTTTTTTTTTTTTTTTTTTTGAGACGGAGTTTCACTCTTGTCACCCAGGCTGGAGTGCAATGGCGCAATCTCCACTCACTACAACCTTCACCTCCCGTGTTAAAGGAATTCTCCCGTCTCAGCCTCCTGAGTAGCTGGGATTACAGGCGCCTGCCACCACACCTGGCTAATTTTTGTATTTTTAGAGGAGACAGGGTTTCACCATGTTGGCCAGGCTGGTCTCGAACTCCTGACCTCAGGTGATCCGCCTGCCTTGCCCTCCCAAAGTGCTGGGATTACAGGCATGACCCACTGCACCCAGCCTAGCAGCTGGCTTTTTCAAGGCAAGCAGGAAGGTCTTTCTCACTCCAGTTCGCTGAGACCAAGTCTTTTATAACATAACAGTCATGGGAATGACATTTCATCACCTTTGCTATATTCTATTGACTAGAAGCAAATTCACAGGTTCCAACCACACTCATGGGGAGGAGATTATACAAGGACATGATTCATTGGAGTCCACCTTAATATGTGTACACTCAATTTCCCTTTGTCTCCATTACCCTCTTCAATCTGAGAAAAACACCTCACGCCTTTCACATTAGTATCCCTAGTATTTGGCATATAGCCTGACACACAGGAGCTCTAAATAATAATCCAAAGCTGCAGTTATCAAAGTTTTGGTTTGGGGACCCCAGTATCCTCTTAAAAACATTATTGAGGACCTAAAAGAGCTTTTGTGTACATAGATTATATCTATTAATACTGAGGGTTTTCAAACGTATTCATTCAAAAGTAACAATAACTCATTATGTGTTAACAGATGTAGCATTTTTAAAAATAATTATATTTTCCAGAAAATTTGTGAGAACATTGCTTTACATTTTTGCAATTTTTTTTAATGCCTGGTTTAGTAAAAGGCAGCGGGATTCTCATACCTGCTTCCACATTCAATAATCATGCCTGGGTATGGTGTCTCATGCCTATAATCCCAGTGCTTTGGGAGGCTAAAGCAGAAGGATCACTTGAGGCTACGAGTTCGAGACCAACCAGGGAAACACAGAGAGACCCTGTCTCTACAAATAAAATGAAATAAAAAATTATTTATGCCTGTAGTCCCAGCTACTCAGGAGGCTGAGGTGGGAATATCACTGAAGCCCAGGAGCTTGAGATTACAGTGGGCTATGATCACACTACTATACTCCAGCCTGGGTGACAGAATGAGCCCCTTTAAGACAACAACAACAATAAATCTCATATAGCCTCTGGAAAACTCCACTATACGCAAATGAGAGTTAAAAAGGCAAATAATGTCTTCACATTATTATGAATATAGTTTGACCGTGTGGGCCCCCTGTAGGGATCCAGATCAGTCTTTGTGAACCACTAATTTAAATACTTGTCATGCATTGAGAAAAGGGACTTTGATTCATTCAAGAAGTATTTACTGGGTCCTACTGTGTGCTGGGCATTGTTCAAAGCAGTCAACTAGATAGATCAGGTGTCTGTCCTCAGGTTGTTCACAGCAGGTGGGGTAGAAGGATCAGGGACAGCTGGAGTTGACATTTGAACCGAGATTTTATTTGATTTGACTTTTTTTTGGAGCCAGAGTTTCGCTCTTGTTCTGGAATGCAATGGTGTGATCTTGGCTCCCTGCAACCTCCGCCTTCCGGGTTCAAGTGCTTCTCCTGCCTCAGGCTCCCCAGTAGCTGGGATTACCGACGTCCGCCACTACGCCCAGTTAATTTTTTGTATTTTTAGTAGAGATGGGGTTTCACCATGTTGGCCAGGCTGGTCTCGAAGTCCTGACCTCAGGTGATCCGCCCACCTCTGCCTCCCAAAGTGCTGGGATTACAGGTGTGAGCCACAGCGCCCAGCCCAAGCAGAGATTTAAGAGACAAAGGGCAGGCCTATGCAGAGGTCTGGGGAAACAGTGTTCCAGGCAAAGAAAGGGGGCCCTCCAAAGTCTCTGAGCCCTGTCTGGCGAGAGAGCAGCCAGAAGTGAGGGTGGTTTGAGGTTGCAGAGGTGGGTAGGGCCACATTGAGCTAGGCCCAGGTAAGGAATTTGAAGTTTTAACTCTAAATTTCTTTTTTTCCCCTCATTCTAAAACCATCCCAATAAACTTTATGAAAGTAATCAGGGAAGAAAGTATGGGGGAGGGGACAAAAATAAACCAAACGTGCTGCCAATTGGGCATTACTCATGAGGTCAGCTTCCTCTCTGACCTCCTTGCCCACAGTTGTTTGGTGCCTATCGTCCTAACATCATGCAGACCCTGTCACAAGATCATAGTTCTCTTCGATAGCTCTATAGAGAACAACTTGAACATTATGAAATACTAAGTTTTCCCTTTGAGATAGTCTTTCAGGTCCTGCATACCAATGAAACTACTGCCTCAGCTGGCCTGAAGGATCCCACTGATGCCAGCTGGTCTGAGGAACCCCATAAGAAACTGATTCAGCAAAGAATGCAGTTTCCCTATCCTCATGACTTCATCTCCCTTACTCCGACCAATCAACGACCCCAATTTTCCAGCCCCTCGCCCTGTGATCCTCTTAAAAACCTCAGCCCAGAACTCTTGGGAAGATGGATCTGAGGATCTCTTCCCACCTCTTTGCTAGGTGCCCTGCAATCATTTAACCCGTTCCCTGCTGCAAACTCTGCTGTCTTCGTGTAATGGGTTTGTTACTGCACAGCAGGCATACGAACCTGTTGATCCTGTATCTCTATCACCAGGATGGAGGGCAGAGGCACGATCAGAGCTCCCAGCAGCCTCCACCTCTTGGGCTCAAGAGATCCTCCTGCCTCAGCCTCCTGAGTAGTTGAGACTACAGGCGTGCACCACCACCCCTGGCTAATTTTGGGTTGGTTTTGTTTGTTTGTTTGTGTTCGTTGAGATGAAGTTTCGCTATGTTGCTCAGGCTAGTCTCGAATTCCTGGTCTCAAGTGATCCTCCAGCCTCGGCCTCCGAAAGTGCGGGAATTACAGGCAGAAGCCACCATGCCCGGCTAAAAACTGAAATCTCTTGACGGCGAAGAGAAATAAGAAGAGGGGTATAATGGCTAAAGGATGTCTGTTTGGAGGCAAGGAAGGTCGCCCAGAGGTCAGGCACGCGCCCCTCGGCGGACACAGCTGGGCTTCTCAGAGACTCCTAAACCCTGCCTCGCATCTCAAATCGGCTTAAGTATGCGAAAGAGCTGGGCAACGCGCGCGCACTCTCGGGGAAGTTTGAGTCTCGGCGCCCGCCGTAGACGTCGTGACAGAGGCGGCCCGTTGCCGTGGAGCTAGAGAGACGCGGCTGGGCCTCCACGGCTGTGGAGACGGCCCGCCGCGGGCCTTGTTCACCATGTCGGTGCTGGATGCGCTTTGGGAGGACCGGGATGTCCGCTTCGACCTGTCCTCGCAGTGAGTCTCCAAGATTCCCTAGGGGTCTGCAACCCTGTAGAGGGCGCCGCGGTGCGCGTTAGGGACCCGCGGGCGGAGTCTGCACCTCCGCAGCTCGCGGCCCTGGCGAGGGTGGGAGGCTTGCGCCGGTAGTCCACGCCTGGAGAGACCCCAGGCTGTTTGGGCCACTGTGGCCCTCCCGAGGCGGGCGCCGCGGCAAGAGCGCATCTGGATTACACAGTTTTGGTCCCATACGACCTCCGGTCCCCCATCCTGGCCTGCGGGACGGATCAGGAATGTGAACCTGAGCACGACCGGGGCCACGCGGCGCTTGGTGTCCCGTATACACCCACGTGAGCTTGGGATTTCAATTTCATGGAAGGAGCGTAGGTCAGGAGCTCAGGAAACTAGGGTTCTAAAACTAGATGTGTAATATCGACACACAGTGTGGGCCCTTGGACAGAGATCTTCATCATTCAAACTAGAGTCCTCATGTCTGTAAAATAAGGGAGGTGGGAGTAGGCAGTCTTCAAAAATTCCTAACCACGCAAACTTTATGTCCTTGGTAAGCTTTCACTAGTTATTCATATAAATTACCAACAAGAAGGAGCCTTCTTCTGCAGCCTGTTCTTGGAAATTATCATACTTTAAATAGAAGCCCTGTTTTTGGAAAGTATCGTAAAGAGAAAGTGGATAAAAACCTCCTGCCCCAAAATCCAGGGCGGGAAATGCCGGTTGGCATTTCTAATACTAAGTGTTGAGAAACGCTAAAGCTAAGATTCCTGGATTAATTACATGGAGCTTCTTAGCTACTTCTTATAGCTCCTTATCATGGACCTCCCCTCCTTAGATGGAATCGTTCCTTATCATGGACCTCACCTCCTAAGATGGAAAAATGAAATATTGATACATTTCCCAGATTAAGTAGAGGCTAGATACCTAATGCTAACATGTTAGGCCTTTTAAGAAGAAGAAAGAGAAAGGAATTCGTAAAATTACGGACTATAGTAACATATTGCGCACATTCTATGACATTTTTTGTCTTTCTTGCAGGGTTCTTAATCCAAACAAAAGTCCGTTTCATTAACATTAGTAAACATTTATCAGTGCTTACTATGTGCTAGTTACTGTGCCGATAGCTAGAGACAGAAAATAATGGGAAATGATACTCTTATCCCCCCATTCTCATGCAGAGGATACATATAGACAACTACTATAATAAATGTGGTAAGTACCATTCTGAAAAAAAAAAGGAACGAAAAACTGAGACTCATAGAAACAGAACAATTTATTCTGCCTGGTGAAGTCCTTGAAGAATAAATATTCATACTATTTGAGCTGTTCCCTGAAGAATGGGCAGAGCCTTGTCAGGCTAGACAGGAGGCGAGTATTCCAGAAAAGAAAAAAATAATTAAGCGTTAGAAGCAGAGTCTTGGAGCTGTGACCTCATTGGCTAAAGGCAGGGTCTGCTGCAGAGAGAGGTTGGAGGTACAAATAGAAAGATAAATTAGCCAGATTGTGACATTTTCAGCGCAGGATTTTGGACTTAACAACTTCTAGGCAGCGGGAGGATATAGAAGGCTTTTAAGCAGGGAAATGATATGGTCATATCTGTATTTTCAATAGGTAATTGAGTTGGCTCTATGAAGAGTGTATTAGAAGGCTCTTTTAGATAGTTTGGTAGGTTTTTGGACACTGTCGAATCTATTCTATCAGTCAGCAAGCTGCTCTTGTTTCCTTTTGTCACCTGTATCTATTTATCTATTTGCCAAGTTCCGAAGATGCTTTTCATACAGCTTTTTTTTTTTTTTTTTTTTTTTTTTTGAGATGGAGTCTCCCTCTATTGCCCAGACTGGAGTGCAGTGGCATAATCTTGGCTCACTGCAACCTCTACCTCCTGGGTTCAAGCAATTCTCCTGCCTCAGCCTCCTGAGTAGCTGGGACTACAGGTGCCTGCCACCACACCTGGCTAATTTTTTTTTTTTTTTTTTTTTTTTTTTGTATTTTTAGTAGAGACAGGGTTTCACCATATTGGCCAGGCTGGTCTGAAACTCCTGACCTCATGATCCACCCGCCTCGGCCTCCCAAAGTGCTGGAATTAGAGGCATGAACCACCGCACCCAGCCCATACAGCTCGTCTTTAACCATTCCTTCCATAATTTTCTGATGTCCTTTCCTCTACTCAGAAACCTCTGAAGGTTCTCTCCTGTCCACAGGATAAGGCCTAAATCTATCAGACTGGCATTCTGAGTTCTCCATAGTCTGGTTCCTCCTTAGTTATCCAACAGTATTTCTCTCACTACCTCCCAATATGGTCCTTCTTTCCTAGCTTGACTAGCCTTCTCCCATGTCCTTACCATTTCTTATTCCTGGTCTTTAATCAGGACTCTCTTTTCTTTTCCTTTTATTTTTCAAAATTCAACACGTCCTGCCAATCTGGCTTACTCCAGATGGCCCTGATCACTCCAGGCCCCACTGATCTGCAGGTTCTTGAAGTTCTTGAAGACCTTATTTCTAAATACGTGAACATTTGGTACAGTATTATTTATGCTGTTAGCTGTTTTATGTACATATGTCTCTTTTCTCCCTAAATAGATTGTAAGCAGGTATAGTTGTAGCCGTAAAATTCAAACCTTTATATTCACCTTAGGCAAATGAAAACAAGACCTGGAGAAGTCCTTATTGATTGTTTAGATTCAATTGAAGACACCAAAGGAAATAATGGAGATAGAGGTGAGTATATTTTTAAATGTATTTTATATTCCTGGTTTAATTTACAAATGTTGAATCATATTAGCTAGAGAATATATGAAACAGCATCATTTGTCAGTGTAATTGTGAGAAGGGGAGAGTTAAATTCACATAAGACTTTTCTCAGATTTAAACAGAAGAAAGGATAGGTATTAAACATGTAGTTTGGTCATTCAGTAAGTCCTGGTTCTAACATTACGTTTATCCAACGTAACTGTTAAAACTCAAGTAGACCTGTTTGCAAGGGGCATTAGTTCTGACCATTGGATCTGTCTTTCCAAAAAAAGGATATGGGGTAGTGAAATATAAGTAGGTCATAGCTGCAGTACCTGGAGCCATGCTTCCTTTTTAAAAATTCAGGAGTAATGCACCATCAATCACCTCTGGTTGTCACCTAGACATGGATATGTGGGGAGCAAATTTAGTCCTGCACTGTGAAATCTATTTGTAGGTCAAGTACTAGAAAATCCTGTGAGACTTCTCTGACTGTCACCGAGGACCAGCACAGCTGGACCCTAGAGCCCCTCCCAAACCAAATCTCCCCAAGGTTGGCACTTTTAAAAGTCCAGCCTGCCCATAGCAGCTATCTGGAGCCAGTGACCAGTAGGTCTTGGAAGCATCATTACTTCCAAGGAAAAAAAATAGAAGATGTGGAATGGCAGCTTAATGTATCCAGCATATGTTTTAGGGGGAGAAGTTTAGGAGGGAGGGATGTAAACCTCTTATTAGAAAGGGGTAGGTGGGGAAATAGAGCATACTTCATTCAGGAAAGGAGGAATCAATAAATCATAGAGAAGGAACGGTAACCCTTATTGGCAGAACATGCTTACTGTAGACCTTTGAGTGGCTGCTTGCTTCCTGAGACTTTCTTCTGATCTGCTCTGGGGTGGCATGTAGGCAGCAGGCCCTGTTGTAAGCCTTTCTTCTCTGAGGGTGGTTCCCCTCAGAGACCTTATTTTTAAATGCATGAACTTTTGGTACAGTAGTATTTATGCTGCTGGCTTTTATGTACATATGTCTCGAACTCCTGACTTCAAGTGATCCACCTACTTCAGCCTCCCAAAGTGCTGAGATTACAGGCATGAGCCACTGCTCCCGGCTAATGTACATATGTCTCTTAATAGAGACATATTAGATAGTAAATATGTCCCTAATAGATGGTAAGCAGGTATAGTGGTAGGTATAAAATTCAGACTTTTATATTCATTTTAGGCAAATGAAAACAAGACCCGGAGATTTTATTGATTGTTTAGATTCAGTTGAAGACACCAAAGGAAATAATGGAGATAGAGGTGAGGGTGGTTCCCCTCAGAGAAGAAAGGCTTACAAAGGGGCCTGCTGCCTACTTGCCACCACCTACAGGCAGATCCTTTTAGTGATTAGGGCCCATCCTTAAAGTAATGCTTAGATCATACTTCTGACAGGCTCAGATAAGAGTGGAATATGAAGATCTAGCAGCAAACAAGAAGTCTTAGTTTGTGCTTTTGAGGGTGGAATAATAATCCCAGCTATCAGGATGGCTGTATTTTGACGAAATCTGAATTAACTTGAGAAAGCCAAGAGAAAGTCTCATACAGATTGGCAGGAACTCTTAATAGAACATTTTTCGATTCTTCAGATACTCATTGAGTGCAGAATCCTGTGCTAATACTTTAGACTAGGAAGGGCAGAAAGCCTCTCTGACCAGAAATCTCCAGTGCCTGAAATCCTACTATTAATAAAAATAGGCCAACTACACTGGCTCTTGCCTGTAATTCCAGTACTTTGGGAGGCCAAGATGGGAGGACTACTTAAGGCTAGGAGTTAGAGACCAGCCTGGGCAACATAACAAGACCCTGTCTCTACAGAAAATAAAAAGAATTAGCCAGGTGTGGTGGCGTGCGCCCGTGGCCCCAGCTACTGGGGAGGCTGAGGTGGGAGGATCACTTGAGCCCAGAAGGTTGAGGCTGCAGTAAGCCATGTTCATGCCACTGCACTCCAACCTGGGTGACAGTGCAAGACCCTGTCTCAAAATAAAAGTAGAAATAACTGTGTATGTGTGTGTGTGTACACGTATGTGTGTGTGTGTGCGCCAGACCTCAAAAACCTTTAGAAATTTTACAGGAGTACGCAGCGCTTCTGATCGTTAAGGAGTTAAAAAATGGAAGGGGAATCCTGCCTTCTAGCCATCTCCTTCCCCTCCCTTTCAGCAGTTTGAAAATGACCAAGTTAAGACATTGCCAAGTTCAAGAGCCCCCTATGTTAAAACTGTATCCCAGAAGATTAGCACATTTAATCCATTTTCAACTGTTAGTACCCTGACTTGAAATTATCAGATTAGCTTTGCACACTGCTCATAGCTCATAGCCCAGTTATAGAGATAAAATGTTGCTTAGGTGTAAAATGGCATAAGGAAAACATAAACAATGTATCTATGATCAGAAAGTCAGTTATAGAAATGAGTTTGTAAAGGATTAAAATATTGTATTAAAAGGCTGTGTGAGAATAAAAGGGACAGCCATATTTCAGTGTTTGGGAGATTAGCAGAAACAGGGACAACTATATTTTGGTGTTAGGCAGGATAGAGAGGAAAGTCCATGTCTGGAACACTGGGTTTGGAGCTGTAGGCTGGGGTTCTTCAGAAGAAAAGAGGTAGCATTAAAAATCCTAGAGGTTGTAGGAGATATACCAAGAGCAAAGAAAAAGGCAAACAGAGGTGGTTGGTGGTTTTATATGGCAAACCCTTCCCACTCCATAATTTCTCCTGGGACTGACATAAAAATGTAAAAGAATCCATAGATGTCCTGGGCCCATGGCACATTTGTATGCCTAGGCACAAAATGTTGCCTAGGTAAAATGGCATAAGGAAAACCGGTGTATCTATATTAAAAAAAAAAAAAGGTCAAAAATGAGTTTGCAAAGGATTATTTTTTAAATAACTGTTATTTGGGGAATGTTTATTGACAGTCACTGTTCTGAATCTTTTATATAAATGTAATCTCATTTAACAATAATGAAAACAGTAAAACAAAAAATTTAAAGTAGATGCAGTCATATTTATTTTCAAATGAGGAAACTGAGGAATAGAGAGGTTAGTTTACTTTTCCAAGGTCACGTAGCTGGGTGATGAACCTAACTGCCTACATTGATTCCTAAACTGGTAGGGTCATTATTCTCTGCTCAAAAATTTTTAGTCCTCCCTAATTCCAATCCTAAACCTCAGCCCCAACTCTACTGCCTCCATTCCTAATAGATCTAAGTCTGAACTTATTTGTCTAGCATTGAAGAACTTCTAGTATGTCCAAAAACAACTTTTATCACCTGTGCTGCTGTCTTCCATTTGTCCATCCAGGTCCGGCATTCCTCTCCACGCTTTTCCCCTTGCCCTGGAAAGATAACTGTTATAGAGTACATCTAAGGGTTCCTTGTACACTCTTGCTTCCAGTTGGAAGAGCCGTGGCAGAAGATCAAAAGGAGGCAGGAGTATGAGGCCTGGGTATTTATTGCCCTGGTTCCTTCCCAATGAAGGGCTAGCTGTGTTTTTCCTCTCAAAGCAGTCAGCTCCATAGGACTCTTGTTTCTTCCAGATTTCATGAACTGCTGCTCCTTCTTTTGTAAATAAACCTCAGTTATCTTAACTTGAGTGTGCCATCTGTTTTCCACTGGACCAATAACTGAAGGATACTATACCTAGTCTTCTATGATCTTGTGTGAACTTTATAATCCAGCTATGCTGGGTTACTTATTGTTTGTCAAACATATTCTGTAATTTTCCACAATCTCCCTTGAGAATGTGTTCATCTTTTTTAGAGCCACATTTGCTATCCAGTTTCACTCAAGTATTCATACAGACCTCGTTTCTCTGATTTTAGACATTGTAGAGGTTTTCAGAAATAGTATAATCTGGCTGGCTGTAGATTACTCATAAAAAGAATTTTATGATTGTAATTTGTTGGTGAAATAATGTGTTTAAACAAAGTGAGTCTTATTATTTCAGAATATCTCAAAGCTATGATAATATGCTAATAATTGTATTGTACATCTCTAATACACCTAGTATGCCATTCTCAAATTTATTGTTTTTTTCTTGGAGCATCAGTAAGGGATCACTATTGTACAGGACACATTTTGAGAAATGAAGTATCTAACTTTGTATTTCAGTGTATGAACATCAGTCTGATGCTAAGATCAAAAAGTGTAAAACCTTAAATAGACTTCAGCCTGACCATAACTTCTTAGGAACAAAATAGTTTGCTCACAGCAAAATTATGTGTATAAATATATGGTTCATTTAAATGAGAACTGCTAAGAAAGTACTCATATAGCAAGGATTAGCGTGTGTGAGAGAGTTCTTTGAAAAGTGTGATTTCAGTGAATAGCTGTGTAATTATCCTATATTCATTCTCAGTTGTACACATATGACTTGCTGGGACCCAGAACAGCTTCTACCAAGACAAAAAAACTAGTACACAATTCTTTCCTCAGTCAGTTTGAGTTAGAGCAAAGCTATTGGCAGAGAACATCTGTATCCCTTATATAACTGTCAAATTTTGTTTCTCTGGGATTCTGAATCATATATTGTATACCTTATATAGGTTGGATATGCACAATATTTTCAGTTAATAAATATATGAAAAATATCTGAGTGTTGCTTCTGGTACTGGGCCAGAAGTTCCATAACCACCTCATTCAGTGCTGCAAAAATGAGTTCTTATTTAAGTTAACCTATTTTTTGTCTGTGTGCTTTTAGGTAGACTCTTGGTAACAAATTTAAGAATTCTCTGGCACTCTTTGGCATTATCAAGAGTCAATGTTTGTAAGTATCTTTGTTAGATAAGTCTGAAGAAAAAAAATCCTTTGTCAAGTGAATTTGCATGGTGCCTTTGATACCAAAGAAGTATGTAGAAATCTTAAGTTAATAAAAATACAAAACCTTCAGAAATCCTAGACATCATAATGCAAACAAAATTATCCATTATTATTTTGGTTTGTCCATTTTGTGTCTTGGACATATGTGAGATTAGGCCTTTAACCTTGGTTCTTGTTTTTTGATTATTTTTGAGAACATGCTATCCCTTGTTTTGATTAATCCCAAAGAAGGAAGAAGCTCTAATAAAAGTATAAGCTTTTCATTGTGTTAAATTTTGTTTTGCTTATTTTTTAAAAGTATTTTAGATTATCCAGCTAGACTTGTTCTTTTTTAGTAGTAGTGCTAAAACTTTCAGTAAAGAATGCTGCAGAGGCTTTAGGGATGAAGACTTCCTTTTTCCTGTGTTATATTTTTATGTGTTCAAAGAGACAGAATTGACCCTCTAGTTTTTTTAATTATTTAAATTTATAGTTATTTCTGTAAAACTTTTAAAAGTTTATTTCTATATATGTTTAATTTTTTAAACTGTCAAAAGTTCTGTATATACCTATTTTTTTTTTTAAGAAAAGTATTTTTTCTCAGTGTGCCGTATCATGCTCTTTACATTCTTTGCTTTTGGATTTTAGCTGTCGGTTACAATTGCATATTGAATATTACAACAAGGACTGCTAACTCTGTAAGTCTAAAAAATCTTATTGAAATATATATATATAAAAGAAAATAGATATTTGAGGTCGATGTTTGTTTTCACTATAAAGGAGAAATTGCTCTTAAAATCTGAACTTTTAAATAAATTTGTCCTTACAGAAATTACGAGGCCAAACTGAAGCTCTTTATATACTAACAAAATGTAACAGTACTCGTTTTGAATTTATATTTACAAATTTGGTTCCTGGAAGCCCTAGACTTTTTACTTCTGTGATGGCAGTACACAGGTATAGTAATACTTTATGGATTATTGGATATTTTTAGTTTATGGTTTTAGACTGCAACAGTCCCCAACCTTTTTGGCACCAGGGACCAGTTTCATGGAAGACAGTTTTTCCACGGATTGGGTGAGGGTATAGTTTCGAGATGATTCAAGTGTATTACATTTATTGTACTTTATTTATATCATTATTATGTATTCACCATAATGTAGAATCAGTGGGAGCCCTAAGCTTGTTTTCCTGCAACTAGATGGTCCCATCTGGGGTGATAGGAGACAGTGACAGATCATCAGGCATTAGATTCTCATAAGGAGGGCACAGTCTAGATCCCTCGCACGTGCAGTTCACAGTAGGGTTCGCATTCCTATGAAAATCTAATGCCGCAGCTGATCTGACAGGAGGCAGAGCTCAGCTTTCCTTGCTCACTCACCCCCTAACCACTCACCTCCTGCTGGTTCCTAACAGGCCACTGACCAGTACCCCTCTATCGGTGGCCCGGGGGTTCGGGACCCCTGTTGTAGAGAATAAAGCTTACAAGTGTGGTACCATCTTCCTCCAAGCTCTGTTGTAAACATCAGAAAGATATTGAGAAGAACATGTTTTATTATCATTTAATAAACACTTTGAAGGTATTTATAAAACACATAAAACTACTGAAGATTCATTAAAAACTTCTACCGGATTAAATTAGCTACCAAGGTAGGTAAAGTGAAATAAAGAATTCATTCAATATAGCTAAACAAGTTGCATAATTAATTACTTTAAAAGATTATTTTTCTAGTAGGTAGAAGGCATGTTTGAGTGTTTTCCCCGAAGAGTTTTATTGGTATTTTGGTTTGTTTTAGGTTAGTAGCCTTTTTTTTTTTTTATAATAGAGGTAGTGTCCTGCTTTGTCACCCAGGCTGGAGTATAGTGGTGCAACCATAACTCACTGAAGCCTCAAACTCCTGAGCTCAAACGATCTTCCTGCCCTAGCCTCCTGAGTAGCTAGAACTACAGGTGTGCACCACCCTGTTCTGCCAGTTTTTTAAATGTTTTTCTAAAGCCGGATGTGGTGGCACACGCCCGTAATCCCACCACTTTGGGAGGCTCAGGCGGGTGGATCATTTGACTTCAGGAGTTCAAGACCAGCCTCACCAACGTGGTGAAACCCTGCCTCTACTAAAAATACAAAAAAATTAGCTGGGCATGGTGGTGCATGCCTGTAATCCCAGCTACTCAGGAGGCTGAGGCAGGAAAATCACTTGAACCAGGGAGATGGAGGTTGCCGTGAGTTGAGATCACTGCACTGCACTCCAGCCTAGGCAACAGAGTGAGACTCTGTCTCAAAAAAAGAAAAATTTTTTTTTTTTTTTTTGTAGAGACCGGGTCTCACTTTGTTGTCTAGGCTGGTTTCCAACTCCTGGGCTCAAGTGTTTCTCCTGCCTTGGCCTACCAGAGTGCTGGGATTACACATGTGAGCCACTTCACCCAGTCTGTTTTGTTTTTATATTTTTTCTTCTTGTTGTTTGCTAAATTCTTTTTACTACCTCGGCTTTTTTTCTTTTTTAAACCAGCCCTAAGTGCTATGATTTTTTTTTTTAAGCTTTGCTAAGATGACAGGATATATACACATGTATGTGCATATATGTGTGTATATAATTGTGTATGTATGTGTATGTATGTGTGTATTTGTTTAATTTGTATTTGCCAGTGAAGTTGACATTTTTCATATATTTTGTGTATTTTTTGGCTTCTTATAAATTTCTTAATTATGCCCTTAGCTGTCATATATATTGCAAATATTATTTTTAGTTTCCTAGTTTATTTGATTTTTAATTTTATTGATGTTTTGATCTATATAATAGTTTAATTTTTAATTAAGATATAATTCACATAAAATTTTTCATAAAATTTACAATTTTAAAGTATACAGTTTGATAGTTTTAGTATATTCACAGTGTACTGTTCAACTATTGCCAAGATCCAATTCCAGAATATTGTCATCACTCCCAAAATAAACCCCTTACCCATAGCAGTCATTCCCCATTCCCTCCCCTCCACAGCCCCTGACAACCTCTAATTTTTTGTGTCTCTATGGATTTGCCTATTCTGGAAATTTCATTTACATGGAATCATATAACATGTGGCCTTTTATGTCTGACCTCTTTTACTTACACAGTGTGTTCAAGGTCCATCCATGTTGTAGCATGTATCAGTAGTAGTAGTAGTTCATTCCTTTTTGTAGCTAAAGAATATTCCATTGTATGAGCATACCACATTTTGTTTATCTGTTTATGAGTTGATGGACATTTGGGTTTTTTACTTTTTAGCCATGATGAATAATGTTACTATGAACATTTGTGTATAAGTTTTGTGTCAACGTATGTTTTCAGTTCTCTTGGGCATATACCTAAACCTTAGCTCTTTATTTCACTTAAAGAAGTACTGTGAAATGAAAAGTTCTAAATGGAATATGAAGGGAACAGAAGCTGCTTGTCTTTAATAGTATTAAAAACACTATGCGCTTCTCCAAAAAAAAAATTTATAGCATAAATAGTTTCCATTTCTTCCACTGGTTAAGTATTGATGATAACAGCACTAAAGAAAATTAAGATTTACAAGCAGAGTGCTAAAATTCTGCTCTTTCACAATTTATATATTAGAAGATTAATTAAAATAAAAATTAGAAGTTCAACATTGAATATATGAATCTGTTGTTATTAAGGCTAAGAAAACTTTACTTTCGTTAAATAGGTAACTTAGCCTGTTTATGTGAAATATTAAAATTAATCAAAAGTTAATCAGGGTTTCTGTATTTATTATCAATAGACATTGAAAAAATTATAGGGATTGGCCGGGCGCGGTGGCTCAAGCCTGTAATCCCAGCACTTTGGGAGGCCGAGACGGGCGGATCACAAGGTCAGGAGATCGAGACCATCCTGGCTAACACGGTGAAACCCCGTCTCTACTAAAAAATACAAAAACCTAGCCGGGCAAGGTGGCGGGCGTCTGTAGTCCCAGCTACTCGGGAGGCTGAGGCAGGAGAATGGCGTGAACCCGGGAGGCGGAGCTTGCAGTGAGCTGAGATCCGGCCACTGCACTCCAGTCTGGGCGACAAAGCGAGACTCTGTCTCAACAAAAAAAAAAAAAAGAAAAAATTATAGGGATTTAATTCTCTTTCTCTCCCTCCCCCTCTCCTTCTTCCTCCCTCTTTCTCCCCCTCTCTCTCCCCGTTCTTCTCTTCCTCCTTCCCCCTTCTCCCTTTAGGGTCCCTTTTGGAATCAGTACAGATTCATTCTAGTTTTCTGTATGGAGGTAGATATGAGTATGTTTTCAGGTTGCAGTGAGAAAAAGTAATTGTTTTGTTTTGTTTTTGTTTTTGTTTTGAGACAGTGTCTCACTCTGTGGCCCAGGCTGGAGTGCAGTGGCGCAATCTCAGCTCACTGCAACATCTGCCTCCTGGTTTCAAGCAATTCTTCTGCCTCAGCCTCCCAAGTATATGGGACTACAAGTGCATACCACCACGCCTGGCTAATTTTTGTATTTTCAGTAGAGACAGGGTTTCACCATGTTGGCCAGGCTGTTCTCAAACTCCTGACTTCAAGTGATCTGCCCAGCTCGGCCTCCCCAAGTGCTAGGATTACAGGTATGAACCACTGTGCCTGGCTGAGAAAAAGTATTAATAATTGGATGCCTGTTTATGTCCTTTGAAAAACAAGGAAATGAAGAAAAGGTAGCATTTTGATAGAAAAAGCAATTTCCATATGTATTGAAAAATAGGGGCCAGGTGCGGTGGCTCACGCCTGTAATCCCAGCATTTTGGGAGGCTGAGGCGGGCAGATCACGAGGTCAAGAGATCGAGACCATCCTAGCCAACATGGTGAAACCCCGTCTCTACTAAAAATACAAAAATTAGCCTGGCGTGGTGGCATGCACCTGTCGTCCCAGCTACTCGGGAGGCTGAGGCAGGAGAATCACTTGAACCTGGAAGGCAGAGGTTGCAGTGAGCCAAGATTGTACCACTGCACTCCAGCCTGATGACAGAGTGAGACTCCATCTCAAAAAAAGAAAAAATAGGTTATTGAGATAAAATATGTAAATAATAACACTAAAATGACAAATTCTACAAAAAACTGTAATTACCAGACCTTATTAAAAAGAAAAATATAGCTGGGTGCAGTGGCACATGCCTATAGTCCTAGCTACTCTGGAAGCTGAGCCAGGAGTATCACTTGAGCCCAGGAGTTTGTGCCTGGCTTGGGCAAGGTATTGAGACTTTGTCTCTATAAAAACAATTTTTAAAAAATAAAAATATTAAATTTATCATAATTATTTGAGTAATGTTCATAAATATTAACAACTGTATATTTTAGTAAGTAAGTAAACATAACCCAAGAAAATCACATTTTCAGTTCAGATTGTCTTTTGTTTGTTCTTTTTCACAGAGCGTATGAAACTTCTAAAATGTATCGTGATTTTAAATTAAGAAGTGCACTAATTCAGAACAAGCAACTAAGACTGTTACCACAAGAACATGTATATGATAAAATAAATGGAGTATGGAATTTATCCAGTGATCAGGTACTGTGTAAAGAACTCGTGAACCTTTTGGGAGAGTGTTTTGGTAATCATTTTTCCATTCATCGTTGGATTTACGTAGTCAGTTCTAATTGTTAAAATTAGCATTATAGGAAAGCATATTATTTTTTGATAAGTACAAGTTAGGTTGACAATAACATCCCTATTTTCAATTCAATACAATGAAATACCTGATAATCCTGGAATGTCTCCTTAATTAATGAATCAAAAACTCCTGGTGCTATGCTAGGTGGTAAAGATCTAACTATGGAACAGAGTAACTCCACTCCTATCCTTATAAAGAATACAATCTAATGTGGATTGTTGGGGGCTGTTACATATGTTTTGTTTCTCTCTCTTGCCACAACTCCTTTGCCTTCACCTGTCCAAGGTTTTTATTGATAATTTTAGTAAGGTCTAACATTTAGACACTGTGCTAAGGGATTGATTTACATGGGATATTTAATCAGATCTCCATTTTACATTTGACAAAATACATCAAGGAGAAATTTCCCTGTGGTCAGACAGTTGGTAGGTACTAATGGTTTAATGATTAGGCAGCCTGACTCCAGAGTCCAGGCTGTCAGTCATCTAATTGTACTGCCATCGATGAATGATGAAGTCATTGATACTCAACTTTGGTATTTCTTGCTGCTGTAAAAATAAGTTATTCTGGTGATTAGAAAATTAAGAATAGGTATCCAAAAAAATGATCATTTCTGTATCTCATTGCTGTCTTTTACAGGGTAATTTAGGAACCTTTTTTATTACCAATGTGAGAATTGTATGGCATGCAAATATGAATGACAGTTTTAATGTCAGTATACCATATCTGCAAATTGTAAGTACATACATTTTGATGACCTTATTTTAACATAAAATAAATATTTTTGTTCAATAGTTAATTGGACTTTTAGGATTAGAGGAGTTCTCTCTTCCTTTTTTAAGTGGTAGCAGTTATTAGCTGAGGGCATATTTTAAAGATGTTGATAATTTACTATGAAATATTTCAATGTAGAAAAGATCCAATTGTACTATATTCCAGAGAAGCAGCACCATTATCAACTTGCTATTAGAAGAGAAATATACTGGATTCTAAAAATTTCAATAGTTATACAGAGTAAGGTGTCTTAGATTCCATCCAGAGGGCTTTAATTATTAAAGTTTTCTGTAACTTTTTCATGAGGCAGGTGTGTGGTGCTTCCTTGGCATAGCTTTAGCACACTGATCCACAGTTTTTCTTGGCTCTCTTGTCACTTTCTGCTCTAAAGCTTTTAAAAGCCAGAAGGAATTTATTAATTCTGCAAATGAACTGCTTTCATTGTATTTAGATACAGAATGTAATGCAAGCTGGATTCATACCACAGATTTAGTGAAAGGAATCAAGATGATTTTTTGTGATAATACTTTCAGCTTAAGTTCAGTTAAAACTGTTAAAATCCGGCTGAGTTTGGCAGCTCATTCCTGTAATCTCAGTACTTTGAGAGGCTGAGGCGGGAGGATTGCTCGAGGTCAGGAGTTCGAGACCAGCATGAGCAACATAGCTAGACCCCTTCTCTATTTTTTTTAAAAAAACAAAACTATTAAAATTCAAAATGAGAACTGACTATATCTGAGACCAGTTTGTTTTGAGAGTAGGTAAAGATAGTTCTTTGCACTCTGCTGCTGCTATGATAAATAAGTGACTCAGTGAAACAAACTGTAAACTTCAATCCACTAAATAATTTCATTTTATATGAAGAAACTACTTACAGAATTCTAGAACAAATTAGATGGAACATAAAAATAGTTAATGAAAATCTCATGAGGTTATCCTGTGATAATTGCCCTTATTGTAGGATATATAGTCTTAAGACTAAAGAGTTTTATTAATATTTATTGAGTAGACAGAATGTATGTGATACCTGGAAAATACCATTTTTAAGAAAAGAATTCCTGGCCCATGAGAAGAATAATTCTTTTCAAAATATTCCCAACCCTATCTTTGGCTAAATTATTTGATTTCTGAGTTTCTTTAAAATTTCTGACAATTCATTCATTTTTATGCCAAATTTTGAGTACCTACTCTGTGCCAGGTGCTAGAGACACAATCATGAAAATCATGAACCAGTATACAGTTCCTGCCATCAAGGGGCTTTCAGTCTGATGGAGAAAAGCAGCATTTTAAACAGAAAGCCATAGAATCTCATAGGAAGAAAATTATTTCTTGCTATCAAAAGAAACATAAGAATTTATAATCAAGGCTGGGACAATGTAACAAAATCTACATAGGTATTTGACAAATTGGTGTTTGTATTGCTATTGCTTTTTTATATTGCATTAACGTGTTACAGCTTGCCTAACCTAACTTCTATTACACTGAATAATTATTGAGTAGTAAACAACCTTGTGCTTTCTGTTCTTTTTGTTATTTAAGAATAGAATTGCCAAATATGGCCTCTGGAATGAATTCAATTGGCCCAAACAACTTGCAATCTGATATCATCACAGTCTGTCACTGCAGCAGTCAGTCTAACTTCAGCTCTACACCTCAGCCATTACCCTGACCCCACTCCTATAGATATTTATATCAGCTTCTTGCCAGTTTCTGTCTTACCAGCCTGTGTCACCCACAGACACCTAGTTAGATTACCTGTTGAAAGCCAGAATGCCAGTGTTCTGTGATTCTTTTTTTCTTTTTATAGACAGGGGTCTTACTCTGTCACCCAGGCTAGAGTATAGTGGCATGGTCTTGGCTCACTGCAACCGCCACCTCCCAGGTTCAGGTGATCCTCTCACCTCAGCCTCCTGAACAGCTGGGATCACAGGCGTGCACCACCATACCTGGCCAATTTTTTTGTAATTTTTGTAGAGACAGGGTTTCACCATGTTTCCCAGGCTGGTCTCAAACTCCTGGACTTAAGCAGTCTGCCCACCTCAGCCTCCCAAAGTGCTGGGATTACAGGCATGAGCCACCGCCCCTAGCCAGTGTTCTATGATTCTTAACTGGGATTGTATATACGCTTGGTGGGGTGTAAAGTAGCCCAGGTGAAAGGCCAGGTTTTCATAACAATTATCATCAAAGCCTTTCTTCTTTTTCTTAGTCTGTTTCTCAAAGTTGCCTGTCTGTCTAGAAGCATGGCATCCCATCATCACCTGCCAGATTACCCTTCTCTGGGCTTTCGGTCTCCTGGTCATAGTGTTAGGTCCTCCGTGGTTCTCCCGTACCCTGCCAGCAGGTACATTTTCTGTCACTTCTACAGGCCCTACCTGCCATTCTGCATCTACTCTCCCCTTCTCCCAGGCCACTGGTGTCACCGCCTATCTTCCGCTGACCAAGCTTAGTCCTCACATCACATTTACCAGTTGATGTTAATGACACTTGATCTATCCCAACCTTCCTTGATGTCTAGTGATAAATATTCAAACTTTTTTTTAAAACTTAAATAGAATGGAGGTTCTTTTAAGAATGTAGCCACCTATGATGGAAGAAACAGAAGGCACATGTGACTTTAACAAACTAACCTAGCCTTAGGAGCTACAAAAGACACTGGCTTACCAAAACTGAAAGATTCCTAGCCTTTTGTTTAAAAGTTCAGACTGGGCACCGTGGCTTATGCCTATAACCCCAGCACTTCGGGAGACTGAGAAAGAAGGATTGCTTGGCCGGGCGCGGTGGCTCAAGCCTGTAATCCCAGCACTTTGGGAGGCCAAGACGGGCGGATCACGAGGTCAGGAGATCAAGATCATCCTGGCTAACACAGTGAAACGTCGTCTCTACTAAAAAAATACAAAAAAAAAAAACTAGCCAGGCGAGGTGGCGGGCGACTGTAGTCCCAGCTACTTGGGAGGCTGAGGCAGGAGAATGGCGTAAACCCGGGAGGCGGAGCTTGCAGTGAGCTGAGATCCGGCTACTGCACTCCAGCCTGGGCGACAGAGCAAGACTCCGTCTCAACAAAAAAAAAAAAAAAAAAAAGGATTGCTTGAAGCCAGGAGTTCCAGACCAGCCTGGGCAGTGTAGTGAGACCCCTATCTCTACAAAAAATTAAAAAGTAGCTGGGCATGGTGGCACATGCCTGTAGTCCTAGCTAATCAGGAGGCTGAGGTAGGAGGAGGATCCCTCAGCCCAGGAGTTTGAGGCTGTGGTGTGCTATGATCACACCATTGCACTCTGCCCTGGGTGGCTGAATGAGACCTAATTAATTTAATTGTCTCTAATTTTTAAAAATGTTCACTCTCTGGAAGTGAGAAATATTTGAGTCAGGGAATTTTGTGCCTATTTCAGAGATGTCTTTCTTGCGTTGCCTCTTAAAAGTTTGCCACCTATTTTCAGTCTTGTTTCTTTTATTTGATCTCTGTGGGGGTTTAATGAAGGAAGGAGGAGAATTCTGTTCTTTAGATTATGAAAAGTAAATACTGTGTAAAGTTTAAAAACTGAGTTAAAGAGTCACTATTCAATTAATAAAAACTTGCATGTTTTTCTTTTTCATTTTGTATCTAGCGTTCAATAAAGATTAGAGATTCAAAATTTGGTTTAGCTCTTGTCATAGAAAGCTCTCAGCAGGTAAGATCTTGTTTATTTTTATTAATCTTTGATTTTTAAAACTATGTGACAGTCTAGATTTTTAGTTTTACTTGTATAGTAATCAGTTTACATCTGAGAAGAATATTAGCTTTAATATGAAGTTATATATGAAGTGTTTGAAGTCATACAGAAATTGTCCCCAGAGGAAGAATCCTGCTTATGCTTTTTTGTTGGACAGACATGATCATTTGTGATCATCACTTATTAATGACAGAATCAAATCATTGTGCTGAGGGCTTTTCATGCATTGTCTCAATCTTTACACAACCCTATGATACAGCTACTATTTCTCCTCCATTTTATAGTCAAGGAAACTGAGGCTTTGAGAAGTTAGGAACCTTACCCATGATCTCACAGCTAGTAAGTGATGGGGCTAAGCTGTGATCTCAAGTCTGACTGATTTACCAAGACTGTCTTTGAGAAACACAAACATATATTTGTGTACACACACGATTTGAGGTCTTACATTCTCACACACACATTATATGCTATTTATAACCTGCTGTGCTCCATTATGCCAGGTTTTTGCAGAAATGCATTTAAATAAAACATGCTGGTCTCATGGTAGTAGTTTTGACTGGCTAAAATTTTAAATACACTTTTTAAAAGTGATTTATAAAATTACTTATCTACCTTCTAAATTTAAACATGAATGTCTGCTTATTCCTTTCCCCTGGCCTACAGCTGCCATTTATTGAGTATTTACTCTGTTCCAAGAACAGTACCAAATGTCATATATATGTTTCTCTTATTTAATATGACAACTTGATAACCATTTTATGGTTAGAAAATTGAAGCTTAGAAAGGTTAAGGAAAGTTTCTAAGTATCCTATAGCTAGTGAATTAGTGGTAGAACCAGAATTTGAACATAAAAGCATGTGCTCTTAACCCAGAACATATACTCTCATCTATTACGGTATGCTACTTAGTTTTTTAACACGCCTCTCAAAACACTGTATCATGGCCCAGTTTCTTTCCTAATTCTTCAAGGAGATAGCCTCAGATGGCCCGTTTCCTTTCTTCTTTTCATGTAGTCTGTTCCTTTTCAAGGCCTAGTTCAAGAAAAACATAGTTCCCTTGGCCTTCACAGTCTACAGTGTATTTTTTAAATCTTGAAAGGTTACCTTTGATATTTCAGATGAACTTATATTTGGATATACTTCAAAATAAGCCTGCATTGGGGGAGGAGGGGTTCAGGTGAGAGCAAGGTTACAGATGAAACAGAGTTGGCCACGTGTTGCTGCTTCTTGAAGCTGGATGATGGCTCCATGGAGGCTCCCTTGTGCGCTTCTGTGTTTGTGTATGTTTGAAATTTTTCATAATAAAAAGTTTAATTGAAAAAATGAACTTATGTATTATGCTCTAAAATAAGGACAATTTGAGCTATAATTTATCTTATACTATGAATACTGTTCTTCAGACTTGTTGGATTTTTTATTATTATTTTATCTTGTAGAGTGGTGGATATGTTCTTGGCTTTAAAATAGATCCTGTGGAAAAACTACAAGAATCAGTTAAGGAAATCAATTCACTTCACAAAGTCTATTCTGCCAGTCCCATATTTGGAGTTGATTATGAGATGGAAGAAAAGGTAATTTGTTGAGTATGTGAAATAAAGTTTGCATTGCTTTTATGCAATCTATAAAATTCAGATGTAAATACCACTGTGCACATTTTGAACTGTGTTTAAAATGGTGAATATACAGATTCTGCCCAAGTGGGCACAGCTCCTGGATTATCACTAATTGGTACCTACCACCTGTCTTCTAGTTGGCTGCTTCATCATTCATTCCTGCCCTCGATACCTGCCCTTGGAGGTGGGCAGCCACCTAAGTAAATTTCCATGTGCAATGCTCCTCTGATACAGACAGACTTGAGTCTCTCACTCTGTCAGATTTTTATTTTATGTCAGCCCCCTATGAGCATGGACAAACCTTACAGGCCTCATGAATACCATCTTCTTCCTTAGTACTCCACAATATAGCAACTCCAGGAGCAGGCTACATCAACACGGCCTGCATCCATTCCTGTTGATCCGTACTTCTGCCATATCAGTTATGAAATATTTTGCATATCCTGCCCACATGTCTGCTCTTTGTCTTCTTCATTATTTCTTTCCCGGTTGCTGCTAGTATTCCCTGCTCTCCAGGTACATGAGCTCTCTTTTGGCTTCACTTGTCTCTCCAGCTGGGACCCTCATCATCCAGTCTATCAGTTGTGTCCTCACTACCCACTCCATTAGAGGTGTCCTTTGTTACTTATGTTACTGTCCACTCTATCACCAGTACTCTTGCTAGAGGCGCTAACTCTGATGTACTTGCTGTCCCCTCTATTGTTGGTGCCCCCCACTGTCTGCTCTATCACTGGGACAGTCACTGTCCAGTCTGTCAGAGGTGCCCTTGCCATTTGCTCCACTGCCATTGTCCTTGCTGTCCTCTCTGTCCTGGTCCCACCACTGATCACTCGATTGTAGACTCCCTTGCTGTCTGTTCTTTTACTGGCACCCTCATTATGCACTCTATTGTTGGTGCCCTTGCCGTTTACTTTATGATCGGTGCCCCTGCTGGGGCTTCTTCGCATGCTTAGCCATGTCACAGCCATTAGTTGTATCACTCCTTCTGCTCTTGGACTACAGCATGTGACTTTAGTGAGGCCCTTGTTGCCTGGTAGTGCTCCTTGTACTTAATTTTTTCCCTCCCTGTCAAATTCTATATATTTGTCCTTCTAGCTAAAACTTGCATCTGGGTTTCTGACATTGTATTACATACACTATGTATTTCATCATCTGAACCATCCTTTCTTTTTCTTCCCAACATGCTCTTCTTTCAGCAGTCTCCCTTTCACTCTGCCTTCTCTGTATATTCCTTGGTAATATCACCTGCTTGTTCAGCTTCTTCAACTTGTACTTTTGTGGATGACTCTAGATCTTTCCTTCTGACCTTGACATATTCTTTCAGCTTATGGTTCCAAATACCCTTTAATATTTTCATATAGATGAGCATCCCAAATGACATTAGTGAAATTTCTTATTTCAGATTTATCTTAGTAATTTAAATAATTATGCAAGTCAATAAGATACACTAGGACTTGGATGAGCATCTCAAACTTGGCATACCTAAAACTGGCCTCCTCATCTTTTTCTCAAAAGCAGCAACCTGCTGATTTATTGATTTGTTTACTTATGTTTTTGGCACTGTCAAAGTCAGCTGCACTGAAAACTTTGAAGTATTCCTTCATTTTTCCCATTATCTTATTTTACACTTTCAGTTATACCAGTCTCTTCCCTGTTTCTAGCTATTTTTCTTCTTTGTAAAATAATGTTACAGAACAGGCATGGTCCTTAGAACCTGACTTTCAATCCCAGTTTCATCATTTATTTGTGATCCTAAGCAAATGTGAGCTTCAGTTTTCTCAGAATTGATATAGGGCTAGCCACGGTGGCTTAAGCTTATAATCCCAGCACTTTGGAGCAGCTGAGGGGGAGAATCACGTGAGGCCAGGAGTTTGAGACCAGCCTCAACATAATAAGACAACATAGTGACACCCTGTCTCTACTAAATTTTTTTAAAATTTTAAAATTTTTAAAATTTAATTTAAAATTTTAAAATTTAAAAACTTTTAAAATTTAATTTAAAATTTTAAAATTTTAGATTTTAAATTTAAATTTAAAATTAAATTTAAAATAATAAAAATTAAATTTTAATTTTAAATTTTAAAATTTTAAATTTAAAAAAAATTTTAATTTTAAATTTTAAAAATTAACCAGCTGTGGTGGTGGCCCGCCTGTAGTCTTAACTACTCAGGAGGCTGAGATGGGAGGATTGCTTGAGGTCTGGAGTTTAAGGCTACAGTGAGCTATGATCATGCCATTGCACTGCAGCAGTGACCTATCTCTTAAAGCAAGACCCTCTCTCTTAAAAAAATAAAAGAGAAAAACAGACATAATCTTTCTTAGAAAGTTATTGATCATGTCCATTAAATGCCTGGCACATGGGAGATGCTTGACAGGTTAGTTCCCCTACCCATTCTCTAAGTTTCGATTGTTCTCTTCTCCTGTTCTTTGACCCCAGTACATAATAGCAGCTAGCCATAATAGCTCACTGTCTCACCTCATGTGACTTCCTACTCAAATGCCATCTCTTCAGGATCTTCCCTGACTGTTCTTCTAAAACAGCAATTCCCATCACTTTATTCTGCTTGCTTACTTTCTCTCTCTCTCCTTCCTCCCTTCCTTTCAGAATTAATCAGTCTCCTCCACTATAAGTGATCTCCATGAAGTCAGCGGTTTTTGTCTGTTTAATGGCTATATCTCCACCAGTCAAAACTAGCACATAATAGTGAATATTCATAGTTGTTGGATGACTGTTAAATATCTGCTGTTTGTCATTCAGTGCTCTAAGCACTTTATATGCACCATCACATTTAATCTTCCCAATGATACTGTGAGGTGTATTATTATTATTGTTATCCCGCAGTTAAGGAGACTGAGGCTCAGTTAATTTACTTGCACATAGTCACACAACTCTGAACGTGGTTGAAACACTAAGGCTATCTTCAGCTTTGTTATAACTGCTTTTTGTAGGTTGAATCATATGATAGTGTTGATATTTTATCATTTTGACATAAAAAATGGTAGTTTCTTATGGTTCAACATAATATTTAGTTATCGGTCATTGTGTTTTATCTTTTTCTCTACTCAGTAAATTATAAACCCTTTGTGTTTAAGGGTAGGATTTTATAACCCTTGTTAGTACTGGCATATTACCTAATATAACAAAGGGGATATTCAAATATTTGAAAAATGAACAAATAAATGTTAGTTCTACATTTTATTCTTTACCTTTAGAATATTCCATAAAAATATTAGTTCTTTTACTTTTCACAGATTCTATATAATGACTATTCTGAGGAAAACTGAACATTTGCTATTATGCAAAACTTAGTTTTTCTAAACAATGTGAAAGAAACTGAAAGTCAACTCAGAGTTTTTTCTTTAAAGATATCTGAGTATTAAGTATGTGTAAATTTCTCTCTCTAGTTCTTTTCATGATATTGACTTCAGATATGAAAGCCTAGGTTTACTTGATTAGTTTTATTACTCAAGTTAGTTTTTTAATAAAACGTGAATTATACCATGATTTTTATAGACTTTAGTAGTTTGTAATTGTTATTTTAAAAGTATTTGCAGTTCTCATGGTACATTTAATATTGTCTCTGATGCATTTTAACATCTGCTGATTTTCAGCCCCAGCCACTTGAAGCTCTGACAGTCGAACAAATTCAAGATGATGTAGAAATAGACTCTGATGATCACACGGATGCTTTTGTGGTGAGCATCACAAAGGAGAGCATTAAATTTCTTAAGGATTTTATCTCAGTCTTGTTTAATAAAATAATAGTGTAAGTGTATGAAACATCATATAACTTGAGATTTTGATGGTATCTTATACCTGAGTTTGAAGATAATATTTTTAGTGAGGGATTTCTTTTGTGACAATAACTTTTAAATTACCAAAATCAGAAATACTTTGAAGCCAGGCACTGTGGCTTACACACATGTAAGCCCAGCACTTTGGGAGGCCGAGGCAAGCAGATTGCTTGAGGATAGGAGTTCAAGAGCAGCCTGGCCAACATGGCAACATGGCAAAAATCCATTTCTATAAAAAAAGAAAAAAAAGGAAATAAATACTTTGAAAACTTAGTTATTCAGCGGATTTTAGGATTTTAGATATGTAAAGTTTTTTCATACTGTGAATAGAACATGTTAAATATTGTTAATTAAGTTAATTTAAAATCTATACTTTCATTAATTTTTATGAAATGTTCGTCTGTTATTTTATAGGGATCTTGTTTTGAAAAGGACATGTATTTGAACAATAGCCTTCCTATTTCCAAATTGGTATCATTTAACTTATAGCCAAAATAATAGTGCTTTCTCCATTCTATGGCTATTAATCTGACTAGAATACCTGTCTGGTAACAAATACTTTGAAACAAAGGTGTGAAATTAGTATAAAATAATTATACTACTACCTCAAACTATATTCATTTGCTGACACATTGAAGTACTTGTTTTGTTTTGCCAGTATTATCTTCTAAACCAAATGTAGGGAAGAAATTGTATAGCTTCTAAGTCGTTCTTTTTCTTTTTTTTTTTCTCTTTTTTACCTGTTTCTTGCCATATGACGGTTAAGTCATTCTTTTTTATCTCCTTTCAAGTTAACAATGCTAATCATACATTACAAAGCACATTTTTTACAACTTAAGATGTAACTCTTGTAAACATTAGCAGAGTGAATTCTGCTACCAGCATTGTAGAGACAGATGAAAAAAACATTTCACAGTAACAGAATGTGAAATACATTTAGTTATAAAATCATTCTGCAAATTAAGTACCTTAGCCCACTGATCTATTAGAATATTATATGTCCAGTTTGTGAAATAGAATTTTCTTTGTCTTTATAGGCTTATTTTGCTGATGGCAATAAGGTAAGGACATTTATTTTACCTACAGTATATGAAAAAAGTTTCTAAATTCCAACATTTCGCATTCACAAACTTATGTGAAACCTATTTTTTTGTTTTTTTCCTCTTCCTTGCCCACCTTCTCTATTCCCATCTTATCCTCCTGTCTCCCAAAAAGCAACAAGATCGTGAACCAGTATTTTCAGAAGAACTGGGGCTTGCAATAGAGAAATTGAAGGATGGATTCACCCTACAGGGACTTTGGGAAGTAATGAGTTGATTGATCTTGAGTTGAGATGGATTTCTATTAAAGATATCTCTAGTTTAAATATACTAGTCACCTGCCATAAGTCATGGAATAGTTTTTATACTTACAGCTTTTATATTTAAAACTTGTAAGAGTTTTTTTAATGATTGAGGAAAAAGTCATTTAGAAAACTTCAGTTTTCTAAAAATTATATTTAAAATTGTCATCAAAATGTACCTAGTTTATAAATGTTTATTTTGTACTTAATACCTGTAAAGTCTTAGTTTTCAGATATTAAGTGACTGTATCATGTTCGGTTTAATAAAGAATTTATGCAGTACCATTTAACGTTTTGAAAGTATTATTTAAAAGAAAAAGACTATTCTTATGGAATAATCAAAATTCTGCTTTCTTAATTGTAAAAATCTGGTTTAAATATCCCATGGCTCCTGGCCAGGCATGGTGGCTCATGCCTATAATCTCAACACTTTAGGAGGCCGAGGCAGGCAGATCACTTGAGGTCAGAAGTTTGAGACTAGCCTGGCCAACATGGTGAGACCTGTCTCTACTAAAAATATAAAAATTAGCTGGGCGTGTGGTGGGCACCTGTAGTCCCAGCTGCCTGGGAGGCTGAGGCATGAGAATCAGTTGGACCTGGGAGGTGGAGGCTGCAGTGAGCTGAGGATTGCACCACTGCACTCCAGCTTGGGCAACAGAGCAAGACTCCGTCTCAATAAATAAATAATTAATCACATAGCTCCAAATGTAAACCAACTCTAATACAAATTGTAATCCTTAAACCTGTCATTTTTGTAAAAACTAAAAATTACAACTAACTCTGAAATATATCAACCCCCCTTTAAAGTGTTTTGGATGCTATTTTGTAAGAATTTCAATGTAGTTTTGGCAAGAAGACATTTACTCTGTAAGAAAATAGTTTTGTTTATTAGCTTTCTCTTTGTATTTATTGAAACTTCTTTGAATTTTCAAAAATAGGATATTATTTTTCTCATTTCTTGGTTAGCTAAGACTTGTTGACTTCTAGCATCATTCAGTGTTTTTGACCACTGTTTCCATGTAAAACACATTGTAAGAAATCTTTTTCAAATAATTGAAATTAGCCAAAGGAGCCCTCTTCTTCCAGACGGAAAAGTTTGTAAAAACATTTAAAATAAGATGCAACTCTGTATACAACCATAGACATACAGTACAACCAAGTACTAACCTAAGTTTATTAAAAATCAACAAAAGCTACAAACTGGTTTCTTCATTTAAATGGAAAAGGATTTCTACATTTTAAGGGTTGGAATTATAATAAACTACCTTTGTGATGGGGGGAAAGAGTGTATGAAAAATTTGTACTGGTCACAGATAAAATGCTGCCATAACTGTTGTTTAAATATTTTTTTTTCAAGCAGAAGAGACTATAAAATTGCCGACTAGTAAGTAATAATCTCAGATGTCATATGATGTTTGTATCTGACTCATTAATCTTTTCAAATGTTAGATTTTACGTGTAGAGAGAAATGAGTCATTTATTGTTTAAACAAGGAAGCAGCTGTTAGTTTTTTCTAGCGTGTTAAAACCTTTAGTGGCATCTATAAATGGAAAAAGAGTCAATGAGCTCTTCTTTCAGCTGTTGTTTTAGCAGCTGACAGTACCATTGATTTCACTGTGATGTAAAATAAAAGAAAAGGCCTTAACTCATGGATAGAAACCTTGAAGTTTAAAAATACATAATTCCTTGATCTGGGGCATTCATTCATTCAACAAATATTTATAAAGCACTCACAAAACCCCTAGGCTATAGCATTTGAAAAGAACAGACACTCCCACAATCCCTGCCTTCATGGAATTTGTTTTGGGGGACATGTGTAAGAACACCAACTTTTGAAATTACAGTATTTCTACAGCCCTACTTGAGTTCAGATAATGTGACAATATGACTATGTAATAAAGTATTTAATGGGACGGGTGTGGTGGTTCACATATGTAATCCCAGCACTTTGGGAGGCCGAGGTGGGCAGATCACGAGGTCAGCAGTTCGAGACCAGCCTGGCCAACATGGTGAAACCCCGTCTCTACTAAAAATACAAGAATTAGCCAGAGGTGGTAGCGGGTGCCTGTAATCCCAGCTACTCAGGACACTGAGGCAGGAGAATTGCTTGTACCCAGGAGGCAGAGGTTGCAATGAACCAAGATCATGCCATTGTACTCCAGCCTGGGTGACAGAGCGAGACTCTATCTCAAAAATAAATAAATAAAAGTATTTAATGAAGTATATGATACCATCTATATATAAACAAAGGACCAATTTTCTTTCAAATCATGACTTCTACATCCATGATTAATGTGGTATTCTATTATAATCAACAACTTTCATTATGTCCCCAGTTATATACTCTTTTTAAAAAAAGGTGGGGGGGCTGTTCTCTATGACTGTTGTGGTACTTCATCTTGATTTTGCTGTGTTCTAGTGACAACATTGTTCTCATGGGGTTATATCTGTTCTATTTTTTAACCTTTAATGAATGATAATTTTTGACACTTTAAAAATTACAGGTTATCTTTTGTGATCTGATTTGCATGTGTGTGGGCTTTTTCGTTCCCTACCATTGACTTTTAATGATTTTTTCTGGCCCTGTGATTCCTTTTAACCTTTTGCTTTTATTTTACTATATTATAATTTGCCACATTAGATCCTTTGTACAACAAGGCAGGATATGAATAAATAATTTTATAATTTAATTCAGTATTAATTACAGTTTTTCCATGTAAGAATAAAGATAATTTGGAATGTTTTAGAAAATTAGCAATTCCTCTGCATTTCTTATTTCAATTATGGCAACATTAAAGGTTTTGTAAAACTAGTACATAAGTAACATCTTTAAGTTTACTACTTCTAAAAAAAATATCTATATTCCACTGTTTTGAGTAGAAAGTAAAAATTTGTATGTAACAATTATTGGAAATGGGATCTTGCTTATGAGTATTCAAATGAACACATCTCATATTCTTGACCTTTGCATCATTAATTCAGACAGTCAAGTAGCTTGACACTAGAACATATTTAGAGGAGTGACTCATTTTTATGATTCATTTTTCTGTTAATTCAATAAACATTTTCTTGTAGCAGCCTTTATTAGTATATCTTCTAATGCGTTATTTTTAAGCTTTCAACTTCACTTAAATATCTTGTTTCTTAGCTGTTTCCTCAGTGACTAAATGTTCCAGTTGTTACTTTCAATCTATAACAGCTGCAAGAACAACTCTTCTTTCCAAGCCAGCTCTCCTAAATTCCCGTTGTTAGAGTTGGTATCTATATTTAGCTGGTGGGATTAAATTGCAAAGGCTTCAAGCTGGGCAAAGCACACTCATCTGCCTTTTTACAGCTAGACCTGTGTGCTGCAAGGAGCTAAGGCCTTCAGTGTCCCCTTCCTTACCCAGGTTACTCACAGAATGGATTCCCAGCGGGAACTTGCAGAGGAACTGCGACTTTACCAATCCACCCTTCTTCAGGATGGTCTAAAAGATCTCCTGGATGAGAAAAAATTCATCGATTGCACCCTAAAAGCAGGTGACAAAAGTCTTCCTTGCCACAGATTGATTTTGTCAGCTTGTAGTCCTTACTTCCGTGAGTACTTTTTATCTGAAATTGATGAGGCGAAAAAAAAGGAGGTAGTGCTAGATAATGTGGATCCTGCTATACTTGATTTAATCATCAAATACCTGTACTCTGCCAGTATTGATCTCAATGATGGAAATGTGCAAGATATTTTTGCATTGGCCAGCCGCTTTCAGATCCCCTCAGTGTTTACTGTCTGCGTTTCTTATCTTCAGAAAAGACTTGCTCCTGGTAACTGTCTAGCCATCCTAAGATTAGGACTTCTCCTTGACTGCCCAAGACTCGCCATTTCTGCCCGTGAATTTGTGTCTGATCGCTTTGTACAGATTTGTAAGGAAGAGGACTTTATGCAACTGTCTCCACAGGAACTGATCTCAGTCATTTCAAATGACAGCCTAAATGTGGAAAAAGAAGAAGCAGTATTTGAGGCAGTGATGAAATGGGTGCGAACAGACAAGGAAAACAGGGTTAAAAACCTTAGCGAAGTGTTTGATTGTATCCGTTTTCGCCTTATGACAGAAAAATATTTTAAGGATCATGTTGAGAAAGATGATATAATTAAAAGCAACCCAGACCTCCAGAAAAAAATCAAAGTTCTAAAAGATGCTTTCACAGGCAAACTCCCAGAACCTAGCAAAAATGTGCAGAAGACTGGGGCTGGTGAGGTGAATGGTGATGTTGGGGATGAAGATTTACTTCCTGGTTACCTGAATGACATTCCCAGGCATGGAATGTTTGTAAAAGACCTCATCCTCTTGGTTAATGACACAGCAGCAGTGGCTTATGACCCCACGGAAAATGAATGCTACCTTACTGCACTGGCTGAGCAGATTCCCAGAAATCATTCCAGCATTGTTACCCAGCAAAATCAGATATATGTGGTAGGAGGACTATACGTGGATGAAGAAAACAAGGATCAACCTCTGCAGTCATACTTCTTCCAGGTAAGAAGGACTTTTTATATACGTAGTTGCTTCAAGGGAAGGCTGTTACTCACCATCCAGTTAGCCAATTTGTGAATTATTCAGGCTGTTTGCATTGTACTCCAATTGATGTCCTATTCTAGTCCCTTGCACTTTTGCTGTATAGAGTGTTGACAGAAAAATATTTGACTGTTTTGTTAATGTGTAATAAAAAGTTTGATGAATAATGAGGTTCTAATTCATGTTTAATGACTTAAGATACTCTTTATACTATTCTTCCAAAAATGCCTTGTTTATAGATGATGGTGACTGTAATCCCTCAAAGCCCAGTATTTTAGTAAAAACTAAATTTATTTTTTCTTAGCAGAGATGGGCTTTCACTATGTTGCCCTGGCTGGTCTCGAACTCCTGGGCTCAAGCAATCCTCCCAGTTTGGCTTCCCAAAGTGCTGGGATTACCGTTGTGAGCCACCGTCCCCTGCTGTAAAAACTAAATTTAATCTTATATACTCTTACCTATTAAAAATAGGTTAATGTCTTTCCCCAAATAGTTGCCCTAACTCAAAGTTCTTACACATTATAAAGAAGTAATAACTGGTCAGATTTTCTTTTTTAATTTTTTTCTTCTTCATCTGCTGGCAGCTCTAAATTGGTCAGATTTTCTACCTTCTTCCAAGTTACCCTGAACTCATTTGAAGTTCTTGGAGGTAGCACTTCATCTCTTTATTTATAGTTACTGCCTAAAATATAATTTTGTTGAAAATGAAGAAAACTTATGTACATGTTCTACACACTTTGGATTATCTTCTAGGAAAAACTGTCTACACAGAAGTCGCTAATTTGAATTAATTATAGTTAGAAATTTTTATTATATCACATTTATTTGGATCAGAGATATACTTAGACATTATTAGAACTTAACAATCTGTTTTGTGAAACCACAGAATTTTCCAAGAAAATTAATTCTCCTAAAGCAATAGACCCTTAGTTGTTTGAAAGGAGTTTGTCTTATATTATCAATGTGTTATATTTTATCAGTTTATGAAGGAGTTGGCTTAGCCTTTGTCTTCAATAATGCCAGTACTGAAACTTTGTAGCTTACAACTGGCTCAAAAGAGTTTGTTTAGGTCATAGCTAATCATGGCCTGGGGCTTACGGGCACTTTAGTTGGAAAGGCCAAAGATAAGCAAGTATACAATGTCATACCACAGTCCAGTATGCTCTCAAAAAGTGTGTGACATACTTTGCATTCACAAAATACTATTATACCTTTAATCAACTTTTTCTAATCTTGAAAAGTGTACTTGTAATAATACATATTAATCATGTTTCTTAATTTTCCAAGTTCCAGTGAAGAATGTTGTAAGTATTTGAATGTGGGCCAGAAAATTTCCTAAGCCCTAATTTTAAAGTCAAATAAACTTCAAAAAGGGCAAAGTCAATGAAAAAGGCTATAAATACATCCAGGAAGTAAGAATGTTATCAAAACAGATAGATAGATGACAGACATATAGGTAGATACCTACAAATGACAGATCCACAGAATAGTTGTTGCCATAGAATGACTCTCCAAAATTACTAGAGTTTTAAATTTCATTTCATATTTAATTTATCGAATATATCTATAACACAGTCCTTTTTACTTTCAAGTGTTCAGTTTAATCTTTATCCTTCTCTTCCAGCCTGATAAAACCCTTACTTTTACTGACAGAGCTTCTTATTTTTGGTTCAAGAAACCTACTTAATGTTCTTTATAACCACAATAACAGTTATACAAAGTTGGAAGGTCAACTCCCTCTCACTGCAAATGCCTTGCTGCTTTTAAAAGGCACTAACAGAACAGTATGCCAGGATAAAAACACTTCACCATAAAAGAGGGTTGTGATTCATCAGACAATATTTATATGAGAATTTCAGGTTTTATATTTTACTGCTTGTCACATCTATTTAAAATGCATTAATTTAGAAGTAATTTGACCTTTGATTGTATGCTGTAAATAGATTATGAGAATGTTTTACCTTGGTAAGAGAGGGGTTTTTTTCCCCCACTCATTAATTTGATGAATTAATAGATTCATCAAATTTTTGAACAGGTCTTAAAGTAATCTAGGTCCAAACCCTAATTTTAACAATGAGGAAAGTTGAACTCAGAGAAGTTAAATAGCTTGATAGCTCCTCTATAAAAGAGACTGGCAGGTAGTCCACTGTTCCATCTGCTAGAGAAAGTGCCCTCCAACAGGTAATATCGGAAGGTAGACAGTACTGTACAGTATGAGAGTTAAGCCCAGAAGTATGGGATTATGAAGGCTGCTGTTCCATTTTTTAAAACCAACTATGGATGTAGATGGCTTGGATTTGAATATCACCTAAAAGCTCTGTGTATTTGGGAAATTTATTTAATCTTCCTGTGCCTCAGTTTCCTCATCTGTAAAACGGGGATGATAGAAATGCCTATCCTGGAGAACTAAATGAGGTTACCTGTGTAAAGCATTTAGTTCAAAGCCTATGACCACAGTCAAAACCCCATAAATGTTCATTACTATTTCTACTATATTACACACCACATTCATAATCAAAGAATTTCTTTCAAAAGTGAAAACATAAAGGATCAAAATCTAGCTGTTGAAATTAGTGAATGCAAAGCTAACAATGCACATGTGGAGATTAAACCTCTCATGTCATCTAGTCTTAACTAGTGCTTCGTTTAACTGAGGTTACTAGACCACATATAGATAGGCTTCCACAGATAACCCTGTCTATACCACGGCCATTTGTATGCACATCTATTCTTAGTATCCAATGAAACTGGGTTTTATTCATTTTATTTTTGCAATCTAGAAGTGGCACCAGAGAGAACAACAAATCTGCAACTGTACTCTTGCAGAAAACAGTTTTCTTGTGCCTTAGTGTGCTAAAATGCAAAGTATAAAATCTTTAAATTACCAAAAGTAAGTGTTGAAACAGATGCCACTATGCCAGAATCATCTACCCCAGATGATGGGTACAAAGAGATTCTCTTCCTTGGGAAAATCTTAAGCTTGCAGAAGTGGTGGTGAGCAAAAATGAGCAGTTACTTATTAATATAAATCAAAAAAAAAATAGAGTGTTTCGAGTGACTCCCAACAACACACTAGGAAATTCACTTTAACACCTGCCTGTATCAGAAATAATAAAGCAAAACATAGAGAACCTAAAATGTTTTTAAAGAAAGAAAAAAAGATATTGCCCAACATCCTAGTTGTCTGTGGACTGAGCGACAGGTCCAGCTGTCCCAGCTGCTGGCATGGGGAGCATGTTAAATATAGCATGCAGGGGTCATTCACATTCTGTGAACCTCCCTGCTCTGACAACATTTCTTTCCCCAGTGTCCTAAAAGTATTAGGATCTTGTATTTCAAAGCTGGACAAGGCAATATGGGAGAAAATTTGACAAGAAACCTCACGATTCTAATTAACCTCTGGTGATTCTATTGTATTTTATTTTTTCTTTTCTTGAAGCTTGAAGATTTTGATATCTTTATCTGGTAGGCCAGGTAGATTTAATCATTCTTCTTGGTAATTGTGAGCTACAATATGATACTTTGGGGTTGTAGTTTTATTTACTTGTGAGATATTTGACTATCTCGATGATATCTAAACAACATATATAGGATAACTTTTTTTTTGCTGTACTTGTAACTTTTTTCTAACAAGCTCCACAATCCCTCATATATATTTTTTTCAGCTTGACAGTATAGCATCTGAATGGGTTGGACTTCCACCTCTGCCTTCAGCCAGGTGTCTCTTCGGTCTGGGAGAGGTAGATGATAAAATCTATGTAGTTGCAGGCAAAGACCTTCAAACAGAGGCTTCGCTGGATTCGGTATTATGCTATGATCCTGTGTAAGTTGGCATGATATTCCTGTTCCCTAAGCATTCAAGTACATGCGTGCCTATAACATATTCATATTTTCAGAACCTGGAATTTACTGAAAGTGTATAAATTCTGTCTCATTTAATTTTAGGGCTGCAAAATGGAATGAAGTAAAAAAACTTCCTATCAAAGTCTATGGCCATAATGTGATTTCACATAAAGGGATGATATATTGTCTAGGAGGAAAGACAGATGACAAGTAAGTACCCTGAACTCTCATGATTTATGTCCAAATGACTTTTTATTAGAAAGGTTTCTTCCTCTTTTCTTGTTTTTTTTTTTTTTTTGAGATGGAGTTTCGCTCTTGTTGCCCAGGCTGGTGTGCAATGGTGCGATCTCGGCTCACTGCAATCTCCATCTCCTGGGTTCAAGCGATTCTCCTGTCTCAGCCTCCCGAGTAGCTGGAATTACAGGCATGCTCCATCATGCCCGGCTAATTTTGTATTTTTCGTAGAGATGGGGTTTCTCCATGTTGGTCAGACTGGTCTTGAACTCCTGACCTCAGGTGATCTGCCTGCCTCAGCCTCCTGAAATGTTGGGATTACAGGTATGAGCCACAGCGCCCAGCCCTCTTCCTCTTTTCATTTGGATCTGCCCACTGAAATGGGACATGGTTCTCACCTATCATATTGTGGAGGGAAAACCTTAAAATTTCAAGTCGCTGAAGTAAACATGTAGATACTCAGCTTACTGCTAGGAATGAGCCAAATACCCCAATCATAAGCATCCTTACAGTCCAGGCAGCATCTAGGAGCATAATCAAGTCCTGTATTTCACTGATTTGTTATTGTATTTTACTACATTAAAACCAACGGGCTTTCTTATTCATTTAGCCATAAGTAGATAAAAATGTAAATGTACTCTTTAATGTAGTATTTAAAATATATCTTCTAAGACAATTGTGCATAAAAAATATCATGGATTTGTACTTTACATTCATAAGAGGGACTTTAGATAGGTCAGTTTGAAAGAAAAGCGTAGTGATTGAAAAGAGGGAAGTAAAAAAGACAAAAGAAAAACAAAAATTTAAGGCAGTTATTTCTTCAACAGTGTTCTTCCACATATTTACTCCTTGACAGAGGTAATAGTCAAAATGGCTTCCAACTGTTCAAAACTGAGCTCCCAGTAGCACCCAGTATCTTGTGAGAAAACCAGGATGAGGTTTCATATATAAACCTTACTTGAGTTCTAGTCAATTCTCAAGGAACTGGTAATTGGGAAAGAGATCTTATAACCCAGAGAGTGGAGAAGTGAGTTCCGAATGCTTCAGAGACAGTCAAACCAGTATAGCCTGTCTAGTAAAATAAGCATTTTCAGTTTAGATGGTGAGAACTAATATTCTGCCCCTGAAAAATCTGCCTGATTTGACTTGTCATCATTTGCCCAGGCCATTGAATTAATAGAGATGTCCAACCTTGAAAAGGGAGCCAAAATTAAGAATTGTAAGGGCAAAGCAGGAAAGGAGAGTAAAATATGGAAATGTGTTAGATGTCAAGAACTCTATTCTGGAGTTAATGATTAATGGATATTAGTCAATTAAAATGGTAAATGTAGCACAGAAAAGGCAATTTTAAAAAGCAATGGTTTTTAAACATCTACCTGTATTCAAAGATAACATATTCTAAAATTTTTATATCCTCCCTACCCCAGCTATTCCTATCAAATGCAAAGGAAGGTATATTATATGCTCACCTGGTGTCACATCTTATTTTGGGCGTTTTTCCTGAGTAAATTGAATGGAAAATCACTACTAAAGAGCATTCTGAGTTTGGAAACACAGGAACCCTTCCAAATGATTTAAATTGTTTCCTTCAAGTAGCATTAGTAACTAGGAAATTGATATGTCAGTAAGAAGCATACAGTTCTTGTCAGTAGGAATATATTAATCTTGAGAATATGATTAACCAACACAACACTGCTTGACAAATGTCAAAGTCAAGAACTTTGAAATGAGTCATTATCTAAAAGTAAGAGCTGGGCTGGGTGTGGTGGCTCATGCCTGTAATCCCAGGACTTTGGGAGGCCGAGGCAGGCGGATCACCTGAGGTCGGGAGTTTGAGACCAGCCTGACCAACGTGGAGAAACCCCATCTCTACTAAAAATACAAAATTAACCAGGCGTGGTGGCATTCACCTGTAATCCCAGCTACTCGGGAGGCTGAGGCAGGAGAATCGCTTGAACCCGGGAGACAGAGTTTGCAGTGAGCCGAGATTGTGCCACTGCACTCCAGCCTGGGCAACAAGAGCAAAACTCCATCTCCAAAAATAAATAAACAAATAAAAGTAAATGCTGAATTGCACCAGTTCCCAGTAATGAATTTGAAGAACATGATTTTGGATAATGTTCTTATCAAGAAGTGTTCAAATGATACCAATAGTCAAATATTAGAGGAAATGCTTCTACTCCAGATAACTGATCTTTTACACAATTAAGAAAAAAATTGTCCTCACAAAAAAGTTGAGGTGTTTTTCATCACCAGATATATCCAGTTAATCAATTATTATTTGAAATTCTGAACTCCCATCAAATTATAGATAACTTCAAGGAACCATAAGAAACATACTAAGGGCGGGGCACAGTGGCTCACACCTGTAATCCCAGCACTTTGGAAGGCCAAAGCTGGAGGATCACTTGAGCTCAGGAGTTCGAGACCAGCCTGAGCAACATGGCGAAACCCTGTGTCTACCAAGCATACAAAAAATTAGCTAGGCGCAATGGTGCACGCCTGTGGTCCCAGCTACCTGGGAAGCTGAGATGGAAGGATCACTTGAGCCCTGGATGCAGAGGTTGCAGTGAACCAAGATCGCACCACTGCACTGCAGCCTGGGTGGCACAGTGAATAATAATTCAGATGAGTCCAGGTCTTTCTGGTAGCATTTAGCATGTAAAACTGTTCTCATGATTCATCAGCTCAAATGATTCGTTGTCTAATCCATAGTCCCAGATTTCTTAAAATGCACTGCTATGTTAGTGCTAATATAAAATGATATATCATATAAAATTTAAAGTAGGTATATTTGCACCTAATTTTTTTTTTTTTTTTTTTTTTTTTTTTTTGAGACGGAGTCTCGCTCTGTCATCCAGGCTGGAGTGCAGTGGCTGAATCTCAGCTCACTGCAAGCTCCGCCTCCCAGGTTTACGCCATTCTCCTGCCTCAGCCTCCCGAGTAGCTGGGACTGCAGGCGCCCGCCACCTCGCATGGCTAGTTTTTTTTTTGTATTTTTTAGTAGAGACGGGGTTTCACTGTGTTAGCCAGGATGGTCTCGATCTCCTGACCTTGTGATCCGCCCGTCTCGGCCTCCCAAAGTGCTGGGATTACAGGCTTGAGCCACCGCGCCCGGCCTGCACCTAATTATTTTTTTAAGTTAACTTATTCATTCCTAGGATATTCAGATAATAAATAAACCTACCATTTGTTATTGAGGTGCAATAAAAGGTTTATGATTTTATTTTTTACTAAAATAGAGTAAAAAAACTTCAATTGAATTTAGTACATAACGATTAAAATCAGCTGTGCCTGGGCTTGTAAGCAGCTATCCAGAAGTAAAGGTACCCTATCTTCCAATAGTATAATTAAGTTATAGTTTTGGTCCCCACATTTGGGCTTGTCCTTTGCTTAGTGGCATATGTTCAAATTAAGAATTCTTTGGAGTTTTTCTGATCTTCTGCCTTACTACATATTTCTTATGACAAGTAAAGCCAAATTATTAGTGAAAGTGCTTTCGAAAAAAGAAGGTTCTAAAAGGAACATTTGTTTTTCTGTTTACAGAAAATGTACAAACAGAGTGTTTATCTTCAACCCCAAAAAAGGAGATTGGAAAGATCTGGCTCCAATGAAAACTCCTCGTTCCATGTTTGGAGTAGCAGTCCATAAAGGCAAAATTGTGATTGCAGGAGGTGTCACTGAAGATGGTCTTTCAGCTTCAGTTGAAGCTTTTGATCTTACAACCAATAAGTGAGTTGCCACATCTTAGTATATAGCATATGAACAACTATACATTTTAATTGTTAACTTTGGATAAAAAGTAATCTTTCCAATTAGGATGTGGGGAGGGGAGGGTACAGAACCACAGATTACAGAGGAAGTATTTTCATCTGGATTTGTTTTGTTGTTACTGGATATAAATCTCCTCTAACATTCTGATGCATTACATGTTTGTAATTTGGAACATTTTGAGGGTCCTCAAGTTCGTGTTGTCATGCTCTATTTGTCCTTGTTATTAACTTTGTAAATTTAGAAATGCAAAGGTAATACTTGTGAATAATTTTAATTTTTTTATTTTTAAGAGACAAGGTCTGGCTCTGTTGCCCAGACTGGAATGCAATGGCACAATCATAGTTCACTGCTGCCTCAAACTCCTGGGCTCAGGTGATCTTCTTGCCTCAGGCTCCTGAGTAGCTAGGACTATAGGTGCACACCACTATGCCCAGCTAATTTTTGTGGTTTTTTTTTTGTTTGTTTTTCGTTATTTTTTTTTTTTCCACAGACAGGGTCTCACTATGTTGTCCAGGCTGGTCTTGAACTCCCAGCCTCAAATGATCCTCCCACCTTGGCCTCCCAAAGTGCTAGGATTCTAAGTGTGAGCCAGCACACCTGGCCCTGAATAATTGTCTAGGTGTAGATGGATATATATGTCTCTGTGGAATTATTTGATTTTAAATGTAGTTTTTTTAAGTATGAAAAGATCTTCACTTGTTAATGATTGATATCTGTAAAGTATGAATGCTTTAGAAGTTTTCATTCCTTTATGCTGTTTATAATTTTATTAAAATTTTCATTTTTAAGCTTTTATTGACTTAATGTGAAAAGATATTTGACAGCTATTCTTAATATAAAATTGGTCTTTTAAACATTTTTGAGCTCACACATCTGGAGGAGTACATACCTTTTATATTCCTAGTTTAGCAATGAAGAAAAAAAGGTAACTATTATTAGTCTTTTTAGAAACATGTATGCCTGACTACAAAACAGACTTTAGTATCTGAAAATTACAAGGAACTTTTGTGGAACGTGATTTAAATTATCATTAAAAATAATGTTTTTGAAAACTGTAATATGGGTAAACACTCATGATGTAAGTTAAGAAGCAACACACAAAATTGTAAATATCTTCTTAGTTTCATCTATATGTATGGAAGCTTATATGTACATGCTTTTTAAAAAGATGACAAAATTACACCAAATTGTTCCAAATTGTTGCTTGTGATTATGGAGATAGTTGTTTTCTTGTATACCTTTCTGTACTTTCCAGATTTTCTCAAACTTTTTTTTTTTTTGAGACAGAATCTCTCTGAGTCACACAGGCTGAAGTACAGATTTTCTATAATGTACATATATTATTTTTATAATTAGAAAAACAGATATGTAAAGAAAAACTATGGGGCCAGGCATGGTGGCTCACGCCTGTAATCCCAGCAGTTTGGGAGGCTGAGGTGGGCAGATCATGAGGTCAAGAGTTTGAGACCAGCCTGGCCAACATAGTGAAACCCTGTCTCTTCTAAAAATACAAAAATTAGCTGGATGTGGTGGCATGTGTCTGTAGTCCCAGCTACTTGGGAGACTGAGGCAGGAAAATCACTTAAACCCAGGAGGTGGAGGTTGCAGTGAGACCATGCCATTGCACTCCAGCCTGGGTGACAGAGTAAGACTCTGTCTCAAAAAAAAAAAAAGAAAAGAAAAAGAAAAAGAAAAGAAAAACTATGAAGTCTATTTTAATGCCAGAGTAACAGAATACCTACCAAAATGACTAAATCATTCTAGATTCTTGATACTTCCAACTAATTAGATTGATTTTATCTTTAGTTGTCCTATTTCAGATAGCTGTCAACATTAAAAAGTTCCCTTAAATCCTTTATAAAAATAATGAAAGTATAAATCATTAAAAAGAAAATTTGTATCCCTGGTTCCAACGCTATCCTTATGTGCCTTTATTGCAAAGGATTTGGAGTATTCAGATGAAATCCAACACAGTAGCAGGTTAGAGGTTTAGGAGCCCTAGAAGTGCCACAACCCCCGACTGTTTGTGACACACAAAGTTTGGTAAACACTGCTAACTGAAGTATTCTAGGGTTGACTTTCTTTTTTTTTTTTTTTTGAGGCAGAATTTTGTTCTTGTTGCCTGGGCTGGAGTGCAATGGCGCTATCTTGGCTCACTGCAATATCCACCTCCCAGATTCAAATGATTCTCCTGCCTCAGCCTCCTGAGTAGCTGGGATTACAGGTGTGTGCCACCACGCTCGGCTAATTTTTTGTATTTTTAGTAGAGATGGGGTTTCACCATGTTGATCAGGCTGGTCTCGAACTCCTGACCTCAGGTAATCCACCCACCTCAGCCTCCCAAAGTGTTAGGATAACAGGCATGAGCCACCGTGCCCAGCCTTAGGGTTGCCATATTGAAGACTTTATATTTAATGAAGTTACATCTTTCAAATATTTTCTAGTAGCAAACTTAGTTGTTTACTTTTAGATGCCTATGCTCCTTGAATTTTTTTTCCCCCCCTTAAAGACAGGGTTTTGCTCTATCACCCAGGCTGGAATGCAGCAGTGAGATCATAGCTCACCACAGCCTTGACCTCAAGGGCTCAAGAGATCCTCCCAAGTAGCTGGGACTATAGGGACATACCACCAGTCCTGGCTCTTTTTTTTTTGTAAAGACAGTCTCATTTTGTTGCCCAGGCTGATCTCATACTCCTTGGGCTCAAGCAGTCCTCCTGCCTCAGTCTCCCAAAGTGCTGGGATTACAGGCATGAGCCACCGCACCCGGCCACTACTTGAATATTTATTTATTTATTTATTTATTTATTTTATTTAGATGGAGCCTCGCTCTGTTGCCCAGGCCAGAGTGCAGTGGCGCAATCTCAGCTCACTGCAACCTCCGCCTCCCAGATTCAAGTGATTCTCCTGCCTCAGCCTCCCAAATAACTGAGATTACAAGTGCGTGTCACCATGCCTGGCAAATTTTTTGTATTTTTGGTAGAGATGGGGTTTCACCATGTTGGTCAGGCTGGTCTCAAACTCCTGACCTCAGGTGATCTACCCATCTCAGCCTCCCAAAGTGCTGGGATTACAGGCATGAGCCACCGTGCCTGGCTGCCTGGGCACTACTTGAATTTTTAAATTATGATTTCCTATAATTGTTCAGTAAGCACATCTGGCATTTAAGTTTTACATTGACTATATTTTTAATGATACCTAGATGGGATGTAATGACTGAATTTCCCCAAGAAAGAAGCTCCATCAGTTTGGTCAGCCTGGCTGGATCTCTGTATGCAATTGGTGGTTTTGCTATGATTCAACTGGAGTCTAAAGAATTTGCACCCACTGAAGTCAATGACATATGGAAGTAAGTTCTCATCATTTCAATTTTCAGAATCACATATTAAATCAGATGACTGATAAACTATTTTGTAGTAAATAATAAGCCAGATTTTCCCAACATGCAAGCTACTTCTCGGTAGTAGACTAAACATTTCAAACCTAATTGAACTTTTGTACATGCCACTTACTTGAACAAGTAACTACTTCTAGTTAGCTGTGAGCCTGGGAAAGAAATTATCTGGGCCTGTTTCTTACAGTAAAATGAGAGTTGGACCTTTGATACTCTCAGCTTCATTCCAGCTCTAAGAGTGTGATGCTATAGGCATCCAGTAGAACAAAAGCCTCTTTGCTCCAGAGTAGTTTATTTCCTAACAAAACAGAGTTCTAAAAAAAAAATTACTTTTTTACTTTATTTATTTATTTATTTTTGAGACAGACTTTCTGTCGCCCAGGCTGGAGTACAATGGCAGGATCTCAGCTCCATGCAACCTCGCCTCCCAGGTTCAAGCGATTCTCCTGCCTCAGCCTCCCGAGTAGCTGGGATTACAGGCATATGCCACCACGCCCAGCAAATTTTTATACTTTTAGTAGAGATGGAGTTTTGCCATGTTGGCCAGGCTGGTCTCGAACTCCTGACCTCAGGTGATCCACCTGCCTCGGTCTTCCAAAGTGGTAGGATTACAGGTGTAAGCCACAGCGCCTGGCCTAAAGAAACATTTAACCTGTTGAGTTTTCCACGACTTCATTAGTTCTGTTTTCAATCTAATTTAAACAGCCTTCCAATTGTTTGAGGATTCAGCTAACAATTGCTTTTTTAAAATGAAAAAAGTCAAAATAGCAATCCATTTTACCTGCCTGGAGGTGCCAGGCAGTTCTCCTAAGTATGACACTTGAAACTGTTACTCAATTGAATGATTTTAGTGAGGCTATGAAAAAAAAAAGTATGTTTTTATTTTATTTTGAGCTGAGGTCGCACCACTGCAATCCAGCCTCAGCAACAGAGTGAGACTCTTGTCTCCAAAAAAAATTAAAAAAAGAAAAAAGAAAGAATCCCAGACCCTACTGAATGAGAATCTGTATTTTTTAGCAAGATTCCCAGGTGAATTGTTTGCACATTTAAGTTTGTAAGTACAGCTCTGGAAGAGTGCCATTTATACTTAATCAGTGAAGGCATACCACCAAGCCTGAGAGTGAAAAGTGGGTATTTGTTCTATACCTCACCCAGCAGATGCTTTATTCCCAGATGCTGAACTAAAAAGGCTGAAAAGCTGGCACCTTAACCAAACAATGATTTGTGCATTAGACATCATTTCCCCGTGTTGTAATATTAACTAGCTGTGTAAAGGGCAAGAAAAAAAGTGACTATACAAGGAAATTTACTATTATCCCTCCTCCCCCCAAAAAAGAGGAAGAGAAAAAAAAAAAGATTTCCACAGAGCAAAGAGGCTAGAATTAGCAAGACAGTGAGATGGGGAAAAGCTGGAAGCAGTAGGAAAAAAAGATGAACTAATGAAGGCTGGGAAGGTTAGGGTTTTTTGGAAAACAGGGCCAGGTACTAAGTATATAAATGGGCAGTGATTCTCAACCCTAGCTATATGTTACAATCATCTGGGATGCTTTTAAAATGTGTCTGGGCCTTAACATAGACCAATTATATCAACATTTCTGGAGTTAGAGGTGAGCATCCCTAGTTCCTAAAACGTTCCCAGATTTTTTTTTTTTTTAATTGGTGAAACAGAGTCTCACCCTGTCGCCCAGGCTGTAGTGCAGTGGTACGATCTTGGTTCATTGCAACCTCTGGCTCCCGGGTTCAAGCGATTCTCCTACCTCAGCCTCCAGAGTAGCTGGGACTACAGGTGTGCACCACCACACCAGGCTAATTTTTGTATTTTTAGCAGAGATGGGGTTTCGCCATATTGGCCAGGCTGGTCTTGAACTCCTGACCTCAGGTGATCTGCCCGCTTCAGCCTCCCACAGTGCTGGGATTACAGGCGTGAGCCACTGAGCCCAGCCCCAGATTATTCTAATCAGCAGCCAGGGTTGAGAAACACTGATATTAAGTAATTGTGCTGTCAATCAGTGGAACCTCCCTGAAGCCCTCCTGGTTCCTAAGGGTTATCAAAAGCCATGCTGCCCCTGCAGGGAAGTTACAGGCAACAAAAGAAAGTACAGAATCTCCTGCTATAAAAGTGGCCCTGACATTGTTCAGGGGAACCTAAGAAAGGGATCCTCTCTGATTGTGGTTTATTTTGCGATTAGGGCAGTGGTTCCCAAAGTTGCCTGCACAGTGGAATCACCAGGGTGCTTCAAAAAATACTAACACCTCTGTCCCACTCATATTGACTGATTTAATTGGTCTGAAGTATGGCCTGGCCTTTGGAGATTTTAAAAGATCCCTGGATGTTTCTGTATGTGTAGACAAGTTTGGGAACCACTGGATTGGGTAAAGAGAAGAGGGGAGCATTCATCACTATCTGCTTGGCTATTTTAAGACTGGTATTTTCTAATTTGGGGTAGGATCTGAAGCATGATTCTCAAACTTCGCTGCATATTAGAATCACTTGGGGAGCTTTAAAAAATCCTGATGCCCAGGCCACCCTTCATACCAATTAACTCACTCTCTGGGAGTAGGACCTAGGCATCAGTAGCTTTAACATCTCCAGATGGTTCTATTGTGCAATTAAGTTTGAGAACCAGTGATCTACTACAGTGGTTCCCAAAGCAGCATCAGCATCACCTGGGTACTTATCAGAAAAGCAGATTCTCAGGTCTCACCTCAAATCTGTTGAATTAGAAACTCTGGGGGTGATAGGGCCAGTGATCTGTGTTTTTACAAACCCTCCAGGTGACTTAGATGTGTGTTAAAGTTGAAGGCCGCCGATCTAGAGAAACGCGGCTGCCTATTTGCCCTCAATTTCCTAGCGAACCTCTCTGACCACACATGCAGAGGTGAAAACTCTCAGTATACCACATTTTCAACATAGGCCCTCTTACTATGATATGTTAAAAAAAAAAAAAAAATCCATTCTTGTATTTTTTTCTTGAAATCATTCCACTGTTTAGGATTGAACAAGCTGAAAGTAAATACAACTGCCAGGAAGCAAATATTTTTAAACCTCATTTAACCTTAACTTCACTCATACTGTTTAAATGTGGTCACTTTCTTCAGATCATTTAAAACTATCTCTTAATCTGTTGCCCTGAATTTTATATAATTAAGGTTATTCCCTTTATTAGTAGCAAAATACTTTTTGTATTCTTTCCTCTACATAAAAATCACTCAGTGCATGGTACAATTGTTGAGAATTAACTTGGAACATTGATGACAGAGTCTTGCTCTGTCGCCCAGGCTGGAGTGCAAAGGGGCAATCTTGGCTCACTGCAACCTCCGCCTCCTGGGTTCAAGCAGTTCTCCTGAGTAGCTGGGATTACAGGTGCACACCACCATGCCCAGCTAATGTTTATATTTTTAGTAGAGATGGGGTTTTGCCATATTGGCCAGCTGGTCTCAAACTCCTGACCTGAGGTGATCTGCCCCCCTCAGCCTTCCAAACTGCTGGGATCACAAGCGTGAGCCACCACACCTGGCTGATTTGGGGTTAAGTCTTGTGCCAAGTCTTGACAACTTGTGGAAAGATATTAAGGTGGATAAATATATTATTTGTCCTCAGATGCCTTTGGGGCTTGAGGACATTGATATGGGGGGAAAACGAATGAAGGAGATTTAAAATAATTATTAAAAGTAGCTTGTACCTACATAAGATATGCACTGACTTAATTTCATCAATGTTTCAAATTAATTCTCAACAATTGTACCATGCACTGAGTGATTTTTATGTAGAGGAAAGCATACACAAAATATTTTGCTACTAATAAAGGGAATAACCTTAATTATATAAAATTCAGGGCAACAAATTAAGAGATAAATAGTTTTAAATGATCTGAAGAAAGTGACCACATTTAAACAATATGAGTGAAGTCAAGGTTAAATGAGGTTTTAAAATGTTTGCTTCCTGGCAGTTATATTTACTTTCAGCTTGGTCAATCCTAAATAGTGGAATGAAAATGGAGTGATAATTGCTATAATACCATATAAAGGATGATATATGAGAAACAAAGAGAAAGCAACAAATTGTGCTGAAGGAAGGTGAGAAAGGTTGCAGAGAGAAGGCAGCATTTAGAAGCTTCCCACACAAAACATTCCAGGCACCAGGCAGAGCAGACATGTTCGGCACACATGGTACAAGGGAATTCAAGTTGTCTGTATCTTTATAACCTTGAATATTCAGAGATGAAGACCAGTTCTTACCTAAGTCAAGTGCGAAATCTAAGAGTAGTCCTCAAACAGAACAATAAAGGGGAAGGGGAACAAATTTTCATAAAGTGACTGCTGTGTATCAGGTGCCATGCTAGGCACTAGTGTATAGGAACAATTGAAGGCATAATTAAGGCTACAGATAGACCCTGCTCTTCCCCAGTTCTTTCTCTTAAGCAAGAGTCTGCTTACTTCGACTCAAAGTGACCAGCCATCTTCATCAGTTCAAAGGTGAATGTTTAACTGCTTAGCTATTTATTCTTCTTCTCTGCAGTCTTTGATTCCCAGAGAAGGCCGAACTGCCTAGGCATCCAGATTAAATACTGTGGCAGTAGTTCAGACACATGCTCATCCAGACAATGCGTATTTCAGAGATATTCAAGTGCTGTTCTACCAGGCAGGTGCATCTTCCTTCCTCTGAGTAAAAGTCACTAGGTTTTTGCAAAGGTCCACATTTGTATACTGAACACAGGGAAACCTATGGAACTAAAAGCTGCTTGTTGATTACTTTTTTTTCCTCCATCAGGTATGAAGATGATAAAAAAGAATGGGCTGGGATGTTGAAGGAAATACGCTATGCTTCAGGAGCTAGTTGCCTAGCAACACGTTTAAATCTCTTCAAACTGTCTAAACTATGAACAAGGTGACAAAACATAGATTGGGAGGTGGTTTGTTTGGTGAATGGGGCTTTAATTTATTGTTTTTTAAAAGCTTGTACAGACACTCATGTAGAAATTATTCAGGAAGTTATTGTCTAAGAGATGAGCAGTAGGTAACCTCAGTCATTGACTCTTCAATGTAATGATCAGAGATTAAAACCATTTTCTAATAAGAAATTAAATATTCAGTTGAACAAATTATTTTGTGAATCTGTTGCACTCAATGGATTGTAAAGGAGGCTCCTAAATTTGAGTTGTTAATCATTTCATTTGCATTGTTAGGGTATCCTTACACTGATTTTCTACTACAATTGGAAGTGGAGAATATGTGCATCTACATTCAAAAAATTTTTAAAATATCAAAAACCTTTCCTCGTGCTTCAAAATGACAGGAATCCTGTGCATTATACTAAGAATTACATGCCATAAGACGACTTCAGAAATGGTACTTCAGAAGTTTAATAAATGGATGGGGAATTATTTGATGGGGAAAAGTCTCTTGTAAGTAAAAATAGTCAAATTCAAATGGTCTTTTTTCTCCATGCTTTTTGCGACACTGGCATATTATTTGTGGTTTCCAAATCAAATTTTAAAATTTTTAATTTAAAACCAGTAAATCACAGTCTTCAAGCCATTAACTACAGCATCTGTGGCAAGAAGGTGAGGGAGCACCCTTAGACAATGGATTGATTCTTTCTTTAAACTGCTGGGGCAGAACTTGGGGTCAGTGGGTGATGTGGAGGAGAATGTATATTCACTGGTTTAAATTTTGGCTACCCTCTGTGAAAGGGCTACCTATTTGCTAAATTTCTGATAGCAAGGAAGATGACTGTATTATTTCATTTTCTGGGATGTGATATTCTTCATTCACTGTTTCTTCTTAGTGCATATAGTAAGTTGACTCCTCAGTCTGCTCATAACCATCACATTCAATCTATGCAAGTCCATCAATTAATCATCACTTTTAGCTACACACCAACTTATGAGTCTCACATAGCTTTCATAGACATGTATTTGACTTCTAGCCTTACCCATATTATTTTCTGAAAAACCTGACTTGGGACTAATTTGGAACATTCATGATTATTTGTCAAAGAGTTTCATAAAGAACAGATCTAAGTGTCCGTACACCTTTTTTTTCTCTACCATAAATATGGAAATATATTTAACAGAAACAAGTTTTATTTTGGGTATTTAAAGTAGAATCCTGATTACTTTTCTATATTGAAAATACTTTTCTTAATTATAGCATGAATACAGAATCAAGAAATTCCCAAAGTGGAAAATCCTACAGGTTCTTCAACAAACAAACTGTTAGGAAGAGAAAGGGGCACTTATACAGACTCAAAAGGGTGGAGGAAGAGGGGGCCACAGGGATTATGGTGTCCAGAAATGTACATCTGGGTGATAAAACTGTAAGAAGTACTTACTATAAAATCAGGATTGAGGTTACTTTTGGAGACAGAATGCCAATCTATGTAGATGTAAAATTAAGTTTTAAAATAATGCTTCTTGCAGGGTTTGAGGATGATGATGTTCTGGAATCAGATATGGGTGATAGTTGTATAAATATACTAAAAACCACTGAATTATACACTTTTAAAGGGTGAATTTTATAGTATGGGAATTATATCTCAATGAAAAAATGCTTTTGTTTATAACAATCTAAGTTATATAGATAGAAAAATCAATCAAAAATATAAGAGTATCTATATAAAGAAAACCATTTGAGCCGGGCGCGGTGGCTCAAGCCTGTAATCCCAGCACTTTGGGAGGCCGAGACGGGCGGATCACGAGGTCAGGAGATCGAGACCATCCTGGCTAACACGGTGAAACCCCATCTCTACTAAAAAATACAAAAAACTAGCCGGGCGAGGTGGCAGGTGCCTGTAGTCCCAGCTACTCAGGAGGCTGAGGCAGGAGAATGGCGTAAACCCAGGAGGCGGAGCTTGCAGTGAGCTGAGATCCGGCCACTGCACTCCAGCCTGGGCGACACAGCGAGACTCCGTCTCAAAACAAAAAACAAAAAACACATTTGAATCAGATAGCCTAGAGCAAGGGTCCCCAAATGGGCCACACAGCAAGAGGCAAGCGGTGGGCAGGCGAGTAAGCATTACCACTTGAGCTCCACCTCCTGTCAGACCAGCAGCTACGTTAGATTCTCATAGAGGGACGAACCCTATTGTGAACTGTACATGCAAGGGAACTAAGTTGCATGCTCCTTATGAGAATCTAACTAATGCCTGATGATCTGAGGTGGAACAGTTTCATCCTGAAACCATACCATCCCCCAACTGCTGTCCATGGAAAAACTGTCTTCTGCAAAAATGGTCCCTGAGGCCAAAAAGGTTGGGGACTGCTGGCCTAGAGAGAGTAGGAGATGTGACAGGTAAAAAAATTAGATCATGTGTAACAACTAGTGAAGGTATACCAGGGTTATTCAATCAAGATTTCCATGTACCTCAAGTATATAATGACTAAATTTTTAATTATTTATATCCAAAGGAAACCCTTTATAACCCTCATAAGCCTAATCATTTTATTCTAAAATTGCATAGTCAAATATTTTAACCTATTCAAGGGTTTAGTTCTTTGTTATCACTTGCTTGAGAAATAGAACACATTTCATGGAAATTAAACACTCTGAATTTAGCATTTCCACTAATATGAGTATGAGGAAATTCAGAAAGAGGAAGAGATAATGAGACATCTTTCACTTACTATTCTGATTTTGTTTTTCATAAAACGTTTTGTGAAGTTAATATTCCACAAAATATTCAGTATTAGAGTTCAAATCATGCAGTCATTGGATATTTTAAACATGTACTTCAACTAAGCCTAAGCCAAATATCAGTGAAGCAAATTACATGCAAGACACATATTTTAAAGCTATGCTTATGATAGAAGGCGCTCCAGCTACCAACTTATTTTGAGATAGTGTGAATTGAGAGGGTCATGGAGTCAGAAGATAGCCACCTTTCAGATGGTCAATTACCTCCACCACCACCAGGTGGCCTAAGTGAGGGTAGTTAGGCTGTGGCCTGCTAAGCACAAAACATCACTCTTAGAGAAGGGTTGGGGATTTATATCACATAGTAGGCCCTTAGTAACTATTTTATTGAATCAATGTGTTGTAAGACAGGGAAAACCCATTATTCCCTCAACATGTGTAGGATTACACCAGGTCAAGATTGGTCCACTCAACTACTACCCCATTTCATTGCTTCCATTTAGGAGAAAACGTATCTCCTCTCATTTTCTCTTGAACCAGTCAGGCTTTCACAGGTGCCACTTCAAAACAACTATTTTCAAAGTATGAATGATTTTCATATTGCTAAATTTAATAACCATTTCCCATTTCTCATCTTTCCTGACCTTTCAGCAGCATCTGATACAACTACTCACTTCCTCCTTGAAATGCTTTATCCACTTGGCTTCTAGAAGTATTACTACCTTCCTTCCTCCTACCTCATTTGCCATCCCTGCTCAGTCTCCTTTCCTAATTCCTCCTCTTCCTCTTAATCTTTTAATGTTGGAGCACCTGAAAACTCAGTCCTCAGACCTCTCCTCCATTCACACTCTAATCTCATTTAAGACATCACAAACTCAACATATCTAAAGCAAACTTGTGATCAACCCTCACCACATGCCCCCCATCTTGCTCTTCCTGTAGACTCCCCCATCTTAGTTAATGCTAATGACATCCTCTGAGTTGCTTAGGACAAAAACTTAGATTTATCCTTGACTCCTATTTCTCTCATACCTTATATCCAATCAGCGAGCAAATTCTGTTGCCTTTACCTTCAAAATATATCCAAAAAATCTGACTACTTCTCATTACCTCCACTGCTACCACGCTCTCCAAGTCACCATCCATTCTTGCCTGGATTATTGCAATGACCTCATAGAGAGTTTTCTTTCTTACACATTTGCCTCATTGTAGTCTTTTCTTATCTCAATAAGGTAGCCAAAGTAATGCAGTTAAAACGTGAGTTCATATCATTCCTTGCTTGAAACCCTCCAATGGCTTCTCATCTCACTCAGAGTAGCCAAGAGGTTGTATTTGACTCTGTTATCTCTTACCTTTTCTCTTATACACTCCCATCCCACTCCCCACTTGTTCTGCTCCAGCCACACTGGATCCTTTGTTATTCTGAAACATGCCAGGTATGTTCCCACCTTAGGACATTTGTACCTATTATTTTTTTTATTGAGACAGGCCACTTAATTAAAATAAGTCCAGATGTGACAAATGGTAACATTCATTTTAAATAAAAACTACAGTCATGACTTGACTTCTCCAAATATACGTTCTCTCAGGTAGTCCATTCGAGCATCCTTTGTTGACAGTGCCATAGAGTTCCATTCGAACTGAGAAATCTGTAAAATAAGTAATGTAGAACAATGAAAGTTTTAAAGCAACAACAAAAAACATTGAGGAGGACATATAAGCACTACTGATCAAAGCTGTAGGAATCCTATGAAATTAGTTTATGTAAGGATAGCCTGTGAAGCCTTATTGGAAGTCAAGTGGGTCCTTCTGACATTGCCTAGAAGACTTTTTTCTTCTCCTTTCATCCTCCTTTTCCTACAATACCAATGATGGACACTTTTTCCTACATAGTCTTCTATATTCATACACTAGTTGTTTCCTCTGATAACTCTACCATCTCTACAGTGCCTCTCTTATAAGATATAGAAATCATAAGATATAGATATTCTAAAGACAATAAAATAAATGACAACTTTTATTTATTTTTATGAGACAGGGTCTTGCTCTGTCACCCAGGCTGGAGTGCAGTGGGACAATCACGGCTCACTGCAGCCTCAATCTCCTAAGATCAAGCAATCCTCCCACCTCAGCCACCCAAGTAGCCACAAGGATGAGCTATTGCACCTGGCCTGTTTGAGGGATACATTTTAAAAAACATATTTAAAAAGGTAATTCTGTCCCAGCACTTTGGGAGGCCGAAACGGGCGGATCATGAGGTCAGGAGATCGAGACCATCCTGGCTAACACGGTGAAACCCCGTCTCTACTAAAAAAAATACAAACAACTAGCTGGGCGAGGTGGCAGGCGCCTGTAGTCCCAGCTACTCAGGAGGCTGAGGCAGGAGAATGGCGTAAACCCAGGAGGCGGAGCTTGCAGTGAGCTGAGATCTGGCCACTGCACTCCAGCCTGGGCCACAGAGCGAGACTCCATCTCAAAAAAAAAAAAAAAAAAAGGTAATTCTGGAACTTTCACATGAAAAGGAAGCACATGTACAGCTAGTGTCTCTGGGCTTTTTAGAGGCTGAATTACATGAGTATTTCATACCTGAATTACACGATACCCCAGAATTTCCAAATGTCGTTTTTTCATAGCAGATTTTCCTTTCATATGAGGGATATTTCTACAAAATGATTTTGAATCCAAAAATTCCAAAGCAATCCTACATAAGATAAAAAATATTTACTTCTAAAATCAAAATAAGAAACTGAATAATTACAAGCTTTTCAGAAACAAGACTGCATCTTTATAAACTAACAAAAGCCAATGAATATAAATGAGTATATCCAGTTATGTTTCTACTAAGAAATTAGTAATTAATGACAAACCTATTTAGTTACACAAAATAATTGTAAATATCTGTCTGCTTTCATCCATTTTTTTTTGTCCAATATATATTTACACATGCCTACTATACATAAGCCACTGTGAGGGGTACAAAGATGAAGTGACACAGCTTATAGTCTAACAGAGAACACATGATGTATAGTAAGTTACTGTAATGCAGTGTAGGAAGTGGCTAAGTGCTATGAGAAAAGTAGAGAGGTATGGGAGCACAAAAGAAGATACTATTTTACTTCTAGTTGAGGACAATTCTTTTAGTACTTTAATCTAGGGAGATTGCTAGGCTTTGGACAGAAGAAAGCAGAACATTAAAGCCGAAGGGACAGAAAAAGCAAAGTTACAAAGGTGGAATGCATGACATACAAGGAACAGATTCCACTACTTTCAATCTTTGATCATTGACTTCAGTATAGTACCCCAAATTTAACATTTAGATATTAATACAATCTAAAACTAAGAGACAAATTACCTTTCAGCCCCTGGTGGCAGCCTTGATCCAACTATTTCAGTATTTGGTTCCCAGGGCATTTCTGGTAGCTGTCCCAATGCTGTATTATGGCTTCCATATGGAAGAGGTTTTTTTCTTTTATCCAAGATACACTCAAAATCTTAAGGAAGCATAGAAACTGGCAGTATTAATTAGGTAAAGTCTTACAGATAAAAGTTTTAAGATATATTTGAAATATATATGCATATATTTGTACACAAACCCACTCACAAAAGAATGATGAACCTCTTAAATCATCCAAGTAATTTTTATAAGATCTGGTCCAATGGCACCTCTCTTTGGAAATCAATCAATAAAAAATCAACCAGAAGAATTACAAAACATTATTAAGTACCAGGATACATTTAGCACTGGGCTAGGCCAAATCACATTAAAGAGTTTTAATCTCTTTAAGGCTCTTGGTTACATTTGGAGGAAGCTAAACCAACTCATCTGAAAATTAATAAAGAAAAAGATTCAAGCATTTATCCTCTTTCCTACATGAACTGTACATAAGGGTAACAAAAGAGTTGATATGGGAAAGTCCTTTTTAGACAAATTCCAGCTAATAAATGTAGAAGGCATGATAGATGTAGAATATCGCTGCTTTACCACCCCTCTGAATGATGGATTTAGGCAATGAGTGATCATTAATAACTGCTAAAATCAGCAGGTAAAAAGCTGACAGGGGAACTTTCTGTTGAATGAATCAGCTGATAACATACAAACCCACTAATGAGTCTTAATACATAAAAGACAACCAGGCCAGGCACAGTGGCTCACACCTGTAATCCCAGCATTTTGGGAGGCCGAGGCAGGCAGAGTGCTTAAGCTCAGGAGTTCCAGACCAGCCTGGGTAACATGGCAAAACCCAGTCTCTACAAAAAATTTAAAAAATAAGCCAGGTGTAGTGGCAGCTAGTCAGGCCAAGGAGGCTGAGGTGGGAGGATCCCTTGAACCTAGGATGTCAAGGCTGCAGTGAGCCATGCCTGTGCCACTGCACCTCAGCCTGGGCAACAGAGCCAGACTCTGTCCCCGCCCAAAAAAAAAAGAAAAGAAAGAAAAAGAAAAAGAAACCAGCCTTGTGTGCCTCCTGATAGGAAGAAATAAGAAGTACAAGCCACTTACGAAGTTTTTGGCCAAAAAGAAAAACCTAAAAAAAACCCTAAAATCTAATCAAGTCTCTAGATATCACTAATGGTTTACAGCAAACCCAGGTTTACAGTAAAAACATTAAAAACTGTTAGATGACATATTAAATGTTATCACAGAGTTGCAATTAGAATTCTAAGTTCAAAATGTGAAAAAAAAAAACTTATTCTCAATTAAATTTTAAGTTAAAAAAAGGAGAAGTAGGAAAGGAAAGGTTAAACTAAAAACTGCAAACCAACCGAGTGGAATGTTAAGATCCCAATTTGAACAAATAAACTGTAAAATAAACATAAAAGACACTTAAAACAGGAAAAGCAAAGGTATAGGGGTAGAGTGCATGAGACATATGAGGAATAGATTCCACTATCTTCAGTCCTTCATCATTGGGTTCATTATAGTACACCAAATCTAACATTTTGATAAAATGTTAAATTTTATCTAAAATTTCTCATATCTCTCTACTTATGTTAAATTTCCCATAATTCTACTACCTTCAATCTTGATCATTGAGTTCATTATAGTATGCCAAATCTAACATTTACATAAAATGTTAAATTTTATCTAAAATTTCCCATATCTCTCTACTTATGTTAAATTTCACATACTGCTTTACATTTCTTTAAAAATATTAAATTATTATTAATGGTTATAGGATGATAAAGATGATATTGTTGTTTTTAAAGTCATTCTTATCTTTTAGATATACATCCTGAAATGATGTCTGTGATTTGAAAAGAATCAGATGGAACTCTGATTCTGGTGAAAAACTAAGGCACTGAACCATCTTTAAGTTAATTATGAAACATGAAATATATAGCTTTCTCATTAAGAGAATGAATTCTAGAGCCAGAATGCCAAGCTCAAATCCTGGCTCTGTCATTTTGCCAGGTATATAACCTTGGGCTATCAATAATGTTTGTGGGCTTCAGTCTCCTCATCTGTAAATAATTTACATACTTCATAGGGATATAATTTTACTATACGCATACACACACACAAGTACTTATAAAGTACTTAAAACAGTGTCTAGTGCTCGCTTCGGCAGCACATATACTAAAATTGGAACGATACAGAGAAGATTAGCATGGCCCCTGCGCAAGGATGACACGCAAATTCGTGAAGCGTTCCATATTTAAAAAAAAAAAAAAAAAGTGTCTAACACATAATAAGCAATATATAAAGATATATCTATAATTGTTATTTGAAATTGCAGCATTGTTTGACAGATGGACATACCAGCAAAAAAAATCTTACAGATCGATTAAATAATAGCATACTCAACAAAATATGCAGTAACTAAAAAAGATGTTGTATAAGCATATCTGTTGGCATAGAAAAATATTCACAACATATAAAGTTATAAACTGCTATGAACTGAATGTGTCCCCCAAAATTCATATGTTGAAACATAATCATCAATGTGTTAAAAATAATAGTGGACCTTAGGCCAGGCATGGTATCTCACACCTGTTATCCTAGCATTTTGGGTGGCAGAGGCAGGAGGATTGCTTGAGCTCAGGAGTTTAAGACCAGCCTGTGCAACATGGTGAAACCCCATCTCCACAAAAAAACACAAAAATTAGCCTGGTGTCATGGTGTGTGCCTGTAGACCCAGCTACTCAGGAGGCTGAGGTGGGAGAATCACTTGAGCTCTGGAAGCAGAGGATGCAATGCACTATGATCATGCCACTGCACTCCTGCACTGCACTCCAACCTGGGTGACAGAACAAGAGCCTTTTTCAAAAAAAAAAAAAAAAAGGTAGCACCTTTAGGAGATGATTAAGTCATGAGGGCAGAGCCCTCGTTAATGAGATTAGTGACGCTATAAATAAGTATCCTTTGCCTTCCTGTCCCTTCTGCCATGGGAGGACACAGCATTGAAAGAACCATCTTGGAAGCAGAGGCCAGGTCCTTACTAGATACCAAACCTGTTGGTATCTCGAGCTTGGAATTCCTAGCCTCCAGAATTTCTGTTGTTTATAAATTAACCAGTCTCAAGTATTTTGTTGTAACAGCAGAAAAGGACTAAAACACAAATACTACAGAAGAAAACCATTTTTGTCTTTTTCTTTTTTAAGTTAGGAAAACAGACACCAAAAGCAAACAGTGGCTATATCATGGGTAATTTTTCTTTTTTGTTATCTTCCTTTTCTAGTTTTTCTATGCTAAGCATGTCTTGTGTAATTTTTTTAAGAGATGGGGTTATGTTCATATTGTTCTGAAGAAAACAAGAACAATTTTAAAAAGAGATGGTGTCTCACTATATTGCCCAGGCTGGAATCAAACTTCTGGGCTCAAGTGATCCTCCTACCTCTGTCTCTCAAAGTAGCTAGGATTACAGGCTTGCACTACCATGCCCAGCTTCAATGTTTGTTTCTTGTTTTGTTTTGTTTTTGTTTTAGAGACACAGTCTTGCTCTGTCACTCAGGCTAGAGTGCAGTAGAGTGACTGTAACTCACTGTAGACTCCAATTCCTGGGTTCAAGAGATCCTCCCACCTCAGCCTCCTAATGGGACTATAAGGGCATGCCACCATGCCTGCTAATTATTTATTTATTTATTTAGAGACAGGGTCTCACTGTATTGCCCAGGCTGGTCTCAAACTCCTGAGCAATGGGACTAGAGGGGCATGCCACCATGCCTGTTATTTTATTTATGTATGTATTTATTTATTTAGAGATAGGGTTTCACTATATTGCCCAGGCTGGTCTCAAACTCCTGAGCTCAAGCCATCCTTCCACCTCAGCCTCCCAAAGTGCTGAGACTATGTGTATGAGCATGAGCCACTGAGCCCAGCCAATTTATGGATTTTTGTCACTCATACCCAAGTCAATCCTGATTAATATAAAATCAAAGGAAACTTGTGTTTTGTAACACAAGATGAGAGTATTAATGATTATCTAGTTCACCTTCCTGCCCAGTATAAAAATCACACACATCTATCATCTGAATATTCAGCCTCTGCCTCAACATTACTTCTTCAGAAAGCAGCCAATAATTCTCCTTATACCAAGTTAAATCTGCTTTCTTTCATTTTTACCATTTTGTTCATCTTTAAGATACAGATACCTAGTTCTCTACTTAACAATCCTTCAAACATTTTAAAAGATTATGGTCCCCATAAGACTTCTATTTTTCAGACTAAACATCCTTTTCCCACCGCCCCCCCTCCCCAAGTAAGATATATTGGGCTGGGTACAGTGGCTCACACCTGTAATCCCAACACTCTGGGAGGCTGAGCTGAGGCAGGAGAATCGTTTGAGCCCAGGAGTTTGAGACCAGCCTGGGCAACATAGTGAGACCCTGTCTCTATAAAAAAATTAAAATAAAAATAAATGTATTGAGCACTTACTATGTTCCAAGGATAGTGTTAAATGCTTCACATGCAATATCTCAGTTAATCCTATCAAGTAGGCATTATTATCCCCATTTCACTGATGAAGAAGCTAACAAGGTTCGGAAGAACTTGCTCAAGGATTGAAATCCATGCAATCCTAGTCTTCTCTAGTTCTAAGACATGATTAGACAAGATCCTTCACTATCTGTCCTCCTTTGTTTCTAGACCCTACATGTCACTGTCTCTTAAAAAGGACAACATGCAAAAAAAAAAAAAATCCAATATTAAGATGTCTGAAAAATAGAATACAATGGGATTACCAACTTTGTTGTTATTATTAACAATATAGTTTAAATAGTATTTGATTTTTGGCTACCATTTACGCTGTTAGTTTATACCAAGTTTATAATCCTTTTAAATATGCTGTATATATGCAGAGGTTTTCTAAACCTAAATTTAGAAAGTTTATGTTAATTATCTTAAAATTTTATCTTTTTCATTTAAGATCACCATTTGAATATAGCAATATCTTTGAAAATTTTATATTGCCATCAACATAAGCTAGTCCACTAGCTTTATGTAATCCACAATTCAATTAGAATGCATTTCACAACTAGAACAGTTGAGAAACAAGATTAATCAGGTTAACATCAAGCACAGTATCTTTGGAAATCTTCATCCAGGCTGATAATCCAACTTAGTTTTTCAGATGAACTTAAAACAATGAAATAGAGATTAAAGAGTCATTTCCCTTATTTTCACACACGGAATGGAGAGGACAGAATCTTTTGAAGATACAGAAACATTCAGTGAATCTGAATCTGGGTTTTACTTAGAATTGGTGGAGGACTGACCTTAATTTTATTTTATTTTCTAAAGAACAGAAAATGCTCCTGGTTATCAACACTGAGCCATGCAAACTTGAGGATTTATTCTATTGTTCTTTCTACCTGTTTGGAAATTTTAATAATAATAACAACTTGAAAAAAAATCAAAAAACTTAAAAATTCCAACTGATGATTCTATTCATATTAGTTTGATTTTCTGAAAGTAACTAATAACCTACCAATAACTTACCTACTGTGTGGTAATAAGGCGTAAGAACCGAGGCTTTTACACAATTGATTCCTCCTAGTACCTCTGCTAACATTTTATAAATCTGCTGTTGTGCTCCATTCATGACGCCAATACCTTTATAAAATATAAAGAATTAGTCTACTTAATCTTTTTTTTTTTTTTTTTTTGAGATGGAGTTTTCGCACTTGTTGCCCAGGGTGGAATGCAATGGCACGATCTCGGCTCACTGCAACCTCCGTCTCCCCAGTTCAAGCAATTCTCCTGCCTCAGCCTCCTGAGTAGCTGGGATTACAAGTGTGCACTCCCACGCCCAGCTAATTTTGTATTTTTAGTAGAGACGGGGTTTCTCCATGTTGTTGGTCAGGCTGGTCTCAAACTCCTGACCTCAGGTGATCTGCCAGCCTTTCAGCCTCCCAAAGTGCTGGGATTACAGGCGTGAGCCACCGCACCCGGCCTTAATCAGTTTTTTAATGAAAATCATTCCAATTCTACAAATTGAAAAATAAAGATTAATATTTCCAATAAGAGCTTCAATGTAATATCTTATGTAATGACACTAAATTCAATAAAAGTTCTTTGCTCTCAACTGAAAGAGGGTTATGTCCCAAATATTAAGAAATTCTTATAATGTTCCATCTACAATATCACATATAAAATATTAAACAGGTCATGGCACTCTTGGGAAGGCTCGTGTCATGTTTCAGTATAACAAGATTAACAATGTACTACACAATAATTTACTTTAGAATTAAACTTTGCTATCTGACTAAAAGAAAACTCAAACCTTTATTATATTGTTGACAGAAGCGATCATGAAACCATGGAATCTGAAACTCAGGGCATTCCAAGCAGATTGATCTATTTAACTCCATAAGATGAAACTGGACTCTTGCACTTAGAGATGAAGATAAAACTGAAATTAATAAAATACTAATGAATTTTGAGAGCTGAAACCTAGGAAAGACAACCCATTTTTTTTCACATTCATTTATCCCCACTATTACTAGATGCTTTTATTCTAACAGTATTTAGAACTGTTTACATTTCTAATTTACAAATGTATGCTTCATATTTTTAAATTTTTACATTCAGTGACATGATTAGGACCAACTCCTACACTGTTCTCATTAATCATGAATGTTAAAAGTACATTTAAAAAATACTCCTGGCAGGGCGCGGTGGCTCACGCCTGTAATCCCAACACTTTGAGAGGCTGAGGTGGGTGGATCACCTGAGGTCAGGAGTTCAAGACCAGCCTGACCAACATGGAGAAACCCCATCTCAACTAAAACTACAAAATTAGCCGGGCATGGTGGCGCCTGCCTGTAATCCCAGCTACTCGGGAGGCCAAGGCAGGAGAATTGCTTGAATCCAGAAGGTGGAGGTTTCGGGTAGCCAAGATCATGCCATTGCACTCCAGCCTGGGCAACAAGCGCAAAACTCCGTCTCAAAAAAAAAAAAAAAAATACTCCCAAGAATTTTCATTCACCTAATATTCCATACTTAGGATTTTATCCTAAGGAAACAATGATTCATGTATAACAATTCATTACTTACAATGATGAGGAATTAGAAACAATCTATAAGATGACAAATTTTATTATATCCATATAATGGGACATTATGTAGCCAATAAAAAAAGATATAAAAATATTTAATAACATGGAAAATTGCTCAAAATATAGTTAGATGGAAAAAGGCAGCATACAAAAGTGAACATATAAGTAATCCAAATTTTGTTTTAAAATTCATATAGGGGCCAGGCATGGGGGCTTATACCTGTAATCCTACCACTTTGTAAGGCCGAGGTGGACAGATCACTTGAGGTCAGGAGTTCAACACCAACCTGGCCAACATGGTGAAACCTCGTCTCTACTGCAAATAGAAAAATTAGCCGGGCATGGTGGCACCTACTTATAATCCCAGCTACTCGAGAGGCTGAAGCAGGAGAATCAATCACTTGAAATGGGAAGGCGGAGGTTGCCGTGAGCTAAGTTTGAGCCACTGCACTCCAGCCTGAGAAACAGAGCAAGACTCCATCTCAAAAAAAAAAAAGAAAAGAAAAAGAAAGTAAGAATACAGGGGCTGGGTATAGTGGCTCATGCCTGTAATCCCAAAACTTTGGGAGGCCAAGGCAAGAGGATTGCTTGAGGCTAGGAGCTAGAGACCAGCCTGGGCAACATAGCAAAACTCTGTCTCAAAATATAAAAATAAAAAATTTAACAAATTAAAATTAAATACAGGCTGGGTGTGGGGGTTCACACATCTGGGAGGCCAAGGAGGGAGAATCACTTGAGCTCAAGAGTTTGACACCAGCCTGGGCAATACAGTGAGATCCCAGCTATTAAAAAAAAAAAAAATTAGCTGGGCATGGTGACACACGCCTGTGGTCCCAGCTACTCGGAAGGCTGAGGTGGGAGGATCACTTGATCCTGGAGTCCAAGGCTTCAGTGAGCTATAACTGCACCACTGCACTCCAGCCTGGGCAACAGAGTGAGACCCTGTCTCAAAACAAAACAAAAAAACACAAATATATAAACATTCACACAAGAGAAGGAGAAAGACAGAAAAGAAATACTGCAAAACATTAAAAGTGGTAGTTTTACTTGTTAGTAAGATGGGTAATTTTTTATTTTCTATTTTATTCCTGTGTTTTCCAAATTTCTACAATAAGCATGAATACTATTAGAAACAGAAAAAAGTTATTAACATTAAAATTCTTCAGTATAGGTAGACCCGAGATTTGGATATAAAGTACAACAGACAAATAAATTAAAACGTAGATACATACTTTCAAGTTGAGAATCCAATCTAGATAAGAATTCGATGTTAAAAATTGACTTTAGCAGATCTTCTGGAAAATATTGAAGTGTGGCCAAAGAGAAACCAAGATACACTAACATAAGAGGATCCAATATACCTAAAAGAAAATTAAGATTTTTTTAAAGGTATAGCTGCCTCACTTATATATAAATTTATAATTTATTCAGGCAAAGCTAGGTTTTAAAAAGAAAATGATACACAGCTTTGATAAAACTAATCTATACTGTTACAAGACAGGATAATGGTTAAGTGGTTACCTTTGGGTGGGGTCCAAGTAGGAAAAGGGGACAAGAGGAGAAGGGTACTGTGATAATACTCTGTGTCTTAACCTCAGTACTGATTCCCTGGGTGATTCAATTTGAATAAACTCATACTATTATACTAAAGTTATATGAACATTTGTTATTACACTTTAGTAAGAAGTTTTAAAAATAGCCTTGGAAAAAGAATCCAAAACAAAAGGACAGTGCTGCATGTAAAAAGAAGTGATCCCGGTATTGGCGATAATAATACAATAGTGTTCAGAATATGTTACATACCATTCTAAACACTTTAGATATACCAACTCATTTATATGTTATATCAGTAGAAACAATTATCTCTGCTTTATAAAGAAGCATTAGGAAGCACAGAGAGGTTAAATGACTTGCCCAAGATCACAGAGTTGGCAAGCAGAGAGTAGGATTTAACCCAGAATGTCCAGCTCTGGAGCCTGGATTATTATACCATGCTACTCTCTGGGGATCTCTGAGGCTTAGGTCTTGCCTAGCACCTCCTCCTTTAGTTGTCACCCAGCAGCATGGCAGATGTCCCACAGTATAAGGCTTCAACTATTTACCTAATTTGCCTCATCCAAGAGACATTTCAGGCCGGGCGCGGTGGCTCAAGCCTGTAATCCCAGCACTTTGGGAGGCCGAGACGGGCGGATCACGAGGTCAGGAGATCGAGACCATCCTGGCTGACACTGTGAAACCCCGTCTCTACTAAAAACTACAAAAAACTAGCTGGGCGAGGTGGCGGGCGCCTGTAGTCCCAGCTACTCGGGAGGCTGAGGCAGGAGAATGGCGTGAACCCGGGAGGCGGAGCTTGCAGTGAGCTGAGATCCGGCCACTGCACTCCAGCCTGGGTGGCAGAGCGAGACTCCGTCTCAAAAAAAAAAAAAAAGAGACATTTCTAACGTGAGGGAAAAGGCCACCTAAAATGCCTGATTGGTATCAGTATTCTTACTAAGGACAGAATAGACAATATTAAATCTTTCCTTTTCAATTTTTTACTGAGTTTATTTAATAAAGCAAGACCAGGTCATAACAGTGATGATCTCCACCAGCAAAACTAATCTGTCAAAATTTGTCATTACTCAATACGATGAAAAGTATTACTCTATTAGCTATTTAAAATTTTACTTATAAAGTTCCCTAGGAATTTTTAAAACTTTCTCTGATTAAGTTTTTAAAACTCAAAGCTATACTTCTCAATCTTTCTTCCCTTATACTCTTTAGCAACAAAAATTTCTAATTTCTAAGACTATTTGGAGAATATGGGAAGAGATGTACTTTTATTTCCTTCTGGCTGTTGACACATGACTAAACAACCAGGAGAATATACTCTCTCAATTTAAAGGCTCATCTTTCTACATATAGTTGTGTTACTAAAAAGGGGTATAAATGTACACCACACATGAAACACATTCATATACACATATACATATACATATACATATGCATATCCCAGCCTCATGTTGTAGGCTGTGACACAGTAGTATCAGACATGGTTAGATGCTATCTGGCTCACAGATCCCACAAAAATGTAGCAAAGTCCATTAGCATGATGCAGACACAATTAATATATTCATACTTGTTTCACACCACCTTCACCAGAGGTCTAAAGGTCTATATAAATCCCTAGTGTAGAGCCTAACATGTTATGCTGGATATGGAAGCTCTCAGTATCTGTTGCTTGGTAGATAACTGGGTAATTTTTACTCTCCAGGCAGAGCAAAAAGATCTGAGGAAACCAGTCTCTGGCTGTCTCTCCAACCTTATCTCCTACCAACTTGGTCTCTCTCATCCACTCCTGCCACATTGAATTCACTGTTCCTGGAAAAAACCAAACATGCTCTCACCTGAGGGCCCTTTCCACTTCCCTTTCTTTCATCCTGGGACTCTCTTCCCTATCTACTGACATGGATCACTCCCTCACTTCATTTAATCCATGGTTAAATGACATCTCCTCAGAGAGGCAGTCCCTGAATCCCTTATCCAAAATTTACTCCATCTTACACTTAGCATGATGCTCCAGCCTATACACTTACCCTGCTCTAATGTTCTTGAAGGTACTTATCACCATCTGACCTTAGAGGCTTGTTTATTGTTTACGTCAACCTCCCCCTACCAGAAAGTAAACTCCATGATGGTAGTTTATCTGTTTTTACTCTCTCCTGTATCTCCAGTGCCTAGAAGAATACCTGACAGTAAGTACATGGAAAGTGTTGAGTGAAAAGGAATGGCTACTGAGCATTTCTCCTCTAAAACTTCTATATCATACTGACAAGTACATAGTGTGAGTCTGAGAAGAAAAGTCTCATAAAGCTCTACTCCTTGAAGGTCAAACTGTTCCAAACACAACTCAGACCCAAAATAAAAATGAAAAGGAAAAAGAAAAAGTAATTTCCTGTCTCTGCTATCTTCACATATTGCTTCTGCTAAGGCTAACAGCAGGAAGGACTATTTCTATTCTACTTTTCTCTAGTACTGAACTATTATCAAAAGACTTTTCTGGCCAGGTGTGGTGGCTCATGCCTGTAATCCCAGCACTTGGGAGGCCAAAGTGGGAGGACTACTTGAGCCCAGGAGTTTGATATCAGCCTGGGCAATGTAGCAAGACCCCATCTCTAAATTTAAAAGATAATTTCTTTAAATACCTTTTTAAGAGATGCAAAATAATCAGCATAAGAGCAGCAACCCTTCAAAGAGTTGACAAACATCTATTAAGATTCTTAAGAAACATTTTTTTTTTACTTTTAAAAAACAATCTGGCAAGACTCCGTCTCAAAAAAAAAATCTAAATAGACAGAAACAATCAGACATTATGTGCCTCCAGATGTGATCTAAATATAAGGTACACAGAACCACATACAAGTTATTTTTGCTGTAAATGTTTAATCTGAACCTAACCAAGCATCTATACCTAACTTCTAGTTTACTACAAATGCAGGAGATGGGGAAGCAAGTTAAAGGAAAACAATCAGACAAATCCAGAATGTGGCACAATTTATAATAAATGGCCAGTCATTTTATAAAAATAAATATCAAGCAAAAAAGATGGAGGAAAATACATAACTACTCAATATTGGTTGTTTAAAAAAAAATAGTTATAGTCAGGCACTGTGGCTCACGTCTGTAATCCCAGCACTTTGGGAGGCTGAGGTGGGTGGATCACCTGAAGTCGGGAGTTCCAGACCAGCCTGACCAACATGGAGAAACCCCGTCTCTACTAAAAATACAAAATTCGCCAGGTGTGGGTGGAGCATGCCTGTAATCCCAGCTACTTGGGAGGCTGTGGCAGGAGAATCGCTTGAACCCAGGAGGCGGAAGTTGCAGTGAGCCGAGATCGCGCCATTACACTCCAGCCTGGGTAACAAAAGCAAAACTCTGTCTCAAAAAAAGAAAAAAGCTGGCCGGGCGCAGTGGCTCAAGCCTGTAATCCCAGCACTTTGGGAGGCCGAGACGGGCGGATCACTAGGTCAGGAGATCGAGACCATCCTGGCTAACACGGTGAAACCCCGTCTCTACTAAAAAATACAAAAAACTAGCTGGGCGAGGTGGCGGGCGCCCAGCTACTCGGGAGGCTGAGGCAGGAGAATGGCCTGAACCTGGGAGGCGGAGCTTGCAGTGAGCTGAGATCTGGCCACTGCACTCCAGCCCGGGCGACAGAGCAAGACTTCGTCTCAAAAAAAAAAAAAAGAAAAAAGTTATACAAGATAATTTGGTGACTATTGGGAAAATTTGATTACAGACTAGGTAGTAGATGGTACTTGTTCATTTTCTTTAGTAATAGTAATGATACCAGTATTGTAGTTACATAGGAGAATGTCCTTATAACCCGAAGTACATAGAGCTGACAATTGGAAGGTTCATCATACACATACACACTTGTGCATATACACAGAGCAAATGTGGCAAATGTTAATATTCAATCACAATTGTGGGTCTACAGCTTATTATACAGATGTTTGTTATATTGTTCAATTTTTCTGTATATTTGAAAACCTGGATAGCAAAAAATTAAGAAAAAAACAAAAAACCAAGTCAATGCCAAGAAAATAAAAAAGGGAAACAAAATTATAGACTATAAGAGACTGAAGAGATAACAACCAAACACAATGATTGAATACTGGGTCCAAAACAACTACTCTAAAATGTATTTTGGGAACACTTAGGGAGACTGAAACATGAACTGTGTATTAGTTATTAGGGAATTATGATTAAGTTTCTTACTGTGTCAACAGTATTGCGGTGGTATAGAAGAATGTCATTATTCTTAGGAGATGTATGCTAAAGTAATTAGGGGTGGAGGGTCACAATGCCTACAACTTTGAAATAGCTCAGAAAAAAATAAGAGAGTCAGAGAAACAAACAGATAAGCAAATACAATAAAATGTTAACATTATTGAATCTATACAGTGAGTATGTATGTGTTCTTTGTTTAATTATTTATACAAGTTTGACATTTTTCTTAATTAAAATGGATACAAAGTTTTTTTAGGGCCAGGAGCAGTGGCTCACACCTGTAATCCCAACATTTTGGGAGGCCTTGGCAGGTGGATCACCTGAGGTCAGGAGTTCCAGGCCACCCTGGCCAACATAGTGAAACCCTGTCTGTACTAAAAATGCAAAAAATTAGCCAGGTGTGGTGGCGCATGCTTATAGTCCAAGCTACTGGGGTGACTGAGGCAGGAGAATCACTTGAACCCAGGAGACAGGTTGCAGTGAGGCAAGATTGTGCCACTGCACTCCAGCCTGGGTGACAGAGCAAGACTCTGTCTCAAAAACAAACAAACAAACAAAAAACCTTTAAGTAGAGAATTCATGGCTATTATGGTTACCCTTTAAATGAGGGACATCTCCTAGCTCAGCAGCAACAGGTAACCTCTGACTTATTCACTCAGTGTATTACCAAACAATATACCTACCTAAATAAGAATTAAGATGTTGCACGCAAGTTCCAAAAAATTCATCCCTTTGAGGTGGATCATAGTTCAAAGTGCTGAATGGAAGAATAATAGCAAGGATTGTAAAAGGATGGATCTGTATAAAAAGAAAAAAAATTTATAGTTTAAACTTTAGGAAAATAAGACAAAATTTTAACCTAATTATTTTTTAGGAGAAATCTTTTCCTATCATCACTACAGTTAAATAATAAATGTATCACTCTGCTTATTAATTTTTCCATCCTGCTATAATTTATTTAACCCCACCCACAATTAATAACTCCAAAAGTGTTAATGTAACAAAAAAGAAGTAAATCAGACAATCTACAAATTTATTTTGTTAGGTGTAAAATTCTATTCTGGCTGGGAGTGGTGGCTCATGCCTGTCATCTCAACACTTTGGATGGCTGAGGTGGGAGGACTGCTTGAGGCCAGGAGTTTGAGATTAGTCAGAGCAACATAGTAAGACCCTGTCTTTATTTAAATTTAAAATAAATAAATAAATTCGGTTTCAGAATTCATTAGTCACTAAATTGAATAGGAAACAGTATCAGCAATTTCCATGATAATCAGTACATTTTATAGAATAATCATAATGTAGAGAAGTTTCTTAAATTACAATCATTAGCATTCATTTTTCTTTCATTTGCTTTTTTATTTCATTTTTCACTCATTCATCCAATACTTAATGACTTCCAGGCATTATACTAAGCAAGTTAACTTTTTATTTTCGGTTGTGAGAAACACTGTCTTTTAAATAAAGGCCTTGCTCTGATATATTTATGATAGTGATTTTATAAGTGAGCTGCTTCTCATATAATCCATAAAGTGGCATTTTACAAGTAAGTCCCAGAAATAAATCTGCAAGAAGATGCAATGACAATTTAAGAATACTGTTGCCAATGGATACCTTACAATTTTCTCAGTTTTTAAGCTTATCTCATACTTTTGAATATAACTGCTTTTAAATGGTAAAAATGATAACACATGATTATAGAAATAAGAAAAAGTAAAACCAAAAATCATTCATACTCTGCTGTCCCAATATGAGTTTCCTCAAATAATTGATTCCTAATCTTAATACTGTAATGAACCAAATGATTGCTGATTCTTTCCAAATCTGCAATGCTGGAAGAAGAAAGTGACTTCAAGGACAGGAACAACAAATCGCTGAAACAGAAACCAGAGTTTTCTCTGTTTTTTTTAACAGACGGGGTCTCACTCTGTCACCCAGGGTGGTGTGCAGTGGTGCAATCACAGCTCACTGAGCCATAATTCCTGGGCTCAACCAATCCTCTCATCTCAGCCTCCCAACCACTGCAATTACAGGCTTGAGCTACCATATCTGACCCAGAATTTATTTAATTTTTAAACCTCAGATTCCAATCCAAGTTCTCAAAATGCCTATGGTAAAAATTATGCTTGCAGAAGTTGACAACTCTATAAAATTAATGTGTAACATTTAAATTTCACCTTTTCAATCTGCTGAACAGTCACTGAGGCTATCCTATCAAGTAGCAAAGTACTGAGGTAATCAGTATTAGAAATAAAAGATGCAATCTCCACAACATTTATGTAATTAATTTCATCCACGAAATGCTGTAAAGTAGCAATCGTTTCTTCAAGAAGTGACTCAGGAAACGTTTTTCCTCTGACAGATTTAAGTTCCTCCCATAACAGATCCAAACTGTTGCTGTGTTGTAGTCTCTGACGACCATAGTGATCTAATTTTTGAAGTAGTTTCAGTTGTTTCCCAGTAATACTATCCAAATACATGTGATCACACTGAATCCATCTTAAAACAGATGTAGCAAAACTACTCAGGTTATTTAGGTCACACTGTGGTAAAACGGCTTCAATTCGGGATATCCCCACTTCGTCCAAGTGAGGAGAAGGGAGCAGGGAAATAGCATACACCAGAAAGGACACCTCAGTTGGTATGAAACTAATTTTCAAATAACTGCAAAATAAAAAATGAAAAGAATAAAATTAATACATCAGCCACAAAACCAAAATATATCTGTATTAAAATATGAATATATATAATGAGTACTACAATTAATAGATAAAATGATGATTCAAAAAAACCTCTTTCAAACTGTGTTTTTCCTCTAATCTGAAGCCACAACAATCATCAACACAGAAGACTTCTGTGACCAAATGTGTGGGGGTTCTTCCAAGCAGTGGACACCAGCTGGGTGTCCAATTCAGTTCTGACACTATCTACCTGGAGACAGTGTCAGATCCCACAGGTTGGGAACTTGGTCTCTAAAACTGACCTCTCCCACAAAAACCCCAGACTCCAGTTGCAAAAGTAGGCCTCCAGAACTTCTGAGCAACTGGCTTCAAGTTGGGGTTCTCACGACTTCCTCTTTGGGTTTAATTTGCTGAAGTGGTTCACAGAACTCAGGGAAACAGTTGCTTATGTTTATAGATTTATTATAAGAGATATTATAAAGAATGCAGATGAAGGGACAGTAGAGTGAGGTATGTGGGAAGAGGTGCAGAGCTTCCATGCCCTCCCTGACCATGCCACCCTCCAGGAACCTCCACGTGTTCAGCTATCCGGAAGCAGTCCAAACCCACTCTTCTTGGGTTTGTATGAGCTTCATGATGTCAGCATTTCTTCACATAGGGTGTCGGGTGGGATCTCTCAGGGGAGTGTCTTTAAGACCCATGATCAGAAAGGTGGAGGGAGATTAGAGTCCTGCTTTAGGGCAGGAGAGATATTCTGTTTCCAGAGCCCTAACACACCCAACATGGTAACAAAAGACTGTAGCAAGAGCTATAAAAGTTATGAACTAGTAACTAGGACGAAAGCCAATATATGTAACATCACAGGTGGGCATAATACAAGTTAATTTAAGAAGAGTTAGATAGGCCAGGCATGGTGGCTCATGCCTGTAATCTCAGCATTTTGGGAGGCCGAGGAGGGCGGATTGCCTAAGGTCAGGAGTTCGAGACCAGTCTGGCCAACATGGTGAAATGCCGTCTCTATTAAAAATACAAAAAAATTAGCCAGGCATAGTGACGTGCACCTGTAATCCCAGCTACTCGGGAGACTGAGGCAGGGGAATCCCTTGAGCCAGGGAGGTGGAGGTTGCAGTGAGCCGAGATCATGCCACTGCACTCCAGCCTGGGCGACAGAAGAAGACTCCATCTTAAAAAAAAAAAAAATAGTCAGATAAATTCAATGATAGGTCCATAAAGGATTATTCAGGAAAGCCTAAGACTTCCTGATGCCCTCCATCTCAAAAGAAAAAAAAAAAGAAAAAAAAAATCTTTAGGTGTAGAAATAGTGGAAGGAATAAAGGAATAAAACAGGAAGACCTGTTCTGTTCTGAAGCACAGGCCAAACTTTTTTATTCAAAAATAAAACCACAGTCCCAGGGAAACAAAAGGTCCATGTCAGAACAATGTTTCCAGTGCTGTTGCTGAAGAAAGAACTTGAGTTCAATTTCTGATATGACCTGTAAGGCCCTGGCATACTGTGATCACCTGATAAAACTGGTTCCTTTTTTGTTTCTGATACATAGTCCAACATTTAAAACAAACGAATAAACAAACAAAAGAAATAGGACATAGTTGACCCCATTTTCTACTTCTTTCCCAGATCCCCATGGCACGAGTTGCACCACCAGGACAATAATTGCTTAAAAAAACAAATTAAAAAACTGGGGGCCAGGCATGGTAGCTCACACCTTTAATTCCAGCAATTTGGGAGGCCAAGGCGGGCATAGCTTGAGCTCAGAAGTTCGAGACCAGTCTGGCTAACATAATGAAACCCCATCTCTAGTGAAAATACAAAAAGTTAGCCGGGTGTGGTGGCACATGCCTGTAATCCTAGCTACTGGGGAGGCTAAGGCATGAGAATCACTTGAACCCAGGAGGAGGAGGTTGCAGTGAACCAAAATCACGCCACTGCACTCCAGCCTCGGCGACAGAGCAAGACTTTGTCTCAAAAAAAAAAAAAACTTTAGGTATAGAAGTAGTGGAAGGAATAATACAATCTAAAACAAAACTGAGGCCGGGCACAGTGGCTCACGCCTGTAATTGCAGCACTTTGGGAGGCCGAGGCGGGCGGATCACGAGGTCAGGAGATTGAGACCACCCTGGCTAATATGGTGAAGCCCCATCTCTACTAAAAATACAAAAAAAAAATTAGCTGGGTGTAGTGGTGGGCGCGTGTAGTCCCAGCTACTCAGGAGGCTGAGGCAGGAGAATGGCGTGAACCCGGGAAGCGGAGCTTGCAGTGAGCTGAGATAGCTCCACTGTACTCCAGCCTGGGCAACAGAGTGAGACTCTGTCTCAAAAAAATAAATAAATACATAAATTGAGTTACCTTTAAAATATTTTTTAAATTAATTAAATTTTTTTTGGAGAAAGGGTCTCACTCTGGTGCCCAGGCTAGAGGGCTAGTAACACAATATAGCTCATTGCAGCCTTGACCTCTTGGGCTCAAGTACTCCTCCTGCCTCAGCTTCCCTACACACTGGGAATATAGGCACATGCCGCCACACCCAGCTAATTTTTTGTTCTTTTTTGTTGAGACAGGGTCTTGCTTTATTGCCCAGGCTGGTCTTGAACTCCTGGGCTCAAACAATCCTCCCAGCTCAGCCTCCCAAAGTGCTGGAATTACAAGCATGAGCCACTATGCCTGGCCATTTAAAATATTTAAATTAGCATACTAAAATAATTGTAATATTAATATTCAGTGTTAGCAAGGGTGTACTGATACAGGCACTTTAGTTCACTATTAGTAAACTTAAAAAGTTGGTGTAACTTCCTGGAAAGCAATTTAGCAGTATGGCTTTGAAAACTTTAAAAGTATTTTAATTATATCATTTGACATGGTCAATTCCTGTCTGGGAAACTAACCTAATAAACTAATATAAAATCCAGGTAAAATATATGTGTTGTTATTCATCTTTTTTTTCTTTTAGAGGGAGTCTTACAATGTTTCCCAGGCTGATCTCCAACTCTTGGGCTCAAGTGATCCTTCTGCCTCAGTTTCCCAAACATAGCTGGGTGTAACTGAGATACAGGTGCACCCCACCATGCCTTATCATAGTTTTTATATGGCTAAAATGTGAAAACAATCTAAATAATGGGGGGGAATAGTAATAAGTGAATTATGGTACAGTCAAATGATGGATATTAACCAGCCATTATAAAAGATTTACAAAACATTCTTAATGATGTAGATGCTTATAAGGTAAAATGGCCAAAAACAAACAAACAAAATTGTATGGTAAACTAGGAAAAAAAATACATATATGTAGTATACAACAAGGAAATAAACCAAATTGTTGACAGTGGATGAATGAGTTTATGAATAATTTTTATTTTCTTCTTTATATTTTTTTCTTTTCTTTTCTTTTCTTTTCTTTTTTAGAGACAAGGTCTCACTCTATAGCCCAGGCTGGAGTGCTGTGGCATGACCATAGTTCACTGTAACCTTGAGGTCCTGGGCTCAAGCGAGCCTCCTGCTGAGTAGCTAGGACTACAGGCATGAACTATTACACCCTGCTAATATTTTAGTTTTTTGTAGAGACGGGGGCTTGCTATGTTGAACATGCTGGTCTTGAATTCCTGGCCTCAAATGATCCTCCTGCCTCAGTCTCTCAAATATACTTTTTTCTGTTTTCCAAAATTTTCAAAATGATTTTTATATAATATTTGGTCCAGTGCCTGACACAAGCGGGCACTTAGTACTGCATATTTCATTCTTATAACCACAAAAAATTAATACACTAGTTTATATTAAGAAATGAAAGCCTTCAAAAAGCTGCATCATTGTGGAGCTACCAATCTTGAGATACTTTTCTACAAATAAACCCCCAACAGATAAATTTCTCCAACCTCCACTTGTTTTTCTTGTGATACTTCCTCAATTTCCAAAGCTTAGATATTTGTGTATATTTATTCATAATACCACAACATACCCACCAGAACAGCTAAAATTAAAAAGTATGAGCACTGTCCTGGGTTATAGGGGAAAAAAAGTAAAAAAAAAAAATCAAGTGTTGGCAAGGATTTGGAGCACCAGGAATGTGTACATTATGTTAGTGGGAGTAGGGACTGGTATAACCCCTTTAGAAAATGTTCAGTAGCATCTACTGAAGATGAGGACATGCATACTCCATGAACCAATGATTATACTCGCTGGCACAGAGAAATGAATATGTATGTTCACTAAAAAGTATACATGAGGCCGGGCGCGGTGGCTCAAGCCTGTAATCCCAGCACTTTGGGAGGCCGAGACAGGCCAATCACGAGGTCAGGAGATCAAGACCATCCTGGCTAACACAGTGAAACCCGTCTCTACTAAAAAAATACAAAAAAAAAAAAAAAAACTAGCCGGGCGAGGTGGCGGGCACCTGTAGTCCCAGCTACTTGGGAGGCTGCGGCAGGAGAATGGCGTAAACCCAGGAAGCGGAACTTGCAGTGAGCTGAGATCCGGCCACTGCACTCCAGCCTGGGCGACAGAGCAAGACTCCGTCTCAACAACAACAACAAAAAAAAACATGAATTTGTTCATAAACAGTACTGTTGATAATAACGAAACTGGAAATAAATCGAATATCCATCAACAATAGAATAAATAAATAAATTTTGTTATACTCTTACAAGAGAATACTATATGACGAAAGTATACACAAATCTCATAAACGTAGTATTGAGCAAAAGAAGCCTGACACAAAAGAAATCACACTGACTAGGCGCAGTGGCTCACGCCTGTAACCCCAGCACTTCGGGAGGCCAAGGCAGGCAGATTACTTGAGCGCAGGAGTTCAGGACCAGCCTGGGCAACATAGCAAAACCCCATCTCTACTAAAAATACAAAAAGTAGCTGGGTGTGGTAGCACGTGACTGTAGTCCCAGCTACTCACGAGGCTGAGGCAAGAGGGTCACTTGAGTCCAGCAGGTGGAGGTTGCAGTGCACCAAGATCATGCCACTGTACTCCAACTCCAGTCTGGGAAAACAAATGAGACCCTGTCTCAAAAAAAAAAAAGAAAGGAAATCATACTGAATGATTCAATTTATATAAAGTATAAAGGCAAAACCAATCCATGTAGTTACAAATAGAGATAGTTAATCTTGGAGGTGAGGACAGGGTAATGAGGAAGGCATATGTATATTTTATGTAGATTATATTTCAATAAGTTAAAAAAACACAACAGACATTATTCCAGTACATGAAAACTCTGGGTTCCTTGAGCTGTTTCAGGACCTCTTTACATAAGCATTTATGTAAATTATTAGTTCAAATAGAGTACATTCCTTCTAATATCCACTTGAGATTATCTGCACTGAAGTGGAAGAAGGTAATTCTGAAACATGAAGTATCTATGATTTTTATATAACAACTCTCAACTTTTAAATGTTAGTCAATAACTCAAACACTTTTGATATAATTTTAAACCACAGTGATACATAAAGGCTCTCCTTACTCAGAATTTAATAAACTTTAACATTATTATATGTGCTTCAAGTCTTTTCATAAAAGCAACAAAACAAGGAAAATGAAATCTTCTTTGATGCTCCCACTCCTGCTCTTATTTTTCTGTTAACATACCTAAAAGTATTCATCGGTATTGAATAATTTAATTTTTTAAAAAACACTGGCCGGGCGCGGTGGCTCAAGCCTGTAATCCCAGCACTTTGGGAGGCCGAGACGGGCGGATCACGAGGTCGGGAGATCGAGACCATCCTGGTTAACACGGTGAAACCCCGTCTCTACTAAAAAATACAAAAAACTAGCCGGGCGAGGTGGCGGGCGCCTGTAGTCCCAGCTACTCGGGAGGCTGAGGCAGGAGAATGGCGTGAACCCGGGAGGCGGAGCTTGCAGTGAGCTGAGATCCGGCCACTGCACTCCAGCCTGGGTGACAGCGCGAGACTCCGTCTCAAAAAAAAAAAAAAACAAAAAAAACAAAAAAACACTGTGCGGCCGGGCGCGGTGGCTCAAGCCTGTAATCCCTGCACTTTGGGAGGCCGAGGTGGGCGGATCACGAGGTCAGAAAATCAAGACCATCCTGGCTAACATGGTGAAACCCCATCTCTACGAAAAAAATACAAAAAACTAGCTGGGCGAGGTGGCAGGCGCCTGCAGTCCCAGCTACTCGGGAGGCTGAGGCAGGAGAATGGCGTGAACCCGGGAGACGGAGCTTGCAGTGAACCGAGATAGCGCCACTGCACTCCAGCCTGAGCAACAGAGCAAGACTCCGTCTCAAAAAAAAAAAAAAATACACTGTGCAATGTACGTTTACAGAAGCACAATTCACAATTGCAAAGATGTTAACCAACCTAAATGCCCATTGACTAATAGGTGGATAAAGAAAATGTGGTAAATATATACCATGGATATCATGGTGTATATTTAATACACCTTTCATCAGCCATTGAAATGAACAAAATAATGTCTTTTCAGCAACTTGGGTGGAGCTGAAAGCCATTATTCTAAGTGAAGTAACACAGGAGGGGAAAATAAAAAACTGTATAATTTCACTTATAAGTGGGAGCTAAGCTATGAGTACGCAAAGGCATACAGAGTGATATAATGGACGTTAGAGACCAGAAAAGGGAAGTTGGTAGGTGAGCTAGGGATAAAAAAAACAACACATTAGGTACAAAATACAATACTCAGGTGATGGGTGCACTTAAAATCTCAGAATTCACCGCTATACAATTAATCCATGTAACAAAAAACCACTTGTACCCCAAAAGCTACTGAAATATTTTTTTAAAAAATAAAAACATAGGCCAGGTGCAATGGTTCATGCTTGTAATCCCAGCACTTTGGGAGACCGAGGCAGGTGGATCACTTGAGGTTAGGAGTTCAACACAAGCCTGGCCAACATGATGAAACCTCGTCTCTACTAAAAATACAAAAATTAGCCAGGCGTGGTGCCTCATGCCTGTAATCTCAGCTACTTGGGAGGCTGACAGGAAAACTGCTTGAACCTGGGAGGCAGAGGTTGAAGTGAGCCGAGATCATGCCACTGTATTGCACCCTGGGTGACAGGGTGAGACTACATCTCAAAAAAAACAAAAACAAAAATAAAAATAAATAAAAACACAAAAATAAAATATAGAAAATTTTTTAAAAGCATGCAAAAAAAAAAAAAAAAAAACCCCACTCTGCAGACATAAATCATGCCTGGGCTAGTGTATAATATCTAATTTAGAACATAAAATTCATAATTGAGAGTCAGTCTATGTGGAATTCTATACTAAATATGGAAGGGTTGAAGAAACAATAAGCATCTTATCATCTTACCATCTTAATAAGAAGAAAGTTATTTTTCAAGAAAAAGATAAACTTCATTATATCAGATGCTAAATTCTCATCTGATAATATGTCATTTCATATTACTCAGTTCAAAACATTTTTAACCATAATGGCATATCACTTTATTATAATAAAAATCATGTTCACCTATATGCTTGGTCTTTCAGAAATCACAGTAAGAAATCAGGCCAGGCACAGTGGCTCATGCCTGTAATCCCAGCACTTTGGGAGGCCGAGGCGGGTGGATCATGAGGTCAGAAGATCGAGACCATCCTTGGCTAACACAGTGAAACCCTGTCTCTACTAAAAAAAATACAAAAAATTAGCTGGGCGTGATGGCAGGCGCCTGTAGTCCCAGCTACTCAGGAAGCTGAGGCAGGAGAATGGTGTGAACCCGGGAGGCAGAGCTTGCAGTGAGCTGCAATCGCGCCACTGCACTCCAGCCTGGGCGACAAAGCGAGACTCCGTCTCAAAAAAAAAAGAAATCACAGTAAGAAATCAAACTAGTTGGGCATGCTGGTTCAAGCCTGTAAAACCACCTCTCAGGAGGCTAAGGTGGTAGGATTGCTTGAGCCCATGAGTTTGAGGATGCAGTAAGCTATGATCATGCCACTGCACTCCAGCTTGGGCAACAAAGTGAGATCGCCATCTCTACAGAAAAAAAAAAAAAAAATTGCCAAGTGTGGTAGCACTACTACTTGGGAGGCTGAGGCGGGAAGATCACTTCAGCCTAGGACTTCGAGGCTACAGCAAGTTGTGATTGGCTGCAGTGAGCTATGATTGCACCACTGCACTCCAGCCCAGAGGACAGAGTGAGACCCTGTCTCTAACAAAAAAAAAAACAACAAAACTATATCTGTAGAAAATAAGGTGATTTTAAATTATAAAGGGAAAATTCTATATGAAAACACTTTTTCGCCAGGCACGGTGGCTCACATCTGTAATCCCAACACTTTGGGATGCTGAGGCAGGTGGATCACCTGAGGTCAGAAGCAAGACCAGCCTGACCAATACAGTGAAATCCCGTCTCTAGTAAAATTACAAAAATTAGCCGGGTGTGGTGGCACATGCCTGTATTCCCAGCTACTCAGGAGGCTGAGGCAGGAGAATCGCTTGAACCGGGGAGGCAGAAGTTGCAGTGAGCTGAGATCGCTCCACTGTACTCCAGCCTGGGCAACAGAGCAAGACTCTGTCTCAAAAAAAAAAAAAGAAAAAAGAAAAGAAAACACTTTTTCACCAACAGCACCATTATATCTTATTCTCAAAAATTTAATAAGCCTTAAAATAGGCATGCATGCAAGACTGAAAGGCCCTAAATATGAATGCTCCCAAATGGAGTTGAACTTTTGTCAGCAGTCCCAATCTCTTCATGGTGGCTCCATTTTGCAGGAAAGGAGAATGGCTTTGCTATTCATCAGTTTACTGCCATTCCTCTCCTAGGGAACTCATCACCCTGCTGGCCTCATTTCCATTTCAAAATATACCCAGCATGAGCATTGGCAGAATGGCTGCGAGGGAGATAAAGTGTCTTAACATTTTTACTATTTTGTCTCCATAACTTCTAGCACCACTGTACACAGTTAAACAAAACAAATATTGTGGCTAGAAAATGAAATACTAAGCAAAATTTCTATTTTAATCTTACCTAAGCAGTGATTCTCTAAGTTTTGCAGAAAACTCCTTCCTTTGGAAATGCAGAAAAGTCAGTGCTTGAGTTATCTTCAACAACTCTAATGGTTTATAGCTATCCAAATGTTTATGCAGAACTGAAGTAACTCTAAAAAGGATTGATAGAGCATATATTATAACCAGTTCATTCATTCATTACACATTTACTGTGGCGCTTTCACACCAGACACTCTGCTGTGTGCTGGAGAAATAGCAATGAATGAGACGAGATTTTCTATTCCTGAAGAAATGTCTCAAGATGGCTCTAGAAATGTAAACAAACTAAAACAGAATGAAGTAAAAGCGATGAATTAAGTGTGAATGAAATAATATTCAATTATCAATAGTACAAGAAGAGAAAAGCATAGTTTTTCTTCCTCAATTTCACAGAGGATCAAATTCCACATCCTCCCCATAACAAAATCTTTACCAAGAGTTACCAATAATTAGCAAGACTAATTTAATTTTCTTCCTTAAATCCACTGGCCCTCAAATGAAGATGCTTAAAAGCAAAGGGAAATTCTAAAAGGCAGTAAGTTGGAAAAAAATGGGACATAAGAAATATTAAAATAAAGGAACATATAATAGGTCACGAAAAATTAAGCATATACAGTTAAGCATACATAAAAATATAAGTATATATTTTTTCTTCTGAAATCTCAAGTTACCGAAAAGCCAACAAATGGCAGTATGATTTCAAGGTAACATTGTGGTATGAGGCAATCCAAGTTCATATAGAATTGACTGTGCTGCAGAAACTTTCCTTTTGAAAATTACAGACTTGGTGGTAATTTTGGGAGAATTGCTTGAGCCCAGGAGTTCAAGACCAGACTGGGCAAAATAGTAAGACCCTATCTCTACAAAAAATTTTAAAAATAAGAAAGAAAGAAAAGTAAGAAAAGAAAAAAATAAAAGGAGGGTCTTTATGGTCTCTATTTTACAAGGTTATGATGCTCTCTCTGCTTGAGTGTAATAGCACAAATAAAATGAAAAATGCTACAAACAATTGTCATTTCTACTTTGAAAACCAAACCAGCACTCTGGGAGGCTGAGGCAGATGAATTCCTCGAGCCCAGGAGCTGGAGACCAGCCTGGGTAACATGGCAAAACACATCTCTACAAAAAATACAAAAATTAGCAGGGCATGGCGACACGTGCCTGTAGTCCCAGCTACTCAGGAGGCTGAGATGGGAGATCAATTGAGCCTGGGAGGTGAAGGGTGCAGTGAGTTGTGATGGCACCACTGCACTCTAGCCTCGGCAACAGAGTCATACCCTGTCTCAAAAAAAAAAAGGCCAGGCACTGTGGCTCAGCACTTTGGGATGCCTAAGTAAGTGGATCACTGGAGGTCAGGAGCCCCATACCAGCATGGAGGGCTGGGTGCGGTGGCTCTCACCCCTGTAATCCCAGCACTTTGGGAGGTTGAGGTGGGTGGATCACTTGAGGTCAGGTGCTCGAGACCAACCTGGCCAACATGGTGAAACCCCGCTTCTACAAAATATACAAAACTTAGCCAGGCGTGGTGGCAGACGCCTATAATCCTGGCTACTCAGGAGGCTGAGATAGGTGAACTGCTTGAACCTGGGGCAGAGGTTGCAGTGAGCCGATATGGCACCACTGCACTTAAGCCTGGGCGACAGAGCAAGACTCTGTCTCAAAAATAAATAAATAAAATTAGCTGGGCATGGTGGTGGGTACCTGTAGTCCCAGTTACTCAGCAGGCTGAGGCAGGAGAATCCCTTGAACCAGGGAGGTGGAGGTTGCAGTGAGCAGAGAGAGTGCCACAGCACTCCAGCCTAGGGAACACAGTGAGACTCTGTCTCAAAAAAAAAAAAAAAAAAAAAAAGAAAGACAAAAAGAAAAACAAAGTAGAACATAAACAGTGCCTTAAGTGTTAATTCCTTATTTCTTCAAAACAACAGGTAGATTAAAGAAAACCATTTTTCCTCAGAAAAAAATAGGTGCTTATGAATAACAAACTTAACATCATAAATTTCAGAAAGATACCTTTTAATCAGATGTGAATTTCTGCTTTCCATATCTTCCATTGCTCTCAACACTGCCAGGGCTTGCTCACCAGTTAGGTCCTCTGACATCAATAACAAAGTTGATTTAAGTCTAGAAGCAAAAAAAAAAAAAAGTTTTTGGTTGAAAAACTGAAAATTAGCTTGCAATTTTTTTTTTAATAACAGTTCTTGAGTAACAAATACGAAAAAAAAGAATATAAACAAAAACTGAATCCAATATATAACCCCAGTGTTCTCCCCACATTACTCGAATATAAAATAGTACTGAATAAAGAAAAATATATTGTCGTCTTCAACGAAATTCAGGCCTCAGTATAATCCAATCTTAAACTGTTTGAAAAATAAAGGTAAAGATCTTTTAAGATTTTCAAATAATACAAGGTTATAATGGTTATAAAATACTATGATTCAGTGAAATTATTCAATACTAGAGAGCTAAGAAATGAACAACTGATATTCTGACAATTTCCCAAATGTTTTAAAACTGAATAGGAATCATCTAGGAGTCAATAAACCTGCATAGTATCAGAAATCTCATATACTAAGCACTTGATATAACAGTATAAACTGAAAATTAACAAAGGTGGTCCATTTTGACTATGATTAGTTGTCAGTTGAACTATCCAAAGTAGTGTAGTAATGTTAAGTATCATGATACATGTGTCTTTTAGAATCATTTAGAAAGCAAGCTCAAAACGTGACATCTGAGGATAGGATAAACTAATTGCCTATACACACTGGATAACTCCATGCCATCCTTTCCACCAACCTTTTCAAACATTTCAAAACCAGTTTCTCCACAAATTTTTCCCAACCACTTCAGTCTATATTTTTCTCACTTCTGTCTGCTCACAGCACTATCCATATCACTAATTTTATTGTTTTTTCATAAACTATGTTGTTACGGTATTTACATATTTCAATTATATCTATCCTCTCAATTGCAATGTAAATTCCTTGAAGACAGAGACTTAGTTAAATCCAACTTTTGTACTGCTTTGGCATTGAGATTTTAATAGTACTTGATGACAAAAAATGGTTCCAATAAAGTTTGTTTGTATGTGTGTTTCTTTGTTTGTTTTGAGATGGAGTCTCACTCTGTTGCCCAGGCTGGAGTGCAGGGGCATGATCTCAGCTCTCTGCAACCTCCGCCTCCCAGGTCCAAGCGATTCTCCTGCCTCAGCCTCCCAAGAAGTTGGGATTACAGATGCCTGCCATTGCACCTGCCATCACTCCCGGCTAATTATTTTTTGTATTTTTTTTGTTTGTTTTTTGAGATGGAGTTTCGCTCTTGTTGCTCAGGCTGGAGTGCAATAGCGCAATCTTCGCTCACTGCAACCTCAGCCTCCCAGGTTCAAGCGATTTACCTGCCTCAGCCTCCCAAGTAGCTGAGATTACAGGTGCCCACCACCACGCCCGGCTAATTTTTTGTATTTTTAGTAGGAACAGGTTTTCACCGTGTTGGCCAGGCTGGTCTCAAACTCCTGGACTCAAGTGATCCAACTGCCTCAGCCTCCCAAGAGGCTGGGATAACAGGCATGAGCCACCATGTCTAGCCCTTTTTTTTCGTATTTTTAGTAGAGTCGGAGTTTCACCATGTTGGCCAGGCTGGTCACAAACTCCTGACCTCAAGTGATCTGCCGTCACTGGCCTCCCAAAGTGCTTGGATTACAGGTGTGAGCCACCATGCTGGGCCCCAATAGTTTTTAATAATCACCTTGTTTCCATCTTGATATAGTCTTAAGATGTGCTCTTAAATTTTTTCATATAATTCAAAGTACTCTTTTTTTTTATTTTTTTGAGTCAGAGTTTCACTCTTGTTGCCCAGGCTGGAGTGTAATGGCGCGATCTTGGCTCATTGCAACCTCCGCCTCCCGAGTTCAAGCGATTCTCCTGCCTCAGCCTCCCGAGTAGCTGGGACTACAGGTGCCCGCCATCACGCCCAGCTAATCTTGTATTTTTAGTGGAGACTGGGTTCCTCCATGTTGGTCAGGGTGATCTCGAACTCCCCACCTCAGGTGATTCACCTGCCTCGGCCTCCCACAAGTGCTGGGATTACAGGCGTGATCCACTCACTGCACTCAGTCACAAAGTACTCTTAAAAAATAAAACTTTCTCCATAAAGTTTTTCCTAACCGAGTAATGATTCCCCTATTATGCAACTCTTGGAACCCCTGCTTAAGTAAATCTACTAATCATACTTATGTGTTAGGATTATTATATAAAATTCTTTTTTTTTTTTCTGAGACAAGGTTTCATTCTGTGCCCAGACTGGAATTCAATGGAGTGATCTCAGTTCACTGAAGCCTCAGCCTCCTTGGGCTCAGGTGATCCTCACGAGTAGCTGTGACTCTAGGTGCGCACTGCCACATCCGGCTAATTTTGTATTTTTTTGTACAGACAAGGTTTCACCATCTTGCCTGGGCTGGTCTCAAATTCCTGGGATCCAGGGATCCACCTGCCTCAGCATCCCAAAGTGATGGGATTAAAGGTGTGCAACAATGTGCCCAGCTTGTAATTCTAAATAATTCATACAATTATGCTGGGTGGGGGAATTTTATGTCTAGTATAAATCCAGTCACATGGCCTACGAAGAGAGAATCTTATCTATTAACCATACTTGTATGTTAATTTAATATTTGTTCATTATTATATTTCAAATATTACTACCTACATCAATATCTAGCAAAACTGGAAATTCCTAAATGAGAGGCGCCACATAAAATTTGCTCAAACCTGACATGGGGACATATGCTGAGTGCATAATAAATGCTTTGATGACTATTGTGATGAAGACAACAAAGCATAAAATGGTACTCTGCTATGACTACTATAATTCTAAATATTCCACAGACTTACACTGGGTGGGGGAGTCATGTGTGTAAATCCAAGTCACGTAGCATAGAAAAGGAGAATAAAAACACATGGCGTTTCCCCTCATTTTTTTTCATGTTGGCCCAGTATCAGAGGTTTACCTTTCAGAACACAGCAATAGACTAAGAGTTTGAGATGTAAATTAGAATAATCAGAAAAAGAATCAAGGAGCAGAGCATAAGAGATTCTTTTCCCTTCCACAACCTAATGGGGTGATATTTGTACCTCCCAGAGCTGCAAGGAGACGTAAGCTTGAAGGCTCCACATATTCACAACAAAAAAAGTAATGCATTTTAAACTGAACTTACTGTTTCTTTTCTTCAGGTCCTGCAATGGGTCCCAATGTTACAAACAATTTTACAAAGCTAGCAGGATGATTACACAGAGGAATCATTTCAGTTAGCTTCTTTTTAGCCATCATAATAAATTCAAAACTATTAAACTGTAGAAACTTGTATAGCCTAAGTATTTTACTGATGGAATCCAAATCAAGTTGGTCCACATTACTTAAAAATACGTTATTACACTTTTCTAATAATGGTTGATAACAATATTTAATATTTCGAAGAAACCGTGTTATTCTTGTTGCAACGTCGACCTCAGAAGAATCTATGGTGTCGAACAGAAGTTCTGTTTTGTTCACCAGTTGTTGTTGAAAGTGTCGTGATATTAAAGAAGATATGTTGACCATCAAGACAGACAAGGAACTGAAAAAGAAAACAGATGCAAAGATTTTTACATCAATTAAAAATGATCTTTTTTTTTTTTTTAGTAGAAACAGAGTCTTGCTATGTTGCCAGGGTTGGTCTCAAACTCCTGGGCTTAAGCAATCCTCCCACCTCAGCCTCCCAAAGTGCTGGGATTACAGGTATGAGCCACTGCACCCAGCCAAGAATAATCAACTCTAAAACTAAACAATTAGATATGGAAAGGAAGTGGTAAGAATATTATGAGTTTTATGCCATAAAATTTTTCTTTTAAATACTAGTGGTACTTGAATTCAGATTTCTTAGTAATCAAATCCTTTCAGACAAAAGGCATGGGAGTAATATTTTTCATTGAGAGCATCAAATGCCTTGTTTTATAGCAAAAACTACTTCGGTGGAAAATATTTTAGTGAAACTTATTCAGAAATCACTTTGGACCAGGCCAGGCACGGTGGCTCACGCCTGTAATCCTAGCACTTTGGGAGGCTGAGGTGGGTGGATCATGAGGCCAGGAGATCGAGACCATCCTGGCTAACATGGTGAAACCCTGTCTCTACTAAAACTACAAAAAATTAACCAGGCATGGTGGTGGGCGCCTGTAGTCCCAGCTACTCGGGAGGCTGAGGCAGAAGAATCGCTTGAACCCGAGACGCAGAGGTTGCAGCAAGCGGAGATTGTGCCACTGCACTCCTGTCTGGGCGACAGAGCGAGACTCCGTCTCAAAAAAAAAAAAAAGAAATCACTTTAGACCAACAACGCATGAATGCAACATTAAAAGTTTCATTTCATTTTTTTAGAAGTAGACATTTTTTATTATTCCTTTCTCTGTGTGTCTATAATTTGCTAATAAAAACTTGGCAAAATTTTTCTCACTAGTGAATAATTTCAGATTTTTAAATACTTTATGCTTAATTGACATTAATATACAACAGCAAGACAGTATTGAACACGGGATGGCATTCAACATTTCTTCACTCAATAAGCACTTGAGCATAAATCACCTTTCTAGACACTGTGGAAGACATCAAAATTACTAAGTTGTGGTCCCTATTTTCAAAAGACTGTTCTTACATAATATAAAAATCAGAAAACTGTAAGAATACACCTTTAATGAAAAGTATGCAAAACAGAAAAGATATAAGATAAACATTTAGGGATGAGAATTAGAAAACAATCTACAAAAAAGACAAAAATATAATAGAAAATAATCTTACCCATTAGGATAGTGAGACGTGCTATTTTTTGTTTCCAAATTTCTCTAATCTTTTTAATAAAGTTAATTAATATTTTTAAAAATCTCCAGTTGTACAATACTTTGGCTTCTCCAGTTACAATGTTTAATATCAAGATTAATTAGCATTAATTATCAACCTAACATTGCTCTTTAGTTTAACCATCAATCCCCCAAAATGATTTTTTTTTTTTTTTAATACGAAGTCTCACACTGTCACCACACTGGAGTGCGGTGGCGTAATCTCGGCAAACTGCAAACTCCGACTCCCTGGTTCAATCAATACTTTTGCCTCAGCCTCCTGAGTAGCTGGGATTACAGGCACGTGCCACCAAGCACAGCTAATTTTTGTATTTTTAGTAGAGACGGGGTTTCACCATGTTGGCCAGGATGGTCTCGAACTCCGACCTCGTGATCTGCCCGCCTCGGCCTCCCAAAGTGCTGCAATTACAGGCATAAGCCACCACACCCAGCCCAAAATGATTTTTTTTTTAAACATGTAGCTTCTCAAAGTGGTCTATAAGAGTTTTTAAACAACAAGCTAAAATAATTACTATACCATGATTTTTTTTTTTTTGAGACAGTGTATCATCGTGTCGCCTAGGCTGAAGTACAGTGGTATGATCACGGCTCACTGCAGCCTCAATCTCCCAGGCTCAAGCAATCCTCCTGCCTCAGCTCCCAAGTAGCTAGGACTACAGGCATGCACCACCATGCCCTCCTAATTTTTTGTTTTTTGTAGAGACAGAGTCTTCACTACGTTGCCCAGCTTGGTTTTGAACTCCTGGCTGCCGGTGATGCTCCTGTCTCAGCCTCCTAAAGTGCTGGGATTATAGGCATGGGCCACATCACCCAGCCCCACAATTGTTTAAAAGGAGCAAAAGATGGCTGGGCGTGGTGGCTCACACCTGTAATCCCAGCATTTTGGGAGGCCAAGGCAGGTGGATCACCTGAGGTCAGGAGTTCAAGACCAGTCTGGCCAACATGGTGAAACACTGTCTCTACTAAAAAATACATAAAATTAGCTGGGCATGGTGGTGGGTGTCTGTAATCCCAGCTACTGGGGAGGCTGAGGCAGGAGAATCTCTTGAATCCGGGAGGCAGAGGTTGCAATGAGCCGAGATCGCGTCACGGCACTCCAGCCTGGGCAACAGAGGGCAATTCTGTCTCAAAAAAAAAGAGCAAAAGACTTAAACAAATGCTTCATGAAAGAAAGATATACAAATGGCCATAAGCACATGAAAAAATGTTCAACATCATTAACAGGAAATCGCACACTAAAACCACAATGAAATACCACTACACACCCAGTATAATGGCTAAGACTGACAACGTAAATGTTGGCCAGACTATGTAGCAACTAAAACTCATATACTGATGGTAGGAATGCAAAATATTATGACTACTGGGAAAATTATGTGGCAAGTTCTTAAAATTATACATATATCCTAGGACCCAGCAATTCCATTCCTAGGTAGCTACGCAAAAGAAATAAATATGTATCTCTACAAAAAGATTTGTATTAGGATATTCATTGCAGTTTTATTCATAATAATGAAAAATGAGAAACAGCCCACAAGTCCACCAACAGATAAATAAACTGTGGTATATTTATGCAATGGGACACTACTCAGTAATAAAAGTAAATAAACTACTGATACATGCAACAACATGGATAAATCTTAAAACATAATGCTAAGTAAAAGAAGCTAGACAGAAAATAGTGTAAACTGTATGATCCTATTAAATGAAGTTCTGGAATGGGCAGAACTTGGGTAGGGTGATAGAAATTAGAACACTGGGCCGGGCACGATGGCTCACGCCTGTAATCCCAGCACTTTGGGAGACTGAGGCAGGCAGATCACCTGATGTCAGGAGTTCAAGAACAGCCTGGCCAACATAGTGAAACCTGGTTTCTACCAATAACACAAAAATTAGCCGGGCGTGGTGGCACACGCCTATAATCCCAGCTACTCGGGAGGCTGAGGCTAGGGAATCGCTTGAATCCGCTAGGTGGAGACTGCAGGGAGCCGACATCATGCCACTGCACTCCAGCCTGGGTGACAAGAACAAAACTCCGTCTCAAAAAAAACAAAACTAGCCGGGCATGGTGGCACACACCTGTAGTCCCAGCTACTTGAGAGGCTGAGGCAGGAGAATCGCTTGAACCCGGGAGGTGGAGGTTGCAGTGAGTCAAGATTGAACCACTGCATTGCAACCTGGACACCAGAACAAGACTCCATCTCAAAAAAAGATTAAAAAAAAAAAAAAAGAAATTAGAACACTAGTTGCTGACATGGTAGGGGGATAGGATTGACTGAGAAGGAACATGAGGAAACTTTCTTAGGTGATGGAACTATTTCCCTATCTTAATGTAGGTCTATATTTGACACAACTGATGGAACTGTACCTTTAAGATTTGTAATTTCACATATTAATAAATTAAGCCTCAATTTAAAAAAATAGTAATCTTCCTGCATAATTAGTGTGTTTATCCAGAAGTAGCTTAAATCAAAAAATGTTTGTGATTGAAAAAATAAAACAACCTTCAGGTGAGAAACTTGGATAGCCAGGGGGTAGCACATATATATACACATATATATACACGTTTTTTTTTTTAGACAGAGTCTTGCTCTTGTCACCCAGGCTAGAGTGCAATGGCATGATTTTGGCTTACTGAAACTTCTGCCTCCTGGGTTTAAGCGATTCTCCTGCCTCAGCCTCCCGAGTAGCTGGGATTACAGGCACTCACCACCATGCCTAGCTAATTTTTGTATTTTTAGTGGAGATGGGGTTTCACCATGTTGGCCAGGCTGGTCTCTAACTCCTGACCTCAGGTGATCCACTCGCCTTGGCCTCCCAAAGTGCTGGGATTACAGGCTTGAGCCATCACACCCAGCCACATAAGTGTATTTTAAAAAAAAAAAAAAAGGCAGGGTGCTGGGCATGGTGGCGCACGCCTATAATCCCAGAACTTTGGGAGGCCAAGGTGGGTGGATCACTTGTGGTCAGGAGTTTGAGACCAGCCTGGCCAACATGGGGAAACCCCATTTCCACTAAAAACACAAAAATTAGCTAGGCATGGTGGCGGGTGCCTGTAATCCCAGCTACTCGGGAGGCTGAGGCAGAAAAATCGCTTGAACCCAGAAGGCAGAGGTTGCATCATTGCACTCCAGTCAGGGCAACAGAGGGAGACTCCATCTCAATAGAAAAAAAAAAAAAAAAAAATGCAGGGAGGTAGGGTGGAGTAGGGCAAGGAAAGCAGGAAATTACTATAATTTAATTTTACCAAAGTGCTAATCACTTTGTAAATATGCTAGAAAAAGCTGTATCTGAAATGCCAAAGACAATCAGTACTGGATTATGAAGGTGAGCATTGACAGTAAGTAATCTTAGGTTAAAAACAAAACAAACCCACAAACCACTGGTATGAAAACCAGAGAAACTCCTCAAATGTTACTTTCAAATTAATAGTTCCTTGATATTCAGGAAATGCAATTATTAACTCTCCTTTATGAAACTGAAAAGAAAGTATTCCCAGATGGAAAGAATAAGAAAGACATAATTATATGTAAAATTTGTGAATTTATTAATTTATTATAAATTATTAATTTTTTTATTGCGGTTTTTTTTTGCTTTTTTTTTTTTGGTGGTGGTGGTGGTGTTTTGAGACCGTCTTGCTCTGTTGCCCAGGCTGGAGTGCAGTGGCACAATCTCAGCTCACTGCAACCTCCACCTCCCCTCCCAGGTTCAAACAATTCTTGTGCCTCAGTCTCCCGAGTAGCTGGGATTACAGGTGCCCGCCACCATGCCCAGCTAATTTTTTTATTTTTTGTAGAGATGGGGTTTTCGCCATGTTGGCCAGGCTGGTCTCGAACTCCTGACATCAAATGATCCACCCACCTGGGCCTCCCAAAGTGCTGGGATTACAGGTGTGAGCCACCACGCCTGGCCAGTGAATTCATACTTAATTTAAGTACTTCTTGGGTTTACTTTATGATATAATAATGATATCTACTATTCAATACTGAGAAACTTCTATGTTCTAGATACTTATTCAGAGACCATTTTCAGTGGGTTTCTGACTGCCTTTGTTCAGAACTATCTTTTCAAGGATGTTTGTGTAGCAAACAGCCTAGGAGAATAGAGACAATGTCTTCTGTTGGAGCAGAGTAGGCATGCTTTATTATAAAAGATTCAGGTTTTCTAAGCTCAGAGCTCCTCTCCTGGAACACAACCCATTGTGGGAACGAGAGCTCAGGGAATCAACGCAAGAAAATGCTAGTACTCTGCTACTGCTATTGCTATAAAAAACAAAGTCCCCTGTCTCTGACCTCGGAGTCTCAGGCCTTCCTACAGCACCTAGGCAGACAAACTTAGCTTGCAAATAAGGTAAAATCTCAGATCCTCCACAAACCTCAACAATATTGTATTACACTTTATGCACCTTATGTCTAATCCCCATAGCAACATTGCAAAGTAGCTATTACCTTCCCTCTTTTGCAGATGAGGATAACGAAATTCCAAGAGCTTAAGTAAATTACCCTTAAGTCACATAAACTAAGAGTAGCAAATCTGACTGCATCCACATCCAAAGCCCAGGATCTTTCCACCACAACACAAGATTCCCCAAATAAATTTACCTTAAGTCCTGTGTGGTTTCCAAGTTCCTATGAACAATATCAGCTATTTTTCCCATTAATGGACTAAAATACAAACGCTGATCTGCTAGGCAAGAGGAAAATTCTGAGAGCAGTTTAATATCAAACCTATTAAAGGAAACATACAAAGGAGAACATTAGTATTTACTTTCACTTAAAACACATAATACATAGTTATAAAACTAAAAGCAATCAAAATAGTAACATATTACATAAAATTATTTTTTTCTAAAATGTTTATTATTATAATAAAAGTAACAAATGGAAACAGTTAAAAAGTCAGATACTGTAGAAATATTTTAAAACGGGGAAAATCACTACAAATTATTTTAATTATTTACTTAATTTTTTTAGATGACAGAACAATTTTGACTCAAGATTACATATTAAGAAATATAATAGCTGCTATTACAACAGTGCTATGAAAAACTCCAGAATTTTTTTAACAGGAGAAATTTCTTACCCAAGAAAATGACAAGACAAAAGAGAGGAAAAAGGAACTGTTATAGATTTTACGACTTTGAATTCACTAAAAAACAAGCACAAGAAAGTTTACAGCAACACATATGTAATAGCAAAAACCTGCAAAAAAACCAAATGTCCATCAAGAGTACAATTGATAAACTGCACATACTCATACAATAGAATAAAATTATGGAATCATACAACATAATGGATAAATCTTTAAAACATACTGAGCAAACTAAACTATAAGGGTATATATTATAGGATTTCATTTCTACAGAAACCTTAATTTACGGTGTTAGAGGTCAAGATTCTCTTTGGGTGAGAGGAATAGAAGAGGACATGAAAAGAACTAACGACGTTGTTTCCTGATCTTGGTGCTGTTACATGGAAGTGATCAGTATATTAAAATTCATTGTGCTACATGCTTATGATTAGTGTAATTTTTATACATTATTTTTCTGTAAAGTTTACTTAAAAAGAAACAGAGGCCAGGCGCGGTGGCTCAAGCCTGTAATCCCAGCACTTTGGGACGACGAGACGGGTGGATCACGAGGTCAGGAGATCGAGCCCATCCTGGCTAACACGGTGAAACCCGTCTCTACTAAAAAATACAAAAAACTAGCCGGGCGTGGTGGCGGGCGCCTGTAGTCCCAGCTACTTGTGAGGCTGAGGCAGGAGAATGGCGTGAACCCGGGAGGCGGAGCTTGCAGTGAGCTGAGATCCAGCCACTGCACTCCAGCCTGGGCGACAAAGAGTCTCGCTTTGACAGAGCGAGACTCTCTCTCAAAAAAAAAAAAAAAAAAGAAACAGAAAAAACCTTGAGACACGGTAATTGTGAACCTTACTCAGAAACTGATTCAAACAAACTGCCTATAAAAAGACCTTTATAAGACAATCAAGAAAATTTCAACGCAGACAATGTGGGGAAAAGAAAGAAAGATCAGATGATTACTGTGTCTATATAGAAAGAAGTAGACATAAGAAACTCCATTTTGTTCTGTATTTGAGATGCTGTTAATCTGTGACCCTACCCCCAACCTCTGTCCTTGCACGAGACATGTGCTGTGGTGACTGAAGGCTTAATGGATTTTGGGCTGTGCAAGATGTGCTTTGTTAAACAAATGCCTGAAGGCAGCTTGCTGGTTAAAAGTCATCACCATTCTCTTAATCTCAAGTACCCAGGGACACTTACACGGCCAAAGGTCGCAGGGACCTCTGCCTAGGAAAGCTAGGTATTGTCCAAGGTTTCTCCCCATGTGATAGTCTGAAATATGGCCTCGTGGGAAGAGAAAGACCTGATTGTCCCCCAGCCGGATACCCGTGAAGGGTCTGTGCTGAGAAGGACTAGTACAAGATGAAAGAAAGGCTTTTGGCGGATGTTGGCAGTAAAGATAAAGAAAAGCGGCCACGCGGTGGCTCAAGCCTGTAATACTAAGGGAATTCAGAGACTGGTGTGGGTCTTCTGTATGCTGAGCAGCGGTCCCCTGGGCCCACTTTTTCTTTCTCTATACTTTGTTTCTGTGTCTCATTTCTCTTCTCAAGTCTCTCGTTCCACCTAACGAGAAACACCCACAGGTGTGGAGGGGTAGGCCATCCCTTCAAGACAAGGTACTAGGTAATACTGAAAATTTGAATTTATCAATTTTATTATGTTTTTAAGACACAGTGTCTCACTGTGTTGCCCAGGCTGGACTTGAACATCTAGGCTCAAGTGATCCTCTAACCTCAGCATTTTTATTAAAATTTTAAAAAAAAATTTTGTTATGGGTACATAGTAGGTATACATATTTATGGGGTACATGAGATATTTTGAGACAAGCATGCAATACAAAATAAACACATCATGAAGAATGGAGTATCCATTCCCTCAGGCATTTATCCTTTGAGTTACAAACAATCCAATTACATTCTAAACTACTTTAAAATGTACAATTAAGGGGCTGGGCACAGTGGCTCACACCTGTAATCCCATCACTTTGAGAGGCCAAGGTGGGTGGATCACGAGGTCAGGGGCACAGTGGCTCACGCCTGTAATCCCAGCACTTTGGGAGGCCGAGGTGAGTGGATCATGAGGTCAGGAGTTTGAGACCAGCCTGACCAGCATGGTAAAACCCCGTCTCTACTAAAAATACAAAAATTAGGTGGGTGTGGTGGCAGGCGCCTGTAATCCCAGCTACTCAGGAGGCTGAGGCAGGAGAATTGCTTGAACCCGGGAGGCGGAGGTTGCAGTGATCTGAGATCACGCCACTGCACTCCAGCCTGGGCAACAGAGCGAGACTCCATCTTAAAAAAAAAAAAAAAAAGTACAATTAAGTTATTGACTATACTCACCCTGTTGTGCTGTCAAATAGTAGGTCTTATTCATTCCATTTTTTTTACCCATTAACCATCCCCCACAATCACCAATTACCCTTCCCAGCCTCTGGTAACCATCCTTCTGCTCTCTACATCCATAACTTCAATTGTTTTGATTTTTAGCTCCCACAAATGAGTGAGAGCATGCAATGTTTATCTTTCTGTGCCTGGTTTATTTCACTTAACATAATAATCTACAGTTCCACCCATGTTGTTGCAAATGACAGGATCTCATTTTTTTTTTTACGGCTGAATATTACTCCATTGTGTATACGTACTACATTTTCTTTTTTTTTTTTTTGAGACGGAGTCTCGCCCTGTCGCCCAGGCTGGAGTGCAGTGGTGCGATCTTGGCTCACTGCAAGCTCCCCCTCCGGGCTTCACGCCATTCTCCTGCCTCAGCCTCCTGAGTAGCTGGGACTACAGGTGCCCACCACCATGCCTGGCTAATTTTTTGTATTTTTAGTAGATACGGGGTTTCACCTTGTTAGCCAGGATGGCCTCGATCTCCTGACCTCGTGATCCACCCGCCTCAGCCTCCCAAAGTGCTGGGATTACAAGCGTGAGCCACCAGCCACCACATTTTCTTTGTCCATTCATCTCTTGATGGCCACTTACGTTGCTTCCAAATCTTAGCTATTGTGTACAGTGCTGCAATAAACATAAGAGTGCAGATATCTCTTCAATATACTGATTTCCTTTCTTTTGGGTATATACCCAGCAGTGGGATTACTGGATCACATGCTAGCTCAATTTTTAGTTTTTGGGGGAACCTCCAAACTGTTCTCCATAGTGCTTACACTAATTTACATTTCCAAAAACAGTGTACAGGGTTCCCTTTTCACCACATCCTCGCCAGCATTTGTTATGGCATGTCTTTTGGATATAAGCCATTTTAACTGTGGTGAGATGATGTCTCACTGTAGTTTTGATAGCATTTTTCTGATGTTGAGCACCTTTTCATATGCCTGTTTGCCATTTGAACATCTTCTTTTGAGAAATCTCTACTCAAATCGTTTGCCCATTTTTTGATCGGATTATTAGACTTTTTCCTATAGAGTTGTTTGAGCTCCTTACATATTCTGGTTATTAATCCCTTGTCAGATGGGTAGTTTGCCAATATTTTCTACCCTTCTGTGTATTCTCGCTTCACTTTGTTGATTATATCCTTCGCTGTGCCACCTCAGCCTTCTGAGTATCTGAAACTACAAGCATGTGCCACATGGTTCTATATTTTTTAAAAGTCCTTAGAGAAACATACTGAGGTATTTAAAGATGAAATGATACCATTATTTAAAATATACTGAAGTATACTGAGAGTGGGAGGTGATACAGATAAAACAAGACTGGCTATATGTTGACAATTGTTGAAGCTGGAGGATGGATACATGGGAATTCATTGTACTATTTTTTCTCCTTTTGTAAATATTAAAAATATTCTATAATAAAAAGTTTTTTTAAAAATTTGGATTTCTTGGGAGGCCAAGGTGGGAGGATTGCTTGAGCCCAGGAGTTCAAGACCAACCTGGCAACATGGCGAAACCGCATCTCTACTAAAAATATAAAAATTAGCTGGGCGTGGTGGCATGCACCTGTGGTCCCAGAAACTTGGGAGGCTGAGATAGGAGGATGGCTTGAGCCGGGAAGTTTGAGGCTGCAGTGAGCCCTAGCTGCACCACTGTACTCCAGCCTGGGTAACAGAGCCAGACCCTATCTCAAAAGAAAAAAATATATATGGATTTCAAACACATGTTAATTATCCTTGCCGACTTCATCATATAGTAGTAACCCAAAATAATCTACCCCATTTAAATCATTAAAAATTATATTCATAAAACGGGCCAGGTGCAGTGGCTCATGCCTATAATCCCAGCACTTTGGGAGGCTGATCACAAGGTCAGGAGTTTGAGACTAACCTGGCCAATATGGTGAAACCCTGTCTCTACTAAAAATACAAAAATTAGCTGGGTGTGTTGGCAGGCGCCTGTAGTCCCAGCTACTCGGGAGGCTGAGGCAGGAGAATCGCTTGAACCCAGGAGGCAGAGCTTGCAGTGAGCCAAGATCACGCCACTGCACTCCAGCCTGGGCAACAGAGCAAGGCTCTGTCTCAAAAAAAAAAAAAAAAAAAAAAAAAAAAAAAATTATATTTATAAAACATAAGTTCATAGATATTTTAGCAAGATCATTGTACTTCTGAGTTATTTTGAAATAAAGAAAAATTTAAAAGAAATGCTTGATTCACTATAAAATACAATTATACAAGTAATTTAATTAATACAGTAATTGTAAAACACAAAAGACCACCTATTTTACAAGTGATTTGTTCAAGCTGCATAATACACATAATATATTGTTGCTTTGAAGAGAAATAAAACGTTGTGACCTATTATCAACAATGACCAAATTTAACCCCAAAGATCCAATAGATAGATAATTCATACTGTTAGCAAAAGGAGTAAGATTACTCTGCTTACCCTCAATGTAGTTATAGGTAGAGAGTATAAAAGACAGATGGGTTTAGCTAATACGATTAACTTAAAATCACAACTTAGTAGATTAATACAGAATTTCTAAATCTAGAGAACTGTTCTATCCCGTAATTTAATCCAGTCCATGTAAAAAAGGCCTACAGAGTTTACCAGTATATGTCTATAAGTATTTATCATAGTTTAAACTTTAAGAGGCAATATGTTAAAAATATTTTAAAAATCAGAATGGTCACTCCTCTCTGTCTACAAGTAGCCTGTTGTTTCTACTTCATCTTAGCCAAGTCTTTCCTGTCTGGTTTCTATTTGATTTAGAGGGAGAGTTGCTCTGTAGTTTTTAATATCCTCCTATCTCTTCCTCACCCTGATTTTTTTCTTTCCTCCCTAACATGTGCCTTATTCCACTAACAACAGACTACAATCATCCGGAATTTCGAGATTAAAAAATTCAAAGTTTTCAAAAATAGATGAAGATTTCCCAAAATGAGTCTGCTATTATCTCAGCCCTTTTATAAATAAAGAACTTCTGATATATAATGAGAGAATAAATTTCTCTATACTCACAAGATTTCCCATTTTTCTGAAGTATTATCAAGTATGGCAACATGCTAAAAATAGAGCTGTATATAGTATAGGAAATATATCTGAATTAATACTGTCCACAGCAGTGGACCTGAAACTAACTCTCTTTAAAAAGCTTCTAAGTCACCTATAAGCTCTGGTCATTGCCTCTCCATAAAGATGGAGTAACAGGCAAGTAGCGACAGATGCTCCTAAACAGTGTTAAGCGGGGCGCGGTGGCTCAAGCCTGTAATCCCAGCACTTTGGGAGGCCGAGATGGGCGGATCACGAGGTCAGGAGATCGAGACCATCCTGGCTAACACGGTGAAACCCCGTCTCTACTAAAAAATACAAAAAAAAAACTAGCCAGGCGAGGTGGCGGGCGCCTGTAGTCCCGGCTACTCGGGAGGCTGAGGCAGGAGAATGGCGGGAACCCGGGAGGCGGAGCTTGCAGTGAGCTGAGATCCGGCCACAGCACTTCAGCCTGGATGACAGAGCGAGACTCCGTCTCAAAAAAAAAATAAATAAATAATAAAAATAAAAATAAAAAAAACAGTGTTAAATGGCCTTCCTCTCTACTAAACTAGGGTCTCCTTTTTTCTCCTTTCCTGGCTCCTGCACTTCTAGGTTTTTATTGATAGCCAATTAATCAAGAATCTTTCCTTTCCGAAGTAATCTTCTAGAAAAGAAGATTCAAAAAGGCTAGTTCATGAATAGCTGTGACTCTATCTTATTTATATTTCAACTAATTACATGCGTGGAAAAGTATACTATTCCCCACTCTTAAAGAGGGAAAATATGAAATACTTTCTTTTCTCTCTTAAAGAATACACAGCCAGGCATGGTGGCTCATGCATATAACCCCAGCACTTTGTGAGGCCAAGAAGGAAGGATTGCTTGAGCCGAAGAGTTCAAGACCAGCCTGGGCAACATGCCAAGACCCTGTCTCTTAAAAAAAAAAAAAAAAGGAGAAAGAGAGAAAAAGAGAGGAAGAAAAAAAGAAAGAAAAAAGAAAAGACATGGCCAGGAGCGGTGGTTCACGCCTGTAATCCCAGCACTTTGGGAGGCTGAGGCGGATGGATCACGAGGTCAGGAGTTCAAGACCAGCCTGGCCAAGATGGTGAAACCCCATCTCTACTAAAAATACAAAAAATTAGCCCGGCGTGCTGGCGGGTGCCTATAATCCCAGCTACTCAGGAGGCTGAGGCAGAGAATTGCTTGAACCCAGGAGGCAGAGGTTGCAGTGAGCCGAGACCACCCCGTGGCACTCCAGTCTGGGTGATAGAGTGAGACTCTGTTCCCCCCCGCACCCCCCCACCGCCCGCCAAAAAAATACATAATCAAAAACTTTAATACGAAACTGAGTTTAAACACATTTTTTTCAATGAAGCTTGACAGGCATCAGCTCCCTGCTCTTTTCCTTCAAGATTTCACTCTGTTAACCCTTAAAAGGATAACCCTGACCCTCAAGATGAACGCAGGGGTACTTGCCTTTCTAACCTTCTCCATGCTTCTGTAACTAGTGCTTCAACTAGTGGGTCGTGGGACTCACCAGCAAACCTTAATAAAAAAGAAAGAAAGAATCCTCCATACATAATCATTTTAAAATCATTCAAAACATATGCAATAAGAATTATAATGCAAAAGTGAAACTCAAGTTATTTTCCTTTTATATAGGCAGTCCTTATTTCTGGTCCACTCTTATTTCAGTATTCTGATTTTTTGGTACAGCCTAATAAACATCTATACTTTATCCCATGCCCTCTCACCCTTTTATCTGCTCATTTCAATACCCATGCGATTGACCAATGATAATGTTCAACAATATATTTATGTTAAAAGTACATATAATATGTCTTTGTTCTGATTTAAATATTTTTGGCCAGGCATGGTGGCTCACACCTGTAATCCCAGCACTTTAGGAGGCCGAGGCGGGTGGATCACTTAAGGTCAGGAGTTCAAGACCAGCCTGGGCAACATGGTGAAACCCCGTCTCTACTAAAAATACAAAAATTAGCTGGGCGTGGTGACATGTGCCTGGAATCCCAGCTACTCAGGAGGATAAGGCAAGAGAATTGCTTGAACCACGGAGGTAGAGGCTGCAGCAAGCCGAGACTGCACCACTGCACTCCAATCTCGGTGACAGAGTGAGACTCCGTCTCATACATAAATAAATAAAATATTTTTATAAGAAAATGTTTGTGGGAGGCCGAGACGGGCAGATCACAAGGTCAGGAGATCGAGACCATCCTGGCTAACATGGTGAAACCCCGTCTCTACTAAAAAATACAAAAAATTAGCCGGGCACAGTGGTGGGCACTTGCAGTCCCAGCTACTCCGGAGGCTGAGGCACGAGAATGGGGTAAACCTGGGAGGCGGAGCTTGCAGTAAGCTGAGATGGGGCCACTGCACTCCAGCCTGGGCGACAGAGCGAGACTCCGTCTCAAAAAAAAAAAAAAAAAAAAAGAAAAGAAAAAAAGAAAATGTTTGTTAAAAAAAAAAAAAAAAAGCTAATAGTCACCAATCACCTTATTCATAAAACTTCAAGCATCCCCTTCAAGTACCTCAGAGAAAACAACTTTGTAACCTGAGAAAGACCACCAAAAAATATGGAATCATCCTTTTTTAGTTTAACATCAATCCCCAATATAAGCCTTAAGCCCCTTTCCTATAAATGCTAATTCTCTTACAAAACCAACTTACACATCTCTAACTTACGTAATGCTGATATTTACACCCATTTAAATAACCCTTGAAGGTTGGGTCATCATGTGAGAAAACTGCTCTTTTTCACCAGTGAGACTAATAAACAAATTAGGTGTAACTTTTTTGTGTTTTTCCCCCTTGTACAACTGCTGAAGACTTCATTCAGGGAACCCAGTTCTTTTGAAAGCTGGATTTCCTTGCAAAGAACACATTTCTTTTTATTTTATTTTTTCCTTTTTTCTTTGCTCTCTTCATTTGTTTTTTCTTCACAAATTCCAAAATTGGAATATAATATTTCTTAACATTTATCTCTGAGGTTTTCCTTGGACACCAAGGAAGCCCTTTTTTACCTAACACCTATTCAGTCATCCACATAATTCGTACAACTTTGTTATCAAATATAAATGACTCTACAAAATCTCTTTTTTTTTTTTTTTTTGAGACGGAGTCTCGCTCTGTCACCCAGGCTGGAGTGCAGCAGCCGGATCTCAGCTCACTGCAAGCTCCGCCTCCCGGGTTCACGCCATTCTCCTGCCTCAGCCTCCCATGTAGCTGGGACTACAGGCGCCCACCACCTCGCCCGGCTAGTTTTTTGTATTTTTTAGTAGAGACGGGGTTTCACCGTGTTAGCCAGGATGGTCTCGATCTCCTGACCTCGTGATCCGCCCATCTCGGCCTCCCAAAGTGCTGGGATTACAGGCTTGAGCCACTGCGCCCGGCCTACAAAATCATTTAATTTTTTTCCTTTTTTTAAGAGCTATTATTGAGAAACAACCTATTGTAACAATACCCCCTAGAAAACATATCTGCCATCCATTTAATTACAAGAACCAGATGGCAAACAAGTTATCACAGACACAATTTACTAATTACTGATTGTTATTAGGCATTAATTATTATTATTATTATTATTTTGGAGACAGAGTCTTGATCTGCTGCCCATACTGGAGTGTAGTAGGGTGATCTCGGCTCACTGCAACCTCTACCGCCTGGATTCAAGAGATTCCCCTGCCTCAGCCTCCCGAGTAGCTGGGATAACAGACGCCCACCATCACGCCCGGCTAATTTTTGTATTTTTAGTAGAGACGGGGTTTCACCATGTTGGCCAGGCTGGTCTTGAACTCCTAACCTCAGGTTATCCACCCACCTCAGCCTCCCAAAGTGCTGGGATTACAAGCGTGAGCCATCACACCCAACCGGCATTAATCTTAAATACAACTGCTTACCTACTATATTCTCTTCTGCAGCCAACCACATTTTTACAAAATTCCACAATAATCCAATTTCAAATGCCCAAAGTTAACAATAGTATTACAGTTGTTAAAGGAGAATCCCTTGAACCCGGGAGGCGGAGCTTGCAGTGCGCCAAGATAGCGCCACTGCACTCCAGTCTGGCGACAGAGAGACCCCATCTCAAAAAAAAAAAAAAAAAAAAAAAAACATTAGATTATCAGGAAAACTACTGGGGAAAAAGTTATCTTTCATTTTAAAGAGAATTTTAGGCCGGGCGCGGTGGCTCACGCCTGTAATCCCAGCACATTGGGAGGCTGAGGCGTGCAGATCGCGAGGTCGGGAGATCGAGACCATCCTGGCTAACACACAGTGAAACCCCATCTCTACTAAAAATACAAAAAATTAGCCGGGCGTCGTAGCAGGCGCCTGTAGTCCCAGCGACTCAGAAAGCTGAGGCAGGAGAATGACGTGAACCTGAGAGGTGGAGCTTGCAGTGAGCTGAGATCTTGCCACTGTACACCAGCCTGGGCAACACAGACTCCTCAAAAAAAATTAAAAATAAAATAAAGAGATTTTTAGAAAACTAAAATATAAACTAAATAATCATTTCCATAAAATATAAAAGTAAATTACTTACTGTTGTGTGATGTGTAACACATTCACCAGTGTATCGTCATTCATTAATTTGAATTTATTTGTAGCTAAATTATGAAGAGTAAGAAATTGAGGATGGTCTCTGACATCCTCAAAATTTTTTAACAGGCTGGTCTTCTGCTTTTGAAGCTTCCAAAGCATATCAAACGCACATCCCACTTGCTTTTCTGAAAGTATGGCTTTGTTTCTTTCAATAAAATCAAATATTTGCTCCTCATCTGTACACTTATTCATCTGAATAATTAGTGGTTCACAACTGATGGGTCGAAATTGAAATACTCTCCAGGAGAATGGACAAATAGCTCTTAGACGAAGCATATCTGTAACCAATGAGTCTAGGAAAACAGGTGTTTTTTTCATTTACATCACAAGTTTTCTTAGGTAAACAAAATCATCTGCAACTAGTCGTCAGGTGCAATAAGCAGGGATACAAAGAACTGTTTTTCCTTCATGTATTTTGCTTCCATTACGATGACTGTAAACCCATTCCAATATACAGCTTCTATAAAAGAATTGGTTTAACATGGTTATGCTTACATCATTAACATCAAAATGATTTCAAAATTCAAAATAAAGTAATACATTTTTTCTGCATTAACTAAAGACTTTTTCTTAGTCTAAACCAGATAGCAGAATTTGATCCAAAAATAAATGTCCAGAAAAAGGCACTTCTTTCTGCACTCCATTTTAAAAGTGTTTTAAATCTGACATTTACATAGTTTTCAAATTTACCATAAAAGGAAAAAAAAAAGCCCACAAACTCAGAGCTGTCTTTTCGAAAAAGAGGAAAATTGTTTAAAATAAATAATCACCTTTAAAGTGTCTTAAAAGTGTATGCCTTAATTCAGAGATTTTTTTTTTTTTTTTTTTTTTTTTTTTACATTTTTCAGAAGTATGGTCTCTGGTTCATCCTGGCTAACACGGTGAAACCCCGTCTCTACTAAAAATACAAAAAAAGGAGCCGGGCATGGTGGCGGGCGCCTGTAGCCCCAGCTACTCAGGAGGCTGAAGCAGGAGAATGGCGTGAACTCTGGAGGCGGAGGTTGCAGTGACCCGAGATCGCACCGCTGCACTCCAGCCTGGGCGACAGAGCGAGACTCCACTCCGTCTCAAAAAAAAAAAAAAAAAAAAAAAAAAGTATGGTCTCTGGTTTATTTGCTTTCAGGATAATTTCTTCCTTTTTCTTGTGCCCTTAAAGAGCTCAAATAATTCCCTCCTGAAGTAAATAAATAAATAAATAAATAAGTCATGCAAGTTAATCATTACTGGCCTTGGATAGGTTTTAATCAATAAACGAGACAATTAAAGCACTAATCAAGAAATACTAGAAAAAATTAAGTAATGTTGCAAGTCATGCTGAAACAATAAAAGAACTAAAGATAATTATGAAAAAGAATAATTTGTTTTTAAAATATGCTATAAATGCTTACATTTATAATTGAGAAGTAATGCTTAGAAAAGCGGGGACTAAAGTCATATAATCTCATACTTCTGCAACATGTTACCATTTACAAAGAACGTTTGAAACACGTTATCTCATTAAATTCCCTCAGCTAACCTTCCAGGTCGATATTATTTCCATTTTACAGATAAGGAAAAGCAGGTTCAAAAAGGTTTAAAAAATTGTGCTAGTACTAGTGAAGCAGGGACTACAACCCAGTTCTTTCCACTTGAACGGCCTCATTACACCAACAAATCAACACTGTATCACTAAAAGCATGTCTCAGACTCCTCTCCACGGCTATGCCAAACAGTCTGTTCACAAGAAAAAAACGACGCGACAGCACAGGCTATTTTGTGGCAAGCAGTACAGCATCCTGACCTAAGCTGACCTGCACACACCCGCATAAGAAATCCCTGCACAAATCAAAGGTTTTCTCAAGATACTGTATCCATCCACTGAGCTGCTCAAAGTGGAGGCAGCTCAAAGGTTAGCATAGAAAGGTGTCGAGTCCCCAGTTTCGCCCCAGCTGAATGACTTTTTAAGGAAGGAACTTAACTACAGGAGGGGCCTTGGGACCATAAGGGGTATCCTCTGCGCCGGGCATACAGGAGAGCTGAATGACTGAAAGAATGTGGTCTCAGCCCAGCCCTAGTCCATCCGCACTTCGGAGAACCCAATATCCCTAAGGGAACCTCTGTATCTCCACCGAACCCTCTGTCGCCAGCCCGAAAACGTGCTGGGTGGGAAAAGAAAAACAGCCGCTGCGACACGATCCCGACTTGCCAGCAAGGTTTTCCCTCAGCGCGCCGCAAACTTTCTGGAGTATCCTGGGGTTATGAAGGCTCAGAAGTCAGGGTTATTCCCGGTCCCAACACGGAACGCAACAGGCTCTGTTTCTCGCCCAACCCTCATATCAAAGGGTTTATAACCTTTCCTCGAGAGACATGACCTTTCCCATGAGACCTTGCCCCCAAACCAGGAAAAAATGTCCTGCTGGCGCAGCGTGCACTGCGGAAGTCAAGCACTACATATCCCAGGGGGCGTCGCGGCGAGGTGGGTGAAATGGACGTCGCTCACGAATTTTGGGGGGAATTCTGGGCATTGTAGTTCCTCATTGAGGGAGCTCTAGCGCAGATGGTTTAAGCTGTTGAAGATATAGGTCGTTTCGGCTATTCTCTACTATCTGAGGTTTTTCTCCTAGTCCTTGGAGGCCTAATACTTTTATAATATACACAAAAATATACTTAGGAAAATGAAATTTAAAAATGTAAACATGGAAAAGACACGTACAGATTTTTCTTATTTTTTTTTAGCGTATACGAAATAACTCTGTCGAGTAGCTTTGAAAGTATGCAAACTCTTTTTTTTTTTTTTTTTGAGACGGGGTCTCGCTCTGTCACCCAGGCTGGAGTGCAGTGGCCGGATCTCAGCTCACTGCAAGCTCCGCCTCCCGGGTTCACGCCATTCTCCTGCCTCAGCCTCCCGAGTAGCTGGGACTACAGGCGCCCGCCACCTCGCCCGGCTAGTTTTTTGTATTTTTTAGTAGAGACGGGGTTTCACCGGGTTAGCCAGGATGGTCTCGATCTCCTGACCTTGTGATCCACCCGTCTCGGCCTCCCAAAGTGCTGGGATTACAGGCTTGAGCCACCGCGCCCGGCCGAAAGTATGCAAACTCTTACTCTCAATTTCTGCACTTATGTCGTGGATAGGTACCAGTTCTCAGAACATATTTCTTTTCTACTTATCATGGTATTTTAATTGTCCCAAGATTTGACACTTGACACTTAAAAAAAAAAAAAACCACTAATAAATAACCAAAGTGGAATGCTTACCAAAGTTACAACAGACATAATTTTCAGCTGATAATCACTACAACAGAGTAAGACTCTAAAGGCACCAAACTGATATTTGTTGGAATATGTTGTGAAACTTTCTTATTGTGTGGGTTACAAAGGAGGCTCTTGGTTTATGTGGTCACGGTTATCGTCATAAAACCAGTTTTAGCACAGTTTTCTTTTCTTTTTTGAGACAGGGTCTCACTGTCTCCCAGGTTGGAGTGCAGTAGTGCGATCTCGGCTCACTGCAACCTCCGCCTCTTGGGTATAAGCGATTCTCCTGCCTCAGCCTCACGAGTAGCTGAGACTACAGGTGCGCACCACCACGCCTGGCTAAATTTTTGTAGTTTTCGCAGCAACAGGGTTTCTCCACTTTACCCAGGGTGATCTCGAACTCCTGGGCTCAAGCAATCCACCCACCTCAGCCTCCCAAAGTGCTTTGGATTACAGGCATGAGCCACCTTGCCCAGCCTAAATTTTTAATAGTTCTGACAGTCTATGCAAGATGTTGAGGCATGCCCCCCACTGGAAAAAAATTAAAACTTGAAGATTTCCTTCTAGAATTTCCAGTAGCCGATACATATTTATTCTGATATTTCTGAAAACAGAGCAAAAAGAAATTGAATAGGTGTTGGCATTCATCTGACGTATCAGGTTTACTTTATGACTGACTAGTCTTAATACTCCTAGATTTGGGGGTGTATAGGCAGCAGAATATTTTAAATTTGTTCAAGTAGAATATGGGAAAAATTAGAGTCAAATGAGAATACATTTTTTTGTCTACTGTCAGTAACCTTCAATTAACCATGAAGACATAGGGAATGGTTAAGCCGTCAAAATTAAAATAGCTTGTTTGTTTGTTTTTTGAGATGGAGTCTCGGTCTGTTACCCAGGCTGGAGGGCAGTGGCCCAATCTCGGCACACTGCAACCTCCACCTCCTGGGTTCAAGCAATTCTTCTGCCTCAGCCTCCCAAGTAGCTGGGACTACAGGCATGCACCACCATGCCCAGCTAATTTTTGTATTTTTAGTAGAGAAGGGGTTTCACCATGTTGATCAGGCTGGTCTCAAACTCCTGACCTCAGGTGATCCCCCAGCCTTAGCCTCTCAAATTGCTGGGATGACAAGCGTGAGCCACTGCACCTGGCCTGACTGGATTTCTTCATTAAAAACTTGATTGGTCATTTGACTTCCTTTCTGGCTAGCCTGCTAAGACATAGACATAGTCTCTGATAGCTGCGTCTTAAAAAAAAAAAAAAGACAAAGAAAAAGAAAAAAAGAAAAATTAACTTTCATTTGAAGTCTTGTAAAATTTACTAGCTTTCATAGGTTGCCAATATTTACATTGTGGAATATGGTCTACTTCACTTTTTGGTTTGGAGATGAACATTTACTCATTAAAACATTGTTTCCCTCAACCAAAGAGCTGTGGTTTTGAGATCTGATACCAATGATGTCCTTGTGAGTTTTATTGCTCTTCCTTTCAAGTTTTCTTCTCAATTACAGGTACAACCAATCCCATGGCTTACTGGGTGATTTATAGCATGTCTGCAATGCACCAAGGGGTATTTTTTTCATCATCTACTGGACTGCAAATTATAGCTCTCAGTGTGTGGAAATAACCACTTGCTTCTTTATGTCTGTAGTGCAATTGCAAGAGCAATAGGTTCAGGACCTATTACTATGTTTTCTAGGTCTTCTAGACTTAGTCACTGAAATTGGTTTGCTTTATCAACTTCATCGTCTTAAGAGACCACAAAGTAGGCAGAGTTAGAAAGCAGCAACAGCACATCACATCTCTGTGAGTAAAACCAAGGAGATGCACCCTGAAAACTGTTGCTCTAGCCAAGCTGTAAAAATTACAACACAGGGTGGTTGTGGTGGCTCACGCCTGTAATCCCAGCACTTTGGGAGCCCAAGGTAGGGGAATCACGAGGTCAGGAGTTCGAGACCAGCCTGGCCAATATGGTGAAACCCCGTCTCCACTAAAAAAAAAAAAAAAAGGCCGGGCGCGGTGGCTCAAGCCTGTAATCCCAGCACTTTGGGAGGCCGAGATGGGCGGATCACGAGGTCAGGAGATTGAGACCATCCTTGCTAACACGGTGAAACCCCGTCTCTACTAAAAAATACAAAAAACTAGCCGGGCGAGGTGGCGGGCGCCTGTAGTCCCAGCTGCTCCGGAGGCTGAGGCAGGAGAATGGCGTGAACCCGGGAGGCGGAGCTTGCAGTGAGCTGAGATCCGGCCACTGCACTCCAGCCTGGGCGACAGAGCGAGACTCCGTCTCAAAAAAAAAAAAAAAAAAACAGGCCGGACACGGTGGCTCACGCCTGTAATCCCAGCACTTTGGGAGGCCAAGGCAGGCGGATCACAAGGTCAGGAGATCGAGACCATCCTGGCTAACACAGTGAAACCGCGTCTCTACTAAAAATGCAAAAAATTAGCCGGGCGTGGCGGCGGGCACCTGTAGTCCCAGCTACTTGGGAGGCTGAGGCAGGAGAATGGCGTGAACCCAGGAGGCGGAGCTTGTAGTGAGCCAAGACTGCGCCACAGCACTCCAGCCTGGGCGACTGAGTGAGACTCCCTCTCAAAAAAAAAATAATAATAATAATAATTATCCGGGCATGGCAGTGCATGCTGTAGTCCCACCTACTCGGGAGGCTGAGGCAGAAGAATCACTTGAACCCGGGAGGCGGAGGTTGCAGTGAGCCAAGATCGCACCACTGCACTCCAGCCTGGGCAACAGAGCAAGATTCTGTCTCAGCAACAACAACAAAATCACACCACAATACATTTTAATATGAAATAAATTATACTCCTACTAATTAGTGTCACTTTCATCTTAGCTTCCAATTTTGGCATTAATATTTATATCAGCCAGGCCAGGAACCGTAGCTCACGCCTGTAATCCCAGCACTTTCGGAGGCCGAGGCAGGCAGATCACCTGAGGTCGGGAGTTGTAGACCACCCTGGCCAACATGGCAAAACCCTGTCTCTACTAAAAAATACAAAAAAAAAAAAAAATTCGCCAGGCATGGTAGCATGCACCTGTAGTCCCAGCTACTCGGGAGGCTGAGGCAGAAGAATCGTTTGAACCCGGGAGGCAGAGGTTGCAGTGAGCCAAGATTGCACCACTGCACTCCAGCCTGGGCAGCAGAGTGAGACTCTGTCTCAAAAAAAAAAAAAAAATTACATCAGTCAAACATGATCCTCAGTCAAAAATATATCATTAACAAAAAGCACTTTGGCCGGGCGCGGTGGCTCAAGCCTGTAATCCCAGCACTTTGGGAGGCCGAGACGGGCGGATCACGAGGTCAGGAGATCGAGACCATCCTGGCTAACACAATGAAACCCCGTCTCCACTAAAAATACAAAAAAATTAGCCGGGCGTGGTGGCGGTGCCTGTAGTCCCAGCTACTCGGGAGGCTGAGGCAGGAGAATGACGGGAACCCGGGAGGCGGAGCTTGCAGTGAGCCGAGATCGCGCCACTGCACTCCAGCCTGGGCGACAGAGCGAGACTCCGCCTCAAAAAAAAAAAAAAAAAAAAAAAAAAGTAAATACTTAATTGTCCTCCCCATCCACCTTTCAGGGGGTGGGAGGTAAATCACGTTTAATGTGAACAAGAGACAAAAAGAAAAACCCTTTAGGTACTTGCCTACCCCCCACGTTTGCCGCTCCAAAGGAAAACCTGCTCTATTCAGTTTTGTTTTCCCACCACTGAGGCAAGCCTTCCTTTCACACTATGAAGACATAAATTACCAACACCAGGTGAAGCCTGACCACTGCAATAATGGTCGCTAAAAGACACTGTCTTCAGGGGACGTTAACATCAGACTTCGGAGAAGTAATCTATAGGAAAAATTTAACCCCACAGGAACATTAACCATAAACCCTGCAAAAAGGAAAAAAATCTTGAAAGTCATGGCCAGAACACCGACAGAGTTGGGCTCCATGGCAGCAACTCCATGATTGGCAGAGCCTGTGGGAGTCCACCATCATCTGTCAGTCTGTCCAGTGGTCCATGCCTCAGAGCTCACACAACCGCCTGTACCGAACCTCATGCCTGTAGCAAATGATGCCAATGCAGCAAATGCAATTGGGCGCTGAGACACATCTAGCTTCTGGATGCTCACTTCCTGACAGCTGGCAGTCCACACTTTTTTTTTTTTAAACAGCTTTACTGAGATTTAATTTACATCCCATAAAATTCACCCATTTAAAGTGTACAATTCAATGGCTTTTTAGTATATTCACAGAGTTGAGAAACTATCGCTAACATTTAGAACATTTTCATAACTCCAAAAAGAAACCCTGTAACCATTAGCAGTCACTCCCCATGTCTCCCTCACCCCCTCCTGTCCTCCAATACTCTAGACAACCACTAATCTCAGGCAATAATTTTGTACAGCAGTGATTTGGGTTGCTTGGAACTAGATCAACTGATAATAGATCTGAGATGAAGGTAATCTGAATGCACAGCATAGAAGGGGTTTTCAAACAAATGTGAGAAAAACATAGAGATGAAACAGCATGATCCGAGTCATTGCCTTCCAGTCAAAAAACACCAGGAACACATACAGTTAAATAAAGTTGGGTTTATTGACTGGTTGCAATGAAGTAGGCTGTATCCTAAGAGGTGTCTCCATAAGAAGGTGTTAGAAAGATGTAATTATAGCATTGAGTCTTGGCCAGGCACAGTGGCTCACGCCTGTAATCCCAGCACTTTGGGAGACTGAGATAGGCAGATCACTTGAGGTCAGGAGCTCCAGACCACCTTGGCCAACATGGTGAAACCCCATCTCTACTAAAAATACAAAAATTAGCTGAGCATGGAGGCACATGCTTATAATCCCAGCTACTTGGGTGGTTGAGGTGGGAGGATCACTTGAACCTGGGAGGCAGAGGTTGCAGTGAGCCAAGACTGCCCCACTGCACTCCAGCCTGGGCAACAGAGCAAGACTCCATCTCAAAAAAAAAATTTTTTTTTTTTAGCCTTGTGTTAAGTGATTTTGGAGAGTTTTAGAGTAGTTTCTCTAGATTGGATGCTGTGAGTAAGCAAGGGTAATTCTGTTTTAATAATTTTGATCTAGAAGGCAGGAAGAATGAACTGAGGTTAAAGCGGTAATTGATAAAGAAACAACCGCCATTCATATCAGCAAGGATAGAGGGATGTTTGGTCTTTTTTTTTTTTTTTTTTTTGAGACAGAGTCTCACTCTGTCGCCTAGGCTGGAGTGCAGTGGTGCCATCTCGGCTCACTGTAAGCTCTGCCTCCAGGTTCACGCCATTCTCCTGCCTCAGCCTCCTGAGTAGCTGGGACTATAGGCACGCGCCACCAGGCCTGGCTAATTTTTTGTATTTTTAGTAGAGACAGGGTTTCACAGTGTTAGCCAGGATGGTCTCGATCTCCTGACCTCATGATCTGCCTGCCTCAGCCTCCCAAAGTACTAGGATTACAGGCATGAGCCACCGCGCTCAGCCGACGTTTGGCCTTTTTTTTTTTTTTTTTTTTTTTTGAGACGGAGTCTCGCTCTTTCGCCCAGGCTGGAGTGCAGTGGCCGGATCTCGGCTCACTGCAAGCTCCGCCTCCCGGGTTTACACCATTCTCCTGCCTCAGCCTCCCAAGTATCTGGGACTACAGGCGCCCGCCACCTTGCCCGGCTAGTTTTTTGCATTTTTAGTAGAGACGGGGTTTCACCGTGTTAGCCAGGATGGTCTCGATCTCCTGACCTTGTGATCTGCCCGTCTCGGCCTCCCAAAGTGCTGGGATTACAGGCTTGAGCCACCGTGCCCGGCTGGTCATTTTTATAGTTTGTAAAATGTTCTTGTTTCTGTCTGAAACAAGATTATGGAAGCGTCTGGTTTTATTCTTGATCCATCACAATCAGAGAATGGCATGCTTTTAAAAAAACTAAACATAGTATTGGTGATACAGTAGATAACTATTAATAGAACAAACAATAGTTTGTTGTTGATCAATGGGTAGAAACAAAAAGTTTTATTACTCTAAAGTTAAAGTCACAGGTAAAGTAAAGATTAATTGCAGTAGCCCAGCCAACCTACCTCCCTGCTTCTGGTATCAAATCCCATTCCTCATACTACAGTGACTGAAATGATCTAGGCTAGCCCAAATCTAGTACTTTAGGCCCACAGCCTATTAGATTGGTAGTGGTATCTGGTGTAACAAATAAAGCCAAACATCAGTGATTTAACCCACATAATTTGATTTCTCAGTCATACCACATTCCAATGTGGATATCCCTAGTCAGTGGAAGAGGACTTTTCTCCAAACAAAGATTCAGGGAAGTAGACCTCTTCCACAGGCCCTTCCCCAGGGCCTTAAAACATTCTGGTTCAGCTGACAAAACAGGAAGAGAGGGAATGGAGAAGGCATAGCACTTCACAAACATTTTGGCCTGGATGTAATACACATTATTTCCGCTCACTTTCCACTGACACAAAGTATTTTTTAAATTAAATTTTATTTTATTTTATTTATTTTGAGACGGAGTCTTGCTCTGTCACCTAGGCTAGAGTGCAGTGGCGCAATCTTGGCACACTGCAACCTCCACCTCCTGGGTTCAAGAGATTCTGCTGCCTCAGCCTCCTGAGTAGCTGGGATTACAGGCGCCCACCACCGTGCCTGGCTAATTTTTGTTATTTTTAGTAGAGCTGGGGTTTCACCATCTTGTTCAGGCTGGTCTCGAACTCCTGACCTCGTGATCCACCCATCTCGGCCTCCAAAAGTGCTGGGATTATAGGCATGAGCCACCATGCCCGGCCCCAAAATGTATTTTTAAATCCTTACCTATGGGATAATAAATGTTGCTTCAAGACACTAAGATACAAAGGGGACAGCTAAAAAATGTAGTTCTTAGCAGAACAGACACTTCCCAGTGACACCCCTTACTATGTAAGTGGGAGTACAAATTTTGGGGCTGTTACTGCTACGCTAATAAAATACTTCTCTGGCATTTGATGATTCAGGTTGGCAGAAACTCAGATCCTTATGATGTGAGGTCATCACTGGGTGAGGTGGTACACAGCTGTAGTCCCAGCTACTCTGGAGACTAAGGTGGGAGAATCTCTTGACTTCAGGAGTTCAAGTCCATCCTGGGCAACATAGTGAGACCCTGTCTCTAAAAAAAAAAGGAAAAAAAAAAAGAAGCTATACAGAATTACACAGGTGAAAAGTTTCGTGATAATCAGTCTATTCTTTCTGCTCTGTGTCAGTTATCCCTCGCTGTGTGACAAAATCATCCCAAAACTTAGTGGCTTAAGCAACACTTATTTATACACACACACACACACACACACACACACACACACACACACACACACACACACGTGTTTATATGTGTTTAAAGCCACTAAGATTTGGGATGATTTTTTCACACAGCAAGGAATAACTAACACAAAGAAGAAAGGGCCGGGCGCGGTGGCTCAAGCCTGTAATCCCAGCACTTCGGGAGGCCGAGACGGGCGGATCACGAGGTCAGGAGATCGAGAGCATCCCAGCTAACAAGGTGAAACTCCGTCTCTACTAAAAAATACAAAAAACTGCCGGGCGCGGTGGCTCAAGCCTGTAATCCCAGCACTTTGGGAGGCCGAGGCGGGCGGATCACAAGGTCAGGAGATCGAGACCACAGTGAAACCCCGTCTCTACTAAAAATACAAAAAATTAGCCGGGCGCGGTGGCGGGCGCCTGTAGTCCCAGCTACTCAGGAGGCTGAGGCAGGAGAATGGCGGGAACCCGGGAGGCGGAGCTTGCAGTGAGCCGAGATCGCGCCACTGCACTCCAGCCTGGGCGACAGCGTGAGACTCCGTCTCAAAAAAAAAAAAAAAAAAAAAAAAAAAAAAAAATACAAAAAACTAGCCGGGTGAGGTGGCGGGCCCCTGTAGTCCCAGCTACTCGGGAGGCTGAGACAGGAGAATGGCGTAAACCCGGGAGGCGGAGCTTGCAGTGAGCTAAGATCTGGCCACTGCACCCCAGCCTGGGCGACAGAGCAAGGCTCTGTCTCAAAAAAAAAAAAAAAGAAGAAGAAGAAGAAGAAGAAAGAATAGACTGATTATGTTCAGTCGTTTTCCTCTTTGGAGGCCAAGGAGGGCGGATCACCTGAGGTCGGGAGTTTGAGAACAGCCTGACCATCGTGGAAAAATCCCGTCTCTACTAAAAACACAAAAAATCAGCCGGGCTAGTCTGTGACCCAGGGGTTGGGGATCCCTTTTTTAAGGTATTGCAGAATTGTTCCTTCCCAACCCCAGCAAAGTGTAAATCCATTTAATCTCTGAACTGTCTAAAGATGAATATGCTGCTGCTCTCCTGCAACAAAGGGCAATGACTTAAAAGGGGTGGGGGTGGAGAGGCAGAAATGTCCTGTTTTACTGCTGTGTAAAACTGGTCAAGCTCCTTAGACGCGCCACATGCCTGATATTGATAATTAATTTACCTGATGCAAATAAGTGAAAAATTTAAATGATCATCATTTGCGTTGCCTTTAAACGACAGAACAATTTAAGTTCTCTAGTTAGCTAGTTCCTTTAAAACACACCCCAGGCCGGGCGCGGTGGCTCAAGCCTGTAATCCCAGCACTTTGGGAGGCCGAGACGGGCGGATCACGAGGTCAGGAGATCGAGACCATCCTGGCTGACACGGTGAAACCCCGTCTCTACTAAAAAAAATACAAAAACTTAGCCGGGCGAGGTGGCGGGCGCCTGTAGTCCCAGCTACTCGGGAGGCTGAGGCAGGAGAATGGCGTAAACCCGGGAGGCGGAGCTTGCAGTGAGCTGAGATCCGGCCAGTGCACTCCAGCCTGGGCGACAGAGCGAGACTCCGTCTCAAAAAAAAAATAAATAAATAAATAAAAAATAAAAATAAAAATAAAACACACCCCAAATCCCTACCAGAATCGCTGCCAATCCCTCCCGCCCAAACAGCAATGGTTATTTATTTCTAACATAATCCGGTGACCCTTGCCCCTTAAAATAATTAAATAACATATGCCATATTTTCTCTAGAAGGCACTAGATTTGGCATCAAAAGACTTGCTTTGGTATTCAAGAACAGTGTTTGAGGAGGAGGCATTTATGTTCCCTGAGCCTCAATTTCTTTATCTGTAAAACTACAAAGAACACCAAAGTTCTTTGTAATTTCTTCCTCTTTCCTCAAACAACACTTTGCTTATTACTGCGTTTTTAGAACTTGTATCCTAGCGTTAAGTGGAAGCTTAACCTGAAGCTCCATGAAGGTAGGCCTTCCTTTCTGATAACCTAGCGTAAGATCAATAAATGTTTATTAAATGAGGCACTTTATTTCACGAAGGATATGGCATTGGTTACAAACGTTCCCAGTCAACGTATCCACAAAGCATTACGCGCTACCTATCAACTAGGTATTTAAAAGGCACCAAAATCCTAGAAGTCCTAGGAGGACGTGGTGACGCAAGCAGGTGAACGCTGGCCGATGCCGACAACCCACTCCTGACGCGCTTCCGGTGCGACGCTGTCCCTCCACGCCAGGACTGAGTTGTGGGGGAGGGAGGCGGTTAGCGGGCTTTAGCGCCTTTTCTGGCGGCGGTAGATTTGAAGCGCTTCAAAGGACCGTACCCAGAGAAGAGGAAAACTCTACCGGTGCAGGTAAGTGGTGTGAGGCTCATGTTGTTCTGGTGGCGTCATTTCAGTAGTCCCTGGGTACGAAAGCGGGAAGGGCCTGGGAAGAGGGGCGGAGCCGGCGCGGCTGACCAGGCCGGGTTAACCGTCTTTCCCTCGAGGTATCGGGGCTGCTTCGGCCCAGAGGAGGTCCCTGAGGACCGCAGCAGTGCCTTTGCCGCTGTTGCAGTAGGAGAAGGCTTGCAGTGGAGCCCTGGGGCCTGGGGACGGTCCTTTCTCTGCCAGCCCCCGCCCTCCCCACTCAGGCGCACACCTCCCTCACTGACGCATTTTGCCGCACAAGCTGTAACATGGCGGCAGCGACTGCGGCCTGAACTCTAGGGAGCCGGGTTGATTTTTAAAGCTTCAAAATCCTAAGACTGAGCACTGTTGCGGGGTAAGTGGCGGGACTGGTGGGGAAGGGGGAGACACAGCCTGACGTCCTGTCAGGCTAGGGTTGGAGAGTGACGGGCGAAGAGCCTTGAATCACAGGGATTAAAATTGAAGACTAGCTTTCCTCCTCTTTCGACCTTTTCCTCTCACAGCATAGTGGCTGTCGTGCAGTTAAGTGGCAGAGGCCACTTTGTTAAGCATTTTTGCAAAACTCAAGTCCAGGGTCTTGAGCTCTCGCGAAGTTCTCCTGTGTTTCGGAGGAGCTGTGAGCCGCTCAGGCCTTTTAGAAGGAGATAATTACTCTTTAGGAGGAAGGTGATGATTTCGGAGCTCAGTATGCCTGATGGGGAAGTATGCTAATTTGGCTCTTGTTTAGTCTTTTTTTTTTTTTTTTTTTTTTTGAGACGGAGAGTCTCGCTCTGTCGCCTAGGCTGGAGTGCAGTGGAGCGATCTCGGCTCACTGCAACCTCCACTTCCCAGGTTCAAGTGATTCTTCTGCTTCAGCCTCCCAAGTAGCTGGGGCTACAGGCACGTGCCACCATGCCCGGCTAATTTTTTGTGTTTTTAGTAGAGACGGGTTTTCACCGTGTTAGCCAGATGGTCTCGATCTTCTGACCTCGTGATCCGCCCACCTCGGCCTCCCAAGGTGCTGGGATTACAGGCATGAGCCACCGCGCCCGGCCGGCTCATGTTTAGTCTTTAGGAGCAAAGTCTAGATGTGCTGGCAAGGAGTATGCACAGTCGTTTTGGAAATGCTATAAAAGCACCATTTTGTGCATTGATTTTAATTTCTTCCCACGATAGCACTTTCTGTGTGTAACCAAAATTTTGCGGTAGTGAACACAAATACAAAAGTATTTGCTTTTGTAGTTTGGTACTAACATAGTTGTCCAAAGAACAATTAGATGTTTTAGAAGTAAGGGGGGCCTGATATTAACTTTCAATAGGTAAACCAGGAAAAAAGAGAGAGAGTGTGTGTGTGTCGGTCACACACATGTTTTTGTCTTGTGTATTCCCATTTGGTAACAGGATGACCAATAATTGCTACTTCGTAACGATGACGGGTGGAGGAGTGAACATTTTATAAATTTTGAAATCGTGCTATAAAATCCGGAAATGATACATTTAGAATGGCTGCTTCTCTCATGTTTTTAATATATCCTGAAAATTTACCCGTTTTAGCACTCCTTTTTTGTTACGTTACCCAATTGGGACGGAATTATTTCTATAACAAATTACATGGTTCTGTGTCTTAAACAAGAGTTCATTGTACATTGTTTCACTGTTTCTTTATGATTCAGAATTATTGATGCTCCGAGATCCTATAGGGTCTTGTAGGATTCTGCACATTTGAATTGTTGCGTTTCCTTCTTAAGGCTTTTGTCTTCTCTCCTGGCACTTGTCAGGGTTGCCTTCCCCTGCTGTCAGGAGTGTATAAGTATGTAAACTTACTAGGTTAGAAAAATATGGACTTTCTGGCCCAATCATCTTTCTGAGCTTCAGTTTCTTCACTTACCTGCCAAATGACATTTTGATCTCCACGTTCCATCAACTATGGACTTGAGAATTAAATACTCAGGTTCGTTAAAATTGTGTGTGAAATTGACTTTCATTAACTCAGTGGTTCCTTTATGAGTGAAGAGTGTTCATTGCATTTATTTTTAACCATGTAGTCGATGTACTGTGGTGCTTATTGTGGTCTTGCAGTATTGGTGGCTTCTGCATATTTTTGATATTTTGCCTTAAATTAGATTTTCTGTGAGTCAGCATCCTCTTCTTTATACAAAGGGAAAGTGGAAGCCATTCATAATAAAGTACTTCTATTAGGACACTATCTGGGGTTAATTCTTTAGTAGTTGCCCCTTTTAGTTTGGCTTTTTTCCTTATTAGTTTATAAGTAGAATGTTTAAACATAATTACAGCATACTATTTTTAGAATCCCAGTGTACTAAGATGTCATGAAGGAATACTTAGATAATTAATGCAAATGACCTGAAGAGTTTGTTGCAAGTCTTTCTGTTGCACTATGGCATTGCATGTTTTTTGCTTTTATTTATTTATTTTTCAGACAGAGTCTTGCTCTGTCGCCCAGGCTGGAGTGCAGTGGCATGATCTCAGCTCACTGCAACCTCCACCTCCTGAGTTCAAGTGTTCTCGTGCCTCAGCCTCCCTAGTAGCTGGGATTACAGGCGCCCACCACCACTGGGTAATTTTTAGTAGAGACAGGGTTTCACCATGTTGGCTACACTGGTCTCAAATTCCTGACCGCAAGTGATCCGTCCTGCTTGGCCTCCCAAAGTGCTGGGATTACAGGCGTGAGCCACTGTGCCCAGCCTGTTTTTTGCTTTTTTTTTTTTTTTTTTGAGACGGAGTCTCGCTCTCTTGCCCAGACTGGAGGGCAGTGGCGTGATCTCAGCTCACTGCAACCTCCAGCTCCTAGGTGCAAGTGATTCTTCTGCCTTAGCCTCCTGAGTAGCTGGGATTACAGGCATGTGCCACCAAGCCCAGCTAATTTTTGTATTTTTAATGGAGAGGAGGTTTCACCATGTTGGTCAGGCCCAAACTCCTGACCTCGTGATCTGCCCACGTTGGCCTCCTAAAGTGCTGGGATTACAGACGTCAGCCACCACGCCTGGCCCTTTTTGCTTTTAATGTTAGGACTAAACTTCCGTTTTCACGTTGCTTAAGTGTTCGTGATTTTCCCTGGTTTAATGCATAAATGGTCACCATATGAACTCGGGGTATTTTTATTTCTGTAGGGCAAAACTTGCATCTTGAAATTTACTACAGACAGCATTCAGAGAAAACTGCTGTTTTTGGGAGTTTGTACTTCTAGCAGCAGACAAAACCTTTGAACTTTGTTTTAGAATGTTGGCTTAAAATGATCACACACTTATTGAAATTTGATTATATAACACTTACTTATAAATATAAAAATCAATCTTTGATATTAAAATGATTATTTTGAAAACATGAATGATGGCCGGATGTGGCGGTTCATACCTGTAATCCCAGCACTTTGGGAGGCCGAGGCGGATGGATCACCTGAGATCGGGAGTTCCAGACCAACCTGACCAACATGGAGAAACCCCATCTTAGCTGGGCGTTGGTGGCGCATGCCTGTAATCCCAACTACTTGGGAGGCTGAGGCAGGAGAATCGCTTGAACTCGGGAGGTGGAGGTTGCGGTGAGCTGAGATCGCGCCATTGCACTCCAGCCTGGGAAACGAGCGAAACTCCGTCTCAAAAAATTAAAAATAAAAATAAAAACATGAATGATTCCTTAACTCGTTTTAAAAATGAATGAAGCATATTTGTGTGTGCGTGTATATATACTAAGCTCCTGTTAGTTATTGTGTACATTTTAGCTTAAGGTTTATTTATAATTAAACCATTGAATCATGGTTATATGGTGAAAAGTAATATTAAGCCATTATGTGGAATGTTTATGAGTAAACTGGTTTTTACCGTGAAGTTGTAGAAAGTACTAAATCAGAACTTTTGCTTTTTTCCGTTTGTGAACTTGAACCAGTCATTTCATCTCTTTTGTCCTCTTGTTCTTGATCTATAAAATCAGAAGATTGGACCAGATTATCTCTTAGAGTTCCTTGAAACTCCAAATGTTCTTATTTTTTTACGTAGGAATTACTGGATTGAATAATGGAGTTAGAACTGTGTGTATATATATCTCTGAAAACAGTGGGGGTAAATTTTTTTTCCTTTTTGTTTTTGGTTTTGGTAAATTTATTACTATAAGAACTTAGATAAGGCTGTGTGAGGTGGCTCATGCCTGTAATCCCAACACTTTGGGAGGCCGAGGTGGGTGGATCTCCTGAGGTCAGGAGTTCCAGACCAGCCTGACGAACATGGAGAAACCCTGTCTCTGCTAAAAATACAAATTTAGCTGGGCATGGTGGCACATGCTACTTGGGAGGCTGAGGCAGGAGAATTGCTTGAACCCAGGAGGCAGAGGTTGTAGTGAGCCGAGATCGTGCCATTGCACTTCAGCCTGGGCAACAAGAACGAAACTCCCTCTCAAAAAAAAAAAAAAAAAAAAAAAAAAAAACAACTTAGATAATTGCAAGTACAACATTAAGAGGATTAGCCGTGAGTTCCCACTTAGTATTTACTTTTGTCATTTGGTACTGACATAGATGTATTATATTTTTATGTCTCTCAGATCATATATATAATAAGAGCATAATATCCTTGTTTAACACTGAATTAGGCAACATCATGGGTTATCTCTAAGTTTTCTAGACGACTTAAGAATTTCAGAAGTGTCTGTATACTGTTTTTGTTTTTTGTTTTTTGTTTTTTTGGTTTTTTTTTGAGACGGAGTCTCGCTCTGTCACCTGGGCTGGAGTGCAGTGGCCAGATCTCAGCTCACTGCAAGTTCCGCCTCCCGGGTTTACGCCATTCTCCTGCCTCAGCCTCCCGAGTAGCTGGGATTACAGGCGCCCGCCAACTCACCCGGCTAGTTTTTTGTATTTTTTAGTAGAGACGGTGTTTCACCGTGTTAGCCAGGATGGTCTCGATCTCCTGACCTCGTGATCCACCCGTCTCGGCCTCTCAAAGTGCTGGGATTACAGGCTTAAGCCACCGCGCCTGGCCTGTATACTGTTAATCATGTTGTTACCAGTGCAGTGGTTTGCATCAGGGTAATTTGTGTCCATCAGAAACATCAATGGAAGGGACACTATATGAAATAGCATAATTGTCTTTCCTAACACTGAGCTCAGAATGTTAGCGTGTTTTTACTTTATTCGTTAGCAACTTGGCATTTGTAAATATACTCAAATGTTTTTGACGCAGTGCATTTTCATTGCACTGAATGGATTGCACCATTGCACTCCAGCCTGGGCAACAAGAGCGAAACTCTGTTTCAACAACAACGAAAAAAAAAAAAAGAAAAAGAAAAGAAAAAAGAAGCAAGCAGTGCATTTAAGAGGATAGGCACTGCATTATAATAGAGTCTAGTTCTGTTCATGTCTCAATTAACATTCTTTCTAGTTGATAACATCACTGTGCTTGGTGTTGAAGATACAAAGGTTTGGAATTGTTTGAGTTTATAAGAGAGTAACATTTAACAAGGGAGGATCATTTAAACCTTAGAGAGTCAGGGCTGGGCATGGTGGCTCATGCCTGTAATCCCAGTACTTTGGGAGGCCAAGGCGGGCGGATCACGAGGTCAGGAGATCGAGACCACCTGGCTAACCTGGTGAAACCCCATCTCTACTAAAAATAAAAAAAAAATTAGCTGGTCATAGTGGCAGGTGCCTGTAGTCCCAGCTACTCGGGAGGCTGAGGCAGGAGAGTGGTGCGAACCCGGGAGGTGGAGCTTGCAGTGAGCCGAGATCGATCCACTGCACTCTAGCCTGGGCAACAGAGCGAGACTCCGTCTCAGGACAAAAAAAAAATCTTAGAGAGTCAGAGTGAAGCTCCCAGAGAGTGAACTCTGGCTAACTAATTATCTGGCTAATTTGCATCTTAAAGAACACATTGTGGGAATCAGTGAGGAGAATCGGAAGGAGCAGAGACTTGCTTGGCATCTTAATAGTTAAAAATAATTTACTCAGACTAGGCAATATATCTACAAAAAATTTATAAAAATTAGCTGGAGATGGCCGGGTGCGGTGGCTCATACCTGTAATCCCAGCACTTTGGGAGGCCGAGGTGTGCACGCCTGTAGTCCCAGCTACTCGGGAGGCTAAGGCAGGAGAATCACTTGAACACAGCAGGCAGAGGTTGCGGTGAGCCAAGTTCACACCACTGCACTCCAGCCTGGCGACAGAGTGAGACTCCGTCTCAAAAAAAAAAAAAAAAATTAGCTGGAGTTGGTGGCTCACGCCTGTAGTCCCAGCTACATGGGAGGCTGAGGTAGGAGGATTGCTTGAGCCACTGCACTCCAGGCTGCGGTGAGCTGTGATCATACCACTGTAACCCAGCCTGAGCGGCATAGCGAGATCCTGTCTCTAAAAATAGAAAGAATTTACTTTCTGTTCTTTCTAGATTAGAAACTCGGTGCTATGCTGACTTCCTCATAATGTGTGAAACTTCCAAATAACTTGTAAATATAATAAAGTTACTGTATGCCTACTTTTAAATGCCATGTCCACTACTATATATTTTAATAGTTAGTGCCTATATTTTTGTCCTCTCATTTAGTCTTGTTATTTTAGGATTAATATGGAAAATATTTTATGTATGAAACTACAAGAATACGCTTTTTTTACACATAAACTGATTACCTCTTACTGATATTTTTTGTGAAATGTATTTGTTGCAGAAGTTTATAAATGATAGCACTTCCTGATATTTTTAAATTGTATTACCTTATTATTGAAATACAAAAGTGACTATATTGTTGATAAATATTAAAAATAACATTTAATCAACTGCATCGAAAAAATATAATACAAGTATTAAAAGCTATAGCTAAGTTTTAGAATTTTGTGCGTTTTGTATGATTTTTTCAGTGAGCTTATTAGCTTTATTGCTTATCTTATTAATGATGTAGTTTCATTATAAAAAAACAGATTCAGTATATTATACTTAAATTTCTGAAGGAGTCAGGCAGGTGAGGTAAGTACATGAGGTCAAGTAGACAATAAATTCTAACAGCTAATAAGCAATAGCTAGAACCAGGTCAAACTAGAACATAAATATGTCATCTATTGGGAGCAGACTATGCTGATTGCTGTATAGAAATGGGACACAGTGCCAGATATGGTGGTTTTTTTTGTTTTTTTTTTTTTCCAGAAAAATTTGGCTGGGCGCGGTGGCTCACGCCTGTAATCCCAGCACTTTGGGAGGCCGAGGCGGACGGATCATGAGGTCAAGAGATAGAGACCAGCCTAGCCAAGATGGTGAAACCCCATCTCTACTAAAAATAAAAAATTAGCCGGGCGTGGTGGCACGCGCCTGTAGTCTCAGCTACTCGGGAGACTGAGGCAGGAGAATCCCTTGAACCCGGGAGGCGGAGGTTGCAGTGAGCCGAGATGGCGCCTCTGTACTCTATCCTGGGCGACAGAGCAAGACTCCATCTCAAAAAAAAAAAAAAAATGAAAAATTTAAGTCTGGATTTTAGCTATAGTTCATAATAAACAAATTTGCAGCAAACAAATCACCCACAGACTACTACACTGAAAATATTTATTATATTCTAGTATTTTTAGACAATTCATGTTTTTTTTTTTTGGACAAGAGTCTCACTCTATTGCCCAGGCTGGAGTGTAGTGGCGTGATGACTGCTCGCTGCAACCTCAACCTCCTGGGCTCAAACGATCCTCCCACCTCAGCTTCCCAAATAGCTGGGACCACAGTCCTGTGTCATCACACCCAGCTAATTGTCATTTTTTTTATAAAGATGGGGTCTTGCTGTTGTCCAGGCTGGTCATGGATATTTTATATAAAATTGTAAGGGCTTAATTTTCACCTGGATCGTATTTTCGGTATCTCCCAGCATTATTTTTTCTCTTTACTTTTACTTGAAAAAAGTGAAAAAATTGACCAGATGCTTGTCTTACTGCATCTGGTTTCAAATTTCTTTTTTCTTTTCTTTTTTTTTTTTTTTTTTTTGAGATGGAGTCTTGCTCTGTCGCCCAGGCTGGAGCGCAGTGGCGCAGTCTCGACTCACTACAAGCTCCGCCTCCAGCTAATTTTGTATTTTTAGTAGAGAGGGGGTTTCTTCATGTTGAGGCTGGTCTGGAACTCCTGACCTCAGGTGATCCGCCCGCCTCAGCCTCCCAAAGTGCTGGGATTACAGGCGTGAGCCACTGCACCTGGCCAGATTTTTTTTTTCTGATAGAGATGGGTTCTCACTATGTTGACCATGCTGGTCTTGAACTCCTGGGCTCAAGTGATCCTCCTGCCTTGGCTCCCCAAAGTGCTGGGGTTACAGGCGTGAACCACCATGCCCACCATGATTTCAGATATTATTTAAAAATCCAGGAAATCATAGAGGAAAGAGGATATCCTGTTTCTGATTAGTAATTAGTAACTTTTTATAATGATTAGTATTCAGTAGCATTTCAGTAATGTTAGCAACACGGCATGTGAGCCATCTTTTGTTGTCACCATTGTGCTTCATTAACTACTAATAAAACATTTACATATTTAGGGAATTTGTGTAGTAATTTTAATAGTAATTTGCTGTCTTTCATCTTTCCTGGATTTGAGGCATATGTGATTTGTCATTTCAGGAAAACTTAATTTTTTTTTTTTGAGACAGTCTCACTCTGTCGCCCAGGCTGGAGTGCAGTGGTGCAGTCTCGGCTCACTGCAAGCTCCGCCTCCCAGGTTCACGCCATTCTCCTGCCTCAGCCTCCCGAGTAGTGGGGACTACAGGCGCTCACCACCACGCCCAGCTAATTTTTTGTATTTTTTAGTAGAGACAGGGTTTCACCGTGTTAGCCAGGATGGTCTCGATCTCCTGACCCCGTGATCCACCCGCCTCGGCCTCCCAGAGTGCTAGGATTACAGGCATGAGCCACCACACTTGGCTAGGAAAACTAATTTTAATCAATTTCTATGAAAAGTGTATCCTTGAGTGATAGAATCTAAGTACATCTTGTAGCCATTTCTACACCTGTACATTATAATGTTAGAAGAGTGTGTGTGTATAAATATATATCTTAGAAATTTTTTCTTTATAGTAACAGTACATTTATTATTTTATTTATTTATTTATTTTATTTTATTTTTTGAGACAGAGTCTTGCTCTTGTCATCCAGGATGGAGTGCAATGGCACAATCTCGGCTCACTGCAACCTCTGCCTCCCAGGCTCAAGTGATTTTCTTTCTTTTTTTTTTTTTTTGAGACGGAGTCTTGCTCTGTGCCCCAGGCTGGAGTGCAGTGGCGCGATCTCGGGTCACTGCAAGCTCCGCCCCCCCGGGTTCACGCCATTCTCCTGCCTCAGCCTCCCGAGTAGCTGGGACTACAGGCGCCTGCCACCTCGCCCGGCTAATTTTCTTGTATTTTTAGTAGAGACGGGGTTTCACCGTGTTAGCCAGGATGGTCTCGATTTCCTGACCTCGTGATCCGCCCGTCTCGGCCTCCCAAAGTGCTAGGATTACAGGCTTGAGCCACCGCGCCCGGCCGGCTCAAGTGATTTTCCTGCCTCAGCCTCCCAAGTAACTGGGATTGCAGGCACCCACCACCATGCCTGGCTATTTTTTTGTATTTTTAGTAGAGATGGGATATCACCACATTGATCAGGCTGGTCATGAACTCCTGACCTCAGATGATCCGCCTGCCTTGGCCTCCCAAAGTAGCAGCACATTTGTTAAAGAAAACTAAAAAGAAGTAGTGAGGCAAAAGCCCTCTCCAGTCTCACAGACAGACACAATAATGATTATTTCCTTTCATTCTTTTTTTTTCTTCTTGTAAATCTTTGCCTGAGCTTGAGGATTGGGAGTAGTTTACACAATCATAATGATATT